>NW_025764281.1:0-1421800 GCF_021365285.1 Talaromyces proteolyticus
ATAACTTTTTAAAATATTAATCTAATTTTAAAATGTAATTTATATATTAATTGATATATTTTTATATTAAATATAAAGATCTAAAGTTTATAAATAAATATTTTATTAATTTATAATATATTTAAAATAAATATAATATTATAAATAAAGATATTTATAACTTTGATAAGATTAAATTTATTTTAGAGATTATTATTATAATAAAAGTTATATATAGCTATAATTAATTAAATAAATTAAATCTTATTTAGTTTAGAAATTATAAATGGGTTATTATAGTAGAATATATAAATATTTAAGGCTTTATTTTATTTTTATTAATTATATTTAAATCTGATATTAAATAGGCTGATTAATATATATATCTAGATTTATTATTAGATTAATTAATAATATAATTATTAAATAGCTAGATATTAGATAAAATTAGTTTACTTTAACTTTAAAATATATTTAATAAATTAATAAAGCTTTATATAGTTAAAAAATATTGATTATTAATATTAGATAGTTATAGTAGCTATTTAATATTTAAATAGGATTAATATTATTATAATAATAATATTGTCTCTATATATATGTTTTTATATTTTTTATATCTATTATAATCATTTAATATAGATATTTTTACTATTTTTAAATGCTATTTTAAATATATTATTAAGAATTAGATATACTATAGTATTAATTATATTAATAAATATAATTTTCTTATTATACTATTAATAATATGTATAAAAATCTATTTTATAGAAAATATTATAAATAGCTTCTCTTATATAAATATTTTATCATTTAACTCTAAATTTATTTTATTTTAATTAAAAATTATTATTAGAATCTCTATTCTAAAAGCTATAAGGCTAGATATCTTATTAATAAATAATATTTTATTTATAATATCTTATAATATTTAGAATTTATAGTATCAAACTAAATTAATAAAATAATTTTTAAAATGATATATTATAAGCTTTTCTTTATTTATAAATTAGATTTTTAATTAGTTAATAAAAGAATACTTATTAATAATATATTCTATAGTAATTTTAGTAAAGAAAAACTATAATCTATAAGTTATAAATAAATATAAAATTAAAAAAAAAATGTTAATTAAAACTATTTTATAATAAGAATATTTTGATAATTATTAAAGATTAAGAGTTTACTATAGTGCTTTTAGAAATTAATTTATTTAATAAGATAATTAATTAAGCTAGGGCTTTTTAGTCTCATAAGCACACATTATCTAAATATATAAATTGCAGGTAAATAAAGTATAATTATATATTATATAGGAATAATTCTATATAGAAATATAAGTGATTTTTTGATGTTAAGTAGAAATCTGAAATGCTTTAAACTATGTGAAGTGGTGGGGTGCGCAGGGTGCTTGTGTGCGCAGGGTGCTTGTGGAATACGTTACCGAGTGTAGATGCTTATGTAATGTGTAATCCCGTGTGAGTAGCGAACAGGCTGTGTTCGGTCGTGGTAACTGGTTGGCCGTGGTGTTAGCCGCTTTAACAGGCGCTTGTCCTGAAGTAGCTTGAGTCATCCCAATCTGTCCTTAGCCTTGTATATGTTGGTTTCGTAACATCCCCCATGCTTCTATAGTTTAAGTCATCCTTAGCTTTATGCATGTTGGTTTCGTAACAATAGGGCACTAATTTTTGGGGATCTCCCGCATTGGCATAGCGCTCAGGCTAGGACACATCCAAGTTTAGACGTCTAAGAGCTGGCTCAGTGTCACTGCATGGTATGCCAAGACACTAATGCATTTAAGTTAGGCGTGTCATCACCAGCAGCATGCAAAGGGGACAGATCATCTTTAATGATTGTTGTTCCCGTTACGGACTTGCGATACCTTTCTTGTTATTGAATCATGACCAACTGGGCTCCATTATAGCAGCCTCTTCTCACCTCGCATTTTAATTGACCTTCAATTGCTGCCCAGTCAACATGGTAGGCCAATCCGATATCATTTCAAGACCTAAATAACCAACGCTGATCACAACCATCTTCAAGGCCCAGACACCGAAGCAGAGGCGCGCGAACGAGAAGTACGCAAAGCACGAGGCTGCGAAAAGAGGCAAACCAGAAACTACTTTGAAAAAGAGCCAAAAACAGAAATCGCCAGTGTCCATTGGCTGGGTTGGTATGTAGGATACTTTGTGAAACCTAGCCAAGTTCGTTAACATTTGACTCCAGTGATACTCGCGTTTGTTGTCTGTGGAGGATTGGCATTTGAGCTCCTAAGGATTGTTCCAGACATTTGGTCGGCGATTACTTCCCTCGTTAAATAAAATGACATGGAAAGACTACTGTACAGTGGCCTAGAATAATTTGCTAGTGTTCAAGAAAAGGGAAGGCAGTTTCGTCTATAGAGTCGTCCATTTGACGGTACAATTATACCCAACGCCATCAGGTTGTTTTGATCTACTGCTTGTTTAATCCATCATTCTGATGTCTCCTCCACCTCTGCCTTTGAGGAGACTTTGGTCTTTGGCCTTTTCTTCCTTTTCAACTTTTTTTTCTTTATAAGAGTTCCTTCAGATGGTATTCCATCCACGTTGATTCGCTCAGATGCTCTTTGCATTTCCAACCGGAGTCCCTCTATTTTTCGCATGGCCTCTGCCATTTCCAGCTCTTCCGCGCCTTGGATTACCTTGGGTTGTACGGACGGGTTCTGGTGGCTATCAACGAGCGTCATACGCTCGAGTCCACTCGAATCCACTTGTAGAAGACTTCGCTGCGAACGGGGTTTGGATTCGACTCTGGGGTTTAGAGACTCAGAAGAATAGGATTCATCAGCATCGATTGTCTCGTCCGCTGCAATTTCAAACCTTCCAGGGCGTGTGCGGAGTTTCTCCACATCCATGCTCTGGCCACCTGCTAAGGAGCTAGCGCTAGGCCCATCCCCCATTCGAAGATCAATGATAGGGATTGAATCTATATCCAATTCGTCGTTGTTGACATCGAGAAAGTTGTAAGTGTCAGCCTTCTCCAAATTGCCCTCGTGGTGTCCAATGTAAAAAGGGTCGTCTCTGCTGTAGTCTTTGCGAATTAAATGATGATCCGAAAGTTTACCATAGTCCTTCAGTTGTTCAGTAATTATCGAACTTGTATCAGCTTGTGCCCCCAATGAATTATCCCAGTGAATTGACGTAGAGTCTTGTTGTATGTAATAGAAACTGTGAATACTATTGTATTCCTTGGGCTCCATCCACTTCTCAAAAGAGTTATCAAGAGCTCGGGGTAATTTGTCATTTATTGCTTCATCTAGATCTAGGTGTTCGGGAAGTGGAACTTTTTTCTGAGCACCAATCGCGACAGAATTCAGATCGAAGCCCTTGAATATGCCAGGAATGACCCATGTTAATAAAAATGGCACTTCTTGTGCCGTATCAAATCGCGACTTTAGAGCATCTTCAGAAAGGCGCAAGAGTTCAAGGAACTCAGTTGCTCTTTCTTGTACGTCTAAGTCGGGATGGGCGCCTAAATCCTCAAGGAAAGTGATTAGGCGTGCAAGGGTAATAGAGTACTCAGCATACGAGCTCGTGCTGAATTCTGGCTGTGATGATAATAGCTGCAAAAATATCTTAGGCATTGCTTGAAGGTAAAGAGCCAAGGTTGCGCCCGGTAACCCTTTGCTATTGGGACTGATGAGGATGTTAAGAACACGATCAGGAAAGGCTAAACAGTCGGCGAATTCCCCTGCTAGCCAGGCTGACGGTCCGAGAGCCCCGACGTGAGGTGATGTGATGGTACGTTGTGTTTGTTGATGGTCGGCCAAAAAGAGAAATGACTCGGCTGTCCTGGTGGCCTCCTTGCGGATGGCTTTCACGCGAACAGCAATATTGCGGATCTCTGAACCAATCCTCATAGCAATATCTGCTTCTGGAGATTCTTGCATGGATTCATCGTTATACAATGTAAAGCTACCGACATTAAGGCGTAGTAAAAGTTTGAGCAACTGCCCTAATATATTGACATACCATTCGAAATCAATAATGTCCGAGTAGTTGTCACGGGAGCAAATATCAAGGATGCGAGTGAATACTTCGTTCCTATACTCAGATGGTAAATCAAGCTGCGTGCGGCTCCTCTGGTTTTCACTAACGGACTGAGAGATTTGAGAACTAATATTGGGGTTACTCTCAATGTCCACTGAGTTATCCCTATTAGGCTCCAGGTCCAATTCATGGCCCTTGAGTAATTGAACGATGAGGCGATTAACGGTGTCCTGCAGTGTCTCAGATGTAACCATTTGCACCACAAGCTCAAGTGCTTGAAGCCTGATAGAGATATCTGCATCGTCTAAACAATCCATGATGACAGTTTGTTGCATGGCTACAAGCTCAGGGTGTGATAAGACGATACGGTTGAAGGCTAGAAGAGCGACATATTTGACTGCAATATCAAGTAAGTTTTAATGAAAAATAAAGAACTGGTAGAAAGATAGTTCATACGGTTGGGGTCTGCATCTAGGACAACCATCCCCCTCAATTTTGCAACACATAAGCCTGCAATTTCGTCCCCTTCTTGAGTGCCTTCGGCTTCAGTTAGAATGCCTCCTTGAATGATGCCATTGATACATTCGTAGAGGAGAGACATGGCGCTTGTGGTTTGAATGATGCTTATCAATGGCCGAAGCAATTTTCGGACCAAACGAGGTTCTAGAGGGATGAGTGTAGCAAACTAAGGGAGTCAAACGCCTTTTCTAATATTAATTTTAAATGGGCAATAAGGCTGGACTTACCAACTTGATGATTTTGATAGCCATCCAGTTATTTCCGCTATCGACCAAAAGTTCGAAGAACCTTGGGGCCAAGGGTAGGAAATCATGAGGTCTTCTCCATCCAAGTTCACAAACAACATTGACTACTGCAGCAATGACACTATTGTCTTCGTTTTCATCCATCAAGCGCTCCTTGATTTTTGGCCATGCCGCTTTCAAACTTTCGGGGTAGACCAAGGCAAGCCGGTAAAGTACGACAATTGATTTCTTTCGAATGGTCGTGTTTGAATGGGAAAGCCTCGGAAGTATATCATTGAGCAAGGACATGGCGAGTGAAGGCGTTAGTATATGTGGCAATGTTGCTAGTGGTAGCAAAAGGTTTACGACAGACGATGAAACGATATCCTAAAGCGGAACGTAAGTCACGAGCATTAGAAGTCTTTCTAAGAATGTTCACCTTTTTGAGCAGGTTTGTCGCTAACATGAGTACTTCAGTCTCTGCACGAAAACTCTGTGCCGCCGCCAAATACCCAACACGCTTTTGTAAATACTTGGGTGCAGACATGACCTCGAGTACGTGGAAAGATGCCCAGGACATGTCGTATCCGAACATTTCTAGGTAAATCAGTTTTAGGAGAGCAATTGCCTTTTTATCTGCGGGTTCTATTAGCATAATATAGCCCTCTAGCTCCGTTGAAGAGCTTCCAATGGATAGTTAGTCACGAACCCATATCCTGCGATTTGATCTCGGAGCGGCATTCTCGCAGGCTATTTTGAATATATTCGACCTCACTACCCTTGTGGCCCCTCAAACCTCTGATGAGGTCATAAAGTGATTTTTCAAACCTGTGATTATTAGAGCCGATTCCTTTGGTCATTTAAGAGAGCCGATTCCACTTACATGGTGACTGCTGCGATGCCGTTACAACGCTGACCCGAAGCAGTCAGATAAAATGGAATGCAGTGTACTGGGACACCCAAGAGCCGAGACACGTCAAAAGCTCTGGGCACTAATTTACTTTTTGTTGAGTGCAGTGGCCATTCTTTGCGATAGGAAATGAGGTTAATGAAAAGAGCATATATTCCTAAGCATCGCTGTTAATCAATATTGATGATGACCAGGCGCGGGGTGGACTTAAAAGAAGCGTGCTAGTCTAAGCGCTTCATCCACCCACGGAAGGCGCTAGTCTTCAATGGCACCACGATTATGTCACCTGTATTAGTAAGTAAATAAGAATCCAATAATCGCGCATTCAGTCTTGTTTGGTGTCACAGGCGAACTTTGATACATCTACAGGCTCACGGCGACAACACCGATTAATATATCCATTGTCATTATTCATTCCAATTCGACTTATAGGATAAGCTAAATTAAAGCATTGCCTTTTGATGCTTTTTAATCACCATGACTCAAAGAGTCTCTGATCAAAGTTTCCGTTCATCACATCCAAGTTCCGCCCTCCATGTTACCCAACGTACCCCGGCTCTTTTCGAAAATGCATATTCCCCCAGGGTTCCTTTCACAGTGAAGGAGAGCCCGGATCAATGGGCCACATATGAGCACCATTTGCTTGTTTGTTTGCGCACTGGTGATGATAAATCAGCACACCTTTGCCTTGACCGCTTGACGGAACGATTCGGTCCAGCCAATGAGCGAATAATGGGATTAAGAGGTCTTTACCAGGAAGCTACAGCAAAGGATAATCCAACTTTGCAAACTATTCTTGGTGAATATGACACTATTCTACAGGATAACCCCGTTAATGTGGTCGGTTTCCAGCCCTGTCAACCGCTTGAGTGTGCTTGACTATATGCTAAATATATGTTACAGCCCATCTTGAAGCGCCGTATTGCTCTATTACGCTCATTGGACAGAGAAGAGGACGCTATATCGGCATTGGTGGACTACGTTGGGGCTTTCCCTACTGATGCAGAGTCATGGTGTGAGTTGGCTGATTGTTACCAAGCCAATGGTATGAGCGCACAGGCGATCTTCAGCCTCGAGGAAGCACTTCTTGTGGTTCCCAATTCCTGGACTGTAAGTTTTTTATCTATGAAGTTTCGTATCAAGCAGTCTCATGGTCTATATCTTTCTAGCTTCACGCACGCCTCGCTGAATTGCTCTACATCTCAACCAAATCTGCAGACGCGACGGTCTCTTCCCCACAAATCTTAGCGAGATCTATAAGGCATTATTTACGGAGCCTTGAACTTTGTGATACTTTTGCAAGAGGACTATATGGCCTGATTTTGGTAAATAATCCTACAACCTTGCCCTCAAGACCTCGTTTTTCAAAATTTGCCCACAAAAAAAACTGTATTTGTAGTAAATTACACGCGCTAATTGATCATCTGACAATAGATTACTTCACAGCTTATCCAACACCCGGAATATCTAGCAGGCGGTAGTGCAATTGATGGACAGGTGCCATCTAAAGAAGTTCTCGAGAGGCTGAATTCTATGGCGTTACAGAAAGCGGAGGCGCTCATACAATCGCAGCAGAAAACACCCAATCCGGATGTAACGCAGGATGGCATCATTGCCCTGAAAGAGCTGGTGCAGCAGAAATAGTTTAGAAAGGGCCTTTTCAGTGGGTCTAGGGTTGCTCTCTGCACATATGCATGTGGATGGCTATAATTCTGGGCCTTTGGTATATTGCTTTTGGAAGGGGACGACAAACAGCTAATACATATTGTTTTTGAATGCCCTTGACTGGGGCTTGTGATACCAAAGTCAACCTCTTAGAGCAAAGGGCTGCCCTAAATCGCCAAATTCGTCGGCCATATTTCCATTAGGCACCTGGCAGCAACAGCTGAGCCAGGTGCATAGAGTTGTAGGATTTTGCAGCCTTGCATAATATAACAATCGTCACAGCAGCATCTTCGTGAAGACCTTAACAAGTGGGATCCCAGGCTGATGCATTCGAGCCTTTAACACAGACTCACATTGCATATAGATTGGAGAATACAATAACAATATAACAATGTGGTGATATAGTAAGAGTCAATAGTAATAATAGTAATCCTGGTGAGCGGCCGGGCTTGGGCAGCAAAATCTAGAACGAGCCGCGGATGCCAGTCGCCCCTAGCGTGGCAAGGATGATTGATGTTTATGATGATGATAATGACACCCCATCAACCACAGCCCTGAAGCGTTTATTTGTCGAGAACCGATTTACCACGCAGTTAGAGGAAAGGGCTTTTATTTGGAAGAAGGCGTCCCCTCTGCAGAGCCAAGACGAAAGAGCGGCGAGGCGGCAAGGCAGCGTGTGATGGGTATGGCCTAACTAAATCACTGTAAGTGTTTTGGGTCTCCGATCGCCCCTCCTCCCTCCAACCAACCCTGTGCCCAATGCCTCTACAGTTCAGGCACATACTCGACTTTTTGCATTATTCTAGCACCTGCTACAGTCGTACCCAAAGCAGGACCACACAGGCATGGTAGTGTACCTTGCATACCTGAAGCCTCTCTGTCCTCTCTATTTATTTCCCTAACCGCCTGTTCCTTCCTGATTATGCATGTACGCTTCGATAGTCAAGGCAGACAGCTCTGGACGAGTCCTCACTAATGCCCTATCCATTGTGTACCAAAACCATGATTTTTGTCCTTTCTATCGTTTAAACCTTGCTCTCCAAAAAAAAGCAAAACCAAGAGAG
Organism: Talaromyces proteolyticus; assembly: GCF_021365285.1. Classification (NCBI taxonomy): domain Eukaryota; kingdom Fungi; phylum Ascomycota; class Eurotiomycetes; order Eurotiales; family Trichocomaceae; genus Talaromyces; species Talaromyces proteolyticus. The sequence goes on from NW_025764281.1 coordinate 8,396, forward strand.
CCCCGCATCCAATTCCTCAGACTCCAAGATCGTTTGTTGTGCGCAGCCAGAGCTGCTACCGCCTTTTCGCATCGAGGTGTTTACCCCGCCGAAAAGCCGGAAACCATCATCCATGCCGTGAGTGATGTATGCTGGAAGAAATGTAACCCTCAACCCTTCGGTGCTAAGTTATTCTAAATGAACAGGTTCGATATTACCATCAATCCAGACGGTTCTCACGATTCGGAACACTCCTCGTCCGCCAGTGACGAGGAAGATTCCTCTGGTGTCGAAGTCTCTCCCCCATCTGTTCCAGGCAGTCACGACGAATATACAGAATATGAGGTTGGTGACGAGTGGGCTCATTTGCAGTACCCTGATGAGATAAGATCCTCGGACTCCGCGTCCCGTCCCAGGAATTCGCGTCACAATCGCAACACTATACATTCCTCCCGTTCGAGGTCAGGTCGCCGGTCGTCTCGGCGAGGCATTGAAAGGGAAGCCTTTCCCCAAAGATCACGGCGGTACCGATCGCCGGAATCTCCTGATAGCGTGGATTCAGCAGAGGAGTTTGTCCCTACCTACACCCGACACCAACCAGACAAGCGATTTTGGTCATCTGGGGCACCGGCAGGTGTGAGCGGCTACGCCCATAGTTCGTCTTCAGGGCCATCCTATAATGTATTGCCACAAGGAGGGATGGGACATATGCCATTTGGTCATTCCGGACCGTCGCACCCTCCATCAGATCAACTAGTAAGATTTGGGCCCCTCAACCCCATGGGTCGCTCCGGCCAGTTCATGAACGCCCAAGGCTATGGATATGGGTCGCATTATCCTCCGCCCCATTCCGGCGGTATGCCTGGGTTATTTGGCCATGATCAACATCCCGGCCATCCTAATCACCTCCCACATCACCATGCTCAGGAATCTCGCAATCGAAGTCGAGGACAAAGCCCTCCTGAGCCTCCCTTGTCTCATATGATACCCTCTCAAAGTAATCCTCATTATGGTGGTCCTGCTTTTGCTCCGCCAGATCTTGTTCCCTACGGCGGCGGCGGGTATTTCCCCTATAATCAGAACTATCCTGGAGGACCCGTCAGTCATCATCTTTTCGGGCAACTTCCTCAAAAGCCAGAGTCTCCTTCAGCGACATCCCAATCAGATATAGCAAAAGATGAGGCTATTGCTAGATTGGAGAAATTGATATTAGATGAGCGAGCAGAACGAGAGGCAAGAGATGCCGCGCGCGAGGCTGCAATGGCAAAGGCGGCTGCGGACAAATTGGCGGCAGAGGAAAGAGCAATTGCAGAGAAGAAAATAGCAGATGAAGCGGCAGCCAAAGCAACAGCAGCAGCCAACGCAGAGGCAGAGAAGAAGGCTGCAGAAGAGGCTGTCAAAGCGCTGAAACTGGCGGAGGAAATGGCAGCCGCTGCAGCTGCGGATGCTAAGAAGACTGCGGAGGAAGCAGCGGCGGTAGCTGCTGCGGAGGCCAAGAAAGTCGCAGATGAAGCTGCTGCTGCAGCGGCAGCGGAGGCGAAAAAGGCGGCAGAAGAAGCAGCAGCTAATAAACCTCCACCAGAAAAGAAGAAACCTATCAAGTTCAAGGATGCCGTGGGCAGGAAGTTCAACTTTCCTTTCCATTTGTGCAGTACTTGGCAGGTATGTTCAATCACTTCTAACCAAGATATCTACCGTTGCTCATAAATTTTGATAGGGAATGGAAGAACTTATTCGCCAGGCCTTCCTCCATGTAGAGGTGATCGGTCCTCATGTTGCTGAAGGCCACTATGACTTGGTTGGGCCAAGTGGTGATATTATCTTGCCGCAAGTTTGGGAAACTGTCATCGAGCCTGATTGGACTGTAACCATGCATATGTGGCCCATACCAGAGAAGCCAAAGGACGACCAGCCACCTCCACCTCCTGACAATAATGCTATTATAGTTGTAGAAGAAGCAAAGAAGAAACCTGATGCTACGGGTATGTTGATAATTGAGCATTCGTGAGTGAATCTGTATACTGACTAATAACTGGTACAGCTCCAGGACCCAAAAAACCACGGCCGGGAAACCCCGGCTCTTTTGCGAAGTGGATGATGGGGAATAATAGGAATAAACCCAACAAGCCTTTAAAGGCGCCAAAAAAGCCCGAACCCGTACCATAGTATAGTCATACCTGCAGTGTTATTTGACTTTGTTTATATGCAGTGTCGGGAGATAGTCAACGATTTGCACCTACGGCTTGATACCCTTTCTCAAGAACGGTGATTGTTTGAGTACGTCGAATTGATCACCAAGTCGCACAATCGCACGGAGCAGGACGGGCATGGCGCATGGGTTTCCCTCTCAGTGTTGGATTAAGTTTCTCCGTGCTTCGTTGGGTGGGGTGAAGTAATATGGAAAATCAGAAATTATGGTCATTTTTGGGTTAGCATCATCACTGCTATTCCTATGGTTTTCTGAGCTATGTTCAAAGGCGCGCTATTGGTTCTTTGGCATCCCGGCGGCTCAAATTTTGATACCCCAGGTACATCATCTAATAGCGATAGATAATTGGTTTCAGCTCATTGTCTTGCTGTGTTATTTAATTTTTGGGTAATCCTTTTTTATATATAATACGAAAGAGTAATTGAAAAAAATGGAAAAGAAAACAATCAAATCACCTTTGTGATTCTAAATCGCACTGCATATGTACAGAAGAGTGTCAAGTTTGATATGCCGAAAATTTCATTTCTTACTATGTTTATGACCCTAATTTTCAGGCAATGACCTAATCTCTGCAGTATTTTGTTCGTCTCATCATGAAAAGTGACGGATGATATATCTTTTGAATCATGTTGTATCGACGGTATACATATTCAACGATGAGGATCCAAAGGTTTCCAATCTTTTAGTAAAGCCGGATCTGCCCCACCAAGAAGATCGGTTGCTGTATGTCTGTACCTCGTCGTTCTCAATTCAGTTTCTGTGAGATTTTGACCGCTTATCTGTAATGATGGCGACCTTGGGGGTAGTGCAGGTTTAAGTGTATCACCCTGTCGTTGAGACCCAGGTGTAGGTGTGAGCGTTGATTGTGCGGCTAATGGAGTAAGTATAGCGGGTTTGACGGGGACTTCAGGCCTCAATGTTTTTCTGTCTTTGAGTCCACTACCTTTTTCGATGATGGTCGGGTGTGCTGGATATAGGTCTTCGACTTGCCCGATGCTGTTCTGCCTGGGTAAAATTTGGGGCTTCACCCAATCAGGCCTGTTATTTTCGCTGAAAGGATTGGGCTTTCCAAAAATATTCGCCACGTTCCCTGGTACGTTAGGTTTAAGCTCAGACCTAACTTGGTGGCCTGATCTGTGTTAGCAAGGAAAAAGGGCCCTCAGGGATTGGGTCTTTTACCTCCATCCAGCCACCATTTGTAGCGATCTGAGCTAGCTGAAGGTAATTCGGATGAAAAAGACGGGTGTTCAGTAGCTTCGTCGTCGACATCGATAAGATGATCTCTGTATGTTAAATCACCCAACTCACGCCGACGCTGCTCATAGAGGAGGCGATTTAAGCGATCCTTTTCATTCTCATTGATAATGCTGATCGAACAATCAAACAGAGCCAACACCGGTCGATGATCTGATATTCTTAGGTCCGAAGAGCAGTAATCTATCTGTTTAAGACCAGATCCTTTCCAAAGGATACGGTCACACCATGCTGGTATCCTAGCCTTTTCTCTGGATGGTCGTTGGATTGTGCACTTCTATTAAGGGGAAATTTCACTCACGAAGTATCATATTCATCGGTCCCTATATCGTATTTGTATGTTGGAGGGAATTTAATCAGTCCTTCCGAGTAAAACGGAAACGTTCTACCGGATATCATTTGAAGATTCAACTGCAAATGACGATAAGTAAATATCCGGCAGTCATAGGCACTAGGTAACTTACCTGATCATTTTGATATAGTGTACCGAATTCCCGTTTCTTGATCAATTGTCGTACTTCACGGTCACCTACTCCGATGCGATAATTAAAATCGCCCAGCCATATAATAGCATCGTGGTCTTCAATTGACCTATTGTATCGAAATCTAAGGCCATTGCTGATGGTAGTGTAGTCCCTATTCCGTTCGTCATAGTTTGCAAAACCGGCTGCAAGATGAGCTGTTACGAAACATATTTTAGTATTTGAAAATTCAAGACGAATTGCACAACCCCCTTTGTTACCAGCCATCCCTGAAAGGCCCGTCTATAACTGGATATTAGTTTTATGAGTGAGATTTGAGATGGTTGCTTGCCTTTTTCACACTGCCTTCCACATTCTTAACGTCGTTGATTGCATCCTCGCGTACGTAAATCAAAAGAGCGGTTCCAACAAGCTGGCCACTTCTCAATAAGACATACTTCTTGGATTTAAACTGTTCTGCATATGAATTAAGACAATCCCTGGCAGCATTCTCCCAGACTATTCGTGGGCCCGGGTCAGTAGACATAATTTGTTGGGGGCTCAACTCTACAATTTCCTGAAATGCCACGGCAACTAGGCTGGGATCATCCCCGTCTCTGTCACGGAGTGCAAGGAGCCATGAAGATAGATCCGTTGCTGCCCCATCGGGTTTGCCGTTCAAATTAAAGGTGCCCGCCCAGATTCTGATGTTTTTCGAGGACGTATATTCCTCAATTCGGCGGTCGAGCTCGGCCGAAATAATATCATTAATAGGATCATACAAATCGACCGGTTCTTGATTTGCCAATCTACCCATTAAAACATCGATCGTGTTCTGCCTGGCTTTGTCTCCGAATGTATTGACATATAAGCGGGTTGCACTCTTTCTAGCATCTGCAAAAGCGCCGGCCAATGACATTTTCCCGTGTCTTGTGAATGATGTTTTGAGAGCACCAGTGCCAGCATATATCCGGGACAGAGCGTCACCGTTGTCTGCCCACAAACTGGAATGTCGCATTCGAAGCTCAGGAACCATCTCACCGCCTAGTTGATGAAGGAAGTTTTCCAAGGCCATTTGACTGATGATAGTCTGTATAAGATTTGTTCTATCGAGACAGTCGAGGCAATTCGTCCTGAAGATGCCCTCTTGTTGCAGTATTACCCTTGGAGCGTTACGGCTAGTGTCAGCTGAGGGTGAACGCTCTTGTTCAGGAACGGCGTCCTCCATCAAGAAATATCCAAACCCGTCTAGAGCGGTGTTTATCATATACCGGATCTGGCTGCTAGCCTCGTATCCAAGGGGACCCTTGGACTCTGCATTAAGATCAAATTCTGTCATTTCTAAGAGATGACGATCGGATGACATTGTACTCTCGCTTTCTTGTGAATGTACTCTCCTTGTAACATGCTTGCGAAATTGGTCGGAGAGTGTCATTTCACCAGACTTACTCTTGCCCAAGAGGTTGATGATGTGGACAGCTCCATACTTTAGTTCCAGGTCCTCAAAATGTTTGTCAAAAGCATGTTTTGTCGCGTCGAAGGACCGAGATATTTCAATCTTCTGCTGCCCTGGAATAAAACCCGGTGCTTGTTCCCAAAATACTGGAACCGACCCCCGTGCTTGAATATATGAGAAAGTAATGCCTGAAGGGCTCCTCAAGATGGTCTCAGTCTCAACGAAGTTCGACACATTTCCATCATCATCAATCCCACGAGAGTTGAATCTGGTTCCAGCACGCCGAGAGGATAGCCGTGATATCACTGTCAAAGTTGAAGGGAGGTTTGAATGGAACTGAGGTACATGAAAGGATGATGCAGGTATCGTCAGTGTTCCAGCAAAGCCTCTAATTACTAGTGTTAAAATGCGAGAAGCATCTAGACTCTCCCTTTCATGCTTTGTTAGGCGACTGCGGAAGAGTAGGAGAGGAGCAATCATATAAGAATTCCAAAGCATGCCTTCGTTCAAATTGTCAATATCAAAAGCAGTTGAAGTGCTTGATCTGTACGTGACTCAGCCAATTTCAAATAAAGAGCTCACAGAAGCACTCACCGATCTTGAAGATGATCAGTGAGATTGAAGTCGAGGCTGTAGTAGAAGGTACTATCACCTAGCAATCTTTTCAACGCTAGGAATGGGTGATCAGTGACTACATCTCTGGAGTCATCAATGTCATCGTTGCCAATATCTTCTGCGACAAATCGAGACGGTATTTGATAATCTTCGCCGTGATCATAGTCAGGTCGATTCAAACAGTCTACATGCGCACGTCAATAATGCTACTTAGTGGTCGGAGACCCGAAGATACACACAAAAGTCGACATTGTTGATTCTTAGGACACTTTCCCCGGGTCGTGGGATTGCAGCCCGAGAGGACCCAGTCACAACACATATAAAAACATCCTGATTCAACGAAATCAAGCCAAGGGTTCCCCAGCCCTCCCCTAGAAGTCTGCAACCTTCCAACTTTGTCGATGAGCGTGGTGTAAACTCGACCAAACAGCGAGTTGCGCGATGATTGATTGGTGGGACATTCCTGGTGCTATCTACAGTGGATGAGGGGTCTCTGAATTCAAGACTGTGATCATTCGTAGCTAGCACGATCGAACATTGAGGTTGATCCCGACGAAATACACGCAAAGAAGACATCGTCTTGTTGCATTTTGAGAGGAGCAAGTCTGGTTGCGTGCAACATTATTACAGAACTTGAAGGTACGATTGGCCCGCTGACTTGTTTGTTACTGTAAATATGTAAATAAAACGCGAAACTTGCACCCGTTCTGACTAAGCGGCATCGTCTTGTCAGACAGTTACGATTGGCCCGACGGTCTTGACGTATTGATATGATAATTCCTCGTATTTTTGTATAGATATATGATTTCTTGATGACTATATCATTCGGGATTTTACCGCTTATGTCTTTGTGACCGATGTGTCCTTGTTCTATACGAAGTGACAATGTATAGTACCCGATCATACCGTACGGTATCGTAAATTTGAAAGTAATATTGTATGGAGATTAGCTAATCGGGACTAGCACCAGTCCCGCCCGCTGCGGAGTTAAAAATTGCAAATTTGGGAGGCGAGCAGAAGCCAATACGATAACGTATGGGATATAATATTAATACTCAACAATAAATCAACCACGACTGTCGTGCTTATGTCCACACCTCCAAATACCCAACGGATCTTCATCAACCCGGCAGAGCACCTTCAAATATATATCTCTCATTCCAATGGGTCTTGCTGCCCCTCGAAAGTAGGCGTTTGGCGATTTACTTTCGATTTTTCACATCACTGACATCAGACTAACATAGGAAGGTCAAACTCTCCCACGACCCCAACAATACGAAATGGTCTCGATCGACGGACGGCTTTGGACATAAAATAATGACATCCCAGGGTTGGACCCCTGGTAGTTACTTAGGCGCTCGAAATGCACCTCATGCCGATACGTTCACCGTTGCCAGTGCGTCGCACATAAGAGTGACATTGAAAGACGATACCCTTGGCCTCGGGGCTCGCTCTAGAGTAATGGGAAACGATGAACCCACCGGGCTCGACGCTTTCCAGGGTCTCTTAGGTCGTCTCAATGGAAAAAGTGATACCCAGTTAGAAAAAGAGCAACGCAAGCGAGATGATGATAGACTTGCTATCTACGCCCAGAAGAAATACCAAATGGTTAATTTTGTGAGCGGTGGCTATCTCGCTCCGGAGAAGAGCGAAGCTTTTCCAGAAAGTAGGGATGTGCTCTCCGAGAAGCTGAACGCTGAAGATCGCCCTACCGATACGAGAAATCGCGAGACAAATAATGACATCTCTGAATTTGATGAGAAGGCGACTGTTTCAGGAGTTATCAAGGAGAAGGCCAAAAAGAAAGATAAGAAGAGAAAGGCTAAACCAAAGAAGAGCACCGAAGACATAGAAAATGATAAACGCGATTTACCGAGGACAAACAATATCAGTGTCGAGGCTGTCTCCGAAACTCCAGTGATTTCTCGAGAGCAGAGACCAATGGGGAGGCATGCTATACGAGGCCGCCATATTCAACAGAAGAAGAGAGCTATCATGGATGACCGATCTTTGAATGAAGTAAGAAGGATATCTGCATTTGTTTCACTCCCCCGCGTATTCATGCTAACATTTATGAAAGATTTTCATGATCAAGACATGATATCGAAGCAAAGGAAAGGCGACCTATTAATACCAAATATCTTCGATCATGGCGTGGGCGGACTTGTCGACGAGTGCAAATTCCCAATATGAATCGAGCTGACCGAGTTAGCCGATTTCTGGGGTATAAAGACGCTATGTATGCATTTGCGGATAAAAATTACATATTGTATATATGAGACCGAGTTTATATAGTCTGCTTATATAGGAGCTATAAATGGTTGTTTTATCCTTTATTGATACTTCAGTGATTACTATATTATGGACATTGTCAATCCAAAATAAAAACATGGATGGATACTCACCACTTCTTCGAATTTGTGTTCCTCAAAAACCAAACATACTCTATGAGCCAATTGATAGATGCTAATTGTTATTAATAATAATTGCAAGACATAATCTCATGGCAGATCAGCACAATAGCGACACTAAATGTTTTCTTGGCGTTGTCACGGGTCGTGGGCCTGCCGCTCGACGTCATCCTTCAAGGGCAGTGCTGACATTGGAGATCATTCACAGATACAATCCCAATCCCCTTGATGGTTCATCTTGTATAGCCCTGTTGGACCGTTATACCGTTTATTCATATCTTGGCTTCATGCTTCCAAATCGAGGTTGAAAGCGTCATCTTGTGTACATTATCTATGCCAACACCCTTGCAGTCAACTGTTCCTTAAACTACCGGTATGGTGACTGATAACCAGCAGCGCAAGCCATCGAGCGGGCTTGACAACTCTCTCAATGACAGCAATGGTACGGTGGCTAAGAGGCACCGGTAAGTTTAATGACCGCCCTCTTTATCTCAATGACTGACAGCCTAATGATAGTGTCCGTTGGGCTCCTTTGAATATCGGCATCGAAAGACGCCTGCAGACCTTTATCGTTTTATGCCATACATTGACCATAGCTATTTTCCTTACCGCCTTCTTTTTCGTCTGTGCAATGCCATTATTCTGGCCATTGCTCCTCCCTTATCTTATTTATATCTCCCTCTTCTCTACCGCCGCGACATCGGGATCACTCAAGTCCCGCTGGCAGAGTCTCCGTTCTCTCCCAATCTGGAAGCTCTATGCTGCCTATTTTCCTGCACGCCTACATCGTACTGAGGTACTACCGCCTACTCGGAAGTATATATTCGGTTACCATCCGCACGGAATCATTTCTCATGGAGCTTTCGCCGCTTTCGGGACGGAGGCATTGGGATTTTCGCAACTGTTTCCTGGAATTACAAACACTCTACTTACCTTAGACTCCAACTTTCGGGTACCATTTTATCGAGAGTATGCCATGGCGTTGGGCCTCGCTAGTGTATCTCGTGAATCCTGTGAAAACTTGTTGACAAAAGGTGGTGCCGATGGTGAGGGTATGGGTCGTGCCATAACAATTGTTATCGGTGGAGCTCGCGAATCACTCGATGCACAACCGGGCCGACTCCGTCTAGTGCTGAAAAGTCGTAAAGGGTTTGTGAGATTAGCTGTCCGCACCGGGGCTGATCTTGTTCCAGTGCTTGGTTTTGGCGAAAACGACCTTTATGAACAAGTCAATTCCGAACAGCATCCCTTGATCCACAGGTTTCAGATACTTGTGAAAAAGACCATGGGATTTACGATACCTCTATTTCACGCTCGTGGTGTTTTCAACTATGATGTCGGCCTCATGCCCTATCGACGGCCTCTTAACATAGTCGTTGGCCGCCCAATCCAGGTTCTCAAGCAACAGGACAATCGCGATGTTGAGGAAAGCTACATAAATGATCTACACGATAGATATGTTCAAGAATTGAACCGGGTATGGGAGGAATGGAGGGACGTATATGCAGTCGGGAGGACATCTGAATTGGAGATCACAGCATAGATATTGTAATTTTGTTGTCTGGGTTGTGCATGAAGTTTTTTATTTGCTTTTTTAGGTGTTTATATACATGTTTTTATATTTCTCTCATTTACTGTTTTAAGTATTTTGAGGATATCTCCGTAATTGGACTGCCCCTTGTTAAGTAGTAATTCTATATGTCCAGTCCCAGATTCCATCTACATTTTGCCAGGCTTTTTCAATGACGGCCCGCTCCCAACCCATCATCACAGCCAGCAGACGGCAAGATGTACTGCCTATTCCACATATCACCCGGTCACTTTGGCCAAGCACAGCCAAATCAAGCAGATAGGCTCGACCAATTAACTCTCTCAAACCAAGGATCTCTTTTGAAGGTTGGAACCGGACCTTTTCAAGTAGGGCTTCCAGCCCATTATCCATTCTTAGATCACTTGACTCCTTGTTTGATGGTAATGGGCTATCTTTGGGCGAGTAGGAGTTGCTTATTCCAACCGACCAGAACAAATCTTTGAAAAAGCCACCCTCCCAGCCTATGTTCTCGCCGAAGGAATGATCTTCTGTTTCCCTCACGGAATCTAAAACCGACTTACTTGCTAAAGAGATATAGCTTTGAGCCTTCTCTGCGCCCTTTAGTTCAGAGGTTGTATATATGTCTGGATCGTCCGAAGCCAAGATAATCCGAGAATATGATTGCATGGATTGTTGCAATGCTTTATCACCGGCCGCTTGTGACAAGTGAGTTTCGAATAGTGCCTCGGCCCTGTTCACATACTTATCGAGGGGTATATAAGAGTCTCTATATTGAGTTTCCAGTGGATGAAGATCACCCCGACGAACGTGAAGACCGATCTCTAGTCCACCTTTATAACGAATATCTCTATTCAATTCGCGAACTCGTTGTTCAAGAAATTTTGCGTCATCACCGGTTAGGTGGAAGAGAGCTTCATATCCATTGCGAGCCATATCAAAAATTGCCTTCTGCTGCTCTGCAGCAGTTGAACGAGAACTCTGAAAATGTTCCTTGAAGTTTTCACCAAAAATCCAATTAGAATTTGCAGATGAAACAATCAGGTGTCGTGCCTGAAGAGGACATGGGACTCTTTGTGATGGTGGTGGTAGGCGACAGGCGGGTCGTGGAGGTGGTTTGAAGAATGAAGAAAATTTCCCATAAGCCCAATCCGTATCATCGATAAAGAAGCTACGACCTTGTTTTCGTGCAAGCCCGTAACTCATCCATAAATCCATCAAAGTTTTCCCGAGCCCGGCGTCTTCAGATTGCATTGCAAAAGTAAGGCTAGTCTCACAAATAGGGATTTGATTGTCGCCGATAGCTAATGGCTTCTGAGGGGGGATGAAACCATTGAGTTCAGCTTCATTTATATCAACAAAATTTTTATCTGGACGCGAGTGATCGAAGGGATGTGATTTGCCGCTTGAAAGCTGCCCAGAAATTGTAATGCAACGGGAGCAAAGATCTGATATTTGCGGAGGTGACAAAGGAAGTTTCATGTCAGTTGGAATGGAAATAGTCCATTTCTGACGGCCTTTCGAGTTCTTCAGTTTTATAGGGGAAGGAATATCTGGAAGCAAATCAGATGGTCGATAAGCCTGATTATCTGCGAGCCACTGATGCGTAAAGTTTAAAATAACCCCGAAGTCAAGGAGGAGGAAAATTTTCACGAAAGAGAGAGTTGCTAAGCCCCAGAATAAGAGGCGAATCACTTTGCGTTTTCCAGAACCTGGAGGTCTTTTCCCGTGGCTAGGGACAATCGACGGAAGAACCGGTGATGGCAGGGGTGAATCGACGAGCGGAGGAACAAGCAAGTTATTGCCTTTTGGGGTGAGTCGCGGTGTAGTTGTTGTATGGACTCTTCGAAGAGACATGGTTGGTAAATTATGACGATGTGAAATGATCATCTTGAACCTGATAACAACGGCAGTCTTGTTGCATGAGAAAAGCCGATAGTTGACTCGTTAGTGTTAGTCGATTGTATACATTATCCTTGCCTCCCAATCGCTCGAACAGGCTTGTTATGAAAATAGCGATGGGGAAGGAAGGTGGCAAGGAGATGAGCTGAAAGCTGATCAGTCAAGGCGAAGATTGGAATACTCGTATCGCGATGACAAGCCCTTGCACCGAACACAACGACTGTGGAATACAGCCGAGGATAGACCCTCTTGGTTGTAATTCATACAATATGTTCGAGTATGCTCGCGATTGAATTCGCAGATGGGTGCACACGATGTGTGACAAGTGTTTAGCTTTACTTCACGAAATGCTGAAGGCCTCCATATCCTCGCAGGTATCGACGGCCTTCCCCAAGAAAGTTAATAAGGCTTTGCTGACGCCGGAATGCAGCCACCTCAAAAGTCAGTTACAATTGAATGTAACCAGAGCAGGCATGTCAGACCATTGTTATAATGCTGAGAATGGGTCAGGCAAGGGCCAGCTGGTGTTGCAATCCATAGATCTACCACCTAAGGGGGGCGGGTTTCAAGGAGCTGGATCGAGCATCTTTGTTTACTGCCCGGTATGAGGCGACAGGAGAGGGCGAGCGTTGGGTCGATGGGCATACACTTGGTCTGATTGGCGGTATTGGCGCGGGACCTTGCGTGGCTATAGCGGCGGCGGATTGAATCAAGATGGATGGTGCGCCGCGAATGGCGAGACAGGTGAAACAAGGGGCGTGCAAGGTGTGACACTGGTGTTCTCACGGCGAGCCAACCAGAGTGAGGAGATTACAGTGCCTTAACCCGCCGGGAACGGGCCGCTGATATGTTCTAATTATAGCCTCACTATTTACTACCAGTATGGATATTACGGACTTAATATTTATCAATCCTGTACGCAGGAGTACGCAACTATGCTGGTAAATATAGCCTGATGCAAAGGTAGAGACATTACCGAGAATGAAAATTAATTCATCATTAGTTACGTGCCGGGCCGCTGTTAAAAGAAGGGGCGAACCGCTGCATTCATGAGGAACAACATACAAATTGACAACAAGCCTGGGGTATCAGATAGCCAGCCGATTAGATGCCAGGACGAGTATGAACCCACACTCGTAGACACAAAGCAAGGAAATACAAAGGCTGAAAAAAGAACAGAAGGGAAGAAGGGTCGCAACAGCGACGAAAATCAGTGGCATATGGAAAGACATCCAAGAAAAATAATCGTTCATACAATCTGAAAAGTTGTGCACTTCGTATGGAGGGATTTCTATTGATGCCAGACGCCGTGAATCGCCTGATCCTGGTTGCGTGGACGGATGCGTGGTCGACATGAAACTCACTGTTAGAGACGCAGCATTGCTTATGAGGTTGGGTATAATAATGAAGCAGCGCTGTAAACAATCACAAAACTCTGCTAGCTTAAGCTAACAATGTAGAAAATGGTCTTCAGGCATCAGCCTTGGAAGACTCGGTAATCGAGCCCCTTGAGTCAACAGTACCTGACAGTGCTGGTACAGTTCCTATCGACTCACGTTGATTTGTTGTTCCACTCAAGATTCGTATGCTGCCTCGAGAACTCTTGACTAAGTGGCCATTTTCGACTCGATCTTGAATCATTTCATCCAGCATACGCGACACCTCGTCGGTGCTTTTTCTCTTGGCGTCTTTCTCTTTTTCTGATGCTGGAGATATTGGGTTAACCAGACTGCTAGAATCGCCAGCAGGTGCGCTAGCAGGTGAACTGCTATTACCTTCACTGTTTCGATTACCCGGTTGCTTATCTGAGACAGAGGCGTCTAATGGCATCTGTGCAATGTCGCGTTGACGAGCTGCAGAACGAAGAGCAGTGAGCATACGATCTTTGTCATCAAGCTGAATGCGCAACTCGGTGATTTCCATATCTTTCTCGCGTAGTAGCGTTATTACATCGGCATCTTCACCATTTTTGAGTTGCGATATGCCCATAGACATCCTTGAATGGCTGGAACGTCGTGCCTGGAGCAATCGCCGCTCCAAAGTGGATATATACCGATTTTTATCCACAAGGTCAGCTTGTAAAGCTGTGACTTGCATCTGGAGGCTCGCATTTCCATCGCCGTACTCCCCAATAGTATCATCGTCATCTTCCGGTAAAAGCGATGAGCGTTGAGCGTGATATCCGCTGGATTGGTCTCCGCTATTCAGAGAAAGTTGTGACACTGTTCTACGTAGAGAATTGGCACCTAGAGTAGATTGACTGGCCGACGAACGAAGCGAGCGTGTGCCTGACTCCAGGGTCCCAGAAAGTCTAGACAATCTGTCCAGAGCCGCTGTTGCGCCGTTGCTATTAACACCCGTGGATTTTGATGAAAGAATGAGACGATTAAGATGCTCAATCCGTTCCTTGAGCGCAGTTCGGGCGAGTTGCATTTCAAGCATCTGCTCTTCGTGACGAGCGTCCGCTTCTTTTTCTATTCTTTCCTCTTCAACCTTCGATTCATTTTCCACCTGCGTTTTACTCTGATTTTCCAACTGGGCACGCAAGGACTGGATCTCCACGCGATAGCGTTCCAATAGAACTCTACTTCCAGCATCACCATTCCCCCCCCAAATGCCTCCTCTGCTCGCTTGGCATGGCTGACAATGTTATTCTTTGCCCTGGCAGCGAATTTGAGGGTATTCAAGGTCTCATTCGTGTGTGTGTTGGCAGGAGCCGCACTTCCAGAGGACCCAATCTGAATAGTGCAGAGAATGCTAACGAGAGAGTTTCCTGATAGTGCTGGTTGCAGTAGTCTTGTCAACTTGCTATCGCGGTATGGCAGATGCTTGCTTTCCTTGTCTGTAGAGTTCGCTATTTTCTCTTTGCTTTCAGACAACCTTGCGATGACAGTTCCTAAGGTAAGAAGGCTCTTATTAATGTGAGCTCCTTCTGTACGTCTTTCCTTGTTTTCAGCCGCACGCTCAGAACCGGCCAAATCGATCAGACTCAGTGTCGAAACTCTCACACCTCCAGGAACAAAGGCCAGTCGCTTGTCTTGAGATGAGTTGCCACCAGGGGCTCGCTCACGACTCTCCACAACAATCTGTACGACGGCATGACTTCGCGAACTCCGTGCGTTGAATTGAGTGCTACCGGTCCTTCTCGCATGATCGCCTCTTGCAATAACACGAAGAAGCTGGGTTGGACTTTGCACAATTTCTTCTTTCAAAGGTGTTGCATAAACGCCCCGCTTACTATCTTCTCGAAGCTTGATCTCTTCTTGCGCCGGTGCACCTGGGCCATTCGCAGTAGAAGCCGAGAGTAGATCGTGTATCTTCTCATTATAGATTTCCAAATAGCTGACACGAAGAAGAAACTCTCGATGGGGTGTCTCTCGAATATAAGAGAATATATCGGTAATTGCCAAGGGAATCACTCCAGGCGATGAAGCTGTACCTTGCATGGAAAACGTCTTACCAGTGCCAGTCATACCGTAGGCAAAGACAGTTCCGTGATACCCTTCCATTACCCTGCGAACGAGTCGTTTGGCCGAGGAGTCGTAAACTTTAGAGTTATTATCATGTGCAGCAAAAACATTGTCTGTAATAGCCAAGTTAGAATTTTGAGGTTGAAGTAGGCCGTTGCGTGAAATTCTTACCATAAAAGTAATCGTAATTCTCCTTTCCTTTGAAACCAATTAAAGACCTTCGGCCATCTACCATCCATTCGCCATCAGCGCGAGAACCCTCTTGAGCACCATTATCGGGACGAACTCGCACGCTGACGATAACGTTGCCCTTCACTTCTTTTGAGCGAATGCCTTTCTTTCCGCTAATTGCAGAGTCTTTTGTATCCGATCCTCGATGCTCCGCATCTTCATTTTCATCAAACGTTGTTGCGCTAGTTGAATATGATCCTTGAGCTGACGAACTTCTACTCTGTGGTGGTGAAGAAAGGCTGATTTGTCCTTCATAATCTTTGATGCCCGCCAAATTCGGGACCGACTTGCCGTCATTGCTGTTATTGTGTAAAGATGAAGCCTTGGATCCGCGGTTGCTACTTGTAGTAGCAGTGCTAAGTCTGGATTGCTTTCTCGCTGTCCCAGTAGCAGACTTTACCAGATCGGGGGAACCCCGCATATTCGACGTTACTTGCGAGGTGGAACTGGAAACTGACGCTGTTGAAAGCCTCGAGCTTGCTTTGGGCGGCTGAGGAAAAGAAGCAATGCTGACCGTTCTTCGGAGACTTCGATCGGGGCCATTCGATGTGAATACACCTGAAGTGGATCGCAAAGTAGATATACTGGACGAAGAGTTAGATTGAGCATTTCCACCCAACGAAGGACGCGTTGGGGAGCGGAGCTTTGAAGGCGATGAAGATGAAACTCTTTGGACATCTGGAACCCGCCGCGAAGGCTTTAGCCTCGTTGTTGAAGAAAGCGAGGCTATGCTTCCTGTCGGTGTGCTAGTTGTTTGGCGAGATGGCTGAGGTAATGCGGATGGGGAAGCCATGACGACGATTTGAATAAATTGCAAAGGCTGTTTATTATATGCTCAGAGGTTTGTGACACTTAGAAACAATGCAGGTATGCCATAGAGGTTATGCTGAATCGAACCACCAACGATTGGAGAACACAGGACCTTCAAAAATCAAGTGCACCTAATAGAAAACCTCGTCAGACTTTTTGAATAGGCGAGGGAAATAATAGTTGTTGATTAAGTATCAGGCAAAGAGTATCCATCCGATTTGAGTTGAGGATAAGTTATGAGAAGAAACAGGTGCTAGGTCGATTTGTATGCAGAGGAAGACTGACATTACCGGGAGCTTGCAATCCCACCCTGAACCTCGTGGATGAAGAGACTTTTATAGCAATTATTCACTTGCCACGATAAGACTGACCTTTCGAAGCCTCTCGAGCTCTAGAGAGCAGGGATGACGAAGGGTCGAGTGGAAGGGATTGTGATAACACAAGAATAACGAATTCAAGATCTCTTATCGTGAGGATGGTAGACGCGTCGAACAATGGGTATGAATCGTGAGCAGTTAGACCAATCTTTTGTACACTGTAGAAAAAGAGAATAGAAAATCAGATTCCGGCGACTCAGGAACATGCGTCGTGAAGCCGAAAGAGGTCGTTGTTCTGGGGTTCGCAGGGAAGCTCATAAGGGGGAAATTAGCCTGTCTATCCCGAGTCAGGCGTGTTGTAGCGTTCTTTCCCGCAAGGCACACAACTCACAGGCCAGGGGGCTTACCGTAGGTGCGGGGCTCCTGGTCTTTGGATTTAGGCATTCAATCATCCTCATTGGCCGCCGGGACTTTCAAGCGCTGCTTAGTGCGGATGATGGGAGTACCAAGAAATAATATAATAATAATGATGATAACAATAATATAAAAACACGTAGTGTAGTGATTATCTACCATTATATAATAAATTGAGCAAGAGAAGAGACAAATGACGAGAACACGAGACAAGCTGGAGGACGTGTCCGCATACAATATCATAGTATTGATAGGTAAATACAGGAATAGTATAATAATATTTTTCCGCTGAGCACCAAGACTGGCATTAGAATCGTGCCCTTTTTTTGGAACTGGCCAATAGGAAGCCTTTCTTTTTAACTTAAGTTCGAGGTGCCCCACTTAGATCCAGGGCTTTTACGGATGTGGCCAACCACGGTCAGGGACACAACAGGAGTTCGGCGGATGGGGCCCGTGGTGATCACAACACATTCTCCATTCATTTTCCTCCAGCTCGAAAGGCCAGAGAGCAGCAGTTCGCTTCATGGCTGGCCAATGGCCCTTATACAACTAGGAGGAGACTAATGCTTAAGACCGATCAAAACGTTATTTACATATATTAAATCGGTTACCAGCTCCATAATCATCATCATCATCATCATCATAATAATTCCACTATTCCTTGATACTCACAGAGCTAAACGAGACATGTCTACCTATAAACCCAAGTGTGCAATTGAACTAATTGCTCTCTTGAAATCGACACTGACGCAAACTTCGTCGGGAACTAGTTATCTTACTGATGCATTGCGTTCGCGTCACATGCCTCAATGAGCTTGTGTAGTCGCAAGCGCACTGAAAATTATGTGGTTTGTATCACAACAGATACCTTGGCTACTTTGCTCTTGTGCACTGCGAGACTGGCTCGCTAGACTCAAAGTTTCGCCCATCTCGGATTTTCATGGTACCAAATCGACCATGAGCGCAAGAACCCAATAGCAATCGAACTTCATACTTATATGCCGCGTGCAGGTCTTATACCGCCTGTTTTCAGCATCTGTTCACTTTCGTCATGGGGACAATTCCTGTCATGTTATAAGCCCAAATTATTGCATGGCAAGAATCATCGAACGGCACCGAAGTCCAGTTGTCGGGCAGCATTCTTGAACCGGTCGTCGTCATCCTGACCCGCCCGACGCGAGAGATCATTGCCCATTTTCTTAGAGCCCCCCGATTTCTTTGGAAGAGCCTCCTTTGGGGTTGGTTTGGGATCACTTCTCCACCAGCTGTGCTCTAATATCTTGCGCGTCGAATTTCGCTTGCGCGGGTCGAGAGTGGTCATAGACATCAAAAGATCACCTCCAACTGGTCCCGCCGTTGGAAATTGACGGAGAAAGAATTCTCGTCCTTGGAGGGGATTGACCCGATCTCCCGGCGGCACATAGTTAGGTAAGCTCGTTACTCCGGGCCAGTTCTCCTCGGTCGGGGTACCGAATGCTTCGCTTATCTTTGCGATTTGATCCATGTCGCTATTTCCAGCAACGAAAGGTACACGAAGCAATAACTCTGCAAATACCATGCCTATAGACCAAACATCCACCACGGCAGAGTATTGTCGGGCACCGAACAAGAGTTCCGGCGGTCTATACCAGCGTGTGATGACCTGATGTGTCATATTTAAATAAGGGTCTGCGAATGAACGAGCCAGACCAAAGTCAGCAAGCTTCACTTCTCCATCTGAAGCGATCAGCAAGTTGTTCGGCTTGATATCGCGATGTATCACAAAATTCTCATGGCAGAACCAGACGCCCCTTACGAGCATACCCATCCACGCTTTAATATCAGCCAAACCGTACTGAATATTCTCATCTTTGATCAACATCTCAAGGTCTCCGAGTGGCAGGTACTCGAGGACAAGATTTAGGTTTCGATCTTTAGAGGAGAAAACATCGTGCAAAGCAATAACATTGGGATGAGATAATTCTTGTAAATATTTGACTTCACGAATAGCATCCATCGACAAGCCGTCTCGATATTCTGCATTGACTTTGATTTTTTTGATTGCCACGAGAGACTGAGGCTCCAGCCGCAGATGTCCGAGATACACGACAGCATATGTACCTTCACCCAGTTTCCTATCTATGAATCTAGGGGTTAGTATTTAAGAAGGGCGTACGGAGGGTCAACCTACCTTTAACGTATTTCCGTCTCACGCCTTCATTTAGCTGTCCTGTAAGTTCCGATGCGTTTTTTGCGACAAGGCCCTTGGTTTTAGACACTGAACCGTCTATGATTGAGCCATCAGAAACAGGCTGAGAAACCATAGGGGATACTGCCATGATGTAGGGATTCCTTTGGTGTCTAGACTTTGTACGAACCCTGGCACCGCAAATGTACTAAATCGAGGGGTAAAAACGAAAAGGGGAAATTTCGCCTTTTTACGTGACTCGCATGTTAGCTTTGAAAAAGGACTCGTCGGTGGAGTATAAAATAGTACGTCAGAACGCATGAATTTATTGATGGCCGTGAGCTTGGAGTTGTGATTGTCGGGAGAAGGCACGGACTAAAGTTAATCCAGCAGGAGCGTTTGGCACGCCCGTAAAACTTCCGCTGCTTCCTGTCTATGCGTGTTATCTGGACAGACAGAAAAAAGGAGCAATTGAAAGAAAATTGCATTTCTCTTCCGCATTTACATATTTGTACCGGTAATTATGATTCTACCTTCTTTTGATGCCACCGAACTGTTCCTAATCTTGTTTTATTTAGTGTTCCAGTATTCGGAATGTTAACTCCAAGGCCGCGCCTGGGCGTGATGCCTTCCAAGATGCTTGGAGCCCTCACGCCTAGCTGGAGATGTGTTCGATGCTTCCACCAGCGAAATACTCATTTTAGCGCTCCTTCGCCCACTCCATTTGTCCCCGATGTTGAGACTTTTTTATCGTTGATCGGTCGTGATATGTCCAAGCACGCGAGCAAATTCTCATCCTGGGAAAGTCTGTTCTCCCTCACGTCCTCTGAATTACGAGACCTCGGTATTGAACCCGCACGACAAAGACGATACCTTCTTCGGCAACGCGAGAAGTTCAAGAATGGAATATACGGCCCCGGCGGTGATCTAGACACGGTTGTCAATGGTGTCGCTCAACTCCGGGTAGTCGAAGTGCCTACAAACTCAACGAACCAAGATACTCAACCTATCGCATCCGCTACCTTAACCCCAGGAATGCGAAAGCTCATTGTCAATTTGCCGCCAGATGTAGAACATTACGAGCACAAAGGATCTAGTGTTATCCAGAAATTTGCGCACATGAAAATCCACCGAGGATCTATGCTGAAAGGCCCATATCTTCAAGTAATTAAAGGCACCAATGGATCAGCAGCATTAATCAAAGCTACAGAGGGTATGTGGGAAGATAAACGGGGGCAGAAAGTCGATGGTGGTGAACGTCGTCGCGCCGAAGTACGAGCAAAGAAGAGAAGTGCAGAGAGGCGCTTAGCTAGTACTTGATACACATTGTGAATATTTGTACACTATCATACTATGACCCTTACATTTCAAACCTGCAACTTGCGTAAACATGGTGCTTGAATTCAACTAATACACTGTAGTTATTGCAAAGGCAATCATTATGAAGTTACTCAAATTCTTGTAGCAACGGTCCCAGAGATCTGTATATAAAAGCTAAACTTGCGTATATTTTTAATATATTAGTCTCTATTGACAGCGACTTGTAGGATTCATAACGGTAAGCAATGACACAATATTAAATAATATACAAGAATCAACGGGTCGAAGACAGTCCTAATCCAAATAACGCTCCCTCGAAGAAAATTACTTAGTTATTATTCGTAAGAAATGTAGGTAGAAACTCATCGATAACACCTCTATCTCTCTCTACACAAGGCGATAACAAGTGACATGATCCCTTTTTTTTGTTCTTTTTTCAAAGCCCCGAAAATTTACGCCTTGGCAGACTTGTCTCGTCTCTCATATTGAATGATCGAATTCGCCCACGGCTTTGAGAACAGGGACTGTTTGTCAAAGTTAATCAGAGTACAGTTGAAGTTGGAAGTCAGGTTAAAAAAAAAAGCCTGCGGGTAGAATACTTACGGAATAGTCAGTGTCAGGAACGCCTTTGACGCCGGCTAGATTTTGAAACTTGAACTTCCTGACCAATGCCGCAGTGATGGCTCCTAGTTGAACGTACGCAAACTGCTCACCGATGCAGCGATGACGTCCAGCACCAAAGGGCAAGTAAGGGCTCCCAGCACCCTTGCTGATCAAGCCATAGCCATAATCAACTTGTTCATCGTCTTCTGTGGTATTTTTTATATCATCCCAGCGATGAGGTTCCCATTCTAGAGGATTGGTAAAATGTTCAGCTGATCGGGCAGTAACGCCAGGTGACGACAGAACATTGTGAGACGTAGGGATGGTGTAGGGGGTTCCTTCCACGGGCATTGGGTTCTTCACAGCGCGAATGATGGAATGGATAGGAGCATGTAAACGCAATGTTTCTTTAATCACATTTGCCTGCAGCTCCAATTTCTGCAAATTTTCATGACTAAGCGGAGGGAGGTCGGATCCAAGGACTCTAATCTGTTCTTGGTACAATTCCTCGGTGATATCTGGCCGCGAAGCTAGGCGAAGGATAATCCACGAGATGGTAGAGGACGACGAGTGCTGACCAGCCATTAGGAGAGCGATCATCATATGAGCGACTTCAATATCCGGAACTTGTGTGCCATCCTTGTAAACACATGACATCAAATTCCATACCATGTCTTCAGAGTCTTTTTGACCTCCGGCCTGACGACGTGCCTTGATTATTTCCATGTATGTCTCGGCCATTCTCTTCTGGGCATGGTCGCGCTTGCGGTTATGTGGAAGAGGCGCCCAAGGGAGCATGAAATTGATAGGGGCGAATCCCATGTCAAGGTCGTGGTACAATTCTGCAAATGTTGAATCGAATTTGTCTCGCACTTCCTTTCCTTGGAGAGAACGGGAAGCGGTATAAATGGTAATTTCTGCCATGGTTTTGCAAACATCGAGGGTAGCCTGTTGACTTTGGAGGGCGCTCGATGATGCGACGAAGTCATCAACTTCCTTGGTGATGAGTTGAACATAGGATCGGAGGGCATCCGCGGTCAGTCCGAATTTGACAAACTATTTCACGTTAGTATGGTGCCGTTGACAGGATCAAGAATGCTTCCTACCTTCTTTTGCTCCATAAGCTTGGCATTAGGACAGTCGTAGACAACATGTTTGCCGAAGACCGGTGTAGTCAAAGGTGAGTATACTTCCTCAGCGCATACATCGCGTAGCTTCGCATTCAATATGAAGTCGTTACCTTTTGTTCCCAGAAACACGGTTGTCTTCTTTCCCAGCAAAACGAAGGTGAAGATATCGCCATACTAGGTGTATTTAAGTCAGCTCATAGAACAAACCACGCCTCACAAGTAGTACAGGTGCGCACCTTTTTCCGAGCATTGAAGAAGAATTTGTAAGGGTCCATGCCATAGCTGATGGTGCTGCCAATGAAAGGGAACCAATGAAACACAACGGGGGGCTCATTTGGGTTTTTGAACAGCAACTGAACCAAGACATTTGTGACTACCGACAGCGCGATCAAGGTCAACAAGGCCAACCCAACGACCACGTAGATTGACTGCGTTGAGCATTGCTTGCAGATTCTGTCGATAATGGCGGCGAATAAACCCATTGTGGGAAATTACCAGAGAATGAAACACAGGTGAAAAAGCGATCGAATTAGCACGATGACTGGCGGGGCCTCATAGAGTGAGATAATCTCAGGCTGACCGAAGGAGCAGAATCGAGCGACTGTCAGTGGGTATAGGGGATGTCAAGCAGGAAGCACCGAAGATCGAGGTGCCGTACGAAAGAAGCGGGAAATCACGTTCATCGCAGCATTAACATTTGGCGAAGAAAATAATGCAGCTTAATTAATATATATTACTGGCTCCTCTGCCCAGGGGCTCGACGGTGGCTAGTCCCATTCGGGCCTAGGTGATGTAGGAACTGCCATGGAGGCGTGTGGTGCCTGATAGCCTAGGCATAAATGCGAGTCTCAGCCAGAGAATGCGTGGCTATTGCTAATACTAAATGTGCGGGTGGCCGATCTAACCGTGTCACGCCACACACTTGGCCACTATCATTCACATGCTGTAACTAGATAGTAACTTAGCATGCTCGACAGAGAAATATAGTTCCCGAGATCCTTTCTGTAAATAGAAAACTGCTTTGAATTATTTCCACGGTTTCCCATAAAGTAGTATTTTATCCTTCAATGATATCTAGTAAACTAATTGATAGTCATCGCATGACAACGAGGTCAAAACATGACCGTATTGACACGCCAACTTTTCCAGCGAACACACCTCGAGTTTCCCTGAACGCCCTCCCAAATAAAATACATGTACTAGACGAGGCCTGTATTATAATCCTGACTTCATGCATCCGCCAAGATGTCAATATATATACAGCAGTAATCCCTTGCTCCACTATGTTCAAGCACCAAGAGAGACGCCCGATAAACACGCACCAGTCCTACAAACTAACAGACAATCCGAATATGTATATTTTACCGCTTGTCACGTGGATATCGACTATCTGGGTCCTCCTCGAACAAAACGGGATCTCCGCGACCGCCCATGTTGATGAAGTCAGTCGGAGGACGGTTAGCGGACGGAGAAGGCTCATGGTGTCCCTTTTTCTGACCAGCATGGTTATGAACGCGTTTTCCGGCCGCATTTTTCCGGAAAATTTTCACCTGCGAATCGTCATCCTGGACAATCGTGCTGAGTTGAACATCATTGATTGTGCTGAGCAATGTGCGTTCCCGTTCGACCTTGCGTTTGGAGAAGTCCAGGTTATTCATTGCACCAGTCAAGCCATCCGTGCTATCGGTAATGCTTGGACCGTTGCCTGTGATCCAGGGATGTTCCAAACACTCGTCAACCGTAATTCGGTGTTCCACATTGACTGTAAGCATTCTATCGATAAGGTCCAGGGCAACATCGCCAACTGAGTCCCAATATGGCGAAGGGTAATCAAAACGAGCCATCCTAATCTGTTGAGCGAGGTTGTATGGGTATTCCGGTGTATAAAGCTCGTCGGAAAATGGTGGAAATCCGCAGAGACAGATGTAGAGAACGACGCCCAGGGACCAGATATCCACAGCCTTTGTGTAGCGCCGATGCCGGGATTCTTCTAGAATCTCCGGTGCAACATCTTTTGAGATCAGTAACCCTGTGTACTAAAGCTAGAATTATACTTACAGCTCGGGGTTCCACACCTAAATACCGTTAGATTGTGAGAATTGTTTGACCAAAAAAATTGACTTACAATGTAGTAGTGAACGAATCTTCACCAATAATTTTAGCCAGACCAAAGTCAGCCAACTTTACAGTTAAGTTCTTATCCGCCAAAAGAATATTTTCAGGCTTGATGTCACGATGTACAATCCCCCGATCATGCTGTGATGCCTTGAATTAGTCATGACTAGTAAACGAGTTTGAAAAGGAGATGCTCACGAGGTACTTTAGCCCTTGGAACAACTGAATGAATACCTTCCGAGTGTCATTCTCAGATAGCTTCGAGTTAGCGACGATGTAATTAAAGAGTTCCCCATCAGGGGCAAGCTCAAGGACTAAATACGCTCCGTCACGTTCATCAAACGTATCTTTGAGACACAAGACATTAGGGTGATTGACACTCATCAAAAGAGCAATTTCCTGCTGAAGGGTGTCCGATTGGGATTTTTGAGACTCGCTCTGACGTCTTTCAAAAACTTTCACGGCATATTTTGTACCGGTAGCTCGTTCTACGCAGAGATAAACAGTCGCAAAATGGCCTTTTCCGAGTTGCTGCAGAATTCGGTACTGCTGCCGAAAGCCATTGGTATCTCTCGTTCGAGGATACCGAAAGACAAATCTAGCCTCGTCAATAATGGTAACTTCATCGCCGTCCTCGAGCTCTCGGTGCTTATTGCGGCCTAGAATAGCTTCGTTGACAAAGGTCCCATTACTAGAGAGGTCCTCAAGTACAGCGACGACATCCCCATTCCTAATTTCATTGAAAATTAAGCAGTGGCGATTGGATATCGTGGGGATGTTCAGAACAAGGTCTAATATTATCAGTTTCGTCACGTCTTCACTCTATGTTTCTGTCTGGCTTACCGCATTCTGGATGACGCCCGATAAGATACCCGCTAGGAGGTAAATCCGGCGAATCTTTGTTCTCTCCACTATTTAGTGATTTTGACTGAGATTTGGAAATTTTCGACGATGTATTCGTCTTTGTATCAGTTGACTGAATGCACGGACTCGTCTCACAGTTATTTCTTTTTTTGAGAGCAAGAGAGGCCCCGGACTTATCATCTAGGGGAATCAAATAACCCCAGACACCTTCGGCAGCCTCATCTTCCACATCGTCAGCGAACGCACGAGGAGGATAGACGAATTGGGAAAGCGCCTGGGTGTCTCCGGGAGGGGATGAGAACGCGGGCAATTGCTCCTCGGATAGAGGCGTATGGCGTACATCAGGTGTCGCTGTTAGGTCCTTTTGGATATCTGTAGCAGTGGAGTCATGGTGTGTCAGTGGCGTTGGGAGATACGTGTTCTTGATGGGTGTCTTTCCAGTGGTTGCCGTGGTCTGCGAGGAAATACGCTCTGATCGTCGCGGTTTCTTCGAGTCCTGTGCTTGGTTGTCGAGACTTGCCTGCTCGATCCATGACAGTTAAGTTAGTGACGGCCATCAAAGGATGTACATAGCGCAAAGCTGGTAAAAAGAAGTGATCCGTACTCTGCCACGCTTCAAGGAGCTTTTTTCACTCCGAGGCGCCATTCTTACTCTCCACGCGTAGAAGGCCAAGACCTTTCTGCCTGCAACGCGGCGGAGAGAATATAGATGATGCGGATGGGCTTGGTAATTGGAAGTAGCAACAGCGGACCAATAGTGACAACAGGCTGCCAATTCCCCGCAGAGACGTCTGAACATGCAAGAAAACGGTGGGAACAGGTCTCGCGGCTGCTGGGAGAGGCGTGAATAAGGTCAGCGGCAGAGAGCCTGGAGGCGGGCCCACAGCATGGCCGAGACGGGTAAAGCAGCATCCAGGCCGATGAGGCTGAGTGATGAGGCTTATGTACATGTATGGCATCATGGTTGGCTCCTGCGATAAATTCCAGGAGACAAATAATTTATGTATCCCTGCAGCTGGCAACCTGTGGTTATCTGGAATCCATGCATCTACCTCCCAGCACGATCCTGATATTTGTTAACGAAAACAAATAAACAGAGGGAAACGAGTCATACGCCGCGTACGTAGACAATCCGTAATGTCTACAAGATGCCCATGATGACGCACGCCAGCAGTGCCAAATCCACAGCCTGTCAATTACTCAGACGTCCAAAGCATCAATGTCAGAGTACAATAAACGCGATTAAATAATATTGGATAGTAGTGTTGGGAGTATGTACTGAGTATATTCCGCGCCCCCACCAGCTCGCTCTGACTGGCTCCCCCGGTTCCTCAGCAGCTGCCCCAACAGCCGGCATGTGCTGCCGCGGACCTTCCCAAAGTAATTTACTTATTATCTTTGTTAAGTACACTTGTATCACTATTCACATACTCTTCTTCTTACTTCCCTAGTGGTGATCTACGGAGCCTATATTATCATACTGCCATCAGTGGCCCTTCCCTCCTCACAAGGCTAAAAGACTTCATCACAAATGCCCCTGAGCCAAGCAAAGACTTGCAACCTGTAACGCGTTCCAGTCAACTCGAAATTGAATGCTCGCTGCGACTCACAATGGATGCGTCAGTCTTTCAGAGTCCACCCTATCCTTCCGGGAATGCTAACAAGCGCATGTGTTAGATCTTCGACGAACATCAGGCGCTCCGCATTCGAGCGACTCGCTGCTTTCAATGCACTACGACCAGGTCTGAGCGACAGTGACCAGGATAGCGGCCCACCCAGCGACAGTAGGCGTAATGGCCTACGGCCAAAGGGTCTGCTGGACGCAGTTCTGAAAGGACACCCCCCGGTATCGCGAGTACCAATGGTCTGTTTGTCATGCTTCAAACTTCGCCGTCGAACCGGAGGCTAATGCTAACTACAGACCATCCGAGAGCTCGAAATTCTACTCGCTTTATCCAAAAGCTCGTCAAACGTCTCCCAGCAAGACCACGCCCTCCGACTAGCTTCACAACTCTCCGAATATTTACCAGAGTCCCATAGTCAACTGTTCCAACCCTCACCTTTCCTACTCGACATAGAGCCGTCTCCATGGGAAGAATTAACGCGGAGTTTGACGGAGGCCCTTTTATCGCTGAGTGCAAATCACGCACCTGTTTTCGAATCTGCGAAAACAGCGGTTAAGGAGTATCTCAATAGCTATCTACAGGCAGCGGATGCCTCAGTCTCTGGTCCAGATCGATCTGCTCAGTTCGAGACTCGTCATGATTCAGCGGAAATTATAGTGCTTACAGTTTCATTGGTCGGGTTTATGGAAGGCGCTTCCAGATTCACTCATTTGTGGACTACCGTGGAAAAGCTGGACATTATTCAGCAGCTACAAGAGGTCCTATCGGAGAACTTTCTCGTTGCTGTCGAGACCGCCTCTTCCAAACTTCGCACCTTGAGCACAGCGGACTCTTCTCTGCGAGAGTGGCGCAGATATTCTCGAAAATACGCAGCCCAAAGACGACCTCTCGGTGCTATGTTATTACAAAAGGGTCTTATTAATCTTATCAAATCTTTTACGACTACAGCTGTTTTGGGCTCTTCCGTTATGGATGACGACGCGTTCTTGACTAAGTACACCACTGAATTTAAAAGGACAATAAATCATAGCGGAGACAATGAGGTTTCATTTGTGAAGCATCTCACGAGTATCATTGGAGATGAAATTCAACTTTTACAGGATGGTGCAGATTATCTGCAAATAGGTTCACCGTGGCAACAGGACCTCGCTTTCTCAGTGAAGGCATCGGCCCTAATAGCTTTTTTGAACTGTACAATATTGGACGAGGAAGTGGCTGATATTGATTTGTTGCTGTCATGGCTTGATGATACAATTACCGACCCAATTCAGATGGCTCGTTTTGATCTAGCAACTGCAACTCTCAAAATTGCGGCGAGTATCGCAAATTTATTCCGCGCAAATGCCTCCAACCTCAGCCAATCCCTTCTCAGATTCATTGTGCAAGGTAGCCCGAATGCATCCATAGCTTCGGTTGCTGCCAACTGCCTTGCGAAGATCCTTAACATCTTGTCCCAAGATTCTGAAGATACTGTGATCACTACTCTGTACTCACTGGGTAATGTTTTGAGTCCAGCTGCCGTAAGTGCTGAACGACAAGCTCAGCCTTCTATCGAAACAGTTGAAAACAGTGGCAACATGGATACCTATTACTCCAATACAGAAAGTGTGATCTCGCTGCCTGGCAATAGTGAGGAGGAAATAGTAGTGACCCATCGCAACGTCATCCATGCAATCGTAACCTTAGCTGTCGGGCGTATGAATGAAAAAATCACTGCTCTGTCCCAATCAATGCTGCTTCAAAAAATCGGCAAGATCAACATTGTTGTTGACGCATACATCATTCAGGAAACTGCCAAGTTGGCACTTGCCAGCAGACAGTCGGAATTTCAGCTGTTGCTGAAGTTTTATGCCCGTCTTCATCGGGAGGGTATGCTCAGAGGCCACAGCATTATTATCGATGCAGTCCATAATGCGAGGATCTATCTCTCGTATTGCTTGAGACATAGCCCATCTCACTACAGGGTTTATCTTGTACATTTACTTGAAAGAATCATCAGTAGAGGGGATGCGACTGACTACGAACACAGTCGACAAAAGGATGTAGCATTATCACCAGGTGACATTACACCGTTCTTGAAGCCGCTTGGAATTCTGCTGTCGTGGCAGAACGAAGCGGCAGGCCAGTCTGCTGAGGCTTCTAACTACGACGAGGACACAGCCGCTCTCTTCCGTGACGCCTGGTTTAATATTGCGGTACATGGTATAACACTAAAGTCCGAAATGGGGAGACTGTACCGGGACGAACTACGGGCTATTGCAGTAAATTCCCCGACACTAGTCCCTGAAAATCGCACTGAGATCTTGGAGAGTGATGTTGAACTCAACGTCATTCTCAGGCGTGGTATGACGCCTCAACGAGTGGCTGAACAAAAAAAGCTACTTGTCAAAGAGCTACCAGACCGTGAGTCTGATATCAAGCGCCTCACCTACCAAAAGGCCATTTTTCTCAATGCCAGTTTACTAGTTGAATGCCTTCGAGCGTCATCCGGGCATTGCAATAAGATATTTTTGTACTTCTTGGATCCTTCTCTGAAATCATCAGAAATGGGTACCTGCATGGATGCCGTCGCTGATAAGGTTATTAGCACGTACTTGTCGATAACTCTGGCTGGCAAGGATCAAGACTTTTCAGCTCCATGTTTATCAAATCAGCTCTCAGGAATCTTCCTCTACTGTTGCCATCGCATCAGTAGGGTTCAGGATGTTGCTTTATCTTGTGCAGGCAAGATCATCACTGCGTCCCCATCCTCTCTATGTGACAGAAATTCTCTTTTTGTGCTACTAGACCTTCTCACTATTATGTGGTCATCCTGCCTCGAAAATGAATTGGATGAATACGGTTGGAAGTCCACCTTTTCAAAGGGTAAGGTGCAAATCGCACTATCTGACAATTACGATTCGCGTAAACGCACTTTGGCTGCATTTCATGTCCAAGCGAAAACATGGGTCACGATTGCAATTAATATCTCTCCTCTAGATGTGAAGGGTCTCTTACAGGTAACCAGAAATGAACTCGCTATGCACAGGCCAAGTCATAGTTACTAACTCATGCTAGACATACCTTTCAGAATATGTAGATGATGACACCTACGGGGATATTTCGCTAGGACGCTCATTCGCCCTCGATATGGCTGCTCAGATTCCTCAGGGCGACCAACGATTGGGTTTGTTTCCCGTGATTACAATTGTCAAATACCTTGCTAATCCATCCGTACACCAGGTTCCATTGACAAATACGGTATACAAAATATCAACTTCGCCTCGGATTTCATTGCGCAGTACACCGCACGACAAGAATACAGGTTCTCGGAGGTTTCTTTGACAAATGGCCAGAGAATCAAGGCCCAAACATTTGGTAAGCCGAGCCGTATACATTTTGGTAGCCTTGACTTACGAGAACACCAAGTCACCAATGGTGCTATTGACTCTAATATACACCAGCCTGTCAGAATAGTGGCTGACGATTTGGAACGGCTCTCTCGACGTATCTCCACTGGCGACGAAGTATTTGGTGATGAAACTCGTCAGTCTCTACGAAATGCAGCAGCAGTTATCTCCAGGGGCATGGAAATCCAACCAACAATCATCCATTACTTAGTCGGTATACCATTTCAGATATTCACTAAGGAGTCAATCAAGTTTGGCATCTCAATCTGGTTGGGTGTAATTCACGAAAATCCCGAAGCAGAGTCCAGGGTCTTGACAGAGATGGTAGAAGCTTGGGAGAGAACTGTAAGAAGAAGAAAAGGGTTGTTTGATCCTTATTTTGAGTAAGTTGCCATGATATCGACTCTAAACGAAGATAATAACCAAGCAGGCACCCCGACCCTTTTTTTACCAACATTGAGCTGCTTCCATCGGACAAAACAGCCCTTCTTCGACAACAACACAAGGCGCAGGATCTCTTGTCTCCACATTTCCGTATTCTGCAGTTCTTCGACAGTCACTTTAATGCCATTCGTTTAGGCAACCCCCATTCTCAGCGCATACTCACTCGAATGATCAGCAGTGCCCTCCTTGGCTTAAAGCACACCGGGGGTCATCCTCTAGCACGTGAGGTTCACTTCTATATCATACTTTTAGCACTGAAGATAATACGATTTTCGACAGCACAAAGCGACACCTCCAGATGGAAATTGAAGGATTTGGCTCTGTCGGCTGCTCTCAGTTGGTTCAGGCACCCTGCCAGGTAGGTTGACATACCGTTTGTCCCTATCTTGAGAGTCGCTAATTTGAGTAAATAGATGGTCCCTGGGTGGGAATCGACTACAAATGAAAGCTGAAGATAGAGTTTTGGGTGACCTAGAACTTGCCCTTAAAAGTCTCGCAAATCTAGGTTCTGTTAATACAGGGCCTCGAAAATCTTTGAGAAGTAAACAGGAGCTTTTGCAAATTCTTATTGAGAACGAACGAATGCGTCTTAAGGTTTGGCTCTTTCCGCTTGAACAGGAACGGAAAAATCACATTACAGGTTTTGGGGGGAAAAGTCAACCTGAGGTTAGTGCATCTTTCAAAGACTTGGGATTATTAAAGACTAATAAAATTGAAGGTCGTTGGTTCACTCTTACAAATAGCTTGGAACGAGAACCCAAGCCTAGCCATCCAAATAGCGACCCGATTTCCCTCACAGAAGGTTCAACATGAAGTTCGCTGGCTGCTTCTCAATTTCCCCGAGAAAGCACTGGATGCACCTGAGAGCCTTGAGATAATGTTAGGCACTGCTTTACCGTCAGACATTTCCTTTCAACTGAAGGTTTGCTAACTCTTTTTATTATGTCTTCCATCCACTTTCTTCAATTTTACTTCATTCGCTTTGTGGAGAAAACAGACGCATGAGCTAATGTGAAAGCAGTATCTCCTATATTGGGCTCCTGTCGCACCTATTGAAGCATTAACATTCTTTTTACCGGCATATGGAAACCACCCATTCATTCTACAGTATGCCATGCGAGCCCTGGAAAGCCACTCTATCGATGTTAGATTTTATCTTGTTCCACAACTTGTACAAGCCTTGCGATACGATGCCTTGGGCTATGTTGAGCGATATATTTATGAAACTGCAAAACTTTCTCAATTATTCGCCCACCAAGTCATTTGGAACATGAAGGCAAATGCGTATAAAGACGAAGATTCTCAGATTGTATTCATCCCATTGAACCCTCTAATGAGTTCGCACAGACGCTAACCAATAGATAGCCCGACTCAGTCAAGCCTACGTTGGATAGCTTCATGGAAAGATTAATATCAAGTTTCTCCACGGACGAACGCGACTTCTATGAGAGAGAATTTTCCTTCTTTAACGAGGTTACCGGAGTTTCTGGAAAGCTACGACCGTTTATCAAAAAGAGTAAACCTGAAAAGAAACAAAAGATTGAGGAGGAACTACGCAAGATAAAAGTGGAAGTCGGAGTTTATCTGCCAAGTAACCCTGATGGAGTCGTTGTTGGCATTGATCGAAAGTCTGGGAAGCCCTTACAAAGCCATGCAAAAGCTCCGTATATGGCTACATTCAGAATCCAAAAAACCAGGCCCGTCGAGCGAGCCGTCGATAAAGGTGCAAGAGAGAAACAGTTATTACAAAACGGCAGCAAAAGTACATCGGCAGAGCACTCAAGTGAGACGTACGAAGTCTGGCAATCTGCTATTTTCAAAGTCGGCGATGATTGCCGACAAGATGTCCTAGCCCTGCAGTTGATAGCCGCTTTTAGGAGTGTGTTCAACTCAGTTGGGTTAGATGTCTGGGTGTTTCCTTATCGAGTGACAGCTACTGCTCCTGGATGTGGCGTCATTGATGTTTTGCCGAACTCCATCTCTCGAGACATGCTTGGTCGTGAAGCTGTTAATGGACTTTACGACTATTTCGTTTCAAAATATGGCGGAGAAGAGTCCACAAGATTCCAAGAGGCCCGAACGAATTTTGTCAAGAGCATGGCCTCATATTCGGTTATTTCATATTTACTGCAGTTCAAAGACCGGCACAACGGCAATATCATGATTGACGACGCCGGACATATCATTCATATTGACTTTGGATTCTGTTTCGACATAGCACCTGGAGGTGTTCGCTTTGAAAGGGCTCCGTTCAAACTTACTTCAGAGATGGTGGCTGTCATGGGAGGAGTGCAACACGTTGCTGGTGGGAATTCTTCCGGAACACTGCATATACCAGGTACTCATGGCCACGATCCGACGGGCACACAATCCTACAAATGGTTCGAGTCACTTTGTGTCAAAGCATTCTTGGCGTCGCGTCCACATGCTAACAAATTCATTCAAATTGTGACGATGATGTTGGACAGCGGGTTGCCATGTTTCAAGCCAGAAACCATCAAGAATTTCCGCGACCGCTTTGTTCTGGACAAGAGTGAGAGGGAGGCAGCGGATTATATGCGTGATTTGATTGACAAGAGTTATCTCAGCTTGTCTACCAAGGGATATGATCAATTCCAACTCATGACCAACGGTATCCCTTACTAGTCGTGTATTCCGGCATTGCAATGCCAAATTTATATAGCCTTTAATGAATTATTCCAAGATTACCAAGCTGTAAGGGTTAGACCAAACATTACGTCGGATTATGAATAATTATATAGCAACATAGATACAGTACTATGTATTGCTGGCTTGAAGATACAACAAAAAGTTCATTTTTCCACACTATCCTAGGTGTTTATGATTCAAACCACCAATCAAAAAATCATGGGCTATGCTAAATATGAAGAACTATGCACTGAACCAGTCAGAAAAGAAAAACGAAAGCGCATGTGGTGTGTCAATCTTTGATACTGGTGGTTGCAACAGGTTGGAACTGTGCTGCGTAGAAAATACTCGAAACGCCTATAGCACACTGCTATAACGACAAAAATGGACACAAGAAACCGGCATGGTTACCATGGGAAACGAACATTCCGAATACATGGGCAGACCTGTACTTGGTTCGTGCATCTTTATTCTAAGATGCCTATCAATCAATCATCTTGCAAAATCAAGCAACCGTCTCGGGTCTCCGAGAGCCAGCATTTGTATGCAATCGCTGATGGCCAACCAGCAGCCACAGCTTAGCGGATACTACAGAATCATGGTCGTTGCGAGCGTCACGTGCTGACAAAAAGGAGGACCTTCCTATGTGTGTGTGCATGAGCGGTAATGTAAGCAAGACAATTGGAGCAAATCTAGTCCATGAAATCGGCACGAAGAATTTTCTCTTGAAAAAAATCCGGCTTATTCTGCCTCGGCTCCTTGGGCAGTTCACGCGAAGGCTGCTCCATTATGGCAATAGAAGCTGCGCGTTGGTGATGAATCTGCGGGTCACTATTTATCGGGGACTGCTGGTTTGAACCCCCAATGGAAGGGGCGCGTTCGGCTCTGTTCCGAAGAGCAGCGGACCAGTTAAATCCTTCGCCTGTAGGTCGCCATGACAGGTTAGATCTTTCATTTGCAGAGGTATTTTTGCTAGTACTTGCAGAGTGTGCAGGGGAATTATCTTTGGCAGAGGTAGTGTTGGTCGACGATGCGACGTCGCGCTTCGTCGCCGGAGAGAGTGAGCTGGAAAAGGAATATCTACCATTTCCTGTACCAGTTCCACCACGAGCCTCCCTTAATGCCTGAGCGCCAAATGACGCCCGTCTTGCAAAGGGCGATGTAGGATGGTTGGGGGACGCGCTCTCATTATCGTCGACAGCCTCTTCAAAGCTCCCCGAACTTGACAGACTTTCACGACGAGGGGGTAAATTGGAAAATGGCGAGGTCTGGGTTGGAGAACCAGACAAGCCCAAAGTGGTAATTGACATCCGTCGTGGGTTAGACTGTGCACTGGCTGCGGCCGTGGTTATGGGGCCGGAGAAGGAAGAGGGTCCAGTCGAGTTGCTATTCATAGTTGAGCCATTCGGTCTGGAGAAGAATTCGGTGAAGGAGCCCGGGGCCAAAGAAGCACGACGCTGGGAGGGAGGAGATGTTGACGTGGGTGAATTTGCACGATCAGTGGACATGACACAATGATTGATGTACCTGGTGGAGAGGGATGATTTCAAGAAGGATCACGGGCGGGCGGGAAGCCTCGCGGACGACAAAGGTATGGTTGTAGGCGAATAGCAAAGAGCAAAGAACTCTGGACAGAGTGTATGTGGGTGTAGAAAGGACGCTGAAGCAGATATGATGTCACTGTTCAGGGCATTGCGGGAGCGTCATCAACAGAGCAGGAAGATAAGAGGTCGTTCAGCCGAATCTTCTTATCTATTGTGATGGATACCGGTCACCTTTTTGCGCGAAGAGTGGTCGGAGAGCAGTTGCAATCAACGGGAGATCCGTGGGAATTGGGGAGTATAATCAGGAGCAAGAGAGACGACAGCTTTCTTCGGCCGAATTGCCCTTACATACGACCGGGGGCAGGTATTGTAGGTCTTTCGTCCTTGGCGGTATTAACACGGCGGGTGGAAGGGAAATGAGCGAGTTGGTAGGGGGTGATAACGAGGGAAGGCGAGCAATGTAGAGAAGAATGGGAGGATGCTGTTTTAGCTTCTGTGGATGGCCAGCAAAAAGCGGGGAAGGGAGTACACACAACCTTAGTCAGGCGGAAGCTGGCGGCGCGCCAATGGGCCGGCAGCGCGCAGGCCAGTGGTTGCCACTGTCAGATGCCAATCCTTACTCTGAAAATTGTATGCTGTGTCCGCTTCCGGCCAGCTGCGATGCTTTCCTTGGCTTTCTAGCCATACAGCTCCCGCCGCCTCGAGCCAAGCAGCACGTCCCCAGCGAAATAGCAATCAGTAAAATAGAACGGAGCAAACGAGTAAAATAGCTAAATAGTACGCAGTATCCGTAGGAAGTGGTAAGTAGCAGCAAGGGCTCAGGACTAAGAAGCTAAGAACGGCCCTGGTTGGCTCCCCCCGCAGTAGCCCCGCTCTGCCCAATGCTCATCGCCAAACAAGCTCACCGTAGCCGGAAACGGGCTAGGAGAACTGCCCTCGCATAGGCGTGCAGCAGATAATAAGATATCGTCCTGCATCCAATTACAGGTCACTTGTCGTGCTCGGCCGTGCTGAGGCAGTTGGTACCAAGTCAATGACGTCCTCCATCTTCCACAGTCACGACCCCAAAATCCGGAACAGCCACAACCAGGAGTGGGAGCCGCTAATCAGGATCGTCGTCGACTAATGCGGACTCTTGGTGCATCAGCGACTTGTCCTGCTGGGCCAGCACTTAATATACATCAGACAAGGCTAGGGCTCTATCATAGCCCATTGTTATTCGTATTCAGGGAACCCCACCCTTGTTAGTGGCTAATTCTTCATATTACTGTTCACCTCGGCCGTGCTGCAGCTTTCAAAACATGCTGGGTGTCGCGTGCTGGACTCCATCTTACTTTTAACTCGAGTTTATAAGCTGCCTATTGTGAAATAACCATGACAGGATCCCATTGAATACCTCCGTTTGCATGGTTCTATCATATGTACTTCATGTGTTGTCGGCATCACATCAATGTGTTTTCTGTGGACACTTGTGCCAGGGATACCATCAACAATTGTATTTAATATATGTAACAGGCAGCCTACGTAGGTAGATGTACAATGCCCACACGCCAGAGATGATCACGCCAGATGATACTACAAACAAGAAAAGAGAAAGGAGCGAGACAAGGAAAATCGTGTATTCAAGGGTCGTCTGTCTAACTAATGCTACTTCTCGCTGATGCTCCGTCGCTCGTGTATTCCTGGACACCGACAAAATTCACTGAAACATTAGAGACTAAAATATAAAGCAATAAAAACATACATAGCGCTCATGATACCTCCCTCATATTACTCGTTTCCCGAGATGCCATTAATCAAAGATGAACCTCCGAAAAAGTTCCTGCGCCTCTCCGTGTTTCTCTTGATAAGTATATCAGTTGATTTTTTGGTGTTCGGAAGTTCCCCACCCGGACCGCTGCCCAGAAGGAAGGAGCGAGCCTTCACCCTCCACCTTTCACCATTCACCATTCACCATTCACCTTTCACCTTTCAATACAATTACCGGCTGCCCCCGCGATGGTCCTGCAGATGCTGGTGAAAGAGCTGCGTCAATCTTCTTCCAACGCTGGGTTCTATCTCAGTGCCATCGCGAGCAATTTTGACCTCGCGGTTGGCGTTCCAAGGGTTACGCATTCCTCGAGTGCGATAGAATTGAACACGCTCGGTTGACATCCATTGTATTCGAAAAGGTTTCCCTAGAGACTGAGCGCCCGTGGCTCCATTGTTCTCGCTCATCTCGACACTTGCTTCATCCTTCAAGGCATCCCCATCAGCGCCTTGGCTCTCGCTGCCATCATCGTCTTCATCGTGACGACCCTCTATATCATCCGGATCGTCATCATCATCTGATGAGTCTGCTTCCCAGAACGTCGTCCCCCGAGCCGTGTCGTCGATTATCCTCCCTTTAGGCGCCGTTGCTGTGGCTTCTGTGGGTGTTACCTTGAAGTCGTCTGCTTCAATCAACCCCCTCTCAACCCGCACTGGCATTTCCAGACTGAGGGCGTCGTCATTACTGATAGGGGAAATCATCCGCGCGTAACCGAAATATTCTCCTGATTTATTGGCTGAAAAGATCAGGTAGACATTATCCGCAGACTATTCATTAGCGTAAGCAATTGGACAAGAGGTCGAAAAAGACGGGGGAAAGCATTCACCTCATAAGCTTCATTGAAAATGGATTCGTTATGAGTCTGTGTTGCCCATACGCCACTTTGACGGCTTAATTCAAGATCTTCTACTGTTAAGCTTTTGACAACAAAGAATCGCTCTGGTACTCGTGCCAGCTTTCGAGGCGGACTCGGGCTTGCGTTCTCGCTCTCCGCAGGAGTCACCATATGATCGTTGTCTTGTGCTAGAGAGTTTCGATCACCGACGCGACCAAGTGGACCAGAGCCAGGCAGAGTCACACCTTTCCGTAATCTGCACACTAACCTCATACCATGAAACCTAGAATCCTGAAATCTAGACAACGCCGCGGCACAAGCACCCTCGCTCTTATAATTCACAAAAGCACAGTTGCTTTTCGATATCAAAAACACGCTTTCGATTTCGTCGGTTGCATCTTTAGAAAAATGGTCCTTCAGATCGACAACATTAGCCATTGGAGGAAGATTTCCAACCCACAGGGCATGGCCAGACTGTTTTGGTTTACGTGGTGGGCCTCGTGGTGCGCTGGATGCAGCCGGCAGCGACAAATTCGATGGATTGTGTTCTGTACAAGCCAGAAGTCAGCTATCACAAGCTTGTCTGCTATCACCAATTATCCCACTGCAAGTCATACGTACCCGAAATTTTAGGAGCCCGCGACGGCTTCATAGGCGAGGATCCGTCAACAATTGTCTGAGAGACGTCGTAGGTTGCCGCAGACACGCCCCTTTCAATTGCTTTTCTCGGTGACATGTGAGGTAATTGAGAGTGGTGGTAGTCCTTTGGAGGCTGTTCGCTCATGCGAACATTCGAATTCGCTTGATTATTTTCAAACCCAGCGTTATATGAATGTTGTGAGTAGTACGAAGGACTATACACCGCCGGTTGTGTATTCACTGTGGCGCCTCCTTCGTGGGACGGGTGATACGCTAAATATCCAGTGTGAGGCTGAGAATGATGATGTATATATGGGTGCTGATAATTCGGTGAATATGGTACGTTATACATTGTGTTCCCGGGATTCTGGCAAACGTAGGGCATTTGCTGGACGGGATACATGATCCCTTGCGACTGGTGTGTTTCAATAAACTGATGCTGAACGTTGGTTTGTCTAAAAGGCAGAGATGCATTCTGGTAAGTAGGCAATGTAGAACTCATGCTGACCATATTTAGCGGTGGCGATATTTTTTTATGACTGTCCGGAGCTGTATAGCTGTGCGATGCCGGTTGATATTCGGTGCTAGGTGGCCGAGGTGTTTGGTCAACACGGTGTGTTGCCTTTATAGGCTCTTGTAAGGTTTGAGAAAATTCATCTGGAGATGCTATTAGCATAGAAGTCTCACGTCTGTCAGGGAGGTATCGGGTGGGCACAAACCCGAGTGAGCAAGATTTTCGGCGGATCCAGATCTTGCTTTGGGTGGTAAATGCTCCTCAGCAACCTCGTGTCGAGAGTGCACAGGAGGAACATCACCCATGGGGTCGACTTTGGGTTTAGAAACCAAATAGATGTCGACTGCCTTTCTTGTTTCCTGCATCCGGAATTAGGTTGAACGTGTCCGAATTTGAGCCCGAATAACAGCCAATCAAGCTACTGAAAAGGGGGGAAACGAGTTAACAAATGGGTGCCACATACCGCTATGAGACAAGTATATGGGTTTGCCTTAGGTTTTGGTTTTGTCCTCAAGGCGACTATTTGACCTGATTTGCAGTGCTGATCTCTGAGAACTCGGATGTTAGCAATGTTCGACAACAAGGGATCTGAAGGGGGAAGCGGAAATCGATGAGAAAATAGAAAAAGAAGAAAAAGAAGTGACCAGACAAAATAATTTCACAAGGCAGACAATATGGTGAAAACAATTAAGAGGTGTAGGGGCCTCAGGGAAGATCGACCATGTGTGCGAAAATTATTTCCACGTGATTGGTGACAAATTTTCGGGATAACAATACTGAATTCCTTCCCAAGTGGAGGAGCGCGAGAGAGGAACTTGCCAGGTAGGCGAGTGGAGCGGGTGAGGAATGGGGGTTCGTGAGTCAACTCTAGAACCACCAGGGTAACAGATAGGTAGACTCCCGGTTTTCCACATCTCGTACGTGATGCACAAGAAGGACAGGACAAACACGAGGGCTTAGTGGACTGAACGTTGTATGCGGTGTGGGAGGAAATGTACATTGAGTGAGTATTCATCAGCCGCTCGCAGTAAGATACTACTGGGGTTTTTGAACCTTCAAAGGCAGCATGGCGCCGCAGCGGAATGGGGGAGAGAAAGGAGACGAGGTACCTTACCTGGCGGTTTAATGATGGCTCTCTGGCCAGTCCTCTTTAGGCCACAATGGCGCCGCCTGGGGCTGGGGGCTCTTCGTTGATGCGTTATCAACGTCCAACTGTTGGGATTTTCAACTCCGAATTTATGACTCGGGTAAACCGAGGGGGAACTT
Source organism: Talaromyces proteolyticus (assembly GCF_021365285.1). NCBI lineage: Eukaryota > Fungi > Ascomycota > Eurotiomycetes > Eurotiales > Trichocomaceae > Talaromyces > Talaromyces proteolyticus. The sequence continues at coordinate 48,388 of NW_025764281.1, forward strand.
TCTTTATATACCTCCTATCTAACTACTTTCACCGGTAGCACAGCTCGATTGTGATGGGGCAGCTGAAAACGAATGCAAATAACCAAACGCTTACCGCAATCGCCTGCAGATGAATGCCCGCCAGACTCCCGCGACGCGGTAACGAACCCGCAGGGATGTTAAAGCTAACCGGCCTGACAGAATGATTACTGTCCCTCAGCCAAACAATGGCCTTTAACTGACAAGGTGGAGACGATAGCTCTGCCAAATGCTACCGAACGCCACAGAGACTCACCAGCCCCTCCACGTCAAGAGTTGCTGATTAAAAGGATGTTGGGTTGCTGTGGTAGAGATCACTAGGAAGATACTCAGTAGAAGAGAGGCAACCGATTATAGGCTGAGTCTCCACCTGACTTCTTATTCTTTGCTCTTTTCGCTGTGTCTCTTCCAGTGGCCACACGAGGCAAAATTGCTGCCTGCTCAACGGTGGATATACGATTGCTGCAGATCAATGTTTCGAAGGGGTAAGAAGAAACAATTGGAAGATCTTTCAGTGGGCTAAGAGGGGAGAGGAGTGAAGGCTGGTGCTGCCTTGATCGTCCGAATCACTATTTATGGATTTAAAAACAAATCAACATTTATAATAGCGCCGCCCAGTAAGTGCTGTGCCGGGGCTCCACGAGCTAAGCAATGAAAGTGGGAGGTCCACTGGAATGGCTTACCATGTGGTGGCGTTTCGATTCAGATCAACAATGTCTTCTTAAAAAAGAAGGACACAAGTGTGAGATTGGAAGCGCTAAACACTCTTGGACAGATCGTAGCTCGAAGCCACAGTTGCTCGATGCATGTGGCGCTGAATCAGTTGTAGAGTGAATTAGTAGTATTCTTTATAACTAAGGATTGGCAATGGGGACCGGACAGGCTGGACTAAAAAAGGTTCTCCAAGGCCCGCTAATTACTGTAATTCCCGAAAGGTCTAGTACCTCCTATATACCTATTTAATTCTTTTATTATCTTTTTTTTTCCCTTTATAGTAGATGTGGAGAAGGCGAGGAGTCAGTCTGACATAGGAGGCGCTTAGGCTGATTACCCCGATAAGTAAAGTGGCTCATTCTTTCTACCCACTTATGCCATGCCACAATGGTACATTGTACAATAATGCAGCCACAATTACAGTAAGTTCAGAAAATCCAATGGACACCGACTGGGGATGGTGGCCTTTCAACTCTATCAACTGTGATTTTTTGACAGAACCATACCTGACGATGTACGACGCAATGCAGAGGCAAGAGTCAACTTCCAGTAAAACTTCCACCAGAAACATGAATTTGACACTAAAATTAATATGCGCCACAACCAGCGATTCTTAATTTCGGAATAGATTAAGAAAGAAATTTTTTAGAGTTCCTTTGTTGTTTCTGGGCTAAAATGCCAATTGTAGGATCTTTACGAGTGTGTTTGGTATGTAAAATATTACTGACTACATACGTAACGTACATTGGAGCGCAGATCGCTGTGGCAGTGAGTAACTGACGACGGGACGGGCCTCATATGGTGTATGATCGTCTCACACGATCGCCCTCTATTTCTCTTCTCTGTTTTGCCACCTTGGGCACTGGGATGCGGCCATCGTCTGCTACATGCGGTGGTTAGCGGAATGGGTCCATGCATAAATTTGGATGGCTGTGCTAAGGGGATCATGACACCGGCTTTTTTTCTTTTCCTTTTCCTTTTGACCCTCGTAAAATAGAGCAATTCCATTGACTTCTTCTTCTTCATTCTCCTCCTCGGCCCGCACCCCGCCAACCAAAGCAAGAGAACAAGCTAGCCAGGTCCCGCTCTGAAATGTCAGGGCTGCATTCCCACTAGGTCCAAAGCTTGGACCTAAGCTCCAAATTCAATGAACGGACGACGCTAGCCAATAGCTTCTTTTTTTCACTTTCTTGGTGATAGGCAGCTGCCAATCCTAATAGACAGAACGGGTAAATCGGCGATTGCAAGCTGCGCGAAATGTGTCAACACATAATAGAGAGCGCTCCGTGTGATCCCCATTATCATAGCGCACTTATGGTGCAAACTGGGCGCAAAATGCGGCGTCTTGACTGCGGAAGGTCCATCTATGCTTTATCCCGTATGCGGGCTGGCTCCACTTGGCCGGTATGAGATTCCAGCCAATCGTTCCCGCCACGTTCAGTGTCCAATTGCAAGCAACTACTGATATTACAGGGGCAGTACTATAATATGATTAAACGGCTTTTTAACTGCTACTATCATCATCACCATCATCATCATAATCATCCCTCTTTGCTAACCGAGTCATGTTGATAATTGAACCTAACTCCTACGCATAGGTGTGCTTTTGCTATACATGCTTCCGGCGGCTGGGCACCGCACCTGTTTTCAGGCACAGTCGGCTGCATACAACCCAAGGCCGAGGTTGATACAGAATGAATTGGCGACGAGATTGGCCACTATGAATATCATCTAGCCATTGCCACAGCAAAAAAGAGAAAATACCATGCAAGCTACTCCACTCGACCCCTTCTCGTTCGTCTTGTATCCCTAGCCTCCCCATCAGCGGCTGCAAGGTTGAATCCTGACACATACTGCCGAGCTCGGCGCCGAAGCTGTCGCTATTATTATTATGTGTACGTGTGGCTTATGCTTGCGGACAGAACAGAGCGATGACGTCATCGGGCTCGTTATTGGGGTGTTGCGAACCCATGTCGAAAGCACAGCAAATAACATACAAAAAGGCCCGCACGGCGCCATTCTTGCACGACAGAAGGCCTGCTGGGCCGCCAGTCGAAGTTAATCAAATATGCCACAAAGATGGAACCGCTTCAAGTGATCAGAAGAGACTGCTGGAAACCTATCGAGTAATGCAAAGAGTCTATGGAGTCTGGACTGAGTCAGTCCTCTACGATTGGTCGATCTCTGGATGCGACTCCACTGGTTGGCTTACGGGAACACGACAATAATAATATAAGGTACTTCTATCATCGTTGTCTAATGCCTTGCACTCAATCTGGATAAATTGAAGACGGAGTGGCAGTCCCCAGACCGATGCTAGCAATAAGTCGCTAGCCCTGCCGCGTAGAGCCTAGATGATGTTGAAATAGAGGACGATCACACGTTTTGCCAGCGACGATCTAGGCGAATCACAGCTTAGAGGTCACGAGTATTAGATCTTCGGATGAACTCAGAGTGGGGTAGAAGTGGGTATGCGGGGCAAGGTGGGCTCCTTGGCTGGCTTCTGTCCAATAGTGATCCACCTACAGCGGCCTCCTGAGTCATAAAAACGTATGCGGCGTCGTTGGCGTGTTTTCGGCGCCTCTGTTGCACGCCAGCTCGTTGGCCAGACTTACTCAGATGACCACGGGCGGTGGGTCTGTGGCGCCGTAGCACAGTGAACCCACTGAACCCCCTGAAACAGGAACATAGCTAACACGATAGGTACCGAAAGGCCTCAATGTGGCTTGTCAGGGCGCCGCGAATACATGGATCCGTCTTCATTCCAGAAACTTCTATACCAGTCTCGAAAACCGAACACCACGAGAAGAACGAAGAAACAAGCATAGATACGGTCGCTTAGGCATTAGTTTCTCGGAGATTCGCACAGCCCCATGTCAGATTCTTTCCCATGTTTACAAAATACACTCATGTTGGCAGCGTCAGAAGAAAATTTTGTTATCCCTTTTCACATGTGATGCATTGACAGAAATTGACAGAAATCTTCCGATCCAGGACAGCCTGTCCACAAAGGAAAAAAAACCGCTGTTTAGCATGGCTTGAGATTTCTACCATATGCACAGCGCCACCGCCGCATAGATTTTGTGTAGAAGTGGCGTTCATCATCGGATTATTGCACATCAATCTTCTAAGTACGTATTAGATGACGCTCAGATACTACCACCCTTGTCTGTGGCTCAACTAACGTGGGCTGATGGCAGATCGAAAATATTGCCACTGTGGCTGCTATTTTCTTGACGGCTAAAGTCTAACATGTTATTTTGTTTTGATTTTGTTTTTCATTATCATGCATGATATAACAAATTAAGGTTCGCGTAAGGGGGAAAATAGACTTGTGATACCATAGTTATATTCAATCCATGTATTGATTGATTGACAGAGACTGATATCACAATATGAAGATATACGTATCAATCCATAGCTGTATACATATATACAGACGAGTCAATGAGTAGATATCATGCTAGAATTAAGGGGTGGCTTGGTAAGATGTGAGAGGAAAACAAAGAGCTGAATAAAAGTATCTGGGAATCATGCCCAACCAAACCAAACAAATTAAACCAAATATCCACACACTAGGTAAGTAGACAACTTAGCAGGCTGTATTAGGAGAGTTGAAATGATCAAAAAATGAAAAATGAGTTGGGGGCTTGGAGTGTTCAGGAGTTTGGGATCCCATATTATATGTACCTGGATTCGTCGACCTGGCGGAATTCATGTGTTTAATGAGAGAAGAGAAGACGTGGAACGGCAAGATCAGGATGAGGCGAGAAAAAAAAGCGTATAAAGAAAAAAGGATGAAAAAGAAACCGCTTTCTGGATATCAAGTTGATAAACAAAGAAATATAACATATCCAAAAAAGAGCATTAAGCAGTCATATAGTCGAAGGCATGAAAAGACATTCATATAATAAAACAGACCCGAGTTATATTTTCATTCCGGCTTTTCCTGCCAATTCCAAACCCATAGTAACAACATTAACATGCGACGAGCATGTTGGCAGTTCCCTTAATACATAAAAAAGCAATATTTATAAACCCACAACTGGGCTAAAAATAACAGTTACCTGTCATTCCCAAGAGATGCTACTTTGCCAGCAAATCTCGCGCCTGCGCTGCCTCTTTTCTGTAGCTTTTCTCGTTCTCTACCATCTAAAGGGGCTAGAGCGTGGGCTGCCGAGTGAGACTCGGAGCCTGAATTACCCCGGATCAGCGGGAGGGGTGAAAGACCGCTGGAGCCCTGCTTCCCAGGCGTAGGAGGAGAAAATGTTGTATATGTACTCGATACCACGGCTGTGCGTTGGCTGATATACAGTTGTGCCGAAGGAGACAGAGTTATTGGTGCGGGCTGGGACGGAATCTCGGCACCGTTTTGAACCAATAATTCGGCAATCGGGAACGGTATGGCTCTGGTGGACGTTGTCTTCGAGTTAGCGGCTAGTCCTGGCGAGGATCCAGGAGTAGCTGGATCGGCAGCAGCAAGAGCAAGAAACACTGCGTGGGTATTTCGTGAGCGATCAGCAACATTGACGTCGGCTCGTAGCGCTATTCCGTAAAGAACGCCTTGGATATCATTCTTCTTGATCGATGCCAACAGGGTTTCGTTGGCCGTAGAGTAATGTGAGCGTCCAAACGTCAATGGCCGCACATATGCGCGATCACTATATTTAGCGGTGATAAACTTTAATCTCTCCTCACGAGTCGATTGTGGCTGTGGTTTTTGCAACTGATCTAAGGTTGCTTCCCAGACCATGTTGCTGACCCGATTTCCAACCTGTAAGAGTATTTCGACAATGTCGTTCGAAAAAGAATTCACGTCCAAAGTCAAAGACCGAACTTTAGAAATGTGAGTTCCCAGAGATCGGTGGATACCACTACACTCGATACATAGAACAATCCCTAGGTTAATGGAAACCCATTCAACCTTGAGAGTGGATGCACAATCAGCACACCATTTGTTCCCTTGGTCGGCATCACGTATTGTTTGTAGTAACTTGGCTGGGTTCTCTTCGTAGCTATTGCTATCACTGCGGATATAGCTTGGCCGGGCACCCACCGTCGTTCGACGATTGACGCTGGTGGCGTTTGATGCATTGGAATGAGAGTGTTGTCCCGAGTACGAAGAGCTCTTGCCGGTTAAGATAGAACCAATGTCTCGCCGCTTGGAACTGCTGTCACTACGTGCCGAAGGTGGTACCGATGGTAGAGGATTGAGTCCTTCAACTGCACTCTGCAACGCATTATTGATTGCCGTGATCCAGGTACTCATGTCTTCTTCAGAAGTTGCCTGGTAGATACGTTTGAATTGCGGTGTAATCACTTCAAAGCAAAATCGACGCTCGGCGTTTCTTGCTTCACGTACAGAAGCCATACGCAAATCAATGGGATCCATGTGAAGATCTAGCCTCTGTTTCCAGTTGCTGTACTCCGAAAGCTGGCCTTGATCTAATACAATCCAAAATCTATTTTATTAGTCAGAGGTAGCCTTTTGCCGCGATTTCAATGCTCCAGACTTACTTATGCCATGCTTGTTTGTTAATCCCCTTTGGGTCGATATGAGACCCGGGGCGCGAGAGGGCCCATAGCAGACCCTCCTTCCTCTGCGGACCTGCCAGCTTATCTGAACCCGCCACCGATATTCCATCTTCAAGATCTCGGAATCCTTTGAAGCGGCTCTGGTTCGATGTGACATTTGAAGCAGAGGTTGATAAGTTGCTTGTCCCAGTGGGCTGAGTAGCCTGCGAGGAGACAGATGATGTATTGCTATGAACGTTTCTAAGCTGTGAGCCAGTGCTGTCTGCTCTGTTAAGCTCCGGTTCTGACGTTTGTCCGTTATTGGAAGAGCTTATTACACCGGGGGTAGAGATGTTTTCCGGTTCCACGTAGGTCTTAGTGCTTTTCTCCAAGGCTCGTCGCTTTTCCTCTCGCTCTGTTCGTTGGAATTTAAACTCCTTGTCGGCTTGTTCGACTTCCCGTATAAGGGCATCCAGTTGAGGAACCATTTCATCCACCCTTTTTGACGTGGCAAGGTAATTTCTAGCTTGTGTCTCCGCGTACTTTGTTAGATGAGATAAGACTTCTTGTTCCTTTCGGCCACCGTGAAGATCTTGCATAAATGACGAGTAGTCGAATCGTTTGAGCTCAAAAGTCCGTCGCTTTGCCTGATACTTGGAATCACTTTCTACACGCTTTTTCTCCTTCAAAGAGTCTTGGCGTTGTCCTAAATAGCGCCCAACATAAGCATAGTAATCTCTGCTTTCCTCATCAAAATCCTTTTTCTTCGATTCGGCCTGTTTGATGTCGTTATTGTATAGTTTGGATAGAGGCTCAATGACAAGCTTCTGTAGATGCAACGTGTTGACCTGTTCATAATTGAGAATCTCACGTGCAATTTTCTCGAAATAGTGTTCCATAGCGGGCTGGATAGCATTGGCATTAGAAGAAGACGCGTCGTTCAGAGCTGAAATGAACGCGTTCGTTGCTTCGTTACAACCAATCTGAGCCAGATGAGCCGCTTCAGCCTTTTTCAAAACCTTTTTAATTTTCGCACGCATACTTCCCGTTCTCTGTTCTAGTGCTTTTATCGTGGCTCGAAAGAGTGGGCCATCTTCAACAGCACTCATATCGTCACCTTGACGAGATGGGAGGTCAACTTTCACCGGAGCAGGAGCGGAAGCTGCTGACGGTACATCTGCTGGTTCTGCCGGGCTGGCTGAAGGTCCCTCTGTATCACTGAGGTGAGACATAATGGACTGAGAGGAAGGTATCCGATTGCGACCGGGACCAGTTATATCCAAAGTTGGCGGAGACATTGTTTGTGGGCTGGAGATAGGCCGCCCTGTATTCTGAACCCAGAATGTAAGATTGGCAAGTGTGTTCAATCGATTCGTTCTTTGGTCATAGTCAAGAAAACTGCAGCTGTTCCTCCAGCCTCCACCCTTATCCTCGACAGGCTTTGGAGCTTTCCACTTCCATGTCCATTCAAATTGAACGGAAGGGCTACCATTAGTCGCAAAATCACCAACGAACTGTACATTTGTGTTATTTTGTAGGTTAGGGTTGGCATGGAATTCTCTTGTGATGAGGTTGTCTAGTTCTTTGATGTTGGACGCATGCGCGAAGGTTAGACCTGTCAGACTGGTGTCGATAGTTTCGGGCAACGAAGTGGAGACGCCATTGACTGTGGAGTTGAATACATTGCCAGTCTGTGTTTGCCTGGTGATAAATAAGAATTTGAAGTTGAGTTCCTCATCGTTGTTCAGCCGAAGCAGGAACGAAGGAATCGATGCGGACGAGGGGGGGTCGGGGTCCTGACGAGTATGAGAACATTGGTCAGCTTCATAGGGAAAAAGCAGTATTATAACACCATCAGAAACCCGTGGAGAGACAATACCTGAACATATTCCACAGGGCTATCATCACCGACATCGCGCTTGGCGACATATCTTGTTGCAGGAAATGTATTTGGCGAGAGATTAAGGAGAACACGATTGCGCGAATTCGTGATTGTTATACTAGCGATGGTGACTTCACCGATAACACACAGGGTCTGATCAGTGTATAGTTCAGATAAAGTTCAGAAACTGGTTTTCAGACTCACATTTGTTCTGGTCCTTGAAAAACAAGGTACCCGAATCATCGATACGACTTCCTACGTTACCCATCTTCCCCAAGTTGTGCGCAATCCTTGTTCAGGTTGCGAGGCGAAGTAAACTCGACGACAGGGTCGGACGACGGATGGCCACCATTGAACGGAGGGGTTAGCGCACCACAGATTGTAAGAGAATGATGCCTTGCTAGCAACGTCTGCTTGTTTTATTCTTTCTAAATGTCGATGCCTATACGGGCGTAGTTTTTTCGGCTGAAATGGCGTTGTTGCCTTCGGAAAGAAGAGGACAGCAAAGTTGCGTATGAATCAGCGTGGCTGATTTCAACTGAAACCAAGGTCACAAGGCACTGTTGCTCACGAGACACACATGGCGAGCGATATTTCAGTGAGAAATCCAGGCTGTTACGGATGCTGAGAACTGTGTATCGAGCTCGAACAAAAGTGAGCGAACGAAAGTGGCTGGATGGTCCAACATTCGTGGCTCGGAGAGTTGATGGTTGTAGTGGCAGCGGCTGGTTTGCATGGCAAGTGGGGGCCTTGGGCGTTGCTATGATTAGCGCTAATGATCGGTCCCGCAACCGCCAGAGAAAAGAGAAGATGAACGATCCAACATCCTCCACGTCCATCCACCAAGGGACAAATACAGTCTAAATGCTTGCGATTGTCGCACGTGTTCCTATGGCTGTGTACTTTCTCGTACGTCGTAAATGTCGACGCTGGCCAGGCTGAGAGACATGGCTAGTGATCTGAACACATAATCCATAATCAAACGTTTTTGACACTGTCATTTTTTATAATGTCTTTAACACACTCTAGTGTTGTAGTGCAAAAATGGATATTCCATGCAAAGACTATACATTAGTATCTCGGCTAATGATACGTTCACAAAATTATTCTTGTCTGCAATACCGAGATATAGACTAGAATTGGCTTCAAAGAAAGTCGGGTATAAAATCACAAGAAATAACTGATATCCAAGTAAAGAACAAGTGCATCGAAAAAGTAGTAGATATTGAACCCAAAATTATCGACAGGTAGTTCATCGTGATTCATCCAGCTTCCGCTGCAGTTTTGGTTCGTCTGTTGCTTCCAGCCAATGTCGAAATTTGCCTCTAACATCCTTCATTTCATTAAAATTGCGAGCAAGATTGCCCCTCTGGTGTGTGTTTAGCTGTCCACCGCGTCGACGCATATCCTCTTCGTCAGAGCTGGAAAGTGATGATTCGGAGTTGTGGACTTGTTGCATATACACTAGCTGGCCTTGACTTTGTTTCTTCTCCATTCTTCTTTCTTCTTTAAGACGGTTCATTCGCTCCGCATCTTTCTGGCAGTCAAGAGTCGTGACGTGTAACCCAGGAAAGTTAGCAGATAAGAATTCTTGAAGAAGGTGGAGTTTATCGGCGTTTGGCCGATATGTTCCACTATCATTATCAATCATGAGTTCGTATTCAATAGAGTCATCATTATTTTCATTGCTATCATGTGCTTCGTTTCCTTCGATTACTTCACCATTTGAAGAAGTGTTCTCCGTAGACCCGTTAGATTGTTGGCGCCGATGGTGGTGTTTCTTTCTGAGGCGTACAAAAAATTCGCCAGAGAAAGCGATATAGATTGACACATCACTGTGCATGGTATGTTTGCTCAAGAGATCGATGCCAAACTCCTTCCCAGTTTCTGTGAAGCGCATATGGCCATCCAGCGTGAGCACATACGTGAAGATCTTGCCACCGCGGCCGTGATCCACAAAGTCTAAGAATAACTGGGTGAGTTCTGTAGAGGGGGATGGAAATTGCCCGTTCATAGTGCTTCGGTCAAAGTTATAGATGCGGGCATGCTGGTGGTGCAATGCTCGATTGAGGATACGTCCTCGTAAACTCTGAGAAGTGAACATTCCTGCCACAAAGGGTTTAAATTCGACGTATCTATGATATAACTCCTCAGGAACAGGTCCTCTAAGCTGTATCTGAACTGCTTGGAAGCTGTATGAAAATGTTCAGCAACGGACGATGATGTGTTGGACGGGATTTGACTTACTTATAGCGGGTGCTTTTGCCTTTCGCATCTTGGTTCTCTGTCATAACCGAAGTTTTCAAGATTCTTCCAATTAATGGAGAGAAATGTTTAAACCAGTATAGAGGCCCCAATGTGTACATGTGGCCACCGTTGTCGGTGGGAGTCCGCCCAAGACACTCAACACTCATGATCAATTCGGCATTCATACTTCGTTTCGGAGAACAAGTCGCAGCGAGAGTCCTGAAGAAATAGGCCCTCTTACTTCCAGCACGCTTTTTGATATGGTACGAGGTTTCTTGGATTCCTCTCCAGTTCTTAGATATATTATCCACAATAACATGTGCATTCCCTAGCCTATCATCATGGTCTGCCGGATCCTCGTCAAAAACACGACACTTAAGATGGAACCCTGAAGCGGGAACATTGGCCACGATCCATTCCGAGTCCCAAACAGGATTAACATCTCTTCTTACTGTGTGTGTTCGAAAAGATATCTCAGGGTCTTGTTTGTGCCGCTTGGGGAGATCGACTCGCAACTCAGCTCGAACGAAGGGATCGGATGATAGCGTATTGAAATCGGCGACAGGAAGATTCTTCGCCTGGTGGAAGGTAAATTTGAGGGTGAAACCAGGGGGCACGCGTGGTATAGGCGTCTCATCAAAACCACCCGGCGGACTCTTTTCGGAGCGAAGTTTGCTGTCATCATCCCGCGCGAGGGCTATAGCTTTATCGTGGGCCTTTTGCGTCTTATCGACAAATTTCGTGCCATATACCTCGGTCACATGTCGATGACGCACCTCTGGGGACACCTCATTATCCATCTACTAGATCACAGCAAGCCGACGAGAAGTGGTGGGTAACAACGCCTGGTAGTTAAGAACAAGACGCCAAGTACTTTTAGTATATTTGCGCGGCTACAATAAGGGAGTGGGATAAGTGAACCTAGACAATGCCCGAAAGATGGCAGCAGGAAGTGACGATCTGAATGGATTTTACCATCGTCATCGTGGGTCGAGATCGTCACGTCAAGTCAAGCATTGCTTGGCGGGAATAACTTGTGGATTCGACGCTAGCAACAGGCTTCCCTGCCATTGGCCAAGGCGGGCTACGTATTCGTACGCTGGAAGAACCGACGATATTTTCATCACCCAGGATAAATAGGGAAAAGGACAGGAGAAAAACTTGTGATAGCAAATTTCAGTGAAGAAGAATACTGAACGATCATTTTCTAACCCACGATCGGAAACTAAGATAAATAACCGATCCTTGCACAGCTCCGTAGTGACATCTCACGCCTCCTCTACTTCCTTGAAAATGGTTGCAAAATCACGCCCCTTGCATCGACTCTTGTCGATTTATAGTTCCTAGTGTTCTATTTTCCCCTTATTTTCCTCAACTTAGTGGCTAATCAGGATCCTCGGAACAAGAATTGCATGTCCTCTGGAGTGAGTTTTTCTAGGGCTTCTCCTTGATCTTTGTTGATGGTGCCGTTGATCATGTTGGCCTTTTTCTCCTGCAGGAGCACCATACGAGATTCTACCGAATCCTCGATGCAGAGTCGAGTGATGACGCACGGACGGCGTTGTCCAATGCGGTGGCATCGGTCCGCACTCTGCCATTCTGCTGCTGGGTTCCACCATCTAAAACAACGGCTTGTGAGTACCAACGCAAAACATACGCTAGCTTTCGCCGCATAGAAAATAGAGCGAACTTACGGATCGACAATAAAAACCCGAGATGCCTCCGTTAGATTCAGAGCTACTCCACCAGCCTTGAGAGAAACAAGAAAGACTTCGACGTCGACGTTTTTCATGAAGTAGTCAATAGAATTCTGACGCTGAGTGGGAGTCATGCTTCCGTCCAGCATAACTGTATTAAACCCAGCCCGACGTAGCCGCCATTCAACTAACTGCAGCATAGATGTGAATTGAGAAAACACAATCGACTTATGTGTTTGTTTCTTGCTTCGAAATTTGTATAGATCGTAGACGAGCATCTCGATCTTCGTTGACGATGTCCAGTTCTCCATGCGAATGCGGTTGATGATTGAGTTCTTTTTAACAATATCCTCTTCTTGTTCGATTTCCGGCTGCTCGAGATCAATTGATAGGGGAATATGGCATCGTGGACAATCTACAATGGAGTCGATATCGAAAGATCGCATGTAGTCTTTTGCACATTGTCTGCAAAACTCGTGATGACAGCGAGATCGTATTGGACTCTCTGCTGGTTCGTCGCAAATGCTGCAAACTAGAACGTTTTGTCCACCTTCGGCGTGTTTTTTGAGAATCAAATCAGGATGATTGGCAACCTGCCGCATTTGCATGATGAGACCAAAAATATTTGCATAATTATTAAGCATGACTCCGCGGCTGACATAGGTGTCAAATTGCCTGGTGGTATTTGTCATGATGCTGGTAGAGAAGTCGCGCTCAATCTCACCAAAGAATTCATTATGAATGACCACGCTGCCATGATTAAGTGTTAGAGGAATTAATACATTGCTGGCGCAATAAGAAAGAAGTCAGTTACCGTTTGGGAGGAAGCTCCATAGAGGCAGTATGATCTCTCTTCATTCTTCGCAGCATGATCCTATCAGTAATGAGACGAAGTTTTTTCAACGCATCCTGACGAGCCTGTCCATTGTTTCTCTCTGTGACTACGGAAATTTTAGATATATCAAAAAAATTCAAGGATGTTGTTCAACTTACTTGGATTAAGAATCTCCTGATTGAATACAGACACATGACTAAATCCACTATACGATACTATTAGCAAATACATGGGGGTTTCCGCCCCCGGGGGGGGGGGAGGGTTCTTACCTATGTTTACAATGGGTACATTTCTTTTCTGCATCCTGAGACCAGTGAAGTTCCTGGCATTTGCACATCTTGCAGAAATAGCAAGCGAAAGGACGGACCTCAAGGAAGCGAAGCAGAGAGAAGAATTCTCCAATGCGATTTTGCACCGGGGTTCCAGACAGGCACCATTTGTAATTAGATTTCAAAGCAAAGCATGCACGCGCTACGCTCGTTGTTCGTTGCTATTCTATGTCAGTATAGATGAATGCACATCAAACAATTGACTTGGTAATGATTACCTTGATGCTGTGTGCTTCGTCAAGTATCAGACGGTGGAAATGGATTGAATGAATCACACCTGTGGAAAGGTTAGCAATATGGACTTTGCTAATAACCGTATGGCTCTTACTGTCTTCCTTGACGATGCCATCGTCTCGATTCCAACCTTTAAGCTCCTTGCGATACATAGATTCCAGACCAGAATCTGGAAAAATGTTAGCAAATTATTAATTTTTTCTAAAAAAAAATAAGCAAAGCAAAAACACTGACAAGAAATCATGATGACATCGTGCCTTTGGATGTCCTTTTTCTCCATATGCTTGATCTTAGGATTTGAATTATGGTACACAAGTACCTTGAGCTTTCCATCCGTGTATTCCTGGGAGAAATTAGAAAGAGCTTTTGGTCATAAGAGATGCATTATCAATCAACTCACATTAATTTCAGACTGCCACTGCATCAAAGCCACCGGCGGTACAACAACCAAAGAAGGCTTTCCGACGGGATAGTCTGACATCAGAAGAGAGACCGCTTGAATAGTCTTACCCATGCCCATCTCATCGCCAAGTAGACCTCCTTTATATTGTGTTTGTTCTTGACGCATCATCCAGTTGAGGCCTTCAAGCTGGAATGATTTGAGCTTGCGGGATATGCTGGTGGGTTGTTCGGCCTGCACCGGTGTGATCGGTGGTTTATCCTCCAATTCTTTCCACATGGATACAATCGACGGGTGTTGGTTTTCGAGTTTCCTACGTTCTCTTTCGGCCTAAGCATTGGTTTTCGGTGGGTTAGAAGTCTGTAACTTTGCATAATAATAAGGTAAATCGTTACTTACCCGGCGACCCATACGAAATGGAAGAGATGTACCAGCTGTTCTTGGCGCTCGCACACCTCGACGACCCGAGGTTGCAGGTCTTTGGCGTCTAGAAATTGGTCTATCATTGTCCGTATCCGATGGAGGCGGGTCACTCAAACTATCGTCAGAAGAATAAACATATTCTTCTGCAGCATCAACCATGTTGGCCGTAGTTGAATCAAGGTCGGAGAGGGACATGTTATTGCTGGCTGCTGAGGAAGCTTGAAGGCGTGATTTTCGTGAATGGCGCCGTAGATTAGGCAGACGGATGTCGGAGTCGCTTGTCAACTGCTCACCGGACTCGAATGCAAGTTCATCATCATCGGAGTCAGGAATAGGTGAAGCTCGTTGTTTGCCAGAGGCAAAAAGTCGAGGGCGTTTTGATTCTACCCCTTCGTACTCTTGGAGTTGCAGTTCCTGGGCTAGTGCGGCATCAGACAGCTCAGTGCTCGGTCCTTCGTTAGAAATGTGAGAAGCAGATCTCTTCTTCCCAGTAGTAGGCTTGGGGAAATTCAATGACAAGGCGCTTGCACGAAGTTGTTGAGCACGAGTGGAAGCACTTATTCGTTTCTGAGGCTGGTCACGATTGGTATCAGATTCGCCAGGAGTAACCGTCACACTTGTAGCCGGAGTATCGTTGAGGCTTTCACCACGCGAAGATACATTGGCAGATGGGGAAAGCGACGAGGCAAGTGATGGAGACTCTGTTTGAAGTGGAACCACAACTTCAACGGTTCGTAGTAAAGACGTTCTTGTGGAGCGATGGGCAGCTTTCGTATTCGATTTGTCAGAAGTTGTGGTCATCGTGGCTGTATTCTGCTCGTCAGGCTGCATGAAGGGGACGCCAGACGAACTGCGTGCAAGCCTCGCAGAGCTTCGCCTCATGGGTGCAGCGATCGAAGGCTGGCTCTTCTGGGAGGAACCTATGAAGCCAAGCCGATAGTCAGCAAACGGGGAAGGTCAATTGATCTCCAGACCAGAGGCTGCGTACTGGACGTGGTGTTTGCAAATGCACGTCGTCCCATGATGGCTGACAAAGGTTTTTTATTAAAAAACGGTACTTCGGCACTGACAGGCACAAGGGCTGGGTGTTGCAGTAGAAGTAGGAGCTGTGTCGTCGTGTTCGAAGAGACGAGCAGCGTTGATGCTGAGAGCCTGGAATAATCATGGCATGAATAATGCCGACCAGACAGGCCGGGCCAATGGTTGGCGGGAAGGGCAGTTGCCTGGTCCCTCTTACCCACCGAGGCCCACTAGCTGGCGCCTGATAAGTGACAACAGGGGAAGGTGCGCAGCCGAAAAAAAAGAACAGGATGCCAATCGGAAGGAGCCTCGCCACCCTCACGTCTCGTTCCCCTTCCCATCACTCATCTATTGACTGCCTTTCTCTTACTATCTTATCATCATACCATCTTTGCTATAGTCACAGTCGACTCGCAGGCTCGAGCTGCTCAACCCGCCGCCAGAGTGTTGGTTGCCGTGGGCTTATTACTGATACGAACGTTATCGGCTGACAAACCTCTTAACACGGTTCACCCCACAGTTGCCTGTTCTCGCGCGTTAAGTGGAACGCGAAAGTGCCACGAGTTCCAGTGACTTGGCCTGCCCGTATTCACTGCGCCAGCCAGGAGAGTCGCCATCCAGCCATCTCCCTATCCCAGCTTCTTTAAAAAGAAAACGAGCCACGATTTGACTCACTCAATATGTGCGTATCTGTTATAGTTTCCATTCTTCTCTTTCAGCAAACGCTGATATTGAGCTGTTTAGGTCCAGACGACGACAGACTGGGAATCAAATCAGGGGACCGTAAGTTCGTATGAGTGCTACTTGCCAGCTATTTTGCTCACCAGACTTTGCAGACATTCTGCCCTTACCGACTTTCTTGCGGTAAGATATTATATTTCTTTTCCATTTCTGCTCGTAGAATTATCTATATGCAGATATCCTCGTAGTCGAAATAGTGTTACTGACCTGATCCAGTCAAATAACATATCTGCTGCTCAGATTCGAGATGATTATGAGCAGCGTTTACGGGAACCGGAGCGTCGGGCTGAAAGGGAAACCGGAGAAAATGGACTGGAAGAGGAAGAATATGACGATCAACCCAGTGAATCTCCAGAGCAACGAAAGAAGCGTAAGCGAAAGGAGGCGGCAACTCTTGCCAAGATCAAGCAAAGCAAGGAATTTGCGCGGCGTAAAGCCAGTCGTGCGGGTGACCCAGATGACGATGACGACGAAATAGCACGAGAAATGATGTATCAGAAATCGCGGCCTCTGCCCGGGCAGCTCGAAAACTGCGAGATCTGCAGCAAAAGATTCACCGTCACTCCCTACAGCAAAGCCGGCCCCAATGGTGGCCTTCTTTGCACAAAATGTTCAAAGGAGATTGCAAATGAGGAGAAGAAGGCTAGACCTAAGAAGGCCATGCCAAAGGTTGGCCGTCGACAACATCAAAGCAAGCTACTGGACGGACTAGCTCAACACGGTGCCTCAAGTTTGGTTGAGATGTGTACGAAGGTTAGCCTTTGCCTTTTATCTAATCGGGTGTTTGTCCATGGATTGACAAATGACACAGAAAGTTGCCGACAATATCAATGACATTGAAGAGTTCGGTGACTTGCCTTCACAGCTTCTGCACCGTCTCAGCCAGATTTTGTCTAAAAGACGAGTCATGACACCCAGAACACTCCAGCTATTTCTACGTGCGGATCTAGACTCTATCAACATCTACGACTGTGGCAGTAAGTTTGATAAACCCTCCATCTAAAAATAATAATTAATGAGCGGAAGAACTGGAAACCGATGATTTCGAGAAAATATTCGCGTTCATGCCGTCACTAGTGAATGTTAATCTCCGGTTTGCCGGTCAAATGAAAGATCGAGTAGTTGATTATATGGTACAACGGGAGTTTAGAATCAAACAGCTGCAGCTAGATGCTGCAAATCTCATCTCGGACACTTGCTGGAGACAACTGTTTACAACAATCGGGCCTCAACTCGAAGCTCTACGGCTGTCAAATCTTGATTGTTCATTAGATGATGAAACTGTGGAGATTATGAGCTCGAAATGTGCAAATCTTCGGCGATTGAAACTCACCCAATGCGATCGTCTAGGTAACAAGGGACTTGTTGCAATTTCCAACCTTCCGAAAATTGAACATCTGTCCCTCGACACTGATTCCCCAGTCAAACCAGACATTGTTATCAATCTAGTACAAAGGCTAGGATCCAGTCTGCACACACTTTCTTTGAAAAAATTCCACGATCTTGATGATGAGTTCCTTCACGCAGTTCATACGCACTGTCGCCGGCTCGCAAAGTTACGTTTCAGCGGTAATGCTATCTGCACAGACAAAGGATACGTGAGCCTCTTTGCAGGGTGGTCAAACCCGCCTCTGAAATTTGTCGACCTTTCCTCGACTAGAGATGTTGACAATGCCAAGCCGGACGGGCCAGAGGATCCTATAGGACTCGCATCAGAGGGCTTTATGGCTCTCATGCAACACTCAGGCTCTAAGCTTGAGAGACTGAATATCAGTTCATGCCGGCATATTTCTCTCCGTGCTTTTGAAAGTGTTTTTGATTGTAATCAGGTATACCCTAATTTACAAGAGATGGACATATCATTTGACCCTGTTGTGGACGATTTTCTCGTGTCGTCTATTTTCAAATGTTGTCCTTCCATTAAAAAACTTACAGCTTTCGGCTGTGTCAAAATCCACGACGTCAAAGTTCCAGTAGGAGTGGCACTGATCGGCGGTCTTCGAGCACAAGATTCAATTATCATCGAAGGAGAGTAAGGAATGTTATGGTATTCCAAAAGGTGGGCTATAAACTTTTACGGCGGTGATTCTGCTTCGACGTTTATGATATATCGAGGATTAAGGCACGCTGGGGATTTGAATAAGTCCGAAACTCAGGTTGGCGATATTAATTCGGGCTTTTGCTTGGCTGAAACAGTTTTGTTTTGTTTTGCGAGTGCGCCAGATACGGGTTGTGATATTACAGGTAAATCTAGAGCGACTGAGACGGATAGTGGATATTGGAATGAAACGCCACACATACCACGCCATAGCCATAGAACTATGTAATGGAATGCAAGTGGTAAGCTCTCCTAGAAGTCCGCGTACATATTACTATTTGATGCCGATTACAAAGCTTATACTCATTCCATTACATGCCCCTGCTGTTATTCATTCCTGTACTTTTTGCCCTTGGGCTGGCTCTATCGTATGGATAGCAGCGGCCGTCGATCTTGATTCACGATGATACACAATCGTATCCAACGGATCCGTGTGCCACAACCCTTCTCCTTTGAGTAACCGCAAGAAGTCGGAAACAAAGCTATTTGTGCTAAGTGTGCCGTGCCCCGACTGTCGCGTTATCTCAAGAGTCGAGACTAACGGCAATAATGTCACTTGTGCTCCAGCACTGTCGATCGATCGGCTCCACACCGATAATAATGCGACAGGACGATCGTTATGTTAAGCGCCCAGTCTCACCCATCCGTCCCGATGCTCGGACTCTATGTAATATGAATGTTGATTGCACAAGATGTAGGCAGCAAAAGAGTGAGGGTATGGCGCATGTGATGTCTGCTGGGCCTCGCACAATCCGAGGCTGAGTGATTATCCTTTGTCATTATTAGTGTCATATTATTATGGATTATTCTGAATTTTCTCAGTTGGCTGGGCGGTATTGTCACGTATTGTCAGCACGGGTAATGTTTCCACTCGATGGCATTCTTTAAAGACAGCCTGCTGCTTTCGCATTACTTCTACTGCGTCTCAACTATGGCAGGGTTTTGAACACAGGCGAGTCTTCGTTCGAAGGAAGGAGGCGAATGACGCGGTGGATGGTGATCATCAAATCATGACCGAAGATGATGGTTATTAAATACTATGCTGACGATTATTGCATGACCCCTGACCGGGAACACTGCTAACCAGTCAATCAATACGTTCCGAATAACCTCCTGAGAGGCCGAGGGCCACCATAGCCTTAATACTATTGTTATCATCAGTATGATTAAATAGTTATTATTTTTTATTGCCACAGCATCTCCTTATGCTTCATACGTTCTCGCTGTTGACCAATAATAATCGCTCATGGTGCGTAGTTATGAGCTGTTATGCACGGCGTGGAAGTAAGCCTGCCGACGCCTACAGAAAGCATCACGCACGCTTCCCTAGAGTGCCTAGTATTGCCCATACCTAACAGCCCAGCCCAGCCCAGCCCAGCCCAATCACACCTACAGCGCCACCTCACGCTGTAACTGTGTAAATAGCAGATACTAGTAATCACTAACTAATAACAACAACCACGCAGCTCACCGGAGTTATCACGTCCGATGGCCTAGCAATACACTGTAGTATGTAGTATGTACCGCAGTCTCCTGGCAAGAATAATATGAAGGATAATAAATATTGTAATCGTCAGTATAATAATAATGTAATAATGCACCTCCATTTCGAATTGCTCTTCCTATTCTAAATTTGGGCCAGTTTCGCCGTGGGCTGCTGGCCAATCACATCGCCGAGCCCGCCTGCGTTCTGGAACTAGCGTGTAGCCTAGTAACTGCTATTATTCATTACTGAATTACTGTCTCTGTAATTGTGGTCCCATTACTGACTGACCGACCGACTGACTGACGGTGCTTATCGTCGCAACAATTATCGTTCTTGCCTCTCTCTGTGCGATACATTTCCTGCAAGCAATCAATCGGCCAGCAGCGCAGCTTGTGTCTTTTTTTTGTCCTGCGTTTCTGTTGCTGTCGTCTTTGACGGATTCCGTGCCTGAAGGGACGACCGGAAACGGTGGTGGCACCGATACAACAGCACTTCCACCCCAAACACGCCCCGAACGAAGCCCCTGCAAAGCCCCCGTCCACCTTCAAAGTCGATCGTCCACCGACCGTCACGGCCCTCGCCAGAAGACCGTCGTTCTTCTGCAACTAGTTATACTCATCGCTGCGAAATTTACTCTCCCCCTCTCCGAAAAGACGACAAGCCAAAGCCCTCGGACGGCGCGAGCAGCGACTTGGGCGACTCTGCTGTACCTCGTCCTCCTTACTTCCATTTGATTCTTCAATTTTTTGGGCAGCCATTCTCTTCGCTTCCCGCCGTCCAAACCTCGTCTTTGGTGTCACATACTGTTGTTGTATCTAGGTAATACTACCTAGCCGTGCTTGTGGCTGCCCTGGCAGTGGAACAAGTCGGCCTCTCACCGTCGCTTCACCATGCCCATCAAGCTACCCAAGGGCTTTGCCCGACGAAAGTCATCAGGAAATGTTCTCGATGAAGCTGAAAATGCGCCAGAGCCGTCTTTCAAGGTTTTCGAACGGCCCGGTGGCGGAACCAGAGCTTTTGAAGGCGGTGTTGCCCTCAAGGGCGCCGGAGCTAGTCGATACTATCGCCCGTCAACTGCAGAGTCTGATAATATATTTGCTGGAATAGAGAAACCTCTGCCGAACAATAGGTATGTGATTATTTGATTGGGGTGGACTTTGTGTGCTCATGATCCTGTAGGGGGAGTGCCGGAACCCATCAGTCCAATTCCACTGGAGGCCCGTACGATAGCTCATCCTCCGCTCGTTATAGCTCGTCTTCGACCCTGCCTTCTTCCACCGACGTACCCGTTCACAATGATCCGGCTAGAGGCTTCCACGACATCCCCGTGCCAGAGTCGCCCTCGTTGTTCTCTCTGCGTGCCGCAGGTCGCACATTCTCTTTTGGGACAAGACCTAGTCGTTTTTCCACTCCTACACATACTCCACAACATGCTCAGCAACCGCTACCGCCGCAGCCCCAGCAGCAACCAGTATCTGCGGCGCATATTAGGGATCGTGCAATGACAGCAAGTTCGGCCAGCACGGCAACGCCGCCCAAGCTGTTGGAAACGGACCTGAATCTAGATGCGGGTGACAATGACAACTTCAGCAGTATGTTTGAGAATTTTGGCAAACGAAAAAGTGCTATATTACTGCAGTCATCAAACTCGGTATGTCTCATGGCCTAACATGGTCTTTGTTCTAAGCTAATTTGTCATAGGAGGAGATACAATCAAAAGATTTGCCTGCTCCTCCTCAGAATGAACGACTCCCCCAGCTTGCTCCATTAGCAGTTGATCATTCACAACAGGTTGAGGCCTCACCATACTCGTGGGACACTCAAACAGCGCACAACGAAGTGGTGTCAGCAAATGATTATAATGATTCCCGGATTCCCCGCCGAGCCTTGGCCCCATCACAGTCTGTGACTTCAACAAACTCTATATCTCCCGTGTCTCCGACCAGCGACACGTCCGTACCATCAACTCCCTTTATTGGAGACGCCGACGCCGAAATTGTACGCCAGTCTCTACTTTTTTCAAGTAAAAACAAGCAACCAGAAGTGTCAGCCCATCGGTCTCAGAATGTGGACGAGGAAACCCCATTGTTTGGTGCTGATGAAATCACGTCTCATGCTCGGCTGGCCTCGCAATATGAAGAGAGAGCCAATTCAACACCCACTGCTCAGAATAAGATCATGACTCCGGCTCAGTTCGAACGTTACCGACAGCAACGAGAACTTACTCGCAAATTGAGTGATGCATCAAAAAGTGATAGCTCGATTGAGAATGATTACGACGAAGTCGAAGACGAAGCCGAGAAAAGTCGAGAGGCAACAAGACAGCGCCGCAAGCAAGAGGCTCACTTATCTGTTTATCGTCAACAGATGATGAAAGTCATAGGCGAACAGGCACCTGTTCTGTCGACCAACTTACAGTCTCCCTCTCGCCTTTCAAACGATCGAGCTAATTCTAGTACGCCAAATCTATCCAGTCGCATGTCAACACTTGGCTTGCAGCCCGGCAAATTTGACAGTGGCAAGAGCAGTGATGGCGATGATGATGACGATGTACCGCTTGCAATTTTAGCTGCCCATGGGTTTCCCAACAGAAACCGCCCTCCTACAAGACTGAATGCGTCCAGCTCGAATCCCAATCTCCGAGGATCAGTTGTCGGCCCCCCGGTTCAGTTTCTGGTGAAGCAGGTCCCGATGCTCGAAACAGCCTGCCGGTGTTTGCTCGAAACCTGCCCCGCGATCCATATTACGGTGCTGGCCTAGTCAATGCCCCGGTACGAGAAAGTCTGGCCTTGGGTGGTGGTGCCCCTTCACATGGCATCCCGCAATCGTCCACTTTACCCCCAGGGGGTTTGATCGGTGTCATTGCAACGGAAGAGCGAGCAAGAGCTATGCGGAGGGGAAGCCCTAATACTCAAGTTGGTGGGATTTCGCGACCGTATTCCGCGGCTAATATGGGCCAGATGGGCGCTCCTGCTCCGTGGGGTGCACCAGGAATTCCTCAGCAGCCCCATACTACTTCTCCAGGAGAACAGGCGCAACTACAGATTTCTCAGCAAATGACAGAAATTATGCAAGTCCAAGTTCAGATGATGCAGCAAATGATGCAGATGCAGGGGCTCCCTGGTGGGCATCCTATTCAAGCTAATACTGGCCTCATACCACCGCCCGGTCAGCCTGTCAACACCGGCGGTCGACCACTGTCCACAGCTTCGTCTTTCCACTTACCCGGGGGTCCGCCCCAGGCGGATCAGCGTACTCTGAGTTTATTAGATCCTAACATGTCGAGGTGGAATCTCAACGGGCCTCCTTCGCTTCACCCAGATGCATATGGCCGCCCTGCTACACCTCAAGGTGCTCATATGTATGCACCATCCATAGCTCCTTCAGAAAGAAGCAACGTTGGGATGGCTTCTCGGTATCGTCCGGTTTCAACAGTTGCTCAAGACGCGCATATGGCTCGCTCTTCGACATTTACATCCACACTCAAACCTTGGAATAACGAAAATCAGCGGCCAGTTTCCACATCTCCAGCTTCTGCGCTAGCGTCAGATCGTAAATCCACGTCAATAGCCACTGTCACCGTCCGTTCGGTTAGTGCCCAAGGCCAGCATGATTTCGCGTCGAAACCACACGCCGGTGCTGGCTCGGATGATGATGAAGACAAAGGCTGGGCAGATATGATGAAGAAACGGGAGAAAAAAAAAAGCAGTTGGAAGTTGAAAAAAGAAACTCCGGCCTTGGGAGATTTATTGCACATGGTTCACTAATATATTAATATAACGTGCTTATTGTATCAAAAGGAGTCATCACGTTTTGTTGATTATGCATTTGGGTGATTTTCTTTGTGGCTCAGCGATATCTTATATACTTATTCCCTCTGCCTTGACCTGTATTAGACCATTCCCAGGCTCGCGTCGCGGCCTCTTTTGGGGAGAGGAGGGAAGCGAACAAATCATTACAGGAGTATGCACTTTACTGTGTTTAATGCTATATGATGGTATTCATGGACAAAATGGCGCATCAATGCTTATACAGGACAAAGTCTTGGATATACATTTCTAATGCATTCAAGACTTGGGATGAATAGGAGCATTTCATAATTCTCAAAATTGATTTTATTATCAAGTAATCAGATAATCCATTTAATCTACAACACTGGTATTAAATATTTGGCCGCGTTGCGGGCCAGGCAATATTTGATCACGTGCTGATAGCGATCGCATTTATCACGAAGACTGACTGCAGCAAGCTAAAATAGCCCACATGTTGGCTGTTTGTTATCTTCTAGATTCTTGAATACATAACACAGCTTGATTGAGTATTTTCGCTATACAGGTTTTCTGGCTATACGAGTATTGGGTTTTACTTCTTCATCGTTCTTCTTTTTTTGGAATTAGAAATTGCCTTGGAAAACCAGTTTCTCGAGACTGCGAAAAACGACCCTTAAAACTCGAAGGCATATAACAAAAACAAAGATAAACCATCATGAATGCACCGGATAGGTTGGTTGCTTCCTTCTTGCTGTCACATGTCCAGCATCATCTTGCCAGACACCAAATAGGTTGTCGGTGATATAAATGATGTTTTCTCTTCCCAATTGTCACCTTTCTCAAGACTGCAATACACTTCCAACGCTTTTCGATCTGGAGTTTGTTTCTACATATCAATCCATCAAGCATCGTCATTTTGTGTGTTCTCTCACCGCGTCATACCTTACCGATGCCTTGGACCCAGAAAGGCGACAGCGCTGGGGCACCGTGGAACGGATCTCGATACCGAGATGCTTCCGCTCCCCCCCCTGGTGGGAATGTGCCAGCGAAGTATCTAACTCCCATTTATCTATTTAAATTTGAAGACTACCTTGACTGTCCTTTCATTTTCGTCTCGAGACTGCATCAAATCCTTTCATTGCTTGGCTTCCTGCCCATCCATGGATTGTCAAGACGTGTACTAACAGACTACCCGCACAGAACTGAAGCTTTTATTCTTGGAGAAAACGAGAAAAAGATTGAAGAGAAGGCAGATACCCGTATGCACGGCTTCAGACTTACATGGCCCCGTTCTAATCACTTTACAGGGACTCCGTCTACTTCGATTTTCACCATCAACAAAGAAGACCACACTATTGGCAATCTGCTCCGCTCTCGCCTCTTGCAGAACCGGCATGTCACCTTTGCTGCCTACAAGGTATGTCTAAGAACCACTAATGATATCCTCTCCAATCTCACTTTGATATTAGTAAGACTAATTTAAACTTCTTCAAGGTGCCCCATCCTTTAAATCACAAACTCGAACTTCGTGTACAGACCGATGGCCAGATCACGCCCAAAGATGCTCTACTTGCAGCCTGTCATGACACAGTGAAAGACCTTGGGACACTCTCTCGCGAGTTTACTAAGGAATTCGAACTGCGAAAGATGGTTGGGGCTGCGCAGGGGCAAAACGGCCCTCAAGACGGGCATTAGGAGCGGATCGAGTACTTTTAATTTGAATGTCTCCCTGGGTATCTGAGCTGGGGCGTTTTCGGCGTCTGTTCATGGCGTTTCATTCGTGCAGTAGATAGGTAAAAAGGCTGATTCATGGTGTTCATTATTTGTACGAGTTTAGCGTAATGTCCCTTAGAAAGCTAAGAGTGCTGCACGTCTCCTGGTCTTGTGGAAGAACTTGCTTGGACATCACCACCTGATAGTTATGTGTAGGCGAAGTAAAAGATCCCAGGTTCCCCGCCTATAAACACATATACCGATTGTAATATAATTTGTCGATATATATTTAGGATTAGGAACTTACTTCATGTTGGTAAAGCGGGGGTAGGCTACAGATAATTGTAGTCGAGCAAATAAAAGCTCGTTGCGGCTAGTGTGGAACGGTTGCTGCCTCTCGGCTTTGCCCGACCTTGGCTGCTGTGCTCCTTGCTCCGCCGTTACGACCAACCAACCTTCTTCCACCCGTCATTGATTGTCAACACAGCCCTCGTTAGTCTCGTCGTTGAGTTCCTGACTATGGTGATAGAAGTACTATAAATGTACTCCTCATCGAACACTTTCCTGGGCGGCGCTCAAAGCGCCCGCCCGGGACAACAGGCATCACCCTTCGGACAACAACAACAACAGCAACAGCAACCGCAACAACAGAATATGTTCCCCCATGCTGGTCTGGCGCCCCAAGCAACTGGATTTCCCGGCGGCCAGCCTCAAGCTCAGTATACTGGATATCCAGGTGTCTCAGCTCCTCAACAGCCAGGCCTTCCGACCTATAGCCACTCTCAGCCACCGCAACCGCAATCGCATCTGCAGCCGCAATATCCTGGATTCGGTCAGAATCAACTGCAACAGGCACCACAACAACAACCTGCTCTTTCACAGTTCCCCGCTCCTACAGGTGCTGTGCCCTCGATTGCCGTCCATAAGACCTCAAGCCAAATGGCTCAGTCGTTTCAAGATACCGGTGGTCCTGCTTCTCGGCCCACGCCGCCGCCCAAGACGGGTGGATCGAGGATCCCCAGCATCAGGCTTTCGTTCATTACAGCACAGGATCAGGCCAAGTTTGAACAGCTTTTCAAAGCCGCCGCCGGAGAAAGCCAAACATTGGATGGTACGTTTGTTGAGTATGGATCAACCGATATGAAATCTTACTGATGTTGGACAACAGGCGAGAAAGCTAGAGATCTTTTAATGCGTTCCAAGTTGCCTGGTAGTGAATTGTCAAAAATCTGGTATATATTAACGAGATATGACCGACATCAGAGACCTTGGCTAACATTCGTTAGGGTTTTATCAGACACAACCAAATCTGGCCAGCTGTTTTTCCCCGAATTTGCTCTCGCTATGTACCTTTGCAACCTACGGCTGACCCAAAACGAAGTTCCGACTTCACTGCCCGATCGAATTAAAAATGAAGTGTCTAGTATGGTGGATATCATATCTTTTGGCGTACCTGACACTCAGACTCCTACTCCTCAGTCAAATGCTCCCAAGTTTGATGCACCTCTCATGCAGAATTCAGCTGCCCCTCCCGCACCCCAGCAACCGCAACCGCAGCAACCATCAAATACGCAGCTGCTCAACCAGCTTACCTCCCAGCCCACCGGCTTTTACAACCAGGCAGCGGGTCTCCAGCCATTAGCTGGATTCCCTGGCCAAAGTTCAGGCCTGGCTCCTAATCCGACAGGCTTTCCAGGACAACATCAACCTTCCCAACCACAACCGACAGGGTTTTTAAGCAACCCTCAAGCAACCGGTTACAATGGTCCCCGTCCACCTCTACCGCCAATGCCTGCTGGATTTAGTTCGAACCTATCACCGTCACAGACTGGACTTACTGCATTGCAAGCTCAACCTACGGGAGTTCCTGGACAATGGGGCTTCGTCAACGCCCCGGCTACTGGTCTACCCAATATCGAAGCTTTGAAGCAGCAACTTATGCCCCAACCTGGCCGGGAGGGAGGTTTCACGACTGCTGGGCTTTCGGGGAATGCAACCATTCCTTGGGCTGTCACGAAAGACGAGAAAAAGATTTATGACCAACTATTCCGTGCGTGGGATGGTTTACATAAAGGATATATTGGTGGGGAGACTGCTATTGAGATCATGGGCCAAAGTGGGTTACCCAGAGAGGAACTCGAGCGAATCTGGACTCTCTCTGATCCCCACAACCGTGGAAGGTTGAATCTGGATGAGTTTGCAGTCGCGATGCATTTGATTTATAGAAGATTGAATGGGTACCCAGTCCCTAATCGCTTGCCTCCGGAGCTAGTTCCTCCCTCCACGAGAAATTTGAACGACTCTATTGGTACAATGAAATCTCTTCTTTCACAAGATGCAGAAACTCGGAAAGCATCTGGCGCTTTCCTGCAACCGCAAAAGACTGGAGTTAGTTATTTGAAAGATCACTCATTCCGCGGCGGTGCCACGTCTCCTGGAGCTGCCCGTCGAGATGCGACTCTTTTCAAAAATAACGACGATTTTGTAGGTTATAAATCTAGTGCCCGTCGTCGGCTTGGCAATGGGGGCAGGACCCCGTCCCCAACAACGTCGTCGCAAGTGTCCGAGAAGTCCGAGGATGAAATGACCGTTGATCAGCTAAAAAAGAGACTTCGAGAGACCAAGGTCATGCTCGATGCGGTTGATTTTCGCGATCAGAACAAAGCCGAAGAAGATGACGCACTAGATCGTAGAGACAGGAGAGAGGCAGAATCCTTGATGGACCGCGTTCGACGTGTCCAAGACGACATTGATACTGATCCAAACGCTGCTTTCCGTCGTGTCGACTCTGGAGCTGAGCGGAGATCTCTGCGTCGCCAACTTCAATCTTACCAGGATCAAGTACCTGAAGTTGCCTCCAATGTGCGCAAGGTAGAAAGACTTATTGCAGAAGCTAGACTGGAGCTTTTCCGTTTGCAGGATGCCAAAGCTCATCCCAACAGTGCACTGAATATCATCGGAACAGGTCCGGGTGGCGCTATCACTGAAGCTGACCGCATTAAGGCCCGTGCAAGAGCGCGAATGCAAGCACGCGCTGCTGAGCTGGCTGGACGCCCTCTTCCTGCTTCGGATGATGAAGGGGCCGCCACTCGACGTGCTGAAGAAGAAAATGTCAAGATCAAAGCAGAGCGCGAACGGAACGAGGCTATGACAAAGGATGTGGAAGAAAGCGTGAAGGATTTCTCGAGAAGTCTCGAGGACAGCCTTCAAGAAGGAACTGAAAACTCGACTCGTGAGCATGAGAGACGTCGATGGGAAGACGCTCTGGGAGTTGAAGATATAATTAGAGATTTAATCTATGACTTACAACGTGGCAGTCGAACTGCGAAAGTTCGTAAGGAGGAGTGAGTTGGTTATTCCTTTTCTGTTTTCTATGTTGGCTAATCTAGTTTCACAGACAACGAAAGCCTTCCCCAGCTTATGAGTCGGCTTCGGCCAGAAATGAACCTCTTTCTCGGCCTTCACCACCTCCATCGACGGATTCAGCCGGATCTCTGGCTGGACTAACCCACCAAGAACGTGTAGCTTCTGCAAGAGAGCGAGCACAGAAACGTATTGCTGAGCGAATGGCCGCGGCCGGGCTTAAGCCTAACGCAGACTCTGGCGATACTCTGCTCCAACGCCAGGAGCGTGAGAAGAGGGAGCGTGAAGAACGGCTCAAAAAAGCCGAGGAAGAGGATGCCAAGCGAGAACAAGAAAGACAACGTCGCATAGCGGACGAGCAAGCCCCGACACCCTCGGCTAAAATCGCAGGCAAAAAGCCTCCTCCAGCTCCTCCCTCACGCAAAGTGAAGTCAGATACCACCGGCAATCAGGACGCGAAAAGAGCCGAAGAATCTGCAAAGGCAGAAGAGCATGCTATCAAAGCACGTGCTATCCGAGCAGAACAGGAAACACAGGAGGCTGAAACCAAGCGATTAGAGTAAGATCATTTTTTTCTTCCTAAATAGACCTTCAAATGCATTCATTAGCTCTGACTTGATCAATAGGGATGAGGCTCGACAGCAAGAGGATGAACTTCAACGGGAGCTAGAAGCACATGAAGCTCGTCTCCGTGCTCTTGAAGAGAAAGCTCGCCAGGGCAAGATCAAGAAACAGGAAGAAAAACAGCGTAAGCAGGCCGCAGAGAGAGAGGCGAAAGAGAAAGAGGCTCGACTCGCTGCTCAGAGAGCGGAATTGGCGGCAGCCAAAGAGCGTGAGCGGCAACTTCAACATGAACTTGAAGAACTCGAAGAACAGAGTTCCTCCGACGAAGGGACAGAAGATATTGCAACTCCTCAAGACAGCACCCCAACTCAAAGCCAAGTGTTACCTACTGCGGCTGCTCTAGGCATACCGGCTCCTCCACAAGTTGCTGTACAAGCAACCAGCGAGTCTTCTAGTAGCCCCGAGGCGGTTGTGACTGAATCGAGGAACCCGTACTTCCGGCAATTGAGCCAATCTGCTGACGGCCAGCCGAGTGTGCCAACTTCACCCCCACAAGTTACACCCCAGCCTGCGATTAACTCTCCGTCGCCCGAAGTCCAGTCTACTAATCCTTTCCACAGACTTGCACAACAACAGGAAAGCGCAAAAACGACGTTCAGTGCACCGGCTGTTCCGGGCCCCCTGGCAACCAAGTCCCGAGCACGCCCTGAGCAGGATGACGATTGGTCCGTCGCCGAGTCTGAGAATGACTCCTCGGATGACGATGATAATGACCGTCCAGGGGGTGGAAGTGCCAAACAACTTGCTAGTATTCTCTTTGGCACTATGGGTCCCCCTAGACCTCTTAGCGCAACGGACGAGGCAAAGTCCCCTACCCCCGTTCAAGAGAGTAGTCCTACGGCCGCCCCTCCACCTCCGCCTCCTCCTCCTCCTCCTCCTGTTCCATCCAGCATAAATCCGGAAGGAGACTCACATAGTGGACCACCATCAGCACCACCTCCACCACCACCGCCACCTCCTCCAGGACCTCCTCCGCCAAGCGGTATAGCACCTCCTCCTCCACCACCTCCTGGTGCACCCCCGGTGGCTATTGGCGGTGGCGGACCTGCAAATCGAAGCGCCCTCCTAGCGTCAATTCAAGCTGGAAAGGGGCTGAAAAAGGTTGAGACCAAGGACCGAAGTTCGAGCTCTTTGGCCGGTCGTGTGTTGTGATCTATTTGATAGCCTCCAGCATCTATACAGGCTTGGGGCAAAGCTCCGTTATTTTTTTGGATTGCTGTCTAGCTGTGTCATTTTTCCTTGTCCATTCTTCGTGGAATGTTTTTATGAGGGGTCAGATCAGCCGTTTCCGACTTTCTTTTGCAACACGACTGGATCTTGAACTGCAACCCCTGTTTTGTCCTCGTGATGTAATTTAATTCCAAATGTTACTTATTTAGTCTTCACATTAATGTATATGATACTTATGTTTGGATTGTTCCATGATCTGCAACCCGCGTGTATCGTGTGTCCATCATGTACAGACTACACTTTGGAACTTCATACAACCATAAAATACGTCGATTGATATGATTATGGACGCATACTATATCGACTACTTACGTCACCAAGGATCTTTTCTGTTACTTAACACGGTGAGAGAAAGAGGCCAAGACCCTTCCAGTACAACCAAGGTTGAGTGATGCAAATGAATCCATCAATTGATCTATTGATATTCTCCTTATATATACAATTAACTAGAACAGAATCTCTGCAATAACATTTCCCAAAGTACTCAAAGTCCAAAGGACGACAAGGCCCCAGCCAATTCTACGGTCCATTTTCCAACTGTTTAGTGGCACAATTATAAGAAGCCCGAGGAGTGTGATGAGTAAGGTCAAACCACTAATGATGAGAGTTTTTGAAATCATGATTCGATATGGTTCCCTATGTATGCCGGCTGCGGGAATCTGTTGCTGCGTTGACTGCCATGTCATGTACAGCCCGCCAATGCCGATACCAAGCAATATGTTCAGCATTGGTCCTCCAAAACAGGCGCTCAGCGCCATTACTGGGAAGCCTAGACGAGCTACTGTGACATCTGCCACCAAATCACCCAGTGAATTGCCAACGGCAAAGACTGTGAGACCCAGAAGTGAATCGCTAATGTTCATGATGACTCCAATAGTTTTGAGTAGGCTGACTACTTCATCGGCAATTGTCGCGATCCAGCAAATGCCAACAATGAAGCCGATGAAGGCTAGGATGGGACGAAGCCAATCCGGTGGATGTGAAAGAGTGCGATCTTTCAATACTGTGATCAGTAGAGCTGCGCAGAGTAGCGACACCAGTAGACTGCATAGAATAGGAATAATCAATTTTCGTGGATCATGATCAACGTCAATGTTAAACCAGACGATTACGACAACAAAAAGAGGTGCAGTGAAAGTTTGCACAATAGTAAGCCAACGATACCAAATTCGCGTTGGAGAGGAGACATCTTTAGTTTGTGTCTCCAAGGCTGGCATCTCAGAGTCAAGCCTGCCTCTATTTATCGACTCGATTCGGTGCACACTTTGAGAATCATGATCTAGAGTGCCTTGATCGATAACTGATGATTCATTTCGTGGACGCAGGAGGGGCGAGTCTTCAGGCAGACGAACGATGGGTCGTATTTGTTCAGTTCCATCGTTTGTGAGAGGGAGTTCAGCTTCTTGATCTGCATCTTCACGATAAGGTTCTATCACTGGAACGGTCATGGTCAAGCAAAACACACTCGGTGCGGCTACTGCACCCAGTAACTTCTCCCAGACAGACTTCGTTCTCCAGTTACATAGAGTAGGGAAGAATGTGACGAAGAAAAGCCTAAAAGGTGGAAGACATCGATGCGGCCACCACTTCAACTCTACTGGCTCAGGAATGATTTCCTGAGCTAACCCATTCTCCGCCGCTATTGCTGAGTTTCTCAAAGAAGCAGCAGAACCAAAAAGATCGAAGGGCCGCAATGATGGTGGTGAGCGTGTCAATGTATCAAGAAAAGCTGGAAAAGGCACAGTTGCGCTTGTTTCATCATCAGTCTCGGAGTAGGAAGGTATGCGAGGTACACCGCCGTTTGACATCGGAGAGACATCGCCGGGAGAGAGATGAGGTGAATTTGGAGATGCTTGGTAATTCGGGACACGAAACGTGTCTCCAGGAACTGTTAGATGATTATTTGGCTGCGGTGGTTGCAATTGTATTTCAGAACGTATTGAGGAATTGGATGAAGTTGGTGGCAATGTTAGTAATGGGGACCTGAGCGAGAGAGGCTCTGGTAGGGTTTCAGGATGTTGAGACATATGATTGGTAGACACTTCTGGTTGCGAATACATGCCCGCTTTGGGGATATTCGTAGTGTCAATTTGTATACCAGGGACATCATTCATTGAAACAGATCTGTTACGATTGGACGTGCCCTGTTCGCGTGTATTTGAACCATTCTCATTTGAATATTGATGGAGATCAATATTATCTTCATGAATGCTCTTTGCTTTCTTTAGGGAAGAAAGTACCGATTGAAACTCCAAAGCACCGACTAAACTCGGTCGAATGGGATTGACGGTTGTTCGCCGTTGAGGCGGCGTGGGCCGACTCACATGCATGTTTTCACGAATTTCAGCGAGATATCTGTTTCGTGTCTCATCATCTTCGTCGTCATCTTCCCAGGCTGGCCATTGGTCCGATTCAAGTACATTAAGATCAAGGGACTCATGGCCATGCAGGAGACTAGTTGTTTCCCCAGCAACTGGATCGTCGTCCGAGACTGGCTCCTCTAGGTCGAGTTCCTGACTCTGAGGTATATGAAAGTGTGTTCTTGCTGCGTATTCTCTTTCGTATTTCCGACGTTTTCGAGTAAGGTACCAGTGCCACGATACAACCATCACCACATAGAATATGTATAGGCCGATCATGGTTGCACACTCCCAAACATGGAGCTCTCCATCTGCTAGAACCACGAGGCTAAAACTCCCGGCAATAATAAAATATCCAATGTCACGGACAAAACTGCGACGGGCTACCCGAAAAGGCCTTACAAGGGCCATCGATCCCGCAACAACGGCGGTAATAAAACAGGCAGCACCGATAAGCTCGCCGACAGCTAAACTGCCACTGTTAGAACCCATTGCTGCAAAGGTCGAGAAGACGTCGGGGCTGCCATTCCCAAAAGCTAAAAATGTCACTCCTGCCAAGCTTTCGCTCATGCCTAATATACTGGCAATGGTGCTGAGATTAATGCATAAGAAGTCGCTGGCAGCAATCCCAATCGTACTAAACAGCAACGACAGCCAGACTATCAGGATCGTGAAGGCAATAGGTTGTACATGGCGAAGGGAGCAATAGTATAGTTGAATATATGGAAACAGCCCATCTTCGTCGGGGCAATTGCTCTTGACGAATGCACACTGATCGTCTGCATGACGTACCAGTCGACACTGATCTGGGTTAGAAAATGCCGAAATAAATACGGGGTTTAAATGGAATGTTCATACCTCCAGGCCTTGCTCGGAATCTTCAAGTAAGGCGAGCAGAGAGTGCTCTGAATATGTTGCACGTTTCTGAAATGCAATGTTCGATGCCGCTAATTGGCTTTGGCTGAACCACCGAATGGTCCATGTTGTCAATGCCAGCAAAGTAAAAATCACAATGCTCAATATAAACGGTCGAGGGTAAAATAACAATCTACGTCTTCTGTGCCTTTCTGGGCGCACCATGACGGGCAATCATGGATAAAAGGATTCCTGATTGATTGAACATCACAATGGCAGTATTGCGACTGCGGATATTGCCTTTGCAGGTATAAGCAATCGATCCTGGGGAGAGGAGTGCATATATATGCTGTGCAAAAAACAGCGACGGCTGTAATATCTGGAACTGCAGCGCACAGACTGTACAATAGCAAGGCATGAGGAGGAGGGTACGCGACACTGAGAGTCATAGAGGTGGTCCACTGCTTGATGATGGTGTGGCGCCCTCTTGCCAAGGATCGTGGCGGTGCCGGAGCCCGCGATTCCGGTTTGCATGCTAGTCACGTGCATGCGCACCAGGTCGGCGCGGCTTTCCGTATGTTTTGTTGACAATCCCCACTCCCACCGGCTCTTGCCCGACGACGACCCTCACCTTCATTCCCAGACGGAAAGAACGAAAGAGCAGGCCAGGCTTCATCCTGAATGCATTGATATTACCACCTCGCTTATGCTGCTTAAGCTTACAAGGACATGGATATTTGATTGCGCCTAGTTATTACTCTTTATCATAGCCAAGCCTGTCCTCGTTCCTTATTCTGCGCGCACGGAAAGAACCGCGAGAAAAACGATGCCTCGCGTCGCCAACACATCCAAGAGCCACCGCCGCTCAAATGGCGGTGCCTCGACACCGCACAAGAACTCCCCCATCAAGTATGGAAAGAGCGATGCGATGCTGTTCACGAGTGCACTTGCTGACTTGGCCACCCTAGAATTCCCTTGAACGATGATATGGGAGAGAAGGCTGCTCGGATGCAGTCGCGACAAGCCCTGCATGACCGTCAGATGAATCAAATCAAAGCGGCCGTCAAAACACCCATGCCCCCGCGCAGGACCGCATACGATCGCGCCGACAGTCAAAGTCCGACGACCCCGCGTGGATCGCTTCGCCGAGGCCGGGAAAGCGATGCGGATGGCCGTGGCAGAGGCGCAACCCCCGCTCAAAGAGTGCCAATCTTAGCCAACTTTGAGGAGTGGATGAAGATGGCAACCGACAATAAGATCAACGCTGCCAATTCGTGGAACTTTGCACTCATCGATTATTTCCATGATATGTCATTGCTTAGAGAGGGTGACGGTGTTAATTTCCAAAAGGCCAGCTGTACTCTGGATGGTTGCGTCAAGATTTATACCAGCAGAGTAGATAGTGTGGCTACGGAGACTGGAAAACTTCTCAGTGGTTTAGCTGATAGTCGAGACCGTAAAGCCCCAGAAGCCGGCGAAGGAGCTGAGGGTGAAGACGAAGACGAAGAAGGCGAAGATGGTGCGCCAAGGAAAACAAAGAAAAAGGTCAGTACGATTTCAATCTTCCAGTTTAGAGATGTAAAGGATTATAATGCTCACTGTTGGTTTAGACTCGTTCCCATGAGGCAACTCTTGCTCCGTCATTTGCCTCGTTGCAATTGAAAAAGCTTGAGCTTGAATTTGCCGTCGATCCATTATTCAAGAAGGCGTCGGCCGACTTTGATGAAGGTGGCGCCAAAGGATTGCTGCTGAATCATCTTTCGATTGATAGTCAAGGTCGGATAGTCTTCGACAGTAGCGATGACATCGATGAGACCACCAACCCAACAGATGCCATGAATGAGGATGAACTGGAAGATGGCAATGCAGAGTCAGGAAATAAAAACATCAGAGAGCACGAGGCCGATCCAATGGATGTCGATCCAGTTGATATTGACCTAACTGCTCTCGTCAGTAAGTTTTTCCCTGACCTGGATCGTATTAGTGAACAAGACATTTGCCCATCTCTCAAGAACTTCGATTTGGGTGATCCCAGTGGCTCTCTGAATATGCCACTGTTGAAAGCCCCTGATGAGTGGCGCAACGATAGAACTAGTGACAACTTTGAACACGCTGGACGTCTAGGTGACGCATCGGGCATCATGCTCGACGATGATAACGCCGTGGGATTTGACGATGATGATGGAACATTCGCAGGCTTCGATATTGGCGAAGATGCTGGCTTTGGAGAAGGCGGCGAAGCTTGGGCGCGAGAGGCAGCACTTGAACCGATGCTCAAAGTTCATCGCATGGAAATTGATGGAGAAGACCAAGATGGCGAGCAAGGCCTTGATAATGGAGAAGCTTATACTCTATCGCTCTCTCATCAGCCATCCAACAAGGAACACGAGAACATTCTCAGTTACTTTGATAATGCTTTGCAAAAGAACTGGGCAGGTCCTGAACACTGGCGAATTCGAAGAATTAAAGAAACAACTGCCGCAAGCTCGACGAGCCAAGTCCCAAAACAACGCAAGGAAAAGGAGCCGTTTGAAATCGATTTTGCTGCTCCTCTAGATTCTACAACATCTGAGCTGATATATACACAAGCAAGTTCAAATTCGGCTATCTCAATACCCAAAACGCAGTGGAAGACCAAAGGACGCAATTTACTTCCGGATGATAAGCATTTCAACTCTCAGCAGCTGCTACGTCTTTTCCTCAAACCGAAAGCTCGTCTAGGATCTAAAAGATTCCTCGGGGTTCGAAAGACTACTGATCATTCACAAGGTAGTGTGCCAAACGCTGGAGAGATGGATGAAGCTTTCTGGGCGAATCACAAACCAGAGAACGACATGACATCTGCAGATGATGGTGGTGCTGCCGGAACATACGATGCGAATTTCTTCGCGGATGATGATGGCCTCGCCTTCCCTAACGGTCTTCCACTTGGAGATGATGACGACGACAACATGCCGTTTACAGATGCTCGAGAAATGTTCTCTCCACCAGTTGACCCAGATGCTCGGCCAACGACATCGGCTGGTGACGGGGCGGGTGCCACTGGCTTAACTGCGCTTTTGAACATGGTCGGAGCGACACCTGGTTCTGCTCTCCATGGTGGAGGGTTTGGGTCGCAGCTTGTCACGCAAGGTGGTCGCCGTGTGCGACCTGATTATGTTGCTTACGCGCGTGTAGCGAAGAAAGTGGATGTACGACGTTTGAAAGAGGAAATGTGGAGAGGCATGGGCGATAAATTAATCGAGTCGATGGATTTCAACTCTGCTTCTAACGGTGCAGCCGTTATCGAAACGCCTGAGGAGTCTGCTGAGGATGACGGCCCGCCTACACCTACGCCTAAGAATCGATATACAGATGGCGACCATGCCATGCCTGATGCTACTCCAATACCCGATAAAAATGGCCAACTGCGATTCACTAACATCATGAACTCTCTCAAAACGGTTTATCCAGAGGAGGCCCTCCGAGACATCAGCACTTCATTTGGATTTATTTGTCTTTTGCACTTGGCAAATGAGAAAGGTCTCGTGTTGCAAGGCGGAGACCCTCTCGGCGAAGGCGGTGGTTCTCTAGAAGAAATTTACATTACCAAGGATGTCGGCGCACTCATAGAAGAGGGGGCGATGTAGAAGGTAGTGTTTTTGCCTGGTGTATTCTTCGCATCTGTGGATCTATATTTGAAGTGACGCTATGCCTTTATGTGGCGCTCAAGGCGTTAGGTTTTTTTCCGTTCTCAAGGTGTAGCTCGAGTAGATGGGACTCTAGCAGGGGATTTTATTCCAACTATAGCGTCTAGTTATTCTTTTCGATCCAGTCTTCTTGTATATTTTTCATCGGTTTTATTTCACTTTTTACGTTAATAAATTATTTGATATCATGTACGTTCTGTTAAGGGCCTTCTATCAAGGACCGCTATCAATGCAGCAGTCTTGCGTTACCAGTATTATTTACTATACTACGCTATGCACGAGGAGCGGTTGGGTGGAGAGGGACAGGCTAGTTGTGTGCTTATGTATGTGACTAAGTATGTGTCTGTGTCTGTCGGCTGTTGAGTTATTATTAATAGGTATACATCCAGTACCATTATCAAACATCACATTTCCATATTCAATTATAAGGTCGTCCAATGTGATAATCAAATATCACACCGCATGGGCCAAGAGGGAAAAAGGAAAAAGGCACCATCGGCGGCCCGCGCTACGGCAGGCGCTGTGGTTGGCCCATGCACCGACGGCGTATCGCCTGCAGGATCGCAAGATTGAGTCTGCAGTGCTGGTTGGATGCCCGCTGTGACGACTTCTGCCCACCGTGCATCCAGCACATCGTTGCAGCCCATCATGCCGCGCTGATTTGCTGTTGACCGTGCTCTAGCGCCCATCAATGCAGGCCAGTCAGCACTCAGAACCCAGCTCTGCCATTTCCCCTCGACAGATCACGACGCTCCCCGCCCAATCGCATTCAGCATGCTGCATCTGCAGCCATATAAGCACACAGTAACCATGCGCCTGTCCAATCACCAAGCCGGCTCTCTGCAGCATTGCTGCTCCAAGCCAGAACCCGGCGCTAACTCATCTCACGATGATCATTGATTTGACCATGGACTAGCTGCCCGGCTCGTGCAACTGCACATGAGGGGAGCGTTGTTCCCCAGCATACCATACATAGTCCATGGTGCAACCTCCCCGGATGAGATTCTTTCTCTTCTAAGCTGTGCTTCTCCATCCATTTTCTCCTCGTTCTTACATCGCTGTTTGCATTTCATTCTCCTCCTATGCTTCGTCATTTGTAACTGCGCAGGCTTCGCAGAAACACCCAAAACGTCTAATCTATACAGCAAATACCCCAAAAATAAAAGAGATCTGCTATAGTCCGAGCCAATCAACAGCTGGTACTACGCAGTTGAGAGCAGGTTCTCTCGCTTAAACCAACCTGCATCTCCGGACATAGCTGCTTAGCTGTGACCCAGACCCGAGTCCTCACATCAGGATCGTTGACGATCTCAACAATGTCAATGTCCGTCTTCACAGATAGTCGGAATAGCAGTCCGCTAAATCCGCATCAAGCCGTGCCTGCTGAAGTTCTAGGTGACGAGCGCAATCGGTCAAGCATGTCGAACCGGTCTCAAACACATCCTGCACCCATTATCCGCAGTTCCTCGGGCTCGTCATCTGAATCTTCAATAAGAAGTCCCCGAACAGCACGCTTTGCCGAAGAGACCACTGTGATCTCACCAATATCTCCTGCCGGCCCGTCTCCATTTGCGGACCCTCCTATATCAGAGAAAGCTGCCCAAGCTCATGTCTCAGATGTCGGATTTGGATATGTCGCGGATAACAACCCATCAATACATACATCGCAGCCACCCCTGACTCCAGCGTCGCCATTGAAGAGCGCACTGAAGACTCCGGGAACGGCAAGAACGTTGAACCCACTCAGTCCGACCTTCCGAGAAGAGCTGAAGTTGGAAAGAGAGGAAAAGAAAACCGAGAGGGAAAATGCTCGGGATTTGGTAAGCTTGCTGAAGTTTCACACCAGTTCGATGGCCAACTAACTCTTTGCCAGAAAATCAAAGTCCGAGTAAGGTTAGCCAAGGTTCTGCTGCGTGGCGTGAACTTCAGTTGCAGTTTAATCGTGCTCTCCCTTCTCTCGACTAGCTTGACCATTTTCAAAACGACAAAGGACCTTCCGGCTCGGAACAATCTTCCTCCATGGGCCCAAGGGACTAATCCTTGGGCACAATACCTTTTATTGGTCCTTTCTTGTGTCTCCCTCTTTACCGCCGTGATCGTCTTTTGGGGCTATTGGAAAGGAGGACATAGACGTGCGGAGAAAGTGGCAATCTATTACTCATTATTTGCAGTGGGATTCTTCATCTTCAGCACCGTCATGTGGGTAGTTGTAGCGGCTATTTTTCAAAGTTCCAAAGCCAACGGCAATGGAAAAGATCTCTGGGGCTGGTCATGCAATCAGAATTTACGCGAGCAACTCTTCCAAGCCGAGGTGAACTACGCCTTGGTTTGCCGCCTGCAAGATTGGTCCTTGGTTTGTGCCATCATTGAAATTGTCATCGAGGTCATTGTCCTTGTGATTTACGCCATTGGCTTCTACCGCTTCTACTCAAAACAGCGTTTGAAGAAGACAATGGACCTCAGGGACAAAGCCCGTTCGGACTTGTATCTTGCTCAGCTCCGTATACAATCTGCCCCGAACACTCCTGGATTCGTCCCAATGACCCCCAAGTCACCTTACGTGTCTATGGCCGCTGTTCAGAACTCCTACTCCGCCGCAGAGAATGGCGAGAATTACGCGGTACAATACGCCAACCCCAAATCGCCCACCCGAGCGGTCTCGAAGCCATTCCAGCTTCAACCGCCGCCAATTCGGATACAGCATGCGACACCTAAAGTCGACCAAGAAGGCTTTTCAGCCACCTCTTCACCAGAAGAAGAACCCGGATCCGAGAAAATCAACGACCACGTTGGTGCCGCCCCAGGGGAGAAGACGTACGACGCTGTGCCCATTCCAGGGGCCTACACTACCCCCCTGAGCAGTCCTAGCTACCCTCCTCCTACTAGGTACTAGTGACGGTTTGCGAGCATCAGTCAGTCTGGGGCATTTCCAGATTAGTGGGAAAGTGTACGATTTGCGTAATAATTTGTATCGTCTAAGTATAGGACGATGGTCTTGCTTTAAATTATACCTCTGGATTCATGAATGAGCCTTTCGTTTTATTGGGAAATTGGTGAATTAGGCGTCGACGTTGATAACAATGCTTTTGTCTTTATTTTCTACGTATCGTTAAAGCATTGGATATTTT
Organism: Talaromyces proteolyticus; assembly: GCF_021365285.1. Lineage (NCBI taxonomy): Eukaryota > Fungi > Ascomycota > Eurotiomycetes > Eurotiales > Trichocomaceae > Talaromyces > Talaromyces proteolyticus. Next base: position 88,758 of record NW_025764281.1, read on the forward strand.
TGATCAATCATAATGTGACGTGTAACGTCTCTCTGCTACAAGCTACTACAAGCTAATCGATACATTGAATATGTTCCTTGGAAAATCCTTTTAGTATATAGGGTACCTCGGGTCTAGCCCTAAATTGTGCTTGGTAGCAGTATCAATACTACTCCCCATACTCTGAGGGAGGAATGTGTATCTTTGTCAAGACTTCGAATGAGATCATTGATTGAAGGGATCAATTGAGCTGTGAATCAGTTCACATGATAAGTACAGCACATAATGCTACAGGAGTAACAATTCGATAACGATCAGGTGCATACTTAAAATACTCTCAGCCATTTCTATCGCACGTGAAAGGATGATGCATCGTGGAAGAAGCATTAAGGCAGGTGGAGAATGCCAAGCATTGACGATGATTTCAATCTGCGACTCGACGCCGAGACGCTCTCGTCTGATCTTCCTCTCAACACTCGCTATTGTCTGGACTGTCCTGTGTGGAGCAGAGAAAGAATGCTTCGCTTCCCTGTCTCTCCCGCATCGTCGTTTCTCAGAGCCAGCTGCCAGTCTATCCGCACGGGACCTGGCAGCATCAGAGGTTTCGCAGCGAGCTCGACCGCGCGAAGATCTGCCCCACCCCTGCTGTCTACGCTGTCCTCGCTGTCCACACTGTCCACTGGCCACCGCCACTACTCCTCCAAGTCTCCTCCCCAGGACAGCAGATCGCAGTTCAAAATTCTTCCCTTCGTGGCCATCCTGCTGATTGGCACCGGCTCTTACGTATTTTTGGTGAAATCTCGCGCCTCTGCTCGCCCGGCAGCTATCCAACGCAACTAGAAACCCAACCCCCCCAATCGATCTACTTCGTTTTCTTCCGCAATTCTTGAGTACACTACCTTCGATTCTACAAATCCACCAAAAATGGCACCTTCCGAGAGTAAAGGTGCTCGTTTTTCGCCCGACGATGTGACAGTGGTGTTTGTTTTGGGAGGCCCTGGAGCCGGCAAGGGCACGCAGTCCGAAAACCTGGTGCGGGACTATGGTTTCAACCATTTATCTGCCGGCGATCTCCTTCGCGCAGAACAAGTCCGCGAGGGAAGCGAATATGGAGAACTGATCCGGCATCATATTCGAGAGGGCACAATCGTGCCAATGGAAGTCACCGTGGCCTTGCTGTCCAATGCCATGGCTGACATCCTGGACAAGGGAACCTCAAAATCGAGCCCCGCTCGGTTCTTGATTGATGGATTTCCTCGCCAGCTCAACCAGGCTCATTTCTTTGAAGAAACCGTATGCCCGTCCAAATTCGTCCTTTTCCTCAGCTGTCCCGAAGAAGTGATGCGTTCGCGCCTCATCAAGCGCGGCGAGACGAGTGGCCGGGACGACGACAACATCGAGTCAATTCGCAAGCGATTCCGCACATTTATCGAAACAAGCATGCCTGTTGTGGACGATTTTGAAAGTAAGGGCAAAGTCATCAAGGTCGAAGCCACAGGAACGGTCGATGAAGTCTACGAACGCATCAAGGAAGAATTCCAGAAGAAGGGTGTCTCAACTTTGTAACTAAATGTCGATTCTTATTAGCCGCACATAGATCTCAACCAGCATATGAAATGATGTAGTTAGTTTTGCCTTCCCGGGCTTTTTATTTTTTGATCTCTTTGTAATTGTCACTTTTTGCCTACACATTTAGAATTCTAACCTGTAGAGAACATGCATAATGAGGTTATGTCCAAGACAATATCAATCATGAAAAGTGAGTATAACGTTGGTCATTTTGATCAGTCCCAAGAGCCTCAAAACGATTAAAAACACCCCCAACCGTGTATGACAAGACAAAAGAAAATGTGAAGGAAAATGAATCAGCTAATCCATAACAGAAAAAAGGTCGAATTATAGGCGCAAGGATTTGTAGGACACGAACAGGCTCCTAGATCCGGCCATGCTCATGCATACATGGAATGAGTGGAAAACAAGTCTTGTGTTTGTCTTCCTTTACGAAAGGTAGGAAAATGAATGTCTGTCATTTGAACCAAGTCTTCTACCCTTGTCTAATCACCCCCGCCAGCAACAAGATCGACTTCACGTGGTTGTTGCTGCTGCTGCTGATGTGGTCGTCTCCGATCGCCATTTGCTTTCTTGTCTCCCTTGGCAGCCCCTTCCTCCGCGGCTTGGGCAGCAATTTGCTGTTGTTGAAGCTCTCGGGTATATCGCTCCCGTTCACTACGGATCACATCGAGCACTCCCTCAAGGCTGCGACGCCAGACGAACAAGCGACCCTGAACCTCAGCCCACTGCTTCTCGCCAAAGACTCGGTAGGTGGCACGATGTACCAAAAATTCGGAGCGCAACTGGGACAGTTTGCCCTCGACCAGACCAGCCCGAATGGTGTCGATTACCCACTTCTCTACATCAGTATCTGCAATACGGAGCGCGGAAGCTATGGTAGCATAAGGAAGAGACCGTGAAGGTGTGGAGGAGGCCAGAGAGGCTAATGTCAACAATCGCATCTTGGTCTGCAAGGCATCGCCGGCCTCGGCAAGGACCCCCCCAGAGATGGAGCTCAATGGTGTGGATGAGACAAAGTCGTCGTAGGTGTCGAGGGTATCGGCAGCAAAGATTTCGAGCAGCTCAAAAAGTGAGGTATCACTGGTCCGTAGCGCCTGAATCGCATCTGAGGCAGTCAACGGGGTGAAATCGAAAGTGGCTGGGTGCGATAATGCCGATGTGAGAGCGCGAACAGCAAGCTCGCGCGACTCTTTGGATGATGCTTCGCTTGCATCAATCGTCTGAAGTGCTTCCACAACATGAGTGTGAGCCATTTGGCTATCACCAGCGGCTTCAGCAGCGTCGGCAATGGCGAGGTGCAATTTTTGTTCATCGTCCTCATCCAACTCCCACGTGGCAAGCCAATTCTTCAACTGAACAACGAGCTGAGTCTTGAGTGCCTCATAGGCACTGGTAGCGCCTGACTGGCGAATGACAGCAATGATGGCCAGGAAAACATGGTACCGACTGGAGTCTGAAGGAGAGAGTGTGTTGAAGACAGTCGTCAGGATAGAGATGGCCAACATAGGGCCGAATTGTGGAGAGGATGTGACCGGCTTGGAGAGGTAGGTGCAGATGCGCGACAAGAAAATATCTGGATCCGAAGACTGCTGAATGAGGTGTACGAGAAGATTATAGGCAGCGGTGATTTCTACAAAGAGCGATGTGTCAGTAATTTCGTGGTGATCAAACATCAAAATGCTCCCGGCCAAACTCACCTTTTTCGGGGGCGCTATTGAGAACGGCGCCAGCAGCAACGACCTTTTTCAACACCTCATCCCGTTGTTGCAGACTTGGCTCCTCGCCATTTTGTTCTTGCTGGCGGAGGGGCTCGAGCAGAGGCAGGACTTCGGCGTGGATGCTAGACCCCTCATCTTTGCGGAGGACGTCGATGTACTGAGCGAGCTCCTCGCACAGCTCGGTGAAAGACCCTTCGATAAGAAGGGTGTTTGTGGGAGCCGGCATTATGTAGGAGGCGTCTGCACACGGCAAGAAATCGATGGCAGGCGTGGGTTGAGGAGGGCAAAATTTGTGGTGGTGGAAGCCGTTGTTCGCCTTGGAGGCTCGCTGATCGACTATCGATAAAGTGTGGGAGAAATTTCAGTGTGTGTTTCCATCCGTTGGCGAATCAGCATCCGTTCCGGCGGCGACTCCAATAACAATGTGGCTTCCACAATGAGTAGTCATTATTTGAATTTTGAAATACATCCAAAGACATTAATTATTGCAGAGATACATACATATACGTGTCTGTATATGTAGGAACAAAAATTCTGGCGTTGGACCGCCTGGGAAAAATATTCGCCATGGTCTAGTAATACCCCGGTAGGCAGACTAGAACAGATCATGGGTGAAGGGCGCTTTTAATTAGTTGAGCTACTTAATGTATAGCTATTTAACAGATTAAGTGCAAGCTAGATGCTCGCTATCATGTACAAATAAAGGAGAGGAATCGAGGTCATTAACCATGGTCGCGTATTTTGACAACAGTATCAAACACTCAAGGATATCATTATGCTGTAGCATAGGCAAAATCCACACTAAACACCATGCTGAAGGGACAAAAATTGCGCTCGTTCTCTGACAGTTATCGAAAGAGATTGATTGCAGACAATCCTCCTGAGGAGGTCCAAAAGAAAATGAACTATGATTAAAGCCGACAGCCACAGCCACAGAGCACTGCAGTCGGCTTTAGATCATCAAGCCAAACACTGCGAGTGCGCCCGCAGCAACGAAGCCAACGGAGTGGTCTTGGGCGGCGTGAAGGGCGACAGCGGCACCAGTGTGGGTGGAGGTGGCGGACGCGGTTGCTGCGGTGGGCGATGCAGAGGTCGTGACCTTGGACACTGAGGTAGAGGTGCTCGAAGCAACGCTGGAAGTCGAAGTGGTAGAAGAGGCAACGCTTGCAGTCAGGCTTCCACAAGTAGCGCTTGCACTACATTGGTCCTGGCCCTGTTGGTCGTTGGGATGGTTTTTGATGCATTGAGCGAAATTCGCTTGGCACACATAGAAGGGAATGGTATTAATGTAGATAGACACATCTGGAACAGTTCCATTGATGCAGGTGCAGTCAAAGTTCAGGGTTGTCTAACTCCAATGTTAGTCGTGCAGTTGGCGAGACACGAGACCGGAGTGGGCTCACCGGGTCGCAGTCATTGGGCGAGGCGGCTCCTCCGCAAATTTGAGGGCAGGTGTTGCGCTCGCCTAGACACCAGTTTGCTGTACAAATTTTGGGTGAGAAGACGTCTTGCCGAAAGTAGCACGCTGGGCAGTTTAATACTCACATAGATCACTTTGACTGATAAGCCCCAGGTTGAAGCCAGCGGGGAAGGTGTAATTGTAATAAGCTGTTGTCCTAGCGACAAAGGCAGCAAAGATCAACACGGCAGCAGATGCGCGCATCTTGACGAGAGCAAATGCGGCGAGCAACAATTGAAGGAGAATAATCGGCCGAGGGTAATAAATACGCCTAAGCGATGCAGCGATTCGCACTACTGTAGTCTTGGATGCGTTCACGGAGCCAGAGAGGCGAGGGTGGTGAATAAGGGAGAGGAGAGAGTAGGCGAGGAAAGTGAGGAGGAGTGCGCTTTTAGCCACAGGAGCAGGAGGAGCAGCAGCTCCGACAAGAGCAGGGAAGGCACTCTCTCGTTAGCTCGTGCCTTGGGAATATGGCCGTCCGAACCAACCACTGGCAACCAGTCACCAGCAGACTACGAAACAGGACTGAGACGAGGTCTGATTGGTAGTATACTGTATAACTGGTACTAGTACTAGGTAACTATTTAGTACTAGGCAGGCACTAGTAGTGACAAAGCTCTCCCAGAAGATTCCGGCTGCCCTCGTTCCAGGGTAGCATCCTTAATTCTGCCCTTCTGGTCGACTCTTATCGAGCATACAGCCAATCGCGCGCTCAGGGACGCTTCTTGTCAGCTGCTTTGGGCCTAGCGGTGGCTCGCCTACGCTACAGCAGGATACCGGCGTACGTATAGGCTGCAACTTGGGACGGCTTGGTACGGCTTGGTACGGTCTGCGTAACGGCAGAGACTCATCGATTATCGATTATTGTGCTGGGAGTCTGCGAGTCTACGAGGTGTTGTCCTTGGCCTCTACCCAGAGGCCACAGCTGCCGCCTCCCCAGGTATTGGCACTGGCACAGGCACTGGCATGGCACATGATATACAGAATCGAGAAAAACGAAAAGAGAGTCACACCACTAGAAAAATTGTATCAATCATGTTTCACTCTCGGATGTCCGGCTGGCACTGGCCGCTAGCCCCAGAGCGACTAGCGTTGCTCTCGGACCCCTCCGTGAATTAACCTCAAACCGTGGAATCGTCCTTCTTCTATTAATAATTAATTACTTGTTGTTAGACTTGGTGGACAAGTGGTTGTTGGTATTATTATGGGCTAATTGTGGCGAGAGTGCTACTTAATACTATTACTATTATGTGTAAAGTGTAGTTAGTGTATTCTTTGGTTTGTCTATCAGATCTTGGCCTTCGCATCGGCCGATTTCTCATAGTTCCTCCCGCTCGTGTTGCGAGACGCGCCCACCACCAGTCCAACCTGCGAGCCCAGGGCCACAATGTCTCCCGCCTCATCCTTCATGATGACCTCAATATCTGTTCTGCCATTCCGAACCGTCTTCATATTCACTCGGGAATAAAGCCAGTCCACGCCTTCTGTAGGCAGCCGTTTCTTAAAGTCAATGTTCAGCGAGACGGTTGGGAACCAGAACGGCGGTGTCGCGTCTCCGTCAGCTGTCGAATACACTGCCTGACGATCCAGCCCGCCAAGCGCCATGGGGAAGAGGTCGATCAGAACCACTGCCGCCTCGTTCGTCCATCTTCCACGTCCGCCTTGAGGACCAACAGTCCGCAGCCGTGCCCACTGATCCACGATTCCGAGTTTATCACCATGAGCCGGCCCGAAGATCGCTGTGTGGTTTCCTACACGCCGGAATTTGGAGAATTTCGACCCAACCGCTTTCCACAGGCTGTTATCTGTTGCAAGCGCGAAGGAACCCTCGGGTGTCAACTTGACATCGGGCGGTTGCTGGCTGGGTGGAGGCGGGTACAGTGTCCAGTCCGATGGACTCGAAATACCAACGTCAGACACCGGGTCCGAGACAGTAATATAGCCGACCACTCTAGCAGTGTTCTTTTTGAGCTCGCCGTTCTGTGACGACCGTGAGTCTTCCTGTGAGAGAGTCACGTGTATCGTCGATGTTCTTGCGCCCAATTTGGCGTCTTCAACGGTGAGAATCGCTGGCCCGACAGTCGATCGCCGAAGAAATGTCATCTGCATGGAGATTGGCATAGGGTCTGAGTTGTGTCGGGTTGGATGAGTATGTTTGAAATGCGTTATAGCGAGGCGGTACAGGACCGCCATTGTGTAGCCGCCATGAGGAACTGTATCTAGTTATTAGGATGTAGAAATACATTATTTAACCGGACACGTGCCTGCTCCGATCGCCCAGTTGTTGTTAAGATTTGTTGAATATGTATGCGATGACTTTGGTGTGACAGTAATAGCGTCTTCAAATTCTTGGGTATGCGGCGGCGTCATCTTGTCTAATGTTTATGCAAGATCTGTGCGCGTCGTTTTATTGTGCTGTACTCGCTCGATTAAAGAATGGCGATTCAACGTACAGCTCTTTGTTTTTGATTCTTCTAAGTAGGTACAGCTACTAGCAAGGATGCTGACAGCGATGAAATTAGTTGATGAGTTAGAGTAGCCGGCAATTATTGGACCTCGGCATGTCTGCGCATTGCAGCCTAACTGTTAAGGTCACACACGCCAAGTCGGCATCTACGGTGGCGTAGCCCTTGCGTATGGTTTTTAGCGTTGAGTGTATGATCTGCATGTTATTAACATTATTATAACATGCAATTGTTTGAGAAATGCAGCGTTTATTTATAAGTTGAGACTATTCATATTCCGTCAGTTCTGCAAACTCCATTCCCGAAAGCGCCTGTGCCTATCTTCGTGTATATCAAGTACATTTACCTGCCTCCTCATGTATGCGAATGGAAAATATAAGTAAAAAAGGAACCCCCCCGGACAATTGTAGATGATGAAATCTACAAATGCTTCATATCGTATTTTCAAAGTGTCTATGCATCCGCAAAAAGAACCTACGGTTTATGGGTAGGCGATTTGCTCGGTGACTTCGACGTAAATCCTAGTTTTGCGTGGCAAGCCGTTGAAGGCAAGATAGAACCCCTACACAAGCCTTCATTAGTACTGATTCTGACCCACGACAATATTGATAGAAAGATATTACCAGTGACACCCTGATTCAAAGTAGCTCTCGCCTCAGTGCTTCGTGAGCCCAGTGTTACTGTAATAGCGTGTTCGACAGCTTTGGCATCGGCCAGTTTATTTGCCCAGTGGAACACGACCTCATCCTCGCGGCCATCGCCCACGACAAATAGAAAGTCGGGGCGACCATCTATACCATCCCTCTTACCACGTTCAATACAATAACGCCAGACAAGCTCTGCTGCATTCGCCTTGTTTGTATCACTCGATTGAATGATTACGGCACCATCGACTGGAATAACATGCACGCGCTGATTCGCACATGCATCGCTGATATGATCTGCACATTCAGAGGCTTGGCGAGCTGCTGCAACCTTGTCTTCAGCAGCACCGTAGTGGAATACAAGAGAACAATGGAGTTCCTCAATCCAACTTCCCTCGGTTCTTTCACGGAAGTAGTTGAGGATCCCTTTAATTCCAGCCTTCCACTCTTTAATGTCGTTCCCCTGGTTGAGTGTGATCCAACTATCCTTTGATGGCTCCCGAACGAAGCATCCATTTTCAGCTATAAGACCAAGACCGGAAACCTGACGGAAAAGTCGTTCCAACTCTTCTGGCCGCCTAGAACTCATTACATAAACAATATTTTTTGGATCCTCAAGCAAATCAGTGAGAGTGACTAGTGCTCGTTGAGGAGTTGTAAGAATTATGCTGCTCGGAGAGCCCCATGATGCCAAAGTGCCTTCATAGTCAAGGAAAAGAAGCCGTCTATTGGAGCGTTGATAAGCCTGCTCCAAGCGTGGGACAGATAGTCGCGGGACAGCAATGGTTTCCCTCGACGAGTGTTCATTCCAGACCTTGAACAAGGTATCTCGGAACGATTTAACCCAGTTAGTAGTAGAGTTTCGTAATACTGCATCATACAGTTTGCGCCACATGATTTCTCGTTCCGAGTCGCTCATTGTTAATGCCGTATGAATGGCTTCCGCGCATTGGCGATAATCCCATGGATTAACTAGAAGTGCGTGCCCATCAAATATCGAGGCACTTCCTGTGAACTCGCTAAGAATCAAAGAACCGTGAGCCTTTGGTCCATACTTTCCATCCTGACAGTAGACAAATTCATGGCTTGTGAGATTCATCCCCTCACGAAGACTGGTTACCATAAGTGCATCAGCGACCGTGATAAGAGCTAGGTACTGCGCAAAACTAAGGTCTTGTTTGAGGAACACCAAGGGCTGATGGGCTAGTGTCGAGTGAGTTGAATTAATGCGCATTGCGATGTCCGAAATAGTCGTTTCCAGTTCCATCTGTTCATTCGTTGATGATGCAACTTGAATGAGCACAACCTGATTTATAACTGTAAGCAAAGATCGAAAGCAGGTTTAAAATTTACTATACCTTATCGCAGAACTCGGGATAGGTATTAAGAAAGAGCTCGTAACTGAGAAGTTTCTGCCTAACACCTCTAATCGAATCGAGTTTGTCCCGGGAGACAATCAGGTGCTTGCCCTGGTACCTATTTGCAATGATCTTAATCCAGTGATCCACATCAGAGCTTTGGCGTCTGAGATCCCAAGATTTAGGGTCGATCCCAATGGGAAACTTTTCCACGTTAACAAAGCGGTCTTCTAGTTGGACGCCATCATTGCGGGCTTCGACACACAACAGGCGACTGCATGTTTGTAGAAAATGTCGGCAATATTCTTCGATCTGAAAGCCAATGAGATCTGCACCAAGAACACCCTCTAGAAGCTCTTTCCGCGGTGCCAGACACCTGAAAACCTCAGAAGATGGAAATGCCACGTGCAGGAAAAAGCCGATCTGTGCATCAGGCAATAATTTACGCAACATTGCTGGTACTAGAAGGAGGTGATAGTCATGAACCCAGATGGCGTCGCCACGCTTCCAGTTCTTAGCAATGCACTGCGCGAAAGCTTCATTGAGTTTGACGTAATAAATCCAGGAATGATCTTCGTAGGCTTTGCTTTTGGGGTTGTCTGGAATCTGGTAATGGAACACCGGCCATAAGATGGTTTTGCAAAAGTGAGTGTAATGGCCATCGAAATCGCTGTCATTCACGAAGACGGGCAACGATTGATATTCATCTTCCAATGTTTCAGAAAGCTCGGATTTGATGTGTTGATTGAGCGCGTCCGTCGGCATACCGAGAGTGCCAACCCATACAGGTTCGTCCAACGTAGTACCACTCGCTGAACGAATTGCGTTCCGTAGTCCACCGTTTCCTTGCTCCGCAGGCTCAATAGACCAGTCCGCATCAGAGAATGAAAAAGAACCACGATGCGAGCCGCGATGGCTCGGGGTCTGTTTTCGTTCCTCTTCCTTCAGCGTTTCAAGCCCTGTAGCTGGCTTCTCGGTTTCGCGGTTTGCGACAGGCTCTTGGTGCTTCAAGATCGAGGGAGAGGGAAGCGGGATATTCTTCAGCCTCGGCTGAGTGAAGGTCTGGGTTGAGCCCCAAGCAGGAGAATGAGGTTCGCTTTGTGACAGAGTACTCAGACGCGCACGCACGTCCACCTCTGAAAAATAGGCGTTTTGTGCATCCGCTTTTCCACCTGGCGCGAAGAAGCGTTCGTGGTCCGTAGCCTCGCCCGATCGCAAGCCTTTCTCCATTGAGTCATTCTCACGCTTGTGAAACAGGCTCGCAGCTGCCGTGTTTCCATTGCGAGGCGGGGATCCTCGCTGTGACCGCGATTTGGGAGTGGAGGACGGCGATCCTGGTGATTTGGCGAGGCGGAAGTTGATAGTGTATGGTAGGAACCTGCGATTGGCATGAGATTAGCCAGCGGGCACAACACGAATGACTAGAGATTATACAATGAAGCAATGAAAACCGTCATGGTGACTCTTTAGTTCGACCGTGGGTGCGGGTCGTGAAGATTTCTTCTGCTTCCTAGCAAGCTCATAAACAATGGCTCTGCCCTGTGGAGAGGCGAGTATGCGAACCAGGATTAGAAAGCCAATGCAAGGAGGAATGGAGACGGGAGACTGCAGAGGCTATGCGGTATAAAGCAGCCGAGGGACGACGACATCAATATCAAGGCTGGGCAGCAATGATGTATGCGTCTTCATTATGGCTTTGCAGCTGCCAACCTGAGAAGTGGAGCGTGGTTGTTTTGGTGGGCAGAAGGAACAAAGTGAGCCCAGTAATTTCGACGTCATGTGCAAAATTAGGACTACATAATACTTTCTGCGGCTTTCTTGCTTTATGGGGCCAGACCCACCGGGCAGCGGTTCGACTGAGGCCTTTTTTGTTTTCAAAAAAAAATAAGGAGAAAAGAAAAAAAACATATACAAACATAGTTGCTGATATGATATTATATTCACTAGAGGCCTTCTACGATCTGTTCTCTTGTTCATATTTAGTTCTGGTTGCTATAGGTGGGAGGGAAGCTCTAGCATTATCCAGCCAAGAGCCTGCCTTCCTGCGCTCGACAGAACAAGCGAACAATGCAAGGGCGCAAAGCAAGCAAGCACCAGGCTTGACGTCTTTCACTTCTCATCCCGAGTCTAGAACGTCCCAATTAGGATCTCGCCCGCCACACTTTGTCTACGGCTTGCTTCATGATCGTACGCTTGCCGAGCTTTCTATTGGCAGGGTACGTGTGGCCAATCACGGCTGCGGTAGGACATGCATGGTGCAGCTCTCCCGTCAAGCGGTGATTGGCTGGCATTGCTTGTATAAAGCTTGGTCGATGACTCCATGACTATCTGACGCTTGCATGACCATCTACTGAGATTCGCCTTGCGGTGGGAAAGGTGAGTAGGCGAATAGAAGACACACGAAGAAGGGAAAGCTAAGAGCAGGATCATTCGACTCTTCACAGAGAGGAAGATTTGAAACTCTCATGACGTCACGTGATTGGTGACTAAGGCCTTAGCCTGACTCTCTGAGTTCGATATTTGTTCCGCTACGGTCTGTATTGTTGAAGATATTTAGGTATAGACTGCATCCAGTGGGCCGACGGAACTTACCTGCAAAACTAACGGCCTAGCTATAAGTAACCCATTTGCCAACCCATGCCCCTCCGCATTACTTCTGCTCCCGTCTCTGGTATCAAAAAGAAAAAAAGCAGCACGCCCCGCAGTCGTGCTTCTCCCTTCGCCAGCCATGCCCGCACGAAACCGTCGGCACGCAGAGATGTTCAAGCTACAGACAACTGTCGCTCCGGCACTGACGAGGTTGATGGTGGTGCCTTGAGTGATTCGGGGCCGCTGGCAGATGTTGGTATCTCCCGACATGTCGCTGACACTGCAAACCTCGACGATGTTCTTCAGGCTATGCGATATATAAAGGATTCGATGTTTGAGGATCTGCCTGCTCGGGCAGGAATGAATAGTACACGTATTGCTGAAGTGTTGAATCTACGTCGCTTGCTGCCACCGTTAGTATCGGTTGCACATGTTCACACAGTGCTTCAAGCGCCAACCCAGGTGGAGCGGGAAATTGTGTCACTTTTAAACTCCGGTCATCTGCGGCGTCTCATTGTGCCTGGACGAGGGAATGATGCGGCGGGATTGGGGGATTGCCTCATCTTGGCAGATGACTTGACCATACTTGTACAAGATAGTAATGACCTCGACCAAAACTTGAAAGGCATGTTGTTCTTGTATATATGAGAACACACTTTGCTAACATCCCACGCTCCCTAGATCGCTTTATTCATGTCATTGGTCAACTCACTAATACAACTGCGATGCCTGCAATGACTTTCTCGCCGGCGGAGTCCATGGCCCTGGTGCGGGCAGGGTTCCTTGTAACCGCATCATCGCTGTCAAAAGGTTCATTGAATGTTGCGTCTCTTCCCGAACTGTCTCCAGCGGCGTCAGGCCAATCCAGTGATGCGATTCAGGCTAGCCGTGCTAGTCAATCACGCGCACCCACTTTCTTCTTGTCGCTTCCTAATACCGGACCTTACCTTCGGCTGTTAAACGCTGGTCGCTCGCATTTAATAACTTTGCTAAAGAAGTCAAAGTATCATGAAGCTCCTCTCACCCTCCTGCGTGACCGTTGGGATGGTTCTGTTGAGATAGGCCAGAGTTTCTCTGTAGCAAAACGGCTCAGAGGCGAGTTCAGCGGAGTCCTTCCAGGTCGGACGAAGAAATGGAAGCAATTCTATGGGATGAACTTTCGCTGGATCTTAGAGCATTCTCTCGGTGCTGGACTCGTTGAACTTTTTGACACTGGGAGCGTAGGGCCCGCCGTTCGGTGTTTATAAAAGCTACTTCATAGGCACAACTTTCCAGAAGCAGTGTTATTCCAAGTAGTTATTATATATGAAATATGATATATGTTCATAAATACAATCCATCTTGGAGCTTACCTGCAATCGGTTTGAACCATTTGCAATGCCCCCATTGAAGCCTACCGGCCAGCGATGATAAAGTAAATGTCGCGAAAAAACCATCCTGACACCTACTGCCACTACATATTTATCAAGGACTCTTATGTCTCTGCTGATCAGTCCAACCAAGAAACAGCCCAACATCAGCTACAACGGCCTTAGGCACCCCGCCCATCGTCCAACTCCGCTGGACCCATTGCGGAATATGTCCGCCAGCATCTGACACCGTTGCCATTGTCCACTCAATACGTCGTTTTTGAGCATCATCATTTATATTATGGCCAGGAGAGGTGTGCTCCTTCAATAACACATGTTCAACACTAGCATAGTGCGCGAAAATGGTCTTTTTCGGGACTGCAGATTTGATCTTGTTCTTCAGGCCGTCAGGAATGTCGGATTGTTCGTTGAATGCTAGTGGAATTTGGATGGTATAGAACCCTTGGGTAGAAGATTGAGAGCTACTATTGTTGTTCCTGGATTGTTGTGGTGGTTCATATGCCGAAATAACTAGTGAAATGAAGGTTCTTGGAGAGATGAGAGCCCCGGGTTTGAAGCTATGCGTGATCATATTTACTGAATATTGTTCAAGCATTAGAGCTGATGGCGTCTGACAGAAACATTTGTATAACCTACTGTGCATATCGACATCCCTCCAACCATCCCCGAGAACCTTCTGCACAGGCCATTGCGACAGATGCTCAACGGATGAGACGCTCGGCGTATACGCCATCTCATTCTCCGAGTGATTCTCCCGGAGACCCCGTTCAAATTCCGCCCACGACGCGCTTCCTTTTTCAGCAGCATTGTTATGGACGCTCTTCCGGCAGACCCAATAGTCTTTCTCCCTAATTGTGCGCGTTAAAAGCTGGACTTTGGCAGAGGAAGGCGAAGAGCTGCGGGGTTTGGGATCAGGGATGAACGTTTGCGGGATTGTTTGCGTGATGAATGTCTGGGCTTCGGTGAGTGCTGAAATTAGGAACTTCTCGAGAGATGGAGAGGATGAGGAGCTGTCATTGTTTCCGAGTGATGGGTGCGGAGGTAAGGAGGAGAAGGTTTGAGGGGTTAGTTGGAGAAACGGCATTATTCTGATCGAAGAGCTCAGTGGAGTTTTTCTCGTTTTTTAGAAGAGAAGTCTCGTTGATATGTGAAATGGCCTTTGTAGGACATGATCTTGGAATCAATTGGCGTTGTTATTTATGTCTGTAGCAGTAAATTGGAAACTGATGTGACACAGGGGCTGATGCTTATAGGGATGATCTCATTATCACGTGAGGCTCGATAAGGTTGGAGATAAAGATACAAAAGCATCAAACACCATCAGTAGTCTACTTTGATAAGGTTAGAAACACAACACTGGTTTCCAGAATCCAAACTTGATACGTACTGATACGGTCACATTTCTAAAATAAATAATCTTGAGTCGGGATGATCTCCTTTCGAGACGTTGAAAACAATTGGTGAACAAAATAAGTGCGCACAAAAGCACTATCAAGCAAGAAAAGCAATGGTAAATTTGACAATAGATAAGCTTTCCATCATCCAGATGGTCGGGGGAATGATAAGGTAAAGAAAATAATCAAGCAGATAAGGTTTTACACGCCATGCGCCCCTTTAAATACCGGAAACCATAAATAATAAATCAGCACAGGCTATGAAGAGAAGAATGAATCAACACAATTCCTGCAATGCTAACGCCCCCACCATCCTCCTTAGGCTGTGTACTGGGTATGCATGACCATGAACATCCCCAATCCTCAAAAATTCAATAATACATAAGTCAAATGCAACGCGTCCAATCTGGATCGAGACGGGGCGAGTTGTTGTAAATAGAATGTATAGCCACCGACAAGCATTGAGAGCGTAGTTCATAACAGGATTCGGTTGTAAATTCAGCCACCAATGATGTTTGCTATTTTCGTCTTTCCATAAAATTTTCTTCTCTTTGTCATCGTCGTTATTTTACACCCAAGGTTCATAGTGAAAAATTCTGTAGGGTGCCAGCTACCCATACCATGTAGCCGCACAGCTTTATAACGAAGGAGCTAATACTCATGACTCGAAACGGATTGGGAAGAACTATTATGGGTGGAGTTGCTGATGGTCGTATATATCAAAGCACGAACGCTTCACGGTGTCTATCGCGCACCCAAGTCTCCGGGTTCTGGTTGAGCCTGGGGAGCTGAGTTGGCTCCTTGATTTTGTGCAGCAAGTTGTGTTCGTAATGCTGTAACTTCTGTTCGAAGATTGTTGACTTCTTCTTGAACGCTTCGAATGTACACCCATAATTTGTCCTCACGACTCTGATCTGATAGACCGCTAGCATCATCAACAGCTGTGTGAATCACGGCTCCATGGCTACTCGAGTGGCTATGGGTGGCACCATGTTTAGATGAAAGGGAAGGTGTCTGCTGGCTGTGTAGGAATCGCGAGTCCGATGTACTGAGTCCCGGAGGGAGAGGGAGTTGCGGGGCTCCGGGTGGTGGAAGACCGAGAGTACCTTGAGTGGTTCCGGCTCGAAAATGTGATTGATGATACTGCTGGTTCAAGCCTGGAGAATGAGCACGATGCTGTGGATGCGGATGAATACCACCGGCTTCAGTTCCATGGCTGGCGTGGTTGGAGGCGAGGGCATTTGGTGATAACGGCTTCGGGCTCTCTGTCATATTGGGGGCGGGGAAAGTGGAGGTCGAAGAATGGGCTGTTGCAGGGAAAGTCATAGTGCCACTTTGAGAAATAGGAGATGTTGACGAACTGGATCCTCCGTGACTAGTTGCAGGCGGGAAAAGGCCCCGAGGGGGTGGAGGCGGAGGAGGTTGGTTGGTGGCGATCGGAGGGTACGTGCTAGGAGCACGAGGTTGAAAGACACCAGGTGCACGTGGCATAGGTTCTGATGAAGGTGCATTGTGCTTGCGGATACTTGGCGTGCTAAGACGTCGCTCATCTTCTTCGTCCATCCTTTCCGGCTCAGTGTACATAAGTCCGTCCATAGCGTCATCTGCTCCAGCACCTGCATCGCCATAATCGTCCTCGCCGGCATAACTGCCCATGCTTGACCGTCGACCTGCACAACCACCTTGGCCTTTATTGTGACGAGCCAATGCATCACCTCGGGCGAATCTACGTCCACATTTATCACATATGTGCGGACGTTCTCCCGTGTGCAGTTTAGTATGTCTTTTCAAATCGTGGAGGCGTCTAAAGCGTGACTGGCATGTCTGACAAGCATAGGGTTTTTCTTGACTGTGGGTGAGGAGGTGACTCTTTAGGTTGTGGTGACGCGTAAACTCAGTCGCACAATAAGGGCACCGATGTTTCTTCGTGGAGGGTGATCGGGGGCTTCCTTTGTGGAAGCCAGAATGCGGCAAACTAAGACCGCGACGAGGATCATTGAAACCGGCAGCAGGCATGGGATACGAAAATGCTTTATTCGCATCATCTGCTATGTCGGTGTGTTCGTTATACGGTCGAGGTCGGTCACCATCTTGAGATGCGGTGTCTTCGATTGGGCCAGGGCTGGCCACTGTAGAGCTGTTCATTAACGAGACCGAGTTTGCTCCCTGGTCTCCTGTGTGGACAGAAGTACCAGGGGCATGACCCGGGCTCGCATGGGAGTCTACTTGCATGTCATCGGATGGCACGTGGGTTTCTCGGACAAACGTGTTACTTGTGGGCTCGTTCAGCGTCGAGGCTGCATTTGTTTGTTCTGAGGACCTTGCTTCTCTGTCAGAAGTATCACCAAGAGCAACTCCCAATGCTTCCCGAGCAACCTGCGGGCCACCCTTGTGTTGAAATTCTTCGGATTCTTTTCCTAGTTCCGACGGTCGATCAGCCGCCGTGTTTACGGCAGGGCTAGCCATGCCAACAGCAGAGGGAGATCGCGACGGTTCCAGGCCAGGGGAGGGAGAAGTGCGCAAACCAGCGCTGGCAATCGAACTCAGATGCGCGTCGGGTTTAGTTGAGGATGATGGTTTCAGTAAAGAAATCTGGTCAGCAGGAGCGCTTAGAATCGAGCTTGACGAGGCGGGCAGTGGGTTGGATATGGCGACTGGATCGCTGGTGGCTTGCATTGGCCCAGCCATGAACGCACCGTATCTCCTAGCTGGCAGATCCAGGTGAGAGAAGGGCGGAAAGTGCTCTGTGGTCAAGCTGGTCATGATCATGTCAGCGCTGAATGCAACATGCGGTATAGTCAAGCGTGGTTGTTGTTGCGGACTTGTCGCGGTTGATAGCGGGTAGAAAAGGGCAGCAGGCAGAGACGATGATGCTGTGGGCGGGAGGATGGGGGTATGGAGAAGGGAAAGCGAGCAAAACAGCGAAGAGAAATGCGACAAACCGGAGAGCGCTTGCGATTGATTGATAACAATAATGATGGGCAGATGGGTAGAAGAACAGAGCTCAGCTACGTACCGTTGCGCGTGGGGCGGGTGTTGCAGGTGTTCCTGAAGCGAGTGTGGCGCAAGCTGATGGGCGGATGGGGGAGCAGGTTCAGCTGCTCCCAGAGGAAGGAGGCGCAGTGGAGTCGAGCGAGGAATAAAAGAGCAGGCGAGTCAGCCTCGTGCGAGGGTGGTGGATGGAGAGAAGAGGGAAACGATCTGAGAGCAGCAGCAGCAGCAGGAGTAGTCAATACGAGAGTTGAGATTTGCGCGGCGGCTTCGAAGGTCGGTCGTGTTTGGCTGCTGCTACTAGTTGCGGCGGCCCATGGGAACCGGCCTGCCAGAGCCTACGGGAGCAGTCGTCGACGAAGTGTTCAATGATGGTGGCAACGAGCGGCAGAGAGCGCGATATTATTTTCGGAGCGCAATAGATCGTGGCGATGAGCGTTGGTATGAGCCGCAAGAAGAGCAGAGGGTAGTGCAGCAGAGTTGGCGAGGCAGCCAACTTCATGTGTTGCATATATTATTAGCGATGGCTGTAAGACAAGGCTTGGCGGCAGGGTGGAAAACGTGGTTGTCCGCGAGAGGAATAATGAGACCACGACAAATAATTACAGTCCAGTTTTCTGAGACGCAGCGACTGATGATTGTTACTTACACGGTCGAAGGGGAGCGGAGAAAGCTGGAGTGGCTTGGCCACTCGACGTGCGGGATTCCCAGTCTTGGTGACTGGTCAGTGGTCGCTAGGCGGAGAATCCGACAAGCGTATTCCTATTCGTCTTTCATCACCATCATAAGAAGCAAACAAGACTAGGCAGAGGCTATGACGGGATGAGGCTATCAGAGTTATCGACGAGAACCGATGGGGCTTGGCTGGAGGTGGCTGGCGCAGAGGAGGCTGGCTGGCTGTACGGTATTATTAGTATTATTGGTATTGCCGTATTGGCAGCGTATGCACTACACATCATTACCGGCCAGAAGGTGCATTTCTTACTATTACTCTATTAGAATTATTTGTTAATGCTTGCGATGATGAGAAGTACAGTTCGCATCCGGCTGGCCTCTGCACGTGTCCTGTAAGTCTGTAATGTCCAGTGAAGTGTAAAGGTATTCTGTATTCTTCCGGTTCGCCCACCGCGGCTGTGCAGTGGCTGGGCTGGCTTACCGTAAGACGAGGTGACGCAACAGGCGGTACAACTATTATATCCATGTACCCGGTTACAGTGCCATAGTCACCAAGTTATGTATGCCTACGCATACTGATGATTCCGCCTCAGGCACGATCTGCGGGCTTTGCCTGTCCATGACTGGGCGAAAGGATATGAG
The DNA here is from genome assembly GCF_021365285.1 of Talaromyces proteolyticus. Lineage (NCBI taxonomy): Eukaryota > Fungi > Ascomycota > Eurotiomycetes > Eurotiales > Trichocomaceae > Talaromyces > Talaromyces proteolyticus. Next base: position 107,614 of record NW_025764281.1, read on the forward strand.
CGCAGTGATGGGCAAACAAATAAGAAGCATAACCGGGCGGGGAGACGTATGACATCAGCCGCGTCGTTGCTAATGGCCATCCACATGCAGGTGTGACCAACCAACTAACATCATGTTGATGTCAATCTTAGCGGCGAGGCTTGTTTTGACTCTTGTCTCTAGCATTATTGTATTATTATATTATATATTATGATATTATTAATAGCCAATAATAACACCACAATACGCAGTGTCCAACACGGTATACTAAGCCATTGCAGATCTTCACTTCCAATACGCGACCGTTTCCGGCTTAGACTGGCACGTGATGCGATATCAATATCAAAACTACACGCGTTTGCGAGAAGGGCAGAAAGCGGTCCTCGACTGCTGAGCATGGAGCTGCAGAGGGGCCAGCAGAAACAAACAATGTGATATGGCACTAATCGTTATGCCTAGCGACAAACAAGCGACTTTCGGGAGAGAAACAGAGGTGCAAAGAGCTCCAAATACCATTCTTCCACCAAATGCCATATTGCTCCTGCAAACTTCTTTGCTTGTCAAATTGCAAGTAGAATACCTGTAGCTTGCAGTATGCTACTGTGCTACTATGTGCTACTGATTACGTTAGTGCCATTATAAGGGCTGCCTTATCACGAGCTGATAGGTTAACACGCTAGCCCCATGCGTAGTAGCTTGCGTGGTGACTCCTCCTCGCTTCTCCTGGCCTTTTGGCGTGCAGTCAACTTTCCATGCGCTGTGCTTGGGCGTCTCCTTGGCTTGGTCGAAGGCTGGGGTTTCTCTATAGTGCGCTACTTTTTTTGCTTCGCTTTGGCTTCTCGACGCCCTCGACTATTATACACCCCTCCAAGATCGGATCGTTGGCACTGACGACATCAGGCGCAAGTCCACCAGCGTACGTTAAAACGAAGCTATCTTGGAAGATCGCTCACACTTGCAAAGCTGCTTATTGTCATATTCTATCAAAACACACCTTGCACTTGTAAAGGCGCGAGTTCGCTACTTGGACACTAAAACCCTGGGTCTTCGACTGATGCGGGCAGTGGGAGACCCGCTCGCAGAGAAATAGCAAAACTCATCTTCTGATATCTTAATGTGCCCTGGCTGAGGACCTGCGATGTACGGCTCTCACCCCCCTCCGAATTACATGGGGAACTATCACAACCCCCCTCAACCAGAATGGCAACAGCAACAACCTCCAACTACATACAACCCCAACACATATGGCCCGATACATCCAGCTCCGCCAGCATCAACCAGTCCTGTGTCTGGACTGGATACGACCAGTTGGGGTGTTCGCTATAACCAGCATAGCCCGCATGCTTCTGCCCCTCCATTACCGGTAGGATTCCTGCAATCTGGTTCGTGTTCTATCCCACTAACATGAGATTGTTTAGCCTCGCCCTGATCAGGCTTCCCCGCCGCCTCCTCCTCTTCCTCCTCCACCACCACCTCCCTCTTCTCTACCTCCTCTTTCTGCTCAATCGCCAGTCCATTGGGATTATGGTGTCAATTACTCGCAATATTCTCAAACACCTATCCCTCCACCGCGGCCTCCCCTACCGCCAGCATATCAGAGTGGAATTCAACAGAACGCGCAAGAATGGCAAGCTCCACAGCAAGGCCATCCAGCTCAGTACTCCACTCACCCTCTAACTCACCATTATGACCCATCCGCTCCGCCGCCACCTCCTCAAAACCAAGAGCCTACATATACAGTCGGAAATCATGGACAGTATTCAGTGCCAACTTATCATCAGCCGCCATCAATCACATCCGGTGAACAACAGCAATTGGGTCCTCCAACTTCTATGCCATTACATTCAGCGCCGCCAACTATTAGTGCTACTCCAACATCGTCCTCTCCTGTGCAAGTAGGCCCAAAAATAAGCCAAGTGTCATCAAGCGCCTCCGCCCTCGGGTTTGGCAGTCCCTCGGACTGGGAGTATCTTTCACCCGCACCGGGTGAGGTGAATGATATCCACTCGTATCAAGCGAGTGCAAGGACTGAACAACATGCACCCCAAAATGCGAGCCCTACACCGCAAAACCAGGTCCATATTCGCACTCAAAGCCAGTCCCCGGCTTTGTCGCACGTCTCTAACCCAGCATTCTCTGCACAAGCGCAAACACCACCCACCGAAAATGTCTCCTTAAGCCATCAAGATGTGCCTCATTCTACGCGCCCTGTGAGAGATGATAGCATCCGGTCCGACCATAGTGTTGTTTCCTCCTTAAGCTATTCCGAAACGATTGACGGTGTCATTCAGGCGTGGAACCATCCCGTCTCTCCTGTTATTAAGCCCCAAGACGAATCTTCCCCGCAGAGCCCAGCTTCATTTTCGAAGCCTGCTTCTCCCCAAACAAAGCCAAGGCAGCAGATTCCCCCACAGACGCATACACCCTCTGAAATACGGACACCCTCTCCAATGATAACCAACCCCGACACTGGCCCAGGCGAGCGAGTAGTGCAAACTCCTGTGAGCAAAACATCGCCTGATGTCCCTGAAAGGCCATCTTCGCAGGCCAAACCCCTTGACCCGTACGATGACCTTGACCCATGGTCTAAGTCTTCTCTATTTCGATATGCCACCATGCTGCGGAAGGAAGCAGTTGCTGAGTCGGATGATGAAAAGTACAAAATTTTTACTGGATTCGTAGCTAAGGAGACAAGGCTACGTGAGGTTCTATATAATATTGAGGATATTACCAAGGAGAAAAAGGCATCAACCACGGATGCTTCATTGGAAATAGGAAACTCCAAAAAGGACCTCACCACTGAACCTGTTCGACCCATTATCGAATCCGGTCTTATTCCTGTGGAATCAGAAGTACCTGCCAAGGCTCCCGTTGTTCCAGCTCAGTCACCCGACTTGGATGATATTCCCTACAGTCCCGGTGGTCGGCCAATACTACCTAAGGTCCAATTCACACACGCTGTTAAAAACCAGAAGGGCGGTCTTCAAAGATCGGCTTCGAACCCTTCTGGCCGCGGTAATACCCCTCTTACTGAAGTTCCGCCAGTTCAACTTGAAAACAATGCCACCACCGCCACCCATGACTTGGCTTTTAGGTCTACATCGGTGCCACCGCCATCGATGAAGAGTTCAATTACTCATCAAACACTAGCTCCCTTAGAGCCAGAGCCTCCTCATCCGGCCTACACACCTTTTAGATACACAGAGGGACCGCAAAGGGGTTCTGAAAGTCTTACTGTTGTACAACCAGCCTACCAAGCGTACTCGGCTTTACGTCAGGCATCTGCCGAAAGTGGGCGTGCAATGTCCGTAGCTCCTGTACTGCAGTCACAACTTAAACCCAGCACCGGCATGAACTCCACTGGCAGTCTTCACCCAGACGAGACTTTTCTTGGTATCATTCGAGAGAAAAGTGTCTCATATCGTGAAAAACGTCCGTCCCCCTTTTCCGGATCTGCAGTTGAGGAGCTCGGCGCGTTGATTCCAAGCCCATTCCCAACCCCCGGGCAAAGTCCGGAGGTTGCCAGCATCGAGAAGAAGATGGATGTCTACTCCGATGATTTCAGGTATATCCCTGTTGCTACCGAGTCGTGGGATTTGTCTGCTAGGGATCGGTATGATAAACTTGAAAAGGGCCGTGTCGCACGCCAAGAGGCATCTGAAGAACACATTGATACTCTCTTTAATGACAAGGAGATCGGATATGCTGATATCAACCCTCTTGAAGAGGAGTTCCGGCAAGGGGAAGCTCGGACCCAACTTGACGAGGAAAGGAAAGAGCTTGAAAATTATATTCGCAACGTTTTCAATCCTCTGGATGCACGGTTAAAAGAAGAGATTGTGGAACTACGCGCACTCAATCAAAGAGCCATGGAAGAACTCAAGAGGCAAACTTTCCATGAAAGTAAGAGTGCAAATTACCAGCTGTCATATACAATGAAATTAGTAAATTCTTTGGCAGCTAAGCTGGAATACCGCTTTCAGAAACGCCTTGATATTGCCTTGGAGCGGGAACAACGGCGCAAAAAGGCAGAGAGGCGACCATTTGTATTCCTGGGTGATGCTCGCTCGTTGAGGAAATTGGACGGTGATTTCGAGAAAATGGAAAAGCAGAACATTGTCGAAGCTGCCAAGGACCGTGATGAAAGAGCTAATAAACTGACGGATCTTTTTGACGAGGCTGTTCTGAGTGCGTTAGGCAACCATCAGCGACTCCTCGATGATGTGACCTCCAAAACCAAGAGACTCGATATTGATGCGGTGGAACATAGCAGTTTGTCCGAGCCGGACAAAGAACTACTTCTGCGGTCAATTTCTGCGCTCACAAAACTGCTTGTTGAAGATGCCGAGTCTATGCTTACCAGCTTTAAGAAGGCAGACTCTCTTCTAAATGAGGCCGACTATAATGTTTCTGTAGCGGAAGCTCGCTACTCGAATGCAGAATCCGATATATTCCGTCAACTAGACGAGGAGAAGGAGAAAGAGGACAAGAAGATTGACGAAGACCATGTTTCCAAGATGGAGAGTGTCAGAAAGGGACCATCACAGATTACCATCAAGATAGATGAAATCCTGCGAGCAATGAATAAGGAGCCTGGTATCGGCCAAGGACCGTGGAAACGACCGGCAGCTATTGTGGCGAACCCGCCCACTGCATCCCTTGCTGTTGAAGAGCCTGCTGACCGCCCTGGAGATGTCTTGATGCCAGGTCCTCGGCCGCCTTCTGCAGAAACAGAGCAGCAAGAGCGACTGCGAAGGGCTCTTGAAGAGGCGAAGAAGCGAAATGCAGCAAAGAATTATACTACCTGATGATTTGGCTGGTTAGTCCAGGTGTAACAACTTCACCCAATGTTGCGGTTATGAGATGACGATTTTCTTTGACTATCTAGTATATAATGATCTATATATAATGATATTGACGGTTTTAGATTTGGTTATTTTGCTCTCCCAATTACATTCACATCAATTGATATCAATGATACGCAGTGAAAATATCTGATACCTCTTGATTTTGGAAGCACATCTTATTGAGTCCAACATCGAAATAGCTGAAGATGAGTTCAAAAATTTCACTTCTATCTAGTTACATTAAACCCACTCACTTTCACCTGTAGAAATTTCATGAGCCTACATTTCTGCCGTGTATCTATGATCTGCCGAAACATACTCTCTGATAATCTGGATCTACCGAGTATACCCTGGACTATACGTAGTGCAACATCATGCTATATACTCTATACTTCGTACCTTACACTAGTAAGTTAATGATCATACGACAATCCACTGATTTTCCAACCTGGCGATTAACAAAGACTATAAGATCGCACGAAACAACGAGCCAATCAAGAAAACGTATATATACAAATAAAAGCGGGGTCGGTGGGTCCCTATCCAATAAGACGAGCTATCTAATTGAGAAAAGAAATCTTTCCGAACGCGGCTAGCAACAGCATTCTATTTCCAATAGCGGCAATTTCATACAAAGGATTACGATATGTTGACTCAACTTGAGAGACGCTCGAAATTTGCAACGCATTGTCAGCTCGATGCTGCACTCCGAATGCACATCATATTGTGGAGAGTCTTATTAATAGCAGTTCGGCCGAGGCTGACTGCCTGGCTTTCATCCGATAAGAATCAAATCCACGGCGCAGCTCCGGCCGCTTCGGCGCCAGAGAGCCCCGGCTCTCCCTAGTCATTTTAGGGTACCAGAGTTTCGAGCAGCAGCTGTGTTGGGCAAGACGGCCAGAAGTGCCACTGCTACGCCCCTTCGGGCTGTGAACGTTGGCTCAGCACGTAAGGATTTCCATGGTAAGCAGGCATCTTTTCTTTGTTCCCGTGGCGTGGGGTCTTGAAACTCGGTACTGGGACTACATATGACATGGTACTGGGACAACCCGGTAAGGCGCAAGGCGTTAGGCGTTAGGCGTTAGTAGCCGAGTATCTCCTTCCCTGCAATAGCCAATTTCGTATAGCCTCTGCGTCGCTTGGCTTGTTTTGTGGCACTGCGTTCTTTGACCTTGGCGCCAAAAGGACCCATCAGACCCATGATCATCGTGTCTGGGCCGCTTTTCGGTGGCACCACACTACCACGAGGTAAAATAGGGGCGTGAAAGAGCCTTCGCCATCACCCTGTCCGCAAATTGTTCACCTTTCCAAAGGTCTTTCTGCTCGCCACTACTGGTGATTCAACGCCCCGTTTGACCCGCTATCCAGGGCTTCCAGGTCGTCATTCCCGATGCCGTTTGCAGCATGATATAGCCCAATTATATATCAGTATACGAATGTCAAGGCGAAGACAAGGTATGGACTCATCATGCTCCAGTTGTCCCGCAAGACGAAAATGACAAAGCACCGAGAACACGCGATCTTACACCAAAATTCACGGCCGCTCCGCCGACCGCTTCGAGACCGTATTACGACAATCATCAGATCTACCGAGTACGCTTCTGATTTCCGCCAGCATCCCCCGTAGCTGGCCGTTTGGCTCTTGATGCGGCTAAGCTTGACTGCGCTTCGTGGATCAACGACTTCAGCTTGAGAACAAAGGAAGGTGGTGCTCTGTTGATCTCGGTTTTCCTAAGAATATCGGTTAGGTTACGTACATACGATCCTAGCACGGAAATCGGCAGTTCTTCCAAGGCATCCAGCACAAACATATCGCCCGTCTCATTGGCCTGGCCGATCAGTTGCTCGTACAAGTTTCGGTCGTCCTCATCCTCACCCACCGGCGGCACACGACCCCACAGACTTTGTTCAAAGGCATCAATATTGCGAGCGCTGATATCTTGGAGCAATGCAAGTAGTGCTTCTACAGCACCCTTGCTTCCGTATGGTATTCGCATCTTTATATTTTCTCTGATCTGTTTAACATGAAGCCGTAGCTCTGAAGCTACTACTTTGACCTCTAGCGATCGTCTTTCGGGCGGTAGTCGTCCGCTCCGGCGATATTCATCGAAATACTGGAGAAGCCTGCGGGACTGCTTTTGGGCCTTGTCGAAAAAAATGGCGGCACAAGCTCCCGCTGGCATTGCTTTTCGTATACTAGTGAACACATTGTCGTCGTGAACAGCAAGTCTGAACACGGTGGCTTCAAAATCTCCTTGGACGACACACTGCTCGGGTGTGCGAGGTTCGGTGGTTGTTTCTGCGAGATCTTTTCGGAAGTTCTCGGGTAAAGTGACCTCATTGAAGGCAGACAAGATATCACGGACCTTGTCCTGGCGAGACATACTAGCCATTTCAGAGCTCGACTCCGATGGCGATGGGCTTCCCGGAACGAAGCGCCATTCCATAGCATTGGCCACCCTGTCTAATTGATCATGTAGAAGGGTATGTAGACGAGGCAAGCTCGGAGAGAATCCATCTTTAGATAGAGGTAAACCGGACTGGGGCGCATGAGGCGAGAGATTCTCATATACTTGATCAACCAGCCACTAGATGAAGGTAAGTTAGTATTGCTTGTAGCTGTAAGGATAGAGTTGGGTCTGATACTTACAAAAATATGGCGACAAGCCATGTCTGGTCGATTTTGGTACTCTGAACAAGTGCACTCTGCCCCTCCTTGACGGATACGAATCTGTGGGCGCTCTGCTAGTTGGAATTCATAGAAAGAAGGAGCTGCCCGGCAATAAACCATGTCAAATTGACCACTCAGTCCCGCGAGAGCTCGAGCCCTCGAGTCGTCGTCGAGGCTTTCAATGTCGTATACAATATGAGATCGGCCGCGCACCATTGATGCCAACGGGTCTAAAGCCCTTTGACTGTCGCTGTCGTCTTCGTCGTCTTCGTCGTCGCCTAGAGCGTCAGTATCGCTTGCTTCCGCGGAATCGTCAGATTCACTTTGAGAATCGTGTTCGAGCTCTTGGCTATTACCTCCCCTTTCCTTGTCGTCACCTTGCTCCCTGTCGTTCCGCGGTAGACCTGGGTTGGCCAGTCGATGTGCTTGGGATCGGGTAGTTGGCATGTTCCCACCGAGAGACAGCTTTCCGAGCTGCCTAGTAGGCGGAGGCGACATAGGTAGATGAAATAAGAATGTTTAGAACAGCTATCAGGCGGTTGGGTGCGGGTTGGTGGCCCGAGGGATGGGGTTTATATAGAGTTCTTCCGAACCACGGACGGCAGTGGGAGGCAAGATCCATCAATCTTTTCTCCTTGTAATTACAGTGCCAACATTTCTATTGTCGAAGTGACCGCTGCCTGGCCTTTTGCAGCTTAGCTTGACTGGTGCTGGATAAACGGTGTTCAGCGCCGTATCTAAGCTGGTAGCTGAACGAAGCCCCCAAGCGGCACCGACCCTGGCACAGATAGATTTGCGTCCAGATCGGCTTTATGCTTTTACAGAAAACGTCATATCGTAATCATTTTCTCTTTCTTTGTTATTAAACCTTTCTTTTTAGGCTGCAGATAGCCAATGAACCCAGGCGCGATACGGCACAGAACGGCGCTTAAATTAAGGTGATAAAAGGAGATGACAGAGAACGGGCGACAGAGCCACGCGCGCTTTTTCGCTTTGCATTTGGAAGTCCGAGGAACTTTTTCTAGTCGCTGTAACCTAAATTGAGCTCAAATCAAAACGGAATTCGAGCCGGTGGGCCAACACTTCCTTACTGAAGCTAACTCGGTAGGATGTTAGTAGTACATATTACTGACTCTAGTCGTATAATAACAATTTCGTCTCGTACTTGAAAAGAACGACATCTTCCCACTTTGATAGCATCTAGGCAACGATGATTTCTACACTCTTCGATGCATTGATGCTCGAATCAAAGGAGAGCGGATCATGTATTGAGTCATGAACGATGAAATGAAAAAGAGAAAGTACGGCTGATGCCCGCGAGCCCACCCGAGTCTGAATGTCGTCGACAAAGGACTGGATGGCAGCTTTCCCTTTCGTGTATGCGGCACCTTCTCATCGGGCGTGCGAAACGCTCTGGGCTGATGCACTGACAGCAAGCCATGGCGGTGCTTATAAATTGCTACGGCGCTGTCAAGCCGGTTGATGATCCGGTGTTGGAACTAATTAGAGACGATCTTCGTCGAGGCTCGAGCGGCTAGGGTGTGGTATCATTGTTATGTGCGAGCGTTATTTCCCCCCTTTAGATAGATAACTGCCAATGCTCGTAGGTTGTCGAGGACAGCCCCAGCGGCGCAGGTCTTGCATATATAATTTTAATTTGAAAATTTCCATTGGTCAGAGAACATAATGAGGGGCCAGATGAATGGAGCAAGCATATATGAACCACTAATTGGGGCACGGAGGCGGTTGGCGACTTTGTTGGAGCTTGGGAACGATGCAGTCGATTTGGTCCAAGCGGCAGAGACAGAACACAGAGACTCCACAGTGGCCGGGCCAACGCCGTGGCGCCATGCGTTAGTTATGCGGCGTGGTCGTGTCCAAGGTGTCGATGTTGATGTCGAACTCCATCAGCTGCGATAACCATGATTCCGTGTCCAGCAATCAGATGGCGAATGCGACAGATGCTGGTAGTTAGCAGCTTGGGGCGGAACATGCCAGACACCGCTGTCTCAGCAACAAACTGGCGGTGTTCCGAGCTTATGAGCTTAGCGAGTCCATGCTTGGCAGCTTGCAGCTAAGGCTGATCCGGAGAATGCCTTGGGGGAGGGGGGGCAATGCCATTTCATTGTTATCATTCTTCTTCTTCTTCTTTGGGGCGGAGAAGCCGATAATCGAGCAGCGAATGAGACTGGCAGCAGAAAAGAAGGTGAAGAAGACTGATGAAAACAGGAAGAAAAGAAAGCAGGCAGGGTAAGGGCAAGGCAGACTGCGATGAGTGGCCCGGCTGCAGTCCCGTGTCTGTGGACTCGGGAAGGACCGTCCTGCTCGGCGCTTGCCCTCCTTGCTACACCTATATCACACCTTCATATTATCACTCACGTTCTCAGACGTAAGCGCCCCCAGCTGGCACCTCCAGAGCCTCACGTCCAATCGTTCATTTAAGGCTGCGGGCATAGGGGCTAGCCAGCGATAATCCCCAGGGTCTTGGGCTCCGTGCTGACTCGGTTACATTTAATATCGATAATTATTGCTCGGCAACACTATGCGGTACTAACTATACCATACTATACTATACTAGCTAGGTGATATCACTACCTGCATCGAAGATATTCCAATGCGCTATTGTGGAGTCCGCCTGCATGCGGGGTGAGTCACGCTTTAGTACCATTCTTTCGAGGAGTATCTCGCTCTACTTCCAAGAACATACGCGCCAGTGCCTCCGATGCTGACGGGTATTCACGCCGCCATAGCAGCTTTATCAGGGCAACTCGAGCACTACTCTTCCCTGCAATTGGCCCTTCTCCATCTGTTCAAATACACTGGTTAAGTCCTCCAGTTTCTTGGTCTGATAATGTGTCTTGAGAACCCCTCGCGCCGCAAAATCCAGCGTTTGCATAGCTTCTTGCCGGTTGCCAACCGCTGACCCTGTTATATTGAGCTGCTTAGCAATCAATATACCCGGTGCTGCTCCACTAATGGCAACAAAATCGCCTTCCGGAATACCCACGCAAACCAATGTTCCATTGAATCGAAGGAGCTGGACTGCTTGGCCATACGCCGCGTTTGCCGCTGTACACACGACCACGGCATGAGCGCCCAACCCATCAGTGAGAGCTTTGACATGCTCTGTAAGGGTCGCTTTATCAAACTTGGTGAAATCGATGAAGTGCTCGGCTCCGGATTGCTTTGCTAGTTCTTCTTTGCTACCATGATCGATTGCAATAACTCGAAATCCCATTCCCTTGCTAGCTAGCTGGCACGCAAGATGACCCAGTCCCCCTATTCCGGAAATGACCACCCATTGTCCTGGAAGAGCCTTGCTGCGGTTGAGGGCTGATAGCATTGTGACACCAGCACAAAGCATCGGTGCTGCCTCCACCGAGGATAAACTATCCGGAATGGGGGTCACGTAATTGGCTGGTCCGAGAGTATATTGCTGGAATGTGCCTGGGGTATAGTAACCTGAGATTTGTTGATTGAAACAGCATCCGTCTGCGCCAGCGAAGCAGGCCTGGCAGCTAGTACATGCTTTGGACACCCATTTAACCCCGACCCTGTCACCAAGTTTGAGTCCGGACGTCTCCGCTCCAGGGCCGAGTTTGACGATATGTCCGACGCCTTCGTGACCACCGACCTGGCCGGGCTGGGTAGGGTATGGAAGTGTTCTCCACTATCAAGGCCTCAGAATGCAGAACTTGCCGGATTTCTTTCTCTCGGACTTGCTCTACTCACTGTATTTGTCATGACACCATAGTCGGAATGGCAGACACCGGAATGAGTCCTGAGATATGATATTAACATCTTGCTTTCTACCAGGATAAAGCAAATCTTGAAATTTTACAATTTGATCAGCACCTGGCCATTTCCAGGCTCGGGTACGTCTAATTCAACGACCTTTGTTGAGACTTTTCCTGGTTCATCATAAATGGCTGCTTTCTGCTTCTGGGGAATGTTCACGGTGTCATTTGCTGCCATTGTGGCTATCACTGCCGCAAGAAATGGGGTTGAGGGGGTTGGAAATGCTAATGGGGTATGGGTGAACTGAAGAGATTCGTGGTTGTGGAGGTTGATATTAATCTACTTGGCGACGGGTTTAAGCGATTATATATGCACAGCCGCGGTTTCAATTACATGTGAACACCATCTGACCCCAGTACTCTTCGTATTAAAGTTCCTATTGTTGTGAAATGCGAGTTGCGAGAAGTGGAGAAAATCGGTTATGCTACACCTTCGGCTTAGGGATAAGAGGAGGGGAAGCATCTCGTCTTGCCGAGCATACATGGTCGATTCATAAAACTAATAGTATTATAATCGTTATGATATAATTATGCTTCGCTTTTCTCTACGCTGCAGCTGTCTCAAAAGCCAAAAGCGGGGAAAGCACCAGATCTTGCAGGCTAGGTATGACAATGGATGGCTTGCTTGACCAGAGTCGAATAGCACCCCGCACACCCACGGTCTTGGTGGGGTTTGTTTCATGTTGCGGGGGAAGCCCGACTTCTAAGATCCTGCTACTAAAATCGCTGGACAAGATTGAAGCGATTGAATGCCTCGGCTTTGGTTGTGGATGATCTACTTGCTACAACTTAAAAAGCGAGAATGAATACGATCGATAAATACAGCCGTGACAGAGATAAAATACCACGTGCTGTCAGAGGCACATAGGCTTAACAGTCTTGACTATATGCAGAACAATCTACGAACTGATCGACAAGTCAAATTTTGTCCTGTCAGTGCCAGAGCATTAAAAAATCGAGCCTCATCTGTTTCTATTTATACGTTTTGTAGAAAGAAGAGCGTCTGTATTTTCGCTCACCAATGACCCAGCTCTCCTGCTCGGGGCAATGACCCCCGAATTCCACCAATGATGCCAGAGAGCACAGCACAGCACAGCACCTTCTACTTGTTTCAGAACCACATCTCCTCTCTTGAAACTTATATATTCTGCATTGGAGGACTAGCAAGCTATTTAAAGTCGTCAGTCTACCCAGCGACAGTAAGCCCGAACAATTGGCAGTCTGCCACTCATCCATGGTTCCTTTATTCACGTTGTATTACACAACTGACTGACATCATCAGCAACCCGACCTCGTGGACCGTGTGCCATAGATGAAACCCCCATTAAAGGATTAAATATAGCATGCAAAGAATACTATAACCCAATTATGGACATCCCGATCATTGACTCGCACGTCCATCTATGGCCAGAAGCTCACCTTCCAACCATTGCCTGGCATTCATCCGAAAATCCGCTGGGTGCCCAATACTCTGTCGATGAATACCATCACTGTGCCACTCAAAAAGCACAAACAAAGGCACAGCCTGACTCTCCACCCCCTGGGAAACACTTGCGTGGATTCGTCTATCTCGAGGTAGATCGCATTTCGTCACTGGACGAAACCGACGGGGAGAAAGGGTGGACTCACGTGCTCGATGAAGTTTCCTATCTCACGCGCATAGCATTGGGCAGACCGTTGCAAGGGGAAGGCCACTCGGATTCGCAGCGCGAACTTCTTCTGGCGTTTATCCCCTGGGCTCCGGTGCCAGCTGGCCCGGTGGCAATGGAACGATATCTATCACTTGTGAAGCAGCGTGCTATAGAAGAAAATGTATGGTGCAAGATGCGTGGTGTACGTTATCTTGTCCAGGATAAGCCGCCGGGAACGATGATTCAGCCTGACTTCATCAAGAGTCTGAGATGGTTGGGCAGACGGAGGCTGACTTTTGACCTTGGCGTTGATGCAAGGCAGGGAGGACTGTCGCAGTTGCAAGAGGCTGTTACGATGATTCGAAAGGCTTATGATGAGGTAGCAGAAAAAGACATGGTTGCCATTGTCATCAGTATGTTTCCATTCAGTCATTATTATCTATACTATTGACATAGCGGTACTCATACACTGACAGATCACCTGTGTAAGCCCAACTTGCACATCTCGCCAACAGCGGCAGTTAGCGGACATCCCAAATTTCTGGAATGGAAGAGACTGATAAGCACGATGGCCGCAGAGCCACCGACGTATATGAAGCTTTCGGGACTATTCTCGGAATTACCAGCACAGGCTGCGAATATAGCAACAAGGGATCTCGTTGAGTATATGCTTCCATGGCTAAACGTCGTTTTCGAATCCTTTGGCCCACAAAGGATTATGTTTGGGTCTGATTGGCCCATCTGTAACCTCAGTGGAGGTGGTGCTGGTGCTTGGGCTAAATGGCATGAAGTGGTGGCGCATATCCTTGATATTCTGGGACTAAGCGACGATGATAAGGCGGCTGTTTGGGGAGGGACGGCTGCTAAAGCTTACGGGTTGGATTTGAATGTATAGCAGAGCGAACTCAAGTACAGGTCTTGACTGATAGTCCCAGTTTTAACTCTAGATAAGCTGGATAAGCTGAGTGTCGAGTGTCGAAAGCCGCAGTCATCCTAAGAACGTTTAATGATCATTATTAATGGTTTTATTTATCATGATTCTATTTTAACTTTGCCCCTTCAAGCTTTCGCTGGATAAAATGCTGTCAAGAAGTTATACAAACCGGCTCCAAATGCAATAATTCCCACCGTCGCTGAAACGCCGCTAGAACAGAAAAAAACTCTGATCAAAATGCAATATATCATCGTAGTACATCTTACGAATCAAACATTGGCAAGGCTGAATTTATAAACAGTCGCCAGCAAGCATCGCCTTTAAAATACCCTCGCCGGGCCCAGCGATCTGATCAACTATCTCTTTCTCCATCACAAAACAAGCGAGACCCTTCTCATCAGTACCCCTAAAAGGTGTAGATGCGCTACTTCCACTCTTGGATGGCGTACGCATGATCCCTGATCCGCTAGCAATTGTCCCTCCTCTTCCGCGGCCTTGAAATTCACCTACAAGGCCCAAGGTTTCGAGACTGCCAATAACGTCTTTAAACTCTGTGGCTGTCAACGGATGAAGCACGTTGTCCAGCCGACATAGTGAGCAATAGGAATCAAAGAGCTCACGCACAGTAGGTGCGGCTGTCTTGGACTTGGACGGGGTAACACACATCTTACCACTGCGTCGTTTTCGGTCCAGAGCCACAAGGGCACACAGAGCGGCTTTCTGCTGCAAATTTAGCCCCTGTAAGCGTTGGGTAGTGCCTTGACTGAAAACTGCCGCAGTAATACGTGCAACATGAGCAATGGATGCCCTTGGTGCAGTAAGAGCGGTATACGTATCGACCAAAGTGCGTACTTTGTCATTGGGAGTTCTTGGAGGTGACGACAGATTGACATTCTCTGTAAGAGCAGGCTTCGATGGGCTCTTCGTCACGTCATTGGTATTCTCCTTTTCCAGCTTTGTTTGAGTCTCTTGCTCGATCACGTCAATAGCTCGTTTGACTAAATCGAATGCTTTTCGTAAATCCCCTGTTTGGGACGCAACCTTTTTTGCACACAGCTGTACCGCAGCTGGCTGGACAAAAGGAACGAAGCCAGAAGGGATGTCTTCGCGTGTGGGTAAAAGTGATCGCAAACGGGCATTTATCACATCGGCAATCTGAGCAGCGCTGTAAGGCAAGAACGGAAGCAAAATGGGCTTCATGTTGTTGCTTTTCAGACGAGGTAGGAATCGATCGGTGAGATCCAATGCGTTGGCAATGCCAATCAAAAGCAAATGCGATTTGCTATTTAATGACCACTCAAAAAGAGAGTAGAGAATTTCTGGGTCGGCTGTTAAAAGATGGTCGATCTCGTCTAGTGTCACTAGATATAGGTTCGTCGACTTCTTCGCAGGAATGAACATGGACTTTAGTTTTTCGGCTTCGCTCATGGAGAAGACCTCCGAATCATCGCACAATGTCTCGATGAGTTTCCCATAGATATCTCTGGCAGTTCGCATGCTGACGCAATTGACATGTGTGGACTTGACTACTGAATGGACATTCAGATCTCGGCATACCTCGTCCAGCATGGCGCTTTTTCCAGTGCCAGGAGGGCCGCTGATATACATGCATCCTCCTTTGCGCGATTCCATACCACCTTCAATGAATGAAGTCATTTCAGCCCGCTCTCGCTCTCGTCCGATTAGGCGACCAGGGTTTGCACTTCGTGCGAACATCTGCCTAGCAGGAGTGTAGACGGTTATGTTGGTTGCTGGGGCTCCCGCATTCCTCGGCGTGCGAGGTGTAAGAGATTTCCCCCCAACTTGGACTCGGTGTTTTGGGGTGACTGGAGGAGAGTTTGCGAGCGCATCTCGAAACCGTTTTGACTGTGGAGTTTTGAATTCGGTTGGTTTGACATTTTCATCTAGCCGAGTTAGCGGTGAAGAGCTCGGTGCAATGCAATTTATTAATAGACATACTGTTCACAGGCTTGGAAGCTTTGAAGTGTGAATCGATTTTCGAGGGCGATAAGGTATTGTCGTTTCGAACGTTACGTTTCGAACGACTATTACCGATCGTCAGTTTCTTGACGTTGGCGTCGTTTTCGGAGAACGGGCCGGAACAGTCGACAGCTTTGGATCTGGGGCTGGCCGTTGACAAGTTGGGTGATTGTTCTTCTTCGTGGATTCGAGGCGGTCGTGCCCGGCGCTTGCTTCCAGAGCGCAAAGGCAAGGGCTCTGAGGAAGAGTTAGGAAAAATAGAAGGTGCAGATAATCATGGAGTATTGGCTTACCTTCAAGGTCAATTGCAGCCCGTGAGCGCTTTCCTAGAACTGTGGCTGCCATTTCAGATGCAGGTGCGTGTGCGTTGAAAACGGCGAGAGCAATCGCGGATGGTGGATGTACCGAAGAGGAGGAGGTACATTTGAGGTACATTGTAGAACGCGTGCCGCGCCGCAAAACATTAAAAGCGGCAAGACCGCGACGCGTTGTACGCGAGGCAAGTCTTCCGAGAGCCACGCCCAACTCATTTATTACGGCGATCTGCAAAATCCATAAGCGCAATTACAGTTATGCTGATAATTATGCACGGCTACGCTTTTGGTGATTTCGCGCGGCCGTACTTATTCCCGGCTGCACTTGCCCATCAGAACGGAAGCGGAACATCTTTTTTTACAGAGGTCCCGCCATAGCGATGACGATAGTGGATGTAGCCTTACTACTGTTTATTAGCAGCTTCACTTCAGCAAACGCAATTTGTTACAAACACCCAGCTTTTACCCTTATACTCAAATAGCCGATGGACTTATAATCGTTCTATCAACTTTCTTCCCTTCTGGATGAGTGCTCAAATTCCCAGGTTGAGTTTCTTTTAGCTTCCCTCATTTTCTCCTCGAAACGCCGTTAACCTGAACTACGGGTGCCACTTCTATCCCAAAATTCAAAGCTTCTATCAACATCCACATTGGCCAAAATGGACGGCGACGTGATAGCACAGTTTACTGAGGTTACAGGCTCTACGCCAGAGCTTGCAACTCAATATCTAGAGATCGCAGACTTCAACATTGAGCAGGCTATGCAACTCTACTTTGAAAACGGTGGGGCAGAGATACAACCGTCCAGACAAACCGAACCGACGCACCGCAACAATCTAGGCAGTGATGTCATTCATCACGCAGATGCAGATGACGATGTCCTTGTGGATGAAGCACGATCATCAGCGCCTTCACGACAGCCCGATCTAAATTTCGAAGATGATGCTGCTATAGCTCGGCGGCTACAAGAGGAGCTGTACGCTGCCGGTGGTGATTCCTCAGATGGCGTACGTGCACCGATCGCAAGAACAACAGAAACGCTTGTAGGTCCGGGGGCAGAAGATTTTGGTGAACTGGATCCTGTTTTGAACCGGTTGCGGATGCGGCAGTCCAGAAATAGTCGGTTTACACCCCAAGAAGCAAATTATTCCCACCAACTAACCTTTTGGACTTTTTCTTCTAGACCGCCCTGGTATATTCAATCAACGCGATTCTTCCATCTGGGAAGAAGCCTCCGAGAACTCACAAAGGGCAAGTCTATCCAGAGCGACTGGCGGCGCTTCCGAAACGTCATCCAAATCGACCCTACTCGCTGAGATGTACCGACCACCGTTCGAATTGATGTCCAGGCTGCCCTGGGATACAGCCCGTGAAGAAGGTCGAGAGAGTGAAAAGTGGCTATTGATAAACATACAAGATCCTTCAATCTTTGATTGCCAGCTATTAAACCGTGACCTCTGGAAGGATCCAAGTGTGAGAGATACTGTTAAAGAGAACTTCATTTTTCTTCAATACAACAAAGACGATGAACGCGGAATCCCGTACTTGCAGTATTACTTTCAGACCAGCGATGTTTCGGACAATTACCCGCATATTGCTATTGTCGATCCACGAACTGGCGAACAAGTCAAGGTGTGGTCAGGCCCGCCAGTTATTAAACCCGCAGATTTTCTGATGCAACTCCACGAGTTTCTTGACCGATATAGCCTGAAACAAAATGCTCGCAATCCTGTTGCGAAGCGGAAAGCTGAGATTCCGAAAGAAAAGAAGCTAGAAGCTATGACCGAGGAGGAGATGATGGAGATGGCTCTGAAAAATAGTCTCGAAGGGGCTACTCCTGAAAAGATTGAAGATCCGGACGAATTGACCAGAAGCGTTGGTGATTTGAAGGGCAAAGGCAGAGCTACTGACGTCGATGATATCCCCATGGAAGAGCAGGAGCCTGAAGAACAGGAGGATCCCAATGTGTCTATCTTTCGGGCTATTCCATCGGACCACAATCACACAGAACCACCTGCAGACCCTGCTACTACTACTCGTATTCAATTTCGCCATCCCTCGGGTAGGGTAATCCGGCGCTTTGCTCTGGCGGATCCAGTACAGCGTATTTACGAATGGCTAAAGTCTGAGCCACCGCTCCAAGAGAAGGCCGGAGTTATTTTTGAGCTCAATGCCATGGGGAAGAATCTACTCCAAGAGCTTAATACTTCCATTCAAGATGCGGGCCTCAAAAATGGCACAGTCATGATAGGATACTTGGAAGATTGATTATTACGGCATTCTCACTCGAATTATGACCTGCATATCAAGCGGCGTTGCAATGGATGTTGATTACGACCCTTTTGAGACATCATTTGCCATATGGACACTTTTTTCGATGGCTGTTACCTCTAAACAACTGCACAAGACTTTCATACATTTGAATTGGCCACTTTTTTTTTATCTTCATGAAGCTAGAGGTTATCGCGTCCTGCTGGAATCTAGAATTCAACATCCTTCTAGGTAGAGTGGCGGCATCGCCGTCGTTGCAAATAGCATTTAATAAGCCACTCCTCGCATGATTTACTATTCTTGCTACGACAATGGCGGGAAATGACCTTAGACGAGAAAGTAGTCATAGTAGTAGGGAGTAAGTCGGACATAAAGTGGTGCAATCTGCCACTGCACACAAGAGCAGGCGCTGTCGGCCAATGAAGGGGTGCGGGTTCCTGGAGGCCTGAGGCGCCCACAGCGCTGAAAAAGCTAGCGATGGCATTCGGCCAATCACGGGTGTCACCGCCTGCCTTGTTTGCAGTGTTTGGCATCCCCCGCCAATCACACCCCCCCGGGGCTTTTGCTGATTGTTTACACGCTCGACTCAGCTCGAGTTGCCATAGCTGGTTTGGAGCTGGTCATTGGCCCTTTCTACGACTGTAATCTTAATATTCAAGGATAATCGACGCCTTTACATGTTGGACATATATATAGAAGCTACTTCACCCCTCATGTGATTTACAAGGCTTCCCTGCGAGAAGAAGACAACGCATACCGTCCCGCACTGTTGGGAGCAAGTTCCCCTCGCAGCAACACTGATTAGATAGGCATGCATGCAGCATAATAGTGCGCCGCTTCATCCCGTTCTGCTGCAGCTAACGATCTGAACTAAACAACAGCTGCCTAAATAAACACGAGCGGGGGGTATTATTTGAGACTCTCGATCCTCCCTCGTTGTTTTGTTTGGCTTCATATTTCTCTTGGAAACTGCCCTGTTAATCTTCCGGTATCGACACCGCTAGATCGCGCGTTCATTCGCTTTTTCTTTGACGACCGGCGTGGGGGTTTGTGATGACTTTGTCAATGCCTCTTCGACACACTCTGCCAATCTAGACAATTTCTCCAAATCCCATTTTGAAAATAATAGGTGTCAACCCGGTATAAACGTTTGAAAAGGTTTTATTTTCAACGTGGGCACGGAACAGCGCGACTCCTTGCCGGCACCCCTTGGCTGCAAGGAGTGAGAGACCAACCGTCACATCGACATTTCACACTGTCAACCAAGGACGTATTTAGGGCCAATCTGGCAAGTTATAATCAGCTGGAAGTTATATTGTCTACTTCTGTCTTATAATATTCGACGATAATACACCAAAGGACAGCCGATCCGCAATTTTTGAGTCGACCAAAAATGCAGGTCGTCGCGGACCCCGAGACGCTTTATACTAAGCAAAACTCCCTTGGTACGGCACTCCTCTTTTCTGTCGACTTCGACTTTACCTTTATGTTATATGTCTTAATAATTCACTCATAGGTGGAGGGAGCTTTGGAAAAGTGTACAAAGGGTAAGCTTGAAATCTGTCGAACCCCATCTTCAACTTCAGTTCATCTAATCTTCGTTTTTCAATACAGTGTCGACAAACGGACGGGCCAGTCAGTCGCAATCAAGATAATAGATGTCGAAAATGCCGAGGATGAAGTGGAGGATATCATAACGGAGATTTCTATCATGTCTACGATGAACTCCCCCTACGTTACCAAATACCTTGGTTCGTATCTCAAGGGATCTGACCTGTGGATAGTCATGGAGTATTGCGCAGGGGGCAGCTGCTTAGATATCTTGCGGTCAGGGCTCATCACTGAAGACTACATTATGATCATTCTCAAAGAACTGCTTCTCGGTTTGGACTACCTTCACAGCGACCAAAAATTACATCGGGACATAAAAGGTATGAAACGCCAGGTTTCCAATGTATGGAACATTCACATAAACTGATCTGCCCTTAGCCGCCAATATTCTTCTTAGTGGAAATGGTCAGGTGAAACTCGCGGATTTTGGCGTTTCTGGTCAGCTTAGTGCAACCATGACAAAGAAAAATACGTTCGTCGGAACCCCATTCTGGATGGCACCGGAGGTCATCAAACAATCAGGCTATGACTACAAGGCAGACATTTGGTCATTGGGTATCACTGCAATTGAACTGGCGACTGGACAGCCCCCTTATTCGGATATTCATCCAATGAAAGTTTTGTTTCTCATTCCCAAAAACAATCCGCCGATATTGCAAGGGAGCTTCAGCAAATCATTCAAAGAATTTGTTGCTTTGTGTCTTCGTCGTGATCCAAGAGAACGACCAACGGCAAAGGAGCTTCTAAAGCACCCATTTCTGAGGAGGGCTAAGAGAACGACTTATCTAACAGAGTTAATCGAACGGCATGAACGGTGGCAGGCGATCCATGGGCGCGGAACTCCAGACTATGGTGAAGAACACACCTCTGGACCATCACCACAACCGGCACAAGCCTCCCCAGATGACGAAGACTTGTGGGACTTTGGCACTGTGCGGCCGGCTGGGGGTCGTACCGCAGGCCTTCAAGCACTAAGTGGCGCCGCTGCTAATGTTCGGAATCATAATCCTGGTAACTGGTCGACAGAGTCGGATAATAATAATATAGTTGAGAATAATGATCTCGAAAACAAGCGGTCCAAGGAAACATTGCGTACCGAGCTAGTACCACAGTCTCCCCAAAAACAGCAATCGTCGATACCATCCCCTTTGGCATCGCCGACCAAAGTCCCTCTCCCTCAATCACCCCAGAAACAACCAATACCAGCAGTACCTAGAACGCCATCATCTCAACTGCACCAGCAACAACTGCCAGCAATGAAAAAGAATGAGAGTCCTGCAACTAAAGATTACGATAAGGCATTTCAGCAGTCGCTAGCTTCCGACCTGACATTTTTGCAACTAGGAGAATCGCTCGGTGGAACTGCACTGCCTGCACAAAATCAAAGGCAGCCGCCTGCATCAGATAGTGTCGTACGCAAACCAGTACCTAGTAGAGCGTCAGTTTCTGCTCAGAACCAAACCCGTTCTTCTCTCGGAATTTCTAGCAACATGTCAGAAACTCCTAAGCTAGCTGAACAAAAGTCACTCCCTCCATTTCTTCCACAATCTCTGTCGACCCCTCAACCACCCTCGCATCAAAGGACCAAAGAATCTGAATCGCCTGACAACAGGTCGCCGGTGCCAGAACAACTTGGAGCTACCTCTGACGCAAATGCATTGGGAAAGTATGTGATTATTCCTGCCCTAGAACATGCACTCCACTGCCGGGCAACGGGACTCAATACCCTCATGCAAGAACCTGGAGGAATGGCAATACAAGCCAAACAGCGTCATCAATACGCTCATGAAAAGATTAAAAAGCTCGCTGTGAAAGCTGCGAGTATTTTCAATGAAATAGATAAGTGGGATCAAGAAGCACCAGTCGATATGGCGATGGGCCAATCGTCATTCACTGAAGCATTTTTGGATGCATTGATGAGGTTCTGTGAGGTTGAAACTGCAGAACCTGATGGATCTGCAGACAGATAAAGTGTTTCCCGTCTACTTTCTTTTTCTGGAACTATATACCTTTGTGCTGGTTTCCTCTCGTACGATGGATATGACATTCATTTCGTTTTTGTGTGTTGTGAGCTCTTGGTCATTCGAATTACCCGACGCATTTGGAGTTTTGCTTTAGGTTGAAGTATAAATTTTGTTTAGCATTGATTATGATGTATCTGTACCTATTATGGCTTTGCTCATATAAAATATTGGTGAGCTGGCCAACTTGTGAATCCTTCGTTTGTTTACTTTTTTTGCCAAATATTTCCCACGATACTTTGAACTGCAAAAGCATCTTCATGGGGTTGCTAGATCATCAATCTTAGGTATATCGTATATACATGAAAGTAATTTCAGAAGGGTATATAATTTTTGTCCAAAATATAACCTAGAACAATTCTCCCGCCAGGCAGGATGGAATGAAACATTGCTCTTCATGGGTATAAAGGTCATCTCACACTCTGTCAAGGTCTAGAGACACCAAGAATAAATCAAAAATCATGCAGGCGGTTGGAAAAGCCAATCAGTTTCTGGTGTAGGAATTAGGTAATTGGTGATATTGAATTCATTATTGCTAGCCGCAGTAGTAAGGCCATGTATTGACATCGGATTTGTAATATCATTTATGTTCAAAGGTGGTAGTGGCGTAGGCATATTCGGGACCCGGGGCACATTGAAGAAGCCAAAGACATCGAGATATTCGAATTCGTTGTTTGTTAGATTCCTTCCGACAGGGGTAGGTGCCACTGTTTGCCTGGTGGATTCATTAGATGTGCCAGGCTGTGGCTGACGGGATATCAAGAAGTCAAGATCAAAAGCACAGCGTCTCATATCCGCTAGTATTTTGACCGAAGAGGGCGTGACACGCTCTCCCTCCGTTCCTCCGGTTTGCTCGTACTCGCTATATTCGTCGATAACACGCTTTAGGATTGTGCTGTAACGCTCGGCGACTTTCCAATGTCGTCCCATTTGGCCTAGGGTATCGACGAAGAGATAAATGTCAGGGTTCACCGTATGTGCAATGGTTGATCCATGCACAAGTAATAGCCGAGCTGATACCCAGAGAGAAAAGGCGAATGGCGGGCCAAGTTTGTCGAGCATGTTATTCTCAACGACAAATCGAGTAAGTGACAGAATATTATCAACCGCAACCAGACACCGTTGGCTGGCACTGTAGGAAGGGGTGAAAATAGGAGACCTGGTAGTAGGGTATGCTGCAGAAGAATGCAATCGAATTACAGTTCTAAGAGTAAAGGGTGAGCTGCGTTAATATTGTGGATCTTTTCGTGGACTTACGTTTGGTACGTAACATGAAGCATGACCCAATCGCATTGAAACCTTTTCTTCGTTTTTGAGCTCTGGAACAAGCGAGATGTGTTTTCATGGGCGTATTCAGTGGGTAGATTGAATTCCCACGCTGAAAGTTCGCTATCCAGCTTTCGATAGGTCGCTTGCCATTCCTCAACATCTGAAAGGGCTCCAATATCTACAGGCCGTTTGAGGAATTGATGTATACGGGATAGTATACCCAAGATTTCAATGTAGAATCCAAAAGATCCGACATTTTCGCCGTGGCTGGTATAGTCCACCCTGTCGACAGCGGCTTGAAACCACCGAGTTTCGACCGGTTGATTCCTAATAAAGAACTCATCTCGACAAGGGAGCTTCCGATCAATATCCTTTTCATCCAAGACAAAGTCAAAGGCAGTGGCAATAGTCGAGTAGCGATCCAATAAGTAAACCATCCAGAAGAGACGCCTCCGACTCTCATCTTCAATCCAAGTTTCCGGGTCAGGGAGCACATTTGCTCTTAACGTGGAAATAGAGGGGTATACGGAAGAAACAAGTGAGGAACCTGTTTCAGCTGCCAATCCAAGTTGGACTACAGACCGAGCTATCAAAGCTAGAAGTTTCCACCCTGGGGGTCCGTTTGATGACCCAACAAAGTCAAGAGCTAAAATCACTAGTGCTAGTATAGATTTGACTGACGAGTTCTCCAAACCGTATAGCAACACTTTTTGCTTCGAGGAATCGTGACATCGCTTACGACTCGCCTCGTTGAGCCGTGGATCCGATGAGAATCTCAGAGTTGTGGCAACTATCGCATGGAGAACAACTCGATCAGCCTCATCTAAGGGGGACGGTCCGAATAAAGCGTCCAGAGTTGACCTGCGATGAAGTATAGGGCACCAGCTATTAACATGTTCAAAATACAGGTCTACCAGTGCATATAGCAGATCGTATGGCGGTAAATCAAGTTCCGGGTCCGCGAGAGACCGCTCTTGATTGTTAAAAAGACTGACTGGGACGTTTAGTGACGAATCGTTATGAGAATAATCTCCGCTAGAGGCGTCCGGAGCTTGAGAAAGTGGTGTCGAATGTGACAGCCCATTTGAGATTCGAGATTGACTCTGTAACTTGACGGACATCTCTGAAGGGCTTGTGATTGTCACATCATGGTGGTTAGCTGTCGGGTCAGGTGTTCGGTGAGACGCCGGTAATGTTGGAAAATCTCGGTTATATGAATTTGCATGAGGATTAGGCCCTGTCGCAGTAGACCGTTCCGATGGGGAGCCATAAGACATAGAGCCTACCCCTTGTAATTGGCGACCTTTCACAGCGGGGTTATTATTTTGGATTATATGAGTCTCAATCAAGCGAGCTTGGGTCTGAATGGTCTCCTCCAACCTGTCTGTTGCGTGGACTATTAGTATTTGTTGACTTTCTTCTCGCATTGCTAATATAATAAGCCTACCGAGACGCTGCTCTAACTCCTTGCCATAGCCTGCCCTCAGGCCAGGTTTCTTTCTTTCCTTGTACTCACATAATTGTCCATTGCGCGAACACCATCCACAGCTTGGCTGAGCTCGATCTACAGAAGAGTTAGAAGGCAGGTAGAGACTCATCACAATTAAGGAAACCCACCGCATTTTACTTTTCGCTGCTTGCATAGTTCACATCTAGGCATGTCAGAATCAAATGCAGTCATAGAAGGTATAAAGTGCTGGCTGTGCATCTAGTAATTTATGCGACGGACGAAGCAAGTTTTCAAAATTGGCCATAGAGTGAGAGATTCAAGAGGCAAACGAAAAGTTCAGGGAAACACTGGGTGTAGGCAGAGAGACAATAAGGTCTAAAAAACGACTGGAGAGGCAAAACTTACGACACCATCAACGGGCGGCGTTTTCTTTTAGTCCCACGAGATGCTTGGGAGCCATTCTGGTCGACTAAATGCTCACTCTCGGATTCCGCAGCTGAAGAATCTGCCTCTGGAGTCTGCATCTGCTCGGGATCAGGCATATGCAGTGTGCTTTGCTGTGGAGAAGGTCTGTCAAAGGCAGCCATGCCGGACATCGGGGTTGTGTATAGCGAGGTCCCTACCCGACTACCAACGGCGGGAACGGCTGGGCTGGAACGGGGGTCATAGACAGAGCTGTTGAGGCAGGGATGAATTACACGAGCTGCAGGGGCTGCTGTAGTCAAATGCCACGTCTCAGATTAGAGAAAGCGACGCCTCTCCCAAGTCAGACTGATAATTGACCAGAAAGAGTTGACTCTCCTCGAATTCTCTTCGGGGACAAATGACATGCTACGCGAGAGCCGCCTCTGATTGGCCCGGCTCGGCCAACCCCGCAGAGGCAGCTAGGCCAATGGCGCGCTCCTTCCCCAGATGCTCTGCAAACACGCCGATTCCTCTCCTAGCCTGGTTTGGATGGCCTGAGGCTGCGAAGCTCATGATATCACCCATCAACCATTGTGCCTGCCAGGAACCTGTCGTCCAGCTAATTTGCCATTAGCACTCCTCCTTATCCCGATCCTGTCTCTAAAACAACAGCCCAAGCACCTCCAGTGCGACCTCTTGCAGCGCCATTACAGATCCCCCGGTCATCACATGCACAATCTCCAGCGTCGCGGGTAGGAGCTTCTCGGGCTTGATTGCCCCGAGACCGACTCCATGGAGATGACTGTGAAGAGCAAAGACCCCGTCTCGGATTCGCATGACTGGCCATTCGGCATTGTGTCCGGTGGGTTATTTTACGTCCGGATAAATTGTGCTTTTTAAATACCGTGATCTCTCGTCGTTCTTTGCCGAAGCTTCTTTCCTTGCAATTTCTACCATCAACAACACGCCTACCAGAGCCATCTGACAACATGGTTTCAACCCCGGCTTTCCCCACAATCAAAAATGTGCGCACTTTCGTCATAGCAGGTGTAGGCTCGGGCGGTGATTATCACAATGTAAGGCGGTTGCTATATGATATGCAAGTGAGCTGGGCCAGTTGCTAAAAGGAGGAATAGGTGAAAGGCGGCCACTGGCTGGTAGACAGCCCGATTTCAACCCCGATGGCTCGATGGGAACAATACCGCAATTCGCGAACCAGCTGGGGTATCAATGTTTTGGGTTCTTTCTGTGTTGAAATCGAAACAAGTGATGGAACCAAAGGATTCGCGACAGGCTTTGGAGGCCCACCGGCCTGTTGGCTGGTCCACCAGCATTTTGAGAGATTTCTGATCGGCAATGGTAACAATAGACTCTTAAAAGATGCGGTTTGCGGATAACTAACCACAATGCGTATAATAGACCCACGCGATATCAACGACATGTTCGAAAAGATGTACCGTGGATCCATGTTCTATGGTCGTAAAGGTCTTCCAATCGCAGTTATCTCCGTCATCGATCTAGCTCTCTGGGATCTGCTCGGGAAACTGCGTAACGAACCCGTTTACAAACTCATCGGTGGAGCCACTCGCAAGAGGTTGGATTTCTACTGCACAGGACCCCAGCCAGCTATAGCGAAAGAAGCCGGCTTCATCGGTGCAAAGGTGCCCCTACCATATGGGCCAGACTTGGGTACGGATGGACTGAAGCGAAACATCGAGTTCCTTCGTAAGCACCGCGAGAGTGTCGGGCCCGACTTTCCACTTCGCGTCGATTGCTATATGTCGTTGAATGTGTCCTACACTATCGAATTAGTCAAGAAAGCTGAGGCAGAAGGACTGAATATCGACTGGTGGGAGGAATGCTTGACTCCGGATGATTTTGATGGCCATGCCCTTCTCAAGAAAGCTCACCCTACGGTCAAATTCACCACCGGCGAGCACGAGTACTCGAGATACGGATTCAGGAAGTTGGTCGAAGGACGCAACCTGGACATAATCCAGCCCGACGTAATGTGGCTTGGCGGGCTTACTGAATTACTCAAAGTCTCTGCTCTCGCAGCTGCTTACGACATTCCAGTCGTTCCTCATGCCTCTGGTCCGTACTCATATCACTTTGTAGTGTCCCAACCAAATACCCCATTCCAAGAATACCTCGCCAATTCCGCCGATGGCAAGAGTGTTGAGCCTGTGTTTGGCAATTTGTTCTTGAACGAACCTATTCCTGTCAAGGGATACTTGGATTTAACTGAACTCGACAAACCTGGTTTTGGCCTTGAGCTAAACCCAGCAGCACCTCTAATCCCCGCTTCCTCGCTTCTAACACCTGCTCCGTCAAAGAGCCTACCTGCTCCAGTAACGAGTCAGAATTTCGAAACATCAGAGACAGAGACACCCAATGGTCAAATTTAATCGCGTGTGCATAGATCAGGTGCTATAGAGCATGTAATTACTTATGAATGAGCATAATCATACTATCTGCTTTCCCTTTTCCCTACTATAATACAATTTCGTGTATGAATTCACCTCATGTTGATTATGATGCAATGAAGAACATATATACAAAACATTTAAAGACCATCTAGTTACTCGCCCAAGAAAGTCCCAAATAACAGAGCATTTCCAAAGAATAAATGCTCACCAGCAATCTTCTAGTCATAATTAGTTAGCTAGCCTCCGGATTAAAAAATTAATAGGTGTTACATAGTTGGGCGCATGGAACCCCTCACCTCCATACTCGGGCTGTCTTAGACCGACCGCCGAGCGATGCATCACTTGTTAGTGTGGGGCGTTCCATCCCTATGAACTATGAGGGGGTAGGAAAAATAAGAGGTGAAAAGATCAAATGCAGTTGCAGACATATTGAAGACATGGTTTTTATTGGCAAATAACTTGCATTCCATATAAAGTATAGTCAGTCATATTGGTCTTTGATTCATTAATCCATCTTACAATTTTATATTTGAGTGACTGAAATATACTATCAATTGATATCCCCGGTCCGCGGCATATCATTCTGCACAACATATATACCAGTTAACATCCAAAGACACTTTTTATTCTATCATTTGAAAAAGAAATGGCCATACCTCAGCTCTTAGTGGGCAAAGTTTGCGGAATCACAGGCGGTTTAACTGGCATTGGGAGGGTACTTTTCCTCCTTGTCCTTCTGAACTTAAACCGAACATCTCAACTGACCAGAGATCACTTTCTATAAACACAGGCTATAGCACTCGAATACCTCCGCCACGGTGCCAAAGTCGCCGTCAACCATCTCGGCGCAGCCAATGATGAACCTCTCGTCGAAGCTTTCAACAGAGATGCTTCCGTCGTGATCGCAGAGAGTGCAACCTTAAAAACAGAGGAAAAGCAGTATATTACCGTCGCAGGGGATATATCCAAACCCGGAACAGGAGTAAATTTCGTCACTAAAATTGTCGAGGCATTCGGCCGATTAGATGTCTTCGTTAGCAATGCGGGAGTTTGTCAATTCGCCGAGTTTCTTGAGTGAGTTCCGTCTACTTCTTGGATATGCATTCATTTCATACCTAATATCAACTCAACAGCATCGAGCCTTCCCTCCTCACCCAGACCGTCGATATAAACCTCTGCGGCGCATTCTACGCGACCCAAGCGGCAGGTCGCCAAATGGCACTGCAACAATCTCCACCGGGCGGGTCGATAATCGGAATCAGTTCGATTTCTGCGCTCGTGGGAGGGGAAAAGCAATGCCATTACTGTCCTACGAAAGCCGGCATATTGTCTCTGATGCAGTCGACGGCAGTAGCACTGGGAAAATATAATATTAGGTGCAATGCGCTCCTGCCAGGGACCATCCGGACACAGCTTAATGATGCGGACATGAGTGATGAGAAGAAGCGGACGTATATGGAAGGTAGGATTCCTTTGGGGAGACTCGGGGCTCCTAAGGATCTGGCGGGGCCGGCTGTATTCCTGGCTTCAGATCAGTTGAGTAGTTATGTGGTGAGTGTCTTCAGCTATTTAAAGATAATGTGTTTGGGATAGTGCTGATCGTATATGGATGACAGACTGGTGCTCAGATCCTGGTCGATGGAGGCCTGTTCGTCAATTTACAGTAGGAGATGAGATGGTTGTGTATATTTAAGTCTACACTTTTACGGTTAAGGAGCACAAAAGCTTATGCTAGGTGTGACAACATTCATTCGTGAATGGCTCCAGCCATTCGTCCATAAATACATGTATTCCCGTGGTATCGAGAAAAACGTCGAAAATCAACGAATATAGACGAAAGAAAATCACAAGAAAAACATACAACAAGAATATCGAAATCGCAGACTATGTATACAGGGAATAACACTTGTCTGTCGCAGTAGTGGCCCTTTTTCCCTTGTGCATTGAAAGTGACGAATCATTAGACTTAAATTTTAAGCGAAGTCGTCCATTGGTTTATCTTCAAGAGTAACTCCTTTCATTTCACCTTCGCCGGGAATACTGGCAGTCGCGCTGTTGCTGTCAACGCTGCCTTCGCCCGGCTGATGGCTGGCTCCAGCGCGTCGGACATTGCGTCCACGAGTGAGTGAATCTCGTTTCGCGACAGATGGTGCGTTAGCAGTGGATGGTGGAGGTCAGCCGTCAGAGCCACTGGCGGGAGCTGCGTTTTCGTTTGATGCAGATGCATCAGCTTCGGGTTTACTCTCGGCGGCCGCACCGTTGGTTTCGGACCCTTCTACTGATTTGGCGTTTTCCTCTTCAGCATGGGGTTGTACAGCAACCGGAACATCTAGACTTTGTCTTGATTTGCGCTCAGGGCCTTGTGGACTGCTAACATTGACTGGGAATCGACCTAAGGAGCCATCTGTGGATCGATCACGACGATGTCGGGCAGCGGGGGCAGGGCTGGTGGCTCGGCTGCGATTTGCAATAGCGCGATTCCGAGCCTCCATCGCAGCGCGACGGTTGCTTTCGTCAGTGCTGATCGCTCGTGGACGAGCTGCGCTTGGCCCTGCCCCAAAAGCACTGGCGCTCGACTGTCTCTTCAGTTCGCCAAAGATAGCATCCTTGTGATCAAACAGGTCTCGGATCAGTCGATAGCTGTGACGTTCGTTCATAGTTAGGGTACTTTCGATTCGAGGGCGGAGTATGCATGGAGCCAGTGCTTGAGCAAGGGTAGAAACATAAGCCTCATCAGCCGAGGTCAAGTCAATCAAACGAGTGAAGTGTGTCATCATGGCATCGAGCGTTGCTATGTTATTGAGACGAAGCTGACCGAGGGTGCTTTGAAGAACCTTGATTCGCCCCTCTTCCGTGGTTTCATTAGCAGTTGTCGAGTATATCGTTTTAACTATTTCGTAGACTTGAGATGACACAAGGGAATCTGTATGTGCAAGTCAGCGTTATGATCTCAATCGGGAATAAGAAATATTCATGTCTCATACCCGGGAGTTCGAGGAGGTATAATTTCAGAACGCTAGCAACAATGGGTATCTCATATTTCTCAAGTATTGAACGTTGGTCGCCCGTACTAGTGTTCAGTGCTTGTCGTAGATGGTGGGTGGCAGCGAGCGGAACGTCGTGGAGCCAGATTGCTCGTCGTGTATCATCGCCTTCGAGGTCGGGGTAATCTAAGAAAAAAGAGTTAGTAACAGTGTAGAAGAGAGAGGGAAATAGAAACGTACGGTTGTCCAGAAATGTTAGTATGTTCGTGACAATAACAGGAACGCGTTTACGGTCAGCTCTAGCTCTAGCTTCAAGATCCACACCAAAAACCTGGTCTATTACTTGCATCAGCCATATTCAATGACGAAAATATTTAGGAACGAGGAATGCTTACCTCCTACAGAACCGTAGTAATTTTCATAGGGTTGAACCTTTGGAACAAACCCTCCAGTGCGGTGATTTTCAAGCATGTATCTCAAATCGCCCAATGGCTGAATGGTTTCCTGATACAACATCATTTGGTCAACCGTACTCTGCAAGCTAGGAATCACATTGCTGATTGCACCGGAGAAGTCGAGGACCACCGACTTGATAGCTTTGAGACGGTCGAGTTCGCAGCGTTCCATGAATCGTAGGTGATCAATGATTTCCTCCTCTAATATGCATCTAATTTGATCAAGCTTGATAACAGCCGCTTTGTAGCGTTCATCCGCCTCATAAGCTTCACGGTGAAGCTTTTCAGAGGGAGTCTCGTCGGGGTGGGGGTTGTTGAGTGGGTTCCAGCCTGCAAGCATTTCAGAAACAGATGCAATAGTTGGTGATCCAGCAGCGTCCTCATTTGACAGGACCGACGCCATGCGAAGCAATGGCTTTTTGTTCTCAGGGATTCCGGTGATTTGAAAGACCCTCGACCTCCACTGGTAGTTCATACGACTGCTGTTGGCAAACGTACTGCCCATGTTACCGATAAGGCGCAAGAACCCGACATCTACCATATCCTGACCTATACGCTCAGCGTAACTGATACTCGAAGCGCCCAAATTTTTTTGGAGATATTCTACAATATCGGCGCCTGTCGACGTGTTCTGATAGGTACCCAAAATCGGTACCTTGGCTTCACCAATTCTGATAGCATTGAGCATGTCACTGAGAACCTTTTTGATTTCCTCAGTGTCATAGGACTTGTCGCCAAGCTCGAAGAATTCGGGCTCCTCCGGCTCTTGAGGGTCTGTCAAAACAATCTTAGGAGGCGATGGCTTGCCTTTTGGGCTTGATGTTTCTGGGCTTTGAAAAGCCAGCTTGTTTTCTTCCTCCAAATCTTCGACCAGACGACATTTATTGAAGTACTGGCTTCGAAGTTTCCTGACAAGGTCCGTTTGTTTCGTATGATCTTTGATGCGTGCCTGTAAGTCGTCATGGGAATTCTGGATACGAGCTGCGTGCTGGTCACACCATCGGCTAAACGGGTTCACAACCAGCTCCCGAATGTTGGCTGAAATCTTCTGGTGATTCTTGGACGCCTCGATCATTTCTCCACGAATGCCATCGTAGGCCTGAATGTCAGACATAGGTTAGTCGATGTGACTTAACGAAGGAACAATTGACTGCAATTACTTTTCTTACACTGGCTCCTTCATCTTTGGAGAAGCCAGAGCCAATCCTGTCCACGGAGGGAGCAATGTCGCCTAGTCGCGCTCCATATGCACCCTCAGCATCCGCTCGCAGGCTTGCGATTGTGAGGATCTGTTTATTCTCCGCGACACCTTGCTGAAGCTTTGTGTACAAGATACCTAGGCCCGAGGCGTAGTCGGGCGTCCAGAAAGAGTCGGCGAAACCAGGCATTGTGAGAGGCTGGCGAGGACGACGAGAGGCGTCGACTGTGGCAGTGCGTAACACCTCAAACAAGAACGCAAGCAAGAAAGACCAGCGCTAAGAGCGAGACACAGTAACGAGTGGAAGGAAGTGAAATAAACAACGAGCAGGCAATGCGCAGAAATGCGCAGGAGGAACGTGGAGGTAAGTGAGGTTAGAGCTTAATACGAAGATACGAGTCCTTTTCGACTTGAGCGCCACGACTCCCAACAAGGACAGGCTGGCCTAA
This sequence comes from Talaromyces proteolyticus, assembly GCF_021365285.1. Taxonomy (NCBI): domain Eukaryota; kingdom Fungi; phylum Ascomycota; class Eurotiomycetes; order Eurotiales; family Trichocomaceae; genus Talaromyces; species Talaromyces proteolyticus. The sequence continues at coordinate 140,309 of NW_025764281.1, forward strand.
CGCAGGCAGGTTTAGCGCTGGTGGGTACAGGACTGCGGAAGGGCTGGCCGTGGGTGATTGGTCGATCCGGGTCGGTCCCCACGTGCTAATCCATCCGCGATCTAAAATTAGAGTTGCTACGTCGTTATATCTGAGACTTACTCCTATTCAGTCTATTGAATGCTGGGTAAATCGGACTCAATCGTGAACATTAGATGATATGTAGCTGTGTGTCTATGTGCAGGGCCAAAAAAAGCCAAAATACAAGTGCTCGCGACGCCGCTGTGAGCCGTGACTAACAGAATATATGATACACCTTTCTCCACAGCGGCCAGCTCGCCTGTTCTGCGCGCTCTTCCTCGATAAGATGCTGTACATCGAGTTCTCGACGTCCCGTGACCAAATCCATCTGGTCGGCTTTCATGAAAGGTGTGTGGTAGTACAGTTTGTATGGGATGTAGAATGCAATAACGATGGGGGCTGCGAGGTAGTAGGAGAAAAAGTTCTGCGTAAGCTCTGCCGCTGTTTCGCTTGCATATCCCACTGGTGCGAAAGCAACCCAAAACTGGGCGACGAGCACGAGACAGTTGAAAATGAAGCCAACCCACGATCCAAGCACGCCAACCTGAGACCGGAAGGGGAGTTCCCCGAGCGAGTATCCTTGAACTTTCCAAGCACGACGGAAACGGATGTGAGATAGACAGATAGATCCCCATGTAAAGACTGATGACAAGCCTGAAATGGCAAGCATCCAGGTAAAGGCGTCACCCTCTTTATCCGAAGCAGCTAGGAAGGCCAAAAGACCAAGGGCAGAAGAGACAAGGATGGCAAACAGCGGACGACCTTGACGGTCAATGTAAGCCAAAAAGCGGGGCGCTTGTCCCTGCTCTGCCAGGGCTGCAAGGGTACGAGAGGAACCGTAAACCGAAGAGTTTCCAACAGACAAAACTGCAATCATGATAACTACATTCATGACGGAAGGTAGCCCGCTGATACCGGCGGTTTCAATGGCAATGACGAATGGTGAAGCTGACGCATCCGCGGACGACTTGCCGTTCATGAGCTTAGGTTCAGTATATGGGACTAGCAAGCCGACTACGGTCAATGCCACAACGTAGAATAAGGCAATGCGCCAAAAGACCTGCTTAATCGCACGGGGGATGGATTTCCGTGGGTTTTGTGTTTCGGCGGCAGCCAAACCGACCAACTCGGTACCAGCGAATGCAAAAGCTGCATTCACGAAGACACTGCAAAGACCTTTGAATCCATGGTGGAAAGCGCCTGGATCATGCCAATATTTACCGCCGATATAGCCACCATTAGGGCCGCCGCCGCAGTTCAAGATAACCCCTAGGATACTATGGAAATTTTGTCAGCTTGTTGTATGGGCGAGAATTAACCCAAATATTTAGATATGGTGGAGGAAAGACGTACATAAAGCCGACAACTGCGGTTACTTTAATGATGGCAAATGCAAACTCGGCTTCACCATACCCGCGCACCCCAAACAGATTGATAACCACAATCAGTGACCAAAAAATGGCCACCCAGGCTGCATGACTAACACTGGAGTGCCAATAATCAATGGTTATCGAGGCAGCAACGATTTCCAGGGGCATAACTACTAGCCACTGCAAGGCATAATTCCACCCCATGGCAAACCCCCAGGCTGGGTCGATGAAACGGGTTGAATAAGCAGCAAATGAGCCAGCGACCGGGAAACAGACGGCCATTTCCCCCAAGGCATGGACAGTGCAATACAACATGATTCCGATGAGAATGTAAGCAATGACGACGGAAGCCGGACCCCCCGTCGCCAGGACTTCTCCAGATGCGACAAACAGACCAGTTCCTAACCGGAGTAAGCAAATGGCATCTCAATTAGCAGAAAGAAAGATCAGGATGAGTTACCGATAGAACCGCCTATGGCAATCATTTGCAGATGACGACTTTTCAGGCGTCGCTGCAAAGGCGAGTTGGCGGTATTATGAGCAGCGGCCTCGGCATCGAAGACATTACCATCTGCGCCGACTTGGCCGCCTTTGGTAACATGGGCATTGGGATCGCGCTTGAAGCTGTCGACCAAACGCTGATGCCAGGAGCCAGTAGGCTCGCTCTCACCATAATAGGCGGGCGTGTCTGCAATGGAGGAGTCCATGGCACCGCCGTCCTGGGGATAGGCTGATTTCTCCATCGTTTCACCAGCCCGCCCAACGACGCTTGGCAGTTCAGCAGTGAATGCGCAGATCAGGTCGAGACTGGCAGCGACCAGGATGTGCGCGTGCGACGTAAATTGCACGTGGCAATGGCTGCTGGGAGGTCCTGTCCCTTTGACGGGTGGAAAGGGGGCGGGAGAGCAAGGAAGATGAGAAGCGAAAAAAAACAGCACGCGACAGTGGACTGTTGTCTCCTAAATAGTTACTTCACCTGGAGTTGAGGGAGTTAGCAAATCAGCCTTGAAACGATGGATGCCATCATGATGATTATTATTATGGCAATTATTGTACTGGCTGTCGCATGCCCTTGGCTGTCGATGGCTACCGTGCAAAAAGATCCGAATTTTGTAACGGCAGGGCCGGGGAATCTGGGCGTTCCGGTAAGCTGTAGACCACGGAGCAGGCGGGAGGCTTAGTATGGAAGAGATAAGGGCAAATCAAGTGAACTGCGGGCAGCCTTGGTGGAACCTCGTTCCCACGTTGGCATATGTAATGAGTAATACAGTATTATAATTTATTAGTAGTGATTAGCAACTGGCAGTTGCAAGACTGATAGACGAAGGAATGATCTCGTTCTGCACCGGAACGGTAGTTGATTGCAGCCGCATGGTTGGGGCCGGAAACGGCTGTGGTTTGACTGTGGGCTTGAGAGTCTATTCTGGCCATTCTTGGTAACTCATCGTATTGGGCGAAGAGAAGTGGTCATTTGAAGTCTAGTCGGGGCAGTGGATCCCGGACAGCAGCCCGGGCCTGTGACTGGCTGCGCGATATCTCGTGCGGGGATATCGGGCAAGGCTCGTGACACGCGGGCCACACTGGCGCCTGATTGGCGATGAGAGCGTCTTTCAACGACAATTTACAGTACAAGTATATCGGGACTATCTAGTTCTCACTATAACAACGACGGTACGCGTTATGAAATCGGGTGCATGAAGAGATGCTGATGGCGATGGAAGAGGATGATATTGCTATTGTATAAAATCACTCGTGTTGTTATAGCCTTGTATAGCGAGACATCCCGAGTACTGGTTCTGACCGCCTGCTAGTGTGCCTTGGCCTTTGGGACTGGTATGCAATTGGCAATTTCATCGAAGCACGGGAGAACAGCTCCCCCGCACTCTATAACCATAATACGTACTGGAATCTGGGGGCCCCGGAAAGACCCATACCGCTCCCCTCTTGGTCGACGCCAAAAACGCCTGATCACCGTGATGCTCGGCTCGTATTATGAGCTTTAATTTTGCTAGCCATATTATCGCCACTGACCGGCCCGGATACCCGGTAACCCTTGGCCCTGTTGCCGTCTGACTCTATGTATTCTGTCCCGGTGCGTGGATTCACTGTCCCATATTTTGCCCAGCTTAACTAGTCGCATATGTTGGTGTCCTTTTGCGTCCAACAACCCAGGGGCTGAGCGCCAGTCAGACAAAGACAAGTGATTAGCTAGAGGGATGAATAATATCTGGGCAATGTAAGGTTAGCTATATCTGTTTGTTAAGGCTCAACTGTCAACAAATCTCTCATTAATGCGCGAACACTATACTTTCTCAATCAACTACTATGTCTTGTGTTTCTGTGTTCAAGTAACGCACTGTGGACTTGTGGAGTGATTCTGCGCGTGAGGGCTGACGACTCGCATGGCTGTTGTAAGCAAGTCTGCAAGACTTCCGCACTGGTTTAGGAATCGCCATTATCCTAGCTCTACTCCGGTTGTAGGAGCACCAAGACCGGGCACTTTCTGAGTCTGCAGTCTAGAGTCTAGGCATCTTTTCTACCTCGAATTTTCAATCACACCTTACTAGAATTTGCGCCATTTTACTTTCGTTTCTTATCCTGCCATTGAGTGAGAAATAGCTACGTTAAGCCTTGAACTCCAAGGGAAAAGCAACAGGACAAACTGTCAAACACGCATTTCTCTCTTCCAGAGTTCCAATAGGTTCTCTCCAAACGATGACCAAGCAAATTTAACATAAAATACAGTGTTTGATAGATCCCCGCAGAGTTTTATATAGAAGGTAGACTTCAACTACGCGATTTATTGCATCAAGGTTAATACGTGGTTTCGAGTAAGGTTACAATGTAGTGATGCCAACCCAGAATCCCGGGGAAATCACACATTCAATATTGATTTGTGAAACTGTCAATAGTAAGAACGTACTTTATCAATTAATTGAAACGTTGAAATGGGGGAGGCGGCTGTCTGTCTGTTTGGTATCTATTAATATCCACGAAGCTATACAACTGCATGGTGGAATGGATGTGTCTTGGTGCGACGAAAGTTTTCCTTGCTCTTCAACCTCAATCTTTTTGATTTCCACACCGATATTCTCAGTCATTACTTTACATAAGCTTATCATGCCGGTATTTGTAAATATAACTATGGAGTCATAAATAAAACGTCAAAAACTGTCCGCCGTGCACGAATTGCTCATCATCAACTGTCGGTCAATACCTCTGTGATATAGGATCTATTCTAATTTATCCCTGTGGGAATATTACTATGAAAGGCATTGGGTATTTCCTCTTTCTGATGATACAGTAGACTAATTAGTTAGGAACACAAGGCCCGATTGATCATCGAAAACACTCTTCTTTTAGATCATTCCTCGTCAATGATACTTCATCTCAGTTCAGTTTCTTCGCATCTTAAGAATGATTGACTGGACCCTCTCCACCGGGTATTAACTATTGTACTTGTTATTAGCTCCAAATACCAACTCACACCATCCTGAATATAACCAAGGAATCTCACCATGCAAACGTTGTTTCCGTTAAGAAGAATCTTGGGAAGCTTTTCTTGGTTTCCGGAATAGTCACTACCATTATAATATAAGTCCCCGACATAAACAGCAGTAAAGGCACTGCAAATATTCATTGAAAAAGACATACAACTCTGTAACATCCTCAAGAACCATGTCTAAGCCGAAGAGTTAGCTTCTAAACGAGAATTCTTGGTGACATGGAATACGCATATACTTACTGACATAGTCATCAAATCCCATTAAAGTCCCAGAGAATTCTGACTTTGTGGTCAGTCCAGGAACTTGTCAATTGCTGGTCCAGAATTCCCACAGCAGGATATTGTGTTAAAGAGTCCAGGTTTAAACATACCTTTATCGCCTTTCATCACAACCCAAATCTTGGATCCGACACATTTGTCGATAAGCTCTATAAACAATTTTAGTGATTGTCCCACCATTCCCGCTTCGTGAGGATTAAAACTTGTCTCTTACCGAGAGGTAATAGTTGAGAAGCCATTTTTATACGGCCACGGCCAGATATCCCGGGGCACAGTCGACAATGTGGTTAATAAAACGTCTAAAACGTCTTTGTAACGTATCTTGCATTCACAGAATGGTTAATGCAAGACCCTTTGCTAGACTTGGATTTGATTGGGATAAATAACGAATATCAAATAATGATTGACCGTCCGGACCATAACCAGATTCACATTGCGCGCTAACCATAAAAGGATTAGCGCATTGGTGATTACTGTTTGCCATCCCAGGGTAACAAACAACGAGGGATTATGCTACTTTGCACTACCTTTCTCTCTTGTTAGACAGCATTTCTGGTTTTTGAAAATGCGCCATTAGGCTGGAACTGTATTTGAGCTGCGAGCATTTTCCACACGGCGAATATGATGGTTCCCAATGCGGGAACGCATAAAATCAGCTGCAGGACCATGGCCACCTGGTCGCACTGCCTACCTAGTGAGAGTTCGCAACATTTACCACGGCAAATCGTACCACAGCACTTATAGCAGGACTCGAATATCTCGGCCTAATCGAGGCTCACAATGGTCGTCTGGCTGTCGCGTATGGTGCGAGTTGGTCCCTCCGCGAGCTACATCAACCACAGTCCTCCACCAACCACCTCCGAGCAACCGTCAATTCTCCGTTTGTACATTTCGACAGAGCGATGGCTTCGATGACTTCGATGATGTCGATGACTTCAGCAATCCCCGAAGCAAAAACGATCTCAGCTCGATGGTCCGCATGAGAACGGAAGGACGCCTGCCACATATCGACGTTACAAGCTCTCCGAAAAACAGCGAGAAATTACGTCAAGAAAGGATAGCAAAGGAGAGAGTGGAAGAGCTTGCTCGCAAGGCCAAGATCGATCAAGAGAAACGAGAACAGCAGGCCCGACTGGCGGCAGAAAAGGCCCTACTAGAGGCAGAACGGCGAGCTCGCAAGGCTCTTAAGGCAAAACGGAAAGAGGCCCATGAGCAATGGATGAGGCAGTTTAACAACATTATGCTGCATGAAGATCGCCTTTCCAACGTCGTGGATACTTTTGTTGAGGAATTTCATGATATCGTACATGCCAAAGCTATATCAGAGCTGAACGAGCTTGCCCTATCGCTCTTAAATCTACGCAACGAGTATGAGCAGTGCAGAGGATATGTCTTTATGAACTGGAGACTATCTATTGAACAAGGAATATCCAAACTGGACTCTTGGATCAACTTCATAGCCCAGAACCTAGACGATAACCATGCCACACCACAAGCTTCTGCAAAGAAGAAAATCGACCGACTGCTCACACCTATGGTCACCTTTCATAATGCTTATCTTGGTTCGCAGGATGCAGGCTTTTATTTTATGAAATCCTCTCGATTCACCAGAGATACGCTTCTAGAACTGGCTAAAGATGTCCCAAGGCATAAACCGTTTTATCATGGGCTGGAGAAAAAAATGAGGGATAATGAAGATCGTATTTTGAACCTAGTTCACCAATACCGGCGCTTTAGAAGACGCTCGCTCTGGTACAAACCTCTAGGTCTAACACAAGTTGTCAATGTTGCCTCATCTTTTGATTCTTCTTGGGAAATTTTGGGGCTGGATAATACGGAGTATTTGAGGTCCTTACCCCTGAAGCGTCGCGTCGAAGCATGCCTGGTCGATTGGTATCTTCCGCGATGGGGTTCCCACTCTGCACGCAGTTTCGAACTTGATATCAATTGGAGATACCTCGATGTGTTGTATCCATTCGAGGTGGTTCGTTCAGGGAACACTTACATCAACAAACTAGCAAATGCTCTCAGACTTTCTCTAAAAAGGTCAGTGCAGACTACGTTTAAAACGGCCACTCGACAAAGAAAAGCCATCGCATTCAAAAAATGGGAGATACAGGCTACCATTATAGCTTCCAATGTGGAACACGCCATAAACCAACTCAGATACATAACATGGGCTAGGCTAGAGACCGAGTCCAGAATACACCGTCTCGGTGGTGTTCCTGATACCATCTCCAGAGGGTTATTTACCTCGCCAAAGCCTCTTAGTCAGGACATACGGCGCTTTCTCCGCTTCGTTTATAATATATCCAACACGGCGGATCTCGCCAGCCGAGATGATTCTGAGAATATCTTCTCGAGGATGAAAAATATCAATATGTCATCTAGCGCCTCACGCACTAGAAACAGAGTTTCTTTGATGACACCGCACTCGAAATCTACATTGGATACTACACACCCATTGAGTACGAGAGGTTCCAGAAGTAGACGGTCTAGAAGATTGAAATTAAAAGAATCCTCTATAAAGGGCAAAGCAGGCAATCCACCAAAAACCCCACCCTCAGGTACTAAAAAGCAAGAGCATCTTCTCAAAAGAAGGCGCAGAAAGAAAAATCTATTTGGTAGTGGAGAGGGGCTTGATGATACTTCACACGATGGTTCACATCCCACTTCTAAGAAACCTTCCACTAGATGAACTCGAAGAAGGGAACGTGCCGACAGCTTTATCACGAGCTTCATGACCTCCAGAACCTCCAAGTAGAGATGATCCCCTGCTCCAAGGACCAATTTTAATAGCCTTTTACGAAGCACCGCAGTTCGAGATGAAGGGAATAAGCGCACATTTGATAGTCTGTCGTGAACCTAAATAACAGAATCATACAGCGTCGACATTGAGAAAGTGTCTGGATTTATCTCAACCGTTTCTGATTAAGGTAATGGGTTCAGGGCTCGACAATCTTCCTATCAATATCTTATTGTACCATGGCTAGACGTCTGTATATATTCATTGCGTCGACAAAATTTCGTTTCCCATCACATCTCTGTCTAATATATACAAATTTTGGATATAAGATACCCTTAAAATGAGTAAAGTTTTCTTTAAAACCCCCAATTATAGATATTCGAATACTCTAATGCATTAATAATTCACACATGGCCAATATCTTCCCTGCATTAAAGCCTCGTCCGTAAAACACCGTAGAACATGCTCCAATTTAACAAACCGCCATTTTTATTACCAGCTATGCAACGAACAAGGTAAAGACTAGCCCCGGACTGGTAGAATCTTCGATGCAAGAACCTCCTGTCGACATAGGGGACATTCAGGCTTTTCTCGAACCCAGTCTCGGATACATGTCCAGCAAAAGACATGACCACAAGTCGTCACACTCGGGTCTTTGAAAAGTTCAAGACACAATGTGCATTTCCGGTTCTGTCCCTCCGGAATCCATGAAACTGAAGTGGGGTCTTCGGAAAGATCATATCGTGCTGTAGTCGCATTCAAGGTTGGAATTGACGGTGGGTTTTGAACGGAAGAAAGAGGAATGTCTCCCTTGCGCTCGACTGGTGTTGTCTTTGATCCAGTCTCACTTCCTTTTTGTAATGACTTGATTGTCTCGCGTAAATGAATTATTCCTTGTATAGTCATCTGTAGCACTAGGAGAACTCCTAACACCTCATAGCCAACGCGTTGTTCACTTTCGTCAATCCGTTTTGTGAAGACATACCGCAGTCCCCAAAGTCGTTTTGACAGATGGTAATATGCACCTGTGAAGTAAAATGTCGCCAGGCTTAAGGCGTACATAGGTGATGGTGATGTTAAGGAATCGAGATTATCGAGGATATATTGTTGCACCCGTAATGAATTCCAGAAGGGTCGTCTGCTTTTGGATTTATTTTCCGCTCCAAGCGCAAAGCTCTGGGTCGCTTCCTGTGCATTCTGTCTAGCAATACTTCTCTCTAATTTAGAGCGAAGCTTCCGCCGCAGTGAGGGCAAGGAATAGCCGAGAAACCAGGGTAGTATGATACTGCTAACAATGTAACCGCCTCGTCGCGTAATTGATGGTAGCTGTAGAGTATTATCTTCTAACTGCACAACATCGCAATATTCTTCTCCCAGGGTTCGATTTCCGATGAGCGTTGTGAGTGAGAAGTATAGAAGTTCTGTGAGGTTCTTAATGGTGTCCGCATTGCCATGCACGTAGCGAGCTCCTTTGAGAGCCCTGACAATCGATTGTGCCTGGTTTGTCAGGCTCGCCGTGATGAAAGTGTCCTTCTCGTGAGAGCGTATGATATCAGGAGACGTTGCGAAAGGAAAGAAATGTGTGGTCGGAGCAGATGCGCTTGCTACTGGTGATTGCTTGGGGGGCTCGGAGCTCCCAAAGGCGTTGTCGGACATCTTCAGGCTCCTTGAAGGGCTATTGACGGAAGAAGATCAAGTATTTGATGGCAATTGAAATAATCGAAGAAAAGCCCTGACAGATCTGACAGCCGACTCGAACATAAGCCGCTTCTTTGCTATCAAACTGCGAGCCGACGGCGATACTTGAGCCATCCGATAGCCTCGGTAGCTATCACGTGATGTCGTGATAGTAAGGCTCCGTCTTGGCTGGCGGCGTTGACGTGGGTCGCTCCACGTGACTAGTGCTCAGAATGGGCAAGTTGAGGCTCGGGTTCCCTGTGCACAGGCCACTCACGGCCAAGTTTACATGTGTTTAAATCGCCTGCAATAATGAGAGATGTCGATGCTTTCTCACTTGCTTCGCCAGCTTCAATCTCTTCTGTGCTAGGTTTTGGGATGGTTTGATATTTTTGTTTTCGTCCGACCGGAGTCCCTCATTTCCTGTGATTGTGTCTTTTCCCCTTCCGACAGAGTGCCAATCACAATCGCCTTGTTGTCTCATCATTCGCTGGTATTGTGGTGGTCTCTCACTGTTGGGCGCCACGCCTGCTTCATGAGATCATGGCAGATAGCAGCGTCCAACCACCAGAAGAACTTGATTACTTCAGCCTTCTTTTCCCCCTACCCTTTCGTGTTGCGATTCTCCTTGTGGCAGGTAGGCACAAGACCCAGACCATCCATCATCGGGAATATCGAACTAAAGTGTTACACAACCGTAGGCTTCTGGGGATGGGGATTTAATTTGCACTATCTGTCTTTGGCCAAAATTGTATTCCACGCTCCCTGGGTTTCTGGATGACTATCATACTGACTTTTCAGGATGTTCCTGCTTTAATTCGATATCCCTCTCGGCAGTCGCCTCACCAGATAACGCATCACCTTTCAACGTATCGTTTAGCCACTTTTCTCTCGATTCCTCTTGGGGCCTTTCTACTTTTATTCTGGGTTGTGACACACGGGTCAACGGAAAAAGTACCCCTTTGGGAGTCGATCCCACAAACTTACATTCTCCTCCTGGTGATATTCTTGATCCTTCCTTTCCATCGCCTATCACGAAACGGCCGACATCGACTTTTTGCCTCTCTTCGGCGTATTAGTATTGGTGGGCTGGCGGAGGCTCAAGATGGAAAATTTGGAGACGTCCTCTTGGCCGATGCGCTCACGAGCTATTCGAAAGTTGTGGCCGAGATCTACATCAATTACTGCATGTTTCTCTCTTCCGGCGTCTCGAGTACGGGAAAACCTGACCGGAAGTGTGGGGGGCGATTGGTCGTACCTATACTTATTGCGATACCCTTTGCCATACGTTTGAGGCAGTGTTTAATAGAATTTCTACGAGTGCGACGTGCGAGAAACCGGAACGATGGCTGGGGTGGTCAGCATCTGGCCAACGCCCTCAAATATTCCACCGCTTTTCCAGTGATTATATTCGCCAACATGGAGCGGAACTTCGACTCTGAATCTTCGCATGGAATTAGTGAGGTTACTGTTTCACGATTATGGTGTGTTGTCTGCTTTAAATTGCGGGCCTGGATTTATTTATTAACCATCGCTCCTAGGGCGCTCTTTTCCTTCATAAATTCCGCTTATTCTTTCTATTGGGACGTCACCAAAGATTGGGACCTTACCCTATTGACACCAGACAATCGTCTTCGGCGGCAGGACTACCCATTTGGACTACGTCGACATCGGATCTTCGCTTGGAAAGAGCTATATTATGTCGCGGTCATGATCGACCTGGTTTTAAGATTTAATTGGCTATCACGTCTGTCTCCTCACTTGGATCAAGTCAACAACGTTGAAAGTGGTATCTTTTTCCTCATGTTCCTGGAAATTGCGCGACGGTGGATGTGGGTGTTCTTCCGTATAGAAACCGAATGGGGTGAGTACTGTTTTACTCTACTAGTAAGGGATGTTTTGAAGCTAATCACTTGTTTTTCAAGTTCGATCCAATCGGGGCCCAGCACCGGACGACATATTGCTCGGTGATTTCAATGGGAAATTTGACGACGATTAAGTAATAAATAGTCGGGTACGGCTTAATAATGTATTCATTTCTATATTGCATAAATTTATACTGCTTATTTTAGAGTTGTTTGGTGTTGCTTTTTAAGAATATAGACGGGTTCAAACAATGTACATAATTTTGGTTCTGATAATATCCAACTTAAATGAGTTCTCGAATGTCGAAATCAATATATTCTCCAAGTAAAGATTTCCATTTAACTATAGATAATGGGACAATCATTATTTACAAAGCATCTTACGACACCACCCTGTGTGATACCGAAACCTAGACAAGACAGAGATGGAACGCCAACCGTGAACTTTCAAGTAGATTAAAAACAAGTACAATATAAAGGACAAAACATAAAAATTCAGATTTATACTATACCCCTGAAACGAACACAATGCATAAGAGGATCAGGATATCACTAGCAAGTGATATTCCTCATCGAGATTGCTCACTATCGGTTGGCCGAGCAGGCGGATGGCTATCGAAAAGATCTTCAAGGTACGCACTCGGCGCTCTGCCCTGAGGCGGGACGTTCAAATTAAGAGTGCTAGTTGACGCTCCGACATGATGTGATGAGCGGTTCGCATCGTGGCCTCGGCTTGGGGGTAACGAAGGAGACCCCGGCGGGCTGCGTCCAAGGTTGACTTGACTGTGACTTCCGAGTGTTGCATTACCAGCAGCATAGTAACCTGCAGGAAGGTATGTTGATGCTCTATTCATTGATTGATGACTTCCAGCGCCTGCAGTTGGCGAGAAGAAGAGATTGCTCTGAGAAGCAGGATTCTTGGTTGATGATAGGTGGCTTATGCGGTCTGACTTGGAAAGCTTATCCATTGACATCGAAGTTCCACGGGCTTCACGACGAGATTTGCGATGGGTTGAGTGACGACGGGACCTCCTTTTGTTACGCAATAATGACTTATTTTCAGATTGAGCAAGTTCGTATGCTGCTCGGCGAACGGAACGATTGATCGACCATGCTACCATTGCTCGCCATGCTAACAACGAGAATCCAATAAATCCAAGAGCTGCACCCACTCCGATAAAGACTGTACCTTCGGGGACTTTGGACTGTTGCATATATGGCGCATTCGAAGTCGGGGGAACGGTAGCTGTGGGAATGGGGATGCTGTTGCTGGTGCTCTCCGTCAATCTTGGTAGACCTGTGCTAGTCGAGGTCGAATCAGTGGTCGTGGTGGTCAGCGCGGGAAGCGCATTGGTCGTAGTAGTATCATCTCCATTGACCTGGACAAGTATCACCAGAGTCGCCAGAAGTCCGACAAGGAACAGAGGTGGCTGCGAAGCCAGCCGGGCACCAAAGATATTCATTGCGGAGAACGCTGCTGGGGTGGGCGCTTGGATGAGAGGTATTCACTGCTGGAATGTGTGATATGCAGGTGCGTATAGGTCACAGCCCCGGCATTTCTCCGGGAATTGGTAAGGTCTAGGTTCGGAAAAAGTGACTGAAAGCAGTGTGGTTTGAGGCTATAACCGCTGGGTTTTCAATGGGTATAACAGTCGGGTTTGCGAGTTTGTTTCTCGGTTAGTCGCAAGTCAGCGATGAAAACCAAGAAAGGACTCGGAATAAAACGAAATGAGAGTGGTGAGAGATGCGTACGTCCGATAAACGAGTGGACGGCGTGGAAAAAACGAAGTCGCAAAGTCGTTAGCAATATAAAGTGAAGTGTCTAATTAGAGGCGAGACTGTCTCACTCGAAGACCCGAAGGCACTAATTTCCCACCCCTGTCCCAATCTGGACTACACGGTCACGGGGCTGTACTAGCAACTATTATTGTTAACTATTAATTATTAACGAGGTCATTTAGTATTCATTATTAACGAGCTTTTTTAGTATTCATGACTAGTCATCTATAACAATGTACTTCAGAGCCGCATTATTCTGTGCGAACTGGTTCTCCGCGACCATGATGTTAATTAGCATTTAAGCATCGCGTATGCTGAATTAGGCCAAGCAACGAGACTTCCCTCTGCTAAGGCCCTTCTCATGGGAAAATTATTGCAAGGTGTTAAAAGCGGCTTAAATATATTCAAATCAATAAATGTTGGGCAACGAAACACGCGTAATAAGTGGCTATGTTCTTAAAATACAGGTCATCATCAGTGATTACTGCTGCTTCTTCTGCGAACTAGGAGAGGTATCCTTTTCAAATGCAGCATACGAGACCTCCAAACTCAATAGAGCCGAGACACCAACATACAAAATCGTCACGATAAAAAAAAGGGCGATGAATCCCATGAAGATACCTGTCGCACGAATTAGGTAAAATAATCGGTAGGCAGAGGTTGGGGCGAGACACGTACCTGGGCTAAGGAACTGGTATTTATCGAAAAGGGATCTGTTGTCTCCTTGCTCGTCCTGTCGATTGGACTCTCTGAAGTCGCGTTTCAAATCTTGATGAAAAGGGTATTGGTCTTTGATATCATTGCTGTCATAGGTCACCGAACTAGCCTTTCCCTCTTCTTCATACTCTCGAGGAGATGTGCTGTAGATAAGGGTGTATTTTGGGGAGGAGATCTGATCAATTATATCGGCAAGCAAAGCATCTATCCAGACGAGAAATCAATATCAGGTCTATGAAATGTTGACGTTGGGACTTACCATTATGCGAAAGTTGCTGAGCACGTCCCTCGTGTAAAGGTAGGGCCGGGAAGGATACATATACAACCCTTGGTCCATCTCCAAATTTCGCGGGATAATGGCCAGCTGAAATACTTTAATACCGGTACTACCGTGATTGGTATTCAGTGAACTCACTTGAGCCGTCAATCTCAGTCACTTGTGCTGCGCATTCATCCCTCAGCCCATTACCGATAGACAATGGATCTAATATTCCTGTGACCTCCGAAACCGTCACATTCGACCGAATAGCCTTGTCTTTTCCCAGCACCTTCTCCCGAAGACGAGGTGTAGCTCGATGGCCCCGATAGTCGGCGGCGTGGACGCCAGGCTGCGACGCGATAATGTAATAGTCCGACGGACAAGTCTTTAGGTTCTCCCATACATCGTCTAGCACCGAAGTGGCAGGTTTGAGACTCGACGAAGATGATGGGAAGCTATCAAATTATTCGTTAGCATATGTCGGTTGATCCTGACAAGATGGAATGCGCACTCTGATGTCGAAAGAAACACAAAAGGCGAGGTGTCTTTGAGGCCCTCCACAAGCGCAGCACCGAATGCCAATAACAGCAACTGTCTTGGATTCATAGTGCTGTCTGGTTGCGACTGTCGGCAAAGGGTGGTGTTGAAGCAGGTTGACGTTTCGACTTTACTTGGCAGGTCAAGGCGAGCGGGAAGCCTTGGCATGGGGGGAAGCTTCCGCAAAGGATTTTCCGATAGGAATGGAACATTTTTGTTATGCGTTCCACGGAATAAAAAGTGATTTAATTAATTTTAATTTATAAACTCCACTGCTTCTAATTGTCATTCACAATTATCGTCGACATGGCACCTCAGGCAAAACGACGCAAAATAGCCAGCGCTGTCGAGGAGATCAATTTTGATCCAGCGGCGAGGCAAGAGTTCCTAACAGGATTTCACAAGCGCAAATTACAGCGTATAAAGGTGGCTCAAGAATATGCGGAACAGAAAGCTCGTGAAGAAAAGAGAGAGGAAAGGAAAAAGGTACGCTTTGCCACTGTTTACTGCTGGCATTTATTCTGATTTATTTCATCATCTTGTAGATTCGTCAGCAAAGAGCAGCAGAGTTACAACAAGCTTTGGATACATCTCGACAAATGCTTGACGAAGCCCGTGGTGACCTTTCGCAATCGGAGAGCGAAAATGGAAGTGAAGATGAGTGGGAAGGGTTTGGAGAACCAGTTCCAGTGGACCATGAAGCAGAGTACATCGATGAAGACAAATACACCACGGTGACAGTCGAGGAAATGGGTGTCTCGAAAGATGCCTTCCAAGATAACAGGGAGCATACCCCGACTGATGGTGATTCCAGTCATGAAAGAAATGACAAAGAGAAAGGTAGTTCGACGACCAAGCCTCCCAAGAAATCAAGCAACGAAAAGAAAAAGAAAAAGAAATTTCGTTATGAGTCGAAAGCAGACCGTAAGGTCACTCAGAAGAAGCAAAGGATGGGTAGTCGGAGGCAGGCAAAGGCAAGACGAGAAGGCTAAGTGATTTGAAAAGCAGCCTACCTAAAAACGATAGTCTGGTAGAGTTTCCGCATCACATTCTCACGAACCACAATGTCGCTGTGAATTAATAAAGGGAGGATCAATCAGGGGAATCCGAAAAAAATCGATACGAATCGTCCTTGGATTTGGGGTAAATTTAAACGGCTAATTCATTGCTAATGACGCCACATGAAACGATCCTCCTAACAAAACAACAACTGATGGATATTTCGAAACGGACGGAACTAGACATATTTCACCTATTTATGATTGTAGGGTCATTATTTAAACATTGCTAATCGACACCTCCAGCTCGTGCAATTCCTTCTGCAGATCGGCGTATTTCTTAGCCATCTCCTCGTATTTGCTTTCCCATTGACTGTTGGACGACTCTAGGGCCTGGACCTTGCGTTCGTAGTGACCAGCCTTGACATCAGTCTGGCGGAGCCTGTTGTTAGAGTTTGTTAGCCTTTAATCTTGGTAAACTGGGTGCACGAGGAGATAATACTTCTCGTTAGTTTCACGGAGGTTCTTATCGGCTTCCTCAGCTTCCTCCTCGAGCAGCTGAAGGCGTCTCTGCAAAGCCTCGTTCTGGGTATCGTGTTGAGCGCTGACATCGGCCTTGTCTTTGAACTCTTTCATATTGCCCTCAACCTTTTCAATCTCGGACTCGAGGAGTTGGTTGCGATGCGTCAACGAAGTGATTTCTTGCTCCTTGGCTAGGTTCTCTTGCTCCAAAGACTTAACCTTGGCCTTGAGCTCCTCGACTGACGCTTGGGCCTCGTCCGCCTCAACGCGGAGGGCGTTCATTTTCTACATCAAAAAGAATCAGCATCATGCACTTGATATCCCCGTGCTGGGGGTTTCTGGGATGTCGCTGATGAGCTGTGTCGGTGGTGGTGGTGGTGATGATGGCAGGCACCCAAGTAGAGCTACCCCGCCGTCAGGGATATGCAGAGGGGTGGTGGGCGGCATGAATACGCACTTCTCTGATCTTGTCCATTCTGGAACGCTGTTCACGGGTAGTTTCTAGAAAATAGCAGTATCGGCAGGCGGTTCGACGCAGCAGAATAGGGTGTGCAAGAGTCCGAGCAGCAATAAACTCGAGAAGTCAGTCTGCATGGGCTGCGTGGTGTCTGTGGCTAGTGGGAGTTAGGCTGCCCCTTCCCCTCTGTTGGGGGCCCAGCCGGCCATTGATCCATGTCGGAAGGCGGTGGAGCACGACGATCGGCCTGTCTCCACGGGCAACCGCCACTAGTCAACAAAAGTGCAGCCTTGCTCCTATGCAAGTTAGCTCATACTTACTGCTTACTTACCTGCACTCTGCACCGAGAATTGAATTGATCTGGACACGCTATCATTGACGACCTCCAACGCATGATAATCTCGCTATAAACTATCCGGGCAACAATGCTCGCACTACGCGATAAGGAGAACCTGGTGCACACGCACCAAACGACCGCTGCCGCAAAGCCTTTGAACCAGGGCCTTCGCCAGTTGCAACCAAAGACTCCTGGAACCCGACCGTCCAAAACACCGTACAAGATTCCCCTAAACGATGAAAATGGCGTTCCAGCGTTTGGAAAGAATACTGTCAAAGTCAAAGGAGCTGGAGTTGGAAATGCCCAGCAGTCGAGCAAGGATGCCTTCGTCACGCCTTTAGGTGAGTAGCCCCGCGCGCGCGTGTGTGTATGTGTGTGGAAGAGGCTCCTGCTAATAAATCAATTTGTATTCAGGACCGCGCAATCGGGCTCCTCTGGGAATGAAGACGACCAATGCCAAAGCAAATGCTTTCCAGACGCCGGGGCTACAGGGAGACACTTTGAAGGCACCAAAAACAAACCGCAAAGGCTCTAGTCTCAAAAAGGCCAAAAAGGTAGAGCCTCTCGTTCAGCCTTCCCAACCACAAGTATCAGCCAAAACAGAAGAGGATGATGTGCCTGACGTCGAATATGCTCCTCCTAAGCCAAAAGGTAAATTCCATCATGGCGCTTTCGACGACAAAAGTTGATGCTAATGTTGTGCATAGAGCTCTCTGACGACCCGGAGGAAGTCACCTATAATACCAACTTTCCACAGTTCAAGGGGCGCAATATTATACGCGGATGGGAGAGAATCTACTTACACGGCGACATAGGAGATGACGGCCTGACCGATCGCGAACGCAAGTTCCAGCAGGAATCTGTGTCCTATGACAAGATGATCGATGAAATAATTCAAAAACAAGTCGAGGATATCGAACTGCCAGGATTGAATGCCCGTGAAGCCCAGGACCTGCCATCCTTCGATGAGCCAGATCAGCAACGACATAACAAAGCCAACGAGAAGAAAGGTCTTAACAAAGGCCTGTCTAGCCTGAAGGCACGAGATGCTGCCAAAGCCCTTTCCCAGACCAAATGCTCATTGGCAAAACGTGTTGAAAGCACCAAGGTTTCAACGAGCCGCACATCCAAGGCGCCATTGGCCCTCATAGCGCCGAAGAGGAGGACTCCTACTCCAACAAATTCATCAACCGCACACAACACTGCTGCTGCAGCTAGCTCTCGTACCACTCTGGGATACTCTAAAGGCAGAAGTGTGTCCTCTACGCTCCAGACCAAAGGAAACCCAGCGAAGGAGAAACAAGCTCCATCAAGAGGAATACTCGACCCAAGAAAGTACATGCAGCTCTATGGGCCTCCTCCAGCTGGCAGTGAGATGTGGATGCAGTGCAAGGAGGCTGGGCTGGTGGCCGACCCGGAGGAAGTTGACAATGACTTCGTCCTGTCGCTGGATGAGGAGGATGAAGAGACCAGAAACTTCCAGCTCACACTATAGCTGTTATGAAGACGAACAAAGTTGTGGGAATCGGCGTACGAATAAACTTGTCTTTATATTGCTATCAACAGCAGCGGTTGACGATGGAGAATGGTTGGCTTCCGTCACCAGTTTATCACGGCGTTCTCGGGCAAGATACGATGGGCAGTATTGTTTTCATGTATGATATATCTCCTGCAGACAGATTCTTCTACTGTATTGCATCAATTAGTAGCATGGGATCCACTCATTTTAATGCCATTGATTACTGCTCTCTACACTCAGTGGAATGCAGCACAAAATTATAAATTGGAATAAAGTGTAATTAAACAAGTTCGCCAATAAATTCCTAAATGTCCTACTATTGAGAAATGCAATTGGAGTTGTTGCGGTGTGCAGGGGAGCTCTAGGGCTAGCTTCCCAGGCGGGCACGGGCCTGGTGTACCCACCACTGCCTCTCTGGCCCAGCTCCTCTCTCTCTCCCTCCCACAGACGCCAGATC
This sequence comes from Talaromyces proteolyticus, assembly GCF_021365285.1. Taxonomy (NCBI): domain Eukaryota; kingdom Fungi; phylum Ascomycota; class Eurotiomycetes; order Eurotiales; family Trichocomaceae; genus Talaromyces; species Talaromyces proteolyticus. The sequence goes on from NW_025764281.1 coordinate 159,393, forward strand.
TCTCAATTCCCTAGCACCAACGTCAATTCTCTGCGAGACAATGGCGAGAGCACACTCCGAGTCCTCTGAGGACTTTGAATTCATCGAGACTCCCGCTGCTCCTGCTGCCACCCCTGCCCCTGAGGATTGTGGAGTTAGGACAACCTCGGTAAGTTCCTGAAACCTTGAACGTGGCTCCATTGTCTAGATTGTTGACCTCTCCGATTCTACTAGTATCCTGCGATCAAAAATGCTCCTCTGCCAGCGGACTCCGCAGGCAGCGACAGCTTCTCCAATGTGCTCCTGATCATTCTCCTACTCGGTATTCCCTACTACCTGGCCCGTCAAGTCTATGGTGGATTCTATACTACAATCTTCTTCGCCATCTTCACCTCCATTCCCATTTTGGTTGCGTTTTGGACTGTTGCCTCTTCAATCTCTCCCCGAAAGAATGAGAAAGCCAAGTACCCTGGCCGCCCCGTCGAGCATTACTTGCAGTTCCACAGCGAGCATGACCGTGCCCAGTACCACGGTAAGAGCAAGATCCCCATGGCTGTCTTTTACGAGAAGTACTTCAACGGCGAAGTCGACTTCAAGGGTGATGCTCTTGATGTGTTGGAGTATCGACATGACTGGGCAAACTTCCGTTTCACCTGGTCTTTGTATAAACATTTCTTGACTGGCTTCATTCCTGAGTTGTTGTTCCATACTCGCTCTCAAGGTATCCGACCTAACATCCTAGTCCTTGGCACATTAACTCACATTTTGGCCTAGATGAGGAACAGGTCCGCGACCACTATGATCGCGGTGACGATTTCTATGCTTGGTTCTTAGGCCCCCGCATGATCTACACATCTGGTATTATCAGCGACATTAACCGAGAGGAAACCCTGGAAGAGCTGCAAGATAATAAACTTTCCGTTGTCTGTGAAAAGATTGGTCTCAAGCCCGGTGACACTGTCCTGGATCTTGGCTGTGGTTGGGGCACTCTGGCCAAATTCGCCTCCGTCCACTACGGTGCTCAAGTGACTGGTATTACTCTCGGCCGTAACCAGACTAAATGGGGAAATAATGGTCTTCGCAAGGCTGGCATTGAGGAATCGCAAAGCCGTATTCTCTGCCTGGATTACCGTGACGCACCCAGCGTTACCGGTGGCTACAAGAAGATTACTTGTTTGGAAATGGCCGAACACGTTGGTGTCCGCCATTTCAGCAAGTTCCTCTCCCAGGTCTATGATATGCTTGATGATGACGGCGTTTTCTTCCTTCAAATTGCCGGTCTGCGTAAGTCGTGGCAGTACGAGGATCTCATCTGGGGTCTTTTCATGAACAAGTACATTTTCCCTGGTGCCGACGCCTCCACTCCTCTCGGTTTCGTTGTAGACTCTTTGGAAGGCTCTGGTTTTGAGATCAAGAGCGTTGATACAATTGGCGTCCACTATTCTGCTACTTTGTGGCGCTGGTACCGTAATTGGATTGGTAACCGCGAAAAGGTCGAAGCCAAGTATGGCAAGAGATGGTTCAGGGTAAGTGAGATTGAATTTCTACATAATTATCTACTGATATTTTGAGCGACTAGATTTGGGAGTACTTCTTGGCCGCTTCCACCATCACGTCTCGCCAGGGTGGTGCTACTTGCTGGCAACTTACTCTTGTCAAGAACATCAATTCTACTCACCGTGTTGAGGGTATCAACTCCCAATATGGTCTTTCGGGTGCTCGTCAAGCAGCCATTGATACTGTCGGTCACGGCAAAGTGCCCAGTGCCCATGTTCCTACCAAGGAGTAAACCATAGAGCCGTTCAATTCACGCGCCAAGTTATTTTGAATGCTTAATCTCTATTATATAAAGCAGACAACTCCTATCTGTGCAATTAGGACGACTATCCTACTCACCCCCGTCCGAACTTTGGGTGTAGGCCCTTATGCCTATCTCTAGCCCGAAAAATTGTTCTTCTTATTGGGAAAAGCACCCCTAGGTGTATATTTCCTACATGCCTTTTTTTTCTTTCTGTTTCTAAATATAGATATGTCTGTGATTAATTTGTACCATTTACCTTGTAATGAGAAGACTGTGACGTGTGACATGAACTGCTATTACAATGTTCGCAAGTGGAGAGGATGCTTTGAATGATTCAATGTTGTGGATGTTCAACCAGCTATCAATCAAAGACGAAATATAGGTATAATACCACAAGTATGTTGCTAAGAAATATAATTGTATGTATCAATCTTTATAAAACTGCACATTCTCGATAACATTATGTAGAGTTTTTAGCCATTACATATTTAAGATTGAGAGATTGATACTATCGTGACAAGTCAAATATAAATAACTATAATTGACTACTTGTGACACCATCATCATATATAAACTTGATTTCAGATTCAACGTAAGTACTTAAATTATTCAACCCGTTTATACAGTTTCGCCCTATCTGCACCCGCGCCCGCTCCTTGGCTACAGCATGCATCTGACTTCTCCGTACTTTGATGCAGGGTTGACTGGTTGAAGGCTTGCGCGGAAGGGGGCACATCCAGAGCCGGATTCTTCGTGAAGAACCCATCCGGTTTCAACATGACGCTCACTTTCTCTATAGGCATTACCGGGAAATCCTCAATACGAGGGTTGTGGGTGAGACCGAAAGCTGTGATGTTTCGTTAGCTTTATCTCCCTTGATACGTAGAATACTCAAACTTACTATGCCAAAGAACAACGTCCTTGTTTTCAATAGCAGCATCTCTCGCAACCCATTTCTCAACACCGTCCGACTGTCGGCTTTGATTGGTGAATTCTCCGGCAGCATACAATTCATCGTCTTGATAGTTAGTCACCCAGATAGGCTTCGACGCAAATTCTGCACGTCTGTAATTGAATGAATTCGGGCCCATGAGGAGCATTTGAGCGGGCGAGGTCTGTAATTTATATGCAACTGGTTTGTAGGTAATAGGATTGATCACGTTGTCATTACGGATCTTGAAGACGCGATGACGCTCTACTGAAGTGTTGGCGGAGCCGGATTTCTTCAATACAGTCTCTTCAGTCACGTAGCCACATGAGAATGGGTTATCTTCGCCTTCTGGCATGGGTACGCTATCTTCGTAGTAAATTGTGTTTTCAAACCCGTCGATTGCCGGATCGATTCGATAGGAAAACATATGTTGGTGGAAAGCAGCCACAACACCGGGGCCGACGTTGGTTCCCCAGGGTACAGTTTGTCCGTCTTCGTTGTCGAGGGGAGCTGTAGAGAGAATACCCGTGGCTCGGACCTCAAGCTCAATGCCAGCTGCTTGATCAAAGATGTAGGCGAAAATGTATTCGTAGTTGGACACGGTGCAAATCATTTGTACGACCAATTGGCGGTTACGCACGACGGTTGCGGCGTTTGTACGGTAATTGGTGTGTTTGTGTTGAAGTCCATTGTCTTGTTCGTGCAAACATATCACGTTCTCCAAATGAACCGGGGCTCCTTTGGAGTCAGTACGCCATCCATCAAAATACTTGATGTGGCCGAGGCAATCACATCCAAGAGACAACTGGTTGGCTGTTACTCCAAATCCAACGTCACCAACGTCGAAGGCTTGCTTGCGATGGAATGGTTTGCGGGGGTCTAATAGATATTATTAACAAATGACCGTCGACATTGAGTATTTAAGTTGCTTACCTCCATATGGGACAGTCATTTCGCAGAGTGATAATCTATAAAATAGGTTTCGACCTTCATATGTGACGTTATGGATCACCAGGCCGTCCCGAGTGTTGAAGCCAACCCGGAAACGCCACTTCTGCCAACTCACAAGGTTTCCATCCACACTGAAAGAAGGTCCCTCTGGTTGCTGGACAATGTAGGGCTTCAGATCCGTCCTCAAGGGCGTGTCTAAGAGATCGTGGGTATATTGAATAGTTTTCACTGGCTTCCAAGGCACGGTTGCCGTCACTGTGTGGTCTACGCCTGCTGGGAGGTAATCCATTCGGACTAACTCATGGGTGAGGCCGTCAAAGACTGGCGAGAATTTGCATGGAGTCGAGTAGTGATTGTTCTGAGGATGGTCAACGCCGACAACATACATGTAACACTGAAACAGTCGTCGACTCTCGTTCGGATCGTCGGTACCATAAATCCACGGGTCATTACATATGGTAACGCCGGCAGGAAGCTGCAACTTTTCCACTTCCTTCTGAACTGCGGGATGCCCTAGACAAAGTTCTTCAATTGCTAGCAATTCATCCACGTCCACGGGACCCTGCAAAAATTTGCGTGTGAGCAAAATGGGCTTATCTGACTAGAGGTCGTGGAGGATACCTGGACGTGTTTGGGCAGCTCTCGAACATGGATGACAGAGCCAGTATCAACATTCAACAGGGCTTTACAGAAAGCTCCTGTATCCTGTCTATGAAAAAGGACCTGCAGCACACGAGCTGGTCTCGGTGGCAGTGGCTTCCCTAGCCTTTCGGCTTCGATGTAGGGAACCGCATCTTGCTTCAAGGGCTCCTGTACATCAATGCGCTTGTATCGCAGTGTTACCCCAGGGAAAGATGCTTCTAACAACTTCACGGCAACCTGAATCTCTGAAGGCGTGAGGGGGTCGAAGGGATGGAGCTGTGCCAAGCTCGCCTCTGAGGCCACCTGAGGGACGACCGACATATCGAGAGTCACTTTGAGTGTGCCAAGCTCGCCGGGTATATGAATTCTATTGGTGTATATAAACGAACAATGAAGAGAACTAATGAAGCTGGCATAATAAAAAATTCACGGTGGACTGACTGCCTTTTAAGTACTTCACCTGGCAGATGTGGGGACCAGATCTGGAGCGGATGGACTTTCCGCATGGAGAAAACACCACTGGCCCTGCGATTGTGATTTGCTTATCTGCAGCCGCTTTGAACAGACTTGTTATAGTGTTCAAGCAAATGCCTGAATGCCATAACTCTGTACAGCGCATTGCGTTGTTCTATTGGGCCAAGCACTAACGGTGGTGAATTACTGGCACTGCACGATAAGCCAAATCTCCGCATCGGCGATAAGCCTCCACTGTGATAGGCCGGCGTGTCTCTTGCCTAATCGGGGATAGGCTATAGCCGCTCTTTCTCTCTCTCCACCCACGAAATAATCACAGTAGTCAGGCAGAGTCCTTCACACTCGTCAATTTTCGCGCAATCTTAATCGATGCTTGCATGCACTTGGCGGCAAGTCTGAGTCTGACTATCCTTCAAGCCAGGCCCGAGATAGTATGATAACAGAAAACGCCCACCAATTGTCTCATCCTTAGGGGATAGCGCCTCCGCAAGAAAGCGTCAACGGCACCGTTTATCTACACCAATCTTTTCTAGCCTGTGCATTTGCTAGCCCCCCAGCGCATGGCAGCACATTCGACTGTATATAGATTTTCATCCGCGGATCAGCCGCCGTTACGTACGAAGGCTAGTAGTCGGTTAGAAGCAAGATGGAGTCGCTCGGGATGTCTGACCTGCAAGAAGAGGCGGAAGAAATGCGATGAGCAGAAGCCGAGGTAGTTTACTTCCCAGGGCTTGATACGATCCAATGTTTTTAACAAGGAACACAGATGTGGGAATTGTACCAGACTCGATCGCGAGTGCGAGGGTTATGCAAACCTATGGCAAACCCCTTTTGAGCCATCGATAAAGACTTTCCGGCAGGAATCCTTAAAGCCAAGACGCTCAAAGGACTCTCCAGCGTCCGATCAGGATGATAGCAAAAATCAGCCATCGCCGTTGATACTGTATCTGCTGGATGGTTCAGCTGTCTCCCCAGAGCATCAAGTTATGTTAGATTCGGAGTCCACAGCAGACGATTCCGAGCGGGATCAGAAATCTCCTAATGACTCAACAGCATTGGTTTTGGCTTCGCGTAGTGAAAATCCAACCAATTGCCACTTGACCCATCACCCTTTTCAACCAGCGTCTTCCTCCGATCTTTTCTATCTACAATATCATGCCGAAAGAGGCTTCAAGCTTATGTCGAATTTGGAGACTCAACATAACCCATTGAAAGAAGTCTTAATTCCTCGTGCACTATCTTCGCCGCTTCTTTTAAGTATAATTTGCGCTATGTCTGCAGGACATATGGCAAACTGGCCATCTCCGAATCAAGAGAATTTGAGGAATGCGGAATTGACATATTACGGTCGAACCCTTTCAGGTGTCAGAAAGGCTCTGGCACAAATAACACAGCAAGACGTATTGGACACAGCTAGTATAGATCTGCTAGAGGAACTCATTGTCACTCTTGCATCCTTTTGTAAATATGAAGCAGTGCGAGGGGCCGTCAATTCTTGGAGAGGACATTTAGAAGCTCTACAAAAGCTTGTGACCTACCGTGGAGGGCTAGCCAGCCTTGATATTGAAATTGCGGATTGGCTTTCGGGCTTGTAAGAGGAAATCCCATCTGTTTCGTTTCTTTCATATCTAATCGATGATTAGGGTTACTTATTGGCAACATATGGCCAAACTTACAAATCCGAAACTTGCATCTGGTTTTATTCTCTGTGACAGCATTTATGATAGTCCTAAAGTGGATATATATCTAGGATGCAACGAGCAACTGGTAAAGATTTGTTCTCGGATCTCTGATCTTCGCTTTTTTGGTCACTCCACAACGGCTCTGGTACAGGAGGTATCTGAAATGTACGTATCTAGCTAACTTCTCTCGTGATCAACCGGGAAGAAATCATTGACAGCATACAGAAACGAAATACTTGTTAGATGGTCTTGGGAAAAGCAAGATTTCATCATACCCCCAGGGATCAGTGAAATGACGTTCGAACGACTTCGAGTGGTAGCGCATCATTTCCACTACGCTGCGTTCATATTTCTTCATTCTATTATTGATATAATAGCCCAACCAAACTTATCAGACCTCGAAGACCCTCATGCCGACTTCAGTTCCATGGTACACTCACTCGTCGTATTTTCCAAGACTGAAGCTTTACAAAATTTAGTCTCTCTCTTGCGTACCTTGCCCCCAGACAATCACTCTGAATTCTCGGCTCTCACTTTCCCTCTATTCATTGCTGGCTGCGAGTATGAAGAAAGAGATCAGCTGGCTTTGATTCTTGATTCACTGCAAACTCTGGAACTGAATTTCGGTATCCTCAATACCAAACGTGCCCAAGAGTTTTTAGTGAACTTGTCGAGATTACGTGCCAAGGGGAATTGGAAGCACTGGTTGCACATTCTAGAAGATGTGGATTGGGACTTGATACTAGTTTAGTACAGAAATATTTAACTATATAAACAGGTGTTTGTCAAATGTCTATCTACACACAGAGATACATCATGTCACGGACGCTCTCGATTTTTACAACTTGGCCTTGGGAGTTTCCTGTTCCTTCTTGGCCTGATCTTTGAGTACCCGTCGAAGGATTTTCCCGCTAATACTCTTGGGAATGGCGTCCACAAATCGAACACCACCACGCAGCCGTTTGTGCTGAGCAACCTTGGAATGCATCCACTTGATGATTTTGGCAGCCTCATCGTCATCACTGACGCCGGAAGATTTGCTCTTGGCGCTGCGAACAACATACGCCCTTGGCACCTCGGAACCATGCTCTTGGCTATATACACCAATGACAGCCACATCATCAACCGACTCATTATCGACAAGAAGGCCCTCCAACTCAGCCGGGGGAACTTGAAATCCCTTGTATTTGATGAGTTCCTTAACTCGATCGGTGATATAGAAGTGGAAATCCTTGTCCTGGTACCCGACATCTCCAGTGCGGAACCAGCCATCTGCAGACAGGCAACCGTCGGTCGCCTTCTTGTTTTTGTGATATCCCAGGAAAATATTTGGACCACGCACATATAGTTCACCGACTTGTCCAACCGGCACCTCTACGGGTTCCGAGTCGTCCTCTGGGGAGGTCATGTATTTGGCTTCCAAACTACCGAGTAACTTGCCCACCGAGCCAATTGTTTTGTTCCAATCCTCCCAAGGCTGCATGTGTGTTGTAGGGCTTGTTTCACTCAATCCATAGCCTTGCTTGATGCCAACCTTGATTCGTGATGAAGTAGTCTCAACTAGTTCTCGGGTGAGTGGTGCGGCTCCCGAGTTTAACATCCGCAGGGTCGACATATCGTATTTATCTACGATAGGGTGTTTTCCGAGTAGAAGAACAACAGGTGGGACGACAAAGGCATATGTGATTTTGAAGTTTTGCACATTGGCACAGAACTTTTCAATGTCGAATCTTGGCATAACGACAATCGTGTATCCGGTATACACGCCCGAGTGGATTATACAAGTCAGGCCTAGGAAAGTTAGAGAATGCTTATATACCTTGAATAATCACTAGAAAAAAAGTAAAGAAAATAAACTTACCATATATGTGAAAGAACGGCAAAAAGGCCAAGATCTTATCACCCTGGCCATCTGGACCTCCATTCCACGTTAATTTATCTCCATCACCAGCCTTGCCCTGTAAAACGTTCGCAACAATGTTTCTATGAGACAACATGACACCTTTCGGCAAGCCAGTTGTTCCTGAGGAATACACAAGATACGCGACGTCCTTCTCTGGGTTCACTCTGGTTTTGCGGTATCTCGATGTTCCCGCCAAGTTTCGCACGGAGGTAAAATGCTTGAATTGGGCATTCGGGTCGCGCTGGTCTCCCAGAAGTATGATGCGGTCCTCAGGTATTCCGACCTTTTTCGCAGCCGCGCGGGCTACGGGGAGCATGGGGACCTGTGTGACGATGGCCTTGGCCTCGCTGTTACTCAACTGAAAGGCCAGCTCTTCAACGGTGTATGTAGGATTCGCAGGAGAAATCACACCACCGGCCCATGCTACTCCGTACATGACCGACGGAGTATCAATGGAATTTGGGGAGAAAATGGCCAACACATCGCCTTTCTTCCAGTTCCAGGTCGCCTTGATGCCGTGAGCAAAGGTGAGTGCGGTGTCCCGGAGCTGCGCGAATGTGTAAGATCTCTTTGTATCAGAATCGACGAGCATAACTATTACATTCATAGATTAGACTGAATGGTTCTCAAGAATGATTTGTGTTGTTAATCCCACCTTTGTCGTCTGGGAACGGCCGGTCTTTGCGCTCGAACATGAACGACCAGACATCGACGTTGGGGACATCGATGTCCGGGTAGGAGGACTTGGTAGGCATAGCGAATTGAGGGAGCGTATATATACAAAGTATACCGACCAGGGCGACGGCTTTATCCAAGTATGAATTTATATCCAGGAACAACCCAGGCGTCTTGTGATTTATAGCAGGGCGGTTCCTTGTCGGCCATGACGGCCCTGAATGCGACTAGCGCAGAGGGATGGACGCCCCACCCGAATCCTGGAGCAATCACCGCTATTCGCTGGGGTAACCAAGCCTTTGACAAGTGCACCGAAAGATAACGGCCCATTGGAAAAATGCCTCGGCTTCGGCTATATCACCACAACAGTATCGGTTCTAGGATATCTATTATACGTATTAGACCCATAACTCGCAATGCACCCAACATCCTAGATTCACTGGGTATATACTTCGGCCTCTTGTATATTGTTGAATATTCTTGTGCAATGCGCATACCTCATTTCCTTCCATATAGGCAACGATAATAATCGGTTCGTGTACCTGGTTTTGTCACTCCTCGGCTTAAACATATCAAGATAGAGACAATACCTACACCTGCCCTTCTCTACAGCCCTGCTGTATCCATTCTACAGGTAAATTATGAATCTAAATGCCTCCATAACGGCAAACAATAATACTGATTGTCGTACATAATTAGTTAGTAATACTAAGACGCACTAGAATGCAGCCGTACTGCCCATTGGCCAGACTATAGCTTTAATCCCCATAAAGACTAGTGCAGATGCACTTGATGCGTTTTGCTGAATTTGTGCGAAACCCCTCGTTTTCATCTCTTGTTCCCTGTTGGCTTCGACCATATTATTCAACTCACATACGCCGAATCTTTTTTTGATTCCTGCTGAAAGCATTACCTATTTTATCCGGGTCGAGAGACTCCAGTTGAACGTTCCAGTATATACATATGTGTGTAGGTATTGTGTATGATGTGAGCTGGAAGCAATCTATTGTGCTTCGCAGAATTTTGAGGCACTTAAGCAAGATGGGTGCGACTCCGCCAATCAAGTTAAGATATTGGATCAAGGAGAAGTCATTAATTCGTTTCATTGTATTTTATATACTTTTATTTTGGAATTTATTTTGTCCTTTCTGCTTATTTATTATTCGATCGCTCCCTTCTGTGGCTATTACTCGTCCCCTTTCCAAAGACATCATAGGGGTGGCATGCCACGCGACAGCTTGCATACAAGTTAGTACTTCCCTTTTCCTTCCGCCGCGAGGCATATGGTCTACATTGAAACGATACAGAGAAGATTAGCATGGACCCTGCACTAAGGATGACACGCTCAATCAAGGAGAAGCTAAGGTATTTTTTAATTCGCGGTTTCGAATCCACTTCCCCGCTTTTTTCCCCCTCCATGATATGATTGGCCTGCCTCTATTTTAATGATGGAAAATACTACAGTACATTGAACATAATTAGATTATGACCATGAGAAAAAAATATTATAGATACTAACATCTACCACAACATTTGAAGTGACCGACAGATCATCTCTTTGTACTGGTGTTCCGGTGATGTCATAACGTTTGAGCCGCTTCCGCAAAAATTGGTTTTCTTTTCTGCCGACATATGATCTGTAAATATATCAAGGCTAGAATACCAGAAAAATTATTCGACCTGTTTCAGCGCAAGTGAGACCTTCAGAGCAGGGTAGCTGCACTGATCTGCTCCTTCAATATTTCGATATCCCGTCACTGTGATTGTGAAATGTGGCATCAATCAGCACGGTCTGACATCAGGTCCCACACGTCTTCGTATCTTTAACAGAGGTCATTTCTATTCATAGTGGGGGAAAACCCCGATTTTCGTTGACCCCGGATTTTCGTTGTCCAGAGCCGTGCCAGCGAATGTCTCACCCCCCCTCAACCTAAACTTAGGATTTGAGCGATCTGACAGAACCCTAACCAAGTCGGACGCATCCGGCGAACCCATCGTTCCAGCGGTCAAGGCATGGTTGTCCACCAAGAAATGTTTCCAAGGATCCAACATAGACCGCGTGATGTGATATTTTGTCTTTTTTTGGGATGTGTTCCTACTGGTTGGCCATGCACTGCCTCAGGCCGTTCTTGTCTGTTGAGATGCATGTGGTCTGGCAATTTTTATATGAGAACGATTCCACCAACCAGCTCCCCATTCGGTATTCATGCTCCAATTAGTCCTTGTGCTCTTTTGATACTCGTATTTTTCTGCTTACATACGCAGCCAGTACTCCGATTTGATGAGTAGATGTTACGGTTCAATGGCCAAATCGAGCATCCTTTCTATCTGACATACAACGCCACTCAAAAAATAGTTGTCACTTCTCATGATTGGCTTTCTAAGCTGGATCGAGTCAAATACGAGCCAAAAACGTGGACAGATCTGCGAGAACTCTGTAGAAGGATCTGTTGATCTATTCTTGGAATCTACGAATGCAGGATTCCCGAGTCAGAAATATCTCAGCTGTTATCCACTCATCTGATTCATATCCTATCATATAATAATAGAAGTGTAGGAAACAATCATCTATTGGTACCGGCTCTGCAAAGTTACTTCTAGCCAACTGTATAGGAAGCAATGTCTCACCATCTCGTTAACTGCTGGTCCGTCATTGCTTACCCCAGTAATACGAGTTCCATGGATTGTGCGCCCGGGTGTGTACACATACGAAGTGTTTGTCTTAGGGCTTTTGGATCGAGTTGAGAAACTGACTGGGCGATAAGACTATGCTAATTGTCAGAAAGGTAGGCATGGGTAGATGATGCATGTCTCTGGAGCGGAGAAAAAAGCATATAAAGGCCGAATAACCCTTCGATATCCTGACTCTGAATATGTACGAATCATTGAAGAGTCAAAGAACAAGACTATTATATAAGATCTAATTACGTGAACCATCCGCTGAATATCAAATCATACCATCAGTCAAACGAAAACCACTCTTTACAAAATGAAGTCCTTCTCAGCCCTCACCCTTTTCCTCTCCACCTCGATCCTCACCTCTCTGGCCTCTGCTACCCCCATTGCAGCACCAGGAAACGGCGACGGGCAGCCCGCCCCTGTCTGCGGTACCTGCAATCCTATCTCTGGACAGAACTCCTGCGATCCCACGACCTCATGCATCAACACTGGCACAAATTTCCATTGTGCGTGTCGTGCAGGATACAAAGCTTCCAACGACAACGACAACTTCAACCAGCAATTCAGACTGCAAATGCCCAATTATGAATTCCTGGTTTTCACGCCCCAAAATGTTGTATGCGATACGCTGTGCGATAACCCATATGGTGGTGTTGGGACTTTGTGCACCGAGGTGCCGCTTTATACTGGAGACGGCTGTACCGCTTAGTTAATATTGCCTAAACAGTTTGGGTTTACGTTTTCGGTTTACATTTGTTTAATGTTGTTTCAGTCGAAGATTACTCCTTCCAGTGCTGGGGGCGATGCTTGACCGATTTCAGGTCAGATTACCATAAAACTCATTCGTTAATGAATGACTTGTTTCTACTTAATATCAATAAATTGATATGTTTAGCGTGAATAAACCAAATGTGTTTTCTCGATAAATTTACCACTAATGGCTACCTTATGCCGACATTTCACTCCGTAACGCAAAAAAATGATATCGCTCGATCCCTGTATGGTCAGCCAAACCCAATAAATAAAAAAACCATAAGTTCGAACAAAAGACAACGATCTCCTATTCTACAAATGCATATCATCGTCATCGTCGCCAACATCAATGAAAACAAGGCGGGTGCCATTGCCGGCGATTTGCCAAACCTAGGCCTAGTCAGGAATTGTGTCTGTTTTTTGTGGAAGTAAAAGGCAACTTACATTCATTTCCGCGTACTCCTCGATCGTCTGTGTTAGCTGATCTTCTGTGAAGCCCTTGGCCAACACCCGCTCGCGGACCTTGCGCAAGCTGAGTTGGCCGTCTTCTCCATCGCCAGCAGCAGCAGCACCACTTTCACGCATGCCGCGGATCAGGTTGTAAATCTTGCTTGTAGGGGTTTGGTCCGTTGCTGCGCTAGAGTCGTTGGACAGAGAGGCCTTGCTGACTTCAACAAGACGCAGGGCTTCGTCAACATCCTCTGGAACGACAACGTCGCTGAAGCGAAGACGGGCCAGGGCTTGTGACAAGCGTACAACACCCAAGAGTGTACGGGGTGTGACGTGCGAGAATTGTCGATTACTTGCTTCATCCCGTTTTTGTTGCTTACGCATGCCAACATATGCTCCCACCATATAATCAGAAACTTGCTTGGGAACCACAGGGCGGTAAGACCGAGCACGAGCAATATATTGGCGAACCTCGTTAGGGCTGAAAACGACCGAGTTCTCGCTGGTTTCTGGGTGCTTGTTGTGCATGTGCACATATGTCACATGATTGGCTAGCTCTTCATCAGCATCACGAGATGGTGTGTCAAGCATGAGGAACATGACATCGAAACGGGAGAGAAGGGCAGCTGGAAGATTAATGTTCTCGACGGGTGAAATTCGAGGGTTATAACGGCCATACAGAGGATTGGCTGCTGCCAGAATTGATGTTCTGGCATTCAATGTTGTGGTGATACCCGCCTTGGAAATAGAGATAGTCTGTTGCTCCATGACTTCATGGATTGCAGTTCTGTCTGAGTCGTCCATTTTGTCGAATTCATCGATACAGCAGATGCCGTTATCAGCGAGAACAAGAGCACCTCCTTCCAAAACCATTTCGTCCGTAACAGGGTCCCGCATGACGGCAGCAGTAAGACCTACGCCACTGCTACCTCGGCCAGTGGTGTAAATGCCCCGAGGAGCAACCTTGCAGATATATCTGAGTAATTGAGATTTGGCCACACCAGGGTCACCCATGAGACAAATGTTGATGTCACCACGGATATGCATGCCATCCGCCATATCCTTACTAACACCACCAATCAACAACAGCAACAAAGCCTTTTTCACATCAAGATGGCCGTAAATTTCAGGAGCAATAGACCGAGCAAGATATTCATACATATGCCCAGAGTTCCTGTACTGCTCAATTCTCCGCAGAGTCCGGGAATCCATAATCATGGTATCGTAGGCCTTTTTGTGTTGAGTGATATACTGAGCCTCCAAGTAAGTGTCGGTAAGCAGACCGGCGCGAATTGCCCGGAACCCAGTATACGGAGTTGGGAGGAAAACACCCGCAATATCGACAACATCTCCAGGGTTCAGTTGTCTTGTTAGAGTGCCATTGCAGTGTACGGTAAGAGAGCGAGGGATATGGCCGACGGGTACCTGATCTGCCATTTCCTGGATTTTGACCTCCTGGAACGGAATAAATTTCGAGGCCCGAGTCGACAGGAAGAGCTGTCCTTTCGAGTTATTGGCAACACATTCATCAGAGGGGCATTCTGTCATAGGCAAAAATGACTTTGAAGTAATAGGTTGGAAAACCTCGCTTCCGCATCGGTCGCACGTATATGCATTGATTTTGACAGCTGGCTTGACATCGGAGACTCGTGTTACGATACCCCTAACAGTAATAAGCATACCAAGGTGCTCTCCTCGCACATGGCGCACTGCTAGAGCCTTTGAGCTTTTCTCACTGCTGGACCCAGACGGTGTCAACGGCTTGAAGTTCAAAGTGTAGCGCCGAGTCAATTCGGGTGGAAACATTGATTGCGGTGGCCCACTGTCCATCTCTGCCTCCGTGGCCATTTGAACCGTCTCGTTGCGCTTGTCACGTTGTGACATGATAATGTCAAGCACGTCATCTTTGAAGCTATAACAACGTTAGACAAAGCATTGCCACTATTTCTGTGAAGTACTCACGAAATCTCTTTTGTCTCCTTTGGCATTATTGCATCCACAGCATTCGAGAAAACGTCGATGTAACGCTTTGTGTTTCCTTGAATCGATTCCACCAGTTTCAGGTCCGAGTCGTCAGGGAGGGCTTTTTCGAACTACGGCAGTAAAAAGTCAGAAAGAATCAAACTAGTCACGCAAATCAGCCCAACTTACTGTTTGAAGATCGTCTAGTTCAATTAGAATGCTGTTGCTGTCCCTATTTGCAATGTCCTGAAGAGTTTGCATATATTTGTTTTTGGGATCGCGGCGTCGGCGAGCTGTCTGACCTCGCCCCTCTTCGGCATCATCCATGAAATCGTATTCGTCTTCGGTACGGTCGCCATCAATGCGCAGATCTTCAATTGCCTCTGTTGCCGCTGCATCAGATGCCGAATCAAAGCTCTTGAAGTGCTTGAGAAAGTCCTTGAACGCCTCCTGCTGCGCGGCGTAGTCAACTGGCGCAGGATACTGAAGGAGAGTCATCTTGGGCGCCGACGGTAGGGGAATCAGACGCAGATGTGGAAACCCAAGTACTGTGTATGTAGGATCGAGCGCACGCAAATTTATATGGCCTGCATAGAGGACGGACAATACGAAGCCCAATAGTTATTATTAGGCGAGAAAATGGAGGTTGGTAGATGCCGCTCTGAATGGCGCTAAGCAGCAACACGCGCCGACCGCGTCGCAGCGCGTTGAGGCATTCTCAGGCCACTTCGGGACTAGCTCATATGGCACGTGCGGCGGAGCGGACTAACCCTCGGTCCGGCATGGGCCGCGGAGGAGCTGGACGCGGACAAATTGCCGGGGAAGCAATCGTATGGCAGGCGCGGAGTAGAAGGAAGCTCACTCTTGAACATACCGTCCCTCATTTCAGCGCATTTGTGCAGAACGCAGCTCATGGTCAGCGTGGATGCAAGAGCTGTTTGTATTCTTGCGCCATGGCTCCTAGCAAGAAATCTTCCACCACTGCCGAAGTCGTCTTGGTGCCTCTGAAGACATGTCTCGTCAATCTACCGACTTCGGTTGTCTCTCTGCTAGTCAATGCGAACGCAGTACGTACAAATCTTCAATAATTAATAATACCGGCTAACGCCTGTTTCAGGCTGCACAGAATGTCATTGTGGAATTACAGTACCGCTCGTCAAGCTCTCAAACCTCGGCTTCACGGTCATCATATTTGGGATGGACAGGAATGCCCAGTAAGCGCAAAGTGGCGCCTATGGTGAGCAGAGATGGAATAAGCGCTGGCTCTTCTGCCAGAGAGCAAGAAGTAGCAGTCGTTGAAATCGATTCGACATTTGGCAGGGTTTTGGGATTGAACGAGGGGCAGAAGGTTTGTGGGAAGCTTACCTCGGCGCAAAATGACGATGTATTGATGTCTTTAGGTTGGATTGTTTCTTCATCTCGACCCTCCAGTTGCGCATACAATTAATATTGAGCCATCGACACCCGCAGATTGGGAGAGTATGTACAATCGTCGGGGAAAATAGGGCTGTGCTAACGCTTTATAGTCATTGAACTACATGCATCGTTCCTTGAGTTGAATTTGCTACATCAGATTCGTGCTTTACCGAATCCGAACTACACAGGGGCTTCCTCGACCCCGGCAGACCACTTACACCCACTCACATTGCATCTGTCCCCTACTTCTACAGCCAATATTATTGTCACTGCTCTTTCTCCTACTCCACCTGCGACCTCTCCTTTTGCCAAGATTGCGCCTGATGCCGAAGTCATAGTAGCACCAAAGGTCCGCCCAAAATCTGGCAAAGCAAACAGAGGTGAAAATCGAAGCACGACAAGCAATGGACGCAAAAGCGTAGGGGCGAGAAGCACGAGTAGCACAGTGAGGCCAAAGAGTAGGGAAGCTGAACCTGATCAACCGGCAGTATACCTTAGGGGCGTCGATAGACAGTATGCCGAAGAATGGTTTGACGGAAACACTGAAAGTCATGCCAATAGTGGGTTTAAGATCTGGGTAGATCGAAACCTTCTTGCAACAAACAAACTTCGTGGGCATGAGTGGGTAGTCGTTTCAATTGTCCAACCGGCTGGGTTACAAGCTCCGTTGGATCCCCAACAACAGCTGCATCAAAAGGAACAAGAGTCAGCCGAAGTTGGGCGGCCATCAGCCAAGCTTGTGGCAAAAGTCCTTCCTTGGGATGACGCCCCGGACAGTCGCCACATTGCTTTGTCGTCGATGCTATGCACAGCACTTAGTTCACCGGGAATTGTAGGAGGTGTTGTGAAGGTCGAAGCTGCGCCGTCTCAGCTCGCCCGATCTGCGGTCAAGTCGATTAAAATTTATCCATTTGCTTCGGACTTGACTAAGAAGAAAGATGGCTTGAAATTTGGCGGAGACACTGCTGCATCCCGAAGCGCTTTGGCAGAGAGAATCAAGATCACTTATGGTAGCCCTGGAGCGGAATCTGGGTTTATGTCTGGTCCTCTTACCGATGGAATGGTCCTTCCAGCAGCCGACAGTCAGTTTCCCGCCGCCGTTTTCGACGGTGCTATTGTACGATTTGACCCCCCAATCAAAAGTTCTGAATCTACAACGTCTCTTGGATGGATATTAGGATCAGAGAGCAAGCTCAGCATTGATGTTCAAGCTGAGGTACCCAGACCAGTTGATATAACACTTTCTGGCTTTCCCACGGACGAGCAGATACCTTCCTCACGCCCAGAGATGGTTGGAATCGATTCACTCATTAACAAGAGCTTGACAAATTTGTCACGCGCGTCGTCAATACTTCTGACTGGCGGCCTTGGGTCCGGAAAGACAACACTATGCCATTTACTAGCTCACAGACTACGGGAAGAGTATCTATTCAACGTGACTTATTTCTCCTGTCGGAAACTGGTAACGGATGAAACACGTGTTTCAACCATTAAGGAGACGCTTAGTCGATTGTTCATGTCGGCATCCTGGTGCACACGCCTTGGTGGTCGAGCTCTTGTGATTTTGGACGATATTGACAAAATCTGTCCTGTAGAAACGGAGCTACAGGTTGGCGGGGAGAACGGCCGAAGTCGTCAAGTCAGTGAGCTAATTTGTTCCATCGTGCGCGAGCACTGTACAATGACTTCTTCTGTGATATTACTCGCTACAGCTCAGTCAAAGGAATCTTTGAACAACGTGGTTGTTGGTGGCCATGTTGTGCGCGAAATCACTAGCCTGAAGGCTCCCGACAAGGAAGGCCGGCGAAAAGTGTTGGAGAAACTTACAAGTCAAGACAAGGACCTGAAAATGCTTAATGGCCACTCCCGAAATGAGAGTGGTCCGACTCAAGAATCATGGCTAGACCCCTCAAACCCTGGCAGCCGCCCCAGTTCTTCAGGTGCAGACGGTTTTATCCTGTCAAGGGACTTAGATTTCTTGGACTTGGCTGGCAAAACAGATGGATATATGCCTGGAGATCTTGTTCTTTTAGTTTCTCGGGCGAGAAATGAGGCTTTAATTCGATCTGTACACGATTCCAGTACAGAATCCACAAAAATAACTTTAATGACCGATGATTTCGACCGTGCTTTGAAGGGTTTTACACCAGCTTCGCTTCGAAACGTTACGTTGACATCATCTTCCACAACATTCTCTTCAATTGGTGGACTTCACAGTACTCGACAGACATTAATGGAGACCCTTCAGTATCCCACGAAATATGCTCCCATTTTCTCCCAGTGTCCTCTCCGACTACGGTCCGGGTTGTTGTTGTACGGATTCCCTGGTTGTGGTAAGACACTACTCGCTAGCGCAGTAGCTGGCGAATGTGGGTTGAACTTTATCAGTGTTAAAGGCCCTGAGATTCTCAACAAGTACATTGGAGCAAGCGAAAAAAGTGTTCGTGACCTTTTTGAGCGTGCCGAAGCTGCTAGGCCGTGTATTCTGTTCTTCGATGAATTCGACAGTATCGCCCCTAAGCGTGGTCATGATTCGACTGGTGTCACTGATCGTGTGGTCAACCAGCTGCTCACTCAGATGGACGGCGCCGAGGGTCTTTCTGGGGTATATGTGTTGGCAGCTACTTCGAGACCAGATCTCATCGACCCAGCCCTGCTTCGTCCTGGTCGTCTGGACAAGAGCTTGCTTTGTGACATGCCATCCCACGATGACCGCATTGATATTATTCAAGCAGTCAGTAAGAAACTGAAGTTAAGTGCAGAAGTTGAGTCTCGTGTAGGCGAAATCGCATCTCGAACAGGAGGTTATTCTGGAGCAGATATCCAAGCAGTTGTATATAATGCTCATCTTGAAGCCATTCATGACCTCTTGGGTGACCGCGCCTCAACGACTGCAGCATCGGCGACCAAAAAATCCAGCGGGGCACAGGCAATAAATGGTTCAGACACAGCCAACAACAAATCTTTCATTCAATTCCTTTACTCTAATGAACAAGGAGATGATAGCTCTACCGTTCGCACGAAACTTCCGCCACCGGCCGTCGTGGCCGCAAAGCTGGAAGCTCTCAAGCAAGCCCGTCGGCGTCAACGCCAACTCGAGCATGGAACTCAACAGGATAGCGAAGCCCATCAGCAGCAACAACAACAACCAAATGGCACATCAGCAGAAGACACTGGCGACGAAGTTATCATTGGATGGCAACATATCGAGCGATCGTTGGCAACGACTCGCAGTTCGCTTAGTGACCGAGAGCGTCGTCGGTTAGAAGCTATCTACAGAGAATTTGTAGTGGGGCGAAACGGCGAGATGCCTGATGGTGAGGGAGCGAGAGAGATTGGCGGAAGGACTAGTCTGATGTGAAGAACTGCTGAAGTATTTATTTATGCATATATATCTTCATGTCCGAAACATAGTGGACATGTAAGCGATTGTATATACCCCTAACTTCTGTATTGACCTGGTTGGGCAGTTCATCTATGTAAATTAATGCATATCAATTGATGTATCAAAATTAACGGTTAGCTACAATCATTCAAAATGTCGACAGACTAATAGCATTCTCAACCATGTATCCGCCTTCAAGAATAGCAAGCATCCGTGGCTCCGTCCCTAGTTAATCCAACAGCAACCAGAAGCTGATTGGGAGATGCGTATATGCAAGGTTGCTAATAATGACTACAATAAAGTAACTACATAAGGTGATTCGGTGATTACTCATCTCTGCACTGGGCCCATTGTGGCCGTTTACTTGATTGAGCATATCATTAGTAGACCTTTTTGGAGGCGGTAAAGTTGTGAAAATGGCCTATAAGAAGCGACAAGATGACTCTATTAAGAATTATGAGAAATCTAATTAAAAATGAATGTCGAAGAATAATGTGGCAGGAGGGTGATGCTTCAGTTATGCATCCTTAATTTCAAAAGCTACAGTCTGTACATGTGCTGGTCTGGTCCTTCCAAGGCTGGACTTCGTTATTATTTTGCGATTTACTAGTTTCTGCTACCTAGATATATTTCAAATGTCTTTATTCTAAGAAAAACACGTTAATTTTTAATGGGCTTGTTATTGGAGACAGCTCAACTCTTAAGAGTCAACTGATTAATGCTGCTATGCAAAGCCATAACTAGTACTGACTATAATCGTAGCCAAGCTCATTCTGCCAGCTTGTTACCGTAAGTATACGAGAATTGTCTCCGAAAACGAAAGGGATTGCAAAGAAACAATTTTTTGTTACGTGTAACTAGAGTTGGGTCAATAGTGCTGGTAGACATGGTCATATCAATGGAAGGCACAGATTTATCAATATTTACAGCAAGCCTTTACTAAATAACTACTAATTACAAATATACATTACTTTTTCCTGCCACAGATCGACCAGTTACAGCGAGCTAATCCTGCGCATAAGCCATGATAGAAGGTTCTGTCCCAGTCCAGCTTCCATACGTAAGTAAATTAATTAAGGCCAGTAACAGTAAGCCCTCTGTCCCCAAAAGGTCCTCCAGGTCCAACCCGTCGGCTAAAAATGTCGAACAGACCTTATCCAAGTCCAGCCTCGAGATGTCTCCCGGCCCATCGTGCGTGATAGCGTCAATAGCTAGAGCCCACGATAACGGATTGTATAACATCCCTTCATGGGTGTAGAACGAGCCGCCAATTTTGTTCGCGCAGACTTGCTGGACCCATGCATTTGTGACGCCAACATTGCGCTCGTCCCACATGTATGCCGATGACGAGTTGGTACCGCTCATTGGCTCGACGATTTCGTCGAAGCTCGAATATAGTGTTGTTGTGGGGACGTATGCCGAGTTACCACCATTGGACCGCAGTGTTGCAGAGAACTTGGATGTATATTCTTGCTGTGTCACAGAAGGGGTGCAGGTCAGAAAGGGAAATCCGGGGCAAACAAAATAAGCCAACACGGTGCCATGAAAATCCGGGCTGATGGCGACAAAATCACTCAGACTGGAGCGGGTTGAGGGCCAGTATTTCAAAGCCCATTGTGTATCGAGTCCTCCCTGAGACCAAGATATGGCGGCAACTTTAGTCGAAGAAGGGCTGATGCCGGATATGTAGTTGATGGCATACGCAACGTATTCGGCGTTCACCTGCGCATCACCCAGGGATGCGCCGGGGATGTTGATCCAGACGGGATCGAGGTTCGCGTAGTCTCCCAGTTTGCTAAAGCTGAAATGATACGTGACGCCGGCGGGGATGAATGTCCCAGGGACGAGGATGACTGGGATCTTACCACCGACGCCGTATGAGAAGGATTCCGGGATATAAATTGCAGACCGGAGGGTGTTCTCATCGAGTGTGTAGGGGGCGTCTCCTGGTGATTTTGACGGATAGATTGATGTTTCTGGGTCTTTGGGGTTGTCATTGTCGACTGAGTTGAGAGACGAGTTTAGGAAAGTACCCAACAAGTCTAATACTTGGCCGATGAGTCCCTGCGATAGCAACTCTTCGACTGCGACAGTTAGGTCTGCGGGGGACCGACTGAAGATGTTGGAGATAGTAGCTGCAGCTGCATCGACGGAGCTAGAGTTGGCAGTGGTGGTGGATGATTGTGGATGATTGTGGATGATTGGTCAATGACCGGACCTTGGTGCCGATTGACGTTGCTTGCAAAGAGAGATAGGGATTTAGACTGGCCAGGTCATCTGTTACCGAAGATAAAAGGCCTGCAATATCTGATATATCGTTGTCATTATTAACATCATTTCTATTCAAAACAATACTGCTTTTCCGTGGCAGAGCCAAAGGGTTCGCCGCGATTGAAGCAGCCAAACTTGCGCCTATGCAGACAGATGCTATGTTTCGCATGGTTTTTGCAGATTAGATGGTCTTGAGAGCTCTGTGAGAGGGGGAAGAAGAGACAAAAAATAAAAAACCCATGGGTGGCTACAAAAGTTGGTGACCATGGTAGGCGCTATATTGTTTCTTGAATTACAAGCCGTCCAGGACACTCAAACAACATGCGCGGCTGTCATCTACCTCGGTTGCGATCTTGTGAGTCTGAACTGCGGGGGAATGGTTGTTAGTTTACTCAATAGTTCCTTTTCGATCAAACTTAGACTGGGTGTTTTCCTAATAAAGATACTTTGAAGTAAATTTTACAGAGTGCTTAGATGAGAGGAGGCGAAGATTTAGACCATCAAAAGATACTGGCATATTTTAAATTCGTCAAACAATCTTTGGACAAATCAAGTGTTATTGATTAATCAAGGATTCAAATATTCAAATACCAACAGGAAAATAGATTGAGATCGGACACGAGCTGTGCGGAGTAGACAATCAGCCAATTAGAACTGATATAATGGGCCGAAAACAACCGAAATCCCAGGCAAAAATGGGGAATGTGGAGAATGCGGGGGAGTTTGGAAGAACATCATCAGATAAACCATCAGATAAACCATCAGAAAATGTTGATATATGTTCAGATATCGATCAATAGTGCTTCCAAATTCCTCGCGATCCGACTTCTCCAACATGCCCATCGGGGTCTGCAAAATAAATACTTTTCCCTCCGAGATCCCAGTCGATGCGGCCTGTGACGGGGACGCCAAGTTTCTGGAGATGCGCATCCCACTGTGTCACGTCGGCAGGACTACCAACGGCGAAGCAGAAATGCTGTTTAAGATGAGTCCTATCGCCCGGGTTGTCGGATAGCAGCGATGAGATGATCGACTCGCTGGGACCGTGACCTGGGATGGTTCCGCCCTTGGGAGCGACAAAACCCTTGGAAGTCACTCCGAGTTGGAAGAGCAAGAGCGTCGTAGAGCCGAGACTGAAGCCAGCCATTCGAGGCTGAGACATAATATCAATGCTGATGATACAAGTAAACTGATATTAGGATGAGGAAGACGCACTGACTGCATAAAAGGGGCCGAGTTGAGGACGGATTTGTAGAAATCAACTGATGCGCCGACATCGCGCACGTAAAGACATGTTTCAAGGATGTGAGAGATGGGGGGAGGTTGAGCTGCCATATTCAATGCTGGTGATGCTGTACTTCAACTTCGATGTGGATGATCGTGGTTGTACTACCATCTATTTCCAAGTTGCGATTATACCATCGCACTATATAGCAGGTAGAGTACAGTAATCATGCCTTGTTTGATATTACGAAATAAAGACTCTTCGAGACCGAATCGTTTGTCAGTTTCGCACCTGGATTTGTCATGGAGGACGTCTAGACATAGACGCTCGTATCCGTAAGGTGGTTCATGTGGATGACGTAATGTGGTACCATGCATACTTATATCAATAACTTCATTTGTATATAGAAGCCTGTTTGAGACACTTAATAGACTCATCTTTCTGTCTCGAATTCGCTTGACTAACCTGTTTTTTGTATTGATGTATTGTCGATCCACGTTAAATTGGGGGGCAAAAGAACATGTTACACTACGAAGGATATAATATTGATGATGATGGTATGATTTTGATGACACTGATGGCGTCTTATTTATTTGTATATAGAGTTTTGTTTCTTTTACTCTTGATTTGTCTATATGGTCATAAAATTTACGTCAGTAGCATGTTGGAACGCTGCTTTGCAACATTACCTTTTGTTGTTATACTCGTGCACCTATATCATTTTTGATGATTTTTTCAGAAGCATCACCACCAGGCAGAAGACTAAGCATCTAAAGACCTTCTTCTACTGACCTCCAGCAAGCTGAGGAACGAAGCCGGCATAGTAATCCAGCTTACCCAACGACACACCCTCCTTTCGTAGAATGCCATACGCGGTCGAAAGATGAAAGTAGATATTCGGCAAGGCTATGAGATGAGCATACGTAGCAGCGTTCATCTCAGCCGTCTTATCAGGGCCAAGCTTCGTCGGGCCAAGAATATCGGCTTGCTGATTGACGGTGTCCTTGTCAGCCTCATCGAGCGCTTTGAGTACCGTGTCAATGCGCTCGTAGAATTGAGCGAATGAAGTAGGAGAGCCTGGAAAAGTCACTGGCTCCCGACCGGTCACGCGCGCGACCAGATTCTCGGAGAATTGCGTCGCTAGGCGCACTTGGTCGGTCAATGGGTACATGTCCTCGTACAATCGGGCCTGGAGCAGAGTGCTAGAATTGGGCTGTAGCTCGGCTTGGTGGAGGATGTGGGAGAGGGAGTTGAGGATAGCTCGGACCACGACGATGGTGCCGTCGTAGAAAGTGTGTCCCATTGTTGCAGCGAGACGTTTTGATGACTGAGGTTTGAAGGGCAGCCAGGCTTGAGATTTGGATTTGGATTCAATGTTTACAGTTTACAACAGCGCGGACACGTTCCGAATCATTGTCAGGGGTTCCTGATAACACGGAGTTAGTCCGGGGTGTAGAAACACGTGATGCCAAGACTATTGTTGACGGGAGATATAATGCATTGTTTCTTCATGGGTAGTACAATGCATGTCAAAAATAAGCAGAGGACATTCTTGGATATGGATATATGCGGTAAGGGATCTTGGCATTGGGTTTTAGATATAGTACGTGGATAATCCATCATTGGTGTTGCAAGGTTCATTTCTCTTGATATTGTTAGGGATTGAAAATGATGCGACGTTGCGCGATTGCCCGGTCAATGAGACTGAACGAGTAACCTGCCATTGTTGCTTGCAATTGATGCAAGCAACAATATGGATGGCGTATCCCAATCTGCAGCTCAGGTCAGTTCAGCCCAACTCAACTCAACCAAACTGCGGGCATTGCATCCACTGACTCAACCAACATCGCCATGCTACTACGTACATCGATAATTTATACTCGGAAGCTAGAAGCGTCAGCATCCCAAACGGCCCCCTCAGGGCTCGTCCTTGTCATTCACGGATGATGGCCCGGGAGAGCTAGATCAGGTTGTGGGGAGATTGAGAATGGAGACGAAGCCCATGCCATGTTTCACAGTTTCAGCTTGCACGGCGTTCAAGACCACAAGGTTTCATCGTGCGGACTATACCTGTATCTGTTTGTGATGGCGTATCAGCTGTGTACGACATAGCCTGTGCCACAGTCTCCAATCAAGACGACACGCCCACCACATAAGCGGTGGGTTGCGAGATGCGTTACTTCTTAAGCGCTGGGCAATCCCGGGCATGGATGATGTCACGTCCCATTAAAGATCATCTCATCGCATCGACCGGTGGCCACATGTTGTATTCTAGGCTACGACGTGTCTGGAGTAGTATACGGGGTTGTTGTCTAGTCAGACAGTCAAGGACGCTTCTAGAAGCTGGGGAGGCGAACGGATGGGGATGCGACGTATGGTGGGTGTTTGTTATATTAGCGACAGTCAAGAGTCAGCAAGAGAAGCTGCTATATAGTAATAATAACAGCATATACATGTCTACACTAATTATATGGTAGAATAATACTTGGAAGTTGGTACTATAAATACAATATAGAAAAAGACAGCTGATTGGCCAGCCGGCGCCAATCGATAAGGCCAGCAAAAAGAAGCTTCGCGGTCGGCGCAGGCTGTGATTGGCTGAGATACTGCAGCGGGCCGACGGCCACCGGTGCAACAGTAACATGCTGGGTCCACTGCACTGGCCAATTAGAGGCGGCTAGTCGCGTGCCATGCAGACCTGTGCAGACCCGTACAGACCCGTAGCAGATGCGACTGCCACTCACTCCCAAGTAACGAACTTAATTACTACTGCTACTGCTACGTGTTGACTGGATTATGGCTATGCATTCGCGGAGCTGGGCGGCAGTCCGGTTGCACTGAGATATAAATAAAAATAACAATAAAAATAAAAAATACAAAACAAGAATGAAAAGGACAATGAAAAGTGTAATGTGCAGCCTCGCATTCCTCACCCTGGTGACAAATGCCGGACTCCAAGAAATCGCCCCTTGCATGGCACGCCGATTCATACTCGAATGTGCAGGGTACTGCTCTACTAGTAATAATATTGCCTTTACTATGATGGTATTATTAGCCGTCGACGGAAGACCTCCCCCGAACAAGGATGTAACTCTGTCCTCGTCCCGACTAGTCCAGGTGTACTATTGATATTTGATAATCGAATCGTAATACATGGCAGATTTAAGCTCAGATGTAACTTTGTCTCAGGAGGGAAGGTTGAGGCTGAAGGACACGTCAGCTATGTAGATGGAAGGTACCACGTATCAGCATTCCTGCCTACTGTCTACTACCTGCCCATTGTATGGTGTAATGAATACTCTACGGCGATACCGGGTAATCAAATTTATGGAACAAATATACTACTAATAAACAACAGCCCAGCAACACCTGGAAAGCTCAAAGCCTTAAGATAAACACATGAATATTATTAAATTTGAAAAAAAAAAATAGTGGAGCTTGTTTCAGCCTGGAATGCGACGTTGTATGCCGGAAGCGTCAGGCCTCCGCACCACATGGCGATCTCGCTGCCTGAGGCTGATGTTCACCGTCTCTCGGCCATATCATAACACATATGGCAATATTGACAATGCATACATATAGATTTCGCCATTTACGTATATATGATAATATATAATGCATAATATAATCAACTAACACGATAATATAAGATATAATATAATACGATATAATAATGCTACCATGGCGTAACGAGTGTCACCGTGTTACGCTGGCCATCGGCCAATCGGCGGGGCTGGCAGCCCAGCCAACCATAGCCCGTAATCTCGACGGTCTAACCGCATTCCGACTGGGCGCACATACAAGAATCTTACTCTCGACTACCACTGCGACTTTACTGCGACATGATCCTCCATACAGATCCCAGCTTCCTCTCGTCCAGACTGGAGACTCCAGACTCCAGACTCCAGGCTCTAGCACCGCATGGCGAACGGGATCTCCAAACAGTGGCAGAGGTGCATGCATCGGCAGCAGCAGTGGCAGTGAACAGCCCAGGCTCGTGCTTCTGCAACGCTCCCATCCATACAGATGATGTAGTAGCTTTGCCGCGGCCCTTGCTTCGCTGCGTCGCCATTAGATAAGACAAAATCCAGGCTGTGATAAATGATAATGCCATTAACGTACTGCTCGCGTTTCTGTAAACAATAATACGGGGACAAAAGTATATGCGCACGCCATTTGCCGAATGCAGCGGCCTCCATTCTCCATTCTGACTCCACTGCGATCTGCTCCCGCCGGTGCTACCTCAGCCCGTCATACAGCCCAGCTCCAAATACTACTGTACTGTACGGTCTCTGCGCATGACCCGTTGGTCGTAATGGTCCTCATTTTATCTGCCTTATCGCTGCTTCAATCAGATCTCCTTTTCTCCCACCGATCCCACATTTCAGCCCCCTCTGATGCTGTATACTCCCACCAGCGAGACTGGCTGCTGTTGGTACCTCGTCAACAACATCCACAGCAGCAACGGGCCTAATTGCTCAATGCGGTGATCGAAATTATTGTTATTGTTCCTCTTATTATTCAGCCTGCCCGCCCCTGTTGAGTCTCACATTCCAGACGTCGTTTAGCCAGAACAGGAATCCAGGGCCTCCCGCCCCGACCTCTCGTCCTCGTCCTCCTCCCTACGCATCTGCTTGCCATCCTGACCTCTGGCTGCCCACAACACGCCACGCCGAGAGGGAAAGGTGCTGGCCACTTCCCACCCCCCGACAATTTCACTCTCGTTTATCGTCGACCCTGTCCTTCCCCGTCATCATGGCGGCGCCACTCGTTAAGGTCCTGCATCGCATGCAGGAGCTCTTCCACAACCTCGTCGCCGCCTTGGAGGCCGCCCTCTTCGGCGACAACTCGGCTCGCCGCCAGCGCAGGGTATATCGCACCGACCGCACGCCGCGTCGCTCGCTCGATGACCTGATTCAGGAGGTCGATCGTCTGTTCAATGCCCCGCTTGGCCTGCAAAACATGCTCGCCATGTCCGCCCGGATCCAGGAGCAGCTCAAAGCCTGTCTGGAGTCCAACCCAGCCTGCATGCTCCCCTCGTACAGCTACGCCTTGCCTACGGGCAAGGAGACCGGCACCTTCCTCGCCTTGGACGTGGGCGGTTCCAATTTCCGTGTCGCACTGATCGAACTCGCCGGCCGGGAACAGGGAATGAAGATTGTGAATGCGACATCCACCGCGATCGATGAGCAGGTCAAGGCATTGCAAGGAACTGACTTTTTCGACTGGATGGCCGAGCGTATTGACACGATTCTGGCGGGCGTTGGTGAGAAATACGGCCGTGAGGAAAATCCTCTGTCGATTGGCTTGTCATGGTCTTTCCCCGTCGAACAAACCTCGGTCAACAGTGGCAATCTACAGAATATGGGTAAAGGGTTTCGCTGCGCCGACGGAATTGTCGGCCAAGATTTGGGCGGATTGATTGTGGCGGCGTGCCGGAAGCGCGCGCTGAATGTTCGTTTGGACGCTATTGTGAACGACAGCTCGGCTACGCTATTGACTCGTGCCTACGTTGATCCCAAGACTCGCATGTCGCTTATTCTTGGAACCGGTACTAACGCTGCAGTGCACTTTCCTGTCCACGAAATTGGCCTAACCAAGTTCGGTGCGCGACCGCCGAGCTGGTTTGAACGCGCGAAGCATGTTATCGTGAATACCGAACTGAGCATGTTCGGCGGCAAGGTGCTGCCGATGACGCGCTGGGACGATGTCCTGAACCGTACACATCTGCGTCCGGATTTCCAGCCTCTGGAATACATGATTACGGGTCGTTATTTAGGTGAAATCGTGCGTTTGATTATTGTTGAAGCCGTGGAAACCGCCGGATTATTCGGCGGAGAACTGCCGCATTCGATGAAAGACCCTTATACCCTCGACACGTCGATTGCCGCCTTCATTGAAGGTGACACTTCGCCGTCTCTCGCCCCGTCTGCTGCGCTCCTGCAAAAGAACCACACTTTCCCTGTGACCCCAACTGTTGAAGATCTCACCTTTATCCGCCTCGTCTGCAAGTGCGTGTCGAAGCGATCCGCTGGATACCTGTCCACAGCAATCCACAGCATGTGGTGCCTGCGCAATGAGGCGGAATTTTCAACTGCGTCGACCACCGAATCTGTCAAGAAAATCGAGCCTCAGGAGGTGACTGTGACGGAGATAGAAGAGCCAACCAAAAATCTGAGCATTGCCTGCGACGGCAGCGTGATCAACAAATACCCTGGTTTCCGTGACCAATGCCAAACCTACCTCAACATGCTCACGCGCGAGTCTGAGCCGGTGTCGAGCGAGGACGACGCAGCATCTATCACGTTGGAACTTGCCAATGAGAGCGCCATCTTTGGCGCAGCTGTGGCAGTTGCCATCTCAGTTGCTGAGCGAGAGCCAATCTCACTTTGATTTACATGACATAGCTTAAAGCTTGAAGCATACAGCTTACAGCTTACAGCTTACAGCCTACCGCGTGTCGGAGTTCTATCATATATACTAGATGGAACTACTTTCTGGATATCTCTTACCTCTTTAAGAGATTCGCATGTTTACCTTCTTGTCACTCTGCATAGGGCGGTGTTTCGGTATGGTGGTTTTCAAGGCGTTCAGGCATACAGTTTTGCATACTGGGCCTTATTTGTAATGCGACCTTTCATGCACATATATTCCCCTTAGTCTTGCTCTTTTTCAGGTATGCCCGTCTAATGGATGACCAGCGGGTGGAATAGCATAGTTACATAGACGGGGTTGTTGATAACCCTGACAATGAATATGTCCTCTACACGCGCCCATACTCGTAATTTCGTAGGTCTGATTAATCTCTACACAAATCCTGCAGAAACTCCACCATCCGTTTCTTCATCACTGCCAACTCGTCCCGCGAAACCGGCGACCCGTCTTTCCGTCCATCCGATTCTTTAGATGTGGTAGCGCTACCAGTCGTAGTGAGTACAAGGCTCTCCTTGATACTGAAAAACGGCACGCCGAGTCTCCGCAGCTCGGATTCCATAGACCGCGCCATGTCAACGCATGCTCTGTGCACTTTGGCATCGTAGTACCTGAGTTCGATAGCGTTTTCCTCGTCGGTCTATAAACGTTAGCTTCAGCCTTCCATCAAGTTTGCTCCTATAGTCAGACACACTGATATTTTATCACCCGTCCTACCACCACTAGTACCCACCGCGCCGACAGATTTCCTATTGGATTTTATCAGATATATTCCTTGAATGTGAAATGCTAAAATGGAATGGTAAGATGGTAGGAAGGATGTCGAACAATACTTCTTCCAACTGCCGCTGCTTCTCGCCGCGTCCCTGCTGCTTGGCGACCAGCGCCTCGCGGCCCGCCCACCACTGCTTTTCGTGGGAGTGCTGGGATTTTATCAAGTGACGGATTTGCAAGGATACGTTGTCGTGGTAAGAGACGAGGCGGGTGACGTGTTTGAGGGCTGCGGGCCAGGTTGTTATGCTTGAGGGGTCGGTGAGGGTGGGTTTGTGCTGGGGGGACGTTGTGGTTGATGTTGATGATGGGGGTTTTGAGGAGGGTGAGGTTGAGGATGTGCAGGAGTCGAAAATGCAGAGAGAGTCTGCAGAACTGCAGAGAGCTCTGGATTATCGGTGTTGTGCGGATTGCTGGATGTCATTTTGGTTCGTCATTGTACGGTTGGTGGGTGGTATTAATATTCCATAGAGCTGTGACTAGCCAGAGGACATCTAGCTTGTCTGAAGAATTATTATTCCGTGTCAATTCATGATATCATCCGATTATTCCCACCCATTGACATGGTAACTAGGGATTAAGTTAGGTGTTTGATAGTGATGCTGTAGTAAGCAGCCAGCAAGTGGAGCCGCCGGAAGGGAAGAGCTGCCAGCCGCGCGAGTCAGACAATCTTCTAAAAATTTAAACCCCGACGACGTCGACAATCAACCACGCAGAGCCACTACGTCTACCAATTGACAAGCACCACCGGCGACTCAACAAATTACTTGGACTCATTTCTCGTCTACTCGCCCGGCCATAGTTCAATGCGTTTGATTCTGGCGTAAGAATCCAGGGTTCCGCCCGATCCGTACAAACAAAACGAAAAGGACAACCGACAAGCAGAGCAGAGGTATCGAAATGTCTCGCTCGGCCGCCGACGCGACTCGTTTCACAGCCACAGGGCCCTACGTCGGCCCTCAAGCACCGTACAAAATGCCCGATCTCAAATCGAAAACAAACAAGCAGAAACCGCAACCGACGCCGACATCTACGTCCTCGTCATCGTCAATCGGTGGTGCTGGAGGCGCTGGAGGCGGGAATGGGGAATCCGTACAAGGCGAAACACCGCGCCAGAAAGTCGAGCGACTGCGTGCACAGGCTCGCGCAGCCAGGTTGAATCAGAACACGAGTCCGGTGGACAGGCTCATTGAGCGTGGACGGCGGGCAGCGAATGGGGCGCATAAGATGATTATTTACACACTGATAGCAGCGTCAGGTACGTCTTTCCCACCTACGGTTCAATATTTAGAGAGTTAGTGGGTGAGGGATGCTGATACTATGTAGGCGTCTGCGGCGCTCTCACACTTTATTCTGTTGTCTCCCTGACAATGTGGAATCGTCGCCAACGCGACCTCTGGCTCGACCGACAGCTGCAAGACCTGCAAAGCGCTCGCCAAGCATATATCCAGGGCACAGCAACGCCGGAACAGCTGGAGATTCTGAAGAATGAGAAGATCGGGGAGATTGAGAAACAGAAAGCCGAGGAGGCGAAGGAGCAGAGGGTGTGGAGTAAGGCGAAGCGGTTCTTGTTTGAAGGGTTGAATAAGGGGGATGATGCTGCAGGTGCTTCGGCGAGTACCACGGAGGGTGCGAGGATGGGGGTGATAGAAGCGTTGAATGCGAAGAAGGCCGAGGAGGAAGCTGCCGTAGCAGCAATGTCTTCAGTTTCGACGACGAAAGTTGCTGGTTCGTTAGACATTCTGGCTACGAACGCAGAGACGAAAGCGAAGCAGTCTGCCCAGAGCTGGTCGAGTTGGATATGGAGACGAAAGGACTAGAGGGTTTGTTAAGCCGATTTGATTCATTCTCGACATCTCATCTCATGCGGACAGAACGGTTGAATTGTGTTCTGTGTTTATATTAAGACGACATCCGTGGCGTTGGTTACCGTCTTGTGTCTGGCTACATGTATTCTGGAGTTTGCTTCTGCTCAATGAATTACTACTAGAATTGTTTCACAGTGTATAACGTGTACATAGTGAATTTCATTCAATAATATTTTTTTCAAATTGATGTTTTTTATTGTAGATCGGTCTCAAAACTCATATCCAAATTATATTGCAAAATTGAATTTCGAATTCTTGATCTAACGGACTTTCCGAAACTGCCAATCCTAATACGCCATTACTATTTTGTCCCCTGTTCAACTTTTTGATCTTTCCTTTATTTTTCTTTTCATGGTATCATTTGTTATTAAGTCAAGAGACTAAGCGTGACCGTTGGTCTTGGAGGCCTTGAGGGCACGACGAGCGCGCACACCATCGGCCAGATCCTCCAACACATCAACAGTCATTTCCCAGTGGATGCAGGCATCGGTAATACTGACACCCTTCTTAAGCCCCGCAGGACCCTCGGCTGGCACCTTTTGGTTGCCCTCGTTGATATTGGACTCGACCATCACTCCAATAATCGCATCCTCGCCCTCGCGCAACTGGTCAGACACCTCCTTGGCCACCAGCGGCTGGTTGAGATGGTTCTTCTTCGAGTTGCCGTGCGAGCAGTCCACCATCAGAATCTCGCGCTGCTTGCGGCTACGCAGGGCCTCGCGGGCGGCCTTGATGCTCTCGCGATCGTAGTTGGTGCCCTTGGTACCGCCACGCAGGATGACGAAGCCGTGCTCGTTGCCCGAGGTTTTGGTGATGGCCGCAAGGCCCTCCTTGGTGACACCTAGGAAATGGTGCGGGTTCGCAGCAGCGCCGATTGCGTCAATGGCCACGCCGAGGTTGCCGTCTGTGCCGTTCTTGTATCCGATGGGGAAGCTGAGACCAGAGGCCAGCTCGCGGTGGAGCTGGGACTCGGTGGTGCGGGCTCCAATGGCGCCGACGGAGATGAGATCGGCCAGGTACTGGGGGGAGATGGTGTCGAGCATTTCGCTGGCAATCGGGATGCCGAGACTGGTCAGGTCGGCGTAGAGCTTGCGCGAGACACGCAGGCCTTTGTTGATGTTGAAGGACTCGTTGATGTCCGGGTCATTGACCAGTCCTTTCCAGCCGACCGTTGTGCGGGGTTTTTCGAGGTAGGCACGCATGATAATGCAGAGATCGGAGGAGAGCTTGTCAGAGAGCGCTTTCAAACGGTGGGCGTATTCCAGAGCGGTTTCTGGGTCGTGGATGGAGCATGGCCCGACGACGACCAGCAGACGGTCATCGCGTTGCTCGATGATTTCAATTGCTTGGTTACGGCCACTCTGGACGGTTTTGACGGACGCCTCGGGCTGTTGTTTATAAGATTTGGTTCTTATTCGATTTTCAAGGAGATATGACTCACCGAGGGAACCTCCGCCTGGAGGTAGCGAGGGGAGAGAAGAGGATCGTAACCAAGGACTAGAACAGTCAGCAGATACTTCAGAGATGAAAAGAGAAACTCCAGCGGATATACACCTCGAGTGTCCTCATTGCCCTCCTGCTGAGGCTTTACCAACGGCATCTTGTTCACAGTGAGAAGAATGTATGCGCAAAAGTTCCTACTCTCTGACAGTTTGTTAGGAATGATTCAAAAAGAACAAGCACACAGATTCCACTTTTAGCATATACGCCATACGGCACTTAAGAAGAAATTGGGGGCCACTCCCGGTGAAAAGGATAGGCCAATTGACCAAACCAGCGCCAACGGCAAACAATGCAATAATGGCGCTATATGACTCATCTTACCTGCTTAGTTGCACCTTGAAGCTTTCTAGTTGCAATGCTGCAGGATGAGCATGCGGCGATAGAATTGATCCACAGCTCAGAATGGCTTCCTGCCTTTTTATCCTTTTTGAGTCCTGTCAATGCACGACAGCACGAATATAATAATTTTTTAATCAAGCATGGTGGGCAGCGGGAAGAATAGAGCAAAAGTCCCCCGCACACAATCATGCGGCGCCGGCAGAATTGGCCAATGGGAGCGCCGGTATTGGCCACAATGTGGTAGGCGGTGAGCGATATTGGCAGATCTGGTAATGCGCCGAAAATATATTCCTTTGTTAATTACTCTCGTGCAATTACGAAGTATGGAGTCTGGAGTAGCATTGCAGCAAGCAGGTGGTGTGCTTTATCACGAGATCTCTGGCAAAGATCCATCCAACCTTTTAACCACAATGATTGTGTTGAAATGCTTTCAAACGTGTGATACACGTCGTCAGATTTGAATCTGGCCTGCGGAGTTCTTGCTACGGACTTAGTCTGACATGCACCAAAAGGGTAACTCGGTAACCCAAGGCTCCTGTTCTCCTTGACTGATCAGCGAGCTCGGCCCTCATTCCGTAGCTGGAACAGGCTCGGTGATACAGGTTAAGACCCCTGGGGCTGCGGTCGAGCCCGGACCAGAGGCTCCTAGCACTGCATCATCGTCCGCGTCTTCAGTCTCAACTGGACCGGTCGGTTCAAGCCGTCACGCCTGAGTGAGATGTCTATCGGTTCGGGTCGGTAGCGAGTTTCACCTTGGGCGGTCTCAAACACACCACTCGGACGCCTAGGCAAAGCTTGGCTGGTCTTTAAATTGGCCGTGCGAGAATGGACTGATGGACACGACCAGGCAGGTGAAAGAGTACGAGAAGCAGGAGAATAGGAAGCGAAACACCCGACAGGCCGCTGACGATCCGTAAATAGCACCACAGTAATACGTATAGAGCTAGCTGTAGTGCTGTAGGAGAAGTAGAGCAGCAGTAGTGCAGAAGCGGCTGTGATTGGCCGCTGGAGCTTGCAACTGCAGGCATTGCCGCCGCTAACTGTTTAGCGCCTAGCCTTGCTGCCTGCCAATCATGCGCCATGCCTTAATGCCTCAATGCCTCAGTCAACCGTCCGCTCCTTCTCTATGAAGGACTGAAACCG
The DNA here is from genome assembly GCF_021365285.1 of Talaromyces proteolyticus. Classification (NCBI taxonomy): domain Eukaryota; kingdom Fungi; phylum Ascomycota; class Eurotiomycetes; order Eurotiales; family Trichocomaceae; genus Talaromyces; species Talaromyces proteolyticus. The sequence continues at coordinate 194,628 of NW_025764281.1, forward strand.
CCCGGTAGCTGCCATCCGACAGAGCCAAGCTGCAGCTGTCTGAAGGCTTTGTCTGAAGCAGTATTCTCTGACACTGGCGCCGCACATCCGCCTTGCAGGCTTCCCCAGGGTCCTCCATCCTCACCAGAGCGCATCGGTCTTTATTTACGTCCTGTCCTGGAACCTGTTTCTTTCAGAAAAAACGAAAGCGAGGCGAAAACGAAAACATCCACAAGACGAGACGCCACTCCTAGCACGGAAACAGAACTGTAAACAGCAAACAGAATGTTCTCGAGCCCTACCAAACGCCCGAGGGAGGACGAAGATGAGACGTTCAGGTTCGGCGGCCATGAAATGAAAGTAAGTTGGTTGCTTCGGAGTCTGCAACTGGCAGGACAGGCATCTGACTTGAGAATAGAAACCCCGCTTCAACCTGTATATCACGTCTCCCCCGCGATCCGTCGAGCCCGTGAGCAAAGAACATGCCGGTTGTTCAAGTCCGATGCCTGAGTCATTCCGCCAATGGCGCGAAGAGAAGAGGCCTTCCTTACAAGAACGCCGTCCGCCCACGCTCACTGTCGACACTGCCATGGATATCGACATGGTTGACTCCAAACTCCTCCAGAACGGGGACAACCTATCACCATGGCCTGCCAGTGCAAGAAAAAAGGACTCAAGCCGCTCGCAGCCTTCGCCGATACCGCACAGCCTCGTCAACGAATCCCTCTCTATAAGCGGAGGTCGCACTGCTACCCCGATCTACGGTCACTTCACAGTCAACATGCGTCCGGAGCGGATGAACGAAATACCTCATACAAGTAACGTGCTTTGTCCTCCAACAATCGGGGATGAGGCGGACTGGTGGCGCCGCAGACGGCTTCCGAGTCCTATCAGTGAATCGGGGGACTTCCTCGAGGAGCATTTTAGTGAGCCGCAGACTCCTGATTATCTAGATAGCACAGATAAGCTCGTCTGGCCTGATTCTCCGTCATCGATGGAAGTCGAAGACGATTCACTCTTGAAGAATACCTACCTGCAAGTTCCGGAGCAGATACTAGAAATACCTGCTCGTCTACATAGCGAACATCAGACGGAAGCTAAGCCGCAGCACGTCGAACCAGTCGCGGAGCCAGCACCTGCACCGAGAAAAGGGAAGATTGGCTTTTCTATGGGCTATCGAGCAGACTGTGAGAAATGTCGAATGAAGATTCCGGGGCATTACAGTCATATCGTTCGGGCATGATGCTGATTTTCAGCTACAACGAGCCTGTTTTTAGATGGATTCCTATACATTACGACGCGACGAAGAATACTTATATCTATATATTCAATTCCCTTTTTACTATACCCTCTTTATGTCTCTGGCGTCGGGGTTGCGTTACATCATGCCGTGTCTAATATAAACTGGTACGATAGAATCGATTATTTTCAGTCTTCACGTACAACAATCTATATAAGACTATCTAAATAATAATAGACCCATTAATGTGTTTACTCATCATCCTTATTAAACGTTATGCTTAGCGCATGCATGCAGCTACCCGACGAAGTGCCCTATCCGAACACGCCTCCGAACGGCCAACTCCCCGGATTGCCCATTCAATACCTGCAAGCTTCGTTCAATGTTTTTTTTCGCCTGGGTGAATACATGTATCATTGTGTTTATATTGAATATACTACTGTCGAAGTAATGCAAATAGAGCAACTGGCTATATCTCTTCAGCAATTGCAGCCTCTCTCTACATTTCTGCGTCTGTTCCTGAGCTTCCCCATACATTGATATAGCTTCTCCCCGGCATCGCCTAACGGCATAGTCATTACCCGATAGACGGCTTCCACCTGCCCCAAGAAATAGCCGGCATGATTCCGATTTCTTGATCTTGATTATATTTCTGGCATTATTTCCTTCTTTCTATTTTCTCTTTCTCTCTCTTTTTCTTTTCCTCTCCGTGGCCTTTTTGTCTTGCATCGCAACCGTGTTGCTGAGGAATAGCTCTAGCTGCCGAAGATGGCCTTGCCTATTCCCCGGGGCCTGAAGCAGGTCCTTCAAAAATCCCCATCCGACATCGTCATCCTCTCATCCGTGCGAACCGCCATCACTCGCGCCAAAAAGGGCGGTTTCAAAGATGCCTACCCCGAGGAACTACTCGCACACGTCCTCAAGGCAACACTTGCCGCGAACCCCAACCTTGATCCCGCCCTGATCGATGATGTCGCCATTGGCTCTGTTCTACAAGAACTAGGTGGTGCCAAAGCCGGGCGCATGGCGCAAATCCATGCTGGCTTTCCAAACTCAGTCTCCTTCCACACAATCAACCGACAATGCTCCTCGGGCCTAGCAGCGATCACGGGCATCGCAAATGGTATTCGAGCGGGGGCTATCAATGTTGGTATTGGCGGAGGCATGGAGTCGATGACCCGGAACTATGGATCTCGCGCGATTCCCACGGTGCTATGGCCGGAACTAAAGGAATCGCACTCGCAAGATTCCCGAGACTGTATCATGCCCATGGGCATTACATCGGAGAATGTTGCTAGCCGATATGGAGTGTCGAGGGCTGACCAAGACGCCTTTGCCGCGCACTCGCATCATAAGGCTGCTGCGGCACAGGAGGCCGGGTTATTCGATGCTGAGATCGTGCCAGTCACAACCAAATTCTTTGACGCGGAGCACCCCGAGGCACCACCAAGAGATATCACCGTCGCCAAGGACGACGGTGTCCGACCCAACGTCTCAGTCGAGAAGATGGCTACGTTGAAGCCTGCTTTTAGAGAAAACGGCACCAGCACTGCTGGAAACAGTTCTCAAGTAAGCGACGGTGCGGCTGCCACGCTTCTCATGCGCCGCTCGACAGCCACTGAGCTTGGATTGTCGTCGTCTATCAAGGGCCGCTGGGTTGCTAGTGCTGTGGCTGGCGTAGCGCCGGATGAGATGGGAGTTGGGCCGGCGGTTGCAATCCCCAAGCTGTTGGGTCAGGTTGCGCTGGACATTGCAGATGTTGGAGTTTGGGAGATCAACGAAGCGTTTGCGTCGCAAGCTTTGTACAGTGTGCGCAAGCTCGGCATTGATGAGGCAAAAGTCAATCCGAAGGGAGGCGCCATTGCGCTCGGTCATCCATTGGGTGCTACGGGTGCGCGACAATTAGCTACTTTGTTACCTGAATTGGAGAGGACAGGGCAGGAAGTCGGTGTAGTGAGTATGTGTATTGGTACGGGGATGGGTATGGCTGGTTTGTTTGTGCGTGAATAAGAGATGAATGAATGAATGACGGGCAAAATTTTGTAAATAGCTAGATAGCATTTTTTTTTCCGAGACTTGATTTATCCATCCTTCAATACACTGCATGAGGTTATACTATCTATATCAATTGTTATACATGTAGTTTAAGATCTCGGCGTCACGAACCTAATCTGCCTTGGCCATACTGAGGTGTGTCGAAGCACATCATTCATTGTTGAATATAATGTGTTGAACTATATTTAATTTCGACTAATGATATCTAATCCTAACATATGATTAATTTAGATGCTTTTTGAGATACTATTAAGTCATGTGACACTGATGGGCATTGATCACGTGATCCGTGTCTTTAAACTAAGGACAAATGCAGCAGATCTTGCAAAAGTTCGGCCAAACATCCACAACAACACCGCAACGATGCGCCCACCGGTGCGGTTGTTGCAGCCATTGGAGGCACCCAGCCTCCAATTCTCTAAAACACTATATGTCTGCTCCAACTGCCGATACGAAGTGATCCCCTCGTGCTCTGCTGGCCACCAGCAAGCTCGACGTAATGCCTCCGGCAACACCCCATTCACCGAAAAGCTTCGCAGACGAATCTGGGGCACCGATAACCCACCTGGCCTGAAGGACCCCTACGGCGGTGAAGGCATGATTGCCCGAACTTGGAAACAGCGCAAGGAGGAATACCTTGGCCGCAAGGAAGAGGAAGAAATCCCAGAGGAGGAGGAGGAATACAAGTTCCCGACAATACCAGATGATGATCAAAAGAGACCGGACTTTGTGCCGGCGACGCATGCTCATAATCTGAAGAAATTGGGGCATCTTAGTTTCTGGAAGAATTTCCCGCCATCGGATGCGGATGCTTATTACCCGTGAGTGCCAGTTGTTTTTGTGATGGGTGGTGATGGTAGTATCTTACATGGATTGTTGCTAGTTTCCTTGCTCGCCGGAAGATCCGCACAAAGGAGCATGTACGTTCCGCAGCTCACTCGGTTGCTGTCGAACTATGCATTCTACATGACCTCAAGAAACCTCTAGACGTTGCCTGTGACGCTGCTCAACACCACCAATCCGTCTGGGCGATTATAAGGAGATGCCAGATCAAGGAAAACGCGCAAAGCCTAGACGATGCACTCATCTATCCAAGTGAAGAGTCAAAGAAGCTTCTTCACTTTGTGTTCAATCAACTCGGGCCACAGCCGGAGAACAAAGTCGAGAGCAACGAGGAGGTTGAATTAAATAGTGAAGCTATCAAGGCGGAACTCAAAACTCCAAAGTTCTACGAACCCGATACCCAATCGCGGGCAGCTAAGATCTCGTTTGAGCCGCGAGATAAAGGTTATCTTACTCTTCCTCTGAATAAACGCTCCGTCAAATTTGCCGTGAGTTAACTCCCTATATTGTGAATGGAGAATGCACTGACAGTAGCCTAGTATTTAAAACGCCTGGCACAAATCACCGGTTATCCTGTTCCCGACACCCGTGCTAACAAGGCTCAAAACGTCAAGCATGTGACAGATTATCTCGAAAAAGTGATTTGTCCGCCCAAGAAACTGGCTGAGGAGCTCTCATCTCTACCATCCCGGCGAGGCATACCCAATCTCACAGTCAAGTACAAGCGATACACCAAGCGAGATCATGACCGCGACACCGGAAGACAGCAACTTATCGATGAGGCCCTCCGCGAAAGGGGACTTCTTTATGAACAAGACGAAACGACTAGGTTTCGTTTATAAACGCGAGTTGTGCATCGAGAAGGCATAATACCATTCCTTTCTTGTCTGTATTGCACGTTGAAATTGTTATCTAGTGTACAATAGAAGTTATTCTGAACTAATTCAAATATAAAACCGGCATACTGCCACATCGACACCGCAAAACTCCATATACAAGTCATAAATCAATATCATACGTAAGAATTTTGAAACAAGGAAAACGGTTATGATCGCCGAGCGTCTGCGGGTATCGAAAACCCTCTTGTCATGAAATCCCCGTCCTTGAGCTGCCGCTTAGTCTTGTCATTGTGAAACAAACTTTCCAGATTCCCATTCCGACCAGCGACCTTCTGCTTCTTTTTCTTACTCTCCTCTTCCAATACTTTTGCTGTAAGCATAGCCGTCGCCGCATTCTTGATACCCGAAGACCCGTTCGTGGTGGCGGTAGCTTTAGATGATGGTGTCTCTGCGGTGGCTGAAGATTCACCATTTGCATGCTTCTTACGTTTCTTAGATCCAGACAGCTTCTTTAACGAGTGCGTGAGCCCTTGTTCGCTGAGTTTCTGGCCTCGAGCCATCTGTCGTTGTTTGTCGGCTTCTTTGGTAGGCAGGATGACGATGACGTTGTCTTCCGTATACGGCTCGGTACACTGCCTAGCATTAGAGAAAACCCCATACCAAGTTATAACGCAAGAAACTCACCTGTAAACATTTATCACCTTTCATCTCCCTGACCGCCTCCTCAGCAAAGACATGCCCGCACGGCACTATATAAACCGACTTGACACTCGGGCCCAGTTCTTTCCTTGTAATTGGACACACCCACGTCTCACCCTTGTGACTGGCATCCTTTTGCGCCGCTGGTGAGTTATCCGGCGAATCATCAATCTCGAATTTCAGCTCAACCACGTCTCTCAGACTCTTGAGTCTTCCCTGCAGGATCTCATCGCAGTCGGCTTTTGAGCTGATGTCCTCGTCTTCGGCGCCAATCAGGTATTTCAAGATCGCGTCTTTGTTGTAGAGATTCCCCACGGAGTCTGACACGATAGGGCGGAGTAAGGGTTTGTGCGATAGTGGGCACGTTGTCCAGCAATGCTCTTGTTGCTCGCGCTGCGCTTCTTTTACTTGTGTTGCGGAGGGGGCTTTGGCGGCTTCGCGGACTAGTTCGCGCCGGGTTGGGATACTATCCAAGGTCAGCAAAATGATATATAAAGTGTGAGAGTGAAATGAGTTACCTTCCGCCGTCATTACCCATCTTTCTTCGCACAATACTTGGAAGTAGAGAATGGTCGCCACGCAACTGATCGAAGATCGAGGATCAAGATAGAGGATAAACTCTTGGCGGCTCTGCGATACATGACTAGGCACTCCCCGACCCACTGGCAGCTGGCCAGCCAAAAGCGGTTTAGCGGGCCGGCGGAGTATAAGCAACAGCTGGCCATAACCAGCAACTCCCTTGGACGCTGGCGCTAATCATAAACACTGCATTATCACGTACAAGCTCAATGCCGATACTATGAGGGGCCCGGGGAATCTGCTCATTCTCTTAGGCGTATCGACATGCTCGACCGTGCTGGCTGCCTCGAGCGAGGCTTCGTCCCGTCCAAGAGGCGTGGGACCTGAATGTGTGTTGCTTCGACATTCATGTTTCATCCACAACAAGTCACAAGTTAATTGCTAACATTGGTGGTTAACAGTTGCAAAGTTCTATAAAGATACCACCACCTTTAGCTGCATCTCTCATCCCGCCGTCAAGATCCCCTTTTCGGCGGTAAACGACGATTATTGCGACTGCCCCGACGGCAGTGACGAGCCTGGAACGTCCGCCTGCTCTCATCTCTCCCGTCTGTCGCCATTGACACCTGGGAATCACCCTGATGCCGAGGGTATTGACCTTACCCCGGCGTTGCCTGGTTTCCATTGCAAGAATAAGGGCCATACAGCCGCGTATATTCCCTTTCAGCGGGTAAACGATGGGATCTGTGACTACGATATTTGCTGCGATGGCAGCGATGAATGGGCTCGAGTCGGCGGTACCAAGTGCGAGGATCGGTGCAAGGAGATTGGGAAATCGTGGCGCAAGGCTGAGGAGACAAGACAGAAGTCGTTGACTGCGGCACTGAGGAAGAAGAAGGAGCTTGTGGCAGAGTCTGGACGACTCACCAAGGAGATCGAAGACCGTATCATCGACCTCGAAGTGGAGGTCAAAGCGCAAGAGACCAAAATCCGGGCGATGGAGGTTGATCTTGAGAGACTGGAGAAGGAGGAGCGTGGAAAGGTGGTCAAGTCTACTAAGAAAGGCAAGGTTGCTATGCTAGCTGGACTGGCAAAAACACGCGTGAATGAGCTCCGTGAAGCTCTGAATGAAGTTCGTAGCCAGAGAGACGATAGTCGTTCACGGGTCAAGGAGCTTGAGGAGATTCTTGCGACGTTCAAAGTTGAGTATAACCCCAACTTCAACGATGAAGGTGTCAAACGTGCTGTCCGTAGCTGGGAGGATTACGCTGCCAAGGGAACTGCTGGCGATTTCTCGTCTGAAGCTGCCAAGGATCGTGATTACGATGAGATAACTAAAGAAGATAGCGAGGTATCTGGTGTTGATTGGGCGCATTGGGAGAATCAGGATGATGCTAGTGGGGGAGTTGATATCCGTGAGTGCTTGAGAAAAGTGGCATGAGCATGTGCTAATTTAGAACAGTGTACAAATTACTAGCTTATCTCCCGCCGGCTGTTGTCGAGTTCCTTGAAGACAAGTTCTATAGCATCAAGAAGTTCCTTGTCGACAACAACATCATCCCTTCCTCCAATAACGATCCGTCATCAGAGTCAAAGGCATTGAAAGAAGCGCGTGACTCATTGAAAGCTGAACAGTCGCTCCTGGACCGAACTGTGAAATCGATCAAAGACCACAAGGCTGATCTAGAAAAGGACTACGGCGCGCAAGGTATCTTCCGCACTCTCAAAGATGTGTGCATCCAGAAAGATTCCGGAGAGTATACCTATGAACATTGCTTCCTAAGCAAGACGAAGCAGATTCCCAAGAAAGGTGGTGCAACTGTGACGATGGGCAACTACCAAGGCATTGTAAGCATTACTATGGACGATGTCAACACCGCCGGGGAGATCCAGCAAGTTGAAAAAGTGGCTCTTGAGTACAAGTCTGGTCAGCAATGTTGGAATGGACCGGCTCGGTCAACGATGGTCATTCTGGAATGCGCCGAAGAAAACGAGATTCTAAAGGTGATGGAAGACGAGAAGTGTGTTTACTCAATGATCGTAACCACTCCTGCTGTCTGTGGGGATGTGAAGGTGAAAGAGTCGCGCAAGGATGAGCTGTAATTAGATGAGCGAGTACAGTCGAGCATGTTTTCAACTCTGACCTTTCGGAGTTTATAGAATGATCTCTATATATCCTTGATAATCGGATGCTATTTTCGGGTTTGCCTTTCAGTTTGAATAGTGGTATAAATACAGGTATACATCAGCTGAATTCATCGCTATCTGATTTATGGTAGGACCGTCAAACAGACTCTCGCAACCCTTTCTCTAAAAGAGCGATCAAAGGCTTGTCCAAAGCATCCTCTGCAAAGCTCACTCTCCCAGTCACCCACTCCAACCAGTCTTCAGCCCTCGCACCACTCCGTGCTCGAAGCATCCCAACACTGACATCCACCACGCCAGGTCTCCAATCGCAATGCCAAAACACAGTTGCACCACATATTCTACAAAACTCTCTATAAATCTCAGGACTGCTTTGATACCGCTGCAATGTGCCAGTTTCATAAGAGAAGCCCTCACCATCCATTTCTGCAGTCGCATTGTTGATGAGATTTATTTTGGAGACGAATGTCCATGTCTGGATCGGGAACCCACTGGCGAGTCTACATGATTTGCAGGCGCATGCCCCCGCTAAGTATTTTGTGTTTTCGGCGCAAAGCCACCACTTGACGTCGTCTGAATTTGCAGACGAGGCTAAATGAAAAGGGACAAGTAGGTCGGACCATGGCGATGACGCCGCCCTAGACTGGTCGTTTGGGCGTGTGATCGAGAAGGCCACCCCTCCACAATGGCATCGAGCATGCAGGAGGTTCGCGTCATCTACGGTTAAAGAAGCTGTTACCGAAGGCTTGGACTTAGACTCGGCGTCTTTGGTGATGTGGGGGTGTTGTTGTAGGAGACATGTTGCAGCTGCAACTTTATTCGTTGCTGAGCCTGACAAGAAACGACTCAGCCCGCCGTCTTGAGTATCTCGGACACCCCAGTGTGAGACGGATCTCGTCTCAGGTTCAAATGCCGCAGCTGTCGTCAACAAACCTGTTGCGACTAGGTATCTATCCTGCCCTTCCTCTCTGCAGTGCGCAAAGACATGGGCACCGCAGATCCCGCAGAACCATCTGCTGACGTGAGCGGACTGTGCGTATTGTTTCAGACGTGGGCTAGAGAAGGACGGAGGAGAATGCAAGGCCAGGTAGGATGTGCAGAGGACTCCGCTTGTTGACCGGCAGGAATCACAGTGGCAAAAGGATAGCTGGTTGATATGCGATGCAGAGAGCACTATCTGCTGGGAGACCTGCCCGCATAGGCAGGCGATGGATGCACTGACGGTGTCTTGAGCCATGTTATTATTCACGCTACGAGCAGGATCTCAGCTTCATCGACAGTGCGAGATAGAGATAAGGCATAGATCTAATCAATCAATGTGATCCTACGTAAGGGCTATACGGACCCCGCACTTTGTCTAGCACAGCCCAACACATTACATCAATATTCAAATGCATCGTGTTAAGAAATCCTCGTATTCTGGCCAAGCTAACGATCTCTGGGAAGTAAATGTATTAATTACAGCACGGTGTACTAGATTGGTGCTCAACTATTACTGATTACTCCCCGTAATTTCGCCATTCGCTGGTGGAGGTACTTGCTTTTTTTGTATGAATGAACGGCTTCACTAATGATCCAGTTGAGCTTGATTGAGCATATTTTCTCGACAGATCGACATGTTAGGGAAATGGGAACAGTGGAAGTAGATATGTATGTTTGTTTGTATGTATGTAAGAGGGGCGCGAGAAGAACCCTATTTGCGTGGAGTATAAATAGGCCGTGTCCCCTCCCGGCGACCAGACTTTTCTTTCTCCTTGACTACAATAAAGCCTCGACTACTCACGAATACTATTCCTACAAGCCTATCCAACTCGATCTTTACGAAACCAGAATACTTCTAGCTCTCAATCAACCATAATGGGTACGTTCTTCCTGCTGAGCCCGCCTGTTAATATGTCCACACAGCAAATGCTGTCTGTCCTGTTACCCCGCACCTTGGATCGCGCGCTGATTTATCAACTACGACCAACTAGGTCCTTGCAACTGCAGCTGTGGTGCCTCCTGCCAGTGCCCTTCTGGCCAGTGCTCCTGCGTAAGTCGGCCCTTTCGTCTGACTGGACGCCGTCCCTGTTGATGCTTATCGCTTTTGTCTATCAGAAGTAAATACTCTGCCTAGCGAGGCTCGGATCACCACGTCAAGTCTTAAGACCAGATCCAACCATGAGCTACGAGGAATGGGGGCGGCTAGATGATATAAGTCTGGATGGATGACTACGGAGGAATCATGCATTAAGGGGCGTTTTCATGTCCCAGATCGCTGGTTTTAGGGGCTGCCTTCATAGGCTCAAAGAGTCCAATGTGCCCTAAACGAATTTTCTGTACCTCAATGATACCCCGATCTAAATCCAATCAGTATCCTGCATTGCATTCTCAGCTGGCCATGAGTAATGATATTTGGACGTAGTAGGTAGGCTTCGTGACTATTTCCGAACTTATCAGGCTCCGTTGTTCGGCTGTATTCGAAACTGGCTCGGATTAATCTTACTATTGCTATTCATATATATGAGATGATTTACAAATAGAATTTCTCTCTCTAAGCATGGGCCTACATTTCTGACTTAATTATCATGGTATAGCCCTCCACCAGCGTTTCGGACGGGCGGTTACCCCTCGTGGCGGGGGTTCTTCCAGCCTGAAGCAAAGCAATTATTCTTTGAGTAATCACTTTATCTAACAGTTTCAGGTCCGGTGAATGAGATGGAGTATTGGCCTAAAGGGCCCGTGCATTGCCAACGACAAATCCAGGTGCGTATTCTCCATCCACATCCACGTATGATTGATAGACATGTATGCGCGACATATTTGTTGTCCGATTGCATTGCCCTACCTCTCCACTTTGCCCTTTTGCCTTGGTTCCGCTTCTCGGACATTATCGGAATTTTTGTCTTTCGCAGTGAGGCGAGCCAAGGCAAAGAGGCTGGAAAAGCTGGTCATCTTCCACGGGCCAGTCAGCTGGCTTCCCCCGCACCGAGATTCATCAGCTGTTGGGGAGCCTGGTAGCCTTCGAGCTCTTTTCTAGGTTATGAATCCTATACTATCAAGAATAAGGGATCTTCTTTCGTTCCTCTTACGGAGTGTGGCTGGTCGCGTTTTAGAGGGAAAGCCACCAAACTTCTTTTTTTGGGACGGAGAGCTGGTCTGCAAGGATAGAATCAGATAGGCCAAATTCGGTTGGATCAATCATGACCCCACTCCAACAACCCCGGTGGCACTGGCGCTTGCAGCGGTTGCAACGTCATGGTTATCGAAGCTCAGAGAAGAGATCAGGTGGATGGCCTATCGATCCATTACTGTGTGGTGGGTTTCACTATTCCAGCCAATCTAGTCCAGTTGAGCGTGCCCGCTTCGACACGCATTCTCCCAACCCCCAATACAACGCGTACATGAGAACCACATGATAGGGGGCGTCGTTGTTGCTGATTACTGGAGAGTGAGTGGTTTCACAGCGGACAATTGGCCCTGGTTCCAAAAAGAGGCTTTTGACTGGGCCATCACAGCGCACCCTCAGGAAGACGTATCTGTGCGATGCTGCTCAACGATTGGATCCAGATCAGACGTTGCTGTAAATAAGCTCCGAGCTGTGGCCTAGTATGTTTAACCTGATGGAATGAAAGTTAGCTCCTATGGAAAATTGAACATAAAAACTCGGTCTCCCAGCCCTGAGAGAGGGTGTTTTCTTTTACACAAACAAGCCTGAAGACCGAACAGCCATCCATATTCAATACAACAAACCACTTGAGATACTTCCACCACCCTCAAAACCAACCAATCAAGATGTCTCCCTGCACCTGCACCTGCTGCAACGGTAACTGCAACTCCTGCTCTTGCAGCACCTGCACCGTAAGCTCCTCGCCATCCTTGACTATGTTGTGTTTAAGCCTGACTGTACACTTTAGCACTAAACATATGTGACTCGCCTTCCCTACAGAGTTGTTTTGAGACGACATTCCATTTGCATTGAATGATTTGATTTGATAATGTTGAGATATTAGTGGACAGGGAGAGAAGAGTCGAAGTACTATCGTTGTCTTTGCTCGTTAGCTTTCATTTCTCTCAGGCGGTGTTTGCGGAAGAATTGATTGTTGAGACATCTTTTGTCAGCTATTAAATGCCTTGCTGCTCCTCTTAATGGAATAAATTTAGGTCTTGAGTTGTATCAATCCAAATCACGTAAAAGTAGTCGTCGTAGTTGCCGTATCCGGAAGGCGACCCTGTTACGTAAGCCGCTGAGGGCGCATGGGCCACCGCCTTCCTGAAGCAGAATTTTTGCGACAACTTTTCGATCTGCCAGCGAAGTGTCGCATTCTCCAGTCAGGCGTTTCTTTCGCACATCAATCAGAAGGCTTACAATTTGTGGACGGGAACTCGCCATGTTCGACTACGAGTTTCGAGGACGTCGGGATCGGGATCGCGGCGATCATGATCGCAGCCGAGACCGTGACCATGATCGTTACAGACCGCAAGGCAATGATCACGACCGGAGGAGACCACCACATCAATTCACCTTTCGCTTCCCTCCAACCTGGGACCGCCCTCTACTATCTCGGAGGCGTGAAACCACACCGGAGCTCCTGGTTGGTCAAGTCGATGGCCCAGATAAACCGCAGCTCAAGTTCGCAAACCCCGAAGAACTGACTGACAGCGACGAGGCCGAGATGGACGAGTCTGCGTCTTCTGGCGACGACAACCCGCCCCGAAAAAGACGCGCCCTAGAATCTGCCGTCAGCAATACGATTGAAGGACCCAAATGGTCGAATCCGGATCCATACACAGTGCTACCTCCTTCCGACGAGCCTCAGAACAAGCGGGTAGATGTTGTCAAACTTATTCGCAAGGCCCGTCTTGCTGCCACTGCGCCGACGAGTAATGAGGCGGTTACTACAAATGAAGACTATATATCCTTCGATATGGATGACGGCGACCTCGTGGACGAAAACCTACCTCCAGAAAATGCTCCTACCGGGCCAAGGGCACTACGAATGCGTCCCAACGAACCTGTCGCAGGGAAAAAGCGTACACGAGATGATGAGGTGAAGGTATTTACAGGAAAATTCGGAAAGGTCGGGTACACTTCAAAAGGTGATATTGTTAGTGTGTGGCAAGCTGATCCATCTGATAATGCAAGTCCCTGGCTCGAGCTGATGGAGCCTACACTACACCTCGGCACTAGGTTAGAAATACCACCTGAGTTCCATGCCCCTGGTTCTAGATTCTGACAAATAAACAGACTTCACAACGAGATTTTAGCGTTCTATGACTGGGTCAAGCCACGCCCGTATGAGGACATGATTCGGCAAGACCTTGTTAGTAGGATACAGAAGGTATTTGATGCGCAACCAAAGTTTCGGGGCATGGAAGTACAGCCATTTGGATCTTTTGCGTCAGGCCTCTATCTCCCTGTTGCCGACATGGACTTGGTTTTGCTTTCACCCAGTTTTATACGTAATGGGAGGGAAACCTTTATTCCACGTAGACGGGGCCATAGCAGCCAAGTCTCAATATATGAAATAGCCAGGGTTTTGGAGAGGTCTGGCGTTGTTGCTTCAAGCTCTATGGAGATAATTGCAGGCGCTAGAGTCCCTATTCTCAAATGGGTTGATCGTTTGACTGGCTTGAAAGTTGATATGTCGTTTGACAACGATAGCGGCATTCGTGCCATTCAGACTTTCCAGAAATGGAAACAAGCATACCCAATGATGCCCGCTGTTGTTGCCATTATCAAGCAGTTCCTACTATTGCGTGGCTTGAATGAGGTACCAACTGGCGGCTTGGGAGGATTTTCAATTATCTGTCTGGTTGTCAGTCTCTTGCAACATACGCCTCACTCGTTGGATGGGAAAGGCCCCTCTCTGGGCAGCATTTTGATGGACTTTTTTGATTTCTACGGAAACAAATTCGATTTTTCATCGGTTGGGATTCGACTGGAGCCTCCGGGATTTTTCAACAAGGTAATTATTATCATTATTTGACCCAGGATACGTAGCTAACACGGTCTAGATTGTCTATAGCCAAGATAGGAAACCACGATTATCTATTGAGGATCCTAACAAGCCGGATAACGACATATCTGTTGGAACCAAAGAGATTGATTTGATTTTCAAAAGCTTTTCCAGGGCATATTATGCATTGAAAACTCGAATGCAGCACTTGGCAATTTCGCAGCATCAGACTAATATTTCATTTCTGGACACAATCTTATCGGCGTGCTATGATGAATATGCAGAGCAGCGATCTCAATTACGCACAATTTTTGAGACAGAACCTAGATTTGCACCTCATCTGCGACTTCTGACGCCTCCACCTCCGCCACCTGATGGTCCATCAGAATCGGAATATGATCCAGAGGATGCTCCCGTTCCACCTCCACCGCCTTCCGTTCCAGCTACAGCAGCTTCCGGTTTGACTGCTAAGGAAACGAGTGCTGTCAACTCGTCTAAAAAGAAGGACGGCAAGAAATCTCCGAAACGCCAGGATAGAGAGGAGAAAAAACCGTCCAAAAAGGATAAAAAAGCGAAATCTGCACGAGAGCGAGCAATGTGTCTTCGAATTCTACTCCCAGACAGGGCTTCGGCAATCAAAGATCAGATCGGTCACAATGAAGCGTTCGAATTTAGTGGCTATGAAGATTCTCGTAAATTTTGGAGCGACATGGCTAAGGTGAAGATAAAGACTTCAACGGCCTAGTAGTGAGGTGCATTTATCGTCCTAGCTCTGTTCTGCTTTTTTGCATCATAAAGGAGTTGGAGGCTTGGTGTTGGTTTTCATTATATTTTTGAGTCTGATGAGCTTCTGTCTTTTCCAATTACGAGATACCATGACGTTTGTTCTAGCGGAGTTATAAAGGCGAGGAAGGTCACATTTTATTCTTTTTGTCTTGAGTTTCGCTTGTGGATGCTACTCACATACCGGGCGACTTTTTTACAGATATCCGCTTCTAACCAGAAATTCGATACAGCTCAATCATCAACAACGTTCCAATTTTCTTCATTCCTATTCGATTCTATCTTTGTTCTGCTGACATCTAGGATTTCATCTTGACGACCACAAGGTTCGAGCATTGCTACAGAGACATCGTCAACACTGACGTGCTGTGTTTTGTCTACTTTGTCTAAGAGATGGCGCTTTGCAAAGAACCTGTGTGTCAAGCAAGTGACAAGTGATAGCATTAATAGGCCCTGGCTTATTATTCCTGTCTGCTTATTTTTTCCCTTCTCATCAAGGAGTCGCTATACGCGGCTGCTTGGAGAGGATGGATTGATGGTACAAATCTGTCGTCTCGAGCAGTTCTGAATGGGACCTAGTTATCCTTGCCAAGAGACTTGAAGGTCTTGACTACCAACAAGCTGGCCGGGAAAATAGCTCTTCGGACATGGCTCCGATATGTAGCACTACAGGTACCCCGCAAACAGCCCCTTATTTGCTCGAATCTGGTTCGCTATTGAGGGCTGTTTCTTACTATTTAGGCTATTGGTAGCTCCGCTTTATAGTGTGGCAGATATAAAGCAAAAAGTCTGGGCTGTTCTAAGCTTTGAAATACGAAATTTTAACAATATTCGTTACAGATTGACCGTCATAGCAAGACCAACAAAAGTAACACCCCTAATTAGCGAGTATGAAGTTCACGGACGGGATGTGGTGTCTCCGGGTGAGTTCAGTGTCAGTCTTCCTATATTTGACAGGGCTTATTATTGCGGGGGGCTTTAGGAGGGATATACTATCGACTGGATGAGCAACGTGGAGCGGTTCGCAGTCGAGGACGATGCTGTACAATTGCTTCTAAACAAATACCAGCGGCACCGGGGCGACACGTTGAATTCTTGTATGCCCTGCTTTAAGAAGCCTCAGTACTGACCTGTGATCTCTGCTAATCTTCTCATAGCGGCGATTTCGGCCGAAGTGACATCCCCACTTGAGGGTGTTATTGGAGTGAAATTAGTCCACTGGTAAGAATAAGTTTAGCAGTTACCAGGAGACTTTCAGAAAGGCTAATTCTTTTCATTGTGATTAAAAGGGCTGGCCAATTAGACAATGGACCGCACTTCCATCTCAACTCAACAAAAGGCCATGCAAAGATAAGCTCTGCTGATGGTGCGGTCAACTACCAGAGCGGACTTCTCAATCTCAACATCAAAACCTCTGCCAACGACCTCGAGTTTGTCTGGTCCACCGACACTCAGAAGAAACTAACTGGCCATTCAGTCCGTTCGATCGGATATGTGAGAGATCGCACAACCGACAAAACGCGCTGGGAGGACGGGCTCTACATTGAACATGAAGGCTACATGCTCGCCGAACTCGACCTGGGCGTGAACGAAAAGCTATACGGACTTGGCGAGAGATTTGGCCCATTTGTCAAGAACGGTCAATCGGTTGATATATGGAATGAAGACGGCGGAACTTCATCTGAACTGGCATATAAGAATATTCCTTTCTATCTGAGTTCTAAGAGATATGGAGTTTTTGTGCGTCATGCTGGGAAAGTTAGCTTTGAATTGCAAAGTGAGCGGACCACGAGGGTTAATATCTCTGTCCCAGGCCAGGAATTAGAGTATTTTGTGATATATGGGAGTACACCTAAGGAAGTATTGAGACGGTATACGGCCTTGACAGGCCAGCCGAGTTTGGTGCCTTCTTGGAGTTATAACCTGTGGCTTACAACAAGTAGGGACCTGATCTGGCTATAAGGGAGCCGACTGACATGTGTGACTTTTATAGGCTTTACAACTAATTATGATGAGCAGACCGTCACTGGCTTCTTGGACGGGTTCCGAGATCGCGATATTCCGCTTGGTGTTTTTCACTTTGACGCATTCTGGATGAAGTCGTACCAATGGTGCGATTTGCAGTTTGATGAAGACTATTTTCCCAATGCAACAGCATATCTCAAACGACTTAAAGATCGTGGGTTACGAATCAGCGTTTGGCTTAATTCATATATCGGACAAGCTTCACGACTTTTTAAAGAGGGAAAAGAGAAGGGATATTTCATCAAGGTAATCGCTATTCTTAGTGTCATCTTTCTAAATACTGATAATTTTAGCGCCTCGATGGTTCTGTTTGGCAATGGGACTTGTGGCAGGCCGGTATGGCCATTATCGACTTCACCAACCCCGAAGCATCAGAATGGTTCACCAATCATCTCATGCGGCTGATGGATATGGGCGTAGACTCCTTCAAAACCGACTTTGCCGAGCGCATTCCATTCAAGAACGTCAAATTCCACGATGGGTCCGACCCGGTGCGCATGCACAATTACTATTCACTACTCTACAACAAAGCCGTCTACGAGGCAATGACACGTCGGGTGGGTAAAGCAAAAGGTCTCCTTTTCGCTCGCAGCACTGCTCCTGGCGGCCAAGCATACCCGGTGCACTGGGGCGGAGACTGCGAGAGTACATTCGAAGCAATGGCTGAATCTCTCCGCGGCGGACTCAGTCTGATGCTCTCTGGATACATCTTCTGGGCATCGGATATCGGCGGATTTGAAGGCACACCACCGCCCGCCCTTTACAAACGTTGGGTGCAATTCGGTCTTCTGTCCTCACACTCCCGTCTGCATGGATCAGGATCATACCGCGTTCCATGGATATACGGCGAAGACTGTAGTGAAGTCCTCCGAGACTGCGTCAAACGTAAGATTTCCCTCACGCCGTATATCCTGCAGGAAGCACTGAACGGGCATCGAAGCGGTGTGCCGCTAATGAGAGCAATGTTCCTGGAATTCCCTGACGATCCAAACACATATTCTATCGACACGCAGTACATGTTTGGCAGCAACCTCCTCGTAGCACCGGTTTTCACAGAGGACGGGTCCGTGTCGTTCTACGTGCCGCGCAGCAGCGAAGATGATACTCGTGGGAAATGGGTATCCTGGTTCGACTATGACAAGACTTATGAGTCGGGCCAGTGGTATCACGAGACGCACGACTTTTCATCTCTACCTATTCTTATCCGGCCCGGAACGGTGACGCCAGTGAACCGCAAGCTCAAAACACCCCAGGACGATCCACTCAATGGGCTGGAATTTATAGTATGTGGTGAGGTCGAAGACGCAAAAGTTGAAGTCGTGGATCCGGAGGATGTACACGAGGTTATCAAAATCGCTGAGTTTGCTTCGATTCAAGATGGAAAGAATGTGAGGATTGTGGCATAGGAAGATGGGGTGGCTGCCATGGTGAAACTAGCATATCACGTTATGTACTAAATTGGATTTTGATGTTCATAATTATATTCATTCTCCGTAGTCACTTCGCTGAATGTAATAGCTTTAAATCAAAGCTTCATTCTCAACCTCCCACTAACAGTTCGCGAAAATATCGGGTATTTTTGATAAAACAAAGCCAAAATTAAGCAGTCTCCTTCGTCTCGACACCAGTGCTTACAGCGGCATTCTCCTCGTGCGTCACAACATCTTTGATTTGAAGATGCTTTTCGCGAGCCTCTTCGATCAGACCGTCCAGTTTAGAGTTGCCAGGTTTGGTCTTCCAGGGTTGTGGCCCACCGGGGCTGAATAGTTCTTCTATTTCTTCGAGTGTTTTGCCGCAGGTTTCGGGGTATCTAGTTATAGTTACCTGGTCAGTAATGGTAGGTTCAAAACAATGAGTTGAGCCGCGTACGTGAAAAAGAATTGAATGGCTGCGCCAACGCACAGAATTCCATGCACCAAGAACATTTTCCATGTAATGTTGGCAAAACCTGGTGGGAGGTAAAGACCGAGCGCAAAGTTGAAGAGCCAGTTTCCGATGGCGGCAATGCCCTGCAACCTTTCGTTAGCTTTGGTTTTCTATACTGATGACCGGAAATAGGGGATGACGAACCATTCCTGTGGCACGAGTCTCCAATGACCAGACTTCAGCAGCGTACACCCAGCAAACGGGAGCAAGAGTGAGAGCATAGACAATAACCAAAAGGTAGCAGAAAGCGATAACAGCGCTTCCTTTGCTGCCGGTTACTCTAATGAGGACATTCAGGTTGTTATCGACGCCTCCTGGAACGTACTCGCCGGCCGAAAGGATACCGGCAACAATGAAATGGCAAATCGCCATGCCGATGGCACCGTAGATAAGAAGACCACGTCGACTTGTCTTGTCAATGTAGAAGAAAATGAGCGATGTGAAGACAATGAACAGTGCATATTGAATGCCAGACGAGACTAGAAGAACATTTCCTTTGAGGCTGTTTCGCAAGTAAGTCGAACGTTCATAACTCTGCTATCAATAATTTCGGGCCTCCTTGACTTACCCTGCCATTTCAAACACATAGACTACGTAATAAGTCATTATGTTGGCACCGCTCAGTTGCTGCCAGGCCTGGACGGTGAAGCCGGCAACGGTACGTCGCCACATGCCGTTGTAAACAAACTTCCTCCATCCTGGTAAAGCAGTGCGCTCGGCTGCGAGGACAGTGGTGATTTCCTCCCATTCGGCGACGACCAGAGGATTGTTAACATCACCACCAGCCTGAATGCGAGCCAGTGTGGTAATGGCTTCTTCGGTACGATCTTGTTTGGCCAACCAACGAGGAGATCGAGGCAAAAATGGAAGTCCGATGATCAACAGTACGCAAGGGATGTACTGCATAGCCCATGCGGCTCGGAAAGACGATGGACCGGCTATGAACGAGCAGCCATAACCAATGAAAAACATGATGAAGATGCCCCATTCGATGGCGAGCTGCTGGATGACGATAATTGAGCCTCGTTTTTCCTACACATGTTAGGAACTATTGGTAGAATTTCAAATTGAATGCGTGATCGTGATTTACCTTTCGTGCGATTTCGGCGAGATATACTGGAACCTGCGACGAGGTGATACCGACACAGACTCCATTCAGAACCCGGCCAGCGATGAGAGGACCATATCCTTTGCACCCGGCTTGGACACCGGTTCCGACAAGCCACCACAAACAGGCGAACATGACAGAGTCGCGCCGACCCAGCTTGTCAGAAACAGGGCCTGCTATGAGAGAACCGACGACAGAACCCGCAGCCAGAGCAGAGCCGATAGCTCCCTGGAGCACGCCATGCGGGTTGTCGAAATAGTCCAGATATTGATTTGTACCAACAATAGCGGACATGGACGAGATATCGAAACCGAAAAGGGTCCCGCCCATTGTCGCAATAATTGCGAGAAAGTAGGTGTTGTACACCTTGGGGAAGGTAGGTAGTGGCATGGCGATTGAGTTCCACCTTCAGTTGTCACTTAACAATAGAGTGGAGGAAGAATGTACGTCTCAGTCAGAATTGATCGAAACAAGCGGAGACCCCAAGCTCATCTTATACGTTTCCAGGATTTGTCAAAACATGGCAGCTCTCCACACGAGCATCAAGCATCAAGCATCAATCGACGCACGAGCACGGGATTACTCCATGAGGAGATTGTATAATAATCTACGCAGCTGTCCACCTATGGGTCTCAGTTACGTCTTTTTCATCCCTGTCAGGCTCTCAGAGTGCGGGCTAATTGCCGGGCGACAATATCTTCATCGTTATTAAACCTCTGCTCCACACTCAGCACCTCTCTTCACGGCCTGAAGCTGGGATCTCGGTTAATTGCGAACGACTGTGGGCTAGCAAGGCGGTTAATAGTAGGCTTAATTTGAAGACTTAGAGGGTTTCCGGCGCAGTGGCTGCAAGAGGATTGGATGCCAGGCTTGAGCACTGCAGGGATCGGCGTGGTGGCTGGCTTAGTGCACGCCCCAGCCGCTCTTAGCGCTGTGTGGAGATGGAGATTTCCCTTTCTTCTAAGCACCCTTACTGCTGCTACTACAGATGATCATACTATTACGCGGCTTTCAACTACCAGACGTCATCTCTCGGATAAAGAACGTAAATAAAAAAAAGATCTTGCATATCAACAACGTGGCGAATCTTGAAGAACTCCCTGATTTCAACGTGGGTGGTTGTAGTTATAATCCAAACATTACTGTAACTCGATACGATCGCTCTCAAAGTCCTCCCTGATTCCGACTTTTACCATTCTATTGATAGTGGTCTCAAATTCCTCAGGCTCGCGACCGAGGAGATTCTCCAAGGACGTCGTCGTTACTGCGCACTCGCCGCGCCGGATTGCTTCAAATACTGTCGCCCAGCTTCGTGCAAGAGCCTTTGGGTCACTGTCGTATGAATCGAATTGCCTAACCCGCGGCTGTTCTAAATACTCCTCGAGGGCCACTTGTCGAACTCTGAGTCTTCTATTAACTGCCCGCCCCAGTACGTTCGCTGTTTCTCGTAGCGAGAGGGCTCTCGGGCCAGATAGCACGATCTTTTTGTTTTCGTACGGATACGCTTGCGGACCTCGGACATAGCGTATTAGCAATCTTGCTATTGCTTCTCCAATCTCTTCCTGTTTGGCCCATGCGATTCCTGGTCCGGAACCATCGTGCGGAATTGAAATTACACTTTTCGCATCCTCAGACGTCGGTGAGGCTTTCGGATTGAAAAGTCCTGTATACAAGGGGAACGTTCTTGAGAAGATCCCTGCTCGGGCAATTGTATATGTGAAAGACTTGTCATCAGCTTGGGTCTCAGCAAGGTATGTTTCTGTGGCTAAATGTGCCTGCATAATATCTGCTGCTGACAGGTCTAATCCGCCCCCTCCGAATGCCAGCGATGTGTAGAGAATGTGTCCGACGCCTATACGCCGAGCAGCATCAATTGCATCTCGATGTACCTATCCTTTCCGGTCAGCAATCTAGCGGGGTTTATTATTCTATTGAATAAATAGCACCTTTATTCGGTGTTCATTATCAAGACTCCTGTAGGATAATAAATTGAGTACATCTAGCCCATCAAAAGCCCGGTCAAGGGTGCCTTTATTGTTATAATCCGCCTCTCGTATCGTAGCACCCCGGGCCTTGGCTTTACATAAAGCTTCCGGAGATTGCACGCAGAGAGTTAATTGTGACGGAGTTATGATCCTCGTCAAATACTCGATGATGCTTCCAGCAAGTGGACCTGATGCCGGAAATACGCCGATATTCAATACACGCATAATGGCTGTATCATATGGAAGGGTATGAAACGGCAGTAGCTTTTTAAAAGTTGATAGTGATTACAATGGAGCTGTAAAGTGTAGTCGGGGTTCTACCCGAGAATATGATGATGTCTGTTGTATGTCATCCGTCGGCATGCTCTATCAAGTTCCTTGGTTGTTTATCGGGGGGGGGGGTAATACTCCATTCGTTAAACCTGTCATCTATTGAAAATCTTCATTTCATTCCATATATCATTTCTACTTATCTGCCGTAGAATGTTTCTCCTGCTTTAGTTCAAATTGTGAATAGTCTGATGGGGGAAAACTGGAAACAATGATCAGAACCCATATCACTAAACATGTAGATTTCTTGTTTCTGATAAACAAAACACAGTATGTGACAAAAGTTTGAATATAGAACCACAAAGGTGGATAATGTATAGGAGTCCTCCCCATATAAATAATAATAATATTCTAACATTTTGCAATAGCTACGGGCGGCCAAAAAGTGTAAATTTTAACGGACATAAACTGATGTAAATCCAAATTGGGAGGGGCACAGAAAATCCTAATATCATATTCAAAAACTTTCATATTATTGTATGCATGTGTAATCTCATCGATTGATCTATATTCCCGAATGCGAGAGAAAGGCAGTCTGGTGGCATTTTTGTTAAAACTTGATGCTGGCTGCAATGGGATTGCAATGCAGTCGGGGGTCCACCCGAGAATTTGATAATGTTTGTTGGATGTCTATCATTATTAGCGAGAATATTACAGCACTTCCTTTTCACTGGATAAGTTTCGCTTGTTACAAAGTAACTTTAAAAGTATGTAGTGATGTAAAATTTAGTCATCAGTTTCGGGTTCCTCATACTACGTACCACCTATTTAATCTAAAAATAGACGAATAATTTGTACGGCAAATTACTGAAAATAATGTATGGAATAAGGTAACTAGATGTTGATGTCCTGTGATAGATGTGTTTAGGGCATGGCCAGTAGGACGTTTACAGTAATTGATTCCTATTTCGGAAGGTCATTTTGGTCAGTCAGACCAAACATTACCTAATGCTTAACAGGCATTATACGCCAGAGATCTAGTCTTGAACGATTGAGGTATTGTCTGTTTGGAATTATTCCATTTAAATACCCTATCAGCGACCTACCATATGATGCTAGATGAACCCCTAGCTTGATCGAATATCATGTGGAAAACAGACAACTCGGTTAGTGCTTTGAACCTATTTCTGAATGAGCGACCAAGTGTATCTATGCTGAAATTACTATTTGTGCATATGGGATACGAAAGAAAGAAGAGCCTCTTTCTTTATCTGCATCGAACACGGCGCAGAAAAGCCGACCACGGACGAGCGTTGTGCACCGCGCGTCGACTCCTCGGTGATGGAATCATGGAAAACTATGCAAACAGCGAGACAGTAAGTCGATTAATACCATCATTTCATTATATGCTTAAAGATAAGCAAATAAAGAACATCCCCTGATTTGAGCTAAATCTCCAGACTTGAAAGTTAATGCTAGCCCTCGTATCATTAAAACTCCGCTCCAAACGCTGATTAACCCTCGGTAATGAAAATCCTAATTCCTTCAACATAGCATAGCACCCCAATCCTAGCAATTTCTCAAATGACTTTCTTGTTCAATGTCCGTCAATGTAGCCATAGTCATCCCCAATCGACCCTGAAAAGCCTATGCATATTCAGAAAAGTCTTCGTCCTCGGATTCAGCAACATTCGATCCTCGAAGTGCAGCTTCGTAGCCATTCTTGCAACTACCGATCTTCTCCGAGTCGGAAATAGGATTTTGCATAGTAGTTTCTTCGTCCTTGACATTGACGGCATCATCATTCGCAAAGGCAGTCTCACTCTTGATAGAAATGTGGTCATCTTCTTCATCACTGTTGTTAATATTGATTGCACCCAGCAGCGACTGACCAAGCGATCCATTAGTATTGAACTTGCCTGAGGCTTTCAAGTTTTTGGCCTTGAGAGATTTTTTGGGCTTTGCAACGGGCTTTTTGACCCCGGCGGCCTGGGTGCGAGAGCCACGGGCAACAGATCTGGGACGCGGAGAAGCCTGAAAACCATTTCCCTGGGATTCTGCAGCCAGGGCCTTTGCCATTTCACGGAATTTGCGGAACTGGCCCTCGACAGCATTGTAGGTTGCGCCACGTCCAAACATTCTGGCGATAGCATGGTAGTCAGGCTAAAGGGATGTCAGCGGAAATCTGTCGATATTGGAAAAGTCAAAATTGTTTGAAGTAACGAGAAGGATATGGACCTTCAGTTCGGGATGGGCAGCAAGCAGGGCACCGATGAGACGGTCGAAGGTACCGGGTTCTTTCCAGTTAACCATTTTGGCGTTGCTCAAATTTTGATAGATAGAAGACTTGATTCCTTGAGAGCTAATTCGTTAGCACGATAACTCATCAAAATGAAAACTGGGTGGGGGACTCACAGCAAAGTGTATGCGAGATAAGGTAGAGAGTCAGCAAGACCAAAGAGGATATCTGACGAGTCTTGAAGCTGGGTAATGTGAGGTTGAGAGAGTGAACAGTATTTTCTATCTAAAGTCTGGTGGGCCCTTGTTCAAAGAAGAAATGAGGAGTGATGAGAAATCTCTGGTGTCAAGGGAAGATGAAGAGTGTGAGTTGAGAGAAAAATGAAGCAAAGAGATGGCTATGAGTGACGCTTGGATGGGATGAGAAATATGGATGGTATGATATCTGCCGATGCCTAGTCATTTGTTTGTCAAGGTGGCTAGGAGGTGTCACAATATACAAGAAGAATAGGATGATGAGGATCTAGAATATGCATATGGACCCCACCTTGTCTGGCTGTCAAACGTCTGGAGAAATAAATATCTGTCTCCTGCGAGCGCCTTCTTTGTGTATATGATATTCGCCACCCGCAACTGTAATATTAGATGTGCTCCGATCTCATGTACTGTATCGAAATGATCTGCGGTGAGGTGCATTAGGCATTTTTATCGACGAGGAGCAAACGACACCCCGACCCCCTACTATCTCGATATGTTACAATTAGATTGTATCTGTGTTTTACAAAGACATACTTTGCGTGACTAGGTAATCGCAATTGATACTGGAACAAAAAAGAGGGAGTAGGTTGCCCCGACGACTTGGCAGCCCGAAAACGAAGTCGTCTCCCAGTTGCTGGTCAGTGTCTCATCCCCAACCAAACAGCACACCAGTGCCCCAAATTCATAAACAAAGAGGATACCCTCCACCAGCCACCCCTTTTCGGCTTCGTACTTGGCTATCACCTGATATTCAGCTTGAATCTGAGGCTACTCACAATCATCTTCATCCATCATCTTCTCTCCTACACCTCATCTTCCCCATCCCTCCTCAACATCTTCTTTCTCAATCTTTACCCTAACATCACCAGAAATCCACTGGATTCCACCTGTTCCCCCTAAAAGTTCAGGTATGTTTTTAGCATCACCAGAGCTTCACTGGATTTTACTGTTGTCCACTATACACTCAGCTCTTCCTCTCTTCAGACTCTAATCACATCAACAGCAAGACAATCTTGCCATTGTAAGGCCTGTCGAATTCTACAATCTCAATCAAATGCCTATACGCTGGACACCTGAGAATGATCGGATTGTATGCCATTGCTCTCTGTTCAGACTGATACTGCTAACCACTGCACTCAGCTGCTCCTCAAAATCCTTGAAACCCATGCAATCTCTCTGAACTACAGTGGGGTATCTGCGGCCTGGCGTTAGTACTTCTGCTCTAAACATTCAGACTACCTTACGACGGGAAACATGCTAACAATCTCTGCAGCTGCTGAGGACAACGAAAGGCCAACTCCTCGTGCCATCTCTGAGCGCATTTTCAGGCTCAGGCAAATGGCCGGTGGAAAGCCGAGCGCTTCTGCAGCCGCAACTCCCACTCCCACCAAAGCAAAATTGACCACTCCTGGTAGCCGTGGCGGTGCCCGTTCTCGCGGCTCTAGCAGCGCCAAACAGGCTGGTACCAAACGCAGGAACAACGTGAAAAGCGAGGACGACAGCGAGTCTGATTTTCCCCTCAAGCGCATCAAGAAAACTTCCAACGAGGTCACCATGGCCGATCTCAGCGCTCTCGAGGCGGCGACTCCATCAAAGCGCAGCCGCAAACCCGCCGAACGTTTCAGTATGACCGCCTGTTTGGATAGCGGCTCCGATTCAAAAGATCTAAGCTACAGCTCCATCGACGACGAATTTGTTCCAGACGAAGTTCCGGCTCTGGCGTCAATTGAACCAGATATGGATCCTCTTTCAGAAGATGCTTAAATAGGCACAATGGGCTACTTTGGTGAAGGACGGTTAGGAGGACGTTGTATTAGGGAACTACTAGTTTATTTCTCTTTTTCTTTTAAAGGACTATGTCTTCTTCTCACGGAGCGGGTATTATTTGGATGGGCGTTTAGGAAGAAACTTTATGATAGGGATAATCAAAGATTGATTCGTAATTCAATTGACTGGACAAGCATAATGGGGTTTTCTGACGCTATAAGTAGAGATCTTTCTATCATGCCGCTGAACTCTAGTACTATCTTGATTCTAGTATGAAATACGTCTTGCTCTAGATGCTGTCCTGGGAGGGCAGTGGCCGCCTCGTCCGGGTTCCGACATATCAATTGGCGTTATTAATATAGACTGTCTTTAAAAAATTTCATGATACAAGAAGATTCTCCTTCTTCAATAATTTAACCCTTACACATAGAGATCTCTAGGAAGCATGTATGTACCAATTATTCTAAGATAGAGGAGTTGAGCTGGTTAAATTCTCTAAGGACATAGTACCCTCACCACACCCAACCCTCGTCATCTGTAATCCGACCAGGTAACGTTGAACCATAGCTACCTGGTTGGTAAGCCAACCCCCCAGGAAGCCCAGAATCCGCGACCTATTCCTCTTCCTTAGGGTAAATTTGAGCATATTGGAATCTGAATATGTAGCTACACGAATAATATACATCAGCTTTTGCCTTCTCAAGACTAACGAATTGCTAGTCCCCAGAATAGGGGTGGGAAGAGGAACACCCGGCAATGATGCAAGCACGAGATACCATATATCAATCAGGACCAAACCCCAATTGGTCTTGTTTATCTAGCTTGTAGTTGACGAGGATCGGACACGACTTGCAGTCGCTCTCACGGAGTAGCTTTAGTACCGCAAGCTCTCTAATAGCTGACAGCCTTGGCTTGTCAGAGGCTTGTTTCTGCCTATCTTGAGCGAGAGGAATGCCGACTTAGCATAGGGAATCGTCCAGAAGAAGGAAGAGGGGTGGAGTAGGTCGAAAAATTTGGCGTGTCGAGAATATAAATGCGCGAATAACACAAAATTATTTTTTCTTTGTTGGCGATACTGATGTCTAGGCAACAACAGCGGACAGAGTTTCGTTTCTTCTTTGCCCTTTCAAAGAATGTTCTGGATTCCTCCGCATTAATGAAATCGTCGCATTTTCGTTGACAGGCCTGACGTCAGCAACAACCAATCTGATCTCTGCCCACAATCTTAAAGTTGACGTTAAAACCCTAACATTGCTATATATTAATATTTATTTTTATGGGGATACATGGCATACAGGCCGCCCATTATAGACGAGCGCTCAGGAAAGCTTATCATCTGCAAGAGCATATGTATGAAATAGGAGTTAAATAGAAAGATTTGATGGAGGACTGAATATCTCCCAAGTTCATGGATATGCGTATACCCTTCGCCTAGCAAGGTCAATCAAACTAGCAGGAGAAATCCAAGAAGCTTCTATTTTGAGACAGTAGAAATTTTATTCTGTCTGGGACACTTGAAGGGCGTACAAGCAGATTCTTCCTACCTTCGAATATCTCCACCCACCCCCCTCCAATCTGTTTGCCTTTACGTTCTTTGTCTCATCTACCAGCATAAGCTCAGTACAGTCGTTTACATGCCAGATCAGCTTATGTCTGTGAGCATTCCACCACCACCACCACCACTGGTTGTCGGCAGGTTTCTTCTTCAGAACCCTTTTTGCCTCTGCATTAACTAGTCTCAGCATCCAACACCTTAGCACTTCACTTTTTTTCGACACTGATCCTGTCCCCAAATCTTCTTGCATAAAGCTTATCTATCACGACCATGCCGATTAGGTGGACAAGTGAGCTCGAGGGCAAGCTGATGAGCCTCATCTTCAAAACTATAGATAGACGCGTCTCGGGAGAGGAGTGGGTTGAGATCGCATACGGAATGGGGGAAGGATTGACTGCAAAGGCCTGTCGGTAAGCGTTTATCTTAATTTTCCTTACTACAGATTTCCACTCTTTTGTTTATCTCTACCTTCTCTCTGGCATTGCTTTTCTTCTTAACGGTCATCTCTTCATCCTCTTCCACCATCACGATTCAGTCACCCACCAACTTCATCTTTATCCTTTCTCATCAACCCATTCAATACATCCCCCCATCTGCAAACTCAACTTCAAATTTATTTCGAAATGCCTGTCAAGTGGACCAAGGAGGTCGAAAGTCGATTTATGAGCGTTGTTTTGAAACAAATCAACGCCAGGGTCTCGAAGGATGATTGGGACCAAATCGTGACCATACTGGGCTCCGAATTTACCGTAAAGGCTTGCCAGTGGGTTCTCCATGTTATACTTGCATTTTCACTTCAGCATCGATTTTCATTTATTTCACCCCTCTCGCCCACTTCTTTCTCTCCTCTCGTTCAACCATCAACAACGTTACCTGTCAGTCACCCTCACCGCAATCATGCCTCCATTCCGATGGACTGACGCCCTCGATAAGCAATTCTTGCTTAAATACATCTCTATCAATGCCACTGGATCGCATAACTGGGACAAAGTTGCAGCGGCAATGGGACCAGGCTTTACACCTGCATCCTGCAAGTACGCATTGTGCTTTTCCTTTGATTTCCATCGCTCTTCCTGTTCGCTTTCAAACGGAGCGAATCCTCCCATAGTCTGGTCTCCACAAGGGATTTCCTCATCTCCATCCTCTCCGCCTTTCTTTTCTTCCATCCATCTACCTGACCACCGCCTCAAATCTCTACCATCATTCATCCTTTCCATCAACTCCCAGCTTCTATCAATTTTCTCAATCACTGATCTCCTTCCAAATTCTACCCTTACTATCACTTGTTCCTTGGAATTCACCCCAGAAAGTCAAGATGCCTGCGTGGACGCCTCAAGCTGATGCAGAACTACTTCGGGCCATTGTCCAAGTAAAACGCATCCAGGTCTCAGCCACAGACTGGAACGCAATTTCCACCGCGATCACCACCAAAATGGGCGGTGACTATTCAGGGAACGCCTGTCGGTAAGAGACAGACTAGCTGGCTCGCTTCGACCTACATCCAACTTCAAATAATTGAGCTTCATGTCAAGCCGATGCTAACTCATTTTATCGATCAGGCTGCACTTCGCAAAGATCATCAAGGAAGGGGACGACTTCACCGCTTCTCCCACCAAAAAGCGCAAGAACTCTGGTGATGACGAGGATCAAGCGCCTGCCCCGAAGTCTCCTGCTAAAAAGCAGAAGAAGAGTACCAACGCCAAATCTTCTGCCAAGCCCCAAGTCAAGCCTGAAGTCAAGAAGGAAACATGCATCAAGGACGAAGAGGAAGAACTCCTGGACGACTTGGAAAGTCCCGATGACTACTGATACGCAAATTGGCTAGTACTAGTATGTGATATCTTTTAGATCCCTAGCAATATCGATAATGCTAACGTTGCTGACAGCTTCTAGAACTCTGGGAGCATACTCTGGACCGCCAACTGTCGCCATCTCTCGTCGACAATTTCCTCTTTACACATCATCTCAAGTTTTTCACTATCCCTGCTATGTTCCCAAGTGGCATTAGCCAAAAAATGTTTTGTGATCTCGAGTTCGTCATCTGACTCACTTATTTTGGGGGAGAGGCTATTGGTAGAAATCTTGTTCATGCGCATACAATTCCCAGTAGGACCAATGGGGATAATGAGGCATTCGGTTCATTGCAATGTATTTGGGATAGTATCTCTACAACATGACTAAGCCAGCCAAGGTTAATTGACTCAACATTATCAATTACATCTAGCATTTTCACATATAAACGTAGGTCAAATCTCCGTTCTCTTTCCGTGATAGATTCATGTTACAACTACTAGGTCATGGCATGGTCCCGATGGTTCATCGAAGGGAGTATCGTATAACTGATACCTCCGAGCAGTTTGTAAGTAGTTATCTGCCTAGTAAGGATCGGTCACTCGCTTCTATTAGTATTATGGTACACATAAGTTTCTAGTCATACATCTTATTGAATGGTCTCCATCGTTTCCCGGGGATTCATGGAGTCTATATGGCTTACGGTAGAGTGAACAAGGCCATCTGGGAGCATCATTTGATTTACCAAGTCTACTAAGTTCCCTAAATCTACCGGTCGGACATAATATACAGGGTACATAGAATAAATATACGTGGATATACGGGATCTACAGAAATATATATATACAATGAGACGGAACTTCATACCGATAGAAATATCTGGGAACAGAAAAAAGAGTCCAGATAGGGACAACAGGTTTGATAAGTGGTTCTGTAGAAAACACAAAACAAAGGATCTCTATAAATCATTGTCTTATATATATCTGATCATT
Source organism: Talaromyces proteolyticus (assembly GCF_021365285.1). Taxonomy (NCBI): domain Eukaryota; kingdom Fungi; phylum Ascomycota; class Eurotiomycetes; order Eurotiales; family Trichocomaceae; genus Talaromyces; species Talaromyces proteolyticus. The sequence continues at coordinate 225,584 of NW_025764281.1, forward strand.
CTTTCAATGTTATCATTGTAGTAAGCTTTATCCCAAACTCAAAATCACTGCTCATCTGTAGTTCAACCAGAAACTTAGTGATTATCGCGCTGACAAAGAATCACCATTAAGCTGCCTCTACTGGAGGGCATTCTACTATCTTCTTTGATATTCAAAAGTTTCCTTTCGCTTATGAAATGTTTTCACAGCATTATGAAATTCTGCATCGTGCTCGTCACATCTACATGGCATATCAATCTGTCTTATCACGATTTCAAAACTCTATAGCGGACATCACACCAATACTCCTCCACCTTCTTTTCGTGAGATCTCCCTAGTCTATGATAGATTCAAATCCAACATAAGAGAACATCAAATCCATGGCTAGCAATGTCTTAGCCACTCCCCGGCGGAGCAAGACGATGCCAACGGAGGGCCATATGACTAGGTTTCTCTACGCCATACTAAAACAACTTGATCTCAAAACAGTATTCCCTCCTTGCTACACAACTTTAATATCTATGCTGACGTGCATGCCAGATAGACTGGAGCGACGTCGCCACAGACCTTGAAATCTCCAATGGCCATGCCGCTCGCATGCGTTATTCACGCTTCCGGCAACAGATGGAGGGTACCATATCAGTGTCTAGAAATCCAAAACCGAAAAAGGCTACCGGGAGAGCGGATTCTGGGAAAGGAGATATTCGCAAAGGAGCAAAACCTAGCAAAGCTGGCGACTCGTCCGATAAAAAGAAAAGGTTCGGCATGCACAGCAACAACAAGAGTATCGGCAATACAAAAAGGGTCGCGGATATGGAAAAGAACCCTAAGAAGCGACTTGCTCCAGATGACTTTGTCAAACTGGAGGCTGTGGATTTCAATTCATTCATGAGGCGAGAACCGGCCGCTGATTTCAGGGCAAATCCGTATCAATACCCCATGACGAACATAATGACTCCGAACCGGATGATGCCTGCGTCTAACAATAGTCTTCTTTTCGCACCGATGCAATATCCGATTTCCCAGTCTCCTTCCACCATGGCCATGAATACAGATAATACCATGGTAAACCAGAGCCCCTTTCCGGGCAGTTCACAGATATACAACACAGAGGCCATCGGGAATACTCCGAACTGGAATCAATCAACAGACTTCTGTTTCTCAGGCTGTTGTCAGCCTTGTTATCCTTCAACGCCAACAATGTATCCAACTTATCCGGCTACTTACTCAACATCATCGTCAAGCACTCAATTCCAGCCACAGCAAACTCAACCGCTGGAAGTCCAACCTCTCGTCCCCCGGCCACAGAATATTTGGGTTCCTGTTAAACAGGATGATGGCTATGGAGGAGCCTCGGACGATGTGTTGGTCAAGGTAGAAGCTGGGACAGGATTAGAAACATAATGTTTGAAGCCAATGGGTGTAATTGCTTTCATCATGTTGCTGCCACTCTCGTATGAAATCCCTTGATGATAACAAGGGTATATCACTCTGATAGATTGAATTTTGATAAACCACAAAAGAATATCTTGGTCCACCGGTCCTAATAAAAGTTTTATCTGGGTAGTGACACGGATATAGCTACACTGGGGCTTCTCCATCAATTAGAACATTGAATTATTGTCTCCTTCAACATACTTAGACTCTGGAGCAGTTCAGTAGGCTTGGCTCAAGACAGGTAATTTGTATTATATACATTCAATTGAGATACTCTGATACACCTTCACTGATGGGTCTTTGACCAAAGATACAATTCTGATATTTATTTTTTATCTTCGTTAGAATCTATACCTGGCTGTTCATATGCTTGTTGATACCACTATTACATATGCCAACAATTCTAGGTTAGTAAAGAAACAAAACTGCGTAAATGATATTTAGTTGTTCACTATCTACTTTCCAAAATGCATGAGCAGGAGACCTAGATTTTGAAGTAGACACACTGTGTCAACCAAAGGACATAGAAGGTGGTTGGTAAACTTGTTTGTTTGTCAACACACCCCCTCACCCAGCCTCACCGTGCAAAATCTGCGCAGGCTGAGAGAGCTTCTTTTCTCAGCCTGCCCTTTATGTTTCCTTCCTTCCCCCCTTTTCTATCCATACCATTTTCTCCATTCCTTTTTACAACTTTCTTCAGCCAAGTCAGACTTTCAGGAATATCTACTTACTTAACCTTCACCAACTCTGTCATTACTCAATAAGTCTGTTATTCATCATTCTATCATTCTAACTCTCGCCAATCAACTCTTTCCGTTTGTTTCTCTCTTCCTTACACCTCATAAACACATCGCTCGGCACCCCACTTACAATTTGAACAGTTCAACTTTTCCAATCTTAAAAACCTCACAATGCCTCCAAAGAAAGACGTTACCAGCGAGGTTCCAGCTTCTACCTCTATCAAGCCCGAAGATGCTGAGTTTTTCCTTCAATGCCTGAAAGCAATCGACGACAATGGCACAGTAAGTAGACTTATCAACAAACCCTATACAGCTTCCAAGCAAGCTTATACAGCTCTCTGTAGATGGATATGTCGGTTCTTTCTGTGGCTCTTGGCCACACCAATATTGGCTCTACTCGCAACCTTTTTGTCCGTCAGAAAAAGAGATATGGATTGGGAAACATTCTGACAAAGGTCAGCGGAGGATTCTCTACGAGGAAGGGCGACAATGGGAAAAAGGGGATAGCCTCTGGTTTGAAGTCCCAACTTTAACACATGATGCTGTTGCTAATAGATGAACTATACATACAGATGTACTCAAACAGAATCCTTTTCTGACGACCAAGGTCGAGAAAACACGCAACCAGTGTCCAATAGGCAAAATGACCAAGTCTCAGGCAAATATCGCTAAAGTAATGAAGGTCGAACCTCAGGATGAGATCTCTGAGGGCATGGCTGTGTATGTGGAAGACGATGCTTATTGATCCATCATGAATTCATTGGCGAGCTTATTCTGGCTATGCTTTGGAGACGCAATCTAGGCTAGAGACCATGTACCAATACATGAACTATTAGTCGAAGCGTTTAGGTGGAACTGGATGATTTACTTGGGGAATGTTTACAGATTCTACTTATTGTAGTAGAATTGAATTCTATGGAATTACATTGCGCATAGCTCCTCTCCTCGCCAACTAAGTACCAGGTTCTAGGTAATCCTTCATCAGACCCCGCCCGGTGTGTATCAGACAATCAGTTGATGTAAACGAATGCGCAGTCAATATCCGCCCACTCTCGTTTCTTCTCCGAGTTTCCTTATCAGCAAACGGCCCTCCTAATCTACTGGCTGCCTAATGTTGTCATTTCATTCTGGCTTCCCAGCCTCCTCTTGATCCCTCATCCTATCCCCCTCCACAGGCTGCCATATCCACAAACACTAGATTGATATTTTGCTCCCTTTATAAGCCTTTACTTTCCTGGACAACATCACTTCATCAACAACTTGAAGCTCAACAACTACAACTGTAAGCCCATCCTCATCATATTCGTCTTCTTCTCACTTATAAAGCCTTTTGATACTATCCTGAGTTTTTTATCCGCATTTCTGGCCTCAAAAGTTCAAGTGTATCTGTCATTCTGTTATTAGCTCGCATCATTTTGTCAATCTCCCACCACATTAAAGATTGTTATTTAACACATTAGTATCTTCCAGCTTGCAATCATCCTCAATCTATCCACCTTCCACGTGTCAAAATGCCTCCACAAGGTCAACGTACCTTTACCGACGAAGATCAAATCAAGTTTTTACTTTCTTGTATTCGCAACTCCCACAATGGACAGGTGAGCAGCTTCTGCCTGAGACTAGTATCCCTTCTATTCAAAGATTAATGACTTCCGACAGGTCGATTATGGAACAGTTGCTACCGAAACCGAAACAGTCAGCAAGGGGGCTGCGTAAGACTTCCAACCTCAACTTTAGATCCCACCCGAATGTTAACAGGACAAATCTCACAGTATAAAGCGTCTTGCCCGTATCACTGCCAAGTACTCCATGACAAATGCCGACTCTGGTAATGCATTCACCCTTATTGTTAGTTTTAATGCTAAATCAGCGACTCCAGGAGAAAAAGGGGCCAGTCGTGGGAGCAAAGATGCCGCGAAAGCGAAACCTAGCCCAAAGAAGTCTGTGACCAATGCTGGGATCACCAAGAATCGTGCAGCATTATCTAAGGGGAAGAAGACAGTCGGTGTCACTGTAGAGACTGAAGATACGGACGACGAGATCTACGATGCTGAAGCCTAGAAATGCACCATATACCAGCTATCCTTCTGTTCAACTCTCTCTGTTTCGATGGCTTTGCTTAGTGATGAATGATGGATTCTTGGGAATCAAGAATACTTATTCTATGCGAATGTAGTTTAGTCTCTATGGCAGATACTACCGCGCATATTCATAAATACATGCAAGATCGATTTCAATCTCAATATTTTCTTTAGGTATTGACATGGACATCATTGTACATTGATAGAAAGAACTAAAGTATACTCCACGGTAAGCAAAAGAGACCCTAGCACTTTGCAAGCGTATAACACCAAGGCTCGTTAAAACAGAGTTCACATGCAAAATGGCACAGGATGAGCAGCGCTAGAATCATCATTCATGAGGGTATCGTATCTTATATCCAGGAATCACAAGGTACTATAAATCAGCCATAACAGATTGCAAAATGTTCTTTTTATATTCACGCAAAGCAGATTCTTTGCGGCGCATCTGGTGTCGCAAACGCATATAACGCTGTTTCCAACTTCCTTCGTCCATCGACTCGTTGCCGCCAAAGTCATCGTCGTTTCCAAATTCATCATCTTCCGTTTGAAAGCCGAGTGTTTCGGTGTTGCGATGAAGTACGTTTTCCTGTTGACCAGGAGCCAAAGAAAGGTCGCTTAGGGTACTATTAAATCCGAAGCCATGGCCAGGTCGGGATTCGAGTACCAGTGTATAAGTCTGAGTGGAACGTGTAGGCACTACTAACGAACCATTGTCAGGGGGTTGAATGATTTTAACGGTAAAAGATCCAGGTGAAACACGCGCTAGCCCTAATCTATGAGCGACACCGAAATATAAGGCACAGAAAGTAGCGATAGAGTCTATTGGCACCATAGAGTAGATGGAGCAAATCCTTTGCACGGCAACATTTGCGAGAGCGCGAGCTTCATCAACTTCAATGGACGTTGATCGGCCTATTATTTTTGCCCGCAAAATTCTCCCGGCGACAGCGCGAGTAACGTCGTCAATTGATACCTTTGTAGGTTGTCCTAATTGCAGGCCGCGATCAGTGATCATCGAGGGGAGAGAAGCGGCATCGTCGATATCATTTGACGTTGCGATCGATGCGCGGCGTCCCCCGAGGTGATCAAAACGGGCCGAGGCATCATTCGCCCCATTAAGTACCAAGGTTGGTGGCGTCGCCAAACGTACAGGCCGTCCAGTGCTTTGTGGGACATGTAGCTGAAGCCTTTCAGGCTTCATATGCAAATTCCCCATAGAATTTGGTGTCTGATTCCGCGGCGGAGCTAAAGATATGTTATCTACCCCCATTGCTGGAGATGACCGCACACTTGCCATATGATTTGGTGTATTGGAACGTGCAGGATTCGCGGGAAAGGAAGAAAATGGACCACCAGGAGCAGATCCACGATTGGGTGGTCTTCCTCGAACTTTTCCTGTCATTGATCCTGTATTGCTGGGCCATGCAGAAGATACAGCCGGCCCGTGACGTCGCCGACTTCGAGATTTCTCTCGGGAGGAGGGTGTCACTGCAGACCGAGGCTCTGCCACAGGAGCAGACTCCGTTTCATGATTTCTGGGAATAACAGCTGATCGTGGAAAGCCTGGAGGAGAGCCGTCTCCCTCAAAGGGCCGCCAACGCAGGTCTGGAGCAGCCAGAGTCCCAACCTGCTGGTCGGTTCCAAACGAGGATGCGGCTGCGGCCCACGGATCATTCGGATCTATATCGTCTGGAAATGCGCTGAATGGAATGGCGCTATGTGGGAAATTTGCTGCATGGGCGGCCAAGGCATTACCATCAAGTACAGTCATTGACGTATCTAATTGAGGACGTTTAGGGTAACGAGCATCTTCTCTGTCTTTCTCATCCGCACGTTTTCTGCCCCGCTTGGGTTTCCACTCGGGGACCAAGGCCCTAAGGGCTAGATCTTCTTCTAAAGGGACGCCGTCCCGATCCTCACACGCCGGACCATTGAAGGCAGGAAGTTGTTTGAAATAAGAATGGTCATGGCCAAGGAGGTATTCAAAAAATGCATCAACGTGCATCGCACGCATCCAACGCTGAACAGTCAATATCACTCAGAGCCTAGGGATAATATGATCGTCTTACCTTGAGACGAACAGCATATTGCTGTACTTTCTGCGTACTCTGCTTTTTCTCAAGCGAAGGAGGTTCCACGCCTAGTTCAATCGCTAACTGAATCCAAGTCTTGAGCTCCTTGCGGTCCAGTTTACGTATGAGTTCCCAGAGTATAAAGACACTAAAACTTTTTCCGTCGCTGCGAGGTGGACCACGAAATGTTTTCCGCAATTCGCTTGAATCGGTAGATATCGGCACATTGGGATTGCAGTACATAATGAACGCAACGTACGCGTCGTCTATCGTTTCATCGGTAACGTCTCGGGGAGGGAGAATGCGGCGCTCTGCATCGCCGACCGAGTCTCTAGGTATGGCTCGTCGAGAATTAGTGTCAATTGGCGGAGGTGACATGGAAATGCCTGTGCGTAAACCCGACGATGTCATCACACCAGATAACGGCCCCCTGGGCGAAGACTGTAAGCTGCGCGGCGTCTCTTTCCGCCGTAAAGGAGGCGAGTGGGATGCAGCGAGTCTGCTCCTTGTGCTACCGGGAGAACCACTGCGCAGTGGTGTTTCAAAAAGAGGAGGGTATCTCGCGAATTGTTGGATAACCATGGTGTTTCCATTATCCGCAGGCTGCGGCACCGGCGACTTGAACGGGCTCTCCATTTTGGTATCCCAACTGTCTCCTTTTTCAAGCAAATAACAAAACCTATAACAAAACCTTTGTCAATGTTGGCCTTTCAATGGCGAGGGTCTCGGTTCAGATAAGCATAAAGGACGTGCATCAAGCATGGACATTGTCAGGGGTATCGCATATCATCAAAAGGCGGATTAAAAAGACGGGGAGCCATCCCGATGAGAAGATGCGTCGTCTGGTGGACGCCCCCAGAGATGAGGGGGAATGGAGCAGGATAACTGGGGCAGAAGAGGAGGAAGCTCCAGCCTCCCCGTGGAAGCAGCAAGCACAGACAGTCAGTCCCTGGCTTCTATTTTAGGAGGCGGGGCTTGCCGCTTTCCCGCAAGAACTCTATTCCGTAGCCCAATCACATCACATGACCGCCAATGTGGCTCGTTTGGCTGCGTGGCTGGTCTTGGCGGTGCTCACGCTCACGTGATATGATCGATAAGCGATAAGCAGGCTCACAATCTAATCGATAAGCGATAAGCTAGTGCTCCCGGCATTTCCCCATTCGGCGGCCTCCCTCGCACCTTACTCCGGCAAACATCGCGGCTCTTGCCTCCGACAGTCTCTGTCCGTTTGCTCCCAGCGAGGTTCCTTCTTCCTCAACCCCTCCTATCCACTGCAAGTCTTCTCTACACGTTTGTCGTCGACTTGGGATTCAACTGTTCAGCGATCGGGGTGGATGATTCATGATGCATGAGCAGCTGCACGGGCAGAAGCTAACCAAACAGCCCCACTTCTGACCACACGCCTTTAATTATCGGCATGATGTCTTCTTCAAGAGACGCAGCAGCGGCGGGGACACCATCTCGCCCAGTCCGCAGCAGTAGACAGCGAGTCCAGTCGTACACTGAATACTCATCGGAAAATCCCGACACAGACGAGGTCGTTGACCAGTTGACGACAACCTGGCCTCGTTCCACCCGCCGTTCTGTCAACCCGGACGTTGCAGCCGCTGATCGCCCGAAACGTACGACCCGAACTCCAAGGTCATATAGAGAACCTTCTTCGGACGAGGATTTAGATCGTGTCATATCTCGCTATCCTGAAATGGTCACTACTAGTAATCCCCCACAGTCCGCCGCCTCGCTTCCTCGTCGAGCTACACGCCACCAGCCAAAGCGTTCTCCTGGCAAGAGAAAGAAACCTACTGTAGCATCACCTCGGAAACGTCACCGCACCGAGCTTGTCGTCACTACAGACGCCATACCTTTCTCGAACGGCAAGGTTCCTGCTTGGGATACTCTTCCATACCATATCCTCTTCAACATATTCTTCCATGCGTCCCACCCTCTAGTTGACTACCGCCAAGGCAGTCACCTTCCTTCAGTGAAGTGGCTATTAGATGTTGCTCTACTCTGTCATGCTTTTACCGAGCCGTCGTTGAGTGTGTTATATCACACACCTGTCTTAATTCCACCCCTCAAAGCTCACAAGATATTGCAGCTGCTATCTGAGCCACTTGAAGGTGTTTCCTTCAACTACGCCAGCAAGGTTCAGGAACTTTTGGTTGATGTACGACTGACGTTGGCCTATAAGGCTGGACCAGCCTACGGGTACTTCGATATTTGTAAACTCCTAGAAAAGGTGCCACATATCAAGACGCTTCGCCTCTATCACAGACATGACGGCTTTTCACCGCTTATGCATGCAGATCATGCTCACCGTTGGACCTATCCTTCGTCCTTATTCGAGACCCTGAAAGATAACAATGTCCGGCTCCATACCTTTGATTGGAATGCTCGCTTCATGGAACCACGAATGCTCATCAAGACTATGTTAGCACATCATCTTGAAGCTCCTTTCAAGAGTATTCGCACTCTACATCTTTTCCAAATTCCATCCGATGACATCGTACTAGAAAACGAGAGTGATATTGCTGAGATGGGTGACAAACTCATAGAAACTGGACTCGGTGCAGCTTTGTGCCAATTACCGGAATTGCGAACTGTGTCATTTACGGATTGTATGGCTGTCAATGAACTGCTATTCGTCGCCATGCCGTCGACATTGGAATCGCTAACGCTCGACAACTGTGACGAGGTTGCAACCCCAAGTTTGACTGCTTTCTTGAAAAGCCACGGAGCAAACTTGCGAGAGCTGGTTCTCAAGCACAATCGACATCTCAATATGTCATTTACAACAACTCTGAGGGATTCCTGTCCTAAACTGGAAAAGCTATCGACCGACTTTATAATGCATAACTGGCCCCCATACTTTAATGGAATGCCACATTTCGAGAGTCTTCTCAAAGCTGGTGAAATACCAACCTGGCCCAAAACACTTCAAGAAATTGAATTGCTACAGCTTCGTCAATGGGATAAACCGAGAGCGGCGACTTTCTTCAGCTCCCTAGTTGACGCCGCACCGGAACTCATGAACTTGCGCCGAATTGTCATAAGCGCCACTATAAAGATGGGGTGGCAAGATAGAGCATCATTCCGTCGGCAATGGATCAAAAAGTTTGAGCAGACATTTCTTCGCCAAGACAGTTCGCCAAAGCCAAATGCACTGGCAGATTCCAAACCCGACCATTCTGTGAGTGGGGATTCGGTTCGGAGACACTCCCATCGAGAGAGTGCCCGCTTGGCCAACCAACGTCTTTCAGGAGTCGATAATGATTCTGATGATAGCGATCGGGATTTTAGCGCAGAGGAGGACGTCGAAGCACAAGAAAACGACGTTAATGTTGCACATGTCCAAGGCTTGTGTGACGTTGTATCACTGCGAATTGACAACCTCAGACCAGCGGACACACAGTTCAACGAGGGTGACTTTCTAAACTCCGAAGAGAGCGGAGATGAGGACTGGAATGGCGAAGACTGGGAACCCGGTGACGATGGTCATGCTTGGTGAGATACTGCCCTTATGTTTATTTTATCTGATTTATTTGTTTTACAAAATCATTCCAATCTACTCTGTTCCTGAAGCCATGGGAGTTTGTCTGAGGGAGTTCTGGCTAGCACTGTGTGGGATGGAATTACATTATGGGGTGATTGAATTCTCTGGATTTCCCGTTTTTTCTTTTCAACTACCACCTGTATCATTAATATGCCCCGGGTTTCTGTCATATGAAGTTGCGTTTTTAGTAGAAGTCAACAGGCATGGATCGACGGCGTTTTCACACTAGCAACGACCACCAAATGTCAATTGATGTCGAGATATGTATTTTAATATGTATTCAGGTAGTAAATTGTTTACTGAAGTCATGAATTACTCCAAATGCCTTAAGCACCAGCTGAGCAGGATTGCTAAATATCTATATCACGCCTAATTAAGGAAAAAACACGTCAACAATTTCCCATATAGCCTTATTAAATCCATCACGCAACAATGCCTATATCCCGGTCCTCTATCGCCATCTTGAACTCTTCCGGGTCTTCTCCACGCTCTTTCATAACCCACAACAATGTATCAACAAACGTCTCTCCGTTGTTCCGAAACCAGTCGCCCAAGGACTGCACATACGCTTCGACATGCTCTTTCAAAGGGGCATGATCTCGCAGCCACAATACCTGTCCTGGATCAAGCTTGAGCATGTCTTGGACAATGTAATAATGCGGAATCTCATCGCCCCAGCCTTCCTGACCGGGGTCATGGAATATATCAGATCGGAGTTTCGACGCCAATGACGACGACTTTGACGGTGTAGCTGCGGCGTTGTGATGATTGTGAAAGAACGTATCGTGATTCACAGTATTGTTCTCGAGAGGACCGAAATACGTTCCGGGGGAGAGGCTAGATCGCTCAGGACGGTAGTTTAGATGGATGTTGAAAGAGAGCGGGTGGATGTTTTCAGGGTAGCGTTTGTGGAACTTGCGTTGAATGCTGCCATTACTGGGACAAATATGGTTCTGGACTACATCTTGAATCACCATACGCACATCTTCAATCTCAGCCAGTTCCCCTGTTGACCAATTATGCAACAATTGTGCCCGTTCAACCACAACGTTGCGCAGGCCACGAGAGAAGCGGTCAAATTGATGAACGTGGAATGCACGGTTATATAGCCATAACCGATAAACCGCGCGCCGCAGACGAAAGCGTTCTTCATCCGTCAACAAGCGGCGATTTGCGAAATCGCTTTTCCACTTCTTCACGGGGTATATAGCTTCCCACTTCTGGGCCACGCGGCCGACTTGGACCACCTGTTTCAAGAGGGCATCGGACAGGGAAGCTTCGCGGACGAGCTGCGCTGGTTGACTGGCGTTTTGGGTTACTATCTGGATTATATCGTGTATAGGACCAAATTCTGCATCTGCAGCACTCATAAGAATTGAGATTTTGGATGATGGGCCCAGGACACGGCGCAGTCGGTGGTTGGTGGCGGCTAGATGCAGGACATCGGAGATGGAATCGCAGGAACGAAAAATTTGGAGCAAAAGCTCCGTGGGTAGAGTTTGGAGGCCCATGGTAAATATAAGAACTGTTCAAAATCGGTTAGTCAGCAAGCTTCGACGAAGCTTGCTCAGGAAGGAGCTCTTACCTCGAAGGTGTGGATATCTTAGTTTGGTATAGTCTTGAATGTCTTTCAGATTAAAGTGACGGATTGACTTTTCTAGAAGTGAATTGCTCTAAATAGAGAATCTAAATGTATGATTGTAATGGCGAGAAATTGACGACTCTGGCGATACTAATTTAGCATGCGCAAGCCGTCGCCGATGTTGTTGAGGACCTATACGACGATTACCCCTTCTTTGGGGCTGTCAAGGGTTCCGAAGTGAAAGACAATCATGGGAGAGGAGACTTTATGAGCATAGTAGCTTTGCGACCCTTCTGGGCCGCTGAAAGATGGGACAGTCATGGCTGGATGGTGTGTTTGAGGGAGCTGGATGAGGCTGGCGCGACAGATGGCGTATTTATAGCTGGAGCTCTGTTATGTAAGCCAGCTAGCTCGCCGCAGATCAGCAAACGGTTCACTACATGTAGTTGTAAGCAGAGTGAGCCTACAAATTACAAGAGTCTAGATAGAAGTTATTTTCTTGAATTTGAATGATGCAGCTTTTGATCCACTATCAACACAACTCCAGTCAACGCCAGAACAGCATACATGAATAATGTCAACTGATATCGCATCGAAATAATGCAAGTGGTAGAGGATATTTCCACGAAGACAATATAACCATATTACACAGAAGCATAAATAGAGCCTTTATCTTTCCCGTCTCAACCAAATACCTCTCTCGTATCCAGTGCATCTCTCTTCCTGCCTTCTCTCCCCAGTCCCAGCGTCGACTTCTTGGCCACGTGATCAGTCTGCGTGTCCCGACGTTGGGCATATCGGCTTGCTTTCTGAAGGCGAACATCGCGGCGGACTTGGTTAGGACTGACGTACTCCTTGTTCTCGTAAATGACCGGTCCACCAAAACTTCCTTCGAGGATGACAATCGGAGTCAGGACAAAACGAGGTCCGATCTCGACGAGCGATATATCCGGCAGACCATCCTTGCTCTTGACGACCTGCTTTTCATTCTCATCTCCTTTTTTGCTCTGAGTACCATCGGACTCTCGAATCTCGTAGACCCTGATCCAGATCTTCCCATCAACGCCAAAGACACCGATGATACGATCGATAAATGGCTTCACTCCCCTGACGCCCCGCTTAGGTACACAAAAGACTTTGCGCAGCATCTCTCTGATAAGTCCGCGGTATTCAGTACCATTCTGGCCCATCTCAGGACCCTTTTCATTGAACGACTTGTCGAAAACAACCACCCCGCGGCCGCCCTTCAGGCAGTTGCCTGAAAATCCAGTGCCCATTTCGCCCGTAGTATGCAAATTGGTCACAGAGAATTTAATGGTGGGGCCGTTAGGTGGTCGCGCAAGCCAAAGATACAAGTCTTGGCCGTGTTTTCGGGCCTCAAGAAAGAAGATAACATTGCACGAGTGCAGCTCTGCAAGAGAATTAAGAAGCATATTGTATCCGCCACTCTTTTTCGTATCCAATTTATTCTCTTTGTGCGTATGCGGAAGCAGCGCAGTCATGTCTGAAAGGAGATATCGGTGTCTGGATATGGTGAATTGTGTTAGAAACACTAATATTCTTCCAATGCGTCAAGTCTAGCACTTACCGATGGGTAACCCCTCTGGAAGTAAGCATTAGAACACGGCTTTTAGGCATTGTTCCATCATGACTCCCGGTCTTCTGCCCATTAACAGCGACTCCGCCGTCTTCATCAATATCCTCATCATCCTCGTCGCTGTCACTGGTGTCTTCGTCGAGCATATCTTCCATGTCAATATCCTCATCGTCGATATCTTCGTCGACAGGCCGCTCCTGCTTTTTCTTGGAGATTGATTTGTAAACGGACGCCATTATGGCTGTGGTGAAATTAACACCAGAAAGAAAATCAAAAATGTCTCTTCTAAAAGATAGAAGACTGGAAGCAGCTGTTCCGCAATCTTCAATCTTTTTTTTATCATCCCGGCGGCAGAACTTTTTAGTCGTTCACCGCCCGTCGATTGTCTCCACCGTCACAGCCAGCCAATCAATGAGCGATAACTGAGCCTAGTCACTTTTAGAGAGAGGAAAGTAAAGGAAATATTTTGACTATCGCTTACATAAATAACTCTATTCATCATAAAGAAAATGGGCGTTCGTCTGCACGAGAGGTGGAAGAGGCTGTAGCTTTATACGACACATCGCTAAGAGCAATTCTTGTAATAGAAATCCACCACAACATTTCAGGAATTAGGACGAAGACAAGAGAAAAATAGCAACTTAATTCAACTTTTGAGGATATCATTGCATAGTCTCAACGCTAGAAATACCGCGAAGAAAAGTAACAAAAAGAAAGAATATAAGAATAAGAATGACAGAGAGAAGAGAAAAGAAATGTGAAGTATGTATTTCCAACGCTTCAAATGGTTGGGCACTAGCATCGTTTCATCGTGAAAATCCACTACCATTATCATACCGATTCTGGGGAGGATGTTGATTTGCGCCTGTAGGAGGCGATGTCCATGGTCCACTGACGAATTGAGGATCGGTTGGTGTATTTCTGACGGGTCCAGAACCAGGCAATTCCGCAGTACCGACATTTGGTGGTTGTTGAGTTTTCTGTGGGCCACCAGCCTGGCCCATTCCTACCTGGTTGTCGGGCAATTCGGCAATGAAAGCATTGTTGTTCATTGGTTGGCTGGTCGCGGTGTGGTGGCTCGATAGAGATGCTAAACTAGGGTGATGTGATAGATTTCCCTGCTGTGGGCCAGTTGCTTGTTGAGGCGATTGCACAGAGCCTGGAGTTCCATGCCCGGCTTTCGGAGGAAGATCACTTGGTGCTTCATAAATAGGAACACCTTGCGAGTAAAGGCTTGATACTTCTGGCTGTGGGGGAACCTCGAGTTCGTGATAGTTTGCAGGGATATTGTGAAACTGAGCCTGACCATGATTATTTGGGGAGTTGTTTCCAATATTCTGTTGCGGTAGATGGCCCATCGGAGGTTTGGTAGAGTGAGGTATTGTAGGCTGTGGGCCCATTTGCCATTGAAGCTGAGGAGGAGGCTGCCCAACACCACCTGGACCACCCGGTGTGCCTGGAGATTGATGTGACGGAGAATATACAGGGGAATATTGCTGGGGACTGTGCCATGACTGTGAACCTGGGCTGGCTGGAGAGAATTGATGAGGGATTGCTGGTTGATTAGGTGAATGCTGCTGAGGATAGCCGGGCGGTATTGTAGCCGGGTGTGGCACACCTTGGTGCTGGTGGTATGCATCTACAGGTGCAAAGGCTTGACCCTGAGGATGGTATTGCGGCACATCTCCCATGTAATTGCCAGAGTAGCCAGTAGAAGCATAGCCGTAAGGATTGGCAGCCGACTAGTTTAGTCAGTTGGGGGTCTGTATAGCTACAAATAAGAGGATAGCTTGTGATTTTGAAATACCTGATATTGAGGTCCGCCCACTGGGCCATACTGCATTTGTGAGCCAGGATGATTCGGGTGGCCGGGGGGGAATTGCTGGTATGGACTGGCACCAGTTTTTATGGGCATGAACTCCTTTGATATTTTATTCAGCATTCGATCGGCTAGCTGCGATAGACCAGAGCCGCCGTGAGAACCAAGTATGCTCTAAACAGATATCAGCCCTAGACGCCAGCTTTCACATGGAACAGTGGTCGCGCATACAGACAAGCCCGCCTTCTCGGTTGACGGACCAAAAAAAGACCTGTTTGCACCGTAGTTCACCATGCCTATTGGTGATATTGGCGACGAAGTCATTCCAGGCGCCTGCGTTGGCCCGACACCGATCGAACCGGGGGTTGTAGATGGTGAGAGGGCCACGGGTTCTGTTGGGATCTCCCATTGCGACTTGCCTGTTGCTCGCTGGACAAAGTACCATTTTCGCGACACGCCTTCCCACTGGGCAAGCCTGTACAGTCGAACGTGAAGTTAGTAGATGTACACAAAGTAACCAACAACGTCTGCCTTGGCAAAGCAAGAAAAATCGAGAAAACTGACCATCCTTCGGGCAAAGGCGGCGGTGGAGACGAAGGCCCCGCGCTGTCCTGGGGCGTGTCCTTGGCCATAAGCAGTGGGCTATCTTGACAGCTATCGTAATGCAAAGGTTGCAAATGCACGCTCAACGCACTGGGGCAGGTGGAATCATAGCTTCATTTTCACACCATCGATGGTGCGTGACTTGGGGATTAAAATCAACGATAACACTGGCGTTTGGAGATCGCGGCTGAGAGACGGCTGGACAGTTGATGCCGCCCCGTGATTGGCGTGGCGGGTGTGTGTTTCTCGTATTCCTTCTGCCCTGACTTCCTCCATAGTGACAAAGTTTGAAAATAGTATCAAGATTTGCTGCCTGTCTTTCATCTGCATTATATACGCCAATCTATGTCAGATTAATTTAGGCTTCTTGGGGGGACGCTCGTAGATAATGCAAAAAGTTCAGATAGTAAATAATATTGATACGGGGAGAGCTCCTACAGCCAATCCCCTTTTGTGGAGCTATATTCAGACTTTTGTCATCTTATTGTATTAGTGACTCCGTATTCCACATGACAAGTCATTTCTATATTAATATTATATATTATTATATACCATTTTTACATAAAGACAACTAAAGAGCTCTAATTGCGTGAGGCGGGGTGAGACACCTCTCCCCCCGCTCCTCATGGCGATAGCAGTATCCTCAAACCGGTTTTAACCTACTCATAACGCCTCTAGATCATCGTCTACGGAGTACTCCCAATGTCCAAACTCGCCGTCATCATCGGCGTCACCGGCAATCAGGGTGGTTCCGTTGCCCAGCGCTTCCTCCAGGACTCTCAATACCGAGTCCGTGGTATCACTCGGGACCCCGCCTCGGCCAAGGCCCAGGAATTATCTTCGCAGGGCGTCGAGATTGTGAAAGCCGACCTCGAAGATGTCGACAGTCTCGTTGCCGCTTTCCACGGCGCTAATGTTATCTTCAGCGTGACTAACTATTGGGAACCCTTCTTCCGACCAGACCATCGACAGGCAGCCGCTGACGCCGGGATATCCATTCGCCAGCACGCCTATAACGTTGAGCATCGCCAGGGCCAAAACATTGCCGACGCAGCTGCAACGGTGTTGGACTCACTGGACCACAATGGCTTCCTCGCGTCGACGCTAAGCCATGCAAAGAAAAGCAGTAATGGCGTATATGAAGAACTATACCACTTCGATGCCAAGGCAGACATTTTCCCATATTATGTGCAGGAGAAATGGCCGCAACTCGCAGCCAAGGCGTCGTATATCCAAACCGGATTCTTCACCCGAAGCTACAAATTAGTCCCCACAGCGTACTTCCAAAAGGTCTTCTATTACTATATCTATCCCCCCCAAGACAAGACACATGCTAACGAAGTACGTGACAGCAACCAGATGGAAGTCGCCATATGCTTTTCCCAACTGATCCGGACAGCCTCATTCCGCACCTCGAAGTTAACCGCGATATCGGCAACTTCGTCTACGCCGTGTCCAAGATGCCGCCGAGAAAACACTACATGGCCGAGGGCACCACCTGCAGCTGGACCGAATACATTCGTCTCTTCACTTCCATCACGGGAATCTCAGCTCAGTACAAGCAGACGTCGCTAGCCGACATGATCGAGGCCGTGCCCGACCGGGAATTCGGCCGCGAGGTCGGCGATATGCTTCTATACTCGACGGATCCGGGATATGATGGCGGGGATAAGACGCTTCTCAAGGCCACTGATATTCGAAAGGTATAGTCTCTTTCCTCCACGATTAAGAGGGAGTTTTGACTGACTTCTCAGGCCGGTATCGACTGTCCGATGACGAGCCTCGAAGAATGGATGAAATTGGAGGATTGGTCTGTCCTTGGGCCATAACTCTCGTGACATAATTGTAAATACATATAATAAACGCGTAAGAGGAAGAATAGCCGTCACTTTTGAGATGACAGGCCATTATACTTGATCAGACTCTGGTCGTCGGTCGATATGATTGAGGACTTGTACGTGGAATCGCTATCGCTATCGCCATCGCCTAGTGAGGACGACGGTCGGTCATGCCGAGGATATCAAAGGCAATACGTGGATGAAACATTTCTCATCTTAGCCCATCCATTCGAAAAGCTTAAAAGATTGCTAGTTTTGGTCGCTAATTGTGCTTGGCATAGAATCCCTGAATAGGGGGATGCGTACGTTCAAAGACAGCCATTGGAGACAAGCCAAATTTCACTGGCACATGCACGTCCCAGGCGGCAAAGTAAATATTTGAGAGATTCTGGGCCTCGGGGAAAACACACTGGGATGATTGCTTCGATGCGCTCTATATATGTTTTACACTTCGCATGGGGTCGATGGCCGAGGATTGCGAGGGAGAAGTATAATTTTAACAACCACATGTGCAGTGCAGTATTGATAATCACATGATTTTTTTTATCAGATGTCGTACATATATTAAAGTTATATTAAACTTTCCAATATACTTCAATTCTATTTTCGTCGTATCTACATCTAATTACCAACTACATGTTATTAACCAGGGTTTTTCTTTCCATCAGAAGTGAATTTACAAGTCCTGTGTTTTTGATCGCGGCGGCTTTAATCCTTCCTTGGTCTTTAGTATAGTTATCAAAAAAGTTATTTAGATTTGACTGATAATCTCCAAAATGCGACTCTAGATTTAGAGTTTGTGTTTGATTGGTAGATCATGGGACGTCAAATTTAGCCGATGCGGCCATAGCCAATCACAAAACAATATTTACGACTTTTCCGGAGTCGCCGCGAATCTTGGTGGAGGGTGTAAAATCCAGCCAATCGCAATCTAGAAACTACACAAAAGCCCCCACGAACGGTGACTAATTATTGGGCTTCTTAAATCTTAAAAACCGGAGATTCGAGGCTGAAACCAACAACAGCGGGGCTGGCGACCAATCAGTGCCCATCGACAAATTTTTTTCGATCCCTTGCCGAAACACACATTCGCCGCATCTGCCAGCCAGCTGCAGGTTCGGGACAAATTCTGTCGAATACGGACGCATGCGAGTCTAGACCTAGGCGTGCATCCTGCACACTGCCACGTCATGCTGGAAATGGCAAAAGGGGACAATCTCGGCCCTGCTCGGATTGGCTGGTCCAGTTTTTCAGGCTTCTCCCTATTCGGGCAAACAAAGGCGTGCTAGTCATGCTAGTCATGCTAACCATGCTAGCACCAACCCTAAAGATTCTACTACTGCTGCCACGAGGTTTAAGCGTCGCTTTAAAATCTGCTGGTGCCCATCGAAATCCACATCTTGACAGGATCCTGTAAGGAAGCGTTTTATACAGCGACGCCTTCATGTGCCGCCACACTGCAGATTCAGATTCTTTGGTGGAAGCGAACATTTGCAGACGGCGATGATGTCGCTGCTCCTTGGGGGGTGGCACTCGTCTGCCGGCTCCCATCACAATTACCACCACTCCCACCCTCAGACGCAACATGTGTCGGTCTTTGAAAAGCGCCTGTCGGATCCATTCTCAATGCCTAGCATTGACCCGCTACCAGACTACCATCGAAATGGCCTCATCGCGGTGTCGACCTTTGCACTTCTGTCGCTTGTAGCGACCTTGGGCATGCTTTTATTCATGACTTGCCGACTCGTCTTCTGGCGCCGGTTCAGCACCGCCTATCCAGGATACAACCAATACGTGATTCTCATTTACAACCTACTGATTGCCGATCTGATCCAGGCGTGTGCCTTTTCGTTAAATCTCTACTGGGTGTCAAACAACAAAATAGACTCCCCCTCGGCTGCATGTTTCATGCAGGGCTTATTTATACAACTGGGCGATCCTGGGAGCGGTCTGTTCGCGTTAGCCATTGCCGCGCACACTTTCATGCAAGCGGTATTTGGTCGACAGATAGAATACAGATGGTTTATCTCCGGAATCCTGAGTATTTGGGGATTCATGATCATTATGTGTATCATTCCAATCGCCTCACACTTGAAAGCTCCGCATCCGGTTTTTGCACCGACCGGAGCCTGGGTGAGTTTATATACGTTCTTTTTCAAAAAGAAAATGTCCGCTAATCCCTGCTCTCTAGTGCTGGATCAATACTGGGTATGAGAAGGATCGATTGTGGACACATTATTTCTGGATCTTCGTTGCGGAATTCGGCACTCTGGTTCTTTATGGAATTATGTATTTCGAACTCCGCCGAAGAATCGCTGCCTCGCCTGCCCATCAGTCACAAAAGCGGTTGATTCGAATCGTCAATATGATGGTTATGTACCCGATCGCCTACGTTGTACTGTCACTGCCGCTAGCAGTCGGCCGCATGTCGACGGCTCAGGGCCACACTCCCTCGGTGCGATACTTTTGCGTCGCGGGCTCGATGATCACCTGTTCAGGGTTATGCGATGTGGTTATGTATACCTTTACCCGTAGAGCCCTGGCCGTAGAACCTGAGAACCGGACAAACCGATCCGACAATCTCAATCCGTTCCATCACCAAGACTACCGCAGCAACCACATTGCGACGGTGGTCGCGATGACTGCGCGCAAGGACAACGACGGCATGTTATCTGGGCGACGCTTCCTCGGCCGCAAAACCCACAAGGGGTATCCCCAGCAACAGTCATCGAGTTCCATAGACCACCATGAGTCCTGCGAGAGTATCATCGGTCTTAAGGATGCCCGCGAATCCACCGACGCAATCAAACTATCCGACCTTTACCAGAAAACCACCATCGAGGTGACCAGCGAACCCGCCTATCCCTCGGCAGCATCTGAAGATAGGCCAACGCCCCCAAGAACCTCGTTTTCAAGTGAAATCTCGCGATCTGCGGATAATAATACCATAAATCCACCTGCGAAAGCGAGGACGAAGCGATGACCAACTTTGCCACGCAACTCAACTTGTACATAGCGACATCTATGTGTTTGTATTTTTAGATTCATTAAAAAACCATGTATATAGTAAATAGCATTGAACGAAGTTATGATACCCAAACCCTACAGTTGTGAGCGCGGTCGGGCAATCGGCGTCTAGCGGAGAAGAATTGCACCGAACTGGAATACCGACCCGCGATTAGCACATGATAGTATTAAATGTGCATGAATTGCGGCACGATATAAGCTGCACGGCACGGCACGCCTCGCCTTTATCGCAGCTCGCTCTCAACCTTCACTGCGGCATTAGCAAAACCACCCCAAAAGAGCAGAAAGGATCTGAAAAGAATTGAAAAGAATTGCAAGTACATTGAACAACCGTAATTATGTCTTGTCCGCAATGTTTCTCGGGCAGCGTGCATGAGGGCACACCCAAGGGCGAGATCACCAAGCTCCACGGCCTAGACGCCTATGTGAGCGCGCCACCGCAGGAGCCCGCCAAGGGTATTGTGATCATCGTCCCTGACGCTTTTGGCTGGGAATTCGTCAACCTTCGTCTTCTGGCAGACCACTACGCTGAGAAGGGCAATTTCAAGGTGTACTTGCCTGATTTCATGAATGGTGGGTACCTCCATGCAAGAAACCGTGGTTGTTAAGCCGAGGTTGTTAACAAGCAGTTATAGGCCATCCAGCGTCCACTGCTGTTCTCACTGCAGTGCCAAAATTGGTAGGAGGAGGGGGTCTGTGGGCATGGTTGGCCAAACCGTACTGGCTTTTTCTCCTGGTGAAAATCATGGTTCCGTTCTTCATCCACAATCGGTTTGGAAAGGTCTGGCCCGTTGTTGAGAGTTTCTTCAAGACAGTGCGTGAAAACGAAGGCGCCAATCTTCCTATCGGGGTCGCTGGGTTTTGCTGGGGCGGCAAACACTCTGTTGTTCTGGCTCATGGGACGAGCAGCGTCAATGGCAAGCCATTGATCGATGCTGCTTTTACTGGCCACCCGAGCATGCTGGACTTCCCCAGTGATATTGAGAAGATCAAGATCCCGACCTCGTTCGCACTAGCCGGAGAAGACTTTGTTGTGCCGGCTTCCAAAATTGAATTGATCCAGAAGATCATCGAGGCGCAGCCTGAAGAGACCAAGGGCGAGTCCAAGGTCTATGTTGGAACCGGCCACGGCTTCTGTGTTCGAGCAGATCACATTTCCGTAGAGAAGGAGCGCGCGGCGACCGAGGCTGAGGACCAGGCTGTTTCTTGGTTTTTGAAGTACTTTGCAAAGACGTCTTACTGATTGGAATTGCTGTATTCTTTTTTTTTTTAGCATATATGTAGTAACAAGAAGCTGTATTAATAAGCTTGAGACATCAAAGTAACACTAAACATAGAAGGTGTGAGTAATGACGTTCAGCCAATGACAATGGCCGGCGGACCCACTGCGCATCAATGGCCGGTGACCATCCCGACTAATTATGTTGAGGATGCTCCGAGTCATCGATCGATCGTGCTCGTCATCCGCAAACATCCAAGCATCGGGTCAGACCAGGAGCCAGGTCGCAGTCTGACTCGGGGACACCAGGGTTAGCCTATCGAAAGTCTCATTCCTGAAGACGACGACGACGACGACATCTGCAAAGCCACCGTATCGATCAGTATGAGGAGGCTTCCCCGCGTGGCGTCCGCAGTCGGCCGTCGACAGCTTCAGCCATTCCCATTCCACTGCTCACGAGCTTCTCCCATCACTGCTATAGCTCCCCATAGAGAATTTACGTCCCTAGGATTCCGTCTATTACCCTCTGATTTTCACCGCTCCGATTTCACAAGTCAACCGTTCACTGGAAGCTATGAAGCTGGCCTCCCAACTTCCGGTCCCCTGGGGTCCGCCCCCGCCTTTGGCACCCCAAGGTTAACACCACGAATGTTGAAGCAGTATCTCGATCAGTATGTGGTTGGGCAGGACAGGGCGAAGAAGATTCTCAGTGTGGCCGTTTACAATCATTACCAGCGTATAATGGAGCTGCAGCGACAGGACGAGGCTGCTGCGGAGTTGATGGCGCAGAGGGAGAGACGAGCGTCGGTGGAAGCTCATCCAATGGAGAGTATGGGTATATTCATTTGCAGCATCAAAAACACTGTACTAACATGCTATTTTTTAGGCGAGTTCCCCGGCCAGCAGCGAACAGTCCACATTCGGCCTCCACCACGAGAGCCTGACCACCATCCATTCGGACAGTCACCTTTGACTGATGAGTCCCCAGTGCAGCTTGAAAAGTCAAACATACTCTTACTTGGACCATCTGGTGTCGGCAAGACGCTGATGGCCAAGACCCTAGCCCGGGTCCTGGATGTACCATTCAGCATGTCTGACTGCACCCCGTTCACTCAAGCTGGATACATCGGCGAGGATGCCGAAGTCTGTGTCCACCGACTACTTGCCGCCGCTAATTACGACGTTGAAAAGGCCGAACGAGGGATAATCTGCCTCGACGAGATTGATAAAATAGCGACTGCCAAGGTCAGCCACGGGAAGGATGTCAGCGGTGAAGGCGTTCAACAAGCTCTCCTCAAAATCATTGAGGGGACCACAATCCAAGTCCAAGCAAAACCAGAGAGACACTCATCCAGGCCCGCGGGAGGTGCTCCCCCCGGATCATTTCCTCCAGGAGGCATGCCTGGTGCTGGTTACTCCTCCAGCGCCTCAGGCGGACCCTCCCCACCCTCAAAGGGCGAGGTATACAACGTACGAACCGACAACATCCTCTTCATCTTCTCCGGGGCCTTTGTCGGGCTCAACAAAGTCGTAATGGACCGGGTCTCCAAGGGCTCCATGGGCTTTGGACAGCCCGTGCGAGCATCCTCTGGTTCCTCTGGCGACGGCCATTACAACCCATCCATACCAAACCAACCTCCAGTCCCCATCCTGCCAGGTTCCGAGGAAGAAGCATTGTACAAAAAACACCTCCCGTTCTTCACTTCTGCAACGCCAGCTTCCTCTCACGGGGACCCCATCTACTTCAACCCCCTCGACCTCCTCACCCCTACCGACCTCCAAAACTTCGGCTTCATCCCCGAACTCGTGGGCCGAATACCCGTCACCACGGCCCTTTCCCCCCTCAGCCACAGCCTCCTCCTTCGCATCCTCACCGAACCACGCAACTCGCTCATCACACAATACGAAACCCTCTTCGACCTCTCCGGCATAAAACTCAGCTTCACGACCGCGGCACTCCACAAAATCGCCTCCAACGCAATCGCCATGGGCACCGGTGCACGCGCCCTGCGCACAGAGCTAGAAACGCTCCTCTCGGACCCGATGTTCGAAGGACCGGGGTCATCCGTCAAATTCGTGCTCGTGACCGAGAACGTGGCAGTTCGGAACGAAAAACCCATCTACCTCGGGCGCGGCCATGGCAGTCGGTTCCATTCTATGATTGCTGCCGAGGAGAGCGAGTGGGAGGCTCGACAGCAAAAGCGCGCTGAGAGTAATAGTAATGATAAGGTGTCTAGCTTTGCCGAGTATCGGAAAAGTGCAACTACTGGTCAGTAGACATTGTCAACTATTTTGGGTTGCACCGACGCGCTGTTTGGATGTTCATTGTATATATATATATATTGCTACGTTGCTAAGCGGGTCTTGCTTTTATGATAACAGCGGGTATGGGATATGAAAATTATGCTTATATATATATTCTCTTGTGCATTTCATCTCTAAACCTCGCATAGATAATTCTGTTGCTAGTAGACATATATAGCCACGTCCTAACACACATACAGCAGTAGCAGCTGAAAAATACGACATAAATAGTCTCATTTAGAGCTATTTTTCCCATCCGAGCTCCTCCTGAACTCGGTTGGCTTCGGCAGCGTCCCCAGTTTATGAGCTTGCGGATCCCATACCACGGTGTGTGGCTTTTCTGGGAGTGGTTTCGACGCATCATTCTGAGCCAACCACTTTGTGTAATTCTCCTTTTTGACGTTCCATCTTTGGTAGAAATCATTGATTCCACGGCATACTTCGATCTAGATATAATAAGCATATGGGGAGATACACTAAACGATATTGAACTTACATGCGTCCAACTCCGCCATGGCTCTCTTGGCTCATCGAGAGTGATTATGCAGAACCGTCTCATGGATGCGGCGTTGAGAAGGGACCAGGTTGAGAAAATCTCACAGAGGTAGTCTGTGGCTCGGTTTGCTCGTGCAGTTGCATCGGATGGGGCTGGAGACTCTTTGTCATCTTGAGCTTTGACTTTGGGCATGTCTTGTATTGAAACGACCGAGGTCTCAAGGCATGGGTCAGCTAATTGGTCGAGGTCGCGTGCTTCCATTGGCCAGTTGGATGGCTCTCCTCTACAGTAGATGTAGCCAATCAGAACAGCCATTACTTCAAATCTGAAGAGGTATTAGCAACTATTCCAGTTTTATATCTGCGAAATGCTTTCACTAACCGAGGGTCTTTGTCCGACATCATCTCCAACCACTCTAGGATATTCGGACGGAACATCATTCGGTAACTACCTGGAAGTTTTGAATAAGCGTAATCTCGAAACCAAGCAAGGATAATGATTGCTGCATCTGGATCATGTCGCATCACATCCTCAGTCATGAGGAAGCCTGCTCCGTTAGGGAATATTCTCTGGAAATGCACTTCTGGGTCGAGATTTGGAATGAACCCATCTAATGAAGCATTCCAAAAGTTGAATGATGTACTTCTTGTAAGATTATAGAATCCAGGAAGAGTATAGTATCCTATAAAACTATGGTGGAACTAGACAGAAATGGATTTAGTCAAAATATAAGAAAAAGGACACTTTTGATACATACCAATGCAACCCCTGATTGGGATTTCGCAAATTTCTCCCAGTCGTTGGGTTTACGATTAGACAACACAATTGCAAAGTGACTTTCAAGAAAATGTTCCAATACTTGATAATCCCCATCAGCCTCTTCAGGAAAGTACAGATAAAAGCAATTTGTAAAATTTGCTCGCCAGCTAGTGTTGACGGCAGCAAGATTGTGAAAGTCCAACTTGAACACTCTAGGGAACACTTTCTTGATGTATTCCGTGGAATCAATATTTTCCTTGTTGTCTGCATCCAACATCTCCACATCTTGTCTGTTTTCGAGGTCTTTCTTTTCTGATGTCGCCTTTGAGGGATCAGGATTCGGCGGTGTGTCATCAGTAATTTCCATGGCAGCCGGGTCCGTAAATGAAGCATTTGATGGTTTTTCCTGAAGAGAAAAGGTAGTGAGAGAGCTAGTGTGCTCGGTGGCTTGTTTATCATTTGGAGAGCGATTAGGCTCAGTGGCAGACCTTTCAAGAGGTCCAATATCCGAGACTGCATCTCGAACGACAAGTCGGACCGAACTTGAAATAGCGTTCTTGTCACTGACAGAATGTGTCGTTGCGGTGTTTTCTTTAATATTAGAATGGTCTGTTGGCGTTTTTTCTCGTATAATTATTGGCGGGCCCTTTGAACTATCTGACCCTCTATCACTGGGGGCGCTTAAACCGGAATCTTTGCTGGGCTTTGGGGTAGACTTCACAGCTATTCCAGAAATTGTATTTGTTGATCGTGAAGGACCTGGTGTCTTGGTGATCTTGCGTACTTTCAAAGGAGATGGTGTAGGTTGTGTGGATAGAGATTTCATATCTAAGCGTGGAGGAGAAGGAATAGTCTGTGATGATAGTCTTCGTGATAGAAAACCTTCCAGCCTAGGTTCCATCGATTCATGAAATCGTCCTTGTCGTTCTGGTCTTGCCAGCCTGCCGACGCCCTCGTCAGGAATGTCTTGAGCAGGCCTGGTACGAGATGGGCGTGGTAGTAGACCAGCCATTCCTGCAATCCCTAACGATCCATCTGGAGCGGTGTATGAATACCTGTTCAGGAATTGAAAGCTTTTTGACCCTGTTGGATAGCAGAAAAGAGTCACCGAATACACTGGGTGAGCACCATTGGGAATCCTGGAGATTCCAACAAGATCTTTGTCCAGCAAAAGTTTGGAAAGCACGGTGAGCTTTGCCTGTGTGTCAGCGAAAGCGGTTATACAACCATTGAAATGGATGTCACTGCCTAACTATGATTAACTCTGTTAGTATTTGTGGTCAGGGGTACGGGCGAAGCTTACCTTATCAGTGAGAGCCCTGTATTGTTCCAAGCTGCAAAGTTCATCAAAATGGATGTTGATATCCCGAGCCTCCTTACGCTTGTAAATCGTTCTGCGAGCGGATTCTGACAAATTACAAACCGAAACGTCACCAACTCCCACATCATCGTGACCATAGAATAGCTGACAAAGAAGGTCCCCTTTCCTACTCAGTTCACGAGCTCCAATCTTATATACCCTACCAGAACTCTTCATTGAACGTGGGCCCGGTTTGCGTATCGTTGTGGTTTTCATTATAGGTGAATTTGATGATCGAAGGCCAGAAACAACACGAACAAGACTTGAAGGACTGGCCCCAACAACTGGGTTGGCCATTGAGGAAGTGGCCGCACTAGCAATAGTTGCGCTAATGACTGGGTCATCGTCATCATCATCATCATCCTCCTGTTCAACAAAAAGGCTATCATTGGCATTATTCCGCTGACCTCTCAAATATGACGACATCTGGAAAGGTGTCCAGTCTCCAGGCTTCCGCAGCTCCAATTGACCTCGATCCGGTTCATGATCCATCTTCGCAGCTTTGTCGAACTTGTTCGTAGTAGAGAAGAGCTTCCAGGTTTTATTCTCCTCGGCTGAATGATTTTGCTTCTCTTTCGCTCGTTGCAAGACGTCCACGAGACCTTTATTCGGATTGCGGCCTTCCAATACGGCCATGCCAACAGGCTCAGGTATTGCAAGTGTGGGCCTTTCTGCCCGGCGAGGTGCGGTTTGGGAGGCGGGAGCTGTCTTAGCTGCATGTTTCTGCCCTTCCGGTGGTTGTGGCTGGGTTTGCTCCCCATGAGACTGGTCCATCTGATCTTTCTTCGATATTTTGGCGCTTGGCAGTCGCCTTTGTCTGACAGGTATGCCGTTGTCACCACCATCAGTCGGAGATTCCCCAGCAGATTTCCTTGAATTTCGCCCATGTTCAGCCTCTCTTTCAATTGAGGACCCTTCTTTGGATATTTCGAGTAAGCTGACCCTAGCTCGCTTTTCCCTCCGCCGACGTTTACGTTCGTCTCTGGCATCTTCTGAGGCTTCAAGCCTTGCTTCCCATGCCTCGACATCGAAAGGGGCCCGAATACCTTGCTGGATAGCAAGACGCTTCCTTTTCCACGCTTTGAGAGTGTCACTATCATTAAATGAAGAGGCTGGCTCCCACGTACAACGCAAATCCGAATACCCTTTCCATTTTACGAGATACATCTTAGCTCCGTATCGAATATCTTGGGCATAAACGGTTTCAACTTCGTACTCTTCTTGCGCCTCACTTTCAACAGTCGAGGTGAGTGAAATCTCATCATCGTCTCGTTTTCGTAAGGGGTTTGAAGGTGGTACGGAGCTTGCAGCACCGGAACCAAAAGACACGGAGGAGGGCCCAAGGCTGGAGTTTGTTTCGGCCATTGCTTTCACACCATCGCCAGTGTTGACTGGGTAGTTTGGTATGATAGAAGGCAGCAATCTCTAAAGATGATATGATAGTGTTGAAACTTGAATCAAGTGGAAGAAGTTTGTGGAACAAAAATGGTGGTTCGTGAAGGTGAAGGAGGAACAAGGCTGTCAGGCAAGAGGGGCTGTTTGATACCTGCCTTGTTTGTAGCCATGGTAAACGGTCACCAGTATCATCGGTACCTTCCCATTTGCAGATATATCAGTTTGCAGTATCTAAATGGCATTTTCCATGTCATGCATCGTGCAAATCTCGCCATTGTAGCTTCATATTTCTCTTCATGGAGACGGCCAAATGATACTCGCGCTTAGTCATCAGCATTAGCTAGGCAGGTTAATCTCACTTGGGATGGATTTACAATCACGTTTAAAAGACAAGGTGATAGTGATAGGTAGCTCTAATCGAGCAATGCTACTCATACTGCTAGTAAGACTTTCCTATTATGTCACTCTTGAAGCTATATACACATGTGTAACAGAGCGAAGCAAGGGTTGGAAATTCCATAAGCACTGGGTCACGTGTCTACCGATAGAGCTATTAGCTATCATTAACTTTTGAGCTGTGTCTCAGTGGTCGAATACTTATTCGACTATCTGGAATTGTATCAATAAATGTGTATCTATCGCTTGGCGCTTAATAACTGAAAATGACTCGGAAAATTGCTCATAAATCAAGGGGTATATATACATTCCGAAAAAGCAGCTTTTGTTATCATGAATCATCCTAGACATCACTATCATACACTTATTACCTGAAAATGTCGCTCAATCATAAAATATCGTCGTTCCAACGCCTATAGAGGCATCCCTTTCCGAGTCAGGAGCTTTTCTATTCGTGCCTTCATCGTATCTACCAATTTGTTGATTTCTTTTGTAGTAATTTTGTCCCACTCCTCCAAGACAGCAATCTTCAGCTGGACCTTGTCGCCGATACTTCTTTTCTGGAGCCTCTTCTTCAAAAGAAGCATGACGTCCTTGAAAACGTTGAGGTCCGGCGATGCCCCTGGATTGCGAAGATAGGGTAACTGTACCGAATCCAGATAGGCGTGCACCAAGTTTTGACCAGGTGCCGGGCTCTCTTGGCCTCCGCTGGAGCTGTCTAGGTATATTAGCCGCCTTACCGTCGCGATAGGTTGCACGTTGGGTTGTAATATTTGAGAAATATAATCACGCTGGCTAAGACTCGTATAATCAGTATCTTCGGTGTTGAGGAAAATAAGGGGGCTCTTGTAGTCGTAGCCGATCATTGCCCAGCAATGGAATATCGCCTTGTCGGTGCCTTCTCGCGATTGAAGACAGCCTTCGCACAGTCGCTCATCCTTCCGGTTGAAGACCTTCGCTTTTCTCGTCGTGCCAAGGCCAAAATTAACAAAGTCGTTAAATAAGACAGACCGCCACTCATTCTGCCATCTTTGGTGCGCGAGAGCATATTGCATCCGCTCATCCCGCGATTGGTTCGTTAACCACTTCTGCTGGCACGCGATTCTCTTGCAGTAACCTTCTTTGATCATATAATTTCGTATCGTTTGGAGGTGGACGCCATCGACACCCACGGCATTCCCCAGGTCCTCCCAAGAAACATCATCATTCGAATTCTCGAGAAGGCGAATCATTTTCTGGGTGAGGTCATCGCTGATCTTCTTCGGTCGACCGCGCCTGTCCGACTTCTTCGAGACACGGCCTTCCGCCTTTGGCATTTTTGGCAGTGCATTTTGATCGGGCCGGCTTGGGTGCGTTCTGTTTGTTTTCTCGACCTGCGGGCGAACCTGGGGTACCTGATTGCCCATCCTTTGCATATAGATAAACGTATTAGGCATTGGAGGAGCTGGGTTCTGCGGCATCTGAGCGCCGGGGACGCCTGTAGGGCCCGGGTTGAAAACGTTGCGCAATCCTCGTATCATCGACATGCTCTCTGCTGCTTGTTTGCCTCCTCTGCTCGATACAGCCCTGTACGAGGCAAGAAAACGCAGCTATACAGGTCACGTGTGAACCGCTAAACCGTATTGGGCGCCCAGTCAGTGCTCGGCGGGAAGCCACAGTCGACCTCCTGCTGAGGACGAGGGCTGCGCAGGCATTCATTTTATTGTTCAAAGCTGCCTTGACTCAAATCGAATCACTCATCTCCAGCTCTTCTCCTGATAAGACTCTGTGCTCTACCATCACCTCGACTCCTCGCTCCACGGCCATTGTTTTGACATTGGAACCAGTCCACCTCCCACTTGCTCCACCTATTCTCCCGCTATTCCTCGCCGCCACGTTTAGTTTGAGAAATCACCATCTCCTTTTCTCGCCCAGTGAACGACAGACACCATGGCTAACGACGAGTATGATGTGAGTCACTTCTTCCGCAATATCGCGAAACAACCTTTATAGAACTGGCCTAATTTTGTCTTGTGTGTAGTTTCTTTTCAAGGGTACGTCCCCTTTCCTCTTTGCTCCTTACTTGGGATGAATGATACAGGATGTATATACGGAATGAACGGTTGCTGATTTCGGTGTCTAGTCGTCCTTATTGGAGACTCTGGTGTTGGAAAGTCTAATCTTTTGAGTCGGTTTACTCGCAACGAGTTTAACCTCGATTCCAAGTCCACTATGTGAGCTGCGACTGATAAGACGAACCAAATCTCCGGAGAAAACGCTAACACCCCACAGTGGTGTTGAGTTTGCAACACGCTCGATCCAGGTTGACTCGAAAACCATCAAAGCTCAGATCTGGGATACTGCTGGACAAGAGCGATACCGTGCCATTACCTCAGCCTACTACCGCGGTGCCGTCGGAGCTCTGCTCGTTTATGACATCAGCAAGCATCAGACTTACGATGGTGTAACCCGGTGGTTAAAGGAGCTGCGAGGCCATGCCGATTCAAATATTGTCATCATGCTGGTTGGAAACAAGAGCGATTTGAGACATTTGCGTGCCGTGCCTACAGAAGATGCCAAGCAGTTTGCCAGTAAGCAACATTCATCGCACAAAACACGGTTTTGCGGCCATTTTGCTGATAATCTCAGGCGAAAACAACTTGTCCTTTATTGAAACCTCTGCCCTCGATGCGAGCAATGTCGAGCTTGCTTTCCAGAACATCCTGACAGGTTAGTTTCACACCTGTCAATAATATCAATATCAGTGACTCATGAGACGTCGAATAGAAATTTACGGTATCGTTTCGAGCAAGGCTTTGGATCAAGGCGAGGGTGGTCAAAACTCTGTTCCCATGGGCCACGTGATCGATGTCAGCAAGTCTGTAGACCCGGAAACGAAACAAGGATGCTGTTAAGAGGACAGTTTCGGAGAAGACGAAATGCCGTGATTACGATTTTACTATTTATCCAATATGACATGGGAATGGGTATCTTGACTTGGTTCTGGAAGTTGCCGGAGGTAATGGGATGGACCAACGGTTTAATCAAGATAGGGAATGAACAAGGCAGGGACTTGGGTCAACCATCACTAGCAAGAACAAGGTTGTTCGGTTTTGGCTGATGATTCGTTATGTCTTTGATAGCTTTCCGTGCACCCTCTGACCTTTCGCCCTTGAAGATGGCATCTTCTCTTCTCTGTTTGACCTTACTCCTACGTGGTATTTTCGGCCTTCTCACCCACACTTCATGTACCCTATGAACCGCATGGTCCATTTTTTTTTCCCTTCCCTTTTGAGGTCAGGCGCCTTTTTGATTGCTACTACATGCTCAGTTTTTATAGTGATGAGATGTGTTTTTTTTTTGCCTAGTTGAAGGTCCATTCGTAGTTACAGTTATATGTAATAATGATTTTTGGAGGTTCTGCACTAATAAAGTTATTAACCAGCCTAGATATTCGCCTATCGCCCTTACATCTCACTCTCATCTTTCCGAAAAGTTTACACTTCACCACTTAAAAAACGGTTGTGCTCTTCATAAATTTCCGTATTCGGCTCGTATATGACCTCGTGTCATCCAGACACAAACATGATGTAAAAATGCTATCAGGGGTATGAAGTTTTCATAATAAAACAATCACGCAATAGACCAAAGAAACATTGAAATGAAGATAGCACGAGGGCGATCAACATATTTAATCTAGCGACTGAAAGTGCTATAAAGCGTAGGAAAACCCGTCAAAACAACATCTGCAAGGGCGCGAGCCCCCATCCACTTCTTATAAAGCATAAACTTATTATACAAAGATTACATATTTGATAGTTCATCTTTCCCCAGCTGGGGAGAATTAATATGACACTCGTTCCGGGTAAAAGAAAAACCACAACATATGCGTTTTTTTTTATGGTGGTATTATCGAATGCGTGTTCTCCCCTGGCCGACGTGCGAGTCAATGTTCCATCTGGGAGCACCTAAATCCTGCAGTTCCTCCTGCTCGCCACTTGAATTGACCCGCTCGATTGAACGGAGTCTCTTTGGTTTGCCCATTGGATCTTTTTTGGCGTGTTTTGTGAGTCTGTGTTGTGACGACGAAGGGGAGGGTTGGTGATGGCTGGAGCCATCTCGCAGAGGACCTCGCAGTGTGATGGTCTGCCAAAGCTCCCTGCAGGCCGTTTGCGAGGATATTATGTACACGACCGTGTTCCAGAAGGCTTGCAGTGGGAACACGAATGATGCAGCGTAGTTGAGGCCGAAGTTGACTGAGTTTGGGTTGACGAGGGCATATATTCGATTGGCACTTGATGGGACCTGATATACATGTGTTATCACATCAAATATCTCAATAGCATTTCGGTATACAATAAATTAGGGGCTGTGCATACCCAAGTTATCAGCAGCGCGATAAAAAACAGAAAAGCAACTCGAGCATACAGCCATGCTTCGGGATCAGCCTCATTCTGCGCAACTTGTCGAGTCAGGTTCCTCATTCTCAGTGCTGCTGGTCTAGAACGGACTTGCGGATCAGCTTCGATATCAACCGAGTATGGATTTTCAACAGCGCCACGATCAAGGGTTGCTCGACACCTCTGACATTGGTAGCGGTTTCCTTGTTGACAATGGGCCGCTCCTCACTAGTAACCTCGACTTCAATGACGATGGCACTGAAAAGTGGGTTCTCATTCAATGGGTTCATAAAACCCTCCAGGCTCTCGCGCTTATCCCAGACGACTTTGGCTGCTCGGCTGTAGATGTACAAGGCAAGGATAATAGCAGCCCTAGATTCTGTTAGATCTGGATAGTTGCTAAGATCAAGCTTGGGCTGGGAAACACTCACCAAACGATCCCGTAGAGAAAGACCATACGCATGAAATCCCACTCAGTGGTGATCCAGCACCAAATAATAGCCGGTCCATACATTGGACCCCTTTCATGCGTCGTAATAAAGAGGAAGGCAAATGCGGGAATAAATGAGAGTCCATAGCAAGCTAGCAGGTAGAAAGGGTCCAGAGACCGAAGCTTTTCAACAGTGTATCCGCGGAAGAAGACCAGGTAGACGTTAATCGCCATACAAAACGCCCAGTAGCAGTCAACACCGAGAAACATCTGAACCAAAAAGGCCTGGAAATCGCAAACGGCAGTGCGAGCACCAGCGTGAGGCCCGATTTCAGATATCAATGCCGCGGTATTCGATCCCAGGTTCCCGAAACATGCAAAGAAAATTAATCGGTTGATCGGCTTGTTGAAACCGGGGGCGAGTAGGTATGTTGAGACAATGAAGAGTATGCCAACAATAGATATTGCTGAAGTTACTCGCTCTGTAACGGCCAATGCCCACAACTGATCTGCCGTGAGAGTCGGCATGTTATTTAGTTGATTGCTTGCCGTTCTCTACAAGGAGGTCAAAGGTAGCTTTGTACAAACATAGACCCAATGGGAGCTCACAAGAAAGTTATCTCGAAAAAAGTCTTATTCCAAAGTAAGGAGAAAAGGGGCCCGCATTGGCAGAGTGTGGGGATGTCTATAAAGTGTAGGGACTCGGAAAAGAACTGCTTGTGTGTTGATTCAAGAGGAGATTGCCTGACTGTTAGACTAAATGTCGATCTCCACAAGAATTTAGTAGAATTCAGCAAGGGACTACCTGAAATTCTGTATGAGCCGGCGTAGTCATACTAAGAGTCATAGTTCGTCAGCGGAATGGAGACAATACTTTATTTTGAGCATGACAGAAGAGGTCTAGCAGTAATACGCGGTGCATTCACGTGTGGCAACAGCTCCACTGTCATCTCATCCTTGTGGGAATATCCATTGGATAGGAACCGATTCCAAAATCCGAAATATAAATTGCATCGGCGGGAGGCAATTGAAGGATTTGAGCAGGACATGTCTATCACACGAACGAAATGAAAATGAACTATGAAACTTGCTGCAAATGTTGACCTTATTAGCAAGCTTGCATCCTTCTTTGTCTTGGTTATGCTAAGCTAGAGCTCAATAGCTCTAGTTTTGCATATCACTTTTCACCAGATCTAGTGTTCTTTTTGTTCAGGTGGTTTAAATTCCATTTTTACTGTATTTAACGTCCACTTTATTCAAATAGAGCTCCAGGATGTTTTTAATATCACTTTTGCCCTAATTTTAGCATCCTTTCTGTTTGGCGGAGTCACTTCATCTGATTAAACCCAATTTTGACCAAATTTAGCGTGTTTTATATTCAGGTGGGTTCATGTTGTCTGTTTGAAATAAGTTTTGACCAGATTTGTCTTATTCTCTGGGTAGAAGATAGTCGTCAGAAATATCAGCATCCCCACGTAGATTCCCTAGAGCAGCTCTTTGATTTGACTGTCGCCGAATCATGCCTTATAGAAGATCACCAGCCGGATAGTTGGCTCATGCTTGATGAATTATGGCGGGCAAAACAGTATCCAGGAGGCACGTACGGAGATCGGAGTGGCTGTATGATCGGGGCTTTAGCTTGGTAGCTGACCTCGGAGGATGGGAGCGCCGCCAGATGATTGATTAGTGACACGGTAGCACAGTAAACTCCACAGACTACTCTCCGGTGACTTCCTTATCATCCCACGGTGGAGGGTGCCAAGTTTGAGAACTTGTGCTCTAGTTTGGAGGTTGTCATCACCAATGGATATTTGATCGCTAATAACAAAACATTCCCTACCTCCTGATTTCATTTCGAAGCACTGTGCCGATGAGGAATACTTCCCAAACGAGTACCACTCTATGTTTAAGACTGAGGGTGCGTAATCATCTTCCTCTTAAGCACGAAAATTGGCCTTCAGATAACGCTAACAATCTTCTCACTGGCAGAAGTATTCACTAAGTTTACACATCATCCCTTTAAATGATTTGAAGAGCTATTATGACACGTGCCCCGAAACCAATCCTGTGTTTTATCGAATAGTGTGCCAACTACCTGAAACCTGATTACCAGATAAGTGGATATCTGTATATCCTCCAAGTCACCTATTAGATAGACCACTAGTAAGCTTTAAAAAAATAATAAGAACAAGTCAACGAGGAATACACTTGGATACCCTAGGAGGCGGCCACAACGAGAGGACTTTGTCACTGTTACCCATTTCCACACACCACAGCCCTGTTACTCGATATATTCCACAAGCATAACGAACGCAGCAAACCAAGCAAGGCATATGACTATGTCAGCTGATAGTTTCGTGAGCAGTTGTTCACACAGTAAGGAGCTAGAAAGAACAGGATCAACCCCACAAACGAACCAGACGCGACTCACCGCCTGAAAAGAATGATCAGCCCACGCTGTGTTCGTATTTCTTAGCAATGTCAGTTAAGGAGCGCCTGGACTTCCTTTCTTGGTTATTCCAATGCGGGCTGTCGCAATATATGTCTGTTGCTAGTCGGGAATTTCCCTTGAAACGAGGCGAGATAGTTGATAAGCCGCTAGGATCTCCTAAACCGCAGCGTCATCATCCCTCGATTACACGTCGCAATTCATGTGCAACTACGACCAGGTCGAGAAAGGGCAAAGCGTGGGATTCTGAAGAAATTAAGCTTCTCATACAGTTGAAGGAACAGAACTTCTCAGGGTCTGCAATTACGAGGGCATTTGCAGAACAATTTCTGGGAAGGTCGAAAGGCTCTATTCAAGTATATTGGAGCACAAGTCTGAAGCATTTGCACTGATTGTACATAACCACTAGAGCTTGCTCATGTCCGACTTAGTTAGATAGATGTGTTTTGGAACGAAGTCGCATTCAAGCATCTGTCTTGCAGATCATCATATCCATCAACCCAATCTTCTATTGCAACCAGCCTCGTCATTATGCAACTCTGTCGCTTTGTAAATGCTTCGTGTTCAGCTGTTCCTTGCAACTCAATGATCTAAATCTGACATTTACTCTACCCCTTCATCAGCCACTCATTGTATAATACTCCTAAAGACGTTGGCCGCTCTTCAGGGTTCCACTGCAAGGTCATCTAAAACCACCGCGAATATCCTTTTTTGTCTGCTCCCTTCCAGTTACCTGACCTGTTCCACTTCTTGTACTCCCAACAAGGAGAACACATCCTCCAAGTTGTCAAACGTCCCGTCACAGCAGCGTACTTATTTCACATAAATTTTGAAAGGTCACCGAGCCATCCAGTCCTCAGAGTTATCAAAAAACGCTTCATTATATGGATAAGATTCTAACCATTCTTCTGGGGCTATCGAAGTGCAGGACTTGGTATAAAACTCCGTAAGAGTATCGTTGAGAGCCACTAGTGTCATCGGGTAGGAGGGTTGAAGAGTGAACCGTGAATCTTGCTCGCGGTAAAGGGTTAAATAGTTTGATATTGTAGTCCCTATGGGAAATCATTACACAGTCAGTTAGCAGGTAATCAACAGCTAATTACCTTTCAAAACGCGTAGATAATGAGGGCTAGCTGGGAGCTGTCCATTATCGACAGCATCTAGATAATTGTCAAATGATCGTCGAGTTACTTCTTGCATGAAATGGGTGTTTGGCATGAATAGCGCCCCATTTGAAACTGTGATGGTCATGAGTAGCATCACCCAGAAAATATTGAAAGAAATACCATCCAGACTTATCTTTGGATGAACCAACCCGTCATTTGCAATTTCCACACCATCCTCCCATTCCCAATCGTCCTGTTCCAATCTCTTGTCAAAGAGTTTCGACTCACGTTGTACCTGAAATCGGTATGATGTTGTGGGAAATAAAGAATGAAATGATATATATGAAAGGCTTCGACGGTTTTGATAATGTGCAGTAAATCCCGAAAGGGGACGTGAAAGAGATCGGAACATTTTTGAAATGTGTGTACAAGCTGTTATACAAACTGAGACGGACCGATTTGTGTGGAAAGAACCAGTGTTGTTTATTCAAAATTTCTGAAGTGTTTTGCATGCGCCTGGCATGATGTTGTCAATCTACTGAGAGGCGGGATTCTGATCGATTTAGTAAGAAATTATGAAAGAACTCGAGAAGTTCGCCATCAAAGTACCTTGAGAGACTTTGACTGGTTTAAGCAAGAGTAAATAATAAATCCAAGAATTGAACAACGATAGTGACATAGTTCACAGCAGACGACTTGATATACTTGTGCTTGATAAACTATGTTACCCGCAATTAGTCAAGAGTAGTCATGATCACGATATTTTGTTCTTAAATTTCATGAAATAAGTGCAATAATATCAGTAATTCTCCGTACATTTTGATGTATTGACCTTGGTCGTTCTACCTTATTATTGCATTCCAAATCGTGTTCTGCAATAATACAGGTGCAAATGATGTAATTAAGACTGACTTGGTAATAGTTGCAACCAGCATGGACATCACCAGCGAATATATCGATTGAAGTTGACGCTCCGTATTTGAACGCGTTGATGGACAATGAAACCTATGATTCTCCTCTGTAAATCACGTGGTGAATCGTAAGATCGGAAAAGGGTTTCATACTAAACAAAAATCGGCCAATCACATGGCACATAAACCAATACCGCTCGTTTGCATTCTGCACCGACACCGACAATGTTGTCTTACACCACAGTCAATTCCTTCAATTTCTTCGTGTTATGATATCCTGAGAGCGTCAGACTCGGTCACTATGTTTACTACGAATTTGGATGAGATCTATGCCCTACCTTATATAGGAATGGGCTTATTTGGCTATGTGTTCAAGCTTAGCGACGACCGAGTTATCAAGGTACCTCGAATTTTCCCCGAATCAGAGCACGAGCATAATTCACATTTAAACTGGGTCAACTTGGAGAGCCTCAAGAAAGAGGGAGCGATATACAAACGATTGGGTGTACACGAGGGAATCATTCAATGCCTCAAAATCCAAGACGAGTCAATCGAGCTTGCTTTTGCTAATGAAGGCACCCTTCTGACATACATCCAAACCCATTCTCCGCCGACAAAAGATTTTCGATTCGAGTGGATTCGGTCTCTTACTGATACTTTCGTCTACGTCCATTCCCGTCGGGTCCTAGTTCAGGATATTGATTTGCAGAATATTCTTGTTCACGACTCGAGCCTCAAACTTGTAGACTTTGGACAATCCTTTATATTACCACCTAACGCAGACATGAAACATGCTTGTGTAAATGAGACAACTACGAGCATGGAAATCCTTCATCTAGGATGTATCTTCTATTCTATTGCGGCATGGACCAAGTTTAAATACTACTACTTTGACCATTGGCGATGGCCACTACTAGAAGAGCTTCCTGACACAAATGACATCATTTGTGGAGATGTTATCAAGAAATGCTGGACTGCAAAGTATGCTACCATCGAGGAGGTCGCGAAGGACATTCAAAGTCAAGCGGATGAGGTTTCTAATCACTGAGTGGATGCCAGTATGGTCATATATCCCACTAATTTGAGTGACTCAAGGGATTTTTTTGTGTTGAGGTTTAGAGTCAATGAAAAGAACAATATGATGGTATCAACAAAACAACATAGAAAGGGGAAAAAAGCAAAGAAATCCAATAAGTATGAGCTCTCTATTTTTCTTTAAAAAATGGTAGTATCCTACAAAAATTTTCACAATTACCGACACGGAAACTTGTAAGACGCCAGCGCACAAAGTTTGTTTGCGAGAAACTTCTAGTCAAAGCAAACACCTTTTGTGAATATAATGTAGTTCCAGCATTTCCCAATTTCCAACTTCCAAATTTCATCATATCTTCTAAAGTCAGTGCCAAAATTTGCAACCATGAGTAGCAGATGTGGATGTCGACTAGAACATCCTACGCTCGTAATATGGAAGTGTGGCCATCGAACCTTTTCTCCAACAGAAGCTAGGACTTGGTATTGTGAAATCGCCCAGGAAAGGAGCCCTCCTCAGGCCTGTGATACTATCGAACAAGTATATCCAGCCTCATTTCACACTCGAGAACAAGCTTGTCCGGATTGCTTAAAGAAGAAGAAAAAACCAAATCCAAAGCCCGGTTGTGGTGATCCTGGCGATCCTGGTGATCCCAGTCAAGGACCCTCCGGGTTTTCAACTCTGTCCACAGATGTCACGGCAAGTGCTTAAAATTTCAGTGAGTATAACTTCCCAGGTGTTGCTTACAGCTATTCATCCCATTATCTTTCATACACAAATTGACTAACACGGCGTGCTTAGCAAAGTATTCCAGTGAGAACCTATGGGTCATGGAAAGGTCTTTATTGGATGAGAAGGAGATGTTTGATGAGAAGGGGATAAATGTTAAACTGGGGTCTGATTTGTTTGTTTACTTCGTTGTATGTGTGTGTGTTTCTTTGTAAATATTAATGTACTATATGATTGATGCTTTGTTTTGCTTTCGTCAGATTATCAAGCTGCTTCTCTATGTAATTTCAGGAAACAATACAATGTCTATGCACCACTACATAATGAAGATAGAATATATTTGAAACTCATCAACGACTCAGTGATGCATGATGAATGCGGGATTGCATCAAATGACAAGTTATCCAATATCTGCTAGAATTCGGGTCTGCTTATTAAAGTGGCTCTAGGATCTTTGGTAGTCAACGGTGTTGGATATAAGGACTAACAAATCTGGAAATAGCCATTTACCCAAGAGGAGCACGCACTGAACTATTAATTGATATATCAAACCGTCAAAGAAAAAATATGTTTTAACATGTGGATTATCGACTTTTGAATACCACGTCTAAATTAAGCCTATTCATATTGACATGAGTCTTGCAAATAATATACAGTGAATGATGAGATCAGAAATTAGCGCGCCTGTATTCTTATTTATGACCAATGGCAACTGCTGAATTCATAACCCTACTTACTGTCTTTAGCTCCACCAGAAATTATTCGGAGGGATCTGAGGCGAGGTGAGTTGCCTTTATAATACTCTGTATGGCTTCCTGTAAATTAATAAGCCTCTATATAGACCTGTCTATACCTCTGTAGTTGTAGGGTTTTACAATCCAAGTTCCATATAGTATGAAAATCAGCCAATCACATACAGTCTATTCAGCAATTTTGCGCTTAAATACAAACGGTCCATTACTAAGCATACCACGTGATCTGTCACCTCCAAACCGCTCTCGTCGAAAAATATATCATTGCATCAATTGATGTTTCGACTTGCCAAATTGTTAAATATGGCTGCCGAGACTGCTGCAAAGAAACTGAAAACCTCGGGTCCTCTCATAGGCACCCACAAGTACGTTTGAAACCCCAATTTTTCATGTCCCTCCATCTCTATAAAATGATGTACCCCGCCTTGCGCAAAGCTAACTGATCTCTCACAGTGGCCATTTTCACGCCGACGAGGCTCTCGCCGTTTACCTTCTTCGTCTCCTCCCCGACTACAATGCCTCTCCTCTAGTGCGAACTCGGGATCCAGCGCGTCTAGCAGAATGCCACACTGTCGTGGACGTCGGCGGTGAATACGAACCAGAGCGAAATCGCTACGACCATCACCAACGGACCTTTAGCACCACCTTCCCCAACCACAACACCAAGCTGTCCTCCGCCGGCCTGGTATACATGCACTTTGGCCGCGCCATCATCGCACAACATACCTCTCTCCCCATCGATCACCCTGACGTGACCCTGCTGTACGAGAAACTGTACACGGATTTCGTAGAGGCGCTGGATGCCCACGACAACGGGATTAGTGTCTACGACCCCGCTGCCATAACAGATTCCGGGCTAGAGAAACGCTTCAAGGATGGCGGCATCAATCTTGGTTCTTTGGTTGGTGATCTGAACAACGCCGACCCAACTGCAAACGGGGAGCCTCAAGACGAGGATAGCTTGTTTGCGCGAGCAAGCACATTCATCGGCGACGTTTTCGTACGGAAACTGCGGCATGCGGCATCTTCCTGGCTCCCGGGGCGGGCAATTGTAGGCTCTGCTTACCAGAATCGGTCGGCCAACCATGCATCTAATCGGATCATTGTTCTGGGTCAAGGAGGCGTGCCATGGAAAGAACACCTGTACAATTTTGAGCAGGAGGCTGGGGGAGCGCCGGAGTCCGAGGTTTACTATGTGCTGTACCCGGAGAGCGCGGCTGCAGACGCCAAGTGGCGGATTCAGTGTGTGCCAGTGTCTGAGGCCAGCTTCGTGTCACGGAAGCCATTGCCTGAGGCCTGGCGCGGGGTGCGCGACCAGGACCTTGATGGCGTCATTGCTGCAGAGGCAGAGAAGACTGGGAAGCAAAAGATCCCACCGGGAGCTATCTTTGTTCATGCCAGCGGGTTTATTGGGGGGCATCAGACAAAGGAGGGCGCGCTTGCTATGGCGGCTATGAGTTTGGAGATTGCATGAAAGGATATACAAAAGTAGTTATTTTTAA
This sequence comes from Talaromyces proteolyticus, assembly GCF_021365285.1. Taxonomy (NCBI): domain Eukaryota; kingdom Fungi; phylum Ascomycota; class Eurotiomycetes; order Eurotiales; family Trichocomaceae; genus Talaromyces; species Talaromyces proteolyticus. The sequence continues at coordinate 267,132 of NW_025764281.1, forward strand.
CATTGTGAAGGTTCTTTCTCTTCGTTTCTCTTTCATTTCTCCACCCCCAAATCTCAGTTCTCAATTCTCAATCGTAAACTCGGAAAAATGTCACATGGCCATGTCGGGCTCATAGTGCGGTGGTGTTGCTGGGCCTGCCGATATCGCAATGGCGCCATTTTATCCATCTGATTACAAGAATGATATATCAGAACATATCTCAATTCGAAAAAATAGTATTTTATCACATGCCCTAGTCAGCAGTGTTGTGCGATGTTTGATTCGTCTGCGAATAGAGTATTAGAGTGTCTTGGCAATAATAGCTGGACCAATCGGCTCACGCTGCCGACAGCACGTTCTTTGGAAAAAGCTTGTCATTGTCGCGCACTGGCTCTGCAGACGGGCAATTCTTTGCCAAGTATGTGGCACGCATGAACGTCCACAATGAGCGAGATTTTTCAGTGCTCTAGTTTCTGTCAGGGAGGTTGTTGGAAAGAGGCCACGATGTGCTTGTTGTGGTGGAGTGCAATGTGTTGGGACCGCTTACGGTATCCTAGGGTATATCAAGAATAAATGAACAGGAGTTTATCGCTATTGGCCACCACAGACATAGAGTTGGACGCTTCTAAGTCCTAACTAACTACTGTACCAAGTCTAGAACGTAACCGTCCTCGTGCTGTTTGGCTTGTTTGAGCAGGGCTTGTAGAGCCAAGCCCTAATAGGCTAAGACCGAAAAGGAGCCCGCCATTTTCCTTCCGCTTTGGACAGCTGTGATTGCTGCTGCCTTGCGCCTTCCTTGCACAAAATTCGCTCCTACCACCGCTTTGGTTGGCCGTTCCAATCATTCTCCTTGTAGTGCCTGAGGCTTTTTCGGCTTTTTCTGCTTTTCTCACGCGGATCCTCCGGTGGCCTCCTATTCCCGCTAACGCCAACACTATTATTAGTATTCTTCGCAAGGAGGCTGTTACTGACCATTGATGGTCACTAGCCCCCGCCATGTGCCCCTTTCTGTTGGACCACAACCGTGGTCGGCGTGTAATGTTACCCCTTCATATTCTGCCATTGGCTGCCCGCCCTGTCCCAACTCGTTCGCCGGCAGCCGGCATATATCAGACAGACAGCTGAGACAAGGAGGGGAGGGAGCGGACAATGGCAAAATCCAGGGTGGGTCATGAGAGAAAAAAACCTCGCAACATAAAGAATCCAGAATGCCACTCAATTTTCAATGCTGTGTCGATCGAGATTCCCATGGTGGCGGTGTGCATTGTTACGGAAGGGATGATGTGAGTCGTCTCGAGACGATATCTATTAAGAATGACAATAGCGCCAGCCTGGCCCAGAGACAATGATGTCGAGAAGACAACCGCTGCACCGAGCAGCAGCGCCAGATCGGGCCCCAGTGCGAAGAGTAGCAGCTGGCTGGATTGGCTTGTGCTGAACGACCGAAAAGAGGCTCGTTTATTGCTGCTTTGTCTGCTGGGTTTGAATACAATGTTGCTCGTAGTAGGGCTTTTGCTGCCCTTTATAATCCATGGTGGTGCTAATGAGGCAGCCATCAAACGTGAGCTTGCGGCAGACGGTGACCTGACTGCATATGTGGATATCTTCACTGGTACTCATAGTGGAGGGAATAACAACCCTGCAGCAGCGCGACCGTTTGGTATGGTCAAGCTTGGCCCGGATCTGTTGATTCAAGGCACCGATTCGTATTCTGGCTATCTTCCAAAGGGAAAATTCTCCGGGTTCAGTATGATGCATGAGCAAGGCACGGGGGGTGCTCCGAAATATGGCACAGTGGCACAGCTTCCGCTTGTTGGAGAGGTTTCAAATCCTCTATCGAGAATTACAGTCGCCCGGAACGGGAACGATGAAGCGTCGGTGGGCTACTACAAAGCAAAGACTAGTCAGGGTGTTACCGTAGAGCTTTCGGCCGCCAATCGCGCTGGTATATATCGTTACACATTTCCCAGTAGCGGTGAGAGACATGTCTTGGTTGATATCTCGCATATACTGCCATCCTTCCGTGGAAAGAATTTCGGCCAGGGTTATGCTGGTGGAGAAATCACAGTCTTCCCTGACGGTCACTACGAAGGCCATGGCGTTTATAATAATGGCTGGAATCGGTCACCTAACTGGCCTATATACTTTTGTAAGACATATCATGCTTAGCCCAGATCACTTACTCACTACGGATAGGTGGATATTTCGAAAACACGCCCCAAGGCAACAAGACTTACGCCAGTAGCAATGGAGATGCTAGTATTGAGCAAGCTAGTGGATCTGCTTTTTCCAATTCCTCGGATGTCAGAATTGGCGCCCTCTTTACATTCAACGAAACCGAAGTCATTTCTCGCGTGGGCATCTCATGGCTTTCCACGACGCAGGCTTGCCAGAATTTGGAGACCGAGATTCCGCGTGGAACAGAATTCTCCCAGGTTGTCAACGATAGCAAGTCTGCATGGAATAAGGAAGTTTTCTCAAAGATCACCACATCCGCTACAAATGTAGATTCACTCACACTTCTATACACCTCGCTATACTACATGCACTTGATTCCTACCAACCAGACTGGAGAGAATCCGGGTTGGAAGTCAGAGGAACCCTATTATCAGGATATATTCACCTTCTGGGTATGTGAGCCACAGTGAATGTAGCCAGCCTTCACAGCTAACAAGAAAAGGATCTCTTCCGCTGCGGAACTTCGTTGATGCAAGTCCTTCAACCAGTGTCATACGAGGAGCAGATCCGTTCTCTGATTGATATTTGGAGAAATGAAGGTTACCTGCCTGATGCGCGATCGTCCAATTATAACGGTCGTACTCAAGGTGGATCGAATGCCGACAACATCCTTGCAGATGCATACGTAAAGGGAGTTCGTGGCAAGGTCAATTGGTCAGATGGATATGCAGCTATGGTCAAAAACGCCGAAGTCCAGCCGCCCAACAACGACCCAGATCCATTGGCCCAAGACTCATCGACTAAGGAGGGGCGGGGTGCTTTGCCAGACTGGAAACAGTATGGCTTTATCACTCCATCATACACCCGTGCAGTCACACGAGCTGTTGAATACGCTTACAACGACTTTGGGCTGTACCAAGTCGCGTCTGGTTTGGGTAAACACGATGATGCGAGCAAATATCTCGAGAGATCGCGCAACTGGAGAAATCATTGGAACCCCAATGCAACGTCACTCGGGTTCAGTGGGTTCGTTGTACCTCGGAACCTTAGTGGATTCCAGTCTATCAGTATCCTCAATGCGAAGGGGTACTGGAATGACCCTTGCTACGAGGCCAGTCCATGGGCGTACTCGTTCACTGACGTCCACGACGCAGAACACATGATTGACCTCATGGGCGGACATACCGGATTCGAAAAACGTCTTAACACTACCTTCGAAAAAAGTGCCAGCGGGACCATTTTCGACCCCTCAAACGAGCCGTAAGACTTCCCATACATATTTCAAATCCTCGCTAATTTACTAAATTATAGCATGTTCACAATCCCCTATCTCTACAACTACATTAACCGACCCGAACTCTCCGTCCTGCAATCGCGCACGGTGGCCAAATCCCAATACAGCGTTGGCGTCGACGGACTACCCGGCAACAGCGACGCAGGCGCCATGCAGACATGGTTATTATGGAACATGATTGGTCTATACCCAGTCACTGGCCAGACAACCTTCATCATCCACTCACCCTGGTTCGATTCCCTGGTCATAGACCTCGGCGCTGGCAAAACCCTGAATATCACTGCCAAAAACGGCGATAATAATGGGGACAGCAAGTTCTACGTCCAAAGCCTCAAAGTTAATGGTGTCACTTGGACCAAGAGCTGGCTGACATGGGATGATGTGTTTGCAAAAGGAGGCACGCTGGAGTTTGAGTTAGGGAGCGAGCCGGTGCAGTGGGCGACGGGGGTGTTGCCGCCGAGTCCAGCGTCGTGATCACCTGGATTTATGTCATATTCTTGTAAATACTTCCGAATGAATACATATAAAACGAGAATAAAAAAGGAATAAAACCACTCAATAATACGACTAAGCTCAATATGCATTATGCTATCTCTACAGACTGACAACAACCTGATGGGTATGTAGCTCATACAAAACCTTCAAATAAACGTCACCATCAAGACAGAAACAGGCCAAATCGCTCTCTCAAACATTTTCCTTGGTCCCCTTGAATCCTCAATTTACCGAAAACATAACCATAACCCATGCCGAAAAGTTCCTTAAAAGAGGACGTGTTTGATGCTCAGTATTCCGCAAGCTGCAGCTTCTTCCCAACCGGTCGTCGCCGCACTGGTTTCTCAACTCGGTCTCGATCAGCCTGCACACCTTTGAGGGCATGAAGCAGCATTCCCGCATCGAAAAACCCATCTACATAAAATCATTAGCACGATCAAACCAAACCTAACATAAAAAGGAAAAGGGGACATACATCCACCCATTCCATCATCCTCCACCTCCCCACTGTCCGTCGTCGGCGTCTCCGTGCCTCCTCGTCCAAGGTGGCTAGTATCCTGCCTAATCAACCTTCCGCGCCTATTCTCCAATCTCTCCGACAGCATCTCCATCTCCCGTGCCCGACTGGTCCGCGGACTCGTAGTTTTGCGGCTATTCGTCCTCAGCAATTTGCGGATTTCGAGTAAGTACGATTCCAGCGTGTCCATTAGCCGTGAGGTTTGCCGGTGTTTAGAGCTCGCGCAGATCGAGATTGAGTCGTCTTTGATAATGTACCCGATTCCGAAGCCGTCGCCGGATGTAGGGCCGAAGCCAAAGTGGCGGAGGGAAGGGTTGCCGCAGTTCGAGGTGGACAGTATCGTGTTGTTGATTTTGTCCCAGCCAGCATCGTTGAAGAGTGCGGGGGTCGGGGGATGGTCCGAAGGCGGGCTAGACTACTAAGACTAGAGGTGTAGGCACCGTCGTCAGAGGATGGGGTGGAGGAGATATCAGTATCGGGAGCAGGGCTGGCACGGCCGTTGATGCTGGCGGTGGAGAAATCGTCGTCGAAGGAGCGCTGCCAGACGCAGTAGAGGGCATACAGGTGCCGGTCTTGGCCCTGGGCTTTGGAGCATTCTCTTGTAGTAGCGACATGCTTGTCGGCAGCGCGTTTGAGCGCGTCGACTTTTTGGTTAGGCGGGTTATCGCCCCAAAAGGTCTTTACAAAGTCAATTGATTCCTTGGTGACAGGGCGAATGGCTTCGGTACGTCCGTGGTGGTACATTTTGGTCATTGCGGGCTCATAGGTGTTTTCCATGCGGCCGTAGAGGCCATAGTAGGCAGCTTGAAAGGCCATTTGGACGAACGCGTCTGGGGAAAAGCCCATGGAGGTGATGAAGTTTTTGCCATAGCCGGAAAAGTCGAGGACTTGGAATTCGTGCTGATGGAGGAGGTCGGCGAGATGGGACTCGGCGAAGCGGAGGGCGATATTGAGCTCGGGGATCATATCCCACTGGAGTTTGCGGGGGGTGGTGCTGACGTTTCCGAAACTGCGGGGATCGCGTTTCGCTGGATCAGGGCTGGTTGAGGCCCAAAGGGAGGGGGCCAAGCCGTTGATGGTTTTGGCGTAGCGGAGGATGGTGTCAGTATAGACATCGCTGGCGAAGCGGAGCACGGTGTGGCCATCCACGCCGGTATGCTCAAAGTTGATGCCTGCACTGCCGTTCTGGCACACAATGATTTGCAGTTTGTCATACCAGCGGTTTATGCACGTTCCGATTTGCACACCGCGGACTATATCGCTGGTGCCGCAGAGCATGTTTCCGCAGAGATCCGCGGTGCTGGTGGGCTCCATGTGGTCGAGGCAGAGGACGAAGATGGCGCTGTCGACAATATGAAGGCATTCAGCGTTGTTCGAGCCTTCTTCTTTGGTCAGAAGGTCTCTCAGTCCAGACCATACTTTTCGGTTTTCGGTGCTCAAGATTCCAAGCGCCCCCTTTGCTGCTTCTTGGATTGGGGTTTGTTGGGCGTCGTCGAGGATGACCTGCAGATTCAGGGTGATGTCTTTTTCGCTCATGATGAGATCGTTGTTGTCGTCTAGCACGTCGAACCAGTAGAACTGGCCTCGGCAGAGAACTACGATGTGTTTTGCAGAGGGGTTCTGGCCGATGATACATCCGTTTTCGGTGGGAACACGGGCCGTGCCAAATAGTCGAGAATACTGGAACATACATAGAGGGGTTCCCTTGACTTTGTCGGGTGGGAGTTCCTCTCGGCGGACCGCACGAACAAATGACAAGGCTGACGATGCCAGTGAGGCGGCGCGGGTGAGCTGGTTGTTCCTAGCCGGCGTTGGGTCATCTTCCAGCAGGAAGAACGGATTCAAGTTAAGAACGACCGCTAGCGGGGTAAGCATGGACACTATCAAGTAGTAGGAGAATTCTTACAATTATCGAAATTCAAGTACGAATCGTACCCTTAGAGCCAAACATTAGCATGTGCTATGGGTTGTACCGCGACGACTCACAAAACTGTTCGATATAGCTGGTCTTTGAGGAAGCGTATTTCTTCAGCTTTTCCTGCAACTCAGGACCATCCGACTTGAGAAAGTCATGAACAGCAGCTCTTGTGTCCTCGTGCTCTCTCGGCGTCTGCAAGGGAGCCAAAGCCTCGAGATACCTTCGACAAGTGTCTTCGAGATCCGGGATAGGCAGCTTGGGCAGAGAATCTTGGTTCGCAAAGGTGATACCCCGCGCATTTGCTTGAGGATTCTCTTGGGAGGTAGGCGATGTTACACTGCGCTTTTGCGCGGGGTCCATAGTGCCGATAGCTTGCAGTTTTGGAGACTCGCACCGGGACGATGATTGGAGTTTGGAAGGCAAGATGGCTTCTCCGCCGCCCGCGGAAGACATGTTGAGGAGTTTCACTGCGAGGTTTGAGTAAGACATTGCTCCTGTATTTATCAAGGGTCTATCAAGCGAAGAGACAGGAAAGGAAGGTTGGGAGGGAGAGGAGACGCAAGGCGCTGCGGTAGAAGTAGTGACAGTCTTGAAGACAGTAAGAAGGCATGGATGAAGTTTTCTAGAAACTAGACTCTAGATGTATGCATGTTCATTGACAATACCAGACATGAATTAGGTAGGTGTACATGATTCAATAATATGTCTTGTGTTGTGTTGTGTTAGGACGCCGGGACACATGGAGTATCACGGGATATATATGGACATGCGGCGGGGGTCACAAGGCAAATTCCGAGGACAGCACAGGTTATTCAGGCTGCAAAAGCACCCAGAGGAATTCCGAGGTAGATAACAGAGCAGGAGAAACACAATAATACTTACAGTAGCCCGGCTATTAACCAGCGGTCCACGGAGTAAAGTACTGCCAGCGCGGGGGCAGCCGGAGCAACGGAACAAATAGTTGCTTGGCTGACCGCGTCTCTAGATGTCTGCACGAGTTGTCAGGACGGACGGACGAGCGCTAGAGCTAGAGTTAGAGCTAAGATGCGGTCTAGCGGAGACGAGCGACTGGAGCAGACTGGAGTATATTTCAGTGTCCAGTTAGATGGCTTAGTATTAGCAGATGAGAGATAGAGCTGTGTTGTCGTGCCTGCGCGAATGTTTACGCCGGATGGAGAAAGCCTTGGATAAACCCTTGAATAACCCTTGATGCTGGAATAGAGGATGACGTGATGGTAGTTAAAGAACACAGAGACGATAATAATAATAATAATAATAAGAGTGATAATAATGTGATAAAAGGCAGCGTTGTACTACATCCGCGTATCTGGATTGCGACTGTTGCACTGTAACTTATACAGGAGCCAGTCTGACTAAGTTTAAGCACCAGCGCGGTCTGAAGTAACACCAGAACCCTTCTCTTTTAAGAATAAAAAAAATCAACAAAGCAAAAGTAAACTGCAGCACAAGGAGGCAGACGAACCCGGCTCTATTAATGCACAAAAGAAGTCCTCAAAAGTGGCAAGGGCAATCCGCCGGCCTTCTATCAACAGTGAGACGCGAGACGGCAGGCCGGGGCAGAGGAGGCGAGAACGGGCATCCGAGAGCATCAACATCCGACAGCATCAATTGCGACGATAACACGACGGCGTATGAACTGATGTCCTGCCATGACGTCTCATCTCGGTCGAAGGGAGAATCAATCCCCGCATATAGAGTCACGTGATATATACTGTATGATTGGCCAGAGAGCGGCGTCTCGCGGATTGTGGCATGGCATGGCACGTGACCCGTATCAGATTATGAAAGAGAACCAACTCAAGTTAAGCGCGGCTTATGTAATACAGGGTTGGTCAACACACGTGACTTGCCTGCTTCTATTACAATATTTGGCACTAAATGTGACCCTTACTATACATGTATGAGAGAGTAGTAGCAAGGATTTACTATTTTCAATATTCTGGTCTTTTAGGTAGCGGCTTATTGGGAGAATACAGCTGCTTACGAGGTTGTGACAGGTTACAGGGTCTACAGCATCCCCGAGGAACTGGTAACGCGCGCTGACGCACGCTGTGGCCCTGAAACGAAGAAAATACTTTGGGCATTTTCCAGATTATTATCCGTGGCAAGCATTACATGTCATATGCATTATTATATATGTAAGGTGTGGAGGTCTATCGGCTGCATGTAAAGGATAACACCAGTTAATCCCATTAATTGTGATGGCGCCAAATATTCCTTTTAAGCTCCATTGATAATGGATCAAAATATATATCCAGCTCCCTATGTCTTGTATCTAAAGTCGACTGTAGCTTTCTCTGATACAGATAATTCATTTTGGAGACGCCGTCTACTTCTATGTATACGTGAAACCCTCACATTATCCCATACCAGTCCTAGGAGCTTGGCAAGTTCTTGAAAGTTCGTAAGCGAGAACGCCCAAGTTCTATGTCTTGTGGCCATATACAATTTTCTCAATGATCACTATTTACATCGCCCTTTAGATAGCTCTGCCTCGCTCTGTAAATCTCCATTCCGTGAACTAATATCCTCCACTATTGAGAAGGGTGCTAAAGATGCTATCTTTCCGATTACTCAGGACTGTAGGCCTATCCATCTCTACCACCTTTCCCTGATCTAGACCGACAATCAGATCATAATTCAAAAGAGTGTGGACACGATGTGCAACCGTAAGGACTGTGCATGTACGAAAGGGATCCTGTTGCAGAAGGCCTTGCACACTAGCGTCAGTTTTCATGTCGATGCTGCTGGTGCCTTCATCAATCAACAGGATCCTAGCGTTGCTTGCTTGTATTTTCAGCATTGCACGAGCAAGTTGTAGCAGTTGTTGCTCGCCTCGAGATAGCAATAGAGTGTCGTTTATCTTGGCATCTAGCCCGCCTCTTTCGAGTAGCACACCATCCCAGATTCCAGCTCGGTCGAGAGCCGCGATAATGTCTACGTCGGGGAGGGTTTCGGTGGGATCTAGATTGAATCTGACTGTACAGCCAACCATGATGAATGGTGTTTGGGAGATGGTGACAAGTCTTTCGCGGACTCTATCAGGGGAGAGAGTAGCGAGGTCAATGTCGTCGATAACAATTGACCCGTGAGTCACGGTTAGCATGCCTAATAATGCCGATAGTAAAGAACTCTTTCCACTAATTTATTTTGCGGTGGAATAGTTAGCTGGGACTAGCAACCCTAACGCTGACTAGAATTCTTAAGACGATAATACTTACCTCCCAGTACGTCCGTAGATACCGATTTTCTGACCTGGCAAACATTTCAGAGAGACATTGCTTAGTACTGCTACTTCAGAACTTTTGTGGTTCGTTAATCATACGAACAAATTTTGGTGATGGCTTATATATCCTGTGAAATACATACTTGTATTGTGCAGTCATGTCCGAGATCTTAATAGATCCCTGACTTGGCCAGTCGATGGGGACTTCTCCCTGCTCAGTTGAAATTTCACGTGGCACTGTAAGTTCAAAATCTTTGACGCGTAAAATTGAGCCAAGGGATATCTCCAACTGTGCCCAACCCGATATGAGAGATGAAAGGCTACCATTGAAGGCTTCGTGAAAGATAAGTCAGCTGGGTAAGTAGTACAGGTCACGGCCTTCAAGGGGTAGCATCAGCAAAAGCAAGTTCCATAAGGAAGACATACCAAGAATGCTGTTGAGCGATACTCCAAGCAATCCGACACTCGTTGTATGTTTTAAAGACGCTGCTAAGCTGACGATAATGACTGCTTCGGCAGCAACGATGAGGTTCAAGACCAAGGTGAGCCAGCGCTGAATGCAATTAAGCATATAATACGTGCGCTGGGTAGCATCCAGCAATTTTGAATTAGCGATTCGAAAATCTGCTTCCCATCCAAATGCCTGAATTGTAGCAAGGCCCTCGACGGTGTCAAGAAGATGGGAGTACAACGGACTTCTGCTTTCCAGGTCCAGTAAACGAAGCTGTCGCGATGTTTTCAGATAGAAATGCTGTAAGAGAAAGAGAGAGATAATCAGGAAGGGCACAGATATTGCCATGTACTTCGATCCGGTTGCAGTCAACGCAGCATTTGCAATTGACGAAAAGAGATCTGAATAATCAGCAATAAGATTGATAATAGGCGAGCGATAGTGGTTAGGAAATCGATTAAGAGGTTGAGTGGAATGGTAGGGGTCTTACTTGAGACCGTGATTAAAATGCCAATAGGTAAATCGCTTTCTATCAGGGTCATATCCTGGCTAAACCGGTTTAGTATTGACCCAATGTCAACGGTGGCTATAAATTGAGGCGTTGCCCTTCAGATGTCAGCAGTTGATCGAGACGCGAGAGAAAAGAACTGAATATACATCATGATGGTCTTCAGTACGACATAATGAAGCCGGCGCGCTGTTGAGGGCGAGATCAGAATGAGTGTAGCCCTACCGTTTTGTTAGGAGATGTAAATAAATGTTTTTTATCGAATAGAATGGTTCACCAAACATAACCACCATTTCCGATGGTGTTACATGTGGCGAGGAGGAAATACACAGTGACATAAAGTGCCTTTTGACTTCCACCACGATCGGCCCATCGCTCAAGCCAAATTTCTAGTAGAAAACTGATGTCAGCGGTATCGGGAGTAGCACAAGTAAGAATCCACTTGCGACTGTATGTACTGGAGAAGACATTTATTGTTACGAAGAAAATAAATATCACGGCGTTCGTCCACCCAACGTAGCGCAGATAGTAGGTATAGACAGCAGAGTCCCCTGTAGCCCTCCTGAGATCGTCGATCTCATTCACCTTGGAGAACATGGCGGCTTTATCCTCCACCCCCAGCGCCAGCAATCCTTTTGATCCTTCATTTTCCACAGCGTCAGACCCCATTCCTTGGTAAATATTCCCATCGCGGGGCTCTTTCTGGCGAAGACGTCCATCTGAAAGAACATATATCTGATCCGCAAGAGACAGCTGATCCACTATTAGGGTGTTAGCTCACAATAGGCGACAAAGGAATCTTGAAAGGGATCCTACTCTCATGTGTCACCAAAACCACGGTCGAATTTGCTTTTCTGAGCAGTCCGTCAACTCCCAAAAGACGCGTTGTGATAGTAGTCCTGGTTTTCCGGTCTAGTGCACTGAATACGTCATCTAAAAGCAAAAGCTTCCTGCGAGCGTATACCGCTCTAGCAAGAGCGATCCGATGCATTTGACCACCACTCAGTAGATGGCCAGATCCTTGCCCAATCCGCGTGGCATCTCCATCGCGAAGCATCTCCAGGTCTGAATTGAGAGCACATGCGTAAAGAACAGCCGCGTACCACGGCTTATCAAATGTGTCCTCCCTCACCGAACCTGCCGAGAAGGCTCCACAGATTGCATCGCGGATGGTGCCACTTGGAACCCACGGTGTTTGTGCACAGAAGGCCGGTTGTCGAATGGTCACTGTCGTGGATCCTGTCTCACAGACCGCTTGACCAAGTATAGCCCGAAGTAGGGTCGATTTGCCTGATCCAACTGGCCCTTGGATCATGACTAGCGCTCCGAGGGGTATTTCTAAACTAACATCTCTCAAGACAATCATTGCTGATGGGGATGGGCGAATGTTGAGGCGGTCCATGGAGATAACGGGTGATTGAAGGTCAACAGTGTTCGGTGAGCCTTTGGAAGTCATATATTGCACTTCGGTAATACGTGGAGATGCATCGGATTCTGCTTCCATCGTGCCAAGAATGTTCTCACCTATGTCTTGAGGACGGGTTGCCAACAGAAGAAATGCCTGTATTCTATCAAAAGATCCCGTAACAGCCGCTATGGAAGGAATCGCGCTTAATAGCTTAGAAGCCGGATTAGTCAGAAGGGTTATGATAGATAGACTGCTGAATGCCTTGGTAACATTCAGTTCCTTTCCTTGAGCAGCGTAGACAACGAAGGTCAAAGCTGGCGCTAAGGCCCAAGGCAGATTCTGGATCATATTCTTCCAGACCATACTCCATCGGTAATTGGCCATTTGATGGGTTTCTTGGGCTCTTTTCCTCTGTACGAGCTGAATAAAGGTTTGAGCTAACCCAGTTCCCTTGACTGTTTGGATATGGTCCAGCATTGAACGGGTGATCGCTATGCGTTGCTGCACAGCATCCACCCACACTTTCTGCTGCCCTCCTATATGCTTCGAGATATAAATACTTCCTCCACTTGATACTATTATCATATTTCAGCAAATTATCGCCGTATGTGAATTTAGACGGGATCCTTACTGAGAACGATCACTAGTGGCACCAGGCAAACCCACCCTAAACGAAGCGCAAGTAGCGCAATGCCAATGCCCACCTCAATTGTCCGCGCCCAAGATTCGTTCAAAATGATTAGACAGTTGATGATCCGGTCAATGTCCGTAGTCATTAAAGTAATTGTGGCAGAACGATCCTCTAGGATACCATCAGGGATGTGTAAGGCATGGTCGTAAATCATCAACGATGCTGCCCCTCGAAACATTGTCACAAAGCGATACAACATCTGGTCATATAAGAGGGTTGAGATGGCCATTCCCAAATATATTAGAACTGTGGCGCCGATGAGACCATAGCCGTCGTTGCTCGCGCTATGAGAGTTATCAAGCCAGTTGAGAATAGATGTGATCAAGAAGGGCTGTGAGAAGGTAAACCCGATCAAGCATAAGCGTGGAAGTACTGTGAGAGCAAGTGGCACCTTGAAAGCTCGACCCATTTGCCATGGGAATTCGAAGCGGCGCTCAGGACGCCGGCGTAGGACCCAGGCTCTCAATGCCTTCCGCGCCGTGCCCGCGGACTCCAGGGACTTGTCGAGATGATCAAGATCTTCAGCAGTAAGCAAGGATCGAAAACCCGTGAAAAACAGACGGTTTAGCCACCACATGAACGAACGATTGACAATTCCACTCGTCGACTCTGGTGGGAGATCTTGATAGGACCCAATGAGGTGTTTCTGCTTTCCCAAGCTCTCAAAAAGCACCATCGCTGTTTTCACAGCGATACTTACCGTAAAAAGACTAGGAATCAGGATATTCCCGTGGGATAACCACAAAGTTCTCGTTTGTACAACATCGAAAAGTAATGTGAAGAGGAGGTAGATGGCGAGAAGTGATGAAGGTCTAACTGACCGCTCATCTTCCGCCCACGACAGGATCACAATTTCCATTGCCACTGCTAAATTTATTGCGCTCAATGCCACAGAGAGCTTTGTATATGGCTGAATTTTCTTTGCCCAGCTAATGAGTAGGGCAAGTTGAATCGCGGCAAAAACCACGGCAGTTATCCGAGTGGACGTTAGCTCTTGTCTGACCCGGTGGGTAGAAATATGAAAGTTCTTACTAGCTTTGCCAATCTCATTAGATGAGGCTGCGTTCGCACATCTCTCTTAACCAGGATTTGCAATCGAACTGGACACACGAGGAGAAACGCGACCGCAGGAACGAGACCAAGTATGGCTTGTTCAAACAATAGCGTGAAATCAAAGCCACCACGGCACCCGCGGTCTATTACAGGGCCGAACCTGTTGTCAGCCTGGAGTGAGCACCCTGACGGCATGATTTTGTGGTGGACCTCTTTTCCGCTCTTGTTTTTCTTTTGACGAGATGGAGAAGTAAAAGGGAAATTAGGCAGAATATTATATAATCAACGGCGCGTGGGCCAAGCGTCACTGTAAGCGAACGAACCCCTATCGTCTATTGTGCAATCACTGCCCTATCATCAATGATTTTACATAGGTTCGATAAATGTGATGACACAAACAATTTATCAATTGGTGTCTTTTTTGTTTGTCGGTGCTATTATTATTAGCAAAGTATAGAACAATGAAAGCCAAAAAAAGCCTATGTCCATTAACGACTGTATATTAAGGACTAGAAGGATAGGTTCGTTCATTTCCTCCCTACTTGGTCTATACGCTATCAAAACTAGTATCTACATGTATATCCGCCTGCAACACAGCTAAAGAAAAACAACGAGGGCCAAGAATTGGAATAGGGTAGAATAGGCCCAGACGCGATATCGCATAGTCAATTCTGAATTCTCCATAGGGTAGAGAAACTCTCCAGATGCCTCGTAAGTTGATGCACAGTCCGCTTTTTCCCTAAATCAGATTTACGCAACGTTATAGATTGACAAGACCAACGAAATGATGCATTAAGTGCATTACTGAATTTTGGTCCCCTCAGACCGAGGCGATTATTGCGTGTTACGCGATTGTATCGTCGGTCATTTATCCTTCAAAGTTCATTGTGTTTCAACTGAAAAAGTTATGCAACCAAGATATTCCGATTTGAGTTGCAGCAATTTGCTAATCCTGCACTCGTACCTTGAGCCTGTGTAGCCCGCAATTAATCCGACTTTCCGTATATTTTTAGGCGAGATTGGAGATATTTACGGACCCCCGTCGAAGTAACTTTGCACCGCATAGTACTCAAAGTACCCATGTGATGTGCAATGCGGATTTGTCTATCAATACTTTTGACTGGATCCCAAATTATCCCAAGCCGTAGCCAAATTTTGAGGTCGTGCATAAATGTGCAAATTGGGAGTCTATTGAGGATTGGGTTTTGACGCACAGTCGGTTTGAATTCAATCACATCTTCTAGAGCGGCATCCTTTTTTTCATTTTTTTTGCGGCTATCAACAACCTCCATCCCTTTCCCAGACCCTCCTGCGGAATTGATCAGCCGTGAGGGGACTCGTCTCCAACGTCAACCTTGGAATTTTCATGAAGATGATACGAGATTTTACCAGACCGGTCACGTGGCTCACTCCGTCATCTTTCTTAGTAGTAAGCACACTATATCTCGAGCCTCTATCGTAGTGTACACTTCAAGTCAATAGTTATCTCTCTCAGGTGTTTCAAAAGAGACGTTTGATACTCGGAGAGACATGTAGAGTCATTCTGACACGTTGCAAGTGGCAAACGCCTTTCCTGCACCTGCAATGCTAGTGACACAAACAAACAACGATTAGGCTGAAAGCAAGAGAGATGAAAAAGTTTGCTGGAGTCTGAGGAGTCTGGGAGAGTCAACCCCAACCAGTCGCTGTTGGAAGGGAACATTCCCTCCAGGCGAGTCGGGGAAGCTTGATGAGCAATTCGCAAAAGTGGGAAAATTTGCGAGCCATGCCGTAGAGATGCTAGGAAAACGAAGCCGAAGAGGGAGTAGAGAGGCTTGACAAGTTTGAACTCCACGTCTCTGCCTTGAAATATTCTAGACCTACACCTTAAACGGGCACTATTCTAAATATAAATCAAGGCAACATTGTTAGTCTGTCATGTGTCACGGGAGCATCACATGGCAAATGTATCCCGTGGCAAACCGCGAACCAGCTCCGACCATATAGAGCAGAAAGTGAGTGAACCCGATTTGGTCTGTCAGCAACCTGCGTCTTTCGCCACCCAGTAAGCGCACCTTGACAGTACGTACCTATGCAAGGTAAGAATGAAAGAGAGTGTTTGTAGCTTCACAAACCCCAAGGGTTGTAATGCTTAGAGATTCGCCGTGTTCTCTCACTATCCAACTCAGAAATGGATGAAACGGTAGTAGTAGCATTCAAGATTCCAAATGTTATCATCCGGGTTTAGCAGCGTGCTTTTACCCGTCGCCATGCCAAGACACATTTGTGAAAAACAGAAATGCTTCCACAGCTGTACAGTTGAAGCTTAAGCTGCGCCTCACTTGTTCGATCAGATTTACGTAAATATCCCGTCTTGAAGCTCTACAGGCTGGTCGTGAATGCTGGTTGTACGGATTAGAAACATGTCAACTGAGATTCATTAGTTTGTTCAGGGTTTAAGCGAGATCATGACTTGTTGGGGGACTAGGGTTTCGCCCCAGTTAGTACCGACGAGATAGCCCTGTGTGGAAGATAATCGCCTGAATGCAGTAAAGTTACTCATAAATAGTTTCTAAACTAGAGTCTAGGTGCCCATAATAGAAAAGTTAAATAAGTTGGATGAGTTATGAAGTAACTGATTGGTGAAAAGCTCACCGTTCAAGTTCCTCTTTCGGGGCTGACGTTACGCCACGTGGGAACAGGATAGGAAGGTAAATGTGTTTATATATAAATTTCTCCGCTGAGTCAGTTTTTGTCGACCGAAAAACCACTACAACAAAAGGGGTCCCCCTCATTGGTGAGGGTAATTAATTTGGTATTTATTGGCTGGCAGTCTTCCTTGTCTAAATAGGCACATGCTTGAATTGTAATAAGGCTTTTCACTTTTTAGGTGCAAATTAGGGTTTCGACGGACCAGAAGTCCAAGCCTGACAATTGCCTAGCTAGGCTAGAAGAGAATAGCTAATTTTCGCCGTCGCGATTTCAGCCGCAGATGAAAAGTAAAGCGTTGAAACAATCTCTAAGAACTTCAGGAATAGGAAAGGAAAGTGTCCACCAATATAAGAGCCAAATTAATTACCGCTATTCTTGAAGGTGATCATTTTTGGTGTCGTGGTTTTACAGCAGAGAGAAAGCCTAGGATCTCCACTGCGTTGCTACTGTTGAGGCTTTTTGTCTTGGCAGCTCGTTGGTGATGGCTGAATGATCTCAAGTTTCGGGGTGGGGCCGAGAGCCGACACATGTTTTGATATTGCTAGAACAAGAAGTCAATTATATACGTACTACAAGTTGTATAATAGAGTCAAGCAAAAAACTATATAAGAAGATATATTTCTACCTCATTCCAGATGTTTTCATTCGTTAAGCAGCTTCACCAACAAACCTCAGTATATGTGAGTAAAAAAGGGCAACAAGAAGTCACCAGAATACTACTCTAACAGCTTTGTCAGCCGCCTCGAATTCTCAATAAAGACTCAATTTCTTAGTCTATTCGTCCAACAATCTACAGACCGCCAAAATGAAGACCTCTATTGTGGCTACATTCATCGGCCTTCTGGCTTCTAACGCCCTGGTTCAGGTGCAAGCCGCCAATTGCCAAGGATCGCACGGCGCCGCATGGGGCGGTACCACCTGGGAGGCTATCAACAAAGCCATTGTACAGACATGCAATGCGCAACCGCGTAACGACGGTTACAAAACGGTTGAAGAAATTGCTGGCTACGATGTAGCAGCCGCTGAAGCTAATGTCGGTTCGGGAGGATCGCCCAACTGCTGGGCGGCTATGTACCAAATCAGGGACCAGTGCTTGGATACCGGAACTGGACATTATGCGACACAGGGCTACTGGCAATATGGGGACGAGTACTACTTCTTGTGGGCCTGGGATCAAGCTGATTGCCATCATCAGCTTTCTGGCTACGACAACACTTGCTAGAGGAGGCATCGATCATGCATGTTCATTAAAACAGAAAGGTCAATCTAGCCAATATTAACGTTATTTACCTTTCGTGGAAACTCTCCATCAATTAAATATAATATATACACACTAGGATATGAAAGCAGCGGTAGCAGGATACAAGGAAGCTGTAACACCCCCATATTAATGCGATGCGGTTAGTGCTGATTCTATATAGTGTAAGGGTGTGCAAAGGTTCCTTATACTCACAGTTAGTATTGTTCATTTATCAACTTATGTAAATGTCTTACATCCGCTCGATGCGGGATCCATGTCTCATTCATGTTGGAATATATAGCTCCATGCCTCTAGGAAGAAGATACGATCATAGAAGGAAGTGGCTCCAAACCCTTAGGGTGTAGCACCGAGCCGGAAGGTTTTAACTATATCATATTCGATGGAGCGCTAGCTTTTGAGGTGAAAATGTATGCCTCAGAAATTGCCAAGGCTCCATAATCAAACTCAGCTCAAGGACAACTGGAAAGTTACCTTTTGATATGACTTCTACTTATGGGAAGTTGTGAAAGGGTAAGAACTTTAGTCTTGACACGCCTTTCTGAAGGAAGGTCTGGTCATCTTACAGACACATAACGTCGTTTGACAAAAGAGTTTGGTCCACGGCACATAATTACAACGTTAAGTTAATCAGGCGTAACGCCCGTTTCATACTAAAACTAGGTAATACAACATTCTATCTTCGCTTTGGGTCTTTTGGGTTGGCAATAGTATAGCTTCGGTGTGGGTCCAGGTATGTTTACCAGCATACACTCTTCCTTTTAAGTCCTGTCAATTGAAACTATCCTCGCGCCAATTTTAGTATGGTCGATATTGGGGCTCCACAATAACATTATGGTATAGCAATTTGAATAAATCGATCATATGATAATAGCTAAAAGGTAAATCTCAAGTTTGTAGACCAGATAGCCTCACAGCCTCTTCTAACCTTTTAATTTCATTACATATCAGACGTAAATGGTCTAGGTCCAGATGAGTTGTGTGATTGGAACGGTGATCCCATGCTTTTAGTCAATTAGTTAAAAGTCTTGTTTAAGTGATAGTGGGCCGAACATTGGATACTTCACCGATATGTTCCAAATTATAAACGCACATCTCAACAGATCCATCACCATTGCGAACCGAGGAATGAGCTCCAGATGTTTCTCCAACCATTCAAGCATAGTCCGAGAATGTGTATGCGAACAACATTCTAATCAAGGTAATAATCTGTAATTATTTACCTTAAACAGTAGGCAGTAAGTAGGTCTATATGGCATCGTTAATAGGGTCACCATTTTCACCTGAAACATAGAACTACATCCGGAGTATAACGTGGCGTTACAATGGGAGTCTCATAATCAGTTTTCTGTCCCATTAACAGTTGGGGCATGGACACCCCACATTTACCAACAGCCTTCCACATTGGGAATTGTAAGGCTCCTGCCACTGCCAACCTCCAAGTGCCAAAAAGTTTTTAGTGAGGTAATTGGGCCAATGCCCAATTCCAGGGTTGGCAAGCTTATAAGCCTCTGTGAACCTGCGGCACGTGCCTGTGCGCACCATGCGCTGCTGCCACGCCCCTATAACGGACGAAGCGGTTGAACAACATAATTCATATTTCACTAGTAAGCTTTATTAACACGCGTAATTTCAGTATTTCCACATGTAAGATTTTTGGATTTATAGAATTACTGCCTTAGAATCTATCTCAGAGCTATCTAAGCGTCTATTTTAAGGCCTATCTTAAGGCTTTTTTTAGTACCTTCCTTAGTACCTTCTTTAATACCCTTTTTAATATCTTTCTTAATACTTTTCTTTGAGCCTGTTTTAGAGTCTGTCTCAACATCTGATTTAGTATCTATATTAGTATCTGTTTCAGAACGTATCTTATTACTTTTTTTTACCATCTTTCTTACTGTCTTTTTTACTATCTGTCTTTGGCCCTACCTGAAAACTTTCTTTAATATCTTATATCTTTTTAGGACCTAGCGAAGCACCTATCTTAAGATCTGCCTTAGAGCTTACATTAGGGCCTTTCTTAATATCTTTTTCAGGCCCTGTCTTAAGGCATGTTGGGTGTGCTTAGAGCTTACCTCAGTACATTTTTGAGGTGATTCTGAAGCCTCAAAGCAGACAGTAAGAAAGGTAGTAAAAAAGGTGGTGAGAAAGGTAGTAAGACATACTCTAAAATAGATACTAAATCAAGCACTAAAACAGACATTAGTATAGACCTTCAAACAGATCTAAAACATGTATTAAAAAAGGCATTAAAAGATATTTAAAAAAAAGCACTAAGAAAAACACTAAGAAAGGCTCTAAGATAAACCTTAAGATAGACGCTTAAGTAAGTCTTAAGATAGATACTAAGACAGTAAATTCTTTAAATCTAAAAATATTAGATATGGAAAGATTGAAATTACCTGTTTCCTTATGTAATAAATGTAAAAATCAGAATTATGTCGTTAAGACCACTATCGGCTGCCGTAGCCCCGCGGCCGCGCCCCGCTGCCGCCAGACCTCACAGTTAAATAAATCTATCTGATAAGTAATTATTTGAGGATAAGTCTATCTTAGGCAGTTACAACACCCAGCTGATTCGTTGACTGCATGCATGTCACATTTCATGTTAGATGAGGATGTCCCAAATTATCTCTTCGCCCAATATCAGTGATTCGAGAGCCCGGGGGTCTGGTCCGTCTATATAGGGGTGCCAGCACGCCAACCTTGCCGTCGCGATAATCGGCCAGCATAGCAGTCGTCCTAAGAACCAGCTGCCTATCTCACCAGATGCCCTTATATTTCGCGGAGTGATAACCCAGTAGAGCCGTTTCTGCCCACCTCTCCTTCTCGTCTTGCCAGCTCATCCCATCAGCGGATATGGCTGCTCCCGGGTCTCGTCAGGTCAAGAGACCGCGGTTGTCGCTCAGCTGTGTCGTTTGTAGGGCTCGCAAGGTCCGCTGTGGGCGTGAGCAGCCCGAGTGTACCAACTGTACGCGAATGAATAAGAAATGCGTGTACAAGACCATGGTCCGTGACGAATTGACCGGTCGTGTCCGACAGCTATCCCTCAGTCCCAAAGACCGAGACCCCGCCGAGCTGAATCTTCCGCACAGCAATGAGTTGCCTGGCAGATCCTCGAATCTACTCTGGTCTCCACCCGCTGTAGCGACTGGTCTAACGGACTTGGGGGAAGCGCGTATCCCGCACATGAGCAGCAGTAGCAGTAGAAACAGGAGCTTATCCGGCACCGACCCGGGCCAGTCCCGGACACAGCAGCATCCAGTGCATGGCGACCTGGCTAATCCAACCGTGCCCTCGTGGGAGGAAGCCATGCAGGTTCCCAGTGACCACAACATTACCCGCCCTGCAAATAGCAGGCCGCCCAACCAGCGAGCATCATCACAAAATCCCAGCGAGATACTGTCCCCTGACTATCTCAGTCTGAGACGAGGGGCTCGCATTCAATATATTGGCAAGGCCTTTTGGGGGTTCGTCGCCGGACGGGTAAGAGGCGCCGCGCACCGTGTTGATCACCCGTAGGGTAGCTACTAATCGTCTGTGGTGTTCCTCGCAGGAAAGTCTGAGTGATAGCTTCTTCGACGAAAACCGCCATGCTCTGCCTGACCTGCCGCTCCCGCATATCGCCGCCGCCAGCCTGGCCAACTTGTTGAGATCCTTGCCCACCAAGCCCGTGTGTGATGTGCTGCTCCAGGCCTTCTTCATCGCCGTGTGGCCCCTTGCTCCCCTGGTGCACGCTCCCACCATGCAAGCAGAGTACGATGATTTCTGGGAATGGTGCCGGAATAGTAACACTGTGATGCCCCCAGCCAAGCTTCAAGATGATCCCACATTCATTAGTCTTCTATTTGCTGTCCTGCTCTGTGGCGCTTCTGCCGCGCCTATCACCATCTGGGCATCAGCCAGCCTACAGACTCTGCGGAAGGAGACGATAGTGAATCACTTGAAGTCAGCCTATACGGCGAGTCTCTCCATGAGTCAACATCTCGAGCACCCAACATTTAATACTCTAGTCTCAACACTTCTAACAGGGCCATTTGTGGACCATCCTCGGGAGCCGATGCGCAACCTTGTCTCTGTGAGCACAACCGTGCGCCTTGCGCAGACCATGGGATTTCATTCGGAGTGGGCGTCGTCTGCGTTGGACCCAGTAACTCGGGAGATGCGACGCCGCGCGTGGTGGCACATTATCTGGCTGGATGTGCAGTCGAGCATCTCCACTGGGCTACCCCTGTGCTGTGGGAGTGACATGCAAGAGGCAGTGAGCATGCTGGCCTGCACGCGGGATGAAGAAATTGGCAGTGTTTCTGCTTCCTCTCCACCGTCTGCCGAATCGTCGACGTCGGGCGAGTCCGTGGCCATGATCTATGCCATCGGACGCTTCGAGACGGCCCGTCTGGAGTCGATCATTGTCACTCGCCTACAAAGCGCACAGGGGCTGACCCATGAGGGGTTCCGAGAGCTGGTCACGGCCACAAAGCAACTTCATCACAAGATTAACGCTCTCCTCGCCAAGATCCCCACGCGCGGAATCCCGGAAAAGGGGTTCATCCCATCTCGCCTTGCAAACGCCTCCCCGCTCACGCACTCGTCTCTGTACAAGGACGATGCGAACCAGCCCACTGTTTTTGCGGCCTGGACACGCATCATGCTTACGCTCCTCAAGTCTGAAGCGGCTATCTTATTGCAAAAGCCATTTTTGCAGCCACCCGAATGTGAGAACCCGCACGCGCGGAAGTCATGGACCAGGTACGTCATAGTCGGGATTCCTAGGTGTCTCTCTTTCATTCCTCTATAATTCCTTTGGAGAAAAACAAAAACAAAAACAATTAATTATTCCATGATATTTTGGCTATATCCTGTATGCAAAAAAAATCTGTTGTACAGACCTTAAAAACTCCTACATATACATATCGGATCAGTTTCTTGTTGACCCGCTACTTCTATGATTAACTTATGTTGGTAGTATTGCGCAGCTCTGCTTGAGCTACCTGCGTAATTATTTGCAACTTTACCAAGCTCCAGCGTTTGCGCCCTATGTGTGGTCCTACTGCACGTACTATGGCCCTCTCCAATGTACATTTCTCATCCTGATCTACCTGCGGTATTTCCGTGACGCGCCAGATTATCAGCTAGCCCGATATTGCGTCGACGAGGTCATTGACCACTTCATATCTCAGTATCAATTACCGGACTCCTCGTCGACAGACGGTAACCAGGACGATCCTAGGGCACGGATGCCGGTAGCCATCCAAGCTCTTGTCGACCTTCACGGTCGTCTGGACTCGCCACTAGGTGGTGATGAGCCGCCACCACCGCCGGCTAATTTGGATCCGTGTCAATTCCGCATGCCTGGGACCTATCTCACGACCAAAGCAAACGACTCCCGCAATCAATCCGTTCAAACAGGTTCGGTTGCCTCCTCATCCGCCACTGCTCACAGAGAGAGTGGCCATAGCACCACATCCGGCATTACCAGACCCCCACCATTCCCTCTGCCGGCCACGAGCATCTCGGCACCGGCGATCGACCTGTTTCGTACAGGGCTCGATTCGGTGCCGGGCCAGGATTTCCTCGCCAGTATGTCCGATCTGGCTGCCTTCTCGTCGCTGCTGACGATGGAATCAGAGGACTTCTTGGGAAACGCCGACCTCATTTCATGTCCTTCAGAGTTGTGTCTACCAACTGTAACTCGAAGCGGCGAATAATATAGGCAATCGCCATGTACATTTCCAGATAAGGCAGTCTGAGAAGACAAAATAGCTAGCTCTCAACATATACGAGATAAGCAATGAAGGAGAGAGGAGCATCACGCACTAGATACGAAGACACGAGCGGTTTTCGCGCGAGAATGCCACCATGAACTTGTTGAACTTGGCCATCTCCTCAGGGCCCTGTAGCCATCGATCTGGACCAAAAGTCCGTGAGTTTTCAAAGAGTGTCTCGTTGTAGCGGGTGTGGTAAATTGCCATTCACACGCGAGTCCCCTTCGGGGATAAATCGGCTGTCAGGAAGATGGACTCCCCGTGGGAGGACTAGACGTGGTGTGCGTGAGTCGGCAGGAGATGAATATCGTAAACCTTTCTTGATTACCTCTGTCTACGGAGAATGCAACGTCTTAGCCCGTAATAGTCAGCTTGTCAGAGGAAGATGGAGGAAACGAACTAGATATGGCAGCTGCTCTAGTTTGCTGTAGTTCACATGAGAGTCCGGCCGTAGCATCACCGTCTTCAACTGGGCCAACAACCGGTCCTGAATTTCTTGGTTGTAAACAATGTAAAGTAGGGTGACCGTATTTGGAATACCTGTATTGCCATTTCCTGCGGAAATGAGGGTGAGGGTCTCATCTCGCAGCCCCTGTTTATCGGGCACCATGTATCCTTAGTCTGGGACGGAGATCAATAGCCCGCTCCATTACCGTGGGGAATAAGGGTGTTAACCCTTCTGCTGCAGCAGCTATGTACTCATCAATTCTTCGGGAAGCAAACTGCAGTCATAATGGTTGGTTTGAGTTCGCAGGTTATATTGGGGTATCTAACTGTCGGCTCTTCAGTTGGGCCCTTACCTGTTCTAGTTCATATCCCATCTCCACGGAATGAGAAATGCATCGCGCGATCCACAAAGGGAGGCTATTGAACATCCGGACGAAGGGGAACACTTTGATGACATGTAAACTCGGTAGATACATTTTTAAAACACGCACTGGCAGTCATTGAAAGTCCAGATGTGATAGGGTGTCGAGGGATTTCCCAAAAGCAAATTCCGAGATCATGTCTATTGAACATCAACTTCCATAAAGTGCTTACTTGATAGAGGAATACACCTACCCATTGCAAGAGACTTCAATGCCCGGTGGCGCTGCGTGTGGCATTAGAGATGACCAAGGGAATTTGTTTGCTGCACTGGAGTTAGTACGGCTATCTGCCGTAGCTGTTCCAGGGAATTTTGTGGCCTTGTATTGGAATCCCCTGCAGAAGGGCGGTAGGGTGGTCAACTCTACGAACAAACTGACTTCTCAACTTGCAGCCACTGAATTCTACAGTATGGAGATATAACGGGGTGCCTGACATAAGACAGCTTAACAAGTTGGAAACGGATGAACAACAGGGAATTCTATCGTGTCGCGCGGTCATTAATGTGACTGCAAGATTAAACATGTAGCTACAAATAGAAACCATGGTTACGACTTAAGTATTACGAGAGCCACGTAGATGCCAACGAAAGAGGGAATTAAAGATAATGGGTGAACAGCTCGCTTATTCCTGCTACTAGCTCTATTTGAACTCTAGTGGGAGTGTGATTAACTGACTTATCTCGGTGACAGTCTCCTCCCAGAGCTTCTTCTGTACCTCCTGACCAGCCGGCGACGATACGTACGGGTTGTCACTAGTGAGGGAGGGCGAGATTAGTTGGTTGTTAAATACGGAGATTGCGCTAAGGGACACAATATGACTTACTCAGCGATACTTTTATCTGTCAAAAACTTTCCATGAGATTCGGGCCCTGCAACCAGGGCAGCATTGAGAATGATCCAGCCGCCCACTTCCGCAGATCTCGCACGAATTGCCTTGATGACATTCACCACTGCGCGCAAATAGATCGGGAGAACATCGCTCATGTTCGTGTTAATCATTCCGGGGCAGAGCATGTTGATAATAACCTTCTTGGGATCCACCCGGGGCGCCAGACTGTACAGGAAGAGAAGGCAAAGGAGCTTGGAGTCACCATATCTCTGGAACGGGCTGAAGAACTCCTCCTTGTCCATATGTTCGATAACAGATTCGTCCGGTTGAAGAGGCGTATTCTGGAGGCTCGTACCCTCAAAAGCCCGACTGCCGACCCAGGTGATGCGGGCAGGGGAGCCGGTTTTTTGGGCACCGGCTTCGAGGTACGGTAACAACTCGGCAATCAGGAGAGCGTTGGAGTAGTAATTGACCTGGATTGTGCGATCATGGCCACTTGGGCTGCGTTCGGGCTTCAGCAAGCCGATGCCCGCGTTGAGAATGAGAATGTCGATAATGGGGACCTCCTCACGGAGTTGCTTGGCGAACCGCTGGACACTGTCGTATTTGTCGACGTCGAGTTCCATGACTTTGGCGGTGGTGTTGGGGTTATGGGTTTTGGTGCGAGACTCACCATGTAACTGTTTGACAATATCCTGGCCCTTGGCTACATTCCGGACAGCGAGGATGACGGTTGAGATATTCAGTCGTAACAGCTGTCGAGTGACTTCTAGTCCCATGCCAGAACTAGCACCGGTGACTACGGCCGTTTTGCCTTGGAGGTCGATTCCCGTCGGCAGCGGAGTAACTTTGGGCTGGGTTAATTTGGGCATGGTGATTGATACGATTGATAGTTAGGAGATAGGAGAGAGGAATATAGGGGTAGACGAGTGAAATAAGGGCCAAAGAAGAATTATGACAGATGAGAGCCTGGACTGGTGCATGGCAAAAAGAATCCTCATAATTAAACTGATTAACTATCTAACCATACCTTAATAGCTCAACAGCTTGAATAAGCTTGATAATCCTCTTTCTAGAATTTCAAGGAGTTGCTTACTGAACATCTATGTGACGGATTCATCTAACGAGATTGGGCCAATTATCATCTATTATGTGGTCGATGATTCAGCATTCGGCCGACTCTAATCTCAAAGCAGCCTAACGTCGCCCGAGCGACGTGATAACCCTTGCCCTAAAGTGAACTCTTTTTATCATCCCTCGTCTATCTATCGCCTGTCCGCTGACTTCGCCGTATGGCGCGCTCAGCCGGAACGGCTATCACCGATAGAGGAACGTCTTAGGAAATTATATTATCCAGCATGATATTGTACAGTCATGCAGACTTAGAGTTCCTCACCGCTCGATTCGACCGCATTCTTGCGTTGTCGCTCTATAATCTCGAGTCAATCAGCGCTTCCTCTGTCAAGTTTCAATGGCGCCATATAAACCCCGCAGCTTCACCGCAGGAGAGGACCCGTTGAGCAAGTTCATCGTAGTGCAAAATCTGCCTCGACCGCCAGATCGGCAGTTCCTTTTCCATGGGATCATGCGTCCGAGCAGGGGAATCTACGCAGAACTTATTAAAGGCGGAAAGAACCCCCCTACGCACTTCCATCGATCAAAGTGGGAGTTCTTTCGCGTGCTGAAGGGGAATCTAACGATTAACTTGAATGGGGTGCCTGCTCATGTCACCTCGGCTACCGGTGAGATCGCGGTGATCCCGTACACGCATCACGTCATCTACGGCACTCCGGGAACAGAAATGAACGAGGTTAAATTCGTCATTAGTGCCACTGATCGACCTGCTGAAGACAATGTGACGGGGTTGGATCAAGAATTTTTCGAGAATTGGTATGGATATCAAGAAGATATTTTCGAGCGTGGGGTGAAGTTGGATCTCATCCAAGCCTTAGCGGTATGTATGACAAACTTATTTTTGCTTTCTGGACGCGTATGATGATCAGCTCCCTTACTTGGGCAGATGTTTGATGCTGGAGGAACCTATCTCTCGCCTCCGTGGTGGGTTCCATTTCGTTCGTGGGTCGGGTTGTTCCTGGGGATCGTCATGGGACGTTGGATAGGGGGCCTGCTCAGATATGCACCTTTCTATCCAGAGTGGACGACTGATTGGCAAGGTGCATGTGACATTATGGAACGAAGCTACTTTCAGTGGCGATTTGTAAAGCGGAATGCACAGCAACTAGCTCGAAAGAAGTTCGAGATGAAAAGTCTAGAAATATTCCTGTTCTAGAAACAATTTTCCCACCAACCAATGGCTGACTCAATGATATCCTGTTAGGCATTGGCGCAGCTAGGTATCGGACGCGGGTATATCGTATAGTGGCACCTTTTCCTTTCGTGTAAACGATCCCTCGTTCCTGGTAGATACATTCCAAGCCTATCTAGCTGTAGCGGCATCGCTACCATCTGAAGTTGAATTCTCGTACGTACCTCAGGGAATCATCCCAAATCTAGTCACACAGGGTCGGTCCCAGAACGGAGGGAATCTCCTAGGTCTAGAAGAGATACCTCAGGTTTATATGTATTAACTCCCTCTCTTTCTTCGCGGGCGTAGAAACCCTTCTGACAATCCCCCTCGTCTTAGGGGTGGATATCTTCGCACAGTGGCCCGCTGAACTAGGAGACGCAACTATTGTAAATGCTATAGATTCAGTGGTGGCGAATCTAACATCCCAGGCCCAATCCCAGGGTCTGTTGCTTCCTTTTATTTACGTCAATGACGCTGGCCCCAAGCAGGAACTCCTGGTTGGCTATGGATCCAAGAGTTCCCAGTATATCCAGAAAGTAGCAGCCAGGTATGATCCCAAAGGAGTAATGCAAAAGTTGCAGAATTATAGTTATTTTATCTCAGATAAGATATGAGTACATGTGATATACATAATTATCTGTAGAATACATTTCTTGTGTCATAATTGATAAAGTACGTTATTGTCATTGCATTTTAATAACAAAACCTGTCTGTCGTCATATTATGACCGGCTTGATACCCTTGCTCTATAGACTCAATATCGAGCGGTGAAGCTTCAATTCACCCACATCTAGTTTTTCCAGACACCCCCCGGACATGGCCCTGTCCAGACCGTGCTACAAATCGTCATTAATTTGCCTTTGGATAGACTGCCTGTGGCTGTTACCTTTTATCGCGTAAAGTTGACAGTTCCTGCGTTTCTGGGGTCGCCGTCTAAGCCAATGATGCGGAATCGATCATGGGTGATTATGCTGCGATCTAGGTGATTGGTGGGGCAGGCTCAGGTGACAGTGCGGATAGTGAGCGGCGGTGATGAGGTATAGAGCGGCAGGCTGCAAGCGCTAATCTGGAAACTGACGAACCCCGATCTCTCTTATAATAGAGTGGCGTTGAAGTAGTTTTAATGAAGCGCTAAACCGGCGCGCCTTAGCCCCAACACTAATAAATAAGACTCAGCTAAAAACTGCAAGGTATCTTACTATAACGATTTTATTACAAGTATTTTCATTATATTATGGTAATTTCGGCCTATTCATAAATTATTATGGTTTGGTATGAGCACTAGCTACTTCAGTGCCATTGTACATCTGTACAACTAATAACGGTACTAGCCTGCTTACCAAAGACTCCCAATAGGGCATTAGATGTTCAATTCATGTAGTAGACATCTGTGCCTATTAGGTCCTGTCCACTTATTGGTCTTGTTTCAGCCTTGTGGATCGAAAAATTGTCTTTAATCTCTCATCTTCGATTTGAGATGTCAATTCGAATTAGGTCAATGTGAATTCTAGCCACCAATCACAGTGTAATCAAACTGCAGGATGAGTCATTACTGACTGGTTACCTATTCGAGTATTCAAGACTCGCAGCCTTTTTTTGGATATTTAAGAAGTACCAGTATTCCCGAATTTGACGTTTCCAAATAAGAAGCTGCTTTTCAACTTTCCACCAAATAGACCACAATTATACCTAGGTATGTGAGAGAAGACTTTATCGGAGGTTTACCAGAAAGATGAGAGTTAACCGGGGAAATAGATTGTATTCATCTTTCAATCTCAGTATGGTTTCTAAAATCTACTCGGCGGTCGTCGCCTTTTCTTGTTTATTGAGCGGTGCTATCGCAGAAGACCTCGCTGCCGTGTATGGTTATACTTCCTACAGTTGCGGTAACGATGCAAGCTTTTCGTACACTTTTCCATGTGGAGGAATAGGATGCTCGAATTTAGGATCTGGAGTTGCGGCCTTGGGTTTGCATCGCGCGCATGTTGGCGACGAAGGAGTTACTTGTAGTGCCTATAGTGAATCGAACTGTGAAGGAAAAGAGCAAAGTATGGGAATTGGAAAAGGCAAGGATTGGGGCTGCACAAACTCGCAGATTGGTTGGATCAAGTCTGTTCAGTGTTATCAGGGTTGCAATTCATAAACCTACCAGTTTGCGAGCAGTGATGTGGGTTAAATAGGAGCATATAAGATACATATGTATATAACTGCCCAATATCGTACCAGTTTTCATACTGCCTTTTTAATGGTGGTGTTCACAAAATTTATGCCTGCGGGCCTACGGTGTTTGAGATGCTCTTGTTCGCATCTCCAAACTCCTCTAGGGAATAGCAACAGCAACCAGTTACATTACAGTCCTTGTAAATATACACGCAATAATACCAGAAATACGATGTCTGGAATACATATCTTATATTCCGATGAATTTTCATATCTTAAACTTTGAGCCGGAAACTGAGTATAGGGCTGGATTGGTACAGATGTCTACATTCAATACAGAGGGACTTTAATAAACTGGTTTTTATCCAAATCCCAAAGGTTAAACATCGAGAATAATAAGAGAAGCAATAAAATTACTATATCATGTCGCTTTATTGCCTAGCGATGTCTTAGCTCTCCTTATTTTAGAGAATAGAAGACTGACTTTGGTGTTGATATCTTTTGATTGTAAATTTGTCCAGAGCTTCTCGATGAAGAATAGTTTGGACTTCGGCTCTAGATTATTATATCTTGTCCATTGTAACAGTGGGATTGGAATAACGTCGGCCAGGAGGAGACGACGAGTATTGGTTAGCCTCCCATGGATGGTAAATTTTGGTATTTTCAGCCAATTTACAAATACTACAGTGTAGTCACGGCCCTTTTATTAATTTAAAATTTTAGAACTAATTAAAGTTTAGTAAACCTAACATTTTGGGACTAGTTCTGATTTATTCGGACAAATAAACTCACATTGTGATTTCTTCTAATTAAGTGTAATTATGAAGGCCTGATTTACATGTTATTACAAATACCAAAAATTCTTACACCAACCCCAGCCTAGATACTGAGATAAGTCAAAGATTTTTTCTAATCCAACCAAAAAAGCCACATTTGTCAACCTGCGGCGCCATCGGAGCCCCGCGGCCCTTTCGGTAACTTCTGCCATGAGGTCACCTATCTAGGATGTCGCCAAGCCCCTCATCTTGTTTCAACTGCTACAGTGCAGGTGCATACGCGTTCCATTGCGGTGGATCACAATATCTGAGATTGTTTATTGCAACAAATTACGCACGCAAGGATGGTATACCGCGGTAAACTCTCGCCCAATTGTGAGCCATGCCGCGCACGGGGAACAAAGGTGTGGCAGATCCCTTGACTTATTCGTCATTTTATGTCATGCGTCAAGTCTAACCATTAGCAGTGCGATCTGGCTCGCACGGGATGCTCACAATGCTCCAGGCGTGGAATTGTTTGCCATGGCTACCGGGAGGTTTCTGGACTGCGCGTCGTTAATGAAACCGATCGGTTTTCTCGGAAGGCCATTCGTGCAGGACATCAGTATGGAGGTGATTTTGGGAGACAGGTTCAGCGCCAACGCAAAATCGTTCAGTCATTGCCTGTTAGCATACTACAACCCACGCTAGAAGACGTAGCGAATAGTTTTTTCTTCACCTCTTTTGTTCCAGGCAGCCACTTTGGTTATCTCCCGATCGTTAGTCATGCCACTGCGCTTGCGAACCCTCTTACGGCATGCATTCGTGCTGTCGCGGTGGCGAGTTTCGCCAGCGAGCAACAGAATCCGAGTATGATGAAGGCAGCTCTGAAGCATTATTCTATTGCGCTTCGTGAGACTCAACCCACTATGACATCATCATCAAGCATTGCAGCTCAAGACAGCACTATCATTTGCGTTTTACTTTTAGGGCTTTTTGAAGCCCTATGTCACAAAGGCCAGGCAAATCCACACAATTATACCACGCATAACGCCGGCGCTCTAGCGCTCCTGGAACTGCGCGGCCCGGAACTCGTTCAGACGCAAATCGGGTATCAGCTATTTCTCCAAGTCAGTAGTAATATCCGTGTCAGCTGTATTGTGCACCAAAAGCGTACGCCGCCACGTCTTCTCTCTTTGCACCGACGAATGGCTCCGTTTATCGACCCAGCAGATCCCAAAGTACGGTTTTTCACTATTCTCGACGATTTCGCAGAATTACAGGCTGTAGTTCTCGAAAACGGTATTAGTGGCTCACTTGAAGTCGCATTTTCTGCATCACGCCTTGATTCCCGATGTGAAAACATGATGTCTACTATATATGACTCGTCTCTTTACACTACTCACATCTCTGACCATGAGGTTGCATTTGGGTATGGGCGAGAATGGCACCAGTATCCCGACGCACATATAGCACAATGGTGGAATTCAGTGCGTCAGACACGTATATATCTGAATCAAATAATCTTAAATCAGCTAGACTCAGCGATATACGAAGATGCTGAAATTGAATCTGACTGTCTGGATATGCAACTAGCCGCTATAGCTACAACACAGCAACAGGCTGCCGACATCTGCGCTAGCGTTCCACAGTTCGCCCAGGCAATTCACGAAAATCGGTTACAGTCTAATGTGGCTGCATTAACACTGGTAAGCCGGCTGTTTTTCCCTCTGTGTACCGTGGGAATCTCATCTGTTGTGCCTGATTCAATGAAACGTTATGCTGCTCGGTCGCTGTGGTTTCTAGGCACTGCAGCCAAATTTCCACAAGCTGTAGAGGCTGCGAAAATGATTGAAGACAAGTCATTGGATACTAGTTGGTGAGTGATACAAGTCCAAACTCTTCGTTCCCACCAGCTGACGTTTGAAGGGTACATATTTTTCATGTTTAAGTTTGTAGTAATTGTTTAATAAATTAATTTGAATATAATGAGTTGTATCCAACTTTTGTACAAGATATGACAGGCCTGAATTGTTGCGCTTCTAACAATGGCCATAGCTCCCTTATATTAGCGCAAAATCCTAGTACTAATAACCCGATACTGTACCGATCTACTGAATTGGCATTTTGTGCCTCAACTTTCAAATGACTTATGAAATGTTACCTGCAAACAACACACATAATAATCACGCTTTTCAGCTCTTGCATAGTCATCGAGATAGCTCCACGAGGAGAAATTGTCCCGCTCGGTAAGTCAATTTTAAACGAGCTTTTAGAATATCTAATTGAATACAATTTGTATTTGTTATTGTACTCTACCATATGTTGACAGATTGATAACAAGGAGGGACCGGTCACCACCCAGTTAGATTTACTAAATATTTTCCAGCAATTTAAACATGATTCAATGAAAGTGTAAGAATAAATTCCATAGGATCCGATCTGCAAGCCTTCTTGAATCAAGCTCTCAATCTATCTGTGCTATATAGCTTTCCTAAGAATCCACGAGCACCGTAATTCAAATTAAACTTTGCATGATGAAGTTCATGCATTCTAGCTACGTTATGAAAAAGGCCATAATCACTATGAACCGTGGCAGTCGTAAAAGGCCCGTAGGATAGAAATAGCCAAAACGTCAGAAAATGGCTTTTTAGTAATCGAGGTTGAAGTACGATGGGTAGAGCATTGGCGAATATTTGCTCTATCGGATGGGCGTATTGTGCTAAAAATACTATACGCGCCGTGAAGCGATGATGTTTTTCGTGAATATACTTATAAAGTTTTGATGGCGTAGAGTCCGGTTGGTATAATAGACATGATTTCTCGTAAAACAATAGATAACGCCATGTCTCGAAGAATATTCCATATGCTCGGCAACTCAGACTCAACTCTCAAATGTGGTCGATGCCCAAGCAAGGCTGGAATGAACGCAATCACCCATCTGATGATTTGACCACGCAGCACAGTAGGCACGCAATGCCAGATCTAAGATTTTGAGGGCTTTTTTGATGAAGGCTGCATTTTATGTCTCTGTGCAAACTTTGGAACGAACTTTTCCATCGTTGTATATACAGTCGATGCAAGCATTGGAAAGGACAGAATCTAGCGGGAGGGTATATGGACAAATGTCATCAATTGATGTGTCCAAGGAATCGGTAAAACTGGGCATTCGAGGCAACTCAAAGCCGACACCGTGACAGAATGGCACTGGAGCTTATTGAGGTCTTTCAGCAGTTTTCTTATGTATTTGCTCTTTTGTCCACTACTTCCTTAACTATATGATTCATGAGGAACCAGTATTGGTTAGTGAAGTATTAAGTCTACATTTAGGGTTGCGATTTAATTGTTAAGAGATTAAAAGATGCAGCCGCGTTAAGTCACCGATGTTGCCGCATCGGGAGTAGATGAGTAATGAACACGGTTGGATCGGATACCAGTAAACTATCTTTAACAGTCTTCAAGTTAACTACTAGACTTACTCCTGAAGGATCGGGCACCACATATAAAGCAAGTGGGCGGCTTGGTGACGTTAGCGTGCGGGAAGCGTCATGAACTAACTGGTTTAAGTAACCAGCCAGTAATCAGTAACTAACTTGTTTAAGTAACCAGCTAGTAGTAACAAATTTGATTGGTGTATATAAAACCTTGGCAAAATTCGTGTTGTATTGAAAACGTATTGGATATGATCACTATCATCCTATTGTAGCCTGAAGGTAGTATAGGTGGGCTACTCTATCAGAATTGAGCTAATTTTATAATGGACGGATTCGGCGGAGAATTGCTCATTGGTTACTTCTAGCTTCTGCCCGTGGACGCAGTCCTCATACGGTGGGATGAATTATGTTTGAGGGATAACACTGAAAAGACGGTAATAAAAGTAAGCACTAAAGATTTAACCGAATTAAAAACTGACAAAATCTCTTTTTATAATGTATAATTTCAGACTAGTGCTACAACTATTATGGGGCAATACAAGTCCAAATTTTTAGTGCTATCCTCAAACATAATTCATACCTGATGTTTGATGCTGCATATGACCGAGCCGTCACAGGTGGCACTGAGGCTGAAATTATCACTAACAGTGAGTGATATTTTGTACGTAAATCCGGACAGACCTACATAGCTAATCTAGCAATCACTACGTATGAGTCATCCCCTAACCCAATACTGCAGTCAGTGTATATGTATATATACATATATAGTGATGGCCGTATACGGCAGTCTGTGCATGCAGGAATCGCTAGTATCAACTCATATTACTCGCCAGTATGCCAAATAGAGAAGAAAAGAGCATCTAGAACAACGGTATTTTACCCACTAATTCACGTGTTAGGCCTGATATGGAATCTATCAGCATCCGACAAAATCGCCACAATTTACCTAATATCAAAAATAGAACACAACTAGGTCTTCATAACCATCTAAGAATCATCTTACATCAAAAGTGAAGAATCGTTGAACCTATATAAAGGTGCCCGGATCACCCTGTTTGTAACAACTTTCCCAATGCAACAGCAAGTGAAGGTGAAAGCAACTCGAGCCTCTCTACTATCTTCACCTAAACCTGATTGTGTTCCTCCAAAACTTGTCTTCAATCTTACCATATCTTATTACTTATCTCTCATAACTTATTTGCATCATGAAGTTGACTAATTTGGCGCCTGTGCTTCCACTCGTTGCATCCATCCTTCATGTATGTGCAATTCCCATAACAAATGAGGATTCTCCAACAGTGTCCCTCTTCGGACACTTTCAAATATCTGCTGGCATAGCACCTGACACGATTGAAATCCAAGAAAATATGACCCAAAGCTCGATTACCAAACGTACCAACCCGACTGAGATGTACAATGGTGCTAATTACGCTGATGATGGTTGGGAGGTCGTCACCCGGTCACTGACCGATTACGTTCTGGGCTCGGACCTGAAACTCAACTCAATCAACAGGAATGACCTTGCCTCAGCTGTAGCCACCAGTGTGATCAATGTAATTGGCAACGGCAGCGCGCGTCAAAAAATCTCCGATGTCTGGAGCTGGTATGGCCAAACCCATGGCTCCTACGATTTCACCGATATTCCAAGGGGCCTGATATATGACATGGCTCTGGGTGCCATGCAGCATGCTACCGACCTATATGCCGACAATTATGACAAGAATAACTACGTCACGTGGGCTGTGTATTCTACTACTGGCCAAATGATTTACCAATTCGCCATTTATCCTCTGACTGCTAAATGGCCTACCGGGGGAACTGCATTTAATCCATAGTTTCTTTGCTCTCTTTGTTTGCGGAAAGAAGATATATTGCTCGGGTCTTTCCCCCTAAAAGTCCAACAATATTTTTTACTACTACCAGGAACCTGTTATTTTAGATTAATTCACCATAGGTGATTGGTCTGGTCAATAGGTGCAGGTCGATACCTTGGAGCTTGCACATGGCTTTGCCAATATATCTACACCGCCGCACACAATTTGCTAGTTTTCTTCCTTCGTTCTTGTCTTGATACTCTGGTGTATTGCTACCTAGATAGTTGAATTCATATTGATTTATAGAATCCTTACTAGATCGGGCAAATCCTCACAATTGTATCATCGTCGGCAAGCTCGGAAAGATCATCCGGGTTGTCGGCGGGTTCCCTCGTCTGCATTATCATGGGTCGATAAGTGCGTTGGCTGCGGTCTTGTGCTTCGCGTTTAGAGTGTTTAAGTGGAAGCACCGGAAGAAGCAGCTTGTTACGATAAACACAACTGGTGTTACGTCTTGAAAACAGGCGAAATACCCGATTCGAAGATACATGTATTCTATACATGGCTACGCACCAGTTGACATGTACTATTAGAATGCTTGTAGTCTCTGCTATTGGTTGAAATATGCTACAGAGCATCGGCTACTATAATACATTCATTTAATAATCATTCGCTGGATAACCTTAAACTTCTGGTCCGGCCTGCACACACCAAACAGAATGGACATGCTATGTATACAACCCATAATTTAAAGGTTACTCAATACGATAAGCTATTAAGTCTTATAACTGTGTTCTGGGCTAACAACCATACACTAATCTCCAATAGTACATACTACATAGGTACCTGAAAGACTTGAAGGAAATTACAGAATGAATCAGGTTTCTACAAATATCGCTATTGGTCGCATCACTCGGCTTCATGGTTATGGTGCCGCCAAAATGTAATCAACAAATCTATGAAAAGTAATCAAACCTTCCAAATTTATCCCGCACATCATTACCAATACATTGGTTTCAGAAGGCATATACTAATAATGAGGCTCCTAATACTAGTTATAATTAGGGTTGTTGGCGTCTCGGTTCGCGCCCTTCCAGGCTGGGCGGCTATTAGTGTCAGTCTACACATGTCATTGAACGATCTTTTAATCTACTATATTGCCTCTAAGCGCCATGTAGCTGCATCGGCCAGTTATTTGGAGAATAATAGGACAATATCGCATGAAAAGTCAAGTATGACTACTCTGTAAGCAACAACATAACACAGGGATGGCTTGGGTGTTTCAGGTCCACTACCGTGCGCATTCAAGCGCCGATAAAATAAAAAACAGACAAAGAAATCAGTGTAATTCGTATCACTGAGGTCGGATACTTCTGTTTGTGAAACAAATTTTGATTCAAACCCACCTGAACAAAACGAACAAGGTGCGAGTGTGCTATCGAAACCACGGCTGGCCACTAACAACGCACGTCTTGACGCCGGTCAAGACAACAGTCGTTCAGACTCTAGACCATGTTCCGCATGTAGAGAATCAAATTGTTTTCAACAGGATATTAACTAGATAGATCGATTGGCTCCTCTGTATCGCCAAAGTCAAATGGTTCGCCTATGCATGGGATTACAATAATCTGACCCTAGGGGCCAGGTCGGTAACTAAGTATAGCTTTCAGCATTCGAACAGGTTCTCCTAGGCGCATACCCAACGAAATTTTATATGTACGAGAAATTTTATTTAAACCGTCTGAGTGCCCGTCAACCTCATACAGAATTCACTGCTCATCAGAAAATCTCATTCTCAAAGTCTCCAGCTATTCGCATTTCGTCTTCCTCCACCCGATATATGCTTTCAGTCAACCCGGTCAGAATCAGACTGTAATATTCTATTTATTTGGACTGCTTACTTGGTCCCTTCACTTCCAGGACCTTGATCTACGAGTTATTTCGTTTTTTCTTTCGTTCTCGGGGTGCATCCATATAAATACAGTCTATAACTCAAGGACCTCTTTCGAATTGTACAAACTGCCCTTGATTATTCTAGTGTTCTAGGCTCATACTAATTTCAAAGCAGATTCAAAATAATGTCACGATACAGCAGGCGGGACAGCGGCAGCAGCAGCAGCAGCAGTGCTAGTAGCAGCAAGCCCGTCGGCAATGGTCGGTATAAAATTGCTGATCCAGATTGTGAGGTGTGCCAGGGGACTGGCTTAGCCCTTGACTATGGAATTTGCGATGATTGCATGGGGACAGGCAATAACATTGCTTATCACGAACTGACGTGCACCGTGTGCAATGGGAGTGGTAAGGTTGTAACTGGTGAAGATCGGTGCGGTTGCCTCAACTGATGCAAGCGAACGTTAAATTTGAAACATCCGTCTCAGGTGTGGTCTTCAAGCTGGACGGTGGTATGATGGGTTATGGATGAATATCTACGTGTGTACACCTGTATTTCGCTCTTGTATCCATTGTTTGAATGTGTTTAGTTTCCTATTAAGTGACCCTGAAATTGAGATTGAGAGTTTTGATTTCCGATTGATATTGAAATAGTGTTATTTATTTGTCGAAACTCGTGCTACAGATGAATAGAATGCTTTGAAGCGGCCTCTTCATTAATCATTATTCAGTCCGTATATATTCCTTATCCGGAAATCTATTCAACAACTAGCTGTGTAGTGTTTATGTAGTAAAATTTAGGAAAAATAAGTTCAAGTCGAAGTGATGCTCAGGAAGTCGGTTTTCTTTTAATGTTAGGTGGAGGGCCGTGTGTAATTCCTAGCCTGCGCTCCTCTTCCTTCTCCTTTGGCCGCGATTCAATCTGGGCGAGAAAGTCAGACCAAAATCTGGGTTTCACTTTTTTCTCTAGCCACTCCATATCCTCCGGGTGCTCTTTCATATATTCAAGCTCTCTGTCCGGGATCCTCTGCATTCTGCGAAGTCTTCTCTTGACAATATGTCGTATATGATGGTCTTGAATCCGCTCATATGACCCTGGTGTGAACGGGAACTCTTTAAGCTCGTCTTGCACCTCTTTAGACTGGAGAAGCTCTGGCATAGGCTCGCTATATACCAAGGTTAACACTTGTAAGTATTTGTTTGTGTGTAGAATGAGGTACTCATACAAGGTCTCTCCTGTCCATTTGTAGCAAAAAATCGGCACGTCATCATCGTTAGGAGAGCTACCGCAATCCACAAGGTAAAAACAAATTCGGTTATTATAGCCTAGTTCATCCCCATATGTGTACCAGCGGTGGAAACCAGGGACAAATTCATGGTTCCATTGATGTTTGGAGATGCGATGAAGCATTGGCATAAGTCTGGCACTATACGGATCACGACGAACCCTAGTCTTTGGTTCCGGATCTGGTTGCACCAGGTGTGTGAATGTTTGAACCAATACACGGGCTGGGCACGGTTGAAGCAGAGGGGGTTCGTTGGCGGTTGGATCCATGATTGTCGATATTCCCAATATCCCTTTGATAGACAGATTATTAATGCATTCACGAGCTACAAGACGAAGATGTGAGAGTCGCAGCACCTTAAGAAGAGGAGAGAGCATAGAGCATAAAGCGGCGGGCGCTTAAGGCCCTAAGCCACCCCTCGTTGCCCCACCCCGTGTCTTCTGTCTTCCAATCAAATCAAGCCTAATGTTTCAGGGTTTCTAAATAAGGAACAAGTTCTATATACACCACGACTGATTGGACACCATCTTTTATCAAAAAGCTGGAGAGTTGTGAAGGGACTGGCTGATTATGAGGTTCTACGGAGCCCATTTGTCCGACTACCCATTCAAGCGTCACCGAGTCTCAATTATATTCTCAACAATGGAAGGGACAGTTGAAGCCATTGGCTTGTAGGCAAAACAGTAATGCACGCTCGAAAGAGGCTAACAGCACTATTACGTGCTTTGATGGATGAAGTTATGTGAGTAGCTTGATCTAATTAACACCGCCAAAAATCACACTTATCAACAATATATTTCATGAATTAGATACATCGACAAGCTTCCTGTCGACTGAAAGCGTGTCCTGAGAGTCTCCAAGCGCCCTGTTTATCGTGTCTGCAAGCTAGCGCATAACCGTGCAATGTGTTAATATTAGTTAGCCACCGACAACAACAATAGCCGGCCAAGTGGGAGAGATCTATGAAGGTGCAGTTAACCAAGAACTATGTTCACTAGAGGCGAGTACTGTGTAATATAGCTATAAACAGGGCCGTAACTCTAAATATCATGCTATAGATTGTGATGAAGACATTACTAGAGATTCAAAAAGGCCATTATAGGTTTAGTTTAGCTTTCTGTATATAAAAGATGCTGATCAACTCAATGAGCATAGACCCCAGCCGAGCGTATATGGATCATTCTAGCCTAATTGTAAAGCGATGATTGGAAGAAGTTTTCAAAATTAGTCCCTCTTTATTATACTTTGAAGAATGGGGTATATGACGTTGTTTGCTGTGGTGGTCATTAGGTGAAACGATATCATCTATAGAGAATAAGAAAGTTATTCTGAGAATTTAATTTAGGGCGTGACAGCTTAAAAAGAATGAAAAAGGGAAGAATATTTAATATAGAATACATTATGATAAATGCATTTATATGAGGATTAGTTATAAATACTACCTATATTTGTGCGGGGTACCATATTAGCTAGTGATTAGGAAACTAATTGGTATAAATGGATGGACTTTTCTCAGAGACTGGAAAAGTTATTTACTTCGAGATAATGTTCAAAAGACATTCTATCACTAGTAATAGTTTCAAGATCAATTTAGCCATTAAAATATCTTTAGTCAAACTTATCTCTTCTAAAATTAGTCACTATCGGTCCTAAGGGGGACATGAAGTCACGGAGGTGGAAGAGTCTGCTCATTGCGTAGCGTAAGCAACCCTATATACAAACTATTGTAACGGCTTACTCGAATATAACAAACTATCAAGTCTCATAATTGCGTTCTAAACTATCAACCATCTACTAACCACATGTACTGGCGAGCACGTAGCAAGCATCGGCTTTCCACTCTCAAACCAGCTAAACTCCGAGTCTAATTCGGAATACTGAGAGACAGATCGCTACAATTAGGGAAGATGATTTAAACCCCGGATGTTGCTGGTATATGCTCGGATTAATTTCAAATCCTCAACAATTACATATTTTTAACAAAATGTAGGGTTGATGCGCTGTATAGATCAAAATATATAAACAATGTTCCCAGATAATATCAATTTGCAGTACTGCTTCACAGTAGAAACAAAAAGAAAAAGAAAACAGAGCAAAAGAATCGAATAAATGGCAGCACAACAAAAATGGAATATGTCAAGTAAATTGACACCCTTATATACTAGACGCCTACTAATGTCCAGTCTCGGCCGCTCCGGGCTGAAAATCTCGAAGGTCATTCTTGGATGCATGTCGTACGGTACGTCGGGCTGGCAGGAATGGGTTCTTGACGAGCACCAAGCATTGCCGTTGCTTGAGTATGCGTACAAGAGGGGTATCAACACATGGAACACAGTGCGCGCTCTCTTACATCTACCCTCATCTCATTACAAGCACCACTGCGGTAAGGCTTACAGTTCCCGTCCAGGCAGACACCTCCTCCAACGGTCAATCCGAAGCCCTCATCAGCAAAGCCCTGGTCAAATACAAAATTCCACGCAGCAGGGTTGTCTGACCGAATGTTTCGCCGGAGTAAACGATGAGGGTCGCCAAACCCAGATCTCGGACTCCATTGTCAACGACGGGCCGTGGGTGAACAGGGTCGGATTATCGCGCAAACACATCTTCGACGCCGTCGATGCGGGTGTCCAGAGACTGGGCTCGTATATCGATGTCTTGCAGATTCATCGTCTGGATCGCGAGACCCCCCCGCGAGGAGATTATGAGGGTGTTGAATGACGTTATTGAGAGTGGAAAGGTGCGGTATATCGGGGCCAGTTCGGTATGTGTCCGTATCTTTCTTTTTCGGTTGATTTAATTCGCTTGTGGATGGATTGTTGACGGTGATGCAGATGGCAGCATGGGAATTCCAAGCACTGCAAAACATTGCGGTCCGCAATAACTGGCACCGATTCATCTCGATGCAGAACTACCACAATCTGCTCGCCCGCGAGGAAGAGCAAGAGATGTTCCCGTACTGTATTGATGCTGGGATTGGGCTTGATTCCCTGGTCGCCGCTCGCACGCGGTGTGCTGGCGCGGCCGTGGCGGCATACGAGTGTACGTGATGTGACGGATCGGGCGGTGAGGTCGTTGGTGCGTGGTGAGTTCGATGGGGATCAGAAAATTGTAGATCATGTCGAGGAGGTAGCTGCGAAGAAAGGGGTGTCGATGGCGCAAGTCGCTACGGCGTGGTCATTGAGCCATCATGGGATGAATCTTATTCTGGGGCTGAACAGTAAAGAGCGGGACCGACGAGGTGGTTACTCGTATCCAGATTAAACTGTCGGAAGCGGAGATCGAGTACCTCGAAGAGGCTTATACCCCTAAAAGGGTTTCTCTTGCTCATGAACGGTGATCTGATGGTTCTATCTGAATGGAAAGAGAAGTGCATTACCGAGATTGGGTAACTCAATGAGTCTTAAACATCTATACATATCAATTGATGTTTCTGGTTCGTAAACACTGTTTGATGCTAGAGATCTAGAATGAACAGTACGATCGGAATGGTTATGGTTTAGTCATTAAAGTGAGATGTATTAGATATATTGAAATAGAATAATGACGAGAGACAATCAGAGCGTGCTTTCCAGCGCAAAGACCTGTATCCATCAGTATAGTAACAATAATAAATGATTGAAGACCTACCAAGGCAGTCCTGGACGGAATATAGATATGTAAGAAATTCTTACGACCATTCCACGGCATATCCGTGGTGAAAAACCTAGTATCCTTCTGATTCCTTGCATGACCACCGAAATCCGCATCATCAGTGTCGAGGACAATACGATACGTGCCCTCATGATCGACGCCAACGCGATAATCTGAGAAGCTGTTCGTAGGATGGAAATTGAAGACCCAGAGGAGTCCCGCACGCTCGAAAACGATTACTTTATCGTCTTCGTTTTTGAGGCTCACATATGCCTGTGGTGAGTGCAGCCAGCCGTATTTTGCTTCGGTGAGTTGCATGGCGCGGTCAAAGTCGTTTAGGAACCGGTAGCGGAGGAGATGGTCCTCGGTTAGGTTCAGCTGGCGACGCGCGTACCAGAACGAGTTGTTGTTTCCGGCGCGAGGAAAGTCGAGCCATTCGGGATGGCCGAATTCGTTGCCCTCGAAGTTCAGCCAGCCTTCG
Source organism: Talaromyces proteolyticus (assembly GCF_021365285.1). Taxonomy (NCBI): domain Eukaryota; kingdom Fungi; phylum Ascomycota; class Eurotiomycetes; order Eurotiales; family Trichocomaceae; genus Talaromyces; species Talaromyces proteolyticus. The sequence goes on from NW_025764281.1 coordinate 310,041, forward strand.
CCGCCGAGGCCGTGGGTGATGAGGCGGATCATTTTGTGGAGTGCCATGCCGCGGTCGATGACTGGGGTTAGTTCAGTGAGGACGGACATGTTGGTGTACATTTCCTTGTCGCATAACCACATCATTAAAGTCTTATCGCCCACGAGACTGTTAAAGTTAGTGACTGTTTCTCGCCGACGGAATATACATACGCTTGATCATGGCTTTCTGCATAAGCAATAGTCTTTTCCCCATGTCGGCGGTTGGTGAGAGTGAATGAGAGCTTGCCCATATCCCATTCCTCGTCTTTCTTTTCCTTAAGCCATTTGATATACATATCCGGAATTGCCATAGCAAGACGATAGTCAAAGCCTACACCACCCATAGATAGCGGCAAGCAGAGGGCTGGCATGCCTGACACATCTTCTGCAACGGTGATACTATCAGGATAAAGCTGGTGGAGCATCTCGTTGGCGAGCTGCAGATACATCACGCTGTCGGTATCCACAGCCGGGCCGAAGTATTCGTGATAGCCACCGGAAAATCCACTGCAAAGTTAGCCTCCTCATCTCATATGCATGGATAGAAACCACATACGTTCCAATACCGTGGTGGGTATACAGCATGCTCGTCACACCATCGAACCTAAATCCGTCAAACTGATACTCCTCCATCCAGAAGCGCAGATTGCTCAGTAGAAATCGAAGGACCTCGTGGTTTCCGTAGTTGAACAAACGGCTATCCCATAGCTCGTGCTGACCTTTGCCTCCGGCATGGAAGTAGAGATGATCGCTTCCATCAAACATGTTCAGACCATCGAGCACGTTCTTTGATGCATGGCTGTGCACGACATCAAGGAGCACCACAATCCCCATGCTATGAGCAGTATCGATCAGTTCTTTCAGGTCTTCTGGGCTCCCATAGCGGCTGCTGGCGGCGTAAAAGTTGTTGACTTGGTAGCCAAAGCTAGCATAGTACGCATGTTCCATGATGGCCATCAACTGGATGGAATTATACCCGAGATATTTTATGCGCGGCAGCATGTTGGTTGTAAAATTCTTATACGTAGCGACTTTCGTCTCCGGTGACGAAATACCGACATGCGCTTCGTAAATGCGTAGACTGGCTGGTTTCTTCGGACGAGAATGCTTGAAAGTGAATCTTTCACTATGCGGCGGATTCCAGAAAACAGCATCGTACACGGGCGAGACACTCAGATCCTGCGTGACGCGCTTGATCCAGGCGGGGATCCTGTCAATCACTTCACCCGTGCCGGTAATCATGGTGATCTAGTTGCTCAGTCAATGGAATACGACGAGCGTGAATCGAAAACGGCACCTTGATTTTGCTATCATGGGGAATGATCGGCTGCCCATTCTTCGCTGGCAGGGTGATCTCCCACACACCAAAGGAGTTCATCTTCATGGGATGCGCTTTTCTATCCCAATTATCTTATGATCATTAGCAGCGGACTTGTCTCGGTGGGAGGGTACGTCTGCGTACTGAAATCGCCAATGAGATGGGCTTCGAGGGCGCTCGGAGCCCATTCCCGGTAGGTGATGTCGCCATTGTCGTCGACCTGGAAGCCGAATTTCTCGTATCCCTAAGATAAATTTCATCAGCATCAATTCACAAGTCAACTCGCAAAGAAGTGGAGAGAACATACCCTACTGAACTTTTCCAGGCCGCCTTCCGCATCGTCGATCTTCTTGATCCAGCTCTGGGCATAGGCGAAGCGAGCCTTCAGGTCCTCTTTATGCGGCTCGAGCCACGGGTCGAGCTGGAGGGCACCTATATATCAATTATATGAGCTGATGAGCTTGGCCATTGCAGACCTTGAGGACCAGCGGGGCAAAACCCACCAGTGCCATCGGGCGGGCCCGTAGAAGCGGCCATCGTGCAGATGGAATGAAAAGACGAGACAACGTAATCAGTAGACTGTTTATTGCGATATTATTATTGATGTATTGTCTTTGTTGTTTGTTTTGAAGACGTGTCTGGAGGAAAAGCAGGGTCAAGAAAGGGGCAGCAGGAGCGGGGTTGGTCGTCAGTGTCCTTGGAAGCGGCAGGTGCCACTGTCCGGGGTTGGAGCTCTAGACCCCCTGTCAGTGACATCATGATATTACTGTTTACAAAATATTATTGTTGGGGAGCCATATCTGTTATGCGAGGCGCTCTTTGCTGTCGCGTTATGAGTCCTCACTTATAATATACATAATACACATATATCATAACATACTGCTACAGGGCATCACTTTTGCGTATTAATTCTGACAGTTCTTAGAAAGAGAGAAAGAGAAAAATAACAGTGGGGCGCAGCTCGCGAGCCCATTGGCTAGAGGATTCCTCCAGCAACTGTTTTGAAGGTTTGAAGCTATCCCGCAACTTGATTCTTCGACTACGCCAAGCTGGCTGCCTTTAGAAGCCGCGCTGCACTCCAGCGGCTTCCTCACCTCTTCTCAACATTCTGCCCTCGAGCATTCCGGCGTGCAGATGTGTTGACAATCAGACGCACAGCCATGCCACCCTTCGACCTCCCCATCCTCTCCTTCCCATCCGCCGAAGCCCTCGAAGCCTATCTTGACCGCGAGCACACTACAGCCCCCGGTTTCCATCTGCAACTCGCCAAAAAGGGCTCTCCCACCCCCTCCGTGTCTGCCGCCGACGCAGTTGAGGTAGCTCTGTGCTTTGGCTGGATCGACGGCCGCGCAAACGCCCTTGACGAGCACTCGTGGCTAGTCCGCTACACTCCTCGCCGCGCCAAGAGCATCTGGTCCCTGAAAAACGTTGGCACGGTGGAACGGCTGTTGCGTGAAGGGCGAATGCGTCCTGCGGGCATTGCTGCTGTTGAGGCAGCCAAGGCAGATGGGAGGTGGGAGCGGGCGTACGCAGGCCCGGCGACGATGACCGTGCCAGATGATTTTGCCGCGGCGCTGGCGGCGGCAGAGGAGACGGGTGCGGCACAGTTTTGGGAGGGGTTAAGTAGGTCGAGGAGGTATGCAGTGTTGATGAAGCTGCACACAGGCTCAGTGCAGACAAGACCCAAAAGGATCGAGGAGTTTGTGAGGGTGTTGGGTGAGGGGAGAGTGCCGGGGGAGAGACTAGTGAAGACGAGTATGATCGTGAAGAAGGTCGAGAGGAGGAAGAATGTGGGAAAGAAGGATTCAAATGCAGAGAAAGAGGCGAGACCGTCTCGGCGTGCTGGGCTACGTCAGCGGAAGTAGTTATCTTGTATCAGGAAATGGCTGTAATAACATACATACAATGAGAAACGATCATTTCATTTTGATACGTAATAAAATAACACAAAGATGAGCTGCTGATTAGTTCGTCGAGACATCAATTGATCTCTCACTGGCAAACAGAACTTTGAGTGTGCATCAATGATATATATTCTTGTGCTTCTATATGTGCTATCAAATATAACTGTCTCACGAATATAAGCTGCACCAGATCCATTGATACCAATGCCGCGACTACTACCCGCACTTTTGATTACCCGAGGCCAACATCTATCAACAAATTTGTGATGAGTATACTGCGCTCTACGATTGGTATTATAATCTGACTGAAACTACTCTAGTGAGAATTATTAATCAGACTATATTCATTAAAAAGCAATAAAGGTACTGTTTATCCTCAATCTCATCCATGCAGCTCGCTCGCTCTATCCGGTACTAGATAGAAGTTACGACATGAACGACATCCCCAAAACGCAAAAAGCAATCTGGGTACAAAACCCCGGGCCCAACGGCACCGTCGCGCTTCGCAGTGACATCCCCACCCCGCAGCCTGGCGACGGGGAGATGCTCGTGAAGATCCAATACTCGGGAATCTGGTACCCTAACATCCTTGCCCTAAGCTGCTGAACTTTACTGATACTTCCAGCGGATCTGACCTGCGCAACCTTCATGGCATGAGCAAATATACATCCATTCCCGGCCACGAAGGCGTCGGGACGGTCGTGCAACTCGGGCCCAACGTATCATCGTGGTACTTGCATCGACGGGTAGGCATAAAATGGGTCTGGAGGTCCTGCGGGTCATGTTCGCTATGTCGCAAGGGCGAGGTGAATCACTGCCCCGCACAGCTCAACACGAGCCGCAGTGTGCATGGCACGCTGCAAGAGTATGCGCTTGCGCGGCCAGAGTTTAGTAATCTAATCCCAGAGGCGTTGAGGTCGGAAGATGCGGCTCCATTGCTATGTGCAGGGCATACTCTAGCGGGTGCGGTGTCAAAGTTGGATAGATTGGGGAGGGGGGATGCAGTGGTTGTGCTTGGGGCTGGCGGTGGATTGGGGCATTTGGGGGTGCAGATGGTGAAGATGGATGAGAGGGGTTTGAAGGTGATTGCGGTGGATGCAGGGGAGGAGAAGGGGATGTTGTGTCGGGAGCTAGGTGCAGAGGAGTATATTAATATCGAGAGTGAGAGTGATATTGAGACGAGGGTGAAGGAGTTGACGGATGGAGAGGGCGCGCAAGGGGTGATTATTGTATCTGGCGCCGAGGAGGCGTTTAGGCTGGCACCACGGCTGGTGAGGAATGGAGGTACGATTGTGGTAGTTGGACTGCCACGCAACGATTTCCAGTTCCCTATGGCGCCGATTGAGATCAGTGCGAGGGGGTTGACGGTTATTGGGACGAGTGTGGGCACCGAAAAGCAGATGGAGGAACTTTTGGAGAGTGCGGCGCGGGGGCTGGTGGTGCCTAGGATTGAGGTTTATGCGCTGGAGGATGCACCAAGGGCGTTTGAGAAGTTGGTCAAGGGGGAGGTGGTTGGACGATGTGTGGTGAGGGTTTCTGAATAGCATACACATATACCAACGGATGGTGGGCGTCATTGATAGCGTTGGGATAATACAAGTCAACTGAGCTATATATGGTAACTATAGCAACATAAATCTCTTGATGTACGCAGCCATTTGATCTTTGCTCTCTGTTCACTTATTACTGGTTCAATATATGTTGTTCATATAGGTGTTGTGGCTGATTATTAGGGTTAGTGTTACATGCCCTAAGAGCATTCTCCTATGTTCTGACTTCTGCTACAATAGCCAGGCGGAACCCCATTCATGAAATGAACGGCAAATAAATTGCCCAATAATATATTCATCATAAAGAGATAAATTTAAAACGTTAAATCCGCAGTGGAGACATAAAGCGTCGTTCATCGGCGGTCAATAATCTGGATCGCCGAGGCCACCAGACGAAAGGCGCCGGATTTTTACTCAACAGGGATTATTTGAGACTAGCCACTGTCACCTTCTCATACATTATTTCGGCACATTATTCAATGCTATCAGTATCCCAGACAAGAAGTGGGAAATTAGTTTAAACCTATTTAAACTGTGCACCAGGCAGCGTTATGTCTTCAGTCGACAGCAATTGATATTTCAATTGATCACAAATATAGATATAAGTCATAATGTCGACAGCGTATCGTTACAAGCTAGATCCTATTGAAACGCCTGGCTACTGTCATGTGGGCAACAAACTCACCCAAGAAAGCGCCGACGTGGCCAGTCTGATCCTGCAGTCTAACAGGACGGCCTACCATGTCTTCACCACTGATTTCGATAAGATGGGAGTGAGCACATACTACATACTACATATTACCAACTTGTAAACTGATCAATGAAAAATTATAGGCCTACCTGCACAATCATATTGTACACCATGTGACAGCTCTGTGGGCCTTGGGAGCCGATGAGGAGACAATGATTTTTCACAAGAAGAACAATGAGAACTATCAGCTTCTACCCCGCAAGTTCCCAGAGGAATCGATTATCGAGGAGATGAAGACTGAGAAGGGATTCCGGAAGTATAGGGGCAGCCAGGACCACTTCCTGGACTATGTCACATTCTTTGAGCGTGAAATTGATGAGCTGGGATACCAAGAGGTCCTGCAGAAGTATGTAGTTGGAGGTGGGGAGATTGCAGACGATATTCTCGCACGCATGTATCATGGTATGCATAAATATTTTCTTTCTATGTTGTCACTTTACTGACGCTGTATTGATATTCCAGGCTACGTCCACTCTTTGATGTATCTTGGCCAAGGCCTCGAATTCAAGCAACTCCCCCTGGTAGCCGAGGCCCTAGCCCAGGCCGTCTCGCACAACGACATGTACTACAACGACTTCCTGAAATATACAGAGCTGCAGGCTCAATATTCCCCCGAGCCCCGACTTTCCCTCCTCGAATGCCTGGAGGCGTGCCGCGAGGATCCAGTCATCTCGACCTGCTCCAGTGTCGATATCCACCACCAGGTCGTTAACGGCTCGTGGAAGGTCGAGAAAGAGATGATCCGGGACTATGTCTGTGGCAAGGCATTCAAGGAGATGGCTACAGTGTGCGCTCGATATCGCGTTGATGAAGACGACGTAGAAAGGGCTACAGCAGAATTGATCAATACAGCTGGTACTTTCTCCTCATTTTCTGCTTTCTAAATCTCTGCTGATTAGATGAAATTCAGTATACATGGCGGCTGCTGCCCAACGTCCTCCGCACCAATGCCGCTACGACTTCTTCCTGATCCACGGAAGTAACTCTTCCATCTGGCAAACAGCACTCACCCAAGAACCCTCCCTGACCCCAGCCCAGAAGGCGCGTCTGATCGAGTACACAGGGCGCGTGATCCTGATGCTGTACGCAGGAATGGGTTCCCCAGCTCTCAACATCGACTGGCTTCTCACGCAGCAATGGCACGAGCCCGGCACCGGTTGGGACCGAGTGATTGAGCGTGTCATACACCACAAGGACGACGGACACATGGCGAAGCTGGTTCGTGTGATTCGTCATGCTGAGGAGGTCTCGCGTCCGTACGAGGATCGGCCTGAGTTCCCGATGAAGTCGCACATGTTTTTGCCGGCTGCGCAGGCTGCCATTGATTCTGGTAGTGACAAGCCGATGTCTGGTGTCCTGCATTTTGATTTTGTCCGTGGTTCGGCATTTCCAGAGGCCTGGGCGAAAGTGCCAAGGAGGGGTGAGGTGGTGGCGTAGAACAGAATATGTACCAACCATACGGCGTGTTTTTACATGCAGGGTGCTACTATAAATTACTGGATCTCCGTCACTAGTACTTCAGAATACTAACGGATTGAGTAGATGCGAGAGCTTGTGGAATAAGTATGACTGGCATAAAGTTAGTTTCAATATTCACGCGATGTGTACATGTAGACTTTGACATTGACATGTCTCCAAATGACCTGATTTCCTACTAACTTATTGCACTAAGTGATTAATGTGCTTTCATCTTCTCACCAAATAATCGATATTTGTGTCTCTCGTAATTATTAGCCCGTAATTCGGGCGCCGAATCTAGAACACCGAAGTATAGATTTAGATGATGCAAATAAGGAATCCTGACGAGGATAAGTCGAAAATGTAATGAGCATATTTATATAGCTCGATATTTAGGAAAATAATACCAAAGTAAACATTGACATTATTATTGTATTCAAATTTCGGTCCTTATTCGCGATAATGACACTTAATATTATCATTGTCGGGGCGGGCATTGCAGGGCTGACGGCTGCGGTCTCTCTGCACCAAGCTGGGCACCATGTCAGGGTAAACACAGCCTAAAGTAAACAGCAAAGTAGCTGCTAAGTTCTAAATAGGTATACGAAAGCTCAGCATTCGCCGCTGAAGTCGGCGCAGCACTCAATCTAGCTCCCAACGGCACAAGAGTTCTTCAGAAATTAGGATTTGACATGCAAAAAGCAAGTGCCGTACCAATAAACAACTGGGATACAGTAGACGGAACCTCTCTGCGCCGAATCGCCTGCCAGGACTTGAAACAAGCTTCTGAACGATTTGGAGCGGCCTACGTCGCTGTGCATCGAGTAGATCTGCACAACGAGCTGATGCGCTTGGCTGGTGTTGATCAACCTGGAGCCCGTGGCGTCGAACTTCACCTTTCGTCGCGCGTTATACAGATTGACCCCGAAGCTGGGCTTGTTGAGTTTGTGGACGGGCGTATTGAAAAGGCAGATCTGATTATCGGAGCAGATGGGCTTCATTCGGTGTCTCGCAACGCTATCACATCCGCATCTGAGGGTCCCTCAACGGCAGCAAAACGCTCAACTGGTCTCAGTGCATTCCGTTTCCTGGTTCCCACTGAAGTGCTGGAGAATCATCCTGCTGGCAAGGAATTGCTTGCCTGGAAGACCCCTGGAGCTACTTTGCTGGGGGATCCTAACTCGAAGACTATGGAGGAGGAGCGCCATATGATGTGGTATCCATGTCGAAGGTATGTCTGGCCAACTCACTACGCTGCGCATATCACAGCTCTGATTCGTATAATTATGGCAGTGGTAAAGTGCAGAATTTCGTCGGGATTCATCCTACAGTGACCGGCGAACAACCGGAGAACTCGGAAGGTGCCATCTCCATGTCGCCAATAACTCCGTTTAGGATTCTGACTGTGAGAAAAGGGATTAAGAGGCAGATGTTGAGCGAATTCTCTCATTTTCATCCTCAAGTTGTTGAGATTCTCTCGTACGTTGAATCCGATCCCCTTATAATTAAACTTAGGTCTGGCTAAGTGGTTTCCTACTTAAAAGGCTGGGCAACGATGTAAACTGCTGGCCCCTCTTTCACACTGAACCCTTAAATTCCTGGACCCGGGGCAAATTGGTAGTCATTGGTGACGCCGCTCACCCGGTAAGCTTGCGTCTCTCCAAAGTGAAAAGAACAAGACTTTTGATTGACCACTTTTTGGCCGAGTAGATGCTCCCATTCGGCGGCCAAGGCTCAAACCAAGCCATCGAAGATGGAGGAGCACTCGGGTTTCTTTTGAAAGATGTCGACGACGTCGCGGAGATTCCAGCTCGTTTGGAGCTTTTCGAAAAGGTGCGTCGGCGACGGGCATCACGAGTGCAGATTCTCTCTACTGTAAGAGCAAATCGCGAGCATCAGGTCGAAACGCAAATCAGGCAGTACATGGAGGAAGACGTGTTATGTGAGACATATTTTCTGTGTTCTAGGGTGTTTAAAAAGCATCCAGTTTTACTAACGATCCAATCTAATGACAGTGCCGAATTCTTTTGCTGCCAGGGTGGCGCATGATGCAGGGTAAGTTTTCGTAGTCAACAATTTTGCCTTCGAGACTGCCGGAACTAACAGAAGATACCTTTACAGGTTTGATGTATTCCGTCGATGCCATGAGGTTTTAGCTATCTGATCTGGACGAATATAAACCTCAAGAGATAGTGAAGGGAAAATGGGAAGTAAAAAGGGATAAACTAATAGTATATTCGTTTATTGTGGTCAGATGAATTTGAAATTTTCGAATATACATATACTCGTCCTTTTAAGCAGAGAAAACCGAACGAAAAAGAGTAAGTTGCACGTAATCCCTTCATATGAAATATTATCATGGCATTTTTTGGGAACATAACGAATGTAGCACTTAAGTGATGAAAAAGATAGGTTAAAGGTAAAATTCTAGGGTAATCATCTCGTACTAGGGAGATGATTGCTCATCTACTGAATGTGAAATCAGGTAGGCCGGCTGAGGTTCAATGAGCGAAAATTATGGAAATAATTTCATATATTCATCCAAGAATAAAAACAACGACCCAAAAAAAAGGTGTGTAACAATCTGTTATTATAGAAAAGCATATGTACGCCGCTAAATCTTGCTGATACTACCATTAATAACCTGGCCTAACTTAGTAACCTGGAAGAAAATATTAGAAGGCTCCAAATTCAAAGTTTTTATAAATGGAAACTCACCTCTGGATATTTGAGGAGTGAAAAGCAGTCCGTCTCTTGCTTGTGAACAGTATCAATGGAGCCAACCAAGCTTTCCCAACCCAAATTCTTCGATGAATCCCAATTGGCGTGTAACCAAGCCGTGAAGGGAGTTTCCGCCGTAGATGCGGCATCTCCAAGGCCCTTTGAAGGAATAATTAAAGTCAAGTGACCTGGTCGACTTTCTTGAGGTAGACTTTTAGGCTCATACTGCAATAGAGCCTGCACGGCAGCTGCAAGATGTTGTTTCTGTCTCCCAGATATAGCCACTTTTGTTCGGCTGTTGGCATAAGCGAATCCGCCTTCTTGCAAAGTTCCATAAGTAATTTCTCTGCCTCTTAATTTCGTAGGAGCTGCAATTGGCGCCGGATTTGCTATGAGAAGAAGCTCGGAAATGGCCTCACTAGCTTCGAGTAAGCGTCTGCTCACTTCAAACGCATAGATTGCGCCTATTGAGTAGCCACCAATACTGTAGGGTCCCGTTGGTTGTATTTTGCGGATAGAAGAAACGAAAACACCTACCAACTGTTCCACACTGACATCTACCAAGGCAGACGGATCGCGTGCAAATGGAGACTCTATGCCGTAGATTCGACGACCACCTGGTAGAGCTGGCAGTTGAATGTAAGAGGAAACAGAACCAGTTCCATCGGCTAGAAGGAAAAGTGGAGCTTCGGTAGAAGACATAGACCCCTGTAGCAACAAGGCTGGTGCTGGTTTGGTGGTGAGTGACACTGGTCTTGCAGGCGCTTCTTCTGGCTTAGCTTTGCTCTCAGAGGCAGGAGGGTTTTGATTTTCAAGAGGCTGTGGTGGAATTGTAGATTCTGCCACGGAATTCTCTACTGGTTCCGTGCCTACTTTAGGCGAAGCATCAGGAGGAGTGAATTGCGGCGTGGCAACGCCGCTGTCACCACCCCCCTTGAGCTCTTTCATGGCCTCTGCAACAGTCTGATGATCGAGGAAGAACGATCCTGGTAACTCAACACCGGTCTCATTGCGGATTGAGGCTATGACAGTGATGGCCATCAGGGAGTCCACTCCCAGGTCTGCAAAAACCGTGTCGGGCTCTAGCTCAGAGACCTCACAACCCACCTCTGTGGCCACTGCTGTGAGAAACTTATCAATAATACCAGTATCCTCGTCGACACTTGTTACAGACGTGGCTACCGATGTAGCCCGAGGTGTCGTAAATGTAGAGGGATCAGCAGATGAAGAGGGTGATTCGAATTCTGCTTCTCCAACGTACTGCTTGACTGCGGGAGATGGCTTGATGCTTGGTTCTGCAGGTTCATACCGCACGCTACCTGTTCCCTTCTGGACAGTAGAGCCAGGAGCTGCTGATTGCAGAATCTTTGTGAGGGCCATCTTTTTCATCTTTTGGAACCTGACACCGATGAGTGCGGTGACGAGAACGTTATCTTCAAATACGAATACATCACCCAGTAAAGAGTTCCCATCAGCCGATTCTTCCATATGTGCATAGCTTGTGTAGGCTTTTTGAGATGATAGAGGTTTCAGGATGTGCCAGGCTTCAAAACTAGAAGCAAGGAATGCGACATCCTCGGGATATCTCAAACCGCAGTTTGCAAGAAAACCAGCAACGTGAACAATTGCATCAAGTAAATAGGGGCTATATAGATAAGTGCCACTTGATTCTCCGGACGGCAGCGTAGGTAGTTTGATCTGGCCTACGACATCCCGTAGTTCAGAATCTAGGAATACTTCTTCTAGCCCTTGATAAAGCTCGCCGTAATCCACGACGTTGGAGAATAGCCGATAGACCACCGGTCGAAGGAGTCTTTGTCCCTTAGTGGTATTTTTTGCCTCTTTTAGTGCATCAATTCGGGAGCGGATGAGGAAGAGAGATCGTGATATATTCTGTTGCCAATTTCCGGCGTCCCGAAGCGAGACTTTGGCAGACCCTACACTGTGAGTCGCATCTCCTGCCTGGCTCGAAAATGTTATTTGCGCTTTTTCAGTATTCGATTCAAGCTTTACATTAACTTCAATAGTTTGAGAAGGTTGTCCATTAGCAATAACAATAGGTCGATGAAGATTCAGGCTGCTGATAGTGAGAAATTCATCCGTCCACTTGCCGGGATGCAGTCGCTCAAACGCATAGCGAACAGCCGATAATGCCATATCGCTAAAAATACTGCTAGAGCAAATGGTGACTCCTGCCACTGCATGGCCCACAATCGCTGAGAGCAGGTGTGGTTCGGATGTGCTGGACTCGAAAGTAACTGAGATTTTGCCTTCATCGATTGCTTCTTGTTTCACCCTCTGCAGAGTTGTAGTCGGGAATCCCGGCACCGCAGGAATTGATGGCAGAGCTAACTGGGTCTTTTCAATGGCATGAGGCTGATCTGGATCCGGATATGGCATCCAGAAATCTTTTTCGTCAAAGGCATATGTAGGTAGGTCAAGTAGGGAAAGGCAACCTGAAAACTCCCGGTGGTATTCAGGCCAGTTTACGTAGAGACCTGTCTCGTATATCGTTGCCAGAGAATTGGACGTAGTCAGCCAATTGTCTTCGTTCCGTCGAAGACTGGACAAAAGACGAGGAACTGAAGCAGCGCCTAGAGTCGAGCGGATCAACGAAATACAGACTGGATCGGGACCAATCTCAAGGAAAAGCGTGTCATTGCCAATGAAACCTCCTGCTTGAGCTGCTCCTATAGCTCCCACAAAGTTTACTGACTCACGAGTCTGGCGTCGAAGATAAACGGGGGAAATTACAAATTCGTCTTGAACAACATCGCCTAGTAAGGTTGATGCAATCGGAATTTGTGGCACAGAAAAGGCAACACCCTTTGCACATGACTCATAACTGTCCAGGATTGGATCCATTTGTTTGGAGTGGAAACCAAATGGCACTTGGAGAAGGGTAGAACGAGTTCCTTGCGCCTCCAGCTCTCCTTTCAGGGCCTTGACTTCGGGCAATGAGCCGCTTACCACTGTTGATTTGGGGGCATTGAGACAGGCAACTTCACACGTGTCGTATGTACCCTTTGAGAGATACTGGCGAGCGGTATCAACGTCGCCATTTATAGCTAGCATAGCATACTCGTTCTGCTTTGCAGACTGCACCAGTGTCAATGCCCTTTGTCCAACCAGATAGACAGTGTCGCTGATTGTTAAGACGCCTGAAATACATAGCGCAGCATATTCACCTAGACTGTGGCCAATGACAAGGCTTGGTTTTACTCCCCATGATATCCACAACTGAGCGAGTGCAATCTCAACTGCAACGATAGCCAGTTGAGTATTAACTGGGCTCGTCTCGGACAGATCTAGGTCGCTTTGAGCAATCAGGTCGACAAAGCTCGGCAGACCTTGAGCAGTGGCCATGGTTTGGATAGACTCAATTAGACCCCGGAAGACGGTGCTGCAATTCCAGAGTTGGTGAGCCATGCCTGCATACTGAGATCCTTGGCCGGTAAAGGCGAACACAACATTGCGTCCAGGAGGGGAACCTTTCCCCTTCTTCACTGAAGGGTCTGGTTTGCTTAAGTCCTCTTCGAGTATTTTGGTAAATTCTTCAATACTCGAAGCCGTGAAGACTGACCGAACAGAAGTATGGTGCATTCGGCGTGCTGTTGTGCTATATGCAAGATCCACCAGTGATGTGCCGGGGTGTTCGTAAAGATATTCAAGGTATCGCTCTTTTATTCCCCGCAAAGAATATGGGCTCCGAGCAGAAAAGGATACCACGTGGTGTTTTCGAGGATCGACGCCTTTGACAGGCTTCAAAGGTGCTTCCTCCAACAGAAGGCAGGAGTTGCCACCCTATCACGGTCTGTATTAGAATCACCAGGATATCAGTAGGTCTACAAAGGAGGGGAGCTCACCGAGGCATCAAAACTATTCAAGAAAACTCTTAATTTGCTGTTTTTGTCGGCACTATAAAGAGGCATCGCACCCGAAGGAATATGCACATTCATCCTACCCAAATCAGGGAAGCGATGGTTCATTTGGAAAGGCATTCCAGGCTGCGGAGGAATCGTACGCTGCTGAAGCATCATCAACACTTTGATAAGAGCACACACACCGGCGGCCTAATAATAGAATATTAGCAATTAACTTTGATATCTAAATTCTCTCGCTGTAGTGCTTTGTCTCGAGTTTTCTGGATTATGAATGTATAAAATGGAAACTTACTGCTTCACCATGACCAATGCTAGCCTTCACAGCCCCTAAAACTAGCGGGTTTTCCTTTGAACGACCATGTCCAAACGCTGATAATACAGATGACATCTCCGTGGAGTCCCCAGCTTGTGTACCAGTGCCATGCATTTCCACATAGGCGACACTGCTGGGATCGACAGCGCTGTTGCTCAAAACCTGTTGGTAAAGCCGCTGCTGATCTTCTGCGGACGGATGAGTAATAGACGACGCGCCCTTGTTATAATTTCTTGCAGAGCCCCGAATGACGCTCAAGATATTGTCGTTGTCTGCTATCGCATCCTCGAGCCGCTTGAGAACAACCACACCAACGCCTTCGCCACGCACGTAACCATCGGCATCCTCATGGAATGTTTCGCAGCCCCTCTCTGGGGAGAGGAATCCTCCCCGGCTTAGACCAGCAAATGGAGCGGGGGAATCGAGAATTGAGCCTCCACCAGCGAGAGCGGTGTCACATTCACGCGCCATAAGTGCTGAGCAGGCCAAGGAAATAGTTGCGACACTGGAGGCACAGGCTGCATCGATACTATACGACGGCCCTCCCCATTTAAAATGGTAATTCAAACGTCCAGGGGCAAAAGCGCGGCAAATTCCCGAAGCATAGTATATGTCAACTCCTTGAGTGAGTAAGATATCACGCCAATCATCCGACGTCTGACCGAAATAAGTCGCTATGCGGTTGCTGTTAGTGGACAGTGTTGCGTCAGGCGAATAACCAGCCATCTCCAGTGCTTCGTAGCTGACAGTGAGAAACAATCGATGAAGGGGGTCAGTCTGGATAGCTTCTCGAGGAGACATATTAAACAGACGGTTGTCGAAGTATCCCGGACGATCCAGGAACGCTCCTGTGCGATTCACTGTCGCATTCTTCTGCTTTCCAGTCGCATCGAACCACTTATCAAGATTGAATCTCTCCGGAGGGATCTGAGGGCGAATTAGTCACTTTCAATGATATAATTTGCAAATTGCAACGACTTACATCCCGAATATATCTTTCCCCATCCAAAAGTGATTTCCAGTAGTCCTGGACGTTCTCGCTACCTGGGAACCGTCCGGACATGCCTACAATGGCAATTAGATCGGAACCACCACGTACCAATGGGCCACTAAGATCTTCTGGAGAATTGCTGTGCTGCATAACTGTGAATGGTATCTTCGCACGTTGCAGGGACTTTTGTAGTGTCGCAAGATGATGAGTGTATCCAACAGAGACAATTTTGACAGGTGAATGATTTAGGCTTTTCACCACTAGGTCTATCGTTTCACTCAGCCTTATTGCGTCTTGAGCAATACCCGAAACGACCTGATGAAGCATATCTCTAAGTGTCGGTGCACTGCGAATCTCACAATTATACGGCGACCAAAATTTCGCATTAGGGTTAATCGGAACCTCCAAAACAGACGACGATCCCACTACCTCGTCTAAGTCTAGCTCAGGGAGGTTGGACATATGTACACCACCGCCAGCGTCGGTCTTGATCCTAGAAGCCTCATCGAGCTCTCGGGACCAACTAAAAAGCTGCTCAACTGTTGTGGGAGGGCCGAAGAGAGTTAACCAGCCCACTGAAATAAAGCCAATACAAATCTGTCGTAAGGGTGCAATTTTCTATCGTATTTGCTGATTAGTATCGATCTATAAGAATAAGGCAAGAATATTGAATAGTTAAAACCTACTTGGCTTTGATGGAAGTCATCCAGAATTGCCTGGACGTGCTCTGTTGGAAGGCCAACAATGGTGGTAGCCCAATTACCATTGGTCCGATCTATGAGCACTGAACGGCGGATAATATTTCGTGCGAAGCGACATATGACACGAAGTACCTCAACAGACAGGTTGTACAGTTCGGGAATACTACGTGCAGTTGCTGCCACGGCCGCTGGCATCTCCCCCGTGCAAAAGCCAAGAATATGTGTAGGCCGATCTGCAGAGCCTAGAATCTGAGGGTCTTCCTCAGCATACCTGGAGGAAAGGTTAGTCAGAGAGATACAATACACAACCTGACAAGTGTTTAACTGCAATGCTCAAGAAACATACAGAATCAATTCTCCGAGTCGAGCGACATTCATGAGAACTGTCGCCACAATCTCGCTGGGCTCTTCAGATCGTGCGTTGTTTTCTGCAAGCTGGAGCAGAGTATCAAACTGCGTGATTTTAGCTCGCTCGATCTGGAGCTGGAATGTCTCTTGTTGAACAATATCGCAGGCATCGCGGAGAAAACGTCGGCCAATTTCAGACCTTTGGGATTGCTGCACAAGGGCCCGGATGGCGGGCAGCTTCTCTACGGTCTGATCTCCGTAAAGCAGAAGACACTGCTCTTGGTTGGAAATTTCTTGCCGCATCTTTACTACTTGATCATGCCGAATTGGGGGAAGGAGAAAACGACAAAGCAATACAGCCAGCAGACCAGGTTCATATGCCAACCTCTCTCCTTTACATCCAATCTTCGGGGTTTAAGTATATCTGGCCTCTATGGCATTGACCATTATCATTAATACATAAAACGTAGTACTCTCTCTTTAGTCATTCGGGGATCCATCAATACAGATGACCCACACTGATGTATGGCTAACAGGGGAAACATGTGGATAACACAATTGTTACTGTCTACTATGGTCTTTCGGACAATTTAATGAAACTGGTAAAATGGATCCAGATGCGGGTCCCTGGATTATCACTCCGGAACATTATTCTAATTGTTCTCTACCACGTGCAGGACAAATGAAAATTCACCGATGACTATCTGTACAATTCTAAAACTCTCCAGAAGTGATCGCCGAGGTGCAATTGTGTCAGCGATGCGAGAGCCTATGATTACAATGGTCGCGGATCGTTAGAGGAAAAAATAGATAGTTTCACGGTTGGACCCTTTGCTAGTCAAAAGATGACGAACAGACTGACACAGGGATTCTGGGATGGGATAATTAATCGTTTGTTCAATTTGTCAGAGTCTAAGCATGTGCGGAAGGATGCCGTCAGAACCAGGCCACTTGTGTCTATGGACTTTGTCATGGCACAATGGGCTAGTTTTTAATTGTTTTTCATCCACTAAGGTGAATCTAAGAAGTCATTCAGTCTACTTGGAGTTTACCAAGACTTAAGCTCAATTTCCACTTAGATAAAATCAGGCCCCAGAAGAAATACAAGGGCTACGGACTGCCGAGAGCACAACTAGTTATAAAGAGTATATTCGAATATTAAGTCATATACTCAGGGCTTTATCTGGTGTGCACATCTCGCTATAGATTGTTGATCGCTCTGGCTTGGTTCCAAGAGACCCGGCTTAGGGTTACTAGAACTAACAACTCGCGTGCCTCCCATTTGGGCGAAAGATCTACGACGCCAAAATTTTCGCCATCTAGAATACTATTCATCAGCCGTCTGGAAAATCTTGATCACCGAACAATAATGTGATCAACCAAAAGAATGAAATGGAGAAACGAAGAACATACCTGTTCTGCCAGGGCGTAGACAGCCGCCTGGTAATGCGCACAAATCGGGAAAGGAATAACGCTTGAGTCAATCACTCGTAGGCCATCAATTCCATTTACTCGGCACTCTGTATCCACAACGGAGCCCATTGCACACGTGCCGCTGCCATGGTTCACAGTACGGACGATTCGGAGCGCTCGACGCATCATGGCTTCATCGCCATAGTCGTTGCGCAGATCATCATCAACGGCGTACTCAGACACTCCGTACTCTGGGGCAATTGTTCGTTCCAACCCTCTGCTTGTCAAACGGGCTGCGGACCAAAGCAACTGTTGATCAAGCTCATTGGACAACATATTGGGATCACAAACTGGAGGATCGAGGGGGTCGGTAGACTTGAGGGATACAGTGCCTCGTGACGACGGCGTCACCAAGATGTTCATCACGCACATGTTGGATCCAGGCGGTGGAGGACCAGCCTTGCCAGAAAAGTCGATATGACCGTATCTGAACGGCGGAGTTAAATGCAAAGTCAACTCTCACAGGGAGGAAGAGCAATCTTACAAAACTACTGATTCCGTGTGCGCTCTGTTCTTGATTTGGAAACGGTCCAGCTCCTTCGAATCTAGTTGACTCTCTGCCAGAGACTTAATCACTCGGTCATTATCGTGACGGTGAAAAGCAACCCAGTCAACCGGCAAGCCGGACGTCCAGTCACATTCCGCAGTGCGAACTGCGACATCCCCGAGGGCGAGGCCGCGTTTTTCAAGATGCCAGTATGTTGCCAGCATGGGATGATCACTGTAATTCTCCCCTACGGGAAGCTGAGTTACTTGCTCGATGTCGTGCTTCTGCAATTCCGCTTTAGGGCCAATTCCACTAAAATCTTGCCGTTAGTAATTGCCCATTATACATCGGAAATAACGCTGGAGATGGGGACTAGCCTAAGCAAGAGAAGTTTTGGTGAGCCCTGTGCACCAGAAGAAACGATCACTTCTCTCTTGGCCGAGACAATGCCACTTGTACCACCAGAGGGTCGCAAGTACTCGACACCCCTCGCGCGAGAGCCCTTCATTACAATCTTCGAAACATGAGTTTCTGTCCACAGTGTCACGTTGGAGCCAAAGGAGTAGTTGCCTCCTGCCCACTGTCGGATACCATCATAGTTGTTAGATGTCACTTCAGTGAATCCTAGAATGTCTCCAGAGTTCAAATCGGCGGTTTGAGAAATGCCAGCAGCTTTGTACATTGATGCAATGGGTTCTTTCAATGGAAAATTACGCGGACGCCCACTAGACGAAGTTTGCGACACCTTTACAATCATAATAATACTGAGCCACAGCAACCGGTGCATAGGTGAATAGAAACGCTTACCTTGATAGGTCCGTTAAAGCCATGTACCGCAGACAAATCTTTGCCTTGGAGAGCAGTTCCTGGGTAGAATGTTTCGGCGTTCTTGAAGAATGGTAACTGTCCATCCCAAGACCAGCGCTCATCACCAACTTCAGCCGCCCACTGATCACTATAACCGTATGTAAATACTTCAAGTATTTGAAAAGCAAGATGGGGATCTCCTACAAATCCCCCGCCGAACCGCGAGACCATAACTGATGATTGATTGCTGATGTGCCTCCGAGTACCTTCCCCTGAACAAGGTCGATAGTCTTGTTACCAACCGCCCGTTGAGGAACGCTTTGAATATTCCATTTTATCTCATTGGCTGCTTGTCCGGTGAGTCCCAGAGCCGGTCTAATGCGAGGGTCATCTTTCACGCCAGCCTCGATCAGTAGGATGGAGGATTCTGGCAGGTACTCAGACAAGCGGCTCGCAAGGACACAGCCTATAATTCAGAGTGTCAGTAATCAAAGCACTACCTGCTCAATATCTGCTATTATTAGGATTATTACCTGCTGTACCCCCGCCCACGATGATGAAATCAAAACTGGCAGCCATAGTTGCGTTTGTCCCTGCGGGAAGATCCAACAGGTCACTGGCTGCCTTTTTACGCAGAGAGAAAAAACGTAACCAATTGAATAAAGGCATTAATTTACGATTTTTACTGCAAGAAGAAGGATGGCAGCAACTAGTGACAAAACACTGGACATAATACTCTTTTCTCGTGATACTGCAGGCGTTCAAGGAGGTTAGTTTCAGAAAAAGCCAGAATTATAAGAAAATTTACATAAAACAGTTTTCAATTCTTTCATGTTGATGTGCGTCAATGAGAGTAAACAGCCCGAACTCGAGCGAGTCTAGAGTCTCACGTCGGCGATCAATTTGCGGAGTACTAAAAACGCCGATTATTCATATTCAAAATCATGCTTCTAAAAGTCCTAAACATGAACTAATTTTACTGGTGGCATGAATTCTACAAATCAAATAATGAAATTGACCGCATTCTGTCGTAGTAGGGGTTGATTGCATCCATCGTGCTCTTTTTGTCAATGTTGACATTCGTAGTAGTGTTGACCTTTCCACCAATGGAAAATCTAGAACTTCGCAATTTTTATCTATGATCCTATATAAGCGCATAATAACGCTCAGAAGACACATTTGATAGTGACTGATGATTAATCCAGCCCATCTAAGAACCATGGATTCTATGGAAGGAAGGTCGATAACCAGGCATATTCGCTTCACTTAACTCAACTCTGGGCTCCTGACGCCGAAAAAATTACCATTAAATCACATTAATAATCCTATATATTACTAAACCAGGTAATTCAAGGCAATAGGTAAGCAATCCCACTCAGAAACCTTTAGATCCTAGCAAGATGGTGGTCAAACCCCGAAACTGCTGAACATCATGCGATCACTCCTTTATGAAATGCATGTAAGGTTAATGAAGGCCTAAAATATATATGCGGTCTGCTTTTAAAAGAAAGGGTTTCCAGTCGCTAGTCTATCTACTGAAATGAATACCAACTCCTTTGTCGTTGACTTGGCTCCGTGACCACATCTCGCAACAGCACGGCGAGCTCATTGATCTAGAAAGAAGGTCAATTATGCGTACCATTTCGCTAACCGCCTTGTTGAAGCTACTTACGTTTGGTTTATTAATCAATGAGAAGTGATTGCCAGGCATTGAGGAAATGCTAAACCGGGATTCAGGGAACAGGCGATCCCATCCGTAAGCCCTGGTAAGATCAGGTTTTCCCTCAAGCAGAAACCGCGAAACGCGGACACTCAGATCCAATCCCGTCTTCTCAAGCTCTTGGATGGGCAGTACTCCGTCCCTACTCCAGATGATGCAGACCTCCTCGGGGCCATCAGTCGAATCCACAGGCTCCGGAATATACTCACGGACCGCGCGAAGAGTAGAGCGGAAATGGGCGAGCACCCACTGTGGCACATTATCAATACGAGAATTGCTCCCCCAATTTCCCATGAGGTTATTTCTTGATAAGTACTCTACCACTTCCATGGGAAGATCCTCAAAGTCCGGACGACAGGGTGAGTCAAGCAGAATCAGTTTGCGAACACGTTCCCCTTGACGAGCAAGCTCACGCACTACTTCTGTAGAGTAATACCCGCCTGCGGACCATCCGCCTATAATGTAGGGGCCATGAGGCTGACGCTGCCGGATTTCCTTCACGTACTGACGGGCAATTTCATTGATCGAGCACCGATATTCGGTTGCACTGTTTAAATAGGGGCTATTCATGGCGATCAGGCAAACACTATATGGGTAGATATGTGGCATTGCCGCGTAGGCCATGCCAGAACCGCTACCGTCAGGGAGGAGGAAGATATTGGTTGTGGATTCATCTGTTGCCGGCTTTCCCTGCAGAACCATGGAGACTGGAATCCGAGATTTTGTCTTATTTGGAGTGTTCTTTGGGTTTTTCCCCACGACTAGAGCTGGAAACTTATCACTGTGCTGAGATTGTGGTCTTGACTTCTCAGACTCGAAGCAAGCCTGAAGATATCCCTCGCGAAATTCTTTGATTGTCGGATACTGGGTAAATACGGCAGAGGGAATGTCTTGTTTCAGTATGACCTTCAAGCATCTAACCATAGACCGTAAGACTATTGGATTGACTCCAAGATCTGTGGTAAAGTCGTCATCATCATCAATGTCGTCAACTCCAAACCCAGTCTCGTTTGCAATGACTCGTAGACACTCGGCCCACATAGAGTCGAAAGTGACAGACATCGTGTGGGAGCCTGGATACAGTAATAAAGCAATGAAACCAGGAAAGACCGCAAACTTGTTCTAGATGCTAACTAAGTGTAATGTCTGACGTATTTTAGATCCTCACTTCAGTCTATGGGAATCATGTATTGTGTATACCAAGAAAAACAGAATGCAAGCCGGGAAGATTGAAAGAGAAACAAATGAGAGTGCCAAAGATAAGAAACAGGGATGTAATCCACCAATTCTGGTCACTTCAAGATTGTGTTTTGCACTTGGTCTTCCATGTCGGCGCTGAACCCGGAACCCTAAAGAACACGCCGAGAATTGCTTAGTCCGGCCATTTCGGCGACTAGATTCGGTGTCCTTATTGCGCAACACGAAATTTCCAGCAGTGGTGCTCAATGGAGGCTTTCCTTCGGTATTCTAGGTAAAAGTTACATCCTCGATATTAGACGTTACTCAATTAGAGTTATTGAGAGTTCAGAGATGGATACTTATTATCACCTGCAGTACGTCGATCTCTATTTGTAGTGCGGATTCGATAACCCTAGTTTCCATACTGCTATAACTGTAGGTTATTGTCTGTCCTAACTCTCATTCTTAAAAATCACGAGTAAAGAGACATCATTGATGACTGTTCAATCGGCGGCCATTTACGTACTGACCAAGCACGACCTGCATCGAAGATGGCAGTAGACGAGGCGCGATGGGCTCAAGACATTGCCGTAGTGGGCATGGCATGTCGATTTGCCGATGATGCTGATTCATTTCCTAAGTTCTGGGACTTCATCTGCAAAGCACGATGTAGGTGACCGAAAGTTTCCCAACTTCTCGTTTACGTGGATGCTAAACAATGGATCTAGCTGCCTACTCAGAAAACCAGGATAGATGGAACCCAGATGCTTTTCATTATCCAGGGAAGAAGATAAATACGAGTTTACCGCGTGGGGCCCACTTTTTCAAACAAGATATTGCTACTTTCGATGCGAATTTCTTCAACATTTCCAAGGTCGAGGCAGAGTCGATTGATCCGCAACAGCGCATGGCGATGGAAACAACTTTCGAAGCTATGGAAAACGCTGGAATCTCTACGGATAAGCTATCCGGGACTTCGACGGGGGTATGGATGGCCAATTTCACGAGCGACTATCGTGAGATGCTGTTTCGCGATTCAGAGACGGCGCCCATGTATACCTTGTCAGGAGCCAGTAATACGTCAACCTCGAACCGTATTTCGTGGTTCTTCGACTTCAAGGGACCTAGCTTCACTCTTAATACTGCCTGCTCATCTAGCCTTGTCGCCACCCACTTAGCCTGTCAAAGTCTCTCTCTAGGGGAGTCTAGCACTGCAATTATCGGAGGAACAAGCCTTCTTCTTAATCCAGACCTATTTCTCTACTTATCAAACCAGAACTTTCTTTCCCCAGATGGCAAGTCCAAAGCATTCGATGCGAGCGGAGATGGCTATGGACGTGGAGAAGGAGTTGCTGTTATTATGCTCAAGCGGGTTGCAGATGCCATTGCGGACGGTGATCCGATCCGCGCGGTCATCAGGGGAACCTCCTCAAACCAGGACGGACGGACAAAAGGCATGACATTGCCTAGCGCAGACGCTCAGGAGCAGCTGATCCAGACTGCTTATCGCAATGCGGGCTTGTCGATGGCGGAAACCCGGTATGTAGAAGCACATGGCACAGGAACGCAGGCTGGAGATAAGAGTACGTACATGTGATGGTTCTTTCTTTACAAGGAATACTGACAGATGATTTCAGCCGAGACTGAAGCGCTGTCTCGTACGTTCAGTCCTCATCGTACCTTCTCTGAGCCACTGATACTTGGATCCGTTAAGGCCAATATCGGGCATCTAGAAGCATGTGCAGGGCTAGCATCCATTATTAAATGTGTGGGTATTCTAGAAACTGGACTAATCCCTGCAAATCCATGCTATAAGAATGGAAATCCAGGCATTAAATGGCGTGAATGGAATCTCCATGTCCCAACCACGTTAATGAGGTGGCCAACTAAGGGTCTACGACGAGTAAGTACTCAGGGCTTCGGTTATGGAGGAACAAACGCGCATGTGATTCTCGACGACGCGTACCACTATTTAGAGTCTCGAGCTTTGACTGGATCACACAACACAAAGCTACTCGCAGGGTTATCTACGAAACCTAGACTGCCTAATGGAGTGCCTAATGGAGTTGGATCTCGAGGAAAAGACAGTCACTCCAGAATTTTTCATTTTAGCGCGCAGGATAATGATGGTCTGGGAAGGACACGACAAGCCGTATCTCAATATCTCAAGACGCGGTCCAAAGAGCTTAAAGAGGCGCATGACAGTGAAGACGAATACCTCCGAAACCTTGCATATACGTTATCTGAAAGACGATCACGGCTTCAGTGGCAAACATCGACAGTGGCTTCGTCTATCGAGGAGCTTATAGAATCATTACAAACTAAACCGTGGCCTAATCCGGAGATACGCGCCACGTCCAAGTTTCCTCGGGTGGGCTTCGTCTTCACAGGTCAGGGAGCCCAGTGGCCACGTATGGGAGTTGAGCTCATGGAATACGACATTTTCCGAGAGAGCGTGGAAAAATCAGACCACTATCTGCTTGCGGAGTTGGATTGCCCCTGGTCCGCTATTGAGGAGATTGCGAAACCGGATTCCTCGTCGAATCTTGGGCTCGCTTCATACAGTCAGGCCCTTTGCTCTGTCCTTCAAATCGCCCTTGTGGACTTGCTCAACAGCTGGAACATCTCACCATGCGCAGTTGTCGGTCACTCCAGCGGAGAGATTGCGGCCGCATACTGTCTTGGAGTACTGTCTCATGAAGATGCCCTGAAGGCAGCATACTTCCGCGGGTCCTTGTCCGCAGAGATGAAAGAGAATGACAGTTCCCTACGTGGTTCAATGATGGCCGTGGGTGCAAAGCCAACGGAAGTTGAGAAATGGCTCGAAAAAGTAACAAAGGGGGATGTAGTGATTGCTTGTGTTAATTCTCCAACTAGCGTTACCCTATCTGGAGACACAGAGGGTATTGAGGAATTGGAGCCTATGTTGAACGAAGCAGGTGTATTTGCTCGCAAGCTGAAAGTTGACACAGCATATCACTCGCCACATATGCAGATAATTGCTGGACAATACTTCGAAGCGATTGCTGACATTACAACAATGCCGGCAAAGAAGGGCTGCAGAATGCACTCCAGTGTACAAGGGGCCTTGATTGATCCGAATGAACTCGGTGCAGCAAATTGGGTGCGCAATCTAGTGTCCACCGTTCAATTCGCAGATGCTGTACATGATCTCCTACGACCTCTAACCAACGGTGAGCGTGCGACAGAAAACGCCGTAGACATCCTAGTCGAAGTCGGACCCCATTCGGCTCTGCAGGGACCAGTGAGCCAGACTATGAAGAATTATGGTATTAGCGGTGTCAATTATTGCTCGGTCCTCTCACGCAAAAAAAATGCTATCAATACGGCACTATCATGCGCTGCCACTCTATACTCAGAAGGCCTCTCTGTTGATATCCGTACCGCTAACAGGGATTCAAATTATACCGCTAAACCACTTGTCGACCTTCCCTCATACCCGTGGAATCACTCAGCTCAATACTGGGCTGAATCGCGTGTGAGCAAGGAATACCGTCTGCGGAAACATTCTCGCATGCCTTTAGTCGGGGCTCCCGCTCCGTCTATGGGGGGTGATAAGATCTGGAGAGGATTGATTCGTCCTGCCGAGGAACCGTGGGTGCGCGACCATGTCATCCAGAGCACAGTTTTATACCCTGCGGCTGGATTCCTAACAATGGCCATCGAGGCGGCCAGGCAAAATGCTGAGCCTGGTAAGCAAGTTAGCGGATTCAGACTGCGCGACGTATCCATTGATGCGGCCCTGGTCATCGACGATGATGTAGAACCGGAGGTTGTCTTGAGATTTCAACCACATAGAATGGGAACATTGGACGCAGGCTCCATTTCCTGGCACGAGTTTACCGTTTCTTCTTCAACTGATGGTAAAGAACTTCGACAGAATTGTTCGGGATTGCTCGCGATCGAATATAAACCTGCGGAGGGGTCCTCCATGCAAATTGAAAGAATCAAAGAAATTGAGAGTATAAAAGAGCGTTCGATTAAGGCCAAAGAACAATGCGAGACATATCTAGATGTCGGCGAATTCTACTCACATCTCGACTCAGTAGGATTGACGTATGGAGCCACATTTGCCAACCTGACTGAGATTCATACCGATGCCATCGCAGGACTGGGCACTGGTCGTTTGCTTATTCCAGATATTGAGTCTGCCATTCCGCCTTACATGAGCGAGCGGCCTCATATCATACATCCAACGGTTTTGGACGCCATCTTTCATCTCGCCTTTGCAGCAATTAGTGACCATCCACGCTCTTTCAAAGGTGCCATGGTCCCAACATCAATTGCGGAAGTCCTAGTGTCGAATGATATCCCTTTTCACAAGGGTGAGAGCCTGCAGGGGTTCGCTCAGTCGACCCGCCATGGTTTCCGCGAGCTGATTACTGATATCAACGTTTTCGATGAGAACTTCAACGATGCGGTTGTCCAGATTCGACGTTTCCGCTGCGCAGATGTGTCTGGGGGAGGCGATGCAGGTGACAGCACCGAAGGCAACTCAGTTAAACCGATAACTTTCCGTACAGTTCAACGTCCATCCCTAGATCTTTTAGCCCCTGAAGAGCTTCGAAAGATTTTAATCTCAAGCTCGTCTGATACTATAGATCAAACTCTCAAACAGTCCACTCTGGATTTAATTAAGGAGACACTGATCAAGGTTCCCCGCCAGACGGTGAATAAAGCGTTTGTCGGTTTTTATGACTGGATGCAGAAGAACGCTTCTTCTACTGTTGCGCAATTGAACAATCACCCGGGTCCTTCTAAGGAGGACAACTTGAATTTAAGTTGGAACGCTCTTGAAAACATCTTGCAAGGGAAATCAGACAGCTCGAGCTCTACTGATGAGCTTCAAGTTCTTGCTCCACTACTTTCTAGCAGTGCAAGCTTTAATCAAATAACGAGTAAATTGAATGAGGTGCGTGCTCGATGCAATCCCATATTCCTTAACTAATGGAAGAACAGTGTTTACTGCTTTTACATCACGTCCAACCTGAATTGTCAATACTTGAAATCGTGGATTCTACTAGCCGATCGATTACAGGGTCACTCCTACCCCAACTAAACTGTGCTGATGATATTTTAGAGACAAGCAACTACACCGTGTCTGTGAAAAATGAGAAGGTCGCGGGGGCAGTTGCAGATCAGTTGGGCGTGTTCAAAGATCGTGTAAATGTGGAAGTCAACGCTCTAGACAAAGACGAGAGGAGCGAAGGTGGCCAACTTGACCTCATTCTCATGTTCAATACGGTGTTGGACAATCCGTCCTTCCAAACACTTCTCGAAAATGCAAAGAAGCAATTAAAAGAGGGTGGTCGAATCTGTATCATCGAGCTTGGTCAACCCAGTTTGCATCTTGGGTTGACGCTTGCCACTTTGCACCAGACTGAGTGAGTATATCAATAATCATTCTATCTGGAGCCGCTAGCCACTGATACATTTAATACTTAGATGGCTACATAATAGTATAGACTCCGCCAAGTCAAGTTTACAGCGTGCTGGCTTTATTCCACTGCTCTTGCTTGGAGAGGATGGAGAACCATGCAGAGACGATCACGAGTTCCAGCTGGTAATTGGAAAGAGTCCCAAGCCGGCTTCATCCAGCATTCCGGAAGAGATTGTTATCGTTGAGGCACCACAGGCCACAAACTCCGCTCAGAAGTTGGCAAGTCATCTCGCCGAAGAACTTGGTCGCCAATCTATACGCGTTAATCGACTTGAGTGGACTTCCAAAAATTACATATCAAGCATTGAAGGCAGATCCTGCATTGTACTGGCTGATCTGGAAAAAGCCCACCTTTTACAAGCGTCTCCCGATGAATTCCGGATCATACAGGAGACCATTCTCAAGGCCGGGAGCATCCTTTGGATCAGTGGCTCCATCGGTCCAGATGCAGCCTTGGTGACTGGA
Organism: Talaromyces proteolyticus; assembly: GCF_021365285.1. Classification (NCBI taxonomy): domain Eukaryota; kingdom Fungi; phylum Ascomycota; class Eurotiomycetes; order Eurotiales; family Trichocomaceae; genus Talaromyces; species Talaromyces proteolyticus. Next base: position 337,592 of record NW_025764281.1, read on the forward strand.
CTGGCACGAACCGTTCGAAATGAGGTCCCTGGCAGCGAGATCCGTGTCCTTCAAATAAACAATACGCCATTGGACTCCGTATCAGCATGGTCGAAGCCTATTCTACGATTGTTACAGTCCACTACAGCCGATACCGAATTTACGCTTGAGGGTGGTGTCTTCCACATCACTCGTATAGTTGAAGATCGAACTCGGAACGAGGATTTGGCGATCGCACTTGGCCGACAGGAACCCAAGTTGACCCAGACGAGTCTAAGCGAGATTCCGGGCCCTGTCAAACTGAGCATCAAAAATCCTGGTATGCTTGATTCGTTATATTTTGAGCCAGATTATACACCCGAAACCGATCTCCCTGCAGGGCAAATAGAAGTTGACGTCAAGGCATCTGGAGTAAAGTGAGTTCTCTGCCTTAATAAAAGTCTATAATATTCCATGCTAATATCTCAACAGCTTCCGAGATGTCATGGTTTGCATGGGTCAAATCCCTGACAGCCTGTTAGGCTTTGAAGGAGCGGGAATAGTCCGCCGAGTTGGTGATAATATTACTAACCTCCAAGTGGGCGACCGAGTTTGTTTCCTTGCCCATGGATCTCATCGAACTATACATCGCGTACCAGGTGAATATGCAGTGCGTATTCCCGATGAGATGTCCTTTGAGGAGGCATCCGGTGTGCTTTTCGTGCACGGTACAGCCTGGTACGGGCTGGTAAAAATTGCTCAGATCAAAGCAGGACAAACGATTCTTATTCATGCGGCGGCCGGTGGTGTTGGCCAGGCAGCTGTGATGCTTGCTCAACATTATGGACTAGAAGTTTACGCTACTGTGGGTTCCCAAGACAAAAAGCAACTTATCCAAGACCTTTACAACATTCCAGACGACCACATTTTCAATTCACGCGACCTCAGCTTTGTGAAAGGCGTGCTACGTATGACGGATGGCCTAGGTGTAGATGTGATTCTCAATTCCTTGTCCGGTGAGGCCCTTCGTCAGACCTGGCACTGCATCGCGCCATTTGGAACTTTCATCGAAATTGGCATCAAAGACATCCTCGGAAATACCCGGCTAGACATGCGTCCCTTCTTGCAAGATGCTCGTTTTGCCTTTTTCAACTTCAACCGCGTGGAAAAGGAGCGGCCGAAACTGATGAGCGAAGCGTTGAAGGAAACCATGGCTCTCATCAGCTCTGGTGCCACGAAGCCAGTGTCACCGCTAAAGAAATTTCCTATCTCACAGGTAGAAGAGGCCTTCCGTCTTATGCAGACGGGCAAACATCGCGGGAAATTGTCATTGTCGTATTCACCTACCGATGTGGTTCCTTTCCTAGGCGAGGCTGCTCGACCTGTTCGTCTTAATCCGTCAGCAGCCTATGTTCTCGTAGGAGGGCTTGGAGGACTGGGGCGAAGTCTAGCACAACATTTCGTTCAGCTGGGCTGCAAGAAACTATGCTTCCTCTCTCGATCTGGTGGCGCGGGTGAAAAGGCTCAGGAGCTCCTGAAAAATCTTCAGCAGCAGGGAGTCGAAACTCTGGCTCTACCTTGTGATGTGTCTGACTCTCAGTCCGTAACAAGGGCAATCGAACAATGCACAACTAGCTTAGGCCCCATCCGCGGTGTCGTACAGTGTGCAATGCTCCTGCGAGACGGTTTGTTTGAAAAAATGAGCCATCAACAGTGGATTGAGTCCACTAGGCCCAAAGTACAAGGGTCTTGGAATCTCCACCAGAGCTTGCCACATGTCGACTTCTTCATTATTCTCAGCTCCTTTGCAGGCATCTTTGGGAGCCGAGGCCAGAGTAACTACACGGCAGCCGGAGCTTATGAGGATGCGCTTGCCAGCTATCGGCGGTCATTAGGTCTTAAAGCGATTACGCTCGACTTGGGAATTATGCGCGACGTTGGTGTCTTGGCGGAGCAAGGTATTACCGACTACTTACGAGAATGGGAAGAGCCGTGTGGCATTCGTGAGGTCGAATTCCACGCGCTTATGGATAATGTCTTGGCCGGGGAGCTTTTCGGCGATCAGGGTTCTCTTCCTGCCAATATCCCCACGGGATTGGCTACAGAGAAGACTGTGCAGATATCCGGAATCAGCAAACCATTCTATTTTGATGATGCACGCTTCTCGATTTTAGCTACGGCCGGAGCCTTACAAGACACGACAGGCAGCGGGGATACGTCTGGATCGGGTAAGACGGCCTCCGTTCAGACACAAATAGCACAGGTTACTTCGGTCGCCGAAGCAGCATCGGTCGTTACCGGCGCACTTGTTGCTCGAGTTGCGAAATCGCTGCAAAGCAGTGTGTCCGATATCGACCCGTCTCGGCCTCTCCACGTTTTCGGAGTGGACTCTCTCGTTGCTGTTGAGGTTGTCAACTGGGTCTTCAAGGAGATTAAAGCCAAGGTGACGGTCTTTGACATTTTGGCCTCCGTTCCCATAACATCCCTAGCCGAGAAGGTTGCATTGAAGTCTAGTTTGCTTCCCCAGTTTACATGATTCCCTACAGTCTCCTTTTTGGGAATAACACAGCTCGTATCAGCTCGTATCACCTTGGTCCTAGCCCTAACACTACGGTCGCGTGATCATTTTCACTGGGTGCAATATATGAGTTGAGGACCGAGTTCGGAAGCAGTATTGATATCGCCGGAAACAGACCGGCTAGGAAATACCAAGTGCTCTCTTCGGTGATATTTCGGGTATACGGACTTATAACTCCTTGTACATTTCAAGTATCTGCATGTTTTCGTATACAAGGTCCATCAATATTAGATTGCTTTCCTAAGTTAGTGATAGATCTCTTTACAAATGATATTGCTTCGAATGCTACTGTGTATTCTCGTCTATGTGTCGACATTTGAATGCTCTTTTGCACGGTTTTTCTTCCTCTCAATTAGTAACATATTATCGTATAACAGACTCCTAAACCTCATGATTATGTCCAATCGACCTGGAGGCAGATCCTTCGTCATCTCGCATAACGGCATTCCATTTAGCTCTATCGAGAGAGGGCAGGATATTACGTTTGTATGCCTCCCAAGGTAAGCAAAACATAGTAAGCAAAAGCATAATATATGCATGTACATAGTTATCTTCGTAGTGTCCAGAGGACACTTTTTTCGTCTTGGCCCACAAGCGGAGGGTTTTTTGCATGCCAAGAATGATTTGCAGATAAGCAAACATTTGAAGTATGATCGCCTTACTACCTGCGGACAGTCCGATCCAATTAGCGTTAGTTAGTGTATAGGCCCTAGATAAAGGGAAAACGTCGACTAGCACCGTATACAGGCACCAATAAGGATTTGTTAAGGCAGGCACGTAGTTACCTACATGGTGAAGGAACATCCGAAGTAATCAGACATCTAGTAATTTCTCTCTGAGGCAGCATTCATGTGTTTAGTAATTACAACACAGTTGAGTAAATTTTTTATAGGGAGTAAGATTTCCTTATTCAGCATTCGAAACTGTTGCCAGCACAACCCCGCCTCAATTGGCACACTAGTCAATCCTAATTTTAATACGAGGTGGACCTTACGCCAACATGCGTTGGTGGAATTCTAGGTGTTTCAGTCGACAACGACCAATAATTTAGCCGTTGATTGAGATCGCGCGGAGCTGTCAGTGTACAATTGATGTTATTGAGGGTCCTATTTTTCCTCCTATATCATCCTTCCAGAGTAGTGAGTCATCTTCAATATTTCTAACACTCCCGATCATAATATGATTATCGAAATATGACGAGTATGTCTCAATATAAATTTAATATAAAGAGCCATTTAGCGTAGGTTTTCTTCTTACAAGGCGCATCATTGCACGCTGTGAGTGGTTGGATCGCTATTTCCACTGCTTGGATAGCTCGTCTTGATGGACGCCGTAAATTTGAAGGAAAACCAACGCGATAAGATCTCGGCGGTTTTGCACAACTTGTAATACCAACATGCAGTTCAGTCTCAGTCACTTATGCAACGTCGTTCCTTGGCTTGACCTCACTTGCCTGGATTCTGGCATGGGCTCATTGACGCAGTAACCGTGAGAAACCTTCACGAATGCCGCTTCTTCGTGATGGCCACCGCACGGCCTTTCTAACTGAAGTATGACGCAGATACAAGCAATGAGGCGTCGATTAGTTTCACTCTGCGTAAACTCAGAGGTCTCAGATCGCCTTGAACCAAACTACGACTATCAATGTCAGCCAGCGTGAATATTTAAAGTTAGCTGAAGTTTATCCGTAGATATTCGTAAGAGGCTAAGAGCTAGCAGGCTAGATCCTAAAGGTAACACCACACTTTACCAATACGGGCAAAGACAAGTTCTCATTGTGATCGATTGGTTGGCGCCAGTCCAAGCGGGCGAAGAAGGCTTGGTATTGCTTGATGAGAAGTAGGTAGACGGGCCGTGCTCCTCTTAGGGCGATCATGGGCGCCGCCTCTGCAAATCATCGTTATCTATAGCCGACATGAAACTACTTCAATGCTCGCTAATAATCTAGTCTCGGCGACTTTTCTTCCTTCTCTTTTATTCTTTTATTCGTTTTCGGTCTTCGGTAAATCAGTTTTTGGCGCGGTAACCTAGAATAATTATTCCATGTGAGTCGGGGATTATCTTTTTCTTTTCACCCTAAATCAGCCACATGGCGGTCCTTAGTTGCAGCTGCCAGCATCAATGTGATTAGAGGATTAGAAGATTAGAAGGTTGGTATTGTTCGAGAGCGCTCTCGGATCCGATGATGCCATTCTATGCAGAATCGAGTTAGAGTGGCGCAAGGGATTTGCTCAGGGGCGAAAGCCTCGTGTTAAGGGTGGAGTTCCTGGCAAGTATGAACTAATTATATCACTTGATGAAATGATGAGCTTGGATCTCTGAGCTTGTGCGCAAAGATAGTGTGACAGTAGAATAGAAGCAGTTCCGACTCCAGCACTGAATATTTAGACGAGGATACAAGCCTCTGTTCCAATTACCTCAGTGTGGATGCGTATTGATATACGGATATACCAAGCACTGGAGAATTGACCATAAGGTTAGATATCACCTTACTATTTCATCATCTTTGGGGTAAGACTCATCTGTCGGTTCTAACTTCTAGATTCATCCCAAATCATATATCCTAACGCCGATCTGCCGTCGCGGCCACGGACCATCGGAATTTAAGTAATGAACTATGCCATTCGTCACTGATCGTCACTTCTTTGAATGTTTCCGCTCTAGGGAGTCTAGAGCAAAGCACAAAAGTATCTCCAGCCAGTAGCCACGCTCTTCGAAGCGCGAGTGAGATGAAGCTATACCGAGATCGGTAGCAGGGCATTGTTTTAGCAAGCGGGAAAGGTGGTCTCGGCCAGATTCCACTTCGGGCATAACCATATCGATCTCGCGGAGGCAAGGATGAGGCCAAATTCAGGAATCGCCATCGAAGCTGAGGTAGTATCCAGTAAAATACTCGTGCTGACCACGTTGTCGACCTACCCCTGGACGCACGCGGGCCATGTCGTTGAGGTAGAGGAATATGCATGGCAAATTGGCCGCCTTTCTGCAACCCGTCGATCAGTCAATGAGAGCTAGGAGATAACGTGAACGGGATTGGAACATTTTGTTGGCTTACGTTCTGATGATGACATTTCTGGACATAGATGCAGCTCGTACTGCTTGCCTTGTCTGCAAGTCGGATTCGTAAGCTTGGTTCATAAACATGAGCCAACTTCCCTATCGTATTCTAGAAGCCTCATCGTACATATAAGGGTCACATGGACCCTACTAGCTGGGGTCAAACAAATTTTGCAATTGGTTGAGCATAGTTTTTGCCTGCGATGAATGGTCAAGCTGATCAACAGACCTCAACACCCAAACAGAAGAGCCTCCGCTCGGCATGCGATACTTGCCATCACAGCAAGGTAAAATGCAGCGGGCGGCTGCCATGCGAGGGGTGCGAGAAGCTTCGGGTGCGATGCAAATACAGCATCTCCAACCGAACAGGAAGGCCAAAGGGGGTCAGAAACAAGAAGACCCTCGAACGTATCAAGCACCTGAGCATGAGCTCTGACTCAGCGCCAGAAACGGTACGTAGACAGAAACAAGAGTACTTCTTCCAGTCCCGTTAAAGATAAGGCATTGATAGGAGAATCAGGTGCAGCCTGAATCCGATGAATCTTCCTTCTTTGCTGTACAAAGTAGAATAATGCCCAAGGAAACCCCGAACCCTCCCATACAATCAGCTGTATTCCAGCCATATTCGGATCCGGATCAGCACGCAAATGCCAGTATAGTGAATCCATTCGATTTTTTTTCCATGTCGGATATCCCGGGATATCTGAATGCAGGGGTCGGAGAGGTTGGAACCGGTGAGGTAATCAACGTTGCTGTCGTCGTGAGGTACTTGAAAATCAACGATCTAATTCTTATCCTTGTTCAAAGCAGAAACATGGAACCTGTGGAGACGAGCCCCTGAGTCCTTCTAGCTTCGAAGCCATCACCACGCACGGATTTCTTCACACGATGGAACAAGACATCCCGTGGCCAACAGACCTTAACCTCTCCTCGGCTGATAACACCACAAAACCTGTCGGTCCTACAAAATACGTGAACGACAAAACCACAACAACCAAGCATGACCGCGACTCAACGTACAGTCAACAAGAGAAACCCTCGAAGGAAGCTCCCTCATCTCGCTCCCGGACGCCATCCATCGGGACCTGTGATTGCCTACAGCAATTAGCTGACCAACTCGCGCAGATCAAGGCCTTGAGCAGGGTTGCCGAGCCACTCAAAGCAGACAGTATCCTGTCAGTGACGCGGGAAGCCCTCCATCGCTGGAGACGGCAACTGCAGTGCAATATCTGCCAGCAGAATGACGACAAGGACATATTGGTACTTTCTGTAATGGGGTTTCGGGCCATTATAAGTCTCATACGGAGACTGGGACAGGCTGGGGACAGCTTCTGGAGCTACCAGTACAACACCAACACAACCATAAGTAACATCTCACCAATCGAGCCCATCGACACCGATACGTCCTTTCTTGGCATGTATGAGCTATCCCAGGAGGAAAAACGCCTGATGGCGAATGTACTGCTTACCCGAGCACTGAGGGACCTCAGTCGGACTGTTGAGGACGTGAAAGCACGAAGCTCAAAACAATCGTCTCTAGTGCCGACACCGACGAGCAGCGGCAGCAATGATGATAGAAGCACCGGCTCGTCCCTCGGAATGCAGTTTCCCATAAACTCCACTCACATGATGGATATCGATAAACCCGGGTATGGTCTGGACATCGGCCCTGTGATGGATATTCATAATAACGAGTATTTGCAGCGGTCGCTGCAACGCCTGTCCCGTTCTATTGACTTTCTCTCAGACGCCTTGAAGCATCCCCATTACTCCCCTCAGCGGTCTCCTGTATAATCCACTAGTTCACTGTTCTTTCGCGTTTGCAGTATTTAAACTATACCCATGTTACTGCCAGCCAGAATAGATCATATAGATCACTCGATTTCAGACCCCCTGCACAATTTCAACACTTGCAGCGTACCAATTCCAGATCCCAATCACTGCTACTCTACTTACTTCAATGTTGTTGCTCCCATCTGTACTTAAGCCTTATTCTAGAGCTCTTGTGACATACTGTTACAAGGACCCAAAACCACTCCAAGGTACATACGAGTACTAAACTTGTTTTCCATGTCGCTGTGAATATTTTATGTAAAAAAATGGGGATATAATGAGGTAAGTAAGCATGTAGTTGGATATGCCAGACTGACGATGACGTTGAAAGTAACAACATGAGGGGAGAAGAAAGCCTACAAATGCTAGATTCACGTGACCGATTGCCTCAGGCTGCAGGCATATTGGGGGGAACAACATTTTATCGACACTTATCAATATAATGATAACTATGGAAATATTTTTTCCTGACTGTAATTTTAGATGTGTAAAACCTAATAGTTGTAACGATATAATCTAGCTAACGGTGAATATCTCTATATATTGTGGAAAAAATGAGTTGGACATATAAGACGAAGAACGTTGCACTTCGTGTGACTGGGTGCCCCAAGCAGAGCAATATGTCAACAACATGTATCAATTGATCAATTAGTACCTGTATTTATTCCATATATATCACTTGTTAATTCGATATATCGAGTAAATACTCTACTATCAGAGAATTGCAAAAGGCGAAAGTCATTAACTGAGATTTCCAGGAGAAATTGAACCTCGTGATATCCTTTATAGGTATACGTATCCATATAATTCATATGTGAATATGTAACGACTAGTCAATTATAACCATCAATTTCTTCCACCAGGTATCCCGCACGACTGGCGGCCGTTCCGCAGCAATAATCTCCTCCAAACCCGTCTGCAAATCGACATCTTCCGGCTTCCAGGCCCAGGGATCACTCCAAAAGACGATACGATGCCCAAAATACAATACTAAAAACGCAGGAATACCGATATACGCCGTGAAAAAGCTACTAACAGACCACTTTGACGGGAAAAACACACTGAAACCATTAATCAGGGTCAAAAACACACAGCCCACAATGCCAATATACGCGCCGTACGGTTGCAGCCATGATTTATACGGCCGCTCAACGCCCTGCACGTCGACAGCCTTGCGGAAGCGGAAGTACACGATGCAGCAGCAGATCCAGGATATGAAGCCGGACGAGTTGGTGAAGTTAACGAACCAGTTGAAGACGACGGAGCTAGATGTGCCGACGGATAGGTAGGCGAGGACCGAGAAGAGTGCGGAGCAACTCACAGCGACCCATGGCACCCCCCAGCGGTTGCAGGTTTTGAAGACGCTCGGCGCGTTACCGGACATGGCGAGTCCATATAGAGAGCGCGAGGACATGTACAGGAAGGAGTTTCCAGAGGACCACGCAGAGGTTAGAACAGCGGCGTTGACGATGCTGTCCAAGACAGGGATGCCGGCGTTCTGAATGCCGACGACAAAGGGGGACGATCCGGCGCCGGCTCCGCCGTTGGTGAGGCGCGAGTTGTCGGATGGGCAGATCACGCCGATGGCTAGGACGCTGAGGATATAGAAGAAGACTAGTCGGTAGATATATCGACGAGCAGCGCGCGGCACGTTGCGGCGCGGAGACTCCATTTCACCGCCAGAAATGACAATTAGTTCGGGTGCGAAGATGAAGGCGATGGCGCTCGACATCATGCACTGTAGCAAGCCGACAAACCGGCCGGCGTTGCCCTCTACGATATAGGTGTTCATTGCGCCGGGATGCTTCCAATAGCCGAAGCCCAGGCGCACGCGATTGGGGCCGCCGCCCCAGAAGAGAATGAAGCTTAGGATCAACAAGCCGACTAGCGTCAAGATTTTGATGCTGGCGAACCAGAATTCCGATTCACCGTAGACCTTAACGGGCATGTAATTCAGGAGCACAATCACAACCAACATAATGGTGATCCACACGGCCACATTCACGCCAGGATTCCAGTAGTCAATGACGAGCGACGCAGCAGTGATCTCATACGGCACCAGAATACCAATCGAGTACCAGTACAGATAGCCCATGGCAAAGCCCAGACTGCGCGACACATACCGGAAGCCGTGATAACTCATAGTCCCACCGTGGACGGGCATGTAGGCACCGATTTCCGCAATCGCAGTGACCAGGCAGTAAACCAGCGTGGAGATGAACAGATATCCAAGGAGAAGTGACAATGGGCCGCCGATGGCCAGAGATTGGCCGGCCCCGACGAACAAGCCTGTTCCGATGGTGCCACCCAGCGCCATCATCTGCACATGGCGATTGCGCAGACCACGCTTGGTCTGGGCGTATCGGTCGTCGAGCAAGTCCGCCTCAACAAGAGCGCGCACAGCATTATGCTTTTCGCTGTATCCATGCTCGTATTCATCATTGGAAGCTGGCGCTGGCGACGCGGTCTCAATGCCGTGGGATGCCATGTTTATTATCGTTTGGACTCGGACAGACGTCACAAACGGCGGGCTTGAGAAGGAAAAACACGGGGCACACGCATTATTTATAGTGGAGAGAAAAAATAGGGAAACGTGGTCAGCATTTCATAATAGCGACATCTAGAGTGGAGAAGGGTCTATTGTTCCCCCAGATACGAGCCTTCCCCGTGGTCCACTACGTCTATTTCAGGGCTTGGCAATCGTGACGCTTTTTATTGCTGGACAGGATGCAAATTCTCAACCGGGTGACCGGCCCGGTGTCATTAGCTTTTCATTTTTTTATATTTTTTATGGCTCAGGCCTCAGCCTGTCAAAACTAACTTCATAGCGTATGGAACTCCCGCAAATCCTGGCAAATAAACGTCGCGCTGGAGCGCCTCGCAGGCATTAGCTGGCACTGGCAAAGATTACGCGCTGATCGGGCTTGCATTGCCTTATTCTAGAAAGCAGAACTTTCTTCTCTTATCATCATCAGCTGCGGGGGCCAAGGCTGGGCGTTTCACTTTGAGTCGGCAGTAGCAGCCAATCAAGTACGCATTTGTGGATGAAGATTGTCAGTTATTGTTTGTCGTAGAGATATATCAATGATTTATGTTAATAACAATAACGCTAATCATAAAGTTATTATGGTCATAAAAATCAAATATATAAATAATTAATAATAATAATAAAATTATCTCAACATTTTTTTGAACAAAGAGAATGAGTCTCCCGGATTGGCTGACATAATCAATCATATCAAATCCATTTGATAGTTTGACATGAATTGTTTCCTCTAACATCACTGTCTAAGTACTTCCAACTAGAAGAGGTTCATGGCACGCATGCCCTTAACCAATTAGTCTCTACTTCATGTTCGATAAACTATTCCCAAAAGAACCCGGTTAGGACGCGCTTTCACCCTCCCAGCAATCGCAATCTGCAAACGCCTTCGATCACGATATCCCATGTCATCAATTTTGTTTCTTAACAATCAAATATGCATCAAAGGCACAATTGTTAGAACAGCTACGACGCTACCTGCAGGAGATGCGCTCAGAAACCCCCACTCCTAAAGTTCAGGGTGTGGATGGTTCTAAGCTGTATGATATGCGCATCCTAGGAGTGTCACGTGGATTCGATCCGTTTGGGAGTATTCAGGATTTCCATGCCTTCCTTACTGATGGTTTTGAGATGTCTACGGAACAGTTTCCTGAACTTAATAGATTGGTAATGATGCATCAAAAATCCAACTTTGCAACCTATTTTACGCCTGGGAATTTGAACATTGCAAATATCCTTGTTCGTGGTGATAACGTGGTTGGTATCCAAGGTAATTGGGAATGTAAAAAAGCATGAAATGCCGACCCATATAATGAGTTTTGGAGGGACGAAGTCGACAAGTTCCTTCAGGAGTACCCTGTGGCCCTCGAGATGGAGCCAATACGCCGACGGTTTTTTGCGGGTTTTTAGCAGTCCCTAATGATTCTTGTTTCCTGCCTACTCTTGCTCGGACCAATGTATCTATGAAACACTCTCTCTGTTCTCGAGAAGGTCAAAAGTTGGAACAGTTCCCGATGCCCACCCTCCTGATCCATCATAGCGTCTCTGCTCTCTCTTTCGGTTAATATAGCCATTTGCAATCTGCTCAATTGCAGTCCAGTCTGTGACCCGAGTGCCCAAACTCTTCCGATCTGCCTCCAAAGCTGCGATGGCATTTTTCACCCAGACTTGACAATTCCATGATGGATCGTCCTGCACAAGAGGAACAGCAGCAAGAGTTGTGCGGAGTTGCGTGTCATTGGTAACTTTTGCGATCAGAATGCGACCAAGTAGCATGTTCGTCTGGAAAAGGGTGATTTCGAGAGCTTCGTATACCCATATGAAATGACCCGTTCTGGATGGATCAGGTCGCTGTATTGCATGATATCGATATCCCCGACTTCCTCCTACCCCCTCCTTCTTCGGTCCCACAATGATAGCCCAGTGAAAAGCGTCAGGATCTCGCCCTCCACGTGCGTAGAGGGCGACGTAAACGCGATCTTTGTTTGAGGCTGGCATAGTGACAGCGGTATGAGATGCTCAGAGATCTAGATTTGATAAAACATAGCTTTCTTTTATCTGCTTGCTTGGATTCGCTTCTCCGTCGCGGTATTGACGCTCTTAGGCGACCAAACATTCAATGGTTGGGTTTGGACATTATTGATTGATAGCAATCTGAGAGGCATTGGTTATTGTTTGCAGAGGCAGGACAGTAATTACATGCACAATGGAGTCATTAATGTATATTATTTTTATCCATATGTATCAATTGATATTCATACCCGGTCATAGCTTCATATCTTCACAATAGAACTTCACAATAGACCATAACTTTAGGAAGGTTCACCATTAAGTCGAGAATAATTGAACTGAATACCGAGCACTATGTATTTTGTCAACAGCATTATGGAGTTCCAAAACAAAGAGTGATTATACCACACTCTACTATCATAAGTACAGAAAATTCAACGTTGACCATAACATATTCTATATATCAATCATGGATTGCCAGTATCACGCTTCGCTTTGGGAAAGCCACGCCTTATATACAATAATAGATCTCGAGTAGGGCATCAACAATTACATGTAAAAGAGATGTCTACTCATTCAAACCTAAGCCCTTATAGGTCATCGTGACTACGTCAGGATAATATAATAGTAGTATAATAATACCAACAACAATATTAAATAATGATTGATGTTGAATATACAATCAGTGGCAAGATTAGACGAACCCTCGCGTCGACTTGCACGCAGCGAATTCTGGGGCATCTTAATTCGCTGAGCCGACATCATCGGTCCAGGCATGCAACGATTTCATGATATACCAATACCAAGTACTAGTTATTATAATTTATGCTAATAGTGATAGGCATTAATACTTTAGTACAGATTATTTAGCATTGCCTGTTCTTGTGATTGCGCGGAAGTGCGTTCTTCCAGATCAGCCGAACGCAGTCACGTGGTGTGCGACGAAGGTCGGCCATCATGCTCAATCTTCCCAATCACAACAATCAAAATTATAATAAAAAAAATAACTGCAGCGACTCTCCTTCGAGTATATTTGATTATTCACTAGTATTCCTATATTATGATATTATTATAATATTATATCTATTCCTCTCTTCTACTGTACCTAGACCATTCCAGGCCCGGTTGAGGATAGCGTAGTGGAGTTTGCTCATTCCTCGCCTCGACCACTCACAGGCCCGCACCAGGGCTGCTCCTTCCGCTTTGCTCTTGCCTTGACTTCAGCCAGGAATGATGAACATCGTCCAGTTCAGGAATCTCATTCAGCAGCCGTTTTCACGTTTTCACCATTGTCACCATTCCATGCACTCTTTATCATCATTTCCGCCCTTGTTGACTGCTCGATTCCTCGCACTGTTCTAGTGCAGTGCGTCAATTGGCACGCCGAACATCGCCCGGCCCACTAGCCGCAGATTGCGACCTTGCATTATTGGCGCCTGGCCTCCTCCCTGCAGCGTGCTCGCTGCAAATCCAATTACGCTTCTTACACCACCACCACGACCAACACCTACCAGTAAACCACCGCAAACCACGCTCTGCACGGTCTTCGCTGCATCTTCTCAAGACCGACCCGACTTGGATGCTGTCGAGTCCGAATCCATCCTTCCCACCGACGTCCTCCGCTCAAACCGGCCGCAATCTCTGTCCTGCCGCGGTCGTCGCTGCTTATCGCTTTTCTCGGAACAGCCTTATCCGCCAAGCCTCACCCTCTCAACACCCCCGACCGCTGGGGACGAACCGTCAATAGCCGTCGAGCAGCGGTCATACAGGTCCGACGGCAGCGCATTTGACCCCGACTCGAAGAATATCAATCATGGCGACTGCGCTGGATGCGGCGCCTGTCGCCGACCAGCTGCCTCCTCCTCCCCCAGCCCCGGCCGAAACCACCACCAATTCCATCACTCCACCGAACAGCGCCGACGGCAAGAAACATGCTCCTGAGGGCCTCCCTACTGAGCTGTCCGACCTCGAGCTGGATCACAATGGCGCCGCTCCATCGGTCGAGCCTGTCGAAGAAGACATCGAGCCTGATCACTACTATGAAGGAGGGAAAATCCCCGTTTTTAAGCCGGTAAGTTGGCGGTGAGATAGACTGCAAGATTGCGGAATTGACATTTTTGTTTCTACTACTACAGACTATGGATCAGTTTCGTGATTTTCAGTCTTTCATCCAGAAGGTTAACAAGTATGGAATGAAATCTGGTATTGTCAAGATTATACCCCCGCAAGAATGGTATGCTCTTTATTTCTACTCTGCCTTACCGTCTGTCTACTTGCCAGATCAACGGTCTGATCAGTCTACAGGAGAGATTCACTATCGCCCCTTGATGATCCAGTCAAATCCATCCGTGTTAAGAACCCTATCATGCAAGAGTTTCATGGTGCCCATGGTACTTATACTCAGGCGAACATTGAGAAGCAAAGATCATACAATCTTCCGCAATGGAAAGCGTTATGTGAAGATGGCAGTCATCAACCTCCAGCGAGGCGAGGCGAACGTCGCCGCAATCAAGAGAAGGCGGTCCGTCCGGCCGCACCAAAGCCTCAAGTTTCTCGCTCGGGGTCTCAGAAAAGGGGACCAGGGCGGCCTCCGAAGAAGTCCAAGGAGCCGAAGATCAAGGAAGAATCGCCCGCAGATGACCAGTCTGAAAAATCCCGGTTAGAGGGTCCTCCGACGCCAGTGTCACCGCAATCGAATCCAGTTGAAACCAAGACCGAAGATCTCAGCGACGGAGAGGAACTGCCGGCTGCGAAGCCAAAAGGAAGACAGCCAAAGTCGGTTTCATCGAGGAGAAAGCACAATCGCGGCGAGACCCTGGACCAAGTGGACGAGGAAGCGTTCAAAGACTTCGACTATCGCATCCACGATAACGATCAATACACGGCGGAGCGATGCGATGAATTGGAGACGGCGTATTGGAAATCGCTCATGTTCAATAACCCTATGTACGGAGCAGATATGCCGGGCTCCCTGTTCGACGAGACTACCACTTCCTGGAACGTGGCGAAACTTCCCAATCTGCTTGATGTTCTCGGACAGAAAGTCCCAGGCGTCAACACAGCCTATCTGTACTTGGGTATGTGGAAAGCCACGTTTGCCTGGCATTTGGAGGATGTCGACCTGTATAGCATTAATTATATCCACTTTGGTGCTCCTAAACAGTGGTACAGCATTTCTCAGGAAGATGCCCCTCGATTTGAAGCTGCCATGAAAAGTATCTGGCCCAGTGATGCCAAGAACTGCGACCAATTTCTACGTCACAAGACCTACTTAATCTCACCCAGCATTTTGAAATCACGGTTCAACATCACCGTGAACAAGGTGGTCCACTATGAAGGAGAGTTCATGATAACTTACCCATATGGCTATCATTCCGGATACAATCTAGGCTACAACTGCGCGGAGTCTGTGAATTTTGCCACAGAACAATGGCTGGACTACGGCCGCATTGCCAAGAAATGTAATTGCGAATCCGACAGCGTCTGGATTGACGTTGGAGAGATTGAGCGGAAGCTGCGGGGCGAGCCAACTCCGGAATACTACTATGAAGACGAGATAGACAGTGATTTGGATGAGCTGGATGGCGCGTCCGACCTGCTCACGCCTCCTCGTAGTGTGCCTGAGAAATCAAACCGGGGTAGAAAGCGCAAGCATGAGGGCGAGGACGGCAAAGTCAAGCGCATCCGTATTCGAGGTGACGTGATTCGAAGGATTCCTTGTCTGCTGTGTCCCAACGACATGGACTACGAGGATCTCTTGCCGACCGAAGATGGCAAATCGCATGCCCACCGGCGCTGTGCCACGTACATTGAAGAGACGTCCATTCTGCGCGATGAGTCTGGGCGAGAGGTCGTCTGTGACATTGATAAGATTCCTAAGGCGCGCCTTGGGCTTAAATGCCTGTTCTGCCGCGAAGTGCGGGGGGCCTGCTTCCAATGCAACTATGGCAAATGCACACGGGCGTACCACCCCACCTGCGCGCTGCTCGCTGGCGTGCAAGTCGAGTTTGGCTCGATTGTCGTGATTGCCGACGACAGCCAGCAGTACTCGGTGGCCAGCGTTGATCTGAAGTGTAAATTCCACCGACAACGACGACACGGCGGGCCCTCCGAGCTCGTCGGCGATGATCGCAAGGTCGTCCAGATTGCCAGCCGGCTGTCGATGGGCGACCTGCTGCAGTTCCAGGTGGACAAGGAAATCAACGGCGCGATCGTGCTCGAGAACCGGCCTGTCGAGCGGACGCTGAAGCTCAAGGTGCTGCCTCGCGGCGACATCATCGAGCTGCCCTACCGCTGGATTCTGGTTGTTCGCAAGACCAACTTCGCTCCGCTGCCGCCAGGGACGAAGCCGCTGCCCGCTCACCTGGCGCGCAAAGCAGAGACGCACAAGGAGCTGTCGGCGGCGGTGCCCATGCCAGGGACGCCGTTCGGCGACGCCAACGCACCCTTCCAATGGGCCGAGTTCGAGCATACACAACTGCCGGCCGAGGCGATCAGGACGGCGGTGCCCGTTGCAGGGCACTTCTGGTATTACCTGGGCGCGACGTCGACGGAGTGTAGGGCACAGTACACGCACAGCCCTAGTGTGACGGTCCACAACCCGCGCGCGAATTTCCTGGACAGCGTCAAGGCACCACTGCCACTTGTTGGCTTTGGCGTTAGCGCGCAGCCGGCGGGCCGACTCTGGCCTGCTCAGGCTCACCCCTCGTCGTCGGGCTCTGGTGCCTCTGGCTCTGCCTCTGCTCCCCCCCACCACCTCTATGCCCCTCCAAACACAACGCTGCCTCGTTCTTTTTCGTCATTGCAGCGACGCCCTTCAAACACTGCAATGACTCCTGCCTACCGACACCTGCCTCCGCATACAAATAATGTCAACATCAACTCCCCCTCCGCCGCTCACTTCTATCCTGCCAATGTCGTGCGCCCCAATCCCTATGCTGCCCTGCACAAGCCCCAGCCCGACCCGCCGACCAACACCTTTGCCAGCGTCCGCGAGTTGATCGCTCGCCGCCGTCTGGCGCAAATCACCGACCATGCAAACGTGTTTGCCGGGTACAAGATTGTCAGCCCGGAGCTGGTCGTCGAGACCCTCCTGGGCCCCATGGGCTCTGTGCCGCCTCCGAATGGCATGGAAAAACTCGAATTGGCCATGGCCCAACAACGTGTGCAGCCCAAGGCCCTGGACGGCACCCTTCTGCCGCCGCAGCCTCTCAACATGCGGTCGGAAGAAGTCAGCCGGCTGCTGCAAATGCTTCGCTTCTCCGTCGTCAGCCATCGCGACCGTCTCGATGTCATCCCCAAACGCGAACCCGAATACATTAAACAAGAGCCTTTTGATCGCCCCAACTATGCCGCCGGTCGGGTGGCTGGGAGGTACCCGTACCTGGAACAACAACAAGCCCAAACGCCCACCGTGTACCGATCCCCTTACGAGTCGCCCTTTGGGCTGGCCGAATGGACCAAGAAGGAATATAATCTCATCGAGGAAGAGCCTTCCTCCAAACCATCGTTGGCCAATGACTTTTTCGCGTCGCTGTCGCCGGCCGACCAGGAAAAGGTGGTCAAGGCCTGTGGTAGCTGGGTGCAGGAGCGGATTGTGGACCGGCCCTCAAGCCATAGCCGACAAAGCTCGACGTCCAACTTCAGGTTCTCTGCTGCGCTGGCCCAGCAAAATAATAATCCTACCATCGACATCACCACTGTTGACGATCTGCCGATGACAGAACTGGACCGGCTCGATCGATTCGACTTCCCCTTGCATGCCGACTCGCCGGCGTCTAGCTTCAGTCGGCCGCACCTAGTCGGCTTCCCTTCGCCGCACGACTTCAATGGCCACGCTGACCACGACTCCTCGATCGTCCCTCGACATCTCTCCGACCATCACGACCTCTTTGGCGATCAACAAGCCAACACACGGTTTTGGCAGCACGGTCCATGGGCGCCTGCGGGAGACGGCACGACGCCGATTGAAGAGAACCGGCCTTTCTTTGGACCTCATGAACGACTGAAGCACGACTACGCGTCATCCGAACTGTCGCTCGGACGAGGCGGTCCCGGGTCGCTGCATTCTGTCGACATGGCGGGGTTTGGCATGGACACTACCGAAGATTTTTGTTCGGGGCTCAGTCCATGACCTCTTCCTTTCTGTTGTTTCTGTGACTGTATCTGAATGATGACTGCATGATCTGGGCGTTTACTTATTTTTTTTTTCTTCTTTCTTCACATCCCATCACACACTGTTTATACCTTGCCGATGTGATTGATGATGCCTTATGACCCCCTCGGCCCTGCCGAATATTGTTTGAGCTATTGAATGAGCCTTGTCTGGCCGATCTATTACCGACGGCAGCTGTTAGATAGATACACCGCGCTGGATGGATGGGAGGGATTCTGCTGAAAAGTTTTGATTCATCACCTTGTCTTCACCTCACCTTCACCCTTCACCCTTTCACGTCTCACTCGACCTCGTTTTCCGCCACCTTGTCCACACCACCACCATCCAGCAGACGGTCGGCGCGGCCTACTTTCGCCCGCCATGTTTTACTTACCACTTACCTCACGAGTTGTGCTATTCACAACCAACGTACATTAGAACAAAAACAAACACAATTTCAAAATGCTTCTCCTTCACCTTTACTATCTCGTCAAATATCTCACTACTTCAGTTATCAGCGGTAACAAATACCGCGTTGTTATGATGGAATGATAATGATGTATATATACATAGCCTAATAATAATCCATTTTCGTTATAAATCATTTCTTATTGCATCTATATATCTATATTATATTTATAAATATACTCTTGTCTGTACAGTGCAGCTGTTTGAGACACCTTAGGCTCAGGCTAGTACTAAGAGTCTACTCTTATCGCGTCACGCCGAGTTCGGCGCTGCTATTAATATTAATTGTGCCACTACCCGTTATATCATGCAGTAGTCTATAGGCTCTATTATTATTAATTCTATTATTTAATTCTATTGCATTTTCATTACTTGACAAGCTAACTACACACCACACTACAACACACCGCACTACCGTTACATATGCCTTGGTACTACTTAGTTAGTAGTCTACACGGTGAAGATGAACAAAGTTGTCGCACTCGACATCAACCAAACCACCCCCATAATGCGACGAGGCTCAAGCGCACACTGGAAGCCAAAAACTGCATTCCAGAAAGCGAGCCCTAACTCCTCTCTCCAGTAACCGGAAGTAGTTTCTACAGGTAAGTTCCACGCCAATTGTTGCCCCTCTGGGACAACGGGCTAAGGTTGCCTGTTGCAGTTACGCGCATCCAGAGGAAGGAGTGTGGAGGATCTCCGCTTGGCCACTTCTCCGCATTCTAGTCCTGCTTTGCTTCCTTCGCCTTTCTGCGGAGGAGTGATCGTCTATAACTCTGTTATATTACTGTCGTTCCCGTTGAAATCTGACTGTACACGATCTTTGAATGTCTGCAATCTGAACTTGTCTATCTCTGCTGGCACGCGACCATGGGATCGTCCAGCCAGGCCGACGCCGCGCTCGAGCGCATGGGATACAAAAGCGAACTGCCGCGACACCTGAGCATGCTGAGTGTTCTGGGGCTGTAAGTCTCCTTCCTTTCTTTGCAGGTGTTGCTGACCGACCCAGCTCCTTCGCCATCATCGCCGCCCCCTTCGGCCTCAGCACAACCCTCTACATCACCCTGCAAGACGGCCAGTCCGTTACCGTGCTCTGGGGCTGGGTCTTCGTCACGCTCATCTCCATTGCCATCGCCGCCTCGCTCGCCGAGATATGCGCCGTATACCCAACCGCCGGGGGCGTGTACTACTGGAGCGCCATGCTGTCCACGCGCGAATGGGCCCCGCTCATGTCCTTCATCGACGGCTGGTTGACACTCGTTGGGAACTGGACGGTGACGCTGAGCATCAACTTCTCCGGCGCTCAGCTCGTTCTCAGCGCCATATCGCTCTGGGATGAAAGCTTCGTGCCGAATCAATGGCAGACTATACTCATGTTCTGGGCAGTGATAGGCTTCTGTGCGCTGGTTAATATTTTTGGGTCCAGGCATTTGGATCTGATTAACAAGGTCTGCATTTCCTGGACGGCGGCTAGCGTGGTTATTATTTTGGTTACGCTGCTCACTATGGCTGATCATCGTCGGTCTGGCGAGTTTGTCTTTGCACACTACGATGCGTCGACGAGTGGATGGTAAGTCTAACCTCACATACCGTATTATATAAAAGTATATATTAACTTTTTCAGGCCCGCTGGATGGGCCTTTTTCGTCGGCCTCCTCCAAGCTGCCTACACACTGACCGGCTACGGTATGGTCGCAGCGATGTGCGAAGAAGTGCAAAACCCACACCTAGAAGTCCCTCGTGCTATCGTCCTCTCCGTCGTGGCCGCCGGCATCACAGGCCTCCTGTACCTCATCCCTCTTCTCTTCACCCTCCCCCCCGTCGAGCTCCTCCTCGGCGTCGCCAACGGCCAACCCATCGGCCTACTCTTCAAAACTGTCACTGGCTCTGCCTCCGGCGGGTTTGGTCTGCTCTTCCTCATCCTCGGCATCATGCTCTTCGCCGGCATCGGCTCCCTCACTGCAGCCTCCCGCTGCACCTACGCCTTTGCACGCGACGGCGCAATCCCAGGCTTTAGGGTGTGGTCGCAAGTCAACACTACGCTCAACGTCCCCGTCAACGCCATCCTGCTCTCCACCCTCGTCGATGCTCTCCTTGGCCTCATCTACTTCGGCTCCAGCGCCGCCTTCAACTCCTTCACCGGCGTCGCGACCATCTGCCTCTCCACCTCCTATGGCGTCCCCATCCTAATCTCCGTCCTCCGCGGCCGCACCGCAGTGCAACACTCGCCCTTCTCACTCGGCAGATTCGGCTATGCAATTAACATCGTCACAATCATCTGGATTTGCCTCGCCGTAGTGCTCTTTTGTATGCCCGTCTCGCTCCCCGTCACAGCCGCCGGCATGAATTATGCGAGTGTCGTGTTCGCGGGCTTTGGCATGATTAGTGTGCTGTGGTATTTCGTCTACGCGAGGAAGAAGTTCACTGGTCCTCCGGTTATGGCCGATGAAGTGAGCGCACAGGTGGGCGTGGTGAATGGGAAGGCTGTTGGGGATCAAGGGGAGGAGGGCGAGGGGGTTGAAAAGGTGGAGTTGTAACATACATCATACGATCTTAAAATGTGTTTGTGTAGATATTGTATGTAGTTGTATATACGATGTCAGCTTGATTTTATTAACGTCATGTTAAGACATGTTACATGTACTACATATGTACATCAATTGATGTATCTGTATGCATGGATATAAAACGGTCTAGACCATACTGAGTTGTGTAACATGTACATATGCACCTATCAACATTTGAAAATGACTGACTATATTGACTGCGACATGTAACGCGCCACGTCAAGTACTCTATTGATGCATGTACATATGCACTACTCGCAGTCCAATCTGTACGTGTCTACACCTCATCAATACTGATTTCCACATGTATAATCAAATCACCATTATCAATCCATAGTATTAGTTATCTACATCAAGTGTGCAGAAGCAGAACAATGCAATGCAATGCAAAAGTAAAATTCAATTCATCAGACATGCCACATTATCGTGTCTCGTTAACAACAATCCAATACACCCCACACATACCATACCATACGACTCCTCAATCACGTCCCTCACTCATTCATCATAAGAAAGAAATAAAAGAATGCTGGATAGAGTATCACGGAGAGAGAGGGTAGGAGGTAGGCAGTTAGAAAATGTCCTCCGGCCAGGCAAACTCCTTCGACAGGGCTCTTTTCTTCAACTTCGCGCTGTTTAATAGGTCTTTCGGGACCGGTGGTACGGGCGGAATGTTCTCGTCGCCGTTGTAGCTGGCCCATACCTTGGGCGATGGCGATACGGCTCGGGAGGAGGCGTTGGCGTTGTTGCCTTGTTGTTCCTGCAAGCACATCGAATCATCGTGGGAAGAAGAAGTAGGGGTGGATTGGCGCAGGTTGCGGGATGATTGCTTCGCTTTCAAACGCTGGCTGGCTTTGGTGGTTAGACTTGAAGCGCGTTTGTCGCGGGTTGATAGTTTGGTTTTGGGTTTGTCGAGTTTGCTGGGTTTCGTCTTTTTCGGCGAGATGTCAGCTTCTGCCTCGTTCTGCCTGCTGCTGTCGGGAAAGCTGTCGGCTTTGGGCTTCCGCTTGCGCGAGAGGCTGTCGACAGGCAGCCAGATGGAGGTTGAAGGCTCGTTGTCGGAGTGGTGGCTATCGTCGAGCAGTCTCCCCGATGGGACAGTGGGTAGCGTGCCGATGGCGTATTGCCTCTCGCTATCGTGCACGTCGTCCACGCAGATGGTCGGCACGGGCAGATGTGGCTCAGTGCTAGAAATATCGCGAAGCTCTCGCCGCGCCCGCTCTAGCTTATCTTCTAGATTGCTCACTCTCTTCATCAGCTTTGCCTGCCGATTGAGATCCTTGCGTGACTGTCGGCGTTCGATTGCAGGCGTCTCTGCTAGGTTTGGGTCATGTTCAACCATGGCCAGATTCATCGGCGACACGTCGCGGGCCCGGATTGCCGGGATGCTGAGCGTTGATGTGCGCTTGCGCAGCTCAGAGAATGACTTGAGTTTCGATATCCCTTTCTCCTGACGAGCGGGAGTAAGCGCCTCGGGGACAGCGACCAACGTGTCATCCTGCGAGATGCGTCCTTGGCCGGCGACAATCTTATATTCCATCTTCTCCTGAATCGCCTTCCAGGTCTGATCCGCGATACTAGGATCGACTGTATTTGCAGAACCACCAGTGGTAGATGTAGTAGTAGTCCCGTGATACCCTGATTTCTTCAACTCAGCATACGCCTTCTCAGCGCGCGCCTGTCTCTGCTTCATAATCTCCTTCTGAGCCTTGGAGCCGTCCGAGTCCGACTTATTCCCCCATGCACCAAAGGGGTGGAAGGCCGAAGCTATCGCCTTGCCAAAGCGAAAAATACCTGATGATCTCTTCTCAAGCTTCCCTTCACCATCTTTCTCGTGACCATCTCCCTCCTCGCCGTATTTCTCAGCAGGTTTTTGGACTGCATCCTGGAAGAAGATACTCGGCGGCTTCTCACTAACACGATCGTGCATACTCCCTTCGATAAACCGCGACCGCCGAGCACGCAGCTCAGGAGACCGCATCTTCTTCGCGCGCGGCGACTGCGACTGTGACTGTGCTTTCGTGGGTGTTCGTCGGCTACTGTTCATTTCAATGCGCATGCCATGCTCGTCATACGCGATTTCGTTCTGAAGCGGCCAGCCATTTGACCGACCGCGTTTGGCGGAGTGCACCGAGCGGGTTTCCTGTACGGCGGCTTCTTCATCTGTGTTTTGGTTGATATCCATGGTCATGTTAGACTCGCGCGCATCGTCGAAGCGGCCGGACGTGTCAGATGTGGCGTCGGACGAGTCACCGTCAATATCGACGTCAACGTCGATGATCGAGGAGAGCTTGCGTTTGTGCACGAGTGCGTTAGCGTTTATACTAAAAGGACTGTAATTATCCTCGTTATCGTACTGGTCGCGTGGGTTATCGTCGTCTTTGTTATCGTTGTTGTTATTGTTATTGAACTGCTGAACCAACGGATCCGTCTGCAACGAGTCAAACTCGATTTCGACGTTAATAAACGGCGCCTAAACCACATAAGCATGCATTCGCGTACATTCAAAAGTGTATTGTTATTGTCAGCACAAACCTGCGGCGAGTCAGACGAGGGTATCTGCATGATCATGCTGACGGGTGAAACACGCAAACAAACATAGGATAGAGACTTGTAGTACTAGTACTTACAGAAGAAATAGTCAGAGGAGAGAAAGGAATAAGGGATTTTAAGCAAGGCACTCTAGAATCCAATTAGAGTGGCTGCAAAGCCTGCAATGCTCAGCGTAGGGATGGCATGGGCGAGGCAATGCCAGCGGTGTTGTTTTGTTTACTTGTTATCACTATCGATACGAGAAGGGAAAGGGGAAGCCGTTGGCTGCTTCCCCGCAACGGAACTACTTAGTTACCTGCATTATACATGTGCACATACATACATATACATATTCAATACGAATTTAGGAAGGGTATATTCATATGTTGTAGGTTATATTTCGTACAGGTTGTACTTTTGTTTTGGCTCCGTTGACAGGAAGGCTGGCCTACATACCAGCCGAAATTAAATTGAAACATGCTGTTTATTATGGAATCTCCACACATAACGAAATGAATCATACATGTACTCGCTATTCTTACAAATATTTACTACTACTGTTCACAATAATAGTTAATTGAATGAAACTAGATTCCGCGTATACTACTATATACCGTATCAGTCAAACAAACTCCCTACCATAGTGCAACAATTTCCATGCAAGACAAAAGATAAAACAGTACAGAAACAGAACATTAGGCAATTATCCTCCAGGGATATTCCGCACACTCTTTTAGAATGCAGGCAGACATTTATCTTTATCCCTTCGAGGAGAAACAAAAGTACAGCTGTAACTTGAAGGCCATGCTGAGAACTCGGAGTACAAGGAAATCTTTGAAACGAAAGAAAAGTGAGAGGTTTATCGTAGATGTAAGGAAAGGTGCGGCCGACCTGGCTAATGTGGTATACAGCAGACGCTGAAACAAGAAAAGGTTAAGACATGTACATGAAGTTGACATCGTACGGAAAGCAAAACCACCGATAGAAGAAAGGAAAAGGAAAAACGCCGGATTGGACCCTTCAAACACCTCATGGAATTTTTCGTGGAAATTCTCAAGAATTCGCGTCGAAGACAGTTGTAATGATGATATATTAGATCAAACCTCCAGTCGAACCTTGGTAGACATAGTTCCGTTCGCTCGTCGGTATTCCATGGAAGAGCCTTCCCATCGAGGAGGAACATCTAGAGTGTCGCGTTTCCCAGCAGAGCTAGCAAAGTCGTTGTCAAAACGCACACTCTTATTATGCACAAGATTGTCGTGATGGCCAAACGAGTCTTCATGTGATCGTTTCGCCAAAGATGTCTCGATCGGGTAGAATGGTTTCCTTGGCGGATTCTCATGCATAGGCACAGGAGACGAGAAGTGAGCAAGCGAACTGATAGGTGGAAGCATAACCGACGAGGGACTGCGTGGACGCGGTGCAGACTGTGGTGAATAGCCTCTGCGTTCGGCCTCTCCAAAAGCAGGAGGATCGATGGGTGTTGGGTTCAGGATTGGAGGCAGATGAGACCGAGTAGGGTATGGTTGTGAGATGGATTCGCGTTCAGATGAGCTTGATGGATTGCGGGAATGCGGCAGTGATTGAGACGAGAATGACGGCGTGCGAGGAGCGATCTGAGATGTAGCCGGTAGTTGTGGAGTCTGGTAAGAAGGAGCGGAGCCAAAGGAAAGATATCCAGGTACGTTCGACGAAGATGCTGGGGGAGGTGGTCCGGCAGCAGTTTGGTACGCTGGCGGTGGCGGTGGCAGAGCCTGCGAGTTGTGATATTCGGGAATCGAGTCACGGCGCTGTGGTTGCGGTGCATAGGCATATGGGGTCTCGACTGTGCTGTTGCTTGCCGACCGAGGACGCTCGATAGGACTTGGGGTAGTGTATCGTGGGGATCGAGTATAGCGCTCATCGTCATATTCGTAGTCCTTGCCGCCCTTCTCACCACGACGTCTCATACGCACGTCGCGGCGAATACGCACGCGACAGCCTTGTTCGGCGACCACGCGGCTGAGAGAGGTGCTGGTAGCCAGGCCAGGGAACTTCTTCGCACTATAAACTTGGAACGGAGTCGACTTGACCTCCAATCTGAAATTCAAGAACGTTTTGGGAGCGGTTGGCTTGCTCGATGGAGCAAGGCTCTCCCGAGACGGGATCGGGGCATCTTTATCCACGTCCTTGCCCTCTTTGATCTCTTCGTACAGGTTGAAGTTCAATCGATAAAAACCTTCGTGGCGAACTGAAAGATCGGGGAAGATGAAGTATCCGGCTTGGGAAGGTCGGTCCAAATACGCAATGCCAGCGACAGGCACGCCAGTGAGAACAGGACAGGTAGGAGGCTGGCCAGCGACACGTCCCTGGGCAATCGGTCTGGCGTTGTCGAGGGTGGCGAACAGGAAGAAGTTGGCATTGT
This sequence comes from Talaromyces proteolyticus, assembly GCF_021365285.1. NCBI lineage: Eukaryota > Fungi > Ascomycota > Eurotiomycetes > Eurotiales > Trichocomaceae > Talaromyces > Talaromyces proteolyticus. The sequence goes on from NW_025764281.1 coordinate 363,695, forward strand.
AAGCGAAGGTAATATCGGTCTTGTCCATTTCATTCCCGGGGTCGGATTCATACACCCTCAGCTCTACGACGGGTGGAGGGTCGACAGGGCGACGGTCGGCTGAGGCTGTCAAGTGTTAGAGAAACGCATTTTGATAAACGTGGTAATATGAAATCTTACATTTTGCTCCAGCACCACAAGCACGGGCTCGCTCGGGCTGTTGAATAACCTTCAAGTTGTATGTGATTCTCTTGCCATCACGGTTTATGCGGCTGACGGAATGCTCTGTCTCGTTGGTTGGCGTCATGCTTCCTCTCGAGGCTGCCATGGTGTGGAAGGTCGAACAAATGAGCGGATGAGATGGCTATGAGAAGATGGCGGTTGCGGATGGCGGTTACAGATGGATCTGGAAGAACGTTAGTCAGTCTGTCTGCGAATATCATCTTCTACACAAAGAGACAGCGGCAATCGAGTAGGCACAACGTACAGGACTATGAGACCATCCGTCGAGGCAGGGCAGTTGAAGTCGGATGTTAAGAGGTTCCACTTCCCAGCACCATGTGAGGCGACGTTGTCCGTCGATTCTTCAGTCAGGCGAGGCGATTCTTCAGCGCCGGCAAACAATGGGCGTTGTTGACGATGATAGGTTCGATGCCACTCCGAGCGGGATAACAAAGAACAGGAGGCACCACCAGGGAGGGTGGATGCGGTTTGTGTATTGGCAACAACGGGTATACAAAGAGAACAGAAAGGAGAGGAGCGAGAAGCGCGAGAAGGTGTCGCCGTAGCACATTCGCAGCAACAAGGTGAGCACAGACGGAGGGCGAGGAAGGCTGGCGGGAGCGATTGGCCGGCCGGGCGGGAAGGTGGGGCGGCACTACTGAATAGTCCAGAGTCTACTGATTTGTGCTAGCGACGACTAAGTCATACTAAAGACTTTTGGAGGGCGGACTTGGTAAACTTAAAACGGTTCGAGCTGGCTGGGTCCGCTGGGCCCGCTGGGCCCGTACCGCCAGCGACACCCACTGGCTCTCCTGTATCCCGGTATGGGGGAGCCGGGGAGACATGGGATCATGCGAAGCGACGATGGATGGCGCCGTGGCCTGTCACTAGCCGCTGCCATTGGTGGACGTAACGGCGCGACGGGGGCAGTGGGTCCCGACAGCACGGAAAGAGGGGCGTCTGGGACTGCTCCCTGGCAGATAGCCCGCACCTTGCCTCATGCGGACTAGGGCGTCGCCCGCCCGGGAAACTGAGGAATTGGGCTAGCCTGGCTACGATCCTCTTTCGTAGTCGAGCCGTCAGCATCGGACTGGCCGTGTTCAATCTGTGTTGACTGGCGTTTTTAATAACTTGCTTGAGTCCGTGTACGCTGTACATAGTACGTACTGAGTAATCTAAGAGCTACATTGACTGTGTACTTCTGTCGTGAGTTATCGTGTTGGGTCCAGAGTCCGACTCGGGTAGCCAACAATGCGGCGCTGCTTCACGGGAGCGTGCTGATCCGTCAGTCTGGCACGGAAGAGCTGAGCTGAAGAAAATCCTAACATCAATATCACTTCATCACTCGTCCGCCATTCGTAGGGGGTAAGCAACAGCCAAAATTTGAGAAGCACATGCGAGCAATAGAAATTCCACAGGAAGAGGGTAAGACCTAGGCAAAGATCAAGGAGGTGCAAATTCAAAGGACCGTAGCAGGTCGCTCGCTACGAAGCAAGCATCTTCAGAGAGGGAGGGAACCCGTCCATGCGCGGGCTTTCCCAGTCGCTTGGTTTGCTGCACGGTCCAATAGACCCGGCGGCCCCTGCTAGGCCTCGCTCATTGGCCAGGGCCTCCTAGAACCCCTTCCTGATGCGGCAAGCGTGCCCCTTGGACGGTCCTGCGACACAGGCGGGCGGCCTCAGGCCTTAACTCTGTTGGCTCTGACTGCGGCGCTGAGGCCTCTCTCTAATCCCGGGCGTCTGGGTCTGCTGCTCTCCCAGTGACCGTCACCAGTGCTCACCTGCCCGCAGCGCCGCAGTGGCAATTCACTCTACAAGTTGGTACGATTACGTTGGAAGAATACTCTTACCATTCCATAATATTCAATATGATGGCAAACACATCCGATATCATTGCAAAGTAATCATACACCCCTAATCCACGTTCAACCGCTGTGCAGTGTGTGTGCCCCTCACTCTTCAGCCGGGTAATTACCAAATCTACGATCATGAAAACGGCACAGAAGAGTGCTCCGTGTCTTTGGAACAAAAAACGAGCAGCCGTCCTAGCCAGGGTGACACGGGGACGGACCAGATTTGCGGCACAGGCTGGGCCGAAAGAGCGAGTCTGGCAGCACAGGGTCAGAGGGCGTCACAGAAAATCTCCGATACGACCAGGCTATTACAGGGTTGCACCGAACTGTTGACACTGTGCTCATTGCTGGCGAGCGATCCAGCGTTATGACAGGTCGCCCGCAAAGAACCCAAAAATGGGATCTGTCAGCTTCTACCGACGGCGCGTTCTTTGGTCTCCCGTGGCGCGCCGACTAGCACAGTTAGCGTCCGTGCTTTGTCGCCAACTTAAATTTAGTTTTGCCTGGGGTCGTTGATTGGCCTGCGCTTCTGTGTTCTTGGTCCTCAACATCCCTGCCTTTGCTATTCTTGTCAAGTTTCTTGATCGTGATTCTCGGTTATTCTCGATTACGGGTGATGGCTTGAAACAAGTCGCCAGTTGGACCCTGTACGAACTGCCTGCACGGTGATTTGTCGGATCGGGTCATTGGTGATCATGGTTTGCAGGACAGATCGAGTAAGTGCTGATGTGATTGATCATAAGTCTTGTTGTTGGCTGAAAATCAGCCGCCGAGCATTATTCTCTTATCCAAGCATTGCTAAGATATGCCGTGAGTACCCTTTATCCAAATGCTTCCAACCTGACTATTCTGAATGCGTAGGTTACTCAATGTATGTACCTAATACATAGTAGGATCGATCGCCCCAATCCTGCAACGACACTCATTATTTAGTCCTTCGCCCCATTTATTAATTCAGGATTCGAAATGTCGAATAATTATGATCATATCATAAATAATGCTGGAGAGCCAGGAAGGCAATGTTCCAGAAAATGATGTTAGCCAACAGTGGACCCGGGACGATACCAAGCTCTGCGCATGCATGTTCCATAACATGCATGCATCCATCACATTGCCTGGGCCGCATTCTTTGTACATTCCACGGGATCTTATCCACCCCAAATTTTCACTATCGATTACATTTATGTTGTGCAGTGCCACTGTAGAACCGTAGGGACTGATGAGTAAACGGTTATTGGTCCTCCACCGCGTCATCGGCTGATGATGAGGTGAACACTGAACTCAACACTGGGAAAGGCGGAGGAGAACCCATGGCACCTGATTTGCTGACCGACCCGTTATTTTGGGACACTTGCCATAACAGTGCAAGTGGCAGATCGCCTGCATCGTACATCGTACAACAGTGCACAACAGTGATTGTACAAACTTCTGCTCAATCTGCGCAGCATCTTCGCAGCAGATCCCAATTTGGCTGAATATTCATTTCTTTCGCAAACTTCTTAGCACATGTGACTAACTCAGACCTCTTCCAACACGTTTCACGTCACCTTCCAAGCCAGGTTCAACCTTTGCTCCACTATCGCTCGCTAAACACGTAAACATTACATCGCCATTGGGTGTAGCAGTTGGCCCCGCTATTCCTGTTTTCTTGGGCAGTTTCCGTTTTCGGACGACCCGGGATCCGATCGGCACCGATCTTTGCCCAGCTGGGTCGCGCGGCAGGGTTTTCGTCTCCGACTCGGATCTACCCGTACCAGACTAGCTGTAGTGCCATGCGCTAGGCCATAGTAGGTATTAGCCTCCCTTCCACTTTTATCTATTGCACAATAAAATTATCACGATAGCGTTAGCAGCTCCATATTAATTGACAGTATGCCAGAAATGAATGGGTTGAACAACTCCAAACTCGATAATTGCAGAAATAAGCGTTGAACCGAAGAAACAGCTTGATAGCGTGTTTTAGGGACCCGTTGGGTGGACCATCTCCAAACTATCCCACCCTATCACCACACAAGGGCGGCCGTGCGGTCGCCTATGGTTAATCGACTGACTGTAGGCGGTTACATTATTATCCTTGTTATCCAGATCCAATATTTGCCATTACTAAATATTCGGTGTTCCGCCTGATTCTAGGAAGATGATAAGGTTGACCTCGTCATTGACTATACGAAGTGTGGGGCATGATTGAATACAACAGTTACCTACGGAGTCCAGTGGCGACTCTTTTAGGGAAAAATGAACGTGGGAGGAATAACGTCGGAATCAATATTTATACATGATAGTGAATACAATAATGCACTTTTTTATTTATTGGTAGGTTTTATTTGGTGGTTTATTTGGTGGTTTGCACCGCTAGACCAGCTTATGCGAGATTTATGTCCGACGTGCATATATTAATACGTAATATTGGTCGACACTGACTCGACAAGTGCATAATTTTAGCAGGATCTTAACTTTACGAAGAATGGTCGATATGTACAAGGACAAGAACAGTGTAAGCCTGTAAGGTACATCTAGCTGCATCGCCTAGTAGTAACTATTAACTAACCAAAAGCTTAGGTATACACCCACCACCACCACATCACGCTGATACTCTTGATCGCTGTACGGAGTAAGCGAGTCTAATTTTATTCTCGACTGCAAATAATAATTCCAAATCGAATGACAACAAAAAGCTTCGCTTTTTTATATTGATAAAGCCTGGTACTTCAGCTGTGGACGCTGCCGCATTTGCTGTCTCTTACTGACAGTTTGCTCAGGCTGGATATTAGTCTTGGCTCGCACAGACTTCGCTTGCATATGCCACATTTATATAACTATGGAGTCCATATAGCAACCTTCAGGTTTAATTATTGTAACTTTATACTTTATACATTGACGGAACAACGGCCAACGGCCGGTGCCCGGATTGGCCAAGGAGCTCAGCTAGTTAGAAGTATAAGTATATTCGGAGGTCAAAGCTAATAGTCTTTCGTATTGAAAGTACGGAGTAAACGTGAGAAGATTCCGCTAACCCCATGCTTTGCTCTTTCCTACTTCTGAGGAACTGGATGCTGGAAGCGGGGAGAGTGATCTATCACAAAGCCAAAACAATACCCGAGCGGAGACGACCCTCGTGTCTCCCTCACAGTCCGACCTGACTCTTGGTAAGTTGGTCTACAGCCCGTGCCCACAAAGTCTGATCGCAACGGTCAGTGGATCACAATTTATCTACAGACTTTGAGTTTCCAGTGTCTTGGATTTGTAAAGTTAAGCGTGGACGGGACGGCGCCGTTAGAGCTTGGAGCTGGCTAGAGCTCAGCTCAGGAATCGCCGATGGTTATGCTCCGGTTGCTATGTACAGCTATGCGATGTAGCCAGACTGCATCTGACATGTTGGATGTGATGTATGTACGTACTATGTACATCTCACGAACCAACGTCGAGTTTGCATTGAATGTGACGCGCGAATGAGGTTCTAGTTCCAATGCCTGATGCAATTGAGAACTCGAGTATGCGGCTCCTCTCTCGCGTCGAGGTTCGTAGTTACTGGACTTCCTTCCTTTCACTTATTCATAATAACTCCCTAACAGGTGTCTAACCGTCGACTGCTGCAAATTCACTCAAGTCATGTCTTTGTCCGACCGCCATGTATGAATCATGACCGAGATTATTTCGCGGGCAATATCCTTTGTTGGGAACAACACTTCGCCAGGATCTTGTCCAATTCTTAGAATTCATCTTGTCGGGAGATACAGTATTTGTCATGCCAAAATAAGCTCCGTCTTGAACAGGGATCAGCTCAGGAATTGGGGCGTGACCTGGCCAGGGGGCAGTCATGAACTGTTCATAGATTCGTGTCCGTCATTGGCCATTTATTCCCGCAGACTCAAATGTGTCAGCCTTCCCAGTGACACGGCTCTTTGTTCTTCGAACATGGCAATCCTGTCATGTTGTCGCCGGCATGATTGTTATTGCGTGCATCCGCTGCAAATAACGTTCTGATCCTTTGACAAGGGGTACATACCTACTACCTGGGCCGGACAAGCGCTTCTTCATCACGTCGCTGCTGTCGCAGTAACCGCAGCTAGTTTCTATGTCCTTGCCTCGCCACCTAATCACATTCGTTGCTATAGGCCAGAATGCCACGAAGTATATCATCGAGCATTATCATTATAACCTATAGTATACGTCCTAACGGTTTCTACTGAATTATCCACAATTCCACACCCACATACTCCTGCCAGTGCCAGTCTACAGTGGGTCGGCCGTGCTATTCCCAACGTCGCCCACCTGTCATGCCAGCCCCTCGGAAGAAACTAACCAACGATGTTCTAGTTCCTGCTCAGCTGCTGTTTCAGCTGCATGTTAGTCCGGTTCTGGCATATTGGCCGCGCACTACAATAATATCATATGCCAAATAATGCCACGATAACCACTCGGCTGATCCACTTCGGCTGCCGGGTGAATATTAATATTATTAACCACTGCAAAAATCGAAGTGATGGCCGCATGGATAGGGATATGACAGGACTGATCTTCACGAGATCACCCGTCTGTGCCAACCTCCTCTGGACGTATGAAACCGCCTGCCTTGGCGAGCCTCAGTTCAATACATATAAGGACTAGACGCCGCTGGTGACAGCTATATTAATCTCGGTACGTGCTAATAATACGCCTTACATGCACTACAAATTCTTAATCTAGCCAACTTTCAATAACCATATCATTCCAACGAGTTGATCCCTTCGGCCCGGTTTGAAATCCGCTACTGTGTAGTGTCATATAGCCAGGGACAACGACCGGGGAACCGTTTCGCGTTCCAATTGGCTGGTGTTGCGTACTGTTGATGTTGGGTTGGTTATTTGGAGCCCGGAGTATGTATATCACTAGACGTAAGTACTCCAATTATATTATTCATTTGGTAGAGCGATCAGCCGTTTCGCACCAAATCCATGCCATTCATTCAATGTTGTGAGTATGCATGATACATAATTAGAGCCTGCAATAATGCGGTTCTCGGGGAGATAACTATCCCAATCCTGCTTCAATCGATAATCGATGAATGATTGATCATGAATAAATATAAATATACAATAATTATTATTACCGCCTCAAGCGTCAAAATCTCATTTGCAGGTTTCGAAAGTGTAATCCAAAGGGATAAATGGCTGGAATGCCAACTCCTTCAATAACTCCGGCATTGGCTCGCTTACAGCAAAAATTGAAGTTTATATTATGGGGTACTGGGATCATGTCAAAAGAGCTGTCGTTAGCATGCATCCTGCGAGGGACAGCCATGTGCTGCTCGCCTGAAGCTTGACTCCTTCGGTCAATATAACGTTTAAGTCCATGTCATTAGCGGAGAGTACGAATGTCCCTAGTTGACAAATGTGCATATGTAGTATCAAATGTCTATATTTCGGATCCCGGCCTTGATATACCCAAGCCCCTTGCAGCCAACACCTAACCCAACAGCTTATTCGCTGAACAGCAACCGGACAGTATATCATTGAGTTTGACAGGCCGGGCTGATAATTAAGGATAGACTGAAAGCGAAGGGGCATGTCGACACGTGATGCGTTATACCGCCAATTGCAGGGCGAATCATCGGCTCGTCTCATTCCTGTCGCCTCGTGCCATTGTTCACCGCCGCCTCGATCAGTTATGAGATCAGCTATTTCCAGGACCTGCGATTCGTTGCTGCTGCAAGGGTTCATTGGTAACTATCCTCGGCATCAATTTGCTTTATTGGTCACATGGTGATCACTCGTTATAGCCTTAGAGGGGAGTTGGATATATCAGTTCTTGATGTGCAGGTCAGGACAGCGAATGGTATCGTTGCGACGAACTTGGTGACGTATTCTGTAATTCGTTCTGCCATCCTGACGTTTACTCTGGAGAATTGGCGAATAATACAGTCACATGGTATTATTATTATCCAGTCTCCAGCTACATGTCCAGCAGTTCTGTATATGTAGGGTAGATGACATCACGAGATTAGAAGAGCACTGGTGTCGCGGCTGTATACAATCAGCTTTAAACTACTCTTCAATATGGACATGTAACATGATACGTTAATTAATTGATACCATTAATTAAGATATGATGGATGCAATGTAGTCGTACGTAGTAAGAAGCCATCTGATTGGCCGACGCGCAAACGCCGTCTAGACCGCAACACCATTTCTTTACCTACACTGAAATGAATGCATCAATCTTATGGATCTCCTATTCGTGCTCCCAGACTTCTCGACAAAACAATACACACACATCCTCCCACCGCTCGAACGAAAGCACATCACGACAGCCGACCTGATCACGCTCGACACGCTTGAACTCGCCAAACGCGCGCATGTTCCCCCCGCCGATGTGCGTAGACTAAGCGCGGATGTTGTAGCTGCCTTACACGCCTCTGTGGGCATTCACACAGACGAAAAGGACGATCACAGGGCAGAAAGAATAGATCTGTCGCAATGGCGCGCCATCAGCACCCTGGATCCCACGCTCGACGAGCTGCTCGGCGGGGGGATACCGACGGGGTATCTCACTGAGATCACTGGCGAGAGGTGTGTCTCAACGCTTGTAAAGTGAAATATTTACTAATATACTATATTCCAGTGGAAGCGGCAAGACCCAATTCCTCCTCAACCTTCTCCTCACCACACAACTGCCTCCGCCAAACGGCATCGCGAAAAATGCCATATACATATCGACCGAAGCGCCGTTGTCAACACCACGCCTATCCCAGCTTCTCGCAAACCACCCATACCTCGCAAATCTTGAAGATCTGCCCTCCCTCACCAACATCCTCGCCATCACCGCCGTCGACCTGGAAACCCAAGACCATATCCTCAACTACCAACTCCCCGTCGCCATATCGCGCTTCAACGTCGGGCTGGTAGTTATCGACTCCATCACAGCCAACTACCGCGCCGAACACGCCTCGAACAGCATGCACGGTCTATCCGTGCGGTCGGGCGAGCTGGCGAAATTGGGGCATATGCTGCGCAACCTCGCGGCGAGGGAGAATATCGCCGTTGTTGTCGCAAACCAGGTATCGGATAGATTCGACTTCTTTGATGGGCAGCAACAAACACAAGCACAAGCACGATTCCGACAGACCGCGCTGCGGGAGGGCACTGGCACTGGCACCGGCACGCCGAGAAAAAATAATGTACTGGGTGATATCCTACCATCATCATCCCCGGCCCCGTCTAGCTCGCAGTTGATCGAAGACGACTCCTTCGACGGGTCCTATATAATCGGGCATCCCGTGCGCAACGAGACACTGGCCCTCGCGCACCAGGAACGGTTTTTCACAGGATGGGGGGATAATCCAGAGTCCTTGTCGGAGTCGCAAAAGACGCCTGCGTTGGGTCTGGTCTGGTCGACGCAGGTTGCGTGTCGAATCGTGTTGAAAAAGGACGGGGAGGTCATAGACAGAGACTCTACGCATGCGTCTTCTCAACCTGCACAGCACCGGAGTGAAATATCGAGTATACCTAGCACCCCAAACAACGCTGAAAAGGAGACCAAAGCTACCAACGCAGCCCCACCGCAGTCCTCCCAGCCTGGTACTGGTAGTACTGGTACAGAGGGGCGCGGTGCAGAGCGCATCACCAGGCGGCGGATGAAACTGGTGTATGCGCCATGGGCCTCTGGGATAGTTGGGCAGGGTGCTGCTCGCGACGAAATCGAGTTCGAGATTTGGAAAGGCGGGATACGCAGTATCAATACAATACTATCAAATAATGAAATTAAAAACTGAGTAGAATAGATTTGTACATATGCATGAAGGAAAAAAATATAATATATAATCTAGAATACTGTTATATGTTACATGTATTATATATATAATTGATTCCGAGCAACCACTCAGATCTAATATATAACATATCAGGGGATACATGCACATACGTAACTTGACGTAAATAATAAACTAATATAAAGTTATTCATTGATTTGATAGTGTGATACTGTCGGAAGCAGCGGAAGCATATATGACTTGTCATGAAGGTTTACGCAAACAGGTTTTTGCTGATTCAGGTGAGTTTCCCCGCATTTCAATTCTCTACTTAACGTTATATATATGACATATCAATGATATATTCACCATCTGATTAATAATATATTGGTGTCTATTTATTTATCTCGTCCACTCATCACTGACCGATCGGTGATCAATCGATCGATGTCTTAAACAATAATCTAACGAATGTCGGCAACGTTCGCATCACGCCAGGACGCCTTGGTACACACGCATATCTACAGGGTTGTCTGTCCTGCTCCCCGTGCGAGAAAACAAATAATAACAACTTGACTGCGTTCAGGGCTTCTGCAGCTTCGCAGGAGCAAGACCCAGGCCGTTGCGGTTGCGATAGAATAGCACGCCCTTGCTCTCACCCTGGGCGTCGGTGTTGGGCTCGATCCACTGGCACATGCGCGCGTTGGTCCACATGGCCTTGATGAAGCCCCACGAACCGAGCGCGGTGTCGCTGCGGTAGTGCTTGCCCATCACCTTCTTGACAGCCTCGGTGGCTTCGTCGGCGTGGTAGAAGGGGATGGTGCTGACGTAGTGGTGCAGCACGTGCGTTTCGATGATGCCGTGGAGCAGCTGGCGGCCAATGAAGCCGAATTCGCGGTCAATCGTGGCGGCGGCTCCGCGCGTGAAGTTCCATACTTCGTTCTGGTAGTGAGGGAGAGTAGGGTCGGTGTGCTGCAAGTAGGTGATGGCGACTAAACATCCAAGTTAGAGGGTGTTTGGTGAGGATATTTGGTGTGAACTTACCAAGCCAGTGGTTGACCCAGAGATATGGAACGCCGTACCAGACAAGCAGGTTCAACCAACCATAGGTATTTCCTAGGTAGTACAGCCCGGTACCGACCAGGGCGAGTCCCAAGTCACTCAAGAGAATGAGCTTGGCGTCCTTGGCTTCATACAGAGGGCTGTTGGGGTTGAAGTGGTTGACACCGCTGAAGAAGCCGTTCTTCTTGCCCTTACCACGACCCTCGGGCTGACGCTCGTGGTTGTCGTGGCCGGTGACGTTGGTGATGATATACATGGGCCACCCGAACAACTGCTGGGAAAGCAAGTTGATGAAAGTGGCGATGGGGGTCTCCTCCATCAGCTCGGAGACTTCGTGAACAGCCTTGCCGAGCCCAGATGCGAATTGCTCGCGGGTTTTGGGAATCCAGACCATATCACGACTCAAGTTTCCGGTGGCCTTGTGGTGCTTCCCGTGTGAGATCTTCCACGAGAAGTAAGGCACGAGCAACAGAGAGTGGCAGATCCATCCGACAGTGTCGTTGAGAACCTTGGACGTCGAGAACGACTGGTGGCCGCACTCGTGTGCGAGAACCCACAAGCCGGTTCCAAAAAGACCCTGGAGGACGGTGTACAGAGCCCAGAGCCCGCTTCGGAGGTATACGTTGGGCACAGTTTCGGCAGTCACGTAGTTGTGGAAGAGGTAGAAAGTGGTACCAAGCAGGGTCATGTCGCGGAAGACATAGTACAGGCCAGTGGCAGCCGAGCGCTCGTAGCAGTGTGCAGGGATGGCATTACGAATCTCCTTGATGGTGTAATTGGGGAGCTCGAACTGGTTGCCAAGGGTATCGATCATCTCAGAGTTCTTGGCGTCCTGCTCGGAGGCGAGCGACGACAGCGAGGTGCTGGACGGCGACTGACGCGGGCTTTCCATGGGAGAGACGGAGGCAGAGCTGGCCACAGATGACTGGGCAGTTAGGTTTCGCTGCAGCGCCATGCGCTTTGGGACGGCGGTGGAAGACATGCTGTGTCTATATTCGATGCGATTGGGAGTCTGAACGGACACATATCAGCGATTGATAGCACACAACGGAAGGAAACACACTCACAAAGCAAAAGGAAAGGAGTGGCTCTATCACCAGTGACGAGCAAAGTCAGGGTCTGCTGCAGAATGGAGAATTGGTGTTTACAGTGCTTTCCTGAAGCTGGAGCAGAGACCGAGAGCAGTCGTCAGGGGCAGAGGACGGATTGACGGAAGGGCAGAGGACGTTGAGGAGCGGAGTGGGCTGATAAATAAAAGAATAAAATATTTTTTGCCTCGTGCACGCACTCGCCCCTGCTTTGACTGCTGGTCGTCCGCGGTAGCTCATGCTCGAGAAGAAAGAAGCCCGCCCACTCTGGTAATTAATCTTTCAGCATGTGTAAGTAATGAAATCAAACGTGATTAGGGTCATTTTGCGCAATTTAGGTAGGGGGTGTCGCCCGCGATACGCCGCCGATACAGGGCGGTAATTTGCCGGGCGGTGCGTGGCCCGCCTGCCATGTGCCTGCGCCGGCTTACCGCCACGTCCGCACCCCGACTGGCCCTGGACTAGCAGTAGCTGCCCCATAACCTTCTTTCCTCTTTCTCGCAGATAATATTGATGGTTCAACATCTACGGTGCTGCCATTGAAGTACTCAACCCAGCAGCCACGGTTAGACCCTGAGAACACAGGCCACACTCACTAGATTTCTATAGTGATCTGCGTGACTGTGAAGAACACGCCCAAAAGACAAATCTGCACACTCGGCCTCCCCGTGGTTCGTCCATGTCATCAGATGAATGTCCTCATGCAGGCGACAGATCTCGGGCCGCGCCTAGGAACCCCTCATAGGCGGAGGACCAGGACGATCACGGCCAACCACAGCGATTCACTGATTTGAATCGGCACCATCTGCTGCAGTCTGCCGCGGAGGGTCTGAAAATTCAGTCGCTAGACTCGGTACCAGACATAGTTACTACTGCTGGGTAGGTGGCGTGGTTCCTTGCTTACTTCGCAGAGCCAGTTCGCACAGCCAATGACACCGCCTTATGCTGTGAGACCACACTGGCACACACCAGCCGTGCTACGGCAGATGCGGTGACACATTGATGGCTGGCTGATCACGAAGAGAATTGGAGGAGCGAGGGAATCTATTCGCTTCGCTTCATACTTCCCATGCTAAAGGTGAGGTTGGATAATCGGGCTCGTACCGATACTCGGTTTACTTACGGTTATTTACCAGGGACACAATTGACCAATCAGGGTGTCAGTAATAACTAAGTAATAATTGAATAATTTATAAACTGTTGAATGTTGCTTCTGAGAACAATCAACAGCTGTTCACTTTCTGAGTACCCAATAACATTCGCCCAGTTTCAATTATCTCGATCAGCTTCATCGTCATCGCTGCAAGAGAATGCGATCAACAGATAAATGAATATCACATGCAAGCATCCCTTCCGCGAAGCGCCATTGGACGAGACGCAGCATGTGGCAGGACTTATCATATGCAGTATAGTTCAAGCCTCAAGCCTATTGATATCACAGTGAACCATATTATCATCCCTCTTTTAGCAATATTATATAGACGTGACATTCTGTGTTTCCTCGACCTCAATTCACAGAACTCGGTAATCCCACGAGCCCCAGTTCAGGCTCCATAGTCACCCACTCCTTTGGCCCGTACGGGGCATTCTACTAAGCATGTAATTACGGACTAGTCATGCCACTCGGCGTCCCACACTCGGCTCAAGCACATGCAATAGTCTAGTGCTCAGATCAAACCGAGCACCATCACAAATCACTATCGTTTCATGCAATATTACATAACTGATTACCTGGTAGTTACTGTTGGAAAACAAGAAGAGTCACTTGAAAATTCTAGCAACCTCGCATGTGATAATCAACCGAAGATCCAGATATTGGTCTCTGTGATATCAATACATGTAATATATAATGGACGTCCCCACCTCCGGTTTTTTCTCGTCTCGGGGCCTTTGACCGATTCAGCAAGGACTATCATCGGTCTCCAGATGGGGAGAAGGGAGAATAGGCGGTATGTACTTTGAACTACGATCTGCGTACCGCCAATACAGTGCATGTAATGCACGATAACTAATTCCATCATGCCGTCCATCTTACATCAGCTCGATATTAATTAATAATCGAGCCAAATAGATAATTCAGTGATAATAGGAATATAGGACCATCATATGATCATGCTACTATTTTGCACATGTACTACAGACAGTGCTTCTAATTCCTAACTATACAACATTGAAGATTCCGTTGGGGCATGACCCGTTTTGTTGAGGCGTTCGGCCTTACCGATTTTTACGTGGCGGCCGGGATCGGCTTGGCGGGGCCTTGGGCGTGGCAATACTTTCAGAAATCTACTAATGATGCCTCAGGCAGAAGCCGCTAAGATTGGTGCTAGTTAATAGTCTAATCTGAAATTAGTACGTAGAAGATGTACATTCGTGATCTGTAGACTGTATACTTGTATCTATTTACAAACGACAATAGTCATACTGGTAGATATAGGTTATATGGCCACACGAGCCTCCGACTCAATCAGCCCCGGATTCCCTGACTCCAGACTCACCGTCGTCTTCCTAAGGTCCGGCAGGACTAAGAGCGTCTCGCCGTGGTTCTTATAATCGACCTCGCTGGGTACTTGCCGCCGTTGCTGTGCCGGCCACGAGGGGGTGATATTACCGGGGGCTGGCGAGGGTGATTGGACAGCGATTGTAGCAGACGTCGGCGTCGCTGCTCCCCCCGACACCACGGGTTCGTTGATATATGCCTTGATTTCGATAGACGGTAGCAGTAGATTCCCTGCCCTCTGCGGCAGCAACATAATAGCGAATGTGGTGCTTTCGCCCTCTGCAGCTGTAAAATGTCCTCGTCGTCGCCCGCCGATCAGCCATTGCTCTGGGTTGACGTGCATCTCGTATCCGAACTCTAATTGGCTGGAGTCTTGACTCTCGGTGCGCTGAAAACACCATCGTCGGGTATGCCGTAGAACTAGTTCTGCGGCGATCATGTGACCGACGGCGGCGTATGGATGTTGTTGTTGTTGTTGAAGTGGTGGTTGTCCGGCTAGATTCTCGGTATAGAGACGTAGTTCGGCAGTGTGGACCACTTGAACTTCGGGCACGTCGACTGGAATGACGATGTGACGACCGAGTAGGGCTGGATCGGGGTCTGGGAGGGTAAATACGGTATTTGACTGGTTTCATCAGCACACACACAAACACACCACACCAGATAAACTCGGCTATGATAGGAGAGAAGAAGGGTATGATGGAAGGAGGAGAAATACCTTATGCCACTCCACAAGCCAGTCGCGAACCTCTTTCCTGAATGGCTCGCGCAGACTGCTCAGCACCGTATCCCAATGCACCTGATTGTAATTTAAGACTTCGACCTCGCGTAGTAGACCAATCGCCTCCATGTCCGACGTCGACAGCTGTGTGCGGAAGGCATCAACAATATGCGGAGTCAAGAGACGCATGAGCGACTTATGCTTGCTGTGCATAATCGCTGCGACGAATTTTTGCTTGATTAGTAGCAGACACTCCTCGTCGAGACAGGTGAACTGCACGGTAAGCCGCAATGATCGCTTTGACTCATTCGACTGCGGTGTACGGCCGTCCCGTAGCTTGATTTTGTAGATTATAGAGGCTGCTTGTTTGGGGAATACGTCATACGCTACAGGCCCGCGCATGCCGCAGTCGACTTGGTATGAGTCTGATTCGGGGATATCGCAGCCAAGAACTCGAAGCGGAATCAGCATTGCTGGGCTGACCGTAAAGCGGGAGAAGAGGACATCGTCTTTGAAGATGTCCTGTACATTGACGCTAATGGGTAATGTTGATATGATGGAGCTGGCGGATATATATGTGAATTTACCCGTGTCCGTTTCGTAGATAGCTTCTAGCCTTGCGGATAGCATGGTGTGGTTCTCGTCGACGCTGTACGGTATGCGGAATCGCACGGACGATTCGGGAGCAAAGTTTACAAATTCTAAACTCGCTAATTCCGGTTGAGGCGTCATTTTGATATCTCCACCTACAACGATAGTCTCTGCAATTCGCAAGCGAAGACCTGCTGTTGCAGGTCGTACGCGGAGCACGCCTTTCGAGATGTTGTTGCGTCCACTGTCGACTTCAACTTCGACAGTCCTCAATTCCTCTAGGTTAATGTAATGCGGAGTTGTTAGTCTCGCCTCGAGGCCGGTTGTAGGTGGATAGCACCATATATACGGCCTGACTTCTTCTTCTGTGCCTTCTGGTTCCCTGAAACCTGGGGGTAGAGCTGACGAACTACTACCTCCGCCATACGTAAAAACGACATTTTTGATCCGCATTTCGATACGATCAACGAGGTATTTCCCTTGCAAGGTTGTCTAGATTGGTCGGGTTAGCATACCGTAAGATCGAACGCTAAAAAATTACTTACTGCTGAACCGACAGACATTGTTGAAGTCGATGACTTTATTACAATCTCTTCTCCACGTTCAAGCCATACCTCATGGGCTTGCAACCCACCCGCGCTAACGAGCCTCACCTTCACCGACTCAATTTTGATCTCACTACCCAGTAAGAATCGTAACTTGAGCTGCATCTGGAAGCCATCCCTATCTTCGTAATGTTTTATCTCGGGATTGACATCAATATTGCCGAAAAAGCTCGACAACGGGACACTAATCTCTCGAGAAAGTTTCGCAGAAGCAAGAAATAAACTCTCGATGTATGGATCTATAATACTTTGGTCTGTTGAATCCAACGAAGCAAGTAATGATTTCTGTCGTATTGAAAGGCCCGATTGCGTATACGAGGCGTACTGCGATAGCAATCTCAACATTGCACGCACATACTCGTCGTTCTGATCTAGCTTTTGCAA
Source organism: Talaromyces proteolyticus (assembly GCF_021365285.1). Classification (NCBI taxonomy): domain Eukaryota; kingdom Fungi; phylum Ascomycota; class Eurotiomycetes; order Eurotiales; family Trichocomaceae; genus Talaromyces; species Talaromyces proteolyticus. The sequence goes on from NW_025764281.1 coordinate 380,425, forward strand.
ACACTGAGTATATAGCTCCAGTACCGTGCCTTCCAACGTGGCCCATTGGCAGTTTTCGTAAAAAGTAGCAAGTTTTCGAAATAAAATCGCTGCTGTGTCGTAATCCTGCTGATGGAATCTCAATGCGGCTATCTCTGCCATGGAACTTTGTGCGGATCTTGTTCGATTGGCGGTAACATAGTGACGGAACATCTGATCTGTCCATTCTTCGAAGCAAATATAGAACTGGTTCTTGGAAAAGAGGGCCGTGGTTAACACAGGCAAGTCAAGTCCGGCTGATTGAAAGGGTACGGAAATTGTTTTCTGGTCTGGATGGTCACTCTTGTGTTCATTCTCATCAAGCGAGACCTCTTCCAAACCATCCCCTTGGAGAAGAGAACTAGGTCGATCAAAAAGTACTCCAAACTCACTCCACTTCTGGACCCAACCGCGACGTTCCCCAATCTCTTCAAGGATTCCTCTCGCTAGTTGACAGAGTTCGCCTCTTCCGGACGAGAGATCGAGGCTGCCAGTCTTGGCCGGAGCTAACTTTTGAGCCGCGACAGCTTTGTCCTGGTCAGCTGTTATCAGAGAGCTGGACCGCCTGGGGATATTGGTTCCTGGGTCAGCAGCTGGTGGCCGATCTGTCGAGCTTTTGGCATGTTGTAACGACGACTCAGGCAATGCAAGGGAGGGTGTTGCAGTCTGAGACAATATTTGACAGACAGCTGCATATGTCCATGAAGAAACTAGATTATTGATGACATTCGTTTTCTTCGCGATATCGATCTGTTCAGTGATATCTGCCAGAGCGCATTCGATATCATATCGAAGAGTGCGAGCAGCCATGGTTATGAATTCCATTGCTCGATCACATATCTCGGCGAGTAGCCCTAGGTCTTCCTTTCTATTAACTGAGGCTGGGCCAGAGCTTGAATTTCGTTTGTTCTTCAGGGATGGTGCTTTGGCGGCTTTGAGGAGTATGTTCAACTGTCGCGAAAAAACGTAGGCGCGAAAATCAAATATGGAGATATTGTTTGCCAAGATCATATCTCTGTACGGTTTCTTCGCAGAATCCAGAGGAAAATACTCCTCATCAAGACAGACACTGATTTTGGCTGTGCTTTCTTTTTCTTCATTCGTAGCTTCATCTGCCAAATCCTGCTTTCCAGCAGCTTCGATAGCAGCAATCGCCTTCTCCTTCCTGTCAGCACCGTAGTCAAGAAAGCCACCACCGTGCTGATCGCCAGTACCAGATAGATAGCTCGTCACGACACTTTCCAACCCCATTGCAAGCTCATCATACCCAACGAGAGCATCCTCCAACAACCCGACATTCTCAAACCCCCTGGCCAATCCTTCTTTCAAGATGAAGAAAGTACAAAAATTCCACCCAGGCAAGCTCCGCTGCGAATCCTTCTCTCTAATATCTTCCTCATACTGTGCGACGCGCAAATCAAACGAAGTCAAGATCGCATTCTTGATCATATCCACAAAATCATTGAGCTGATCGACCAATTCTGAATGGTCTTGTGGCGACTGGCCTTCCTTGGTGAGTCGAAGCTGGGCAACACGATCCACAGCCGGCTTCGACGACCCGTTGAAATCGGCCTTGACCTTCTCTAATATCGACGTTGAGCCGCGACCAGGCCACTTGGAAGCTACCTTATCAGGATTATCACCGTCCTGCAAAACATGCAGAATCAACCACTCGCACGCGTCATGATTCCCCTGACCTCCTCCCGCTCCGCCGCTTGTCTGCTGCGACGCCGAGTGCGCTTTGATCCAATCCCGCAGCGCTTTCCTCGCCGACGTCTTGTACACCTCGTTATCATCGCAGCGCAACAAGTAGATTTTCAAATACGGAGTCTGGCGTAAGCCTGGAATCTGATGGCGGCGCAGAGGCGCGGGGCTCGAGGTGGTGGTGGTATCATTGGATTGTCTCTTCTCTTCAACGGCCTGGGAAACGACCAGATCAACGTTTAGCGATTCGATGGAGCGCGCGGGTCGCGTGGGTGATTTCCAGTGCAGGTTTTTTAATGGAAGTCTCTTTGCGAGAATGGATTGGACTTCGGGGAATAGGCCAGATGGATCGGTGCATTCAACTAGAAATGGGGTTAGACTCTTGTTGTGATGATACGAGCAGCTAGGAGAGAATACCAGTGACCTTGCTCAAGCCAGTCTCATTTGACGGGTCCATCATGTACCCAACGACTCTTGGGCTATGAGGCGGTCCATTCAAGACACCATTCCGCTTGACCGAAAAGAAAGAGAGGCGCTATTATTTCGTTATCGTGTAATGTTTCCATGATGTGCGGCCTTGCGGTTCTTAGATGTCCGCACGGACCACTTTGATTGATCTTGGCATTCCCGCGCCGCAGATATTATTGTTTATTCTCTTATAGTAAGAAACAGCAATCTAGTTCAGATTTGGATTATAAACATAAGGTAGTGTGTACAATATATACATGAATGCCTTTCTCAGAAGCCCCGAGAGCCATTTGGTTATCTGCGTAGCCGCAAAGAAAAAAAGAAACTAAACGCTGTATAACATTAAATATCCTTCCTCAAGACAAGAAAAGCTCCTCCAAACCAGTAGACAGATATCTAGGGCAAGCAATACATTGAAAACAACGTAGAAAACAAAAGAGACCGGGAAAAAAAAGGGTAACACGTATGAGCTATTGGCGAAAGTTGTTCATGTTGCAGCGTTAACGGTACGATGTAGGTATCGGTTCTTGACAAACTCGTATCCATCCGAAATACCATGCCATAAACCCGGAACAAAGTTTCGTAGCCAGAGACCCAAGAAAAGGAGCAACATTGGAATCTAAATAAAAGTAAGGTTAGTTTGGAAAACAAAAAAGACGATTTATACTTACCCAGAAGAAGTACAGGTTCTTGTCCTTCCTGAGTCCTTTCATCTTCAGAGCCTGCTGGTGTCTTAGTTTTTCTTGCTGTTCGCGGGAAATAACAGTCTTTCGACCGATCCTAATGTCGGTAATCTCGTCATCTGACTCGGGTGAGGCCGACGAGGAAGGTTTCGCCTCAAAGTGTTCGTCAAGCGCTGTTTCTGCAGCTGCCCTAATCAAGGACTGTTTCTTGAGTTCATGGTCACGATCTTCATCCACTTCTTGATGTGGATATAGCTCTTCATAAGCAGGGAGCTCATTAGCAGCTTGAGCAGAATTGCCTTTCAGCAAATCCCACCACCCGTCCCTCGGTGACCAGGAGGAGACTGGCCTATTAGGCACCAAATTGGTAATCCGACGCATCATCGGGTAAGCCTGGTAATCAGGTAAAGCAGGTATTGGGGGAAGAGCGGGCAAATTCGGGAAGGCTCTTCCAACACTTTGCTGGAATTGGTGGATCTGGGTTGCGAGATGATTGCGCCATGCCACCAAAGCTGCTGGTGGAGACGGGTTAGGAGCACCTTCTGCCTGGACGTCTGCTTCCGCTGGAGCATTAACACCATCGACGTGTACGCTTCCCTCCCTAGAGCGGGTATAGTAGAGAGAAGATGCCGGGTCAGGGTGGATACTCGATCTCCGAGAAGAGGAAATGTACTCGATTTCTTCATCATCGGTGGCAGATTCCTCACTTTCTTCTGATTCTTCTTGGGGATAATTGAATGAACCAGATGCCGAAGAAGTTTCCCAGAATGAGCTCAAAGAAACAGAGCTACTATGGCGGCGACGGAGAGAAGGAGAGGAACCGACGCTGCGAGACCGGTAATGGCTGGCAGGAATAAGCGCAGCTTGGTGAGCAGGTAGAGATATCGCAATATCAGCAGGAGTAAAGCCCCGGACGCTTCGAGCCAAGGCATTGGCACCAGCAAGACGGAGACGGTGAATAATGTGGGCATGTCCACTCAAGGCAGCAAAGTGCATTGCGCTGTGTCCGTTCTTATCCTGAACATCGGGGTTTGCTCCTCTGGCAAGAAGCCCGGCAACGAATCTCGTCAGTCCCAAGGACGAAGCGAAATGTAGCAGTGTAAGACCCGTAATGGACCGCAAGTTGTACTTTGGAGCACGGGGACTATCATCAAGGTCAATAAACTCGAGATATGTGAGCATTTTAGAGTCTAAGTCGCTTGTTTGGTTCTGTGCATTGAAATTGGGAACTTGTCTCTGTCCATTGCTGCCCCCTTGAAGATCATTTTGCAAGTTCCACAACGCAGTCTGATCACCTCCCATGATACGCTGAGCTGTTTGGAAGGCATCGGTGGGGCTGCGTAGTTTTTGACCAAGAATGCTGAGAGCCAATCTATACATCTGAAGCTCTCGATCGTCCACATAGCGGAAGAAGTGCTGTTGCTTGGGAAGTATTGGCTGAGTCTGGGGAACCTGACCAAATGTCGGATGCTCATGCTTGAAAACCACAGGAACAATGCCAGGCTGAAGTGCAGGTGGTGTAAGACAATTCAAGCACTTATCACCCCAGAAAGTAGTCGTCGTGGCGAGAGTGTCTCCGAAGACGACTTCCATGCCTGGATAAAACCCACTACCTAGAAGGGTGACCTCTGTTCCACCAGTAGTTGAGCCTTCAGCTGGCACAAGTTTGTGAATGATTGTTGGCAAACGATTTCCAGCATTTGTCATATGAGGCCACGCTTGGTTTACGGGATTAGGTCCAAGCGGCAAGCCATGAGCGGGCTCAGCAAAGGTGTTGCGCGAGGTCAATCCAGGCGATCCTTGGCGACTTGCGTGGGCTGAATTGGGAGCTGATCCAGTTTGGGCGAATCCATCTACGCTCTGAGTTTGTGGTAGATAGCCAAAGTAAGGATTGCTGTCATGGCCGTTTGGCGTTGGTGGACCATTACCGAAACTAATCGGTGTAGCAAATGGTCGCTCAACCGGTGAGACGAGTCCCCGCGTACTGGATGCATATTGCCCATTTGCAGTAGACGAACTTGTTGAAGGTGCGGATTGAAGTCCGTCCAGCTTTGTCATAGTTAAACCCGTGGGCAGCTTTCCGGAATTGCTGTGCTTCCGACGTTTGCTCGATGGCCCTGGGTGTTCTGATGGAGACGCTTGCCTGGACAAGTTGCGTGGGGTCGCCGAAGAAGATGGTGTTCCAGCGGGCTGAGGAATAGCAAAGGCGCCTGGGGTCATTGGATATTGAGAAGCATACTGCTGTTGCAAGCTTTGAAGGTCTGTAGTAGACGATGCACGAAATGTTTTCTGACCGACACTTGTAGACTTTGCGGCATCCTGACTAGAAACAAAGACACCAGCACCAGGAAGGTGTGTCCCATCTGGAAGTGCAGAGCTAGGAGCTGCAGCAACGGTATTAACTGCCGAGGATGCAGAGTGTGTCTTGTGATCGTCCGTAATCATGATGGAATTAGTAGTCGCTTGAGCGACCACATTATCGAGATGATCTTTTATTGTAAGAATAACCCTAACACTACGTTAGTTTGCACAACAATCGATGCGACTGAAAACACTCACTGAAAGCCAAGCTTCTCATTTTGATGTCGACAGTAACACGCTATGCGCATTGGCAACTCAACCTGCATAGCTCCTGGAGGTGTGAAAGACATGGACGAATCTTTGGGCGGTTCCACCCAATTCTTGATTTCATGAGTATTGAATACGATGACTCTCTTGTCCTCGTTTTTCTGAAAGAGCTCATCCTCATCAGGTTTTCTTTGCTTCTTTCTTGATGCCCGCTTTCGTTCTCGCTGGATACAACCTTGACATATTTTTACTTCTCCACCATCCAAAGGTTTGTCATCATCATCTTCTGGTGATTTTCCTTCCTCTGTTGGCGAAACGGGTGAAGCTCTTTTCACTGCTTCCCCGCGAGCCCTTGCAAAAGCCCTTTCCAGCTTGGCTTTATCCTGCATTGCACTAGAACATACAAGAGTAGTGTACAACTCAAGAATTTCAGGTGATCGACCCACTTCCGGTTTCGCAAGGAACTTTGGTTTAGAGATAGTGTGTGTTGGTAGACGCAATTTTTGAACACCACCAGGAAGCGGAAATAGAGTAAGTCGGATGGGAATCTGAGTTTCGACTCGAGATTTGAGTGATGTCGGATGTACATGTAATATGGGACGGTTTCGACCGCGCGAAACTGCATTGGCGTGGGTAGGGGATGGAATAGAATATTCAGGTGTTCCAAAATGCATGCTGATGTGAGAAATGTTCGTATTCGGAGGTGACAAGGTTGGGTTGAGAGGGGAGGCGGTGTTTACGGAGAAGGCGCCAAAATTGTCCTCTAGAGCTGAAGAAGGAGAGCGGCCGCTCCATTGCGAAGATCCAGAGCGTGCATGGGGGTGATGAAGCTTCGATGTCATGGGTGATGCCTCTCTTGACCTAGGAGAATAGAAAGGAGAAGCGGAATGTTGGCTCTTTAAAAGTGATAAATCATTAGCTATGTAATAGGCTCATTAGGAATTAAACGAACTTACCAATCCGGAGGCTTTGTATTGATTCAAGTGATTCATAGTTGTAGCTGGACTGCGGCCTTGCTTTATGGAAGCTCCAGGCGCAGAGACGCCGTCTATTGTTAATGGAGTCGGACTGCTTGCTGCACTTTCAAAATCAAATGCTGAGTCCATCACCCTGTTGCTCGATTCTATATCGGCATAATTGGGATTGAAACCGCCTATATTAGCATCCATACCAAACAGATTGTCATCCTTCTCAGAAAAGGTCTGAGGGTCCAGCCATCCATCCCCATTGAAATTGACCGCATTTTCACTGTGGATGGCCGAGCCGACAGATGAATTTCGACCATGATCGCCGGGGGATTCAGCGGATGAAGAGGGACTTGAGTTATCACCTGGGGATTCTGAAGATGAGTCCAAGGTAAATGTGTGAGGTCTCTTCAAGGCTGCGGTGCCCCGTACTTTCTTCTTCATTTTCACATCTGAGGTGGAGGGGTAGGACTCCATGTCGTTTCCGTTACCGGATTCCGACGGGGTAATGAAAAAGTCGTCCAGGTCTCTTCCGCCCTCATTAGCAATATTTCCATTGTTCAAAAACTCCATGTCGCCGTCGTGATACAGTCCGTTCATGTCGACGTCCAGCACAATGGGGTCCAAGTGAGGAAACGCCGGTGAGGATGCGGACTCCATCGGTCTCATCCTGGCAGTCCACCGATTCCAAGTAGAGAACTACACTGTCTAGCGGCAAAACATGTAATAAGTTGACAGGCTGAGAATGTCGACTATCGGCGGTGATTAACGACGGGTTAAGGTCGTTGAGAGTAATCCCAACCACGCATCAACATAAACGGAATGCTGATCGCAGGAGATTCAAATTATCATGCCGTCTGTCCCGTCGCACAGTTCCTATCACGGTGCAAAACTTAATAGGCTACTCGAATGCGGGGCGTGAGCAATGCTTCAGACGGCCAAGGGCATTGAGTCGGACCGGGAAACTCGGTGGGAGGCGTGTCGGTGAGGGTGATAGCGACAGAGAAGAGGCAGGGGCGTGTCCTCGGGGATCAGACTTCAGCGGTAACAGAGAGACTCGAAAGGGATATTAGGATCGTCAAGTGTTGGCATGGACGAGAGTTCTGAAAGATCAAGAACCGCAGCAAAGATGCAGTTGCCTGGCGAAGTTGGTTGAGAATCGAGATGGGCTAAAGTCTTGTCTTGTCCTAGATTAGCTTAGCGGTGCCCCAAGCGGTCTGTGCGTATGTGGATGCCTGAAGCCTGAGGCCACAACATCGTTACGCCTCACCCCTCTGCCCTGAAACCTGTTCAATCTGAGCGACTACAACTACATTATAGACAGTGAAATGTATAAGAAAAAGGTTAAAAAAAAAAAGTTAAAAAAAAGTAACGCGTCACCTGCAGGATTCGAACCTGCGCTCCCGAAGGAACTGCCTTGGTATATATTTAATCAATATGATAGCAGGGCAGCGCGTTAACCACTCCGCCAAAGTGACATTGGTGAGACTTGCTCCGTTTGCTACCATAACGAATCGTTGTTTGCAATATTTGAAGAAGATATGAAGAACTCGAATTAATGGAGCAGCCCCGACTCTCCTTATCATAGCCGAGCTAAACCATTTTAAGCTAGAGAACATTGAATGCGATTGAAAGGTCCCAGGTTGCAATTTTTCTTTGCATAGATAACAGCATTTATTGGAAATAAGAATTTGGTCTGATTCTAGGCTGCTTTAACCACCCAAATACAACAATAGAAGTGGTGACTTTTCTGCTGGCCTCCCTTATGGAGTTTCATTGGCTCAGTCCGTGATGATAGGTCTCACTGCCAAGGCGCAGTTGCCTGAATCTAGTCGAAATATATATCAATACATGTAATAGGTGGCTCAATTTATTGTCAACTCATCCACAGGCCGGATCCGTCAAACTTGACGAAAGTCAACACACAGGAATGCCATAACCAACGTGTAACTGCTGCCGCCAAGGCGACGGAAATGAAGGTAAATGTATATTATATTTGGATAGATGATGATTAGGATAACTCCTCAGCTCAGAGTTTCGTACGAAGATTGAATATAGAGTACGTGTGACAACGCCAAAACTAGTAGCGTGTGGGGGAACCGACCAATCTAAACCAAGGCATCTCAGTGAGTCATCTCGGTATCAATCTTAAAATCCCGATCAAACTTATCTCTCTGGTGTAGAGTATTGAACCTTCCTAAATTCAGATCAAGATGGCAGACCACATTATTCCTATTTTACTTCTCCCTCAACATGCCAAAGTCACCACCTCAACCCTTCCACTCTTGAAGGCAATCCAAAAAGTTCTGAATGAGTCATACACAGCTAAATATTGTGCGCATCCCGAAATCTTTGGAACGAACCATATTCGTCTAGGCGACCCGGCACAGCTAGCAGAAATTATTGGTGAAGATGGCTTCACCATCGTGTTGCTTCGTGTCTCATTAGTTGGAACGAATCAAAAGCGACAAGTATGCGAGGTTGTGGCAACAGGTAGTGTCAAAGACTTTGGTGACGAAGACGTGGAGACATACGTTCAATGGAGTAAAAATCTGGGTGGTAGAGATTGGATAGAGAAACAGCAACAACAACAACAGCAACAACGAGATGGCAGCGAACAAGTCGCTGAACAGGAACAGAGGAAGGGGAAGGTGCAGAAGTATGAGGTTACCGCTTTTGCTGTATCACCGCATTGTCAAGCTTCTGGGTTAGGTGCTCAGGTATTGAAGGAGATTCGTTGGCTGCTATCAGATGATGGATCTGGACATGGTTCAAGATTACAGCATATCATTGCTAACGGTGTAATCATGACTGATGGTCTGGAGCTGGCAGGCAGCCTTCCAATAGAGGGAATTGATCTCGATCGACATAAGGAGACCGAAGCAAGCACAGACATTGAAAAAGCGGCAGTAGACCTCCAAAATGTACCTAAATTGAAGCTGGTATTAATGGTTATCAGAGAGCTAGGCACTGAGTCATATTACCAACGACGAGGTTTCAAGACTGTCTGGTCTGGGACGGTACCGGTGGGTATGTGGGATTGTAGAAAAGAGTGTACGATGGTATACATGGAAATGGAACTAACGTAATAGGTTTTCCAAAAAATTCTTATTCATAGGGTGAAGTCTGAGATATCGCACTGTCAGGGTCCATACGGAAGAGGAAATCTATTATTTCTATCATTTAAACTGTAGATTGTCGCGCGATAGAAAGATCAAAATTCAAAAGCTTGTAATAAGATATAAATAAAAATAAAACAAAGCACTTCTGAAACACCGAAGATTTTTATATAGATTTACATCTAAACATTACTTTATTCATCGAGCTTATACACTGCATCCTGAAAAATGATCAATATGGTGAGGCAAAGTATCAAATTCACTAGTAACATTGAAAATTATTTGCATATCTGATTCCAAACTAACCCCAAAAAATTAATCAGAAGGCGTAAACTCCCAAAGTTGTTTCGATTTTCTTCATATTATTAATTCTCTGGACCATTCGAAAATTGACCTTGGGCCGCGCGAGCAATCTCTCATTGAGTCCTCTTCCTCCGTTTTAACGATCTGGCAGACTGATCTGAAACCTCATATGTCGTCAGGACATTTATTGACAATGGTTAAGCACAAATAATATGTGTTTCCAAGATATGCGATCAATATACATGTTTCTCTTTTATCTTTTTAATATATGTCAAACTGGCGGTTAGTCTAGTTTGCATCAAGAATATTAATTATGGGAAATAAACAGAGACTGGCATGGGCGTCATAAGTTATGTCTTATCAAGTGTTATACTAAATAGATGAGGTTTATGCAGCAAGAGGCAAGGCGACCCGCACAAATTGTTTCGTATTCTAATTAATTCAGTATAGAATAGCACTCCCGTTAAAATCGCCGGCGCTAAATGACGTTGAATGTGACTGGTGAGACGATGAGATCTTGGCGTCAATAATAATATTAATAGGTGCAGACGAAGCGACAGCTCTTAGTGGTTTCATCTAGCCTATCCGACTATCCCCGCTCATATCACTGCATCAGATCACCCAATCAGACTACATCCACTGACGCCAATTTTCCACGGCCTGAAACGAAATCACAGTTGATAGTCTATCAGAGTCCAAAATTATACTCCGGCGATTATGTATTTTCCACCAGTCATTGATGCCATGGTTAAAAACGAGGCCGCCGGCGTCATGCCAAGGGTAACTCTATTCGAAACACAGTTCCTCAGGACCGGATTCTAACCTCTTCAATGACTCTAATCAATCGTTGAGGGTCTAGATCGCGCTCACGAAGGCGAAATGACAGGACCGATAGTTGTCAGTCCCCGGTGACAACATTAATGGTGGCGGTATATCATCTGGATCTATAACCAAACATTCAAATATAAAATCAGCTCTGTCCGAAGCAGTCTTCATTTTGTCCATCGACTGTCGAAGCATACTCTTTCTTTCGTTCTTTACCTTTCAAAAGCTTTGTTGATCAAGGCAATTCCATTCCTTTCCGTATTGATTACGACACTGAACATTTTCTGTTTCAATTTATCCATTCTTTCTGAACTCCAAACATCGATAACGAGATGCCGTTCACTAAAATTGCTTCACTCTTTGGAGCTTTAGCCCTGGCTTCGACTGTTTCTGCTCATGGCTACGTGCAGGGTATTGTCATTGGCGACGAATAGTACGTGGGAGTCGCATGAGAAGTGTTGTACGTTCTGACTAACATGATGACCTAGCTATTCTGGCTATATCGTGACTCAGTTTCCCTACGAGTCAGACCCTCCAGCGGTCATTGGATGGGCAACTACAGCTAAAAATCTGGGCTTCGTTGATGGCAGCGAGTACAGTGGTCCAGACATCATCTGCCACGAAAATGCAACCCCCGGAGCATTATCTGCCAAAGTTGCTGCTGGAGGCACCGTTGAGCTCCAATGGACTGTTTGGCCTGACAGCCATCACGGGCCTGTTATTGATTACCTCGCCAACTGCAACGGCAACTGCTCTTCTGTGGACAAGACGGCATTAGAATTCTTCAAGATCGACCAACGCGGTCTCATCAACGATGCTGATGTTCCGGGCACGTGGGCTAGCGACCAGCTCATTGCCAATAACAACAGCTGGACTGTAACGATTCCATCTAAGATCACCCCTGGCAACTACGTTTTGCGTCACGAAATCATTGCTCTTCATTCTGCCGGCGAAGAAAATGGGGCTCAGAACTACCCTCAGTGCATCAACTTGGAAATTACTGGCAGCGGTACTGACAGTCCTTCGGGGACACTTGGGGAAAAGCTCTACTCCCCCACCGATCCTGGCATCCTGGTCAATATCTACACTTCTCTTTCCACATATGATATCCCTGGACCGGCACTTTACGGCGCTACAGCCACTGGCTCGGCGACTAGTGCCGCCGCTACCACTGTGCCAGTGTCTACCACTGCGTCAGACCCGGCAACCGTTGCGCCAGTCACTACAGCTGCTTCTACAGCTACATCAATCCCTCAGGGCGTGGTCACCACGCTGGTCACAACAACCAGACCAAGCACTCAAACGTCAACCCCTGGTGCTGGAAGCCAACCTGACCCAAATGAACACCATAGCCATCCCCCTTCACCCTGTCACCTGCAATGATTTGCTAGTAATCACCCAATACTGAGGACATGTGAGGCTGTATGGAAAGTAAAATGCCAGATCGTTCGGAGCACGGTGTATTCAGAATTGATCCAATGACTGTCAGTACCCATAGACCCATTTACCAGTAAGTATTGCCACTGCAATAACTGTCAATCTACGATGTTTCTCCTCCACTATACGACTTCTCTTCGTTCGATTCTTGTTAGATAGTTGCCTGTCATCAACTTGTAAGAAACCTGATTTAAATTTAGAAAATCCCCATCGTTTCGTATTCACAATTATATGCGTATTTATTTATAGTTCATAATATTCAGATATTGGATGACTCATCCAAATCGAACTGTGGTAAAATCGACTCATCTAGAGTCATCTGAGCAAAGACCAATGATGAGCCGCGTGCGGAGTAAATACGGAAGCTGTTAGGTCATCGACACCCGCATTATTATTATTTATATCCTTGCCTTTTCAACATTGACCTTCAGATCTCTCAAACCTGCGCATTTACTGGCGCATCAAGTTATAAATTAAACCAGCCTCTAATATATTGTTGATTTATTGATTCAAGGCCAAATATTTCCAGCATGTTCAAGAAAAAACCAACGGTGAATACCAACTAACCCCGCAATACCCCTCACAACAGCATCCCAATTCTAACAATCGCAAGTCTAATTACTTATGAAGAGAATTTTTCTAATATATTGTACCTATAGATCAAAACACTTTCCCCCCTCCGTTCCTCCGACCGACGCAAAATTGCCGACCAGATCATCAAAGATTACAAAATTCCAATACCCGCAGCTGTTCCAGCAGAAGGAAGCTCGAGCGATGAGAACCCAGCAACAAAAGAGACAGCTAGCAACCTGACAACAATCCGAAACGCCATTCTTCCCGAAAACTCCCTCTCAGCACGCTTCACCACCACCGCAGGCCCGCAACTCCGCGAAGTCCAGGGCACCGTATACGTAGGCTCCCACCCGGAGTTTGCAGGCGAAGAGCGCATTCTGTGGTTCAAGCTGGAGCAAGGACCCGGCGCAGATGGACGGATATATCCTACTGTATACTCTTTATGGCACAACCCACGTATTGTGCCGTTGTTGCATACGCCAGAGTTGGTGATGGGGAAGCTTACCGGGGGAGCGGATTTGATGACCCCGGGGCTGGTGAATGGGCCGCCATTTCCTAGTGGTGCGGTGAAGGGCGCAGCCGTGGCGGTTTCGAGTACGAGGAGTCACACTGTACCGCTTTTTGTGGGTGTGTGTGAAGTTGATGTTGCGGCGTTGGGGGAGGTGCAGGGGAGTAAAGGGCATGCGGTGAGGGGGTTGCATTGGGAGGGCGATGAGTTGTGGGCGTGGAGCGCATCGTCGAGACCAGGGCAACTTGCGCCAGAGGTTCTGGAGGGTTGGGAGGATGAGGTGAAAGATGTTGAGGAGGGTTTGGAGGAGCTGGACTTGAAAGAAAAGGAAGCAGAGGAACAAGGCGGGGTGGCGTTGAAGGATGAGGAGGAAGAGGCTGTTGAAATCGAGCCGGAAAAGGAACCAACAGTTAAAGGTGTGTATGGTCCCGGCTTGGTATTATCAGCGCTCTAACTTTGGTTGTAGAGATTGAGGAGGCTTTTGTCAAAGCTTTTATATACTCGCTCTACCAACTCAAGAAGGACAACCCGAATGCACCAAACCATGGATTGAGTCTTCCAGTCCAACCTTCTGCACTGATCTCCAGTCTCATCACACCATATCTCCCGGTATACTCAACCCAACAAGCTCAATATTACCAAATCAAACGAACGAGCTGGAAAAACGTCAAAAAGTTCATCAAACATCTCGACAAAGAGCAACTAGTCAAATCCAAAGACAGAAATGGCCAGGAAACCGTCATCATTGATGTTGATTTCAACGACTACAGATTAGCCCAATTCACCCCCTACAGACTTCCCAACAGGAACATTGTCGAAAACTCTGGGAAAGCAGTGTCGAAACCGGCACAGGATGGCATCGACCCATCCGTCGGCCAGACAATCACCGTGCAAATTCTGTATAGGCCTACACAAAAACTAACCCCAACATTCTTCCCAGCACTCCCCACCTCTGACCCCAAAAATTATTATAAATATTCCGAAGTCTCCAGCCATTTAGACGAATACCTCTCATCTCAAAACCCGCCACTGATCTCCGCAACGAACCGACGAATTATAAAACTTAACCCATTCCTCGCAAACATAGTCTACAATTCTTCCTCCGCTGACGACCGAGCAGCTCTAGCCCGCGGCGAGGTAACTCGAGATGGCCTGCTCAAGAGACTCATATCTGACGCTTCCCTCCTGAACCCCTACCACGCGATCCTGAAACAGTCGCAGACGGTAGAAGACGTAAAACCAAAGTCGGGGAGTCCGCCCAAGGTGACGGTGGTGGTCGAAAAAAGGGGGTCGAATAAAACCGTGACCAAGGTTTCTGGCATCGAGGTCTTTGGGATTATACCCGCCCTGCTGGCTGAGGAACTGCAGAAGAAGTGTGCCTCCAGCACCAGCGTTGCCCAAGCGACTGGTGCGGTGAAGGGGGTGCTGGAGATTCTGGTTCAGGGGGATCAGCGGAATGCGATTGAGACCGCGCTGGAGAGGAGAGGGGTGAGGGGGCAGTGGGTTGATGTGGTGGATAAGACGAAGAAGAAGAAGAAGTAATGTAACGGATTCTATATAGCAAAATTGAGTCTAGTATAAGCACACTCAATATCGCCGATCAATAAAATACCTGAAGACGTGGTAACTAATTGTATATATGTATTTACTATTTAATAGCAGAATAAGATCTCGGCGAACGCTCCGATTTACCTGCGGGGCATATTGCGGGACCGCCGGGTTACTCCTGGCATAGAATATGGAGAAAAGTAATGTTAACTTTCTCATCATCTCAAATATTCAGACTTTAATTTACCCTTTGACTTATTTTTTTACCATTCGACCGAGTAACAGCTTGATAGTTGATAGTTGACCAAGATGACTGTCTACCACGTTGGTAAGCCTGCGCCTCCATATCAACTAATTGATTCCACTCTATCCAAGCTACAACATATAGAAAATCATCAACACATCATTCCCTCATCCACCCCTCAAAACCCAAACCAAACCCACTACCCACAACTAACTTCATATCTTCATCACAGTCCTCTTCCGCCTCAAACCCGGTGTAACACAATCCCAAATCACAAACTGGGCCCAAATCGCCAAAGACATGGTTGGAAAAATACCAGGTACCGCCTCTCCCCTTCCCTCACAAATAAAAAAAAAATACGCGCAAAATTCCAGATGTCTAATGGTTATGACTAATTTCCCACGTATAGGCCTCGTCTCGCTGCAAGCTAACCAGCCGCTTCCTATCTCCGTGCCCCGAGCAAAAGGGTTTAATATGGGGATTGTGGCGGTGTTGGAGAAACCGGAGGATTTGCAGGTTTATGCGACGCATCCGGCGCATTTGGAGTGAGTTCTTTTTTTATTTGGAAAAAATATATATATCTCCTTTGGGGTGTTTTAGGGTTAATGGTGTATAGGGTGCAGACGTTGAGGGAGGAGTTGTGTGAGGATACGTTGGCGTATGATTTGGAGTTTTAGGGAATAGATTTATGGGGTTTATTTATAGAGGTTAAATGAAGAGGTACGGTTCGGTATGAATTGTATAAGGATCAGGTGTCTGAGAAATAATGAAACCAAAGGTAATCGACATAGGCACATGTATGAAGATAAACATAACCTCGAAACACAAACGCCGGAGAATGAAAACCCTTGCAACCTTGCATATTTAAGCTTTTCCCACAAAAATTCAAGCGTTGATTCACTCTTCCTTGGTGTCGACCTTCTTGGCAGGGTGCTCATTGGAGCCATTGGTATCGGTCTTAGCTTCATCTTCACGGCCTCGTTTCTGCCCGGTTGTTGTCTCATCCGCGGTGCTCTTGATGACAGGAACGCCCCTGATGATACTGTTAGTAAATTTGATTAACATAGAGTGAATAGATGATATACCGAGCGTCTTTCTTGACGGAGCTTTTTGGAGATGAATCACGGCCTCGTCCCCGGCCGCCCCTATTGTTACGGAAGCCTTGCTTCTGGTCCTCGTTACGCCGCTCTCGCCAGTCACGGTTATCTTCTCGGCCCTGGCGACCACCACGACCACGGCCGCGGCCGCTGGCCCTGATTTTGCCCGAATTAATATCACGGACTTTCTCATCGCAGTATTCCTTCTTGCTCTTGATGATCAAGTCTTGACCCTTCCACTTCGGCTTGGGGTCCACAGCCAGAAACTTTTTCTGGGCTTCCTCAGAATCGAATTCGACGAAAACGCTTCCCTTGAAGGTTTTATCAAAGGCACGACGGAGACGAATTGCATTCGTGGGGCCGTAAGGAGCGAAGAACGCCTCAATGTCAAACTGCGTGTTTGGTTCTTCCTCGCCGAAGCCTTTGGCATAGATGCTGCGGGTCATGGCCTCGTTTTCAAACACCTTGACCACAGATGGATCAAGGAAATCGTTGACTGATTCCGGCAATGGGACCTTGCGACGGACCTTGGTTTCGTCGTCGACAAGATCCAGGGTTTCAGAAGTCTTCAAGGCCTCGACAATTGCACTGAAAGGCTGGAAGCGGCGCATTCGTTTGAAGCTGTGCAGGACGGAGAGTTCCACGGCGTGATTGGCGCTTCCACCGACCTTCTTGAGGAGGAAGTTATCCATGGGAAGGTTGGAGTCGGAGAAGTAAAACTCAACCTAGAGAAATTAGCCTTGGGTGCTCTAATCGTTTCGCACCTAGCACCAACCTGCTTCCTGATTTGCTGGGGGTCGTCGGTGACCTCTTGCGCAGTCAGATCTGACTTGATATTGTCACGGTAATTGCGGTTTCTGCGATCGCCATACTGCCGGCCCCGGTCTCGGTCTGCGGGCTTGGTTTCCTGGAGGGCTGATTCTTCACCAAGCTTGTTCGCCTGCGCAATGATGCGAGCTTCCTCTGCTGCTTCAGCGTCCTGATCAGCGGCAGGTTTCTCGGTCTTTTCGCTATCTCCTTTCAATTCAGACAGAAGGTTCTGCACATCCTTCTCAGCCTCTGCGTTGCCGTTGGCAGGCTCGGCGGCTTTCACTTCACCAGACATGGCGTATCGCTAGTTGGAGTCTGTGCGCCAGAGGAGCCAATGGGTCAAAATCGTAGCGGATATAGGGTGTTTTTAACGTGGTCAAAATAGAACCAAAGAAGGACAGGGAAATATGCCAGCCCCAGGTCGAGTCGCGGTGAAAAAAAAGCTGTTGCAGGATCGAGAACGATAAGGGAAAAAGCGGCGGGGAAAAAATTGACTCAGGCAGGTGGAGCTACGAAAACGGTTTAGCGCGTGTCAAGCTCCTTGATGCTGTATTAGATTAGCCTCTATGTTCTCGGTGGCTCAGGCGACTTGATACATCTCGCTATATAACTAGTAACACTCGATTAAAAGCGCCACTTTCCCCTTATAATTTTTTACAGGGTGGTAGATCTTCAATCTACGAGATATGATGTGTAATTTGCTTTGGATGAAGATGGAGACATGCTTGCGAATAGCAACTGCGATGGACGGATGCCTGCATGACGCGACTGCATAGAAAGCCAATCATCAAATAATCTGACCACGAGTCATGCCGCCTACAGCGGCGAGGAACATCTCGAGGAGCTCTGATTCGTCTGCGCACGCGTACTTACAGCCGCTCATCTAGTATCAAAGGATGTCTACTATATGAAGTACATAGTCTGTCTACACTGCTGATTCTACTGCAAATCCATACCTCTTGTTATTTCAATGCCCATTTGCAATTAAGCTAATATATAGATGGCATCGTGCAGTTTTAGTTCCTTAAATTGGACATCTAAACGACATACACATGTCTTCGCAGATCTGACGGCGCCTATGCGAAGCTCCAAGATGTAGAAAAGGAATGACAAAGGAATAAAATTGAGTGAAAGATTATGAACAATGCAAAACTTAATATCTTCTGGCAGGCGGTGTATCTTGCCGCGTGCACTTGACCGGCGCTTTCCTTCCATTTGTTTGCTGCTTCCACCGTCGACTCTTTCTGAGCCCCGACCAAGACTCATATTTAGCTGCGCTTCAACAAGCACTGCCATTCTCATTCTTCCTGATACTCCTAGCACTCTGGCAACCCGGATTATTGCCCATTAGGATCTCGCACGGAAAAGGTCTCGCTGTCCTATGAGATGTAGTCAGACCAGGGCCTCCAAGCTGATAGGTTTACCCAGCTTTTCTTACAGTCAAGTCAACAAACCGATTATCGATAATTCTTACCACAATGGACGACAGTGAAGACGGTGTGGTAGCCATGGCGCCAGGTTGGTCCGTAGCAGATGTGTGTCAATCAGAATGGGTCTCCCAAGTCATCGTGCTGACCAGCTCTGCAGATTGTTTATGTTAGCTTGCTAGCACCGCTTATATTGGCGGCTTTTCTTGAATGGTTTCTGTGGCTCGGCGCGTTTCTTTTTGGTCTCTGCAAGGTATATGCGAAAGCCGAACATTGGAGCTCGCGCGTGATTGCAGTTGTGATGATGATTTTATTCACTCTTCTTCGGTGGGTATCATGAGCATCCGTCTGAGTTGATACTGACTTGTGTTTTGTAGGGGGGTTTTCCTGCCTGTTATGTTATTCACGCTGCCCTTGCCTTCCATCATCACTCAGTATTTTCCTTCGAAGTTGGTAAAGGATTTGCAATGGTTCGCTTTCTACACTTTCGCGGTTCTTCTATTGCTTCCGTGGATCCTTTGCCTTTACAGGCTCGTGACAAATGAAGTCGGACGTTCGAAACGAATTAAAACTGCTTTGAATGCTGCTACTGCCCCAAAGGTCGTGGTGGTGATGCCGGTATATAACGAGGAGCCTGAAGTGTTGATCAAAGCCATCGATTCCGTGGTAAGAAGCGATTATCCTCCATCATGCATCCATGTCTTTGTATCATTCGATGGAGAACCCGCTGGCCATCTATGGGACCCAATAGCAGAACGACTTGGCATCCCTATTGGTGCAAGGAAAAAAGCTCAAAGCATCGATGTGCTCTACGAAGGTGTCCGAATTACGGTCAGTAGATTTTCTCATGGCGGAAAGCGGAATTGCCAGAAAAAGACTTTCAAGCTCATCGACAAGATATACACCGATTACGTGTCGCAACATGATGATTTGTTTATTTTGTTCATTGACTCAGACTGCATTCTCGACGAAGCCTGTATTCAAAATTTCATGTATGACATGGAGCTGAAGCCAGGAAGTCAACACGATATGCTCGCGATGACGGGAATCATCACATCGACCACAAGAACAAATTCTTTGATCACATTATTGCAAGACATGGAGTATATTCATGGTCAGCTATTCGAACGCTCGGTCGAGTCATGCTGTGGTGCGGTGACATGTCTCCCTGGTGCCCTTACTATGTTGCGATTCTCCGCATTCCGAAAAATGGCCAAGTACTACTTTGAGGATCAAATTGACAAGATCGATGACTTTTTCGATTACCTCAAATGCCACTTGGGAGAGGACCGTTGGCTTACCCATTTGTTTATGGTGGGCACGGTGAGACGATATCAGATTCAGCTCTGTACTGGTGCCTTTTGTAAAACTGAGGCAGCCCAAACGATGCGCAGTTTGATCAAGCAGCGTCGTCGCTGGTTCCTGGGCTTCATTTCGAATGAAGTTTGCATGTTAACCGATGTGCGGATTTGGAAACGTTATCCTTTGCTGTGTATTATTCGCTTTATGCAAGATACGATACGGACCACAGCTTTACTATTCTTCATTATGGTTTTGTCTGTGTCCACCACTGCAAACAAGATTTCGAGCTTGCCGGTTGGTTTCATTGCCGTCTCATTGGGGTTGAATTATGCATTGATGCTCTATTTTGGATACATACTCCGGAGGTTCAAAGCGTGGCTTTATCCATTGATGTTTTTGCTCAATCCTTTCTTTAATTGGTTGTATCTTGTATATGGCTGTTGTACAGCAGGCAAACGCACTTGGGGAGGACCCAGAACCGACGCCACCAAAGCAGACGAATATACTTCGCCTCGAGAAGCCGCAGAGCAAGCAGAAGCACAAGGCGACGACTTGAACGTCGACGTTTCCACGTTCCGCGAGTACGGAAATGCGGCTGAAAGTGTACCGCTTCATCCGACGGAGAGCATTGAAAGCCGCCTGGCTGACAGTTATCAGAAGCCATACAATAACGCCAATGACTCCGAGATGGCGCTTATGCGACACAACCGAGGCGTACTTTCAATGCCAGGCATACCTCTACATCCACGGAACTCATTCGACTCCACTATGACGGGTCAATATTCAATCAACCTCCCACGGCGCGTGGAAAGCCTCATGGATGAAGTTGAGCAGCGAAAGCTTCACATACTGCGGGAGTCCAAACGTTATTCTAGTATTTTAGCGAAAGAGGAAACGCAAAGCACAGCAGCATCACAAAACGAGGCTCCGAGTCCACCTCCTGTGGATAGACTTGGCTGGAATCCGCAGGCAACTCCAAGCCTTACTGGAATACCATACATCGATGGCGCCATGGATGCCAAACTACCTGCAGCAGCCAATACCGACCCCTTGAAACAACCGTCGCCACTTCACTTATCCACGAACCAAAATGACCTTAGGAATGAACCCACCGAAGATGGGTCCCAGGGAGATGCGAGCTCCTCTCTAACCAGTAATCCCGACAAGGCTGCGGAAAAGCCACGGCGGAAGCTCCGAGGGTTTATGAGCTTCGGCAGACGACACAGCGGACAGGAGTGATTTCGTATTCGTTACCACAACTTGAATTTTGATTGATTGCAATAGAGGCGTGAGCAGGACAGGCCACTTACCGTTCATGGTCTTGGTCGTTATTGTCTATTTCTTACAAGCGTATATTAGTCATTCCTCATTCTTTCTTTGGCCTATGTTTACCTAGAATTGACTGCCCAACGTGGGTTACAAAATATAAAGCGACAGCATAATGAATTCCGCCGTGCTTTGTGGTAGTCAATAATAAATCCAATCATTGCACATGTGATGCGCAGCAAATGACGAAAGGCGGTGTGGGTTCTGCCGTGGAAAAGGCACGCGGCGAGGCGGTGAGGCGAGCCCGAACAGTCCAGGAGGAGCCAGAAGATTCGATAGCGCTGAGAAAGGAAGCGCTTTTATACAGCCACTCGTAGGAGACCGTACACAGTAGAATTGTTTGTTCTCTCTATTCCCATCGCTAGCATCTTGATTTGATTGAATATATTCATTCCCTCTTATTAATATTGCTGTTAGTGGCACTGAGCAGGACAAGCCACGCCGCCGTACGGGCACAAAAATAATTGAAAAAAAAAGGCCCAACTACTTACCTCACTGGCTCCACCGGGCTGATCCACGCCTGTGCAAATTCCTCGCTCCGCTATCAGTGCCCGCACTCGTCCTCTTCCTCTGTTTCTTCTTCCATCTCCCTTCCGATTAATATTGATCGTGGACATATCATCTAGATTTTCGCCATGAGTGTCGTCGGTATTGATCTCGGTGCCCAAAGCACCAAAATTGGTGTGGCTCGCAACAAGGGTATTGATATTGTATGTTCTGCCCCTCCGCCCCTCATTCTGTCCATACTTTGCGCATACGCCATGCACGCGGCATGTACCGGAATTGTTCTAGCTAACCCTTACTTTTTCTATCGTTATAGATCGCAAATGAAGTCTCAAATAGATCCACGCCGTAAGTCACAATCTACCCCTTCTGTTTTCGGATTATTTCCCCGGCCTTTTCGCAGCAATGGACTGAATGGACTGACGGTGTGATGTAATAGGTCTCTTGTTGGATTCGGCCCGAAAAGTAGATACTTGGGCGAGGCAGCGAAGACGCAGGAGGTGTCCAATCTCAAGAACACCGTCATTGGCCTCAAGCGTCTCATCGGTCGCAGCCTGTCAGACCCGGATGTGCAGGTTGAAAAGGAATACAACTCGGTTGCTTTCTGCGACGTCGAGGGCCAGGTCGGCGTTGAGGTCTCGTACCTTGGTAAGAAGGAGAAGTTTAGCGCAACCCAGCTGGTTGCCATGTACCTGAACAAGATCAAGCAGACCGCCTCGCATGAGATCAAACTGGGTGTTTCGGATGTTGTTATTAGTGTGCCCGCCTGGTTCACAGACGTGCAGCGCAGGGCAATGTTGGATGCTGCTGATATCGCTGGCCTTAAGGCGCTTAGACTCATCAACGACACTACCGCTATCGCTCTCGGTTACGGTATTACCAAATTAGACCTTCCCGGTCCGGAGGAGAAGCCGCGCCGAGTCGTATTCGTTGATATTGGCCACAGCAACTACACTGTCTCTATTGTTGAGTTCCGCAAAGGAGAGCTCAATGTGAAGTCCACCGCATGGGACCGCCACTTTGGTGGCCGAAACTTCGACAAGGCGCTTACCGAGCACTTTGCCGACGAGTTCAAAGACAAATTTAAGATCGACATCCGTAGCAACCCTAAGGCTTGGGCTCGTACATTGACCGCGGCTGAGAAGTTGAAGAAGGTACTTTCGGCAAATGCTCAGGCTCCTTTGAGTATCGAGTCCTTGATGGACGACATCGATGTGCGCGCCATGGTCAAACGTGAGGAGTTGCAGGAGATGGTTAAACCTCTTTTGGAACGAATTCCCGTGCCTCTGGAACAAGCTCTTGCAGAGGCGAAATTGAAACCCGAGGATATCGATAGCATTGAGATGGTTGGTGGATCTACCCGTGTGCCTATCATCAAGGAGACCGTTAGCAATTTCTTCGGAAAGCCCCTATCCTTCACTCTGAACCAAGACGAGGCAATTGCTCGTGGCTGCACATTCAGCTGTGCCATCCTGTCTCCCGTCTTCCGTGTTCGTGACTTTTCCGTTCACGATATCGTCAACTACCCCATTGAGTTCACTTGGGAACAATCCCCAGAAATCCCAGACGAGGATACCAGCTTGACGGTTTTCAACAAAGGCAATGTCCTTCCTTCTACCAAGATCTTGACTTTCTACCGAAGACAACCATTTGACTTGGAGGCTCGCTACGTGAAGCCTGAGGCACTGCCAGGCAAGGTCAACCCTTGGATTGGACGATTCTCTGTCAAGGGAGTCCAGGCCCAGGACAACAACGAATTTATGATCTGCAAGCTCAAGGCCCGTCTCAACTTACACGGTATCCTCAATGTCGAGTCTGGCTACTATGTGGAAGACGTCGAGGTTGAGGAGCCCGTCGAAGAACCCAAAGAGGGCGACAAGAAGGACTCTGATGTATGTTACCAAATATCAGAAGAAATGAGATGTTTGATACTAACTGGATACAGACCATGGATACGGACACCACCAACGGTGAAGGTGAAAAGAAGACTCGCAAGGTCAAGAAACAGGTTCGCAAGGGCGAACTGCCAATCTCCAGCGGAACTGCTGCCCTTGAAGACGTGACCAGGAATGCTTGGACCGAGAAAGAAAACGCCATGACGATGGAAGACAAATTGGTTGCCGACACTGACGAGAAGAAGAACGAGCTTGAATCCTACATTTACGAACTCCGCGACAAGGTCGAAACAACATACGCAGAGTTCTCCAGCGAGGAAGAGAAGGAGAAGCTGCGCGCCAAGCTGACTGAGGCTGAAGTAAGTTACATTGGATATACACAAACTTGATATACACTGCTAACTGCTAACTTTCATAGGACTGGCTTTACGAAGAAGGCGAGGACACCACCAAGGCTATCTATGTTTCAAAGATGGAAGAGATCCGCTTCATCGCCGGACCCATCATCCAGCGATACATGGACAAGATCGAAGCCGAGCGCCAGGCCGTTTTAAAGGCTCAAGAGGAGGCAGCCGCCAAGAAGAAGGCCGAGCAAGACGCGAAAAAGAAGGCTGAAGAGGAAGCCAAGAAGGCGGCCGAAGAACAAAAACCAGAGAGCGCGGACGCGGAGATGAAAGACGTGCCAGCAGAGGGCGAGGGAGCCGAGTAAAAACCAAACAGACCAAGAAGAATTTCCTATTGTGGAGAAAACCTCTTTTTTTTTAATAAATCATGACACACATGATATCGAAGTGTGATATGTATTGTCAGGTCCAGCATTTTCAATCCTGGAATAACGGCAGTCTTTCTACAAAATTCAACGTGAATGAAGTGACGGATGGTAATGAATCGAGCAACATTGATGAACGCCTGCAGAATACAATACAAACATGCTATGCTACTGGCGTGAGGGATGGGGGCTGTTCATTAGTAAGGAATTAGACTAGATCTTATACAAATATTCAATATTTGCATGTGCCTTCAGCTTGTGGCGATTACGGTCAATAAAATACTAGAATATTCTTCACGAGTAATCAGTAAATTAATTATTAAAGTAATCAATAATCATTGTTTTGCATTTATTATTATATTAAGAAGGATACGAGTTTCAAGGTTGCTGTTCTGGATCGCAGCTGATTTACCTCGGCAGATGCCAGGCCGTCGGACATCTCGGCTTAGCAATATTCGGCTCCAACGTCCTCCATAAAACATCGAGTCAGCGTCCTGACTGTCGCAGATCTTGTGAGTCTCTGAACAACTCTGCGGTACAGATTTTACCTTGAAGAATTTCTTTCTCGCTTTTGCATAATATCTTATCAAGTAGGTGTACACGCACAACCGTTCGTTGACGTCGTGCTTCCCCGCATTCTACATCTCTGAGCTCTTTCATCAACGAAATTCACCCCCGATATTACGACATTCACTAACCGCTTTTTCTTTCTTCTATCAGATCTTGCCGGGTTTAAAGTCGATTCATCATGGCCGTCGAACGTTTATCCTCCATCTTCAACCAGTTGAAGCCGTCAGCAGTATCAGCCATGTAAGCCACCGTGCTGCTTCTTCTTATCGCTGGGACGACGAGTATTAACATAGGTATTGTGCAGCACACAAAAAAATCCCGACGATGTCGTTATTACGCTTGCTATCCGGACCCCATTGACCAAGGCTGTCAAGGGCGGTTTCAAAGATACTGGGCTGGATTACATTGTCTATTCATTACTTAAGGAGCTTGTTCAGAAGTCGAATCTGGATCCGGCGCTGATTGAGGATGTGTGCTTGGGAAATGTCAGTTTCTATATCTAAATTTCTTCTGATTATTATTATGAGAACATGCTGATAGTTTTGGATCAGGTCAACGACGGTAAAGCCGCTTACCTCGGCCGCGCCGCCGCCCTCGCCGCCGGAATCCCTCACACCGCAGGCGCATCATCCGCAAACCGCTTCTGCGCCTCCGGCCTGAAGGCCGTCCACGACATCGCAAACCAAATCCGCCTGGGTGCGATCGACGTCGGCGTGGCGGTCGGCGCAGAATCAATGTCGACCAGCGACCGCGGGCCCAACCCGTTCCACGAGGATATCCTCGCAAACCAGGAAGCCGCGGACTGCCTGCAGCCCATGGGCCAGACGTCTGAGAATGTCGGCGATGACTTTGGCATTACTCGTGAGATGCAGGATACCTACGCGGTGGAGTCGTTCCGCCGCGCAGAAGTCGCGCAGAAGGCAGGCTGGTTTGATGATGAGATCGTCCCGATTACCACCAAGGTCAAGGATCCCAAGACAGGTGAGGAGAAGACTGTCACGCTCACCCGCGACGAGGGCCCGCGGTACGGAACTACCCTCGAGGGTTTGAACAAGATCAGGCCTGCATTCCCGCAGTTTGGAAACAAGACGACCGGCGGTAACGCCAGCCAGGTCACTGATGGAGGTATGGTCATATAACTGCATATATATGTATAGAGACAAGCTGACAGTATCTAGCCGCCGCCATTCTCCTGATGCGCCGCTCTAAAGCCGTCGAACTCAACCAGCCCATCCTCGCCAAATTCTGCGGCGCCACCGTGGCCGGCGTGCCTCCGCGCGTGATGGGCATCGGCCCAACCGCCGCCATCCCCAAGTTGCTGAGCCAATTCAATATGAGTATTGCCGACATTGACATTTTTGAAATTAACGAGGCGTTTGCGTCGATGGCGGTGTATTGTGTCAAGAAACTGGGTCTTGATCACGCAAAACTGAACCCCCGTGGTGGCGCCATTGCGCTGGGACACCCGCTCGGAGCGACTGGCGCGAGGCAGATCTGTACGATTTTGAGTGAGGCGAGGAGGACGAAGAAGAAGGTGTTGGTTACGAGTATGTGTATCGGGACGGGCCAGGGTATGGCCGGGTTGTTTGTGAATGAGCAGGTGTAAACTACATGTATATGTATCTGATTGAGGATTATGTGGGATGTTGAAAAGGTACATGTATTAATGCTCGTTTCGTCATTATTGAGAATGCTATATGTAAATACGAGAAATTGATTCACGATTGCTCTTCAGAACTGGGCCCTTTCCCTCGCTGTTGGTCTCTCTTCAACCGATCCTCCGCAGCTCTAGCCAGAATATCCCTTCGACTCAGTGCCGATCCTCGAACGTCGTTCCCACTGCCCCCCAACACAAACTCACCACCCGTCCACCCTCCATGATCCATCGCCCACTCCTCCTCCCCATCCCCTTGCTGCTCCCAATCGCGCGGATTATAAAACTCCTCCTCCGACAACCGATGCCCACCCCTCGTCCAATCCCCGCTCTCGACTTCCTTCTCAATCTGCTTCGTCAAATCCCAAAACAACCTATCATGCTCACTATGCACACAATGCGCCAACTCATGACACAGCGTCTTCCGTATCGTCCGATAATCCCTGTATCCATCATACGCATCCGTTCGCAGCCGCAGCTCAATCACCTCCCCTTTATTCCGATTCAGCCCTAGCGTGCGCGATTCATGCGTGGTGTGCTCAGCCGGGTTCATTTCCGTGAGAAGCGGTACCGAGAAGCGATGTTTCGCCATGGCGAAGCGTATGCCGGGGTCGTCGCGTAGCCGTTCGAGGAATTTCAGGCTTTTGTCTGGGTGTGGCAGGTAGGATAGTGGTTCACAGCGCCCGAATGTGTAGGTGGAAGAAGATGGGGAGGAGATGGTGTGAATACCACCGCCGCCGGCGGGTCGGCGGAGGATTGGAGGATGGGATTGTCGGAGAGCAGTTTCACGGGTCCTGAGGCGTTGTTGGGAGGTGCTTATGCTCTCGTTTAAAGAGTTGATTTCTTGTGGTTTGGACCCTAGCAGCGTGATTTTGAGTTTTGGTGAGGAGAGGGAGAGGAGGGAGGCGAGTGGGGTGGTGTTGTTAAACGGCGCCTTTTGGAGTCCTGGTTTTGGCGCGATGAGGAATTTTTGGTTTTCGGTGGGGATTTCTAAGGAGCTGCTGGTTGAGATGGTGTGGGCGAGGTCGGCGAGGGTCGCGGACGGTGGGAGGTGGAAGGTGTATGGCGAGCCGTGGTGGTGGACTGTGAGGGTCAACATGTCAGGGTCGCTCATGTTGAAAACAGGAGGCGGAGCTGTATGTACAGGGTAGAACGAGAAGATATACACAGACAGTATATAATAATCATATAATCATAATATACAGAGGGATGAGATGGAGTCGTTATCTTAACTTATTATTATCGCTTATCTAATCGCCGATGCGTAATCACGGCTGCCTCGGCCCGCAGCTTCGAGAAGGTACGGCGGTCACGTGAATCTGCCGCAAATGGAAGGATTCTAGTATCATGAAACTCTGCTCTCATTGGCTCATTGCTTATCCAAGTATACAGAACACTCTCATCATTACGATCGCCCCATTCTTTGCTCACTTGTCAGTAGGGACGCCTTAGATGCGTCAATGAGGCCTCCAATCCATTCAGTCCCCTCCGTGCCCTTTTCGAACGATTCTTCCACTTCCAATTCACCCGTCTTTGATATCTCTGGAGTTCGCCGAATTGGAAACACCGATGATCCTGAGAAGTATCGTTATTATTATTATATCGACAAAGAAGATTTCATTCGTCAACTGATAAATGTAAAGGATACTCACCAAAACTAGCAGGCCAATAGTTCAAATAGATATTCTCCCAATTCCCCGCCGGAACTTCATAAAGCTCATGCATCATACTTAGATCCGGATGCTCCTTGACCGTATGGTTCCACCAATCCCACCCTGCGCGGTGCGCCGCGCCGTGAGCAAACTCGTTGAGTCCGCCTATGGATTTGAAGTAGAAAATGTGCATTATTTCTCGAGCGGCAGTGCGGCTTGGATCCGAGAGGGAGATCCATGCGGTACTGCTTAAATCTTCTCCATTAATTAAACACCAATCTTTTTGCATTGGAAGGATAGAGCGCTTACATCCGTATTTCTTGCGATTTTTCTCTAAATCTTCGTGCATCGCATTGAAATATTTAACTATCTTTTGGTATCCTGGGTACAGGATACCAAGTGGGCTGGAAGAAAATTGATTAAAAAGAGTATACAGAAAGAGAAGTAGATTGAGTACACACTGATTACTTCTTGAAGCCAATATAATCACGACAACTTTTTCACTAGACATCGTCTCCCCAAACCTTCCAGTTTCGTCTGGAATCTGTGCCGACGTCTTTCCAGGGAGAATTCCTTGCATGTATCGATTTGGTAAAACTCCAGACATTATCAACAGCATATCTAGCGTTCGATATGCTAGGATGACTAGAGCAGGGAGAAATGTGATAACTGTTGGGAACGTCCATGTCAGGATTCCTTGCAGCAACGCCGCGGCGAGAAGCCAGCTGGAGCCATGGAAATTGTTGGCGATAATCTAAATTAAAACTTAGCAAGGGTGGTTCAATGTTATATGTATTATTGTTTATTGGCAATACGGACTGCATATATCGCTGCTTTATCATTTACACTCGACTCGGGCTGTCGATATATGCGTTTGAAAGCAGGTTCAAGAGGAGCCATGATTGAGAACTTGTCTGGTGTAACGGGGTGATGTTTTATGAATAGTAATTAACATGTAAACAATTATTCTACGTATGTATTATCCGAAAATTTGAGCACCAGGTCGCGAGAGCAACGCTCCCCGGCTGATTAAATATTATTTGAAATAATCGGAGCAGCTTGGACCTTCTGTTATAGCATCTTAACATTTGGAACCAATGAGATTCATGCGGTTAACCATTTTTACTATTTTTAGCTGCTCGACATTAGCGCCGAATGGACTTCCCAATAGGTGGTGGTCGATGTTGATCTCCAACGTCGCGATTTCAACGCTGTTGACAATGGGATCAACAATCCGGTTGAACTGCATTCATCTTCAATCAATTTGAACAATTTAAATAGTATCGAACCTGACAGGATAAAATGCCAAACGTTGGACGGCCGAGCCGGGACTGCCAACCATGTCGACATCGAAGAATCAGGGTATGATCGAAATCAAATCTTGACTGAAATAGTAAATAACATGAAGTTATATTAATTTGATCAAAGTGCGATCTCGCACGTCCAGGATGTACTCAGTGCCTAAGGAGGGGACTGCGCTGCCACGGATATCGAGATGAAATATCTGGGCGCTTTCAAATCGAGACCACACACTCAATTCAACTCAAGATTAAAATTGATGGTCGCAAAAAACGCCATTTGGTCAATACAGCCTCCGAGAAAGATCGGTGCCACTATAAGCAAGAATCAACGCAGTCGCTGATACTCAGCCCTTCCCGAGAATCGCAGCTGAAGAAACAGCTCCTTCTCTGGAAAAATCACCAATTGGCACATGCAGTATCGAAACCACTGCCAGTGATATGGACCGATCATGCGTTGCCGCTTGCCTGTGACAAGTTTGCCTTTTCGTGTCCTGTGTTCTCGACTGTCCATCGATTACTGTCTCGAGCAGAAGAGGGTTCTGCGACGTATCTCGCTGCATACGCAGTCGGATGTGCCTACCTAGCGAGCATGGATCATTCGAATACTGCTCTCTCGCGACATATCAAAGCGTATGCGAAGGCTGTTTCTGCCATGAACCTCGCTCTCCGTGATGCGGAACAAGTGAGAAGCGATAGTACCTTGTTGGGTGTCTGGTTATTGGGGCTATACGAGGTGAGATTGACACCAAAGCTGCTCTTATTAGGCTTTTTTTGATGAAAATGAAATGAAATAGCTAGTGGTTGCGACACCAGAAAAGGCACATAAAACCTACTCCTGGGACATTCACAACCAAGGTCTACTGCAACTCATCCGAGTACGAGGTCTGGAGCAATTTCAAGACCAAGATGGGAGAAATCTATTCTGTATTATTTTCAATAATTTGGTGAGTAAGTCTATAAGTAACTGTGGGCCTTGTAATAATCTCCAGAATAGCATAGTCGAGTCCTTGCGCCTGATAAGCAGTACTTTGTGGAAGCAATTACCTGGTTCGAAGCAATATATCAACATTGTGCAACATGGGAATACCCATTATTGAAGGTTTATCGTTTTTCATACAAGTGTATGCGCCTCTGCAGTTCGATCAGAGATCTTCTCGCTCAGAAACATGACCACAACATGCCGTTTTCAGCCATGCAGTCCATTTTGCAGGAGGTCGATGAGTTGGAGAGTACAGATGATCTCCAATTTTCTTCAGCATTAGCGACTGACTGGCCAATAAATCTTCCGTCGGAACCATATGACTTTCTGAATCTCGGTTACATGGCTTCATACATCTTGCAATCCAACTACAGATTACGGGTTACGTACCACCTGAAAGATCTATTAGACTCCGCATTATATACCTCTGATTATACATCGGAGATGACCGACAGATTGCAGGAATCACGGGATAGGTGTCTGAAAGAGGTGTATTTCCTGAAAGAAAAGATACAATCATTCTTGCCATTGATTCGCGATACACGTTTTCGAAGCATTACAAAATTTGGTGCAGATGTCTTTCTTCATCAGCCCTTACTTCATTAGAATATCAACAAACCATAACAGCCAATCTAAAACACCGAACGATACTACGTCGACAGGGGTCACGCAGGGCTCTTT
Source organism: Talaromyces proteolyticus (assembly GCF_021365285.1). Lineage (NCBI taxonomy): Eukaryota > Fungi > Ascomycota > Eurotiomycetes > Eurotiales > Trichocomaceae > Talaromyces > Talaromyces proteolyticus. Next base: position 411,355 of record NW_025764281.1, read on the forward strand.
CACTCCTAGGCCTAAAGATACATTCTGCTCAGTGAGTTCGACCGTTGGGTATTTGACTGATTACTCAAAGCAATGGAGACTATAGTTCAGATTGGATAATACATAGAAAGTCACACGGGAGATCGTCGGTCCCCGTCCAGATCTAGTTCGTGCGGCTCGCCGCTCGTAAGAGTGGCGAGCCTGCGGCCGGGGGAGGCATCCAGGTGGCCAAAGTGCAGTCTGGGAGCGGTGATGTTCGTGTGGCCCTTCGTGATTGGATATCTCTGTGAGCTGTTGGCAAAAGTTTCCTATTAGTTTTTTCCACTCTGCTATGGCTGTGTCGTAGATAGCAAGGGGTAAGTATATATGGAGTAAGTCTGGGTGATGGTGAAAATGCCATGGTTGTGAGTGGCTTTTGGCTTAAAAACTGTGGTGAATCGCCATTATAAGTCTCTAGATTCGCTATCCTAGGCTTGTTATAGTGTATATTAGCTATATATTATGTACCCATTTATTAATATTATGCTTAGCGTGTACATTATGTATATGGGAAAAAGGATAAGAAGATCTATGTCTTTTTAGTATTTCTTTAAGATGCACTAGTTAATAATTTGCTCCAGAGTGCCATTCTATTTATATAGTTCGCATTTCGAGTGTTTTTATGGATTTGAGTATTTCAAATTGTATGTTATGCTTGGTCTGGATATACCAATTTCCTGAGCGCTAGGTTCCTTAGTGTCTTCATCACGCTGTTCCACATCATGATTAGCAATCTACTGGCTGTGATTTATTGATTTTTGCGACATATAGCAATAGTAGTAGTAGTAGTAGAAGAAGAAATATCAATTCATTTACTCTTCTCTAAATTACTAAATATTCTGGACTTTGCTATCACCCAGGAGATCTTTAACTGCTAGTGTTATTTTTACTTTTAATTATTAGGGACATAACACGTAGACGATCATAGTTGTTGCTCGGCTCTTACTGGACAGCTATGAGGATATTCATATTGCAAGCTATTCTTTGGATCTTCGTATCGTGGACTGAAATCTTTTATGGTGTTAAGTCAGTTTTAGAGACTAGCAATTGCCTATTGTTCCACTTTAAGAAGTTCCTTTGATTCTCCTAGGTGACTTATATTCACTTTGATATTATGATTTTAGTCTTTCACTTGAATTACTTTATACTTTCAAAGTCATTTTATCTTTTTCTTTTTGATATCTTTCTTAATTGTTACTATCTTTATATCCTTCTTGGTTTTTACCAATTTTAAAACAATTATCATTTCTTCCATCTTAATTAGCTATAAATCACTTTGGTTTGTTGTGAAGATTGTTTATATCACACTCATCTTTTTGGACCAAAACACTAACTGCGTTGAGCTCAATACTCTTGTATTGTATGTATGTGTATGTATCTAGTGGTATTTTTGCATTCCTTGTTGTCTTACTATAGGGTCACTAATTAGGGCTCGCCTGTGGATAAGCCTTCGGATTGCCGCAATTAGTAGACTTATTGCGGCGTAGATGGAAAAATTTGCTCAGTTTTACTTGATGTTGTGATGCCTACCGCTTGCGAAGTATCGCTTGCATGTGCCTCCAATAAGGATCACTTCAAGTGTGCGAAACAGTATTTTTCATTGGTCCCTGAAAGTTTTTGGCAGTCTCCAAGTGTACTACATGCCATAAAGCCAAGAAAACTCATGCTGTCCACTTGTTGCCGATCCAATCTCACCGTCATGTTTACATACAAGAACAGCCCAAGACGACCTTGCCAGTGAACATAACAGTGCTTCCGGAACTGGTCAAAGCTATTATGGTTCTTCTGGACGTACCCGCCTTTGTCGAGGCCTCGCTGAAGTAGTGCTAGCGTCATTTGTCATGACTCCAATTTCACGATGGGTAACTAGTTGTATGCTAGATCACCGATAATGCGGAGGATCAACCCCGTGAGACCCACTCGTGCCTTATAAATGTCGAGCCTCAGGCAGTAATAATTTTCACTACGAGTTAACTTTATCAGCAATGTGATCCCTTATTATTTGGATTAGAAATTCTACGCAAATTAGAGAACACCCCTGGAATATTCGGTCATTTATAAAGACCCCCATGAATAAAACAGAAAGCAAACTCAAATATTTGTACAAGATTGATCGTCATATATGCTCTTATTATATTAGTATAGGCATGACCAAACTAGTCATATATACACCTACATCAATGTGTAGGAATGATATGTATGTACAAGTGAGATAGGGTATGAATGTTTGCGATGTCCTAGTATAATGACTCCGAAATTTGTATACTCGTCAAATCGTGTGGATGAGGAATAGGTTGGCATCCGTCGATAAAATAAAGTATCTAGTGACAAGTCCTATGATAGGCGTTAATCGTGAGCGATCATGGACTGAAAATCCACTGTCCTTGCTCCGGATACCATGTATGACTAAAACCACATTAGTGCACTATTCTAGCCATATCCAGAAGAAACCTACTTATGATACTTCGTCCGCGTAAGCGACTTGACAGTGTACTCCTCAAGCAACATCTCCTGATACTTGTACGGCACCATGGCCGTCACCCCCTCAAATGTGCTTTCCCGCAGCGGGAATAAATCCTCTGTCTCGTACTTGTGCCAATTCTTGCACTCCCACGTATCCGGTTTACCCACCGGGTCGAATCTGCTCAACGCCGTGATATCAATGTACAACCCGTTGGTAGTGTCTATCCAGCGCGCATCGATAATGTTATGGCCCGGCCCCTGGTCTCGAAAGTATGCCCAGGGATTAATGTCGAGCATATACTCTCGTTTGTACTTTCGATCTGGTGAGACGTATTGCGAAATCGTCCGGTTGAATTCCCGCGCCATACGGGTTAGCGTTGCGTCACGGACTTGGGTATCAACATCCCAGTCCCAGGGAAGAAGCTGCCCGTAATAATTAAGTTAGCCTTTTTCCCTTTTTATCGTCGATCCATTCCATACCTTCCCGTTCCACCACCACCCCAGCAGCGTTCCATGGGATATCCACGTTTCTAGCTGGTTCTCGCGGAAAAAGTCGAGATATGCCCGCACCATGTGGTGCAGCGTTTCGACCCGTTCCTCATCCGACACCATCTCATGGAAGTACCGCGTGTCATAGTGTCCGAGGCGGTCATCGGCGCCGTTCTCATGGCCGACGGGCTCATGGAAGTATTTGTCTTCTAGCGCGCGATCGAGACGGAGATAACTCAGGCCATCGAGCACGGGAGGAGGGATGGATATAGGAATGCTGTGCGCGAGCGACAGCGTCAACGACAACGATAACGACCCTGCGGTCGCGCATAATATTGTCCAGATCTGCATTCTATGTCACTGCGGTATGGCACATCGTTGAGGAATTCTGGGATTCGTCGGGGGTTTGGAGTCCCAATACGATTCGGTCCGCCCAGCGGCGACTAAGTAGCGACGAGTAGGACAGTCACGACACAGCGCAGCCTGAATTTCAGCTTATCGTGGACACTAGGCGTACATAAAATTCCTGGTTTTTGTGCGCCTTGGCACATGTACGCCAAGACCGGTTTCAAGAATGCCCAATACCAGATCCTCGATTGAAGGACCGTTGATGGGCGCGAAAGGTGTTTTCTGAAGTGTAAAAGGCAGCAGGAGCAGGAAGTTCAGCATCGAGAGACAAGACCCAGCTAGCAGAGACTAGCCGCTGTCCATGTGTTCAAACTTCAGCCGCCGACGGGGTTGGCGTTGCATTACATTATTATAAGATAGTAATACGATTCACAAAGCGCGGCAGCATGGAGCAGGCCGATTAGATGGGGCAAGGCTATTGGACAAGACTCTGATTACAGGCCATTCCTCTTCACTCGCTATACTGAAAACAGTGAAAGCGGCAAAAGACCAGCTGGGGAGACGCGTGCTGAGTTGCTTGTTGCGGTTAGCGTGTGTTGGCCAAGCAATCGGATCAGCGCATCTCCCCGGTAGCTTCTTCCTAGTATTATTTGATAATTAATATAGTATTATTATGGAGATTTAATACGAGCGCCGAGACTGCTCAAAGTACAGTTCAAATTATCTCGGCTCTTGAATTATTATCATGCATTATCCTGTATTCAAGGACAAGGGACTATGCGATGACGTTACGGCCGACGCAATCGTCCAGCGTACTGGTATTTGAGATCGCGATAACCATGGTAGTAGTCTCCCCTTTTTGGTGTAGTGTTTTTTCGGCCAACAAAAAGGGTCTGACGCAGGGCTCCAAAAGCTTGTCAATCCTGAAATCTTGTCATGTCAAAAGTGGGTCCTGACAATACCTCTATAAAAAGTATTTATGTATGAAGTAATTCGGAATCTCTCTAATAATTGTTAATTTTCGATGATTAAGTCTGCTTCTAAGATCTTAGTCAGCCTTAGAACATTGATACTGATATCTTATAGAGACGTGTGCTGTACAAACACCCGTGATTTTCTTATTTTTTAACGTGCTAATAACGAGCAGAATTATCCTTTATAATCCTGGCCTTTTTGGTATGATTTTTGGGTATTTTTAGATCACAATATTGTTTCAAAGAAAGAGATAACTTGTAAAAGTTGAGAAAATTAGTGGGGTGTGCTTTCGGCCAAAAGTCATGACGTAATCACTAATCCCTTTGTCGTGGGAAACCTTCCGAGAGCATCTTTCGCTTCGTTCCACAATCAATATGGAATTTATCTGTTCATTTGGCGCGCAATCATGCGACCGCCATTTCTGGGTTCTTGGCTTCGGTCCCATTAGTGAGCCAGATTTACCCCAAGCATATTCGTATGAGACCCCTGCGCAAATCTCGATCAGAAATATCGCAAATATCATCCTAGAGCATTAGTACACTCAGTGCTAATTGATGCTTCACTTCATTCTTCACTTTATTTCCGTCTTAGCGGTCGAATATTAATTATTATTAGTGATGACATCTCTCCGCCACCGTCTAAAAGCCGGCATCATGAGGAGAGATGGCGCTGACTGAGGACCAACTCTTTGCTATCTCAGTCACTGAGCGCGTCTGCTCAGCCATCTCCTTGACCAGTGCCTGCGCTGCCATGTCGACATACCTAATATGTAAAAAGTGTCGGAAACCTATTATCAATCGGTTGATCTTCTACGCTTTATTGGGGAATATCGTGCTCGATGTGGCAACTCTCATTGCACGATCAGCAATACCACAGGGGACACAAAGCTCGCTATGTCAGATTCAAGCATTCTTAATTCAATGGTATGCACATCTCATACAATGAATGAGTAATCCACTATGATACAATTTGTTGACTGAATATGTGTACGCAGGTTTTTTCCAGCGGATGCAATATGGGCCCTTTGCATAGCATGGAACGTTTATCTAATAGTCTTGCGCGGGTATGACTACGACCAGCTGCGGCAGCTAGAGTGGATATATGTTCCGATCTGCTACTTGCTGCCGTTTATTCCAGCCTTTACCTTCCTTTTCATTGAAACAGCGGAAAGGGGGAAGGTTTACGGCCCAGCGGTGGTACGTTTACCTTCAGCATTGGGCTGCTCATATACTGTTGTAACTATTGATTAAACCTTGTTATTAGATTGAGTGTTGGATTTCTACCACGTGGGACATACTTCGGATTGCAGCTCTCTACGGTCCTGTTTGGTTTTTCATCGTCTTAATATTCGTCATATACATTCGCGTGGGTCTACTCATCTATTCGCGTTTTAAGCAGCTTCTACAGGTCTCGAGTAATCACTCTGGCATTGAGGGTCCACATCAGATTGAGAGTTTCTCCACAACCGACAGATACGAGATGACTGTGGCGGTATCCCTTCAATGCGAGGAAAGTAGACTCCAGAGACAAGAGACAGCCGTGGGATCTTTTACCCTCACCACAACGCGTGATAGTATGCACTCAAACCTGGACACTGCTGCTTATGCGTATTTAAGATACGCTTTCCTTTTTTTTATAGCATTGCTCGTCACATGGGTTTGTCTATTTTGCTTTCCCACAGTAATGTCTTCTCTGTCTGGCTAACGACAGCTTCGCAGGTTCCATCTTCGGCAAACCGCCTATCTACACTAATCAATCCCGACTACGTAAGTTTTGGGCTCCAATATACTGCGTCCTTTGTCATTCCGCTGCAAGGATTCTGGAATAGCCTTATCTTTTTCAATATCTCTCGGCGGGAGTGTAAAGCTCTCTTTATCCACACACGTGACGATATTGCATTAAAAGTGAAAAGGTTATTCGATAATAGTGTTGAATAGTGGGAGATCATGATGTCCTAGCCTTTTAGCTTAGATACTTGTTGCCTGAAAGCTTCTTATAATTGTAAACAATATTACTAGAAGTTATAGCCAATCTTTAATTAATAATCATAGTAATGAGTGACAAATATCCCACGATCTCACCTGTAGTTATGTATGTATAAGTAAAGAATACTATAAACTGATTGGAGTTTTACAAAAAGCTAGTTCTCTTTCTTAAGATTTCCTAAGATAAAGATCTAGTGAATGTTACTTAAATGAAGTAGAGTGGTAATTCTATAACCGATGAAATGCTTCAAATGCCAATCTCTAAATCCGCATGTACATTGGTTTAAATACGAGGGCTTATTATTGAGAGTCGTGTGGGTCGATCGTAAGCAAGAGGACATAAAGATTGGTTTCTTGACGTAAATATCCCTGACCTACCTCATATGTTGCTGCGGAGATATCACGGATTTAAACAAGTCCCTATAGAGACCGGCGATAGCTTTGAGTAGATACCTCCTTTCTAAACCTATCCTATGTCGCTTGGCGCCAGCTGGCTTGATGGTTTTCTATATAAATCGACACAATATAAGACGAGTTCAATTCAGCAAACTACAGATTAAACCCCCAGAAATTGAAGCCTCCAGAACAGCGTTATTGATGCATTCACTCATTCACTGCGACTTCACTCAACTGGACAATGTCTGCAAAATAATATCTGTCTAATCACCGGCGCCAACCGCGGCATTGGATACGGTGTGGCGAGGAATCTTGCCAAAGAGCATCCAGACTACCTGGTTATCATAGGCAGTCGCACTGCAACTCATGGTCGTGATGCTGCCTCATCTCTACACGCCGAAGGTTTCCCATCGCTAACTAGTGTTGAGATTGATGTTACTTCAGACAAATCAATCGCTGCAGCCAAAGAACTTATCGAACAGCAATACGGGCGTCTCGACGTCCTCGTCAACAACGCCGGAATCGCGCTAGATGTGAAGGAAAAAGGAAACTATCCAATGCGCGAGATGATGCAACGCACCTTCGATGTCAATGTATTTGGAGCTGCCGCTGCCACGGAGACATTTCTTCCTTTGCTGGAGAAATCACCAAACCCGCGAATCGTCTTCACGTCCTCTTCCGTTGGTTTGTTGACTAGAACTGCGGATTGTTCCGATCCGTGGTCTAGTGCGCCTATCCCGGCTTACCGTGTGAGTAAGGCAGCCTTGAATATGCTTATGCTTTACTACACCAATCAGTTACTACAAAAGGGGTTCAAGGTCAATGCATCCTGTCCCGATTATATAGGCACGAATTTAAATAGTGGTCGGGGGACAGGCACTTTATATCAGGGGGCTGAGAACCTAGTTCGATTAGCAGTGCTTGACAAGGATGGTGTCACAGGGACATTTTCGACTGCTGAAGAGACTAGGCCTTGGTAGAATACCACACCATATATAGATAATAGCGATAAATAACTTCATAGTTACATAGCTACTTGCCCCAAAAATTAGTTGATTTATACGGTAGGTGATTGTGGAATACGTGTGGATAGTTGGAATTCAATACAACATACATATTCGTTTCGATAAAAGACCACAAATACACTTTATATTATTCATTGTTAACCTATATAATAAGTCTTACGAAAACTTAGAGATATTATTACGAAATTATACAGAAACAACTGAAAGCACTTGTCGACACTTCTGCAGCCAACCAATCAGAATGTACCCGCACATGCATCCGCATTCGGGGCTTTTCTCTGTCAGCAAGAGGCTTCAAATGACCAAATTTTGAAAAGAATGCTTGAACTTTCTTTCTTTCTTCTATTTTGAATTTTTAATTCTTTTTAAAAATAAAATGAAACATACAAATTATCACCGAAATTTCCGGTTCGGTTACCCCGGGGATTGCGGCGATAAGAAGTTTACGAAGATGGCGATCTCGTATTACCGGGGTTTAATATCATTGTCTGTTTTAGGGCCATGAATTACGTCTATGGATGGGTCGTATAAATTGATATAAGAAGGACAGATGGAGCCGTAATGACAACGATAATCCTTCTACATCTGCATTGCGCTCTTCGAGGATTTTTCAACATGGCAACCGCAAACGAAAACATGAAAGCTCTAGTCCTCCATCAGCGAGACCAGCCCATGGCACTCGAGACTGTACGTCGACCGGGAGCTAAAGCTGGAGAGGCAGTTGTGCGTATTCTAGCAGCAGATATTGTGCCATACATGCTCGAGGTTCTGAACGGGAGTCGCCCCTATCCTCTCTCGTTGCCAATGACCCCTGGCAATACCGCAATCGGCAGGATATTTGAAGTTGGACCTGATGCCGTTCATCTCACTCCTGGCCAGCTAGTATTCTGCGATATAACCATTCGTGCTCGCGACAATCCATCGGTTACGATTCTGTTTGGTATCCACGGTGGCGGCTATCCAGCAGCCAAGAAACTCATGGATGGCGAATGGCGGAATGCGACGTATGCCGAATATACTCGATTTCCTCTCGAAAATCTATTCCCGCTCAACGAAGACTTACTGCTAAACCAGTTTCACTATACCATTAACGATATATGTATAATGCCCGTCTTCCTAGTGCCGTTTGGAGGATTATCGGAAGTCGATGTCAAGCCAGGCGAGATAGTGATTGTGGCACCAGCGACTGGGAGGTATGGAGGTGCGGCGGTCGGGGTTGCGCTTGCGATGGGCGCTACGGTTATTGCTGCTGGTCGAAACAAAGCTGCACTGGAAGCTCTGGAAAAGATACATGCTTCTAGCTATCGTCTGAAAACTGTTGTACTCACGGACGACCTGGAGAGCAACATAGAGATCTTTCGTCAGGCAGCTGGCAAACCGGACGGGGCAGATGTATTTCTAGACCTTTCACCACCTGCTGCTAAAGGAAGCTCATTGCTATCATCTGCCGTAAAGGCTGTGCGTGCTAAAGGCCGGTGTGTTATCATGGGAGGCATGCCCAGCCCTATCGATGTGCCATATCTAGATGTTATGTTCAAGAGTATACGCTTGCAAGGCCGATTCATGTATGATCGATCTCATATAGAACAGTTGATACAAATGGTGGAATCGGGTTTACTTCCTCTAGGAGAGAAGGCAGGGGTTCATACTACGGAGGAGTTTGACCTGGCATCAGTCAATGAAGCTCTCCACGCAGCAGGAATGTTATCTGGATGGGGAGCGCATGTCGTGTTGAAGCCATAGGAAGTTTTCTTCTAGATTGAAAAATCAATCTATGGTGGATGTTAAATAGTACCCGTGAACTTTTATTTCGATTTAATTTTGGGAAAAAAAATAATACACTTCTTCATTGGTTGTTTCGCTTTGGCAGATGCAGTGACTAATTAGATCACGCGATTATTTGTGTAGTTCCAGAAAATTAGTCATTATCCTCAATCAAATCTCGACCAAACTATCCGTTCACACCCCCGCAGTCTTTTGCTGTTCTCTACAATACCAATCATCCACATGCAGTCACCGGACCAGGCACCGGAAGTCTGCGTGCGATGCAGAAATCAGAAGCGCAAATGCGATAAGCTATTACCTATCTGCTCCCTCTGTAAAAGGTGAATCACTATGACATGGACCCAAGACTAATTCACTCACAAAGTATACAGACTTGGCCATCCTTGTCACTACAAGTCGCTCATGGTATTAGGAAAATCGTCAGCTGAGCCGATTACCACTCGATCAGTCACCTTGTTTGATGCAGACGTCCTCACTCTACAGGATATTTTCGAAGCAATCTATGCTCGTTTCAAAACGGCTATTGGCAGCGAATCAGAGGCGGGCAGAGTTGCTTCAATTTACTTCCGAGACTTTGACTCGTGTTTTCCAATTATTGACTCTGCCCAGTTCTTTGAGCAGCTATCGAGTTTCTGGTACTTGCACCAGGTCGAGTTTCGTCTGCTTGTACTTTCTATTTATCTGATGACAGCTATTCCAGAAGAAGGGGAACTGTCTCGTAAAGCCCAGTCCCTGTACATCTTTATAAAAAGCTTAATTGGAACTTTGGATGGAATTGGAATTAACTCAGTTGAATTGATACAGTGTCGCCTGCTTATGACAATGTTCGAGCTGGGACATGGAATGTGTCGATCTGCATATATCTCAGTCGGAGCGACAGTTAGGGGAGCTGCAGCTCTAAAACTACACGATGAGCAATTAGAAACCTCCCTCGACTCTTCCCATGTCCTAAAAAGCCGAGAGACAATAGCACGGGTAAAGTGGGCAGCACAATTGATGGACCTGTAAGCAGTCTTGAATTTCGCTGGGGAAACTATTCGGAAAAGTCTCGTTTTAATTGAGACTGTTACTGAGTAACTTGCATGCAGACTAGCCTCAGTCCATACAAACAGTCCCAGTGCATTCGCGATGATAGCGAACACGGTGAGCTTTAGCTTGACAAATATGGCTTTGAAAATAACCATTGATTTGGAAATTAGGAAGTAGACGATATGGAGGCACGTCAAATGATGAGCTTTGGTAATCAATTCGCTGCTGTCTTTCGCTCCTTAAAGATCCTTGTACTGGCAATGTCACATGTGCATGACTCCACAGCTCGTCACGCCTATAATAGTGCGCGCGTAATGGAATTACAACAAGTTTTGAATGCCTTGAATGACGTGTTGACGCAAGAAGCAGAAACATCTCAACTAAATAACGTCTCAATGGCTTTGTGTTATAGGTAATTCAGTCTCATTCTCACTCGAATGTTATCCGTCTTTGGACATATCTGTAGACCGTTGCTAACACAATTTGCCTTCTCATTTAGTGCTTCCATGATTCTATTACAAAACTGGCATCATATATGGAACCACGAAGATGAAGCAAGCGAGAAAAACTCTTTATTATTTCTAGAGCGGAGTATGAAAGAATTCATCCACCAGTGTCGTCAGCTAGCCAAGGATGCTCCACTAAACGAGTTGCACGGTGTTCTCATTTTCACTGCATTCCCCATCTACAAGGCCGCTTCAATTTTAAACTATGACTCGAGGAGAATTAAAAATTTAGATCGTCTTCAATCTATAGGAACTATGAAAAGAGCACTTAAGAATATTAGTCGAAAATGGCTAATCGGCAGTACGTCTCTTCGTCATGCTGTCAATACTATTTCTTCCTTCGCTGACAGCTGGATCTAGAGCAATATTTGGAAAAGATTGAAGAAGGAAATACATAGAAATTTATTACAAAGCGCGGATTCTCGTACCTTATCATGAATATTTGCTCATCGATCCTACATACATTGGAAGGCTTTTCTGGCTGTTTATCCTCTATATTTTGAACTACCCTCTAACTTTTAGATTCTTGATCTCTAAAATTGTTTTAGGTAAATTAGAAGATAAACTAACTTTTGAAGATTTGAAAGGTAGTATCTTAACCTCAATGTCGGGACCGTAATCTTTCCTTGTTGGATGTACATGTATGCTGGCCGATGTGTCTCCGTTCAGACAACCCAGCTTGCGCATACGAGAATCTAATCTGCTATGTAGTTGTCTTACTTATTGTGTGTCTTCAGTCTTGATTTCTGCAATAGCCTTTTCAAAGTCCTTTAAGAATCTCCATGCTCCAAGGGACTTATATCCAGCCTTGTCCCAGTCGGTTATAGTCTTTGGGAAAAAGGGCAACACATCCAGCAAACTCGTGTCATGTGCAATGATGGTAAATACATCTGTTGATGCGTCAAAGGCCTGCATCTTCTCGATTGAAGCTTCGGCGTCAGGAAGGGAGACATTCATCAATGAGTTCGACTGGTAGAATGGTGTTGTCCGATAATCCTTACCCTCTTTTTTCCCGGGGTGAATGGTTTCTAAAACGGAGGCGGGACAGACCGATAAGAATGGTGTATTGTCATTCGTTGGTAATGGGACTTCAATGTCGTTAGGTAAAGATAGCAGCTCGGTTGGACGGTATTCGCCTGGGTGGTGAGCCACGTCCCCTCCTAGGAAGATGAATTTGCTATTTGAGGTCCGCGCAAGAGCGCTGATATGGTCATGAGCTGCTCATTACAGATGACATTAAACAATAGAGATCAGAAAACTGAGTGAGTGATAAGTTTGGCAGCATTATGCGACTTACTATGCCCTTTGGATTGCAAGATATAGAAACTTCCATCCCCGAAGTAATCAATAGCCGGATACCCACCGATACTAGCAGCAGTAGAAAAATCCAACTCGATGATTTCACGTCCGTGAAAAGCATCATCTGCCACTAATGAATCGGGATTTTTTGGATAGCCAGGGAATGTGGTGTTGTTTGTTTTGAATCCAGGCCCGACGATAAGGGAAGTCGATGGCGGAAATAGAGACGGGTCGCCGGTATGATCAACATGATGATGTGACCAGATGACTGCATTGATAGACCCCAGTTGTATACCAGCATCGACAAGTTGATCAGTCACGTCTGATTTGATGTCCATTACCGCATTGGCAGCCTCAATTTGATTGAGAACTGGGTTGATGGTGGTCAGAGTGCCTGAAGGCATGCGTCATTCTCGAAAACAAAGACACTCACTTGCAGGAGGCTGCTTCTCCTTCCATGCCTTCATGAGTCCTAAATCGTAAAGAATCCTCTTGTTTTGAGACTTATTTTCAATCAAGAAACTGTAGCATGGAATATCCAATAGATCGTGACCCGGAATTGGAGTTTGGACCACATATTTTGTTGGCACGGTGGTACGACCGCCGTGAATGATGGATACTTCCACAGACTGTTCTTTCGATAAGGGTAAAAAGATGTTTGACATTGTTGTCGATTATAAGCTGGAATCTAAGCTGCTTGAATTGAACGTCTGTAGGCAAAGACTTGACAATGTTACTGGTCTGGGTTAATCAGTCTACCATAATGGTCACAAAGCACTTTTTATAGTCGACTCAATATGAAACTATGTGGAAGATTTCAATTTCAAATATATATGTTAGAAATCCCATATTCCCCGGAGCTCTTCTTCTCGGATTAATAATATACTGATGGTGCCGACGGCTGCGGCCGCACGATGCTGCTTTTGCTAGACTCGCTTAGAAATGACCGATCTCTATGCTACTTCTCATTTTAATACTTTGGTCCGTTTTCTAGGTTTTGGATGTGTTCTTGATCATCAACGTGTAAGGCGAAAATGCCTTTCAAGAAACCCTCCCACCAGACTACCTCATCTGACGGTTTGCAACGAGTCGGCGATACAGCGATCCCACTATAAACAGGTAGGTCTAGTAGATTAGTCGTATTTTATTGTTATTATAATCAATTTTCATGACCTTACCCAGCTTTAAGGCATAAAGGTCTCTTTTTAGTGGGCAGTAGAGTGGTCTTTCGGGGTTTAAGCCCCTAATTTCCTGCGCTGCCTGCCCCGAACTGGTGCCAAAACTCTTAAATACAACTACGCGTTCTTCGCCCCAAGCCACTTATCTGCGCAGGGCGATTTGGGGGCCTTATAGGGGCTGGGGTGCCCCGGCCATCCTCCTGGAAGCCAAACCTGCGGGAGTTGCCTTATGGTTTAGGCCCGGTTTGGATTGGCGTTTCTTAATCAGGAATAGTGGTTTCAAGGCGTCCTTCCGAGCTTCTGATATCTGCGAGGCTTACAAATGAATCCCAATATCTCACCAGCAGTCCGAAGCTAGCGCCAATAGGTAGCTAAACCATGGAGGACAATGAGATATCCCCTAGAGTTTGTTTGAACTGTCGAAGCGGAAAGAGGAAGTGCGATAAAACCTTACCGGCATGTTCTCGCTGTTCGAGGTACCAACAGACCAATTCCTCCCCCCACTACATTGGCACTGGGACTGATTGTGTTCGAGATTACAACTCCATTGTAAATATTCACCACAGTCCTACGAACATGCGTCAAGTCGAATGGTATGGTCTATAGTTGCGGATTATACGCACCGCATGTCGCGTATTCGTACTTCCTATACCATCATGCAACAAGATGATAGCTTTATAACCACCTATTTTTCAACGATCCATACTTGGCTACCTATTATCAATAAATCTCGATTTCAGAGCCACATTGAGATACATCCATGTGACTCTAAGGAACTTCTACTGCTTATGAGCATGCACCTAATTGTACAGCGACCCGACTCTCAGCCCGTGCGGGGCATGATGGACAATGAGCAGTATCGAGCCATCAAGCAGCTCTATTCCAACTTATTTCTTGAGGCAGAAGGTAGCCCATCAACCGAAATTCTACAGAGTGGCGTACTTCTAGCTACATATGAGTATGGCCATGGCATGGTGGATACAGCTTGCCATACGCTTAGTTTGTGCATCTCCGCAGGCATGGCTTCGGGACTACATCGATCTAGAGTACCGTCTGTTTCAGACCTGGAGAATATGGAGAGTACGTGGAGTTCAACTAATGAATTAATCCGCACCTGGTGGGCCATTGTTATTAGTGATAGGTGCGTCCCAGCTAATCATTTCAGGCAGTCATGTCGTGCCATAAGTTTTCTCACACGATCCAGGCTTTTTTGTCTATCTTTCCCACCTGGGCAGCGTATAGCATTGACAAAGGTTCCAGAAGATGACGTAGATGACTTCCTTGATAACTTTGCTAATTCAGTTGATGGGAAAAAATACTCCTCTCCCAATCAGAAAACCTCAATTGCAAGGGCGTTTTATAGTCAAATTCAAACGTCGATATTGATTGAACGAGTTATCCGTTTTATTAACAAAGCAGATTCTTGTTTACAACCTAACAATGCTCAGTTCAAGGTTCTTGATTCCAAAATACGACAGATAATTCATGTCGCCCTCGAGGCGGAGACGACAAAACTCAACTCAATTTCGGAGGCTCTTGCAGCCGGCAGAAAGTGTGAACATCACTAAATTTTCTTTTCAAAGGCTAAATAATACTGATAAGTAAACATCTTAGTGCTCTACTCCTATTACATCAATGGTGTCTTGATTCTTCAATATTTCCGGCCTACACCCAAGAAGCCACAGAATCAAGAATGGCCATCGAGACTATGACCAGGATTATGGTTGAAACCTGCCGCGAATTTCTTCCGAAAATATACGCCGGGTGGTCCAAGTCTCATCACCCTCATGGTACTCAATTAGTGTTTTTGGCTGCCTTGCAGCTAAGACGATCTCACGCCACGACAAGCGGCCAGGGTAACCTGGGGATATTGAAGGAGATGTTACAAATCCAGTCTCGAAGATGGCACATAGCAGGTAGGTTTTCTCTTTGCAGAACTATTGGAATTTTCATTTAAGTCGGAACCAGCGAAGAACCTCGAAGAAATAAAACGATTAGAATCTGTATGACCTAGTCATTTCAGTTCCATGCGATTATATTGGTACATGGCCAAGCATACATATGTAGAAACAAGAAATAGCAAAATCCGTTAGGATCATCGACTATAGTGAGGTAAGACGGGAAACAGATATCTTGGCTATTCTACCTATTCGTCGTTGGCGTTGCAGGCAGTGTGTCAGAGTTTTCTCGACGTGTTGAGATCACGTCAAGTTATCTTACTCATTATCCAATATTAACATTACAACTCACTCGATGATACCAACCAGTTTAAATTATCGGTCAAATGCTACCGCTGAACAAAATCTCCAATGGTATGCGAAATATTGACGCCAATTTCAGGTAGCAGTATAATTCCACCCCCTCATTGGCCCCGTGCAATACGCATAGCCCGAAACCAGCCCCTGCGTACAATTCTCGAAACTCAGCGATGGATTTACATCTAGAAATAGCTTATTCGTAATCTCATCCTGAATGCAGATCTGCGCGCACGATTCGCTCTCACTCGCGACATGCCATTTCCCGCATCGCAACGTGGTGCCAGGCGCAACTGTATAATTCAGGGGCGGATCGATCGGGTACGCGCCGTATCCATCACTTTGACCCACAGCGAACGGGTTGCGAGACGTGTGAACGGGGTCTGTGGTGTTGAAGTATCCGTACTGAGGCGACAGGCATAGCACGCTCCCATACGCCTGCGAGGTTTCATGCAGGTTGGTGCAGTGAGTATCAATCCAGGGATTGAATTGGCGGAGTACGGATTTGATGGCCCGGCTGTTGTTGTAGAGGACGACGGCATTGGCTCTTTCAATGCTGCGGCAGGTGTCTTGGTCCTGGAGGATATAGGTATGTTCACAGGATAACGGTAAACAGAGTTTTGCGCCCTTGGCTACTTTTTGGCAGTCGTGAATGAGGTTTTGGTTGCCCATGTAGAGTGCTGCAGAGGATAGAGAGTAGTCGAGCGCAATTGATGTGCATGTATCCCCGTCTTTGGTTGTGTAGATGTTTTCTGAAATGCAGATGGGTTCTTCAGCTGGTTCGATAATAGTTAGGGATGACGGGATTGTTGTGTTAGCCGCGATACCGCATTTGGATACCACTGTTTCGAGGCTATGTTTGAAGATTTCGTTGTAGTATGAATACTGGCTAGACTGCATAAGTTGCAGTTTTGTCTTGTAGCAATAGGAGCAAAGCTCATCGTGGGACATGTCATCCACTGTGGCTACCCTGGTGAAGTTTTGAATGATGTCTGTAATATGAAAATTCAGCTGACAAATACACCAGAAAATAATCTAGTACTTCTCAAAGTGAAAGATGAATGAAGGAATGAACGAAATATGGCCAAACTAAAACATTGAGAGCTCACCATTGCAGTATAGATTGGTCGTAGGGTCTTTATAGCACGTCTCGTTCCATCCTGCCCACATATTACCTCCAAATCGGTCCGCCGGATTGGAAAACAAGGTGTATCCAGCACAGTTTCTTTGAACGTCATGAACCCAGTTACCTAATGACTCGCCACAACCTTTATCGCATACTGAATCCGTTAGAGTCTCATTACCCAAAGACCCGTGGTAAGCAGTCTCATAAAAGTCAAACACGTAGAGGTCACAGTCGATGGTGGCTGAGAGAGCGGTGATGCACTCAGCAGAGAACGTTGAAGGAAGATCATCAGGACTATATATTGTAAAACCAGGAAATGTCTTCTGTCCCGTCGTTTGCTCTGACCCTTTCAACCACGCCATAATGGAAGACATGAAGCCATTCTTGTTGTTCTTGGCCAGTGTAGCTATCTCGTTGACAGGGCTGATCATCTCTACGATGGCCTTGGTGATTAAGTTGTATATCCAGAGATCATGACTCTCCTGTATGTCAAATCCTTTATCTTGACAGTTCTCGGTTGTTAGACAATCTTGAGAGTAGTCAGAAAACCAACTATAGAGCCCAGCGCCAAGAAGGTATACAGTGGACGAATTAACAATCCTCACAGCCCAAGAAACAGCACACGTCTTAGAGTCAGTTGCGCAGTCAGTGAACATTGGGTCGTTGGGAAATATGCCTGTCACAATTGGCAAAGGTGCCTTCGGATGCGGCTGGAAGTAGGGAGCCTCGGTTTGAATCATACCCATTAGTATATTACTAGCACTGGATATTTGATACTGATAAAGTACGTTGTGTTCTGCGGCTGTACCGTACAGCCAAGTAGGACCATGACTTTCGATTAGGGCACCACGGCCAGAGAAGATATCGATCTGCACCTCGTCCGAAGCATCCAGATCGTGATCGGCAGTCCACATCCATACATTCTCAAGATAGGCCGACGATTTCGGGGTCATGTGAAGAAGTGCAGCTGCAGCGATGCAGTTTTTGTTAACCCCATTGCCTTTGGGGCACTGAGCTGCTTGTAAATTCGATCCAACAGCCCCTCCAACACGGAAGTGCGAGTCTAAGATAATCAAAAAATTAGCAACAAATACTAAATACATAAATTAAGGAACGTAATTGGACTGGGCAAATTGATTTGAGGAGGCTCACCCCAAAGACCAGTTGATCCTTGTGAGATTTCATGAATATTCCACTCGACGAGAACCGCGCCGACTGTATTCCCTGACACCGTGAACAACAGGTCTTGTATTTCAACGACGCCAGATTCTCCTGGCTCTCCAACTTGAATAACAGCACGCTTTTCTAGTGGATTCGAAAACTTCGGCCCTTTACCCATGATTTGCGGCCATGCTTGCCCAATAATGCGAGACCCAATCGGTATTTTCACAGTATCCGTAACCACATAGACTCCATAAGGAATAAAGACTATCGAGGACATATTTGCCGCTGCCGCGAAAATGCTACTCAAAGCACTAGTATCATCAGTCACACCGTCTCCCTTCGCGCCTGCGGTTTTGATGTTGATGATCTGGCTCATTCCGATATCGGTATATTTGGGGCGTCGGCGAGTATAGAAATTAGGTTTCACATAAGCTAGCTGTGACGAGAGCAGCGACTCAGTGCGATTCATGACGGGAATATTTTCACCATTAGCAAAATTGTTTGCCCCGTTGGCACCGGTCACTCTGCCGAAGCCCCAGTTGTCGATCTTCACCTCGTTGCCCCGGCCAGCAGGACCTTGGAGAGGACAGAATCTGTGACAGCGTTCTGGACGTTGAAGAATCCTACGTTTTGCAGGAGGAGCGAAGTGGAGTTTTCGGCATACAGCGATGTGACAATCCCGTTGGGAGTGTTCGCGATAATTGCATCTACCAGCACTAGTGAACCTAGGGATTGTCCTGTGCTGAGAGGTCCTCCAGCCTACTCAAGAGCGCCATCAGAGCTATATTAAGATAAAGCAACAAGTAAGAATTACTTACGCCACCAGTTACGACAAGCCCAGTACCGCATGACTCAATGACTACGTCCTGCATAGTCCATACCCAGTCCCAGTGGATTTGAAGCGCGGTCTTGCAATTCACAAACACCAGATGACTGGTAGTGAACTGCTGGTTTCCGAAGTAGGCACTGTATTTCATTAAGTTAGAACCTTCAGTGAGATAAAATAGGTTACACACCCAAAATTGCCTCCTACGAAGGTCAGATCAGCAAGAAAGCCGCCGCTTCCATTTTCCATATATATTCCCTACGCCAACGTCACAATTTGATCGGACAAGAAATGAGGGAAATAGAGTCAAGCTCACCTGCTGGGTATTCCCCGCCACATTTTGCAACATGTAGAAATCAATGTTCTCTAATGATGTCCCCTGGGCTACTTGCCAATGGATTCCACAGACATATGCAGACTGATCGGTACGGGTAATATCGATCTTGAAGTTTTTGATACTGCGAAGAAAGTTGTTTGTGTTGAGATACCTATGATATAGTCAGAGACAGCTAGGATGAAACGATGGGTGGATTGAAAAATAGAACCTACCATTCCTCGGTCTGGCCTACGTAGACATCCGAGGTGATGACTCCAAGGCCCACGAAACTAGATGCCGCTAAAATAGTGGGTAAATTTGTTGGCTAGAAATATGGATGTTAGCTTTGTTGTGCTTCTAATGTTCGACAAAACTTGCAACATACATCTCCTAAAAATTGCGTGTTATAGTACTGGATAATTGGACTGCTGACGAGATAAGTCCCCGGGGGAAACCATACTACAGCCGGAAACCTAGTGCTTGAATGGCATCCAGGACCGCATCTACTGCCCTCTGATATCGCTCGATTGATAGCAGCAGTGTCGTCAGTAACTCCATCGCCTATGTCCGAGTTAGCACGCGTACCCACTGCGTTGATTACTGACGAATAGACAAATTGGAATCTTACCTTTTGCACCATAATCCATGACATTTCGCCAGACCTAAAATTTCCTAGACTTAGAAAGAGAAAATAAAGTCTTATACGAAAGATTCCATCAAATACTTACCTTGTAATCAGCTGGAGCATACGGACTGGCACCATTTTGCTCTATTTTAGCCATCCAGTAAGAGGAACCAGCCCGTTTAACTCTAGCTTCCTGCATTGGCTGCTGCAGACTAACAGGTTGGTCAACCTCGGTATACCTAGAAAGCCCATTCGTGTGGACAAGACTCTGAGTCATAGCAATGGTATCATTATTCCTAGAGCCATATTTTGCGCGCATACCCTCGGCGACTTCGGCATAATTAAGATCCCAATTCGAAGGAGGCACTGATTCTGCAACCTCCTTGGCTGCTTCGATCAATTCCGGAGAAAGTATGTAGCCATACTTCGGGTTTGCTCCCATGCCCTCAGTTTCGTTGGTAGCCTGGCGTCGATGCAACTTTGACAACGAAGCATTTTTGACAGGGTCTGCATAGTCGAGTAGCGGTATAATCACAGACTGAGTCTGGTTTGCTGTAGAATTTTCAAATTCATACTTGTTGAACTGAACGTTTTGCACCCTAAGCTGATTCGCGATCCGGAGGGCCTTTAGTGCCTTTTCTACTGTGTCCTGTGCGCTTTGAGTCGTATGACCTGCGGTGTCATTACTCCGATGGTGAAGGTATTGGTGGTTGTTATGGAGGTGTTGAGAGGCCAAGGTTGGAAGGAAATAACCAAAGAGGAGAAGATAGAAGAGTGTTGATGCGGCCATATTCTGCATTAACAGTCCCTTCATGAGTAGGACGGAGTACTGAAGATGAGTAAACCACAAGGGAGTCTTCAAGTGTCTATTCTTCTTCGCTCTTGTTTCTGTCTTTTTACTGTGTTATAAATTGGTATTGGTCGCTAATGCCAGCGCAATTTCCCACCGAGGGCCGACCAACCGAAGTGCTTGATAGATATCAAGCAATTAACTACTCCTGTCCTATAAACCCCTTTGCCAAGATGCTTCAGTTCCATCGCGCTCAAAGATAGTGCTGCCTAACTACTTGGCATTTAGAAAGCCTCGTTTTTGCTATGCCGAATAATTCCGTGGTAAAAATATTGAGGCTGAATACCGAGGGATATTGCCTCAAGCTAGACGATATGGTACGATACCTAAACGGGTCCACCAAATAGCCGAAGATACACCATGTAAAAGACCAGGGTCTGGTATCCATAATTTCACTCATTTTAAGTCTTTGAGCGATATATTTGTGCGCTATTTATGGTCTCTATGGAGACGCAGCAAGAGTCTAGGTCCTAGCCATAACACAAGGGACTTTATCCCAATGGGATATCTAGTTTCTGGACAATCGATCATATACGAATCGGCTGTAGAGAATCCAGGGTCATGGTGCCTGGCAGATATCAGTCATTTTATTGGTCGGCCATAGGTCGATTTATGCTTGCCAAGACAGAAGAATTGCAGGAGAGACCTAAGTGATGCGATTTACTGCCAAGGATTTGCGGCCTTGGGCTTCAGCTCGCGGCTATCTCGGATTAAGAAGTTCCATTAGGTTCTTAGACCAACATCGTCCGATGCTGCCTAGTCTGGCTCTAAACACGAAAAACAGAGAAGAGGAAAGTGAGCTGGCAAACCCGCCAAGAGCCAAGAGAGTCGGTAGAATAGCCACCAACCGACCCAAGGCTCTGATTGGCCACAATGGCTCCGGTACCTGATCTAGAAGGTACCTATTTAGGAGATTATGTGGGCATTTCTGCGGCGCTGTCTGCCACAACTCCACGTAATTCGCGACTGTTTCAACTAGGAAAAATGAAAATATTTCTATAACCAATTGCCAAGATTAATCCCTGCTCATCGTTAATATGTTTTTGAGTCCGTCGCCAGCAGGCTTGCAGAACGTTACACCCAGAATGAAGAGGGGAGAGAAAATGAAAAGCCTCGTATTACGAACAAAAACCATGCAGCCGAATAGGGGTAAAAATTAGATCCTGGTGGAGTCAAAATAGCTCCCATTTTATTTTACCGGCTTTAGGGTATCCAACATGTTTAGATCAGGTGGAAGTTGACTCGGCATAAGGTCCTTTTGCTTTATTTAACGTTCATCCCACCGCACGAAGGCTCAGATAGCCAGAGTAGTGTTTCTGAGTGTTTGGTATTCACCATGAGTTCACCTCTGCGAGGACGGACTTGTGTTTTTCTCTACTTCTTGCTTTCTTTTTACATATTACAATGTTTTGCCCAAAATTGCAGCAAAGTCAATCCTTGTTCTACCGGCTGTTGTTCAAAACATGGTTATTGCGGTGTTGGCGATGAATACTGTGGTGCAGATTGTGTAGACACGTGTGACTACAAGCTAGAGTGTGATGCCAACAATCCATGCAAAATAGGTTGCTGCAGCAAGTCTGGAGTGTGTGGTCTAGGACCAAATTGTACGCCCGTCTTGATTCCTCTATTAATGCCATACATAGCTAATTCTAGATAATATAAAACAGATTGTGGGAAAGACTGTGTGGCAAGCTGCGATGCAAAGGCCGAATGTGACCCAGGTTTTGGAGCAGAATGGGCCACTGCCTCATCCTGCCCCTTGAACGTTTGCTGCTCAAAATACGGTTTCTGCGGTACGACGTCGGAGTACTGCGGTTCCAAAAAGGTACAGAGACCTTCATGCTCAGAAACTGGCCATCTTCAGCGAGTAGTCGGATATTACGAAACCTGGATCACCCGTCGACGATGCAACAAATTCTGGCCGGAAATGATCCCATTGGGAATCTATACGCACATCAATGTAGCTTTTGCGGTCATTGACCCGGAGACCTTTGAGATTAGGCCTTCGATGAGGTCTGACATAGATATATATGAACGCGTTACTTATCTCAAGAGTATTGACCCTGACCTCAAAGTGTTCATCGCAATAGGGGGTTGGGCATTCAACGACCCTGGTCCCTCTGCTACCACATTCTCCGATCTCGCATCTTCTGAAGAAAAGCAAAAGACTTTCTTCAGATCCCTGACAAAGTTTATGGCCACCTATAACTTTGATGGAATTGATATCGACTGGGAGTATCCCTCGGCAAGTGATCGTAGTGGCCGTCCTGAGGATTTCAAAAATTTCCCGAAGTTTATGAAGAATTTGAAAGCGGCTCTCAAAGCCACAGGCGGTCGGGATGGGCTGAGTATGACGCTGCCTGCCTCATACTGGTACCTTAAGCACTTTGATATCAAACATCTTGTCCAACACATCGACTTTTTCAATATAATGACATATGACATGCACGGGACTTGGGATAAGGGGAATCAGTGGACAGGCGAGTTTCTCAATGCGCACACAAATCTCACAGAAATAAAAAATTCCATGGATCTTATCTGGCGCAATGAGATTCCACCAGACAAGGTAGTTCTCGGCATGGCTTTCTATGGACGGGCATTCACCATGGTTGATCCATCCTGCAACAAGCCAGGTTGCCTTTTTGCCTCCGGTGCTGACCCTGGAGAATGCAGCAATGAGATTGGTATTTTGATGAATTCCGAAATCTCAAAGATAATAAACGACAAGAAAGTGGAGCCGACTCTGTATAAAGATGAAGCTGTGAAGATTGCAACCTGGGATGACCAGTGGGTAGGATATGATGATGCCGATACATTCGAGTTAAAGACCAATTTTGCCCGAAGTCAATGCTTAGGGGGCATCATGGTGTGGGCTATCAGTCAAGATCTACTGGATGGTACCTATTCCCGAGCTTTGGGCCGCGCAACAAACCGGTCAGTGATTGCGCTGGCTGATCACGCAGAAACAAATGATACTGAAACAGTGCTTCATGAACAATGCAAATGGACGAATTGCGGAGATGGCTGCCCTTCCGGATGGGTCACAGTTCCTCGCAGCGATCCTGACAAACGCGAAGGCGAGATCATGCTCGATGATGGTGGTTGTCTTCTAGACGGACAATTCCATGTCCTCTGTTGCCCACCTAAAAAGGATGTGCCAACGTGTGGTTGGTACACCTTCAACAATGGCGATTGCGATGGGAAGTGCCCAGGTAACATGTACGAGATTGGCGGCACTCAAAGAGGCTGTTCCGGCTATAAAGGTAATTATCAAGCTGCTTGCTGTACTGGAAACTCGGATGCTATGGCCATATATCGAAAATGCGAATGGGGTGCTTCATTCAATTGTGATGATTACACATGTTCCGTAACAAAGCCGGATATTGTTGCCTTGTCTGTTAATGGAAATGGAGGATCTGTTTGCGGCGGAGATTGGAGGACTGATCTCAACGAAGAGCGAAAATACTGTTGTGACTCAAGTGACGACAACATGAAATGGGATGATTGCACCTGGGAAGATCATTACAGTTCAACGGGAATGATAGCCACTCCAAAAGGCAGTGGGAATTCTTTCTGTGCTTCCAATTGTCCCGACAATAAAGTACGTGTTGCTATGGAGCATTATAATACCTGCTCAAGAAAATTAGGGTCAAGAGCGAAGTGCTGCACTCCCAAATACACGACTACCGTCACAACAGTCGACCCAGAATTCGCTGAAATGGAGGCAGATCTAAAAGCGTGGTTGGCAAACGCGACCTGTAGCAATAGCTTCTACAGCGATGGATGGACTTACGGCAGCATGAAAAAACGGTCATTATGGCCTGACCATGCTCTGAAAAACAGCACACTAACATATATGCTTTCAGGTCCTGAATCTGCCATTCATGAGAAACGACAAGATCAGCCTTTCATAATCTATACCAGTAACTCAGCCCTCCTTATCTTGAATGATATCATACGCGCATGGCGCTCTAGCTTGGTAATAGTGAGGGCACAAAAGGAGTTCGAAGCATGGGATCAAATAATTGGAGCACAGTACGCACATTTGACAACAGCGGTGATGCTGCCATTCATCAAGCAATATTTCAATTTATACAATATAGAATCAAGTGAAATAGCCACACAAGTCATTTGTGATTTGCAAGAATGGGACCAGATGATCGAGGCATGCAGTATATCCTCCAATAACATCACTTGTTCTAATATAGATCGGGATAAATGGGATCCTGAATACAGCGTTGATCCAGATACCTATGGAACATCATCGGGCTCAGTATCTCGACGCGGGGTCTCTTTTCCTGACGGAATCTTCACCTTGGACAAACGCGATGGTGCTGGTAGAGACTTTATTGTCGACTGCGGCATTGATCCCGTAACTGGCCAGAGACGTGTCATGATCATCACGTCTCAAACGTACCCAAACGGTAACAACGGAAACTCTCTACAAAATGCAAATCGCTTGACCGCACGATTTGCTCTAGCTAACCCTGAAGAATGTACCGATGTCACGATTGATCCAAATGCTCCTAACAATGTGTGGGACTGGGTTAGTATGTACAACATTCTTCATAATTGCTTTTATGGGCTCATGTTAATTATTATGCATAACAGCGGAACATATTCTTGAACTCCAGTTGATCCCACGATCCATCGAGTTTATGGTCACTGGGAGGTTACCTCCGGTACAAGGACTTCCCGAGTACCGTTCCACCAACGCATTGATGCCATGGGACTCGGCCCTACTGCTGACCAAAGATTATTCAAATACATTGCCTACAGTTCAAGGGACACCAATCGACCGAATTTTCAATGCCTTGGGTTCTAAGAAGAACCCTGGAGTTTTGAGAAATGCGGAAACCCATTTGAATTCAATGAAAGGCAGGGTACTGTCCTACCTCGCTCACTAGCCACTCTTTAAGTAGATACTGAAAGAGCTAACACATTTAATATATAGATTTTCCACAGCCAGCAACCAATTGGTGACACTGTGTGGAACACCATGAATCTCCCAGATGTGAATGCAGCTCGCGCTGCGTTGGATGAGTTACGAGTGGTAAGCTTTTTCAAAGCTAGAATTTAGATACATATCGAACTAATTTATATTCATTTTCAGGTTATATCTGTCTTTGAATATCTCAACAGTGAGGAAATTGGCCGCACGCTGGCTGACGTATATCAAGCCGTTGGCACAGAAATGCGTACTTTTGAGAAGGCCGCCAAAATAGCACAACCCGCTGCAACTTTTAGACCAAATGTTTTGTGGAGAGAGTTCATGGTGAACTTTTTTAGTCGCATGATCCGTTGGGTCCGGACATGGCTTGTCGATCATCTCAACGATTTGACTAACACGTGGCAGACGGTGTACAATCGGGCGTCTGATGACCAGACTCGAATGATTGCACGCCGCTTCATTGGCGAGATCGATCTGCTTCGAGCTCGTCTAGGAAGTGTTCAGTTTGATACCTCAACTTTCATTTTCATGTCTTAATTGGGAAGCGCTTTTGATAGAGCTACTTTGCGGTCTTCATGTACAGTGATGACATTGCCACTTACATGTCTAATTCTAACTTTTATTTTTCTCGATATCGAGAGAACTGCTATGAAGCTTCAATACATTGGGAGATCTCTGGTTCTAATACAATCAAATATCTGGCCAATTTTTTTTAGGTAGCCTAGAAAAAAGCCAACCAGCTAAAGGCCCTTCAGAAAGATCCCTATTTACTTCATGGAAATCTTGCCAGATTTCTTTTAACGTAAACCGCTGAGCAGACATGAAATCATAAAATTTGTTGAAAAGCTGCCCCCAAGTTATCGCCACGCGTCCGTCGTAACCGTCTTCGTCAGCGTTTGGTAAAGTCCACTCAGGATCGATCGCCCAGAGCCATCCAAACTTTTCTCCTGTGGTGTACGAGTCTCTGCATTCATTTGACATCACGAGAAACACGTTTGAAAGAACACCAGGTTTCAGGTTTCCTTTTTCACGGCGATCCCGAAAATCCCTAATCATTATGTTCAGCAAATAATCGCCTTTTAATTGTCTCATGCCTGAGTTAAAGAAGTCACGATACTTACCCTCTTAAACAATTCACTTCGGCCATTTCAGCAGAGTAGTCCACAAAGTCGAAAACCTTTGTGCCAGTGATTTCTTCAGCACCAATGGTGAACACCGGGACTGGCTGGCCACTTTGCAGCTCATTGAAACGTTCCCAGCAAGCATCCCATGCCTGCTTCGTCTCGTCGGACTGTTCTCCCTGGATAAACGGACGATAAATCACGTAACCCCAGGCCTTGTCATCGCTGTCAATTATTTTCTGCACCCAGTCAGGAGGATGGGTCCTCGACCTCTGTTCGGCCTTAATCCTAGGTTCAGTCCACTCCTTTAGCTTGTCCCGGTAGAGATCTGTCCCCTGCACATTTGTAACCGCTTTGAATTCGTCTGCTGAGGAGACTGCTTCGCGCGCCTTTTGCCATTTCTTCCATCTCTCTCCCTCGTCAATGATCCTACCTGCCTGATCGTTGCTGTATTTCACACTCTCAAGCTCGCCGAGAATGTGAAAGTCATCATGTATAAACCGGCATTCTGGATAGGTGAGAGACACAGGATCAGTAGATGCTAGATGAATCAAGTCCTGAAGAGATTTTCCTAGATATTTTCGAGAGTTTTCTTCCATTTCTTCGAGTGGTGGCCAGTCCATTATCGCATGTTTCTCGTCCTGAGCGATCTCATTAGGTGAGTTGATTGCTTTGTCCCAGAGATGCTCAGTGGAGAGCCACTGTTCTAGTGCTTCTGCGCATGTGGAGTTATAGTCTGGGCGATTATTTCTTCTTGGATTATTCATTTTGTATCTTCTTCTTTTTTTGGACTGTTGCTGGAATGATTGTGATGGGTCGAGTTTAGGGCCTGAATATGGAATGTCTCGTATTATAACGGCTAACTAGCCTGCCTCAAAATTGGTCTGGACTGTCTCCACATGGCCAAGCATCCACAGCGCCACGAGGTATTTTACAACCAGAGTTGCTGTTTTTAATTTGTCTTCTAGCTTCAGCCTAATTTGCCAAGAGTTTTTTTTTTCTTTCGTGTTGGTTCACAAAGTCAAAATTCGCCTCAGAACCTCAGGGTCACATTGATCTTAGTTGTCTTAAACTTTGGGATTTTAAGCTTCAAGGTTTGACACGGTGAGGCTCCCAAAATTACCCATAATTTTGTTAATTGTACATGGATCGAGAATTTACCTCAATATTCGACTAGAAAATTATTGCGTCACTTTTTAGCCTCGGGGTAAATTCAAACAATTCTCTTGTGCGTGCAAACGGCGCGGTCACCTGACCGTTGCTTGTCAGTCAGGGACTGACCTAACCCTAACCCTAAGGGAAATTTTAGGAGTTGCTAATTATTATGTTGATTGAGTTGTATAAATTCTCCTACAGGATACTTTAGAATAATATAGCTGTGAATTAGTAATGTGATTACTGGCCCTCTGTGTATGGGAATGATCATCCGTCAATATTAATCACATGCAGAGGAAGAGCCAAGAATATAACGCGGGGTGTATATTAACTGTGGTGATCCAATTAGAAAATGGGTTGGAAATCTGCTTTTTTTGACATGTCTATCTCTATCTCTAGCATCTCGCTTCGGTTATAACAATATGGCTCTGCGGCATGGATGTCTTCAAGTGGTAGGTTACTTTAAGATCTAACACAACATTTATGCTATAGGGACTAGGTATAGGCACAAGGTCACTTTATACAGCTGGCTGATATCTTACTGAAACGCATGACGATCTCTACTATGTATGCTAATACTCTGCACTTTTTGCAGTATTATAAGCTGAATGGCTATAATACAAAATGCTGTTTACCCTGCTCTGCGTATTGGGAATTAACGCCGCACGGTTAACTTATTTATTTAAATAGATAGTTGACGTATTGCAAATAAATAACTTATATAACTTTATATATATTCTTAGACAACTAGCCTTTTTTAGCATTTCCGTTTACTTTTAGTGCCCACCTCCTTACTCAAGGCGTTTTCTGTATAACCAAATACATTTCTAATAGCTATATGATTGTTATCAGGTTTTTTTGCTCCTATTTACGGCGACAGCGAGGGATTCTTTCCGGAATTGAATTTAACATGAGGGCACATTGTACATGTACTCAACGGTTAAAAAAATACAAATACATATTAACATGATAATATTCTGTTATACGATTTAAGTGATCTAAAACGTTTGTTCGAAATCATGTATGCGAGATGGATTGTGGCTCTGGCTGTCTCTAGCGACTGGCTACTTGGTTTCTCCCCTAGGCACGGCTTACCCTGAGACTACCTCCGACTATAGTGACTGGGTTGAGTATACATCCGGCCTAACATATGCAGGTGTTGAAGAGATCTACTCTATCATTGCTACTGAATTTAAAGATTGGGTACGTCATCCTAGAAAGCTCTTTCTTATTTAACATGTTCTGGCTCATTGATCGACTACAACCCTCTCATTACCGCCTTAGGTTCCTGCTCTTTATCATCTGGGGTTTGTTATTGCGCGCAAATCAGTTTTGTTAGCACAGCTCATAGTTCGACTACTCCCACTTCACAGGTAGCAGCGATGTCCACCACCTCTCCTTCTATCACTAGCTCACCCACAACCACCGCTATCACTACGATCACTACAGGGGATTATGGCATCACCACTCCCACTCCACTCCTATCCAGTCAGGGGTGGCCACTAACTGTGCCAGGTTTTACCAGATTAAGTCCGGCGATACATGCCAAAACATCTGCACGCATCGTGCATCTCGTTTCTGGCTTCTATGAATGGAACCCCGCCGTTGGGTGTTGGGGATTACGTTTGCATTAGTATCGTTGGATATACACCTACCAGCTGCGTCCCAACCATCAATAGTACAACTACAGCCGGCAATGGAATCCCCACTCCGACACCGATCCAGAGCGGTATGGTCACCGATTGTGACCAATTCCATTTTGTTATCTCCAGGAATACCTGTGCCGGTATCGCATCTTCTACAGTAATTCCCGTCTCGGATTTTTACACCTGGAATCCTACCGTTAGTAGCAACTGCTCCAGCTTGTGGTTGGGATACTATGTCTGCATTGACATAATCGGCTATACTCCCAGCACAACCGCCGCCACCACATTCATAACGACTACGACGACAAGGAGAATGATATTTCGACCCCAACCCCAACGCAGAAAGACATGGTAAGTGACTGTAATAAGTTTTATAATGTGGGCATGGGAGATACCTGTGCCAGCATTGCATCTGCTGAGGGTGTTACCGCTGCTGATATCGAGGAATGGAACCCTGGGGCAGGTAGTACTTGTACAAGTCTGTGACTTGGCTATTACATCTGCGTCGGCATCTTGTAAGGAGATTGCGGGTTTAATTTAGTTGGTGAGATGTTCTTCGGGAAGAAACTAGTAGTCCGTGTGGCGATGAGCTAGGAGGCCAAAATGAGTCATGATTCTGGAAGTGGAGCAGGTTGCAGAAGCATTTTATAGTGAATAATTAATGAGTCTAATATCGCGGGAAGGAATCATAGTTTAAAGTTATTCAAGAAGCACAACTGGATGAGCTGAAATGTGTGGGTATTGTTAGTTGTTATAACAATTGATTTCCTAGGTTCAAAACCTAATAATAAGAATCAACCAGGCCGTGAAAATCGGCTGCATGATCTAGTAAGCAAATTACGCCTATTTTGAGTATAAATATGCTGGAGTTTATGTATTTGGTTCTCAGATGTTCAATTGATATCTATTCTGTAGTTCAAGGAAAGGAACCAAGGATTAGGGTTAGGGTTCCGGTTAGCGCCATCAAGGATTTCCGCTCGTTGTTCTCCGTACTACGATAGATTAAAATACGTAAGTTGAGACATATCCCGCGCCCTACAGTCACCCCAACCAATCAGGTGTTTGCTCTAGCTTTGGCTCGGTTTATGTCATACCAAGCCGAGTATGGAATACAGGGGAGAGAGAGCGAGCCCTTGTGTATGTACATATTCAACTGCAGTTGCAAGCTGTGCTACCAACGCCCGCGCAACTTCCAGCTCGAAATGGCGAATATATGGTCCATCTTTTGCATCGGAAAGACCCATCTTCGCCGGTCTAGTCACATAGCATACATGGGCATCATTTGGACCATTAACCTTGAAACTGTCCAAGATTAAAGATATCATGTCTCTCCCCGGCCTATTGCCCGGAAGCTGTCGCGAGCTGGAAAGGTCGGAAAGCACGTTATATTCGTGCAGATTTGAATCCGCTGTACAGGGACTTTAATCGCAACAATTTCGTTGCATCTTTCATCTTGAGCCAGCCAAATTGTTGAGTACGAGCCATGGCCAAGCTTTTGAACTATCCGGTAGCTATCGTGGAACTGATCTTCAATCGTTATGGGGTGGTAGCCTCCTACTTTGTACCTTTCCAATTTCTCCACGTCCTCGATGGGAATGTACAGGTGATACAGTATTGAGTCACTCTCTGATGTCTTGGACATGAGCGCAGATGTGGAAACGTGCACTGAAATTAACTGTGGTAGAGCGATTTCCCTGGTGTCTTGCCAACGCTGAGATGAAGAGAAGAAGATAAAGGGCCTCTGAAGGGACAGAAGTGTGTTTCTCATGCTTTCATTGGTTATAAACCTTCATTTTCTCGAAAAGATATAGATTGCTGAACGAACAGGTCTTCGCCTCAAGTTGGCCCGTTAACTCACCAGACTTGGATGACGGAAGTTACGGCGGATCATATATACAACCTTATCAAAATTTATTATATTACTATTCTCCGCAACCTATTCTAAATTCTAATAAAAATACCAATCTTTGTTATTATTGATTATTAAAAAAGGCCTAACCCTAACTCTAACTCCATGCTTTTCGCGGAAAAGTGGTGAGGTCATATGGGTTTCCGCAAACAGCTAGAATGTATTAAACACATGCACATAACCCAACATCACACAGATATCTTTCTGTTACGTCAATCTTCTTTCTCTGATACATAAATGATGGTTAATTAATTAATGCGAACAATCTTCCTTGCCCACAGTCTTCAAGGATCTGCACAATTGCCTAAAATGGGAGGCGGCCAGTGGTTTCCTCACGAGAATTCGACAGAAACACACTTGGAGGATCAGAGTTCTAACAATCTGTACGCCGTAGTCGATATAGGAAGGTGAGCTCAGTTTCTTCATTTTGAATGCTGGCTTTTTGTCTTGCTCTTAAACCCCGAGCAACAGGCTAACGGTGTCTAGTAATGGCATTCGATTCTCTATATCCGATCTCTCACCACCTACTGGGCGTATTATTCCTACAGTGCATTCTCATCGCGTCGGAATATCCCTGTATGATGCTCAATACGACACCAAGACAGGCTCTAAGATCCCCGTTTCTCAGTCTGTAATTCGATCTATAATTGGGGCAATCTTGCGATTCCAGGCAACTTGTGTACAATTCGGAGTACCGTCAAACCGCATTCGTATTGTTGCAACAGAGGCAACACGTACTGCAATCAACTCGGCGGAGATCGTCGCATCGATTGAGAAGACAACTGGTTACAAAGTTGAACTCTTAGAAAAGGCCCGCGAGGGCCTTCTTGGGGCGTGGGGGATTGCCAGTGGTTACTCGGATATTGAAGGGCTGGCGATGGATCTCGGAGGAGGGAGCACCCAAATTACATGGGTGGTCTCTCACGGTGCTGAACTTCATATAAGCCCGCAAGGATCCGTTAGTTTCCCTTATGGTGCTGGGGCTCTTTCAAGGACACTGGCCGAGTTGAAAAAGGGAAAAAGCAAAAAGGAAGCAAACCGTGCCGTCGAGAGACTTCGTCAAGAGATGGATAATAATTTCCGGGACGCATACAATAAGTTGGAAATTCCGGAACGTCTGGCTGAGGAGGCCAAAAAAAACGGTGGCTTTCGCATGTATATTTCCGGCGGGGGTTTCCGTGGATGGGGTTATCTGCTACTCTACCTACATCAGACAAAGGGTCGCCATTACCCAATATCGATTATCAACGGCTACCGTGCCGAAAGCGACGAGTTTGCGAAGACAGAGACCCTGAAGGAGATAGCTCGGACATCGGATCGTATATTCCGCGTTTCGGATCGTCGGCGAAAGCAGGTCCCAGCAGTCGCCTTCCTAGTTAATGTCCTGGCTGAATCGCTTCCGCACGGAATTAAGGAAGTGTACTTTTGTCAGGGAGGCGTCCGAGAAGGAATTCTTTTTCAGCAGCTCCTACCGGTCATCCGTCTACAGGATCCCCTGGAAGTCGCAACAACTCCATTGAGGACGCGGTCCGCCGACTCTATCGGCGATATGCTTCTTGGGGCTATTCCAACATCCTCTGCTGGGAACAGATTGTCTATCCCAAGCACACTGAATGTTCATGTGATTCAAGCCTTTGCCAATTCCATGTATGCGCATGCAGGTATCTCGAAGGAACTTGCTTCGACTGTCGCACTCTATAGCACTAGTACTGGTATACTAGCACAGGCGCATGGGATTTCTCATGGTGACCGAACTCGACTAGCTCTCATGCTCCAAGAAAGATATGGCAGCCACTTACCCCCGCGAGAAGAAAAGGCCAAATCGGCATTTCAAGATCTCTTAAGCGCCCAAGAAGTATGGTGGATACGGTATATCGGAAAGCTTGGTCTAGTACTAGGCATTCTCTTTCCTACCGGAATCATTGATTCTTTTTGGCCGCGTGTCTTACTGTCGGTCCAATGGGCGTCCAATTTAGGAAAGCGTCAGAATAAGTTCGGGATCGAGCTTACATTCACAGTGCATGCTACCTCTGATCATATGGCAATAAAAGAGATCCTAGAGAGAGCCAAAGGAAAAATAGAAAAGGTGGGAAAGAAGAAGAACAGGATTGGAGGCAAAGCTGGGTGGGGGGTAAAAATAAAGGTAATCATCAATATTACTTGATACACTGAAGAGAGTGAGATACATAATGCAAACGATGATATGATAAAAATTATGAAGGTGATTGGGATTAAATCGCTATTGTACTGATATTGGGTGTTAGTTGACCTACTCTACTAAATATGCTATCGCGGAATTCGACCGTTAGACCCACACGGGCACCTAAAAGGGTAAAAGAATGTCAATTGATTTATTTACACTATCTACGGATAGTGCAGACATGAGGTCCAGTTTTGGGTGTGTTGACTCTCTTGTCTGTGGCACTTAAGCTCTTGACTTGACCATTTCAAATGGTTGAGATGTCAACGTTACCTTTTTCTGTCGTCTGATTACCAATTATACATGTACTATATGGTAGATGTACAGTAAACTATACCCATGTATTTACAATACCAGTCGGTTGTTAGAGCGAATGGAATTCCAGGTAGTATAGTATATATATATATATATATATATATATGCCACTCCTAAACAAGCAATAGAACCATCAACGCCATTTATAAATCCAGACATACCATAAAAAAGCAAGCAAACTCCTCTGTCGCCATTCCAATAACCTGCCATTTACCTGAATGTAGTAACTATCCCTGATCATCCTGAGAACTCCGTGCGTAGATCAAAGATTATACTTTGACTAAGAATCAACAACCATCTAGTCGGTTCTACGAGTTGTTTTTTTCTTCTGGTAGAGTGATTCATTGATGGTGACCATCATCGCTGCTAACTACACTGCCAATCTCTGACCAACTGGCAGGAGTAGCGACCCCGTCCGTGGGCTGGCCCCATTCACTCATGGTACCATCAGAGGATGCCTCATCATGGACATGGCTTAGACTTCCGGGTACAGATGACGCAGTGGATAGGTCGTAGTCTCTAAATGGGTTTGTGGTATGAGAGGTTCCAGACGAAGGAACAGTAGGCTCACTTGGATGAGCGTAGTAATACCCAGAGCCCTCAGCTTCCAGATGATTAGGTGACCTGATAGGAGACTCGATTGGGAAATATTCAGACCGCGACGCTTGGTCGTGTGATGAATTGATTGACCCGGTAGAGACCCTTAAATCTGTCTCGGGGAATTCAGAGGTTGGGGTTAGGTCTACTAAAGACTCTGATGGATGGTGAGAGGAGGCTTCGGACACGACAGCTAGACGGAGGCGATCATGTTCCATCACTTCCATCATCTCACGTTGGGCCTGGAGGCGGTCCTCAGTAAGAGGTTCCGACGCAACAAGATCGCCTCGCCTCTGAATCAAACCCATATCACTTGTTTCGAGCGCAGTCGAGAGCGCAGTCGACTGTGCAACGGCAACAGTCCCGGACCTATCCGCAGTCTCTGAGCGAAGCCGGCCTTCATTATCCACCAAACTATCGAAGCTAACAGCTATGCTGCTATCAGAAGATTGAGTTCGTAGACGAGACTCCATGAACGCTCTGCGTTGCGAGAGCTCTTCGCGAGCCTTCTGTCTCCGTTCTGCGGCGGCTGCTCCGGGATCTTCGGTCATAGAGATATCTTGTAGCACCGACTCTCGCGGTTGGATTTCATCGCCTAGATTATGAAGAGCAGCGGCGAGCTTTCGGCGAGAGTTGTTGACCCATTGTCGGAACTGGGGACTTTCGTACACGGCAATCCCGGCAGCAACGATAACGGACACGCCGATGATGATACCTGGTATGAATGTCAGTACAGCTGCATACAATATATATTTGCAGAACAGCCATCGAAACAGATGAATGGAGAGTCAAATATGTGCTACAGGCTCATCAATAATACAGCCTGGCTGCCTAGTATATTTGAAACCGGCAGGAATGGAATGACGTCGACGAACCTTTGGCTATTGGGGCCGGCATAGCGATTGATAAGCCAGGTATGGCCGGCTGCGTATGTGAGAGTATTCAAAACTAGAGTTATGATCGGATACTGGAAGAAGCAGAGGGAGGATATCGCCGAGTCACGACATTTGGAGGCAGCCTTGTCGTTGCCTTCGCACGATCCAATAGACGATGACGACGACGATAAGCAGGAGCTCTTAACGCCGACGGCCGAGCTGCTCCCCGCACTCCGCCACGTGATGCAAGCTAGCCCTTATCCACGAGCCCTAGACGCGTCCTCCTCCGTTCCCTTGCAACAAACGCTCAAGAACCCAGTACACAGCTGATCCAGACACATATATTAATCCTCAACTCTTTGCGTGCTAATACCCACCATGGCCGGCCCAGCGCAGAGGACCCTGACTCTCACAGAGGAGCTGGAGAAGCTAGAGCAGTCCATCACCCTGACGCTACAAGGTAAACAAACCAAACCAGAACAACATCAGAACAAACCCCAAAAACATTGCTAAGCGGCCCATTGCAGAAATCGACAGCAATTTTTCTCGTGCGCACAGAATCGTCACTACCAGCATTTTGCCCGTCGTCGAGCAGTATGCCGAACAATCTAAGGATGTCTGGGAAGGAGCCAAAGTAGGTTCACAACACTGCACTACACTACACTACAACAGGATCGCAACATGAAGAAGAGCCAGCTGATATGATCGGGATCCATAGTTCTGGAAACAATTCTTCGAGTCCAGCGCCAACGTCTCGCTGTCGGGCTACGAAGAACAGCCAAACGAGGATACAGAGCACGAGCAGACAGTGACAGAAGACTCGACGAATATCACCACCACGCACACTGACGACGACGCATCATACGAGACGCCTTCGTCCGAGCATGGCAATGAAGTAGATTTCTCGTCCCTCACCATATCCCCGTCGCACAGCACACCGCGGGCGACAGCTCACAAGACCCGTGCCAGCGAATCGCCTTCATTAATGGCGTACTCGACGCCATTCGATGGCCGCAATACCACCACCAGCCGCGAAGACGACACCTCCACACTCCCCGAAACTACAGCCACCCCCGTCCGATCAAAATACCACCCCTCAGAAACACCCACATCATCTCCCTTCCTCCCACCACCCTCCTCCCACAAACCTGACGTATCAACAGCAAAGCGAACCAAAGACACCACAGACCCGGTCCTCCACCACGTCCTCGACAAAACATACCGCGTCCAAGCCACGCCACTATCAAAAGGGTTCAAATCCACCAAATTCGCCATCTCCACACCCAAAGACAAACCCACCTCGCGTTACGCATTCGACTCCCCACTATCCAGCCCAGAATTAGAAGCACCGAAACTGCATGACGAAATCTTCTCCTCCCCAATGAAAGGTCTTTCAACTCCTGGTAGCGCTACCAACCGCGCGAATCAGCGACGACGTAGGCAGAGTACTGAAAAGAAGACGCCGAAGCCAGGGATCAGCGTACTCACACCAGCAGCCAAGAGGATCCCGCGCTCCGGCAAGAGTGGCTGGGAAAGCGACGAAGTCGATATTAATGAGGGGTTTGACGACGACGATGATGATACAGATGCCTTTGGGATCAGTCCGCCGAAGACAATGCAATTCCATATTCCGCATAGCCGGTTACTGAAAACGCCGGGTAAGCCACCTCTTCCTCTTTAATCAAACCTTCACTGAATTTGTTTTTTTTTTTTTTTTTTTTTTTTGGAAATATTGTGACTAACGACTCGTAAAGCCAAAGAAGCGTCGAAGCGCATTGTTGAGGATCTCCTCGCGACGGCCGGTGGAACTGGGACTACAGCGGACGATCTGACGGGGGGCTACGAGGTTCCGCACAGAACAGGGGAGGACGAAGAATATAGTCCGACGGTTGTTCGAAGTGGTGCTCGTTTGGAAGATGATACATTCTGATCAATTGATATTGTCCATGCCGTACTGTACAACTGAACTTAGGATTAGATCTGGAACATCACACTACATATACATATACAGTCGCTAGGACATGTACGCTTGTAATTATCATATGCATGTGATATTGTTGGATATGTTGTAATGACTGGATGATTGAAAGCTATACATGTGGATTGGATTGGCTTGCCGCTGCCACGAATAGAAGCTCCCTCATTCTCACTCTGGCAATAAAGTACAGTACAGGTAACCGGTTCTTTCTTCGTCTCTTTTGAGACAGGATTTAGAGACAAGTATAACGACAAAGAACAGCATAGACGATGGATCACAAAGCAAGAGGTATTCGAGCTCTCAAAGCAAAGCAGTCGCTGTAGCAGAGAACGACCTGCGTCCATCTTACTTTTCTTCAATTTCAACCCAAGTAATAGCAACAACAAGAACAAACAATAAGGCCAAGCTGTATGGAAATTGGGTATAAATCGTGAATGAACACAAAACCAGTGATGACAAGACAAGACAAGACGAAGAAGACGTGCGCTGAAACGCTCAAGGAAAAAAAAGGGGGGGTTCGGGCAATCAACAAATTCAAGTGTTGAGGGTGTCGTGTTGATTTTGGATCCAAAAGATGAGATAACCTAGCACAAATAGGAAGGGTATTTTGTATAATTGCAGAAAGAAAGAAAAGCAGTGGCATAAGAAATTTTCATCTTTTCATAGGCATATGCAGGAACTTTACATGAATATTTCCTGGCAATTCTCCACGATGAATTTCAGAGCTTCATTCTTCTTTTGCACATCAGTCATCTCACGAGCAATCTCTTTGGGCCGCATGATAGTAGGAGCAAAGACAACAGCGACATTCTGGCTGGTCATGAGATTCTGCTTCTCATGCTCCACGACACGCTTGAGGTGGAAAACAAGGAATTCAAGCACATCACGATGCACACGAGGAAGAGTTTCAAGAGCGGCACGCAACGCCTCAATCCGACCAGAATGTGGAGTAGCCTCGTTTGTCTCAAGGACTATGTCGTAAGAGTCGTAAGTGATGAGAGGCGTGGGAAGTTTGCGGAAATACTGTTTTAGGGCCGAGGTCACTGCATGGATATCCAAATCAGGATCGGATATATCAAAGTCATTGGCATGCTCAAATCCATCTCGGATGTTCTGGGTGACAGTTGAAGCGCCCGATTTACGGTAGATTCCCTCTTCATCCATACCTATTGAAATAATTATTAGCGATAGCCTAAATTTAATAAAGAGTAACCATACCTCGAAGCTCAACCTCCTGAATGCAGCGCGTGACAATAGAAGGGATAATACTTTTCTCCACTTCCATTCGTTGGTCCAAATCGACTCCAAAGAGACCTAAGCGATGGTATTAGCAGAGTCCTGGGATCGTTCAGCAGCAAACTTACTTTCGGAATTAACAGAAGCAGCATCAGCCAGACCTTGGTAGCTGCCATTCTGTTGAGTTTTCCATGCCGCTTGCCGTTTCTGATTGCCGAAAAAGCCAAATCTAGGCTCCTGCGTTTGCGAACGCGGCATAGGTGAATTTCCTTCTACACTTTGTACAATACCATCAGGTGTGAGCTCCCTTTCACTGGAGAAGGCTCCTTTGAGTCCTTTCGTGACCCCCTTGGCAACTGTCTGACCGCCTCTTTTCCAGTTAAACTTGCGCGGCTGACCTTTACGAATGCTGACAACTTGCGGCCCAGGCACAATGGTGGCCGGTTCGGCTTCGTCTTGAATTGTCATGGTAGAAATAGAACTAGCGAGATCGCCCTGCCTGCCAGCATCCACCGAGCCAGTTGATTTTTCCTTGCTATGAGAGTAGATGCCCAGCCCATTGGTGGGACGAGACGCATCGACTGTGGAGTTGGCTTTGTAAATTCCTTGAATCTGGTGAACTAACTGATTGTTCAACTCTGCCAGTTGAGCATTCTTAGATGAGAGTTGTTCAAATTCTTGGAAGCTCTTGTCTTTCATGCGAGAGAGATTTGCAACCTCCTCAAGCAGGGTTGTTCGTTGTTGCATAAGCTCCTCGATTTGTGGAGAGAATGAATCTTTCAGTTGCTGGAGCTTCTCTGCAAAGCCACGAACGACATTATTTGTCAGCTTGGCTAGGTCCATAGGAGCACTACCGTGTCTTTCCTTTTCCAGATGTTCAGTGATTGCTGCCAGTTCACGCAGAACCACTTCCTTTTTAGTATCCAAGGACACCATTGTTGACCGCTTCTCGCGCAACTCGCTGTCAGCTTGTTTCACATCAGCTTGAGCATTCAATGCCTTCTCTAGCTCTGTGATCCTTTGATCTCTTTCTATGATTCTTTGCCGCTCTCTGCGCAGCTCACTCTTAAGCCAACTCACATCCTCCCGATGCTCAGGCGAGCTTGTACTAGGGCTGCTAATGTCTTGGCCAAATGTGCCCCCGTTGACTGGAGATTTCGGCCACTTGTCTTTAGACAGTCGGTGGCCCTTGTCACTGAAACTGCGCCCGTGACGAACGGAATTTGAAACTCGTCTCATAAATGATTCACTTGATTCTTGCTGGTTGAGTGCTTCAGCTCCCAGGATCCTAGCCAAATCTTCATCCATCGAGAAATCACCGCCACCACTATATCGCAGCAATGCAGGCGGTGTATTCGCCTCGATTCGCGTCATATCTGACCGAACCGTCGCAATAGAACCATCACGGAGACGGTCAATGTCTCGCGAGGGCTGATTCGGGCCTACAAATGTATCTTTGGACTGATCTGGAAGCCCTGACGATTGACTTGAAGGTGAAAGCACGTCCTCATCATTTTTCTCCGAGGCTGCAAAAGCTACATTCGGTTTTTGCTCGCCATAAACAGGGGCTTTGCCAGAGCCAACATCTTTGCGTTGAATTTGGCTTGACACATAGTGCTCTAGAGAGTCACCTCTTTTAGGAAGGAATTGCATTGTGTTTGATGTGGGAAGAGACCTTCCCGAATCACCGGAGCTATTCTCATTCAACTGGCGGGGCTCATTTGACGGGCGGCCTGACACTGTCGGTGTTGAAGTAGGAATAATCGAGGCTACCTGGGAGGAAATATGGGGTACTTTCGACGTGTCTGCGGTAGCGGCACTAGGTGAGCTTGTCGACGAAAGAGATGTACCATCCTTGGTCGCATTGAGATCCGACTTGGAGCTTTCAGTCGAAGTGGATTTCCTTCCCTTGGGAGCCTCCTGTAATTTGAAGTTGTCTTTGCTTTCGCTCTTACTGTGAGCAATTTGGGGAGTGGGATCTTGACGCCAGTTACTAGTATCAGATTGCGTCGTCTGACGCCCTTTTTCTTGGAAGGCAATATGGGAAGCTGACTGCTGGAGACTTTCTTGGCGATCGGCAGATACGTGGCGCGACGAACCCGCGGGTCGAACAGGATCAAAGTAATCTCGCGAAGGCACACGCGCTTCATTAGCTACATCATCTCCACGGGATGCAGGGCGTTCATCGAGAGTTGGATCGAACGCAACGGGTATTAAGAACTCATCCCCAACTTCCATCTCTGACTTGGTAGAAATTGCTGAGTAACGCTTGTTAGAAGAGGGACGGTAGGCACTCGACGGGAGGATGAGATTATCTGGAGGGAATGATTATTAGCCATTTGGTCATATACGTTATTGGCACAGCAAAATTACCCTGGTTCTGCGGCTCTGGTTGGTTACCGGGTGAGGCATCCACCCGGCCGTAAGTTGAATTCCGTTGCTCTGAAGAACGGTGGTGGGAGGAAACATCTGGGGAAGCAGAATACTCCCTTGATGGCGGAGGCTCAATCTCCCGGGGTGCGCGCTCTTGCTCCAAGCCGGGTGGCAGTGAAGGTAGACTCTTGTCAAGCTGAAAGTTGAGCTTCTTCGCGGCGGTCTTTTTCTTGCGCCGTCGTTGCATGAGCGACTCATGGCAGTCCATGCAAAATATACCCTGCGATGTCCTAGCATAGCGAAGGTTCTCGATTCTCCTCTTGCAATTGCGGCATTTGAAGCAGTTGGCGCAGAATGCTTGGTCGCCGGTTAGAATGGCTAGGTCTTCGATTTTGTTTCCGCAGGAACTGCAGCTGTATGTGCAGTTGCTGCAGATTAGAGACCCATCACCAAGGAGCAGCAGATGAGCATCAGAATCGAGCAATGTGTTACAAGTGTTACATCGGAAGCAATCAATATGCCATCTGTTGCCCGCTGCAATACGATTAATAAAGCGCTACCAGGAACGATTGATCACACTCACCTAATTCAAAGGCCTTTCCTTCTTCTAGGATCTATTGACACAGCGCGTTAGCGGGGGCAAGGCGACCTGGTGAGTAATCAGAGAAACCATACTTCTCCACAGCCCTTGCAAGGGTAAGGCACATCGTCCTGATCCATTGGGGACTCGGGATTGATTGATGGGGATTCCATCTCAATATCCTGAACAGCTCACTGGCTGTCTTTTATCAAAGCCGTCGCTCAAACACAGGGGTTATCGGTGGTGGTCGCGCATGAGAAGACGAGCGACGACCGGTGGTGCGGACGAGGCAAGGAATCGCAATGCCGCTGACGAATGATGTATAGGGGGCGACTCTGTCATATTCAGCAGCAGTTAGCCGCCATATTTCACGTGTGCCATGACGCATACCGCACGCAGCGGCCGTTGGCTGATGGTCTCATGAAGGCGAAAGCCGAGTGCGCACCATGGAACGAACTCGCTCGAGTATCGGGGAGGAACAAGTAGCAGTCAACAACGTACCAATCTAGTTCGATGGGAAAGAAAAGTAGAGACTCCAACAGCGATAATATTAATATATTTGGACGATGCTCGCACAGAGAAAGCGCAACTTCAGATGCACGCTCTGATGCGTGCGGGATCCTTGTGGTCGCTGGGCGGCGGCGCGGCGAACGGAGGAGAGCTTCGGACAGTCGCCGATGGGAGACAAGCCAAACGAAGACTTGCCTGGCGAAGTAGTCCAGTAGAAGAAGCAGGCGAGGGGAGGGGGGTAGGGGGATGGGGGATGAAGGACACAGGATGGAGAAGCGAGGATTGATTAATGAATCGTGGTGGTTAGTGGTAGTTAGTAATTAAGTGGTGGTGAGTGAATTGGCAGTTTGAACAACGTGCTGGTCGAGGTTCTGGACTCTGGCTGGCTCCTGCGGCCGGGGCGAGAGGGGGCCGCCTTCCACTGCTCCTCCCTCGACAGCTCCTTCCCATTATACAACAAATATATATTATATCTTATATCTTATATCTTATATTTATATGTGTGCATATGATATTATTTATATTCTTCGCAATCGCTTATTTTCTTACCATTAGCATGCACTGCTCTTTTGGATTTACGGTTGGTTGTCTGGCGTCTGCTATATGTACGTGCCCGCGCACGGAGCCATCAGCGCTGTCACTGTCAATCTCAGCTGCAGCAGTCCGTCCATCGCGCCGAACAAAGACATTATCACAGAGAAAGCGCACTGCTTTGTTGACGAGGATACTACGAATGCGACTGCTGGAAACTGAGAAAATAAGGAAAGAGGAAAAGAAACTAGGTCGGTGAGGGGAACGGATAGAACGCGGGTCCTAGGTGAGACGGACGGGTCGTGATGAAAAGGAGACTGCGTACACACTCCGCCGAGTAGAGAGGACCAAGTCCTACAGTGGGAGGAGTATGATATAGTTACAGCTAGCCCGCCGCAGTCCGTCCTAATTCTAAATATGTATTAACAATATGGCCCGAGCGCGATGGCCGTGAGGAGACACGACTTGTCTTTGGATCAAGAATCCCGACAAATTGCCAATCTTGATCCTCGTGCGACGACGGCAGGCAAGCAGCACCTCAGATCGCACAGGAACAGAATTGGCAGAATATCATTCATGGCTGCTGTCATTGGTCCCGAATGTGCCTGGTAAACGCGCGACGCCAGGGGTATACAGGGCAGTAACACCAGGAGGGACCGAACCGGCGAGGGGTTAGTAGTTAGTCTTGCGGATGCCGGCGGTGGGCCAGGAATGCGAGGCATAAATCGAGACCCCTGATTGACTGGCAGGGCTCGCTAGCTGTGCTAGAACGAGAGTCTAGGGTCAACGCTAGTAGAGATAACAGCCACAAGTCAAGAACCGGAATACTACAGCATCTTAGGAGGAGTAGTACTATGAGACTCGATCAGCGAGCGTGATGCACAATAATAATCAAATAGTAACGGACGTAGGGATAACGGCAAGCTGAAACGAGCCTTCCCATGGCTGAGCCGTCTCGTGGGTCTCCTAACCAGCGCATATTCTTCTCGAACGTGGCTGATATCTCATGATCGTTCCGCCACGTATTCAATGAACACAATTATTATTATGCTTTTCCCATCCCTGCCCGGACAGCTGTCAGCTCCACATTCCAGGTCCTAGGCATGAAATAATTACAGTACGTTCTGTCAAATGTCAGAAATTGCATTGGAATGCCATACGCCCCACACGTCACTATCCCACTTTCCCATCGACTCATATGACATCTGTGTGAGCATAGCTGACGGACGTAGCCAGATGTTTCAACTTGCGTCAACACGGCAGGCCACCGCTAGTTTGGCGCGCGAGCCACCTCACCCTAGTCTCTCAGTCTGTCAGACTCAGTATGGCTGCACTATGCCAGAATAGTACCATCGGATCGGGACACGTTACACGGCTAGATTCAAAGACTCAAATTAGCAGCTGGGATTACATATTGCCAGGATGCTTGATCAAAACACCTGCATATGTAATAAACTAATAGTTAATACACCGTCGGCAATCTGTCAAACAGACTCATGTCCAGACCGAAAACGCAATGCATACAAACCGGGTCAGCGTCTCCATCGGGCTTAGCCCAGGAACATGAAACACGCGCCGAATACGTGTTTCAACCTGGAACGCAGCGGTGCGACCAGTTTACTTGTAGCTACGAACATAGTACATATTGCATTACTACTCCTAACAAGGAATGATGGGACGGCGTCCAGATTCTATGAGATGTAGCCTTGGAATACTGAGGGGAAGGTTTATATCCTGGTGATAGGAATTGATAATTAATGTTAGATTAAGTATGGTGCCGAGTCCATGTGTCAAATTGCATGCATGTGCCGCGTTCCCCGCGTTATTCGCGTTATTTAGCCACCAGGCAATTACATCAATTGACTGCACACTGCACTGGGCGATTGTTTGACTTGGAAGTGTAGCGATAAAATTAATTAGATCAAACCAACTCCAATCCTGTCAATTCTGTGAACCGTA
This sequence comes from Talaromyces proteolyticus, assembly GCF_021365285.1. Taxonomy (NCBI): domain Eukaryota; kingdom Fungi; phylum Ascomycota; class Eurotiomycetes; order Eurotiales; family Trichocomaceae; genus Talaromyces; species Talaromyces proteolyticus. The sequence goes on from NW_025764281.1 coordinate 455,949, forward strand.
TCAAAAAAACAAGTAGTAAAGCCAACTCCTGTACATTCCACATCTTAGACAACTCCAGCTAAGACAGGGGTTGGATCAAAGAGCAAAACAGAATTTAAAAAAAAGCAAGCCGGAAGAATGTAATGTAATGCATGTATGTACAGACCTACAAGATCAGTCGCTGCGATGCGATGCAGATGCTTTCTTTGCAATAAAGTATGTCAAAAGATTCCGATGATCGTTGCCAGCAGAATTGATCATACGCCAAAACGCCTCTTCGTCGTGCATCATCTCGTGCAACTCGACGCAATACTCTGTGACGGCGCGTCTAACATCAGGCTGGGGCTGGGAAAGACTCGTGTTTCCGAATTTGCCGAGTCGAGTGATCTCGGGCTCGTTGAGTTTCTTTTGGTGCTTGTTGAGACGATGCAGTAGGCCTGTGAGAACGTAGATGCCCATTGTAATCGCGCGGTAGCCCTCGTCGTCGTGTTTCTCGGCCTCGACCAGGTCGAGCACGGCGGACATGACGCCCTCGGGCTGGCAGGAGGCGACTATGTCTTCTGCGGTCTCTTCGAGACCGCTGACGATGTGGTTGGTGAGGTCGTACTGTTTGCGGGTGTTGAGGAGGGAGGTCATGATGCGCGGGTAGTAAGCTGTGAAGTAGGTCTCGTTGTATGCGAACATCAGGCGGATAGTCACGAGGATTTGCGTCTTCAGATCCATGGAGCGGCTGGCCGGCGACCGTTTATCGTCGCTTGGTGCTTCTAGTGCGTCGAGCAGCGCTAGGAGCATTTCATCGTACTTTGACTCGTCGCTGAATATCGAGCCGTGGTATTTGATGAGCCCTTGCAATTTTCGGTATCCGTGAACATCTAGAGCTTTCGCTTTGACGCGTATGATGCCCTTGTCGATCATTTCTTTGGCCTTTGTAAGATCTTTTGATCTAGGGCTGATGCTTCGACGTCTTTCTACGACTTCAATTTTGCCCCATGTTCGACGAGTGTTCTCTGAGCCATCAGAAGGCAAGGTAGTTTCAGCACGAGTGCTTGAAGGGATAGTTATTTGCTTATTATCGCGCGGTGCCGGTGTGTTAGGTTCGTTCACCGGAATTTCTTCCAGAACAGGTTTCCGATGGTCAACCAAGGCAGTATCTTCGTTGCCAGGGAGTGTCTTGTCAAGGGACTGCTGAGCTTCAGGGTCTTCGTAGACTGTAAGACCTCCAAGTCTGGGCTCATGTCTTGGCTCATGCCTTGATTCGTGTCTTGTATCATTGTGGTACACAATCCGAGGAGCGACCGGACTTGGTATCTTGCTCGCCTTGTCTTCGCTTCCATGCCGGGAATGACGCGCATGAGGCGAACCGATAGCCGAAGCTGTAACCCTTGACTCAGTGCTATTAGTTCGCGAGTGCGCCATTTGTGTGTAAGAAGCGGTTTGCGTTTCGATAACAGGCGCATCGTTTTCAATGATGTGCCGGTCCTCTACTGCCCCAATCTCATCGTTCATAGCCGCAACATGTGTCGATTCTGGCGCATAGTTTTGATTCATTATTATTTGCTCAGCCGCCTGGCTATCTTCATGTAAGCCAGGCTCAGCGATCTCGTTATCTCTTGCTAATTGTACGACATCCTCCGGGTCGCTCTTTGGTCCGGGACGCGAGTCGCTGGATTTCAGACTTGAAATGTCCAGTCGTCTAGTACTACTAACTGGAGGGAGCCCTGTTCTTGATTTTGGTCGTGCAGGTGATTTTGTACTCGGTGTCGTAACCGACTTGGTTCTAGGCTTGGCTGGGCTGACATCTGGGCTGAAAGTCTTCAGATGCGAAGCCGCGCTTGGAGGTCTCCTATCAGCATAAGGATCGGCGGTAGCAGGCCGTGTGATTTCCGGGCGTCGCGGTTTCACGCCCGGTCGCATGGGTGCTGATGACAACGACGAAAGATGGCTTCCTGTGGGAACTCGCACAGTGCTGCTGCTAGTTGTAGTCTTGGATGCTGGAGTTCGAGATGGAGGGCGGGTTGGTTTGCTATCGGCAAACGCAGACTGCGCAGACTCGGGACGCGGTGGGATGTTCTTCGCCGCCGCGGCTCTCTTCTGGGCTGCGATGGTTTCTTTAAGAGCTTGGCGTTGACTCGAGGCAGAGACGCTGCTAGATAGCCCGGCTCGAGGACGACTGTCTGAAGAAACAGTAGCATTCGGGTTGGATGGATCTTTCTCCAGCAGGGATTTAGACTTGGTATCCAGTGTAGACATTATTCTGTAAATAGAGTCAGCTTAATTACTTGGAATTGTGTAAGTGCACATACTCATCAGCCCTATCCGGCCATATCTTATAAAATGTCCAATATGTCCCCCGCATGCTTTCTCTAACCCCAGGGTTGGGATCTGAGAGACATTTCTTGATGCATTTCTCAACCAGATCCAAACCCCCACCGTGTTCAATAGAACTCTTATGCCGGGCTTGTTTGATAAGAAGGGATTTCAGCCAACCAGTCGCATACAAGCGCGGCTGGACGTTTTTATCTTGGCAAGCAAAACAAAGATGCTGAAGGATACGAGGAACGTAAGTGACGTTTTGTATGATTACATCAACAGTGGTATTGCCGTTTTGTGCACTGATTTTTTTCATTCCTGCACAAACCTTGATCATATTTTGTAGTAACATTTCCACCATATGATCAATCGCTGGACCGCAGGTTTTGGCGATTTCCTGGATAAGAAGGCAGCCGCCCGTGGATAGGGTAGTACGCAATGAGTTGACAACCTTTAGGATTCCATCAAGAAGGGATTTGATGCCTGCAAGAAAGTGCTGTGAAAAGGATTGAGGAGCATTTCCCCGGACTAGCCTGCGAAGGGTTTCGATCGACTTCTCCCGATGTATCCAGTTTTGCTCTGATTCCCTGCCCTCGAAATGGTACGACATATCTCGAACCATATCATCAATTTCGCGATTTGAATCCACATAAAGAGGCTCGACATCCTCGTTCTCTATCGCGGCAGAAGCAGAAGCGGCCAGGGAATCTATGCTCGCGCTGTGAGACAGGGCAGATATATGCTTGTCCACTTTGGGATGCGGGTGAAGGCTGATGTCCGAGTCTGTATATGAATGTCAAAAAAGGTTCAATGAGGAAGTGGTAGTAACTGATATTACCTTCTCGAGCAATTCCAACGCGGCTTTGAGGGCGTGCAGAGAGGACCGAGTTCGGTCGAGGAGGGTCATCACGATGACGAGAGACGGCCAAGCTACTTCCCGGACGGCGTGATTCTGAACGACCATTTGGTGCGGCATCATGATCAGAGACACCTAAGCCAGAAAGTATCGCAGAAACAATCGATTTACGGACTCCGTTCTCGGAAAGCTGTTTTTTGAGGTCTGACTTGGCTCGGGAGGGTGCAGTTCTGAGACCAAACTTAGAATTTGATGCTTAACAAGTTTGATATCTATGTTACTACTTACTGGAATATTTCGATGACGGTATTTTTTGCGCATTCTCGCACCCCGCTATCGGCATCTTCTAAAGCGGTGACAAGCGAAGGTACATGGGTACGGAACAGAATATTGTGTTCTCTGGTCATCTATTGCGTTATCTGTTAGAATTCTTCGGTCCCCATCGTTGACAAAGCGAATGATAATGACTTACAGTAGCTAACCAGATCATGCTCATCTCCTTAGCTCGTGGGTTCTTACCTACCAAGGCAACTCCAAGAACATTTTGCTCAACCTCCTGCGGGGCCGCAAGCCAGAGATCGGTGAAGGCTTGAGCAGCTTGACTGCGAAGGCGCTCTTTGTGATCCCCAAGACGTTCGAGACATATGGAATATATTTGACGCGCGTGAAATGCGACTAGGCTGTGGAACTCCTGGATATACAATCGTTTCAGGAGATGCCCCAAGGTGGAGAAGCCGGCAGATGAGAGGGAAGAATGCTGTGCGGATATCGCAACCCGGATGCTTTCGAAGATAGGCAAGACAGCTGCTTCGGGCACATTCTTCTGTTTGATGTCGGATTTGAGATTAGTCAGACCGGCTATTTTGGAGTCAACCGACGTGTTGGGGTTTTTCAACGCAACCAGCAGTTCAGACGCTCTGGACTCCATTTTTCTGAATTATAACTAACTCGGACGGTGATTGTCACGCGGGATAGATCATCGAGGGCAGTTCGGTCGTAAAGTGCGTCGGAAACGCGAGCGCGACAATGAAAGCAAAGGGGTGGCGTCAGTAAGCGAAAAGGAGGCAATGGATCTGAGGTAGTGCAGGATGTAGCGACGCTTGAAATTGCGTTCAATGCAGTTGGAAAGCGCAAGGACAAAGGATTCTCCACTTCAGGTCGGCACGGAGTAATTCAAGGAGATGTTTGATAGGAGTAATGCAGACAGTCGTATTCGAGCCTGGCGCGCTGGTCGAAAGCAGACAATGCTCCAGACAATGCTCTTGAAGGAGTTGATAAAGGCTTTGATAAATGTAGGAGGCAGGTCGATATACGACAGGACGAACCAGCGGGGATGGAGCAAAGCGCGAGGATTCGAGGAATCAGGGACACTGTGCCTGACCCAACTGATACGCGATCCTGGTTCCAAGGATTAGCGCCGATTAACGGTTAGCGCGATGGGCCAAGGCTGTACCGTACCTTATTAGGCGCGATAACCAACAGGAGCCCTTGCTTCTCAGGAAGGAGTTATAACTTAACTTGTCGCACAAGCGAAGCTATGGACAACACGCAAGAATGAGGGGAAATGATTGCTATGATGTGGAGAGATGGTTGTCCAGGTGCACGTTGCGGCGCTGAGCGATTAATAATTTGGTGGTAGCCTATGATAGCACAGCATGACTGCTGTTGTTGACGGGTGGGGTTGCCGCAGTGTTTATTGACGTCCTTCTACATTCAGCTCGCGGCCCAACTCGACCAGTTCCAACATTTGGGCGTTATCTTGGACGTGAGAGATCTAAATATTAATGAGGAAAATCCTGGCGGTATGCCTGTAACTTTCACAGTAAGCATTATTCAGTTCCGAGCTCGTCTGAATAAACACCAACAGCAAATCGAATAGAATCTCTACGACCGCGACGCGGGGCTCGACGTCGATTACTACCTCAATACGCACATGCCACTGGTGCAAAGGCTGCTTGGACCCGAAGTCATGATCTCGTGGAAGATATGGAAACTTCCTGGGGACAGCCCCTTCTCCTACGAAGGCGAGGTGGTCTGGGGCAGCCTTGAAGCACGGGAGGCCGCCTTAAAGTCCAAGGAAGGACTCCAATGCATTGCGGATCTCCAGAACTTTGTGAAGAAGCCCGCGATGGTATTGCTGCGCGAGCCTGTGGGTGAGGGCCCGGGGAAACCTTGAAGGACTGTCCAGCATAGTAGCAAATAGATAGATCGTGTACATAACACTATAAGACTTCAAATGTAGAACATTTGGAGACCTATATTATAGTCGGAATTTATTTCATTATATACATATGTAATTGTAGTTTTGGGTTGGTCAGAAAATATATTGGGATTCTACTATATAAAATAAATTGCATCAATTGATGTAACTCTTGATATAAATCAATTAACTGCAGGTTTGCGCACCTGGATTTTCTAATGCCTATACACATTAATGGGGAAGAAACTCACCATTATCTACGACCAAAATAATACTTGATCAAAGCAGGAACAAATCACGCCGTGAAACTAGTTATTACCGTCCCATCCTTCAGTGTGGTTCGATGACAGGAAGAGATAGACACGACGAGGTATCACCTCCAGTATATATGTATAAATGTTGTAGTTCCACCAAAAATTGCCTCAGGCTGGTCCTTCGGATGTGTACGCAGAACATCCAGTTGTTGTTTCGGATCTCAGCCCGTTATCTTGCACCTTCCATCAACTGAGCTTCTAGATGTTTTGCGCCTGCGCCGATTCTCGTGAATTGAATTAATCCAACGAGAACTGTCCCTAGCACCATGAGGATTGCAGCCATGACCCCTGGCGCACAGTCAAGACCAAGTGTTTTGAACATGGTTGGGTCGTAAAATGGCTCAAGCTATATACCCATTAAATAAGTCCGATGTCAGCGGAATGCGATCTGGAGATATCGAGGGATGTAAAGAAGAAAGCGAAAGACACACCTGCAAAGGCCCATTCTTGTCTTACAAGGTTGAGAACCAAGCCCGCCTAAGCAGAGCGACCTGGATCACAATCCATAATATACGTGACAAGGACAGTTCTATTTAGCTGAAACTCAATAGAGGCCAGGGCAGCATCTATGTCGGGTGATAGTAATAGTATCCAGTGGTCTCGACTAGCCCGTTGAAGGCAAATCCCCCAAATGACCAGCCCCATGGCTGACAGAACAAAACCTAGGTATGCGAACCTCAGTCGGTCTTCGTTCACTCGCTTGTTGTCCCGTTTGACAGTCCTTCATTTCGTCCAACGGTCAGAGCCGAAGCCACTGATAAGATCACCCAAGACGAAGGCGATCAGAACGGTAATATGCTGAAGACCAATTCCCTCAGCAGTAAGATTGAACGGTTACCTGTATAGTTGAGGTGCTTGTTGTGAGGCCCTACATGTTATAAGAGGTCTATAACCCTTCGGCGCCTCTGAGGCACCTTCGGAGGACCTCACAGCGCCGCTGCCAAGGCACTAGCTAGCCGAGACACTATATAATCCGCACCTGCGGCCACATATGCCGCAGGTCAGCAATCAGTCTGTATCTAACCGAGCCCTACGTTCGACCAATAAATCCCAACGTTTGCCTGCTTTCCAGTAACCGTCTCACATTCTGATTGCTCCAAACCTCATGGTGGAAGGTTAGCGATCGTTCGGAAATGGTCACCACCAGAAGCACGCCGGTGGCCGCTGCCCCTGAGCAACTCCCGAGCGAGTCAAAGGGGACAACGCCCCAACGCGAATCCAGAGATACTGATGAGCTCGTGGAAATGCCACAGGGGGAACACCAGGGACATAGTTCCGAACCGGCGGCCACAAGCGAGGCCTACACCCAACTTACCGAGGAGCAGTTGAACTCTATGACTCTCTCCGAGTTGGAAATGGCCAACGAACGCCTAGGGCGGCAAGCCCGAATGGCGGAACTGAGGCAGAAAATACTGCAGAATCAAAACCGAATCCGAGACCCCACCTCCAAAGGTGCGGGTGTGGGGGAAAAGCGTCCCCGAACCGAAACACTGGGGGAGAAACGTCCCCCGAGGTTCAAACTAGACCACCCCTACAGCGGAAGAAGCTATAACGAGTACGAGATGTTCGTCGGGAGAGCCGAATCCTGGTTCGGGAGATATTCGGAGTGGTATAACACATATCCAGAGCATAAGATTGGCGAAGCATCGGACAACCTAGATCAACCCCAGTTCCTGCAGTACTCCCTATTCCAGAAGGAACGCGGGGGTGCGGTTAATGTGAGCTGGGATGACTTCAAGGGCCATCTCCGTCGAATCTTTAATGACCCCGAACTCCTCCGAACCGATGCCCTACGCCGATATACCGACGCGAAGCAACGAGAAGAACAGTCCGTATATGAGTTCGCCCAGTTCCTTCGGACGCTGGAGGAACAGATGGACCTCCAATACACGGAGGAGCAGCGGATGAAACAATTGAGCGTCAAGGTTCTCCGGAGCATACAGGCAGAGGCCCAGAAGTACCCGGAGAAGCCGAAACACTACGAAGGGATGATAGCATTCCTGCAGAAGGTAGAAGATACCATGCCCGAACGTCAGAAGGCTAAGGCCGACAGACGACGAAAGCCCAAAGGCCCTGTAAGGGGATCTAGAGGGGATGACAGCTCAAGGGAGCGGCCAGGGTACAGGGGACGAGGGCCCCGAACGAACCCAGGACCTCCGAGAGGAGGATCCCATAGGTCCGGCATGAGCCGAGACCGAGATAGAAATCACATGAACAGTCGAAACTGTTTCAATTGTGGCCAACCCGGGCACTTTGCCAGCGACTGTCCCAAGCCGAAGGTCGAAGCAGGCCAGAGAGGTACGGACAAGTCAAAAAACTGAAGCCCCGGCTGTTGGGTGCAGCAGCTGCACTGGGGATTGAACCTGATATTGCACCGGAGAAGAACCCGCAGCAGGAACAACTACTAGTTGCAATGGTAGAGCTCCCTGGCATACCAGGGGCTCCCCCACTCCGGGCGCTCATTGATAGTGGCGCTCAGGGCAGTTTTATAGACCAAACCCTTGTAGAGAGGTTCGGGATGTACTCAAATAAGACACCCCGAAGGGTTAAGGCTGCTGACGGGCACCGGATCCGGTCCTATGGCCAGCATAACGTAGACGTCAAGGCTGTAGATACCGAAGGGCTACCCAGGACTACCGGATGTTCGCTGAATGCGGTGAACATAGACGGGTATGACGTTATCCTAGGTATGCCGTGGCTTCGGGCCGCCAACCCAGACGTAGATTGGGAAAACCAAACCTGGGGATACAGGGCCTACACCAGCCTAGGGAAGATAGAGATCCTTACCGCAGCTGCGGCACAGGGAGAGCTCCTAGCTGGATGTCTGGCTTACTGGATATTGCCTGATGCCCTCGAAACCGGAGACCTACGGCTGTGCGCAGCCAGGATCGATGGTGGGGGCCATATAAAAGTACTACTCGATGAACCCTTAGACTGGGAATCAGTAGCGAAATCAGACCAGAAGGTCCCAGAGTACCTTCGGGAGTATGAGGACGTGTTCTCGGAGAAGGCCGCAGGCATGCTGCCTGAACATACGGCGCATGACCACGCTATTGAACTTGAACCGGGCACGACTCCTCCCCATAGACCGATATACGGGCTCACCGAGTCCGAACGAGAGGTACTAAAAGCATACATAAAGGCAGCCCTAGAGAAAGGATGGATAAGACCATCGAAAAGCCCAGCAGGGGCCCCTATCCTATTCGTCCCGAAGAAAGATGGCAGCCTCCGCCTATGTGTAGACTATCGGGGCCTCAATGCTATAACAGTGAAAGACCGATACCCGCTTCCCTTGATATCGGAGACCTTAGACCGACTGTCGGGGGCCAAGTACTTCACTAAACTCGATCTCAAGGATGCGTATCACCGCATAAGAATAAGACGTGGAGACGAGTGGAAGACAGCATTCCGAACCAGATATGGCCACTATGAATACAACGTGATGCCGTTCGGACTAGCCAATGCCCCTGCTACCTTCCAGGCTTATGTTAATAAGGCTATGTCGGACTTGCTTGACACCTGTGTGGTGGTCTACCTCGACGACATAGTCATATATTCGGAGAACCTAGAGGATCATAAGGCCCAGGTTCGAGAGGTCCTGGAAAGACTTCGAACGCACCAGTTGTATTGTAAACTGAGTAAGTGTAGCTTTAGCACCGATACTATAGAGTATCTGGGGTTTGTGGTATCCCCAAAAGGTGTCAGGATGGAGGAGGACAGAGTCCGAACCATCCAGGAATGGCCGGAACCACAAACGGTAAAAGAAATCCAGTCCTTCTTGGGGTTCGCGAACTTCTACCGCAACTTCATACCGAAGTTCTCCAAGGTTACGAAGGCCCTGACCGAACTCACGAAGGGAACGGCGGGCAGAGCGTCAAAGCATCGGAAACAGGAGAAAACCCCTGGACTGCTCACCCCCGAAGCCCTAAAGTCCTTCGGAGAACTCAAGGATCTGTTCTGTCAAGAGCCCTTACTGCGGCACTTTGACCCTATCCGGCCTATACGGTTGGAAACAGACGCCTCTGGGGGCGCCATAGGTGCAGTAATCACTCAGCTGTTTGAGGATGATGCATGGCACCCCATTGCCTACTGGTCCCGAAAGTTGCAGGGACCGGAGGTTAGATATGAGACTCATGATGCCGAACTAATGGCCATAGTCGATGCTTTTAAGCACTGGCGGCAATACCTGGAGGGTAGCCGACACATGATAAGGGTCCTGACAGACCACAATAACCTGCGGTACTTCACTACTACGAAAGTGTTGTCCAGGCGTCAGGCCCGATGGGCAGAATATCTATCGGCATACGATTTCAATATAGAATACCGCCCAGGATCAAAGAATCCCGCAGATGCGCCTAGCCGCCGGCCTGACTATATGGAAGGCATAGAAGAGGAAGAATCCCTTCTCCCTACCTTGAAGGAGAAGCTCCGAAGGGGGGTACTCGCGGCTGAACAAAACGATATAAACCCTCCTCTTAGATATAGAGAATCTGCAAGCGAACCGGCGCATGAAGGAGAAGAACAGGAGGACCTTCTCGCTGCTAGCAAAAGTGATTCCCGCAGGCCCAAGACGGGAAATGCCCCTGCGGATGAGAGTACCGCCGCCGGTGTCACAGGGGATCTAGAGCTCCTGGTACCGCGGTCTCTGGCTACCGAAGCTATGAAGACCGAGACGGCCTATACAGATATGAAGCCGGATATGGAGGCCCTCCTTCGGACCTGCCAGCAAGGGGACGCCTTTGTATGGAAGAAGATGAAGGACCTCCGAGAAGGTGTTCATAAGGCCAAGGACTCGAACTGGAATATTGGAGACAGTGGTCTGCTCCGGTATAAAGATGCGGCCTATGTGCCGCCGGACAAGGCCCTACAGTCGGAAATCATGAGGAACAACCATGATGACGCCCAGGGAGGGCATTTCGGAAAAGAACGAACCCTGGCGGCAGTACGCCGAAAGTACTACTGGCCGGCAATGGAGGCTGACATAGAATATCATGTCCGAACCTGTGCGGTGTGTCAGAAAACGAAGGTGCACCGACATAAGGAATATGGCTTACTGAAGCCCCTACCAGTTCCCAGCGAACCATTTGAGGTCGTGACTATGGACTTCATCACCGAACTACCCCCAGCAGAGTGGCGAGGGGAGACGGTCGATGCTATCCTAGTTATAGTAGACCCTTTCTCGAAGTATTGCATCTACCTCCCTACCCAGAAGGCTCTGACGGCCGAAGGGCTGGCGAAGCTGCTATACGAGCACCTAGTTCAATGGATCACATTGCCGAAACACATAGTATCGGACCGTGATAAGCTTTTCACCAGCGGGTTCTGGCAAAGCATGTGTTTCTATCTCGGAATCACCCGTCGGCTATCCACCACAGCTCACCCTCAGTCAGATGGCCAAACCGAACGACAGAACCAACTCATAGAGCATTATCTGCGTTGCTATACCAATTATGAACAAACAGATTGGCCCCGGTGGATCCCTATGGCGCAGCATGTATATAATAACAGCCGCCATAGCGTCACAGGGAAAACTCCGATGGAGGTGCTGATGGGATTCCAAGGGGACCTTCGCATAGACGTGACGAAAGAATCTCCGAACGAGAATCTTGACGCAAAACAGAGAGTAGAGGGGCTCCAAGCGGTGCGAGCGCAGCTCCGAACAAGATTGGAAGCCGCGAAAGGGTCCCAGGCGAAGTTCTATAACCGCCGAAGGATAGAAAAGACCTACAAAGTAGGGGATCAGGTCATGCTTCGGACGAAGAATATAACGTCATCCCGATATTCGGGGAAGCTAGATGATCGTCAGATAGGCCCTTTCCGAATACTAGAAACATGGGGAACAAACGCCTACCGTCTAGACTTAACCCCAAGATACAGAGGCTTACACCCAGTATTCCATGTGTCCCTATTGGAACCATACTATACTGCCGCGAGGGGCCCTATACCGACGGAACCGATCCTAGTCGACGATGTACCCGAATATATAGTACAGGATATCGTACAAGAACGAATCCGCGGACGGCAGACCCAGTACCTAGTCCGATGGAAGGGCTGGCCCGTCGAAGAAGCAACCTGGGAGCCGGCGGAGGCCCTGCAAGATGTCGAAGCCCTAGATATCTACCTCAAGCGCAAGGCCGAAGGGTCTACCGTAGGAAAGCTACGTACCAGGCGCAGGGGAAGGGGCCGGAGAAAGAACGACTCTTGAAATTAGGCCCGCAGGCCGCACCCACGGTGCAAAAAGCTAAACTAAAAACCTAAACCCCCGAAGGGGAACCCAAACACATTCATAAAAGAAGCCCCGAAGGGCGCACCAAGGATATCATAATGCCCGAAGGCCCAACAAACCCCAATGCCCGAAGGCCAAGCAAAAAGAACTACCCATAAAAAACCCGAACGTAATCGTCCAGGTCGCGCTGTGCCTCGGACACACGACGAACCAGACGCACAAGGCGGTCATCCCGCGCAGGTGCTAACCCCATCAAATCCCCGTAACCGGGGGCGGACAAGCCGCGCGAACCATAGGGACCCGTAAAGGTGTCCGGCCTAGCTGCCTGGTTCGCATTGAACAGGGGCCCTGGGACGCCATAGCGAGCCGGCGGGCGTTCACTCCCCCAACCAAGAGCACCCGACATGAGCGCAGGCTCAGTCTGCTGCACGGGGGTCGCACCAACCGACTCCCCGAGGTGGTCGGCCGACCGAGGAGCCTGTCGACGGCGCATGGCCATGTCGAGACTCACAACGGCCTCCTCCCAACCCTCGGACCGAGAGCGCACCTTCCCAACTACCTCGCGAGCGAGGGACTCTTGTTCAGTTGGCACCTATGATCTGTTAGCAAACATCTGAACGCGTAGAGCGGAACATTCGGACGCGTGAGGAGAAGACATTCGACGCGTAAAATCAAACATCCGAACAGGCTGAGCAGACAACAACACACACAGGGAAGGACACTTACCACCTTACAGTCGGCCGCAGACTTTTTCAAGCGCTTGCAGCGCGCGCAGGGGCCGGCAACCGCACCGCCACAGACGAGATCGGGCTCATCGCCAAGGGCCCGAAGGCACCGTTGGCAGGGCAGAGGGCCCTTATGCCCGCGAGGCCGCAGGGACATGGTGGACTTTGGGCGGGGGGCGGAGCGAGCGCGGCGGGCAGGCGAGCGGCGCACAGGCGAGGGGGTGCGAGGCGCGGGCACAGGCGAGGGGGTGCGAGGCGCAGGGGCAGGCGAGGGACGCGCAGGGGAGGCCGAGCGAGCGCGAGCGGCAGGCGGGCGCAGGAAGCCCTGCTCTCCTATCAGCCAACCTTGGTTCACAAGAGTATTGCGAATGGCGTCAGTTACTTTCTTATCCCGCCTCGCAAGCGGGGAGACAATCTCATCCTCCGAAGAGGACGAGAAAAAATAGGCGGGGGGGGCGGCGCACGGGCGGACGCGCGGGCGCGCAAGCCCCTACGTAGACGGCGAGGCACTATCCCACGTTAGCACTAGACTCCCCGATAGACGCGCGCATAGGCGCGCAAGGAGGTGAATCCATAGACATATGCATATACATGCGTATAGCCTCACTTACTCGCACAGAGACAACACAGGACCAGAGGAAACAGAAAAACCGCGCAGAGAGGCGGCGCACTGGGCAGGATGGTGTTGCGAAAGGAAAGAAAATTTCCAGAGGTGCGACAAACAGACGAATGTTCAAAACAACAACAGCGCGGGTGCGGCACATGGCGACGGACCCACTCATCCGCCTGCCAAGCAACGTGCGCGGCAACCGGCATATAGTGCAGCCGCACCGACGCCAAGCCGTCACCCGTCGGATCATCTCTAATCCGCCACATACCCTAGAATCAGCTCAGGAACGCTGATTCCGTTAAAAGGGGGGATAATGTGAGGCCCTACATGTTATAAGAGGTCTATAACCCTTCGGCGCCTCTGAGGCACCTTCGGAGGACCTCACAGCGCCGCTGCCAAGGCACTAGCTAGCCGAGACACTATATAATCCGCACCTGCGGCCACATATGCCGCAGGTCAGCAATCAGTCTGTATCTAACCGAGCCCTACGTTCGACCAATAAATCCCAACGTTTGCCTGCTTTCCAGTAACCGTCTCACACTTGTGTCAGACTCCATTTTACTAACAAATTTTGTTTAGCACTATACCCTTTTAATAAATAAAAATGTCAAAAATTACACACATAATTTTGGTCTACTTACTTTTAGGTATTAGCGGCCATTAGGTTATCGGTAGGCGACGCCCGCACGCTCGGCTCCCAAGAGAGTGGCTTGGTACCCGCCAGCCCTCCCAAGGCCCCCGAATCGCCCTGCGCAAATAAGCGGCTTGGGCGAGGAATTCATTCGTACATTGTTACGCGAGGCACACAAGTTTAGGATAGGTAGTGAGAGGAATCAGGGGCTTCGGCCCTTAAAACCCTCTAGCGCCTGCTGAAATGAGATCTTCATAGCTTAAAGCTAGGTAAGATCATTAAAAATGATTAGATAAATAAATATATAACACAATGTTCCTGAAATAACCGCTACATATTAGTTCTTCTTTTCAAGCTTAGTTTTTTAGTAGATAGCATAGCCTGTCTGAACGCAACTCACTCAAGGAGGCCCTTGGGCCTTGTAGGTAGTCTAGGTTCGACCCCTAGCCGTGGAAACGTTTCTTTCTCCCTCACCTACTGCCCAGTATTTAGTCCATGGACAAGCAGGGTCCATGATATTTTCTTGTTTCCTTGTCTTTTCATCCCTTGGTGTTTTAGACTTGATATGGAGACACTATAGAGACTACGCCTGTTGTTTTCGAAGCTTACAAACGTCGCTGAACGGTCGCTAGAGCCTTAGGTCCAACTGGTTCATTGGGTCACCATTTTCAATGCCGTGGAGGAAGTGGTTGAGAAACCTTTTTTGAATTCACAAGCCCAAACCTTGTTTTAAGATGTTGAAATCCAGGAAGAAGGCTGAGTTCTCCCTCTTTTCTAAAAATAAACACGTTCTCAAGGTCTACATCCTGCTAAATTAGACCATACTGACTATTAGCCTTGAAGATAAAAAGTTTTGCTTAATTTTAGCAAAATTTGGGCTCGTTTGTATCATGACACGCCTGGCGAATATTGGGATATTGGGATGCTTTTGTCTACTATCCGTCTAGATTATTACCAACACAACGCCATTCCTAACCAGTCAAAGAGCATTAACTAGTTAGTTCATTAGTGCCAGAATATTTGGCACTAACAGTTTTGGGGATAGTTTTGGGAGTAGGTACTGTAGTTGCGAAATGCCCAAAATTAAGATCATCAGCGCCAAAAACGGGACCAAAATGTGGTTTTAAAAAAAATTTACGGCTGACGTCCCTTTCCAAATCCGGGTGTGTGTACCACGCCCCTTTTTAAAGTTAGTACAGATGTAACAGGTCCGATTCCAAAAAGTAAACACACCAGGTTTATGTTGTTCTGTTCTGTGTGAAAGAAAGGTCACGATGTTGTTCAAACCCTGGCAGCTTGCTGCAGTGATCTCGTCCGCAGCAATTGCAACCAGCGCGTCGTCACCAATTGAGCAGGATTTCGCCCCGGAAGACATTATCTCGCGTGACGTCTGCATTCTCGGAGGCGGGGGTTCTGGGACATATGCTGCTATTCGTCTGAAGGACTCGAACCACAGTGTGGTAGTTGTAGAGCGAAATGATTACTTGGGAGGTCACGCTGAAACCTTCTACCTTGACGACGAGAAACAATTTATAAACTATGGCGTCGAAGGCGTTTTTAATGATGACCTTTCCAAGGAATATCTTGAGCGATTGGGAGTGTCTTGGGATTCACTTGCTTTGAGCACGTTGATCGATAAATATGTTGATTTCAACACCGGTAAAGAAGTGTTACCACCTTCAGACCTTTTGACAACGGTAGTAGGTGCAGCTTTATACCGACTTGCAATTCAGAAATATACCACACTGGACCAAGGAGTGTACAATTTGCCGGACCCGGTACCTGAAGAGCTCCTTGAACCGTTCAGCAAGTTTGTTGAAGAACATGCCCTCCAGGGCGTATTGCGCTTGGTCTTGATGTTTGCTCAGAACGTTGGTAACATTCTTGATGCGCCATTGCTGTACATCATTCAGAACTTTGGCGTGCCTCATATCAACGCTCTGCTTGAAGGGGGCTATATAACCCCCAAGAATGGCATAGCCGAGCTATATGACAGTGCTGCCAAAGTTCTCGGCAACGATGTCCTCTTCCAAACCACGGCCATCGAAACGAACCGCTCGGACTCGGGTGTCAGCATTCTCGTCGAAAACCATGCTGACGGCAGTCGAAAGCTGATCAAAGCAAAGAAGCTCCTCATTACATTCCCACCACTTCTAGAAAGCCTGAAGGGATTTGATCTCGACACGAAGGAAACCGGCCTTTTTGAAAAATGGAACTGGATGTCTTACCATGTAGCCATTGTGAACAACACTGGAATCCCATCAGGCATTACTGTTGGCAACGCAGACCCGAACAATGGGCCGGCTAGTCTACCACATACTCCATTCCAGTGGGAACTCGAGTACCTCGGTGTCCCTGGCTATTTGGCCAGCAAGATTATTGCCAACTCCAGCGTCACCGGTGATGACGCGAAGAACCTCGTCATTTCTGACATCAAACGCATGGGTGCTGTAGGCACATTTGACGTCCCAGCTGACGGTCCGAATATCGTGCAGTTTGGCAGCCATTCGCCCGAGACATTGATTGTATCGACGGATAATATTCGAAATGGGTTCTATAAGAACTTGTATAGCTTGCAGGGCAGGCACAGCACCTTTTACACTGGACTGACGTTCTGCACTGACTACTCGTCTGTGCTGTGGGCATACACCAACACCGTCATTGAGAAGATGTTTTCGTAATGGCATTTCGTTCACATGTATATAATGATTTGATAAAAGTTTTGTCAGCTGGTACACATTCTGTTATAGATTTGGAATTTTGTAGAAGAAACTTTAGTGTGCGGGTTGATGGTTTTATAGAAAGACATTGGATAATTCTCAGTTTTTGATGTATCTGTGAGTCTGCTTGGTAGGTTGTGCCCTGGCCATCTATCTCATTATTCCGATTGTGTAGTTTGAAATTAGAAATTAGGTGATTGAAACGAATTCGTAGAGAATTCTACAGACTTGTGATTGGTTGCAGATGGTGTAGTAGGAAAAAGCCCTGAGCCAACCACCATTAATGCTATAATTAGCTTCCCCGCGTACAATCAACATTTTTAAATCTACAACAACAAGAAACATCCAACTCCCATAAAAATCCCATACATCAAGCACATATTTCTAATACTTCCATCACCATGACCAACAAAACCGTCGTCCCTTCCCCCCTCCCTATCCATACCAAGCCGCATTCTCAACCCGCCAAAACTAGTGATGCCGAACCAAGCCTACCAAAACCCAAACTGCGCCTTCATTTACAAGATGCTCGCCATGCAGCTGCAGCCTCATTTTTCCGCTTCATACCAGACCTCGAAGCAGTACTAAACTCCGCACTGGCGGCCATTGTCGACCAACTTTACATTCCTTCATCATCATCTTCTAATAAACACAAAGCACCAGCATCGTTTACTCCCACCATCCCACCTACCCGCTCCGTGACCATCATCCTAGAAGACTTTAACGGCGTAGCATACACCACTGGCACTGACCTAGACAACGATCATAAAGAAATCCATTTCTCACTATCATACATCAACCACGTGATCAACACCAACAGCGACGCGCTCAGCGAGCTAAAAGGCGTACTTACCCACGAACTAGTCCATTGCTACCAACACACTGCGCCTCCTCCCGCCAGCTCAAAGGATAAAGATATCCCGCATCCACCGGGAGGTCTGATCGAAGGCATCGCAGATTTTGTTCGCCTAAAAGCTGGTCTTGTTCCACCGCATTGGAAGAAGCCAACAAATTCGAAGGAGCGGGCGGAAAAGTGGGATGCGGGGTATCAGAATACGGCGTTTTTCTTGGAGTGGTTGGAGGATGAGCGAGGGCGAGGGACGGTGGGGTTGGTTAATGATCGGTTGTTGACGAGGGGGTATGTTGGTGAGGAGGAAGGGGACACGGATGGGAAAGGCTTTTGGAGGGGGTTGTTTGGAGTTGGTGTGAAGGAGTTGTGGGAGGAGTATGGGAGGTATTTGGATAGGTAGATGGAGTAATATAAGATGTGGTATATGTATTGATAAGTTATTGCAGTAACATCCGCTAGCGAAAGCATGTCATTCGGGTTGTATTATTTGCATCGGTGTTTTGTTGTATAGGGTATAGGTTATTGTATTGAGATTCGATAGTATACAGTACATGGCAAGTCCATTCCCAATAGTCCATACCAAATATGCAATTAACACAGAAGAAAAACACCAATCACAGCACCCTCAGATGTCGGTACCATAATAAAAACAATGACGAAGATTAAAAAATTTTGTATGACGCCTCTTACACAAACACTTCTCCCCAGTCCACATATACGGGCTTCCAGGGCTTAGCATTTGGCTCCTCCATGGAACTTGGTACCCGCACTTCCAGCGGGCTATATAGGTACCAGCCCTTGAGCGCTGCAATTGCCGCACGAGTGCGCGCTTCCACAAGACTTGCGCCAGTGCCTTCTCCTAATTTATCCTGGCCTGAAAAGACTCCAACAATGAACACTGGAGATCTGCTGTGTCGACCAGTCTCGCTAATTATTTTGGCGACAGGGGGCTCGAAGTTTTCCCGGGCACAAAGTCTAGCCAAGTCGCGGGTCGGTTGTGTGAACGAGAATAACTTAGAGATATCAAGGTGCCGAGAAAGAATGTGTTCTTCAAAGAACCGTTTAGCTGCTGGGAGACCTGCATGCAAATAAATAGCTCCCATGACTGCTTGCACAAATGTTGATTGGGCTGCTTCAGCCGTTATACCCGGTATGCTTTCGGGGTCTGGCAGTGTCGGATCGAGGTGCTTCGGGTTGGTAGCCTTTATCGATGGCTCACCGAAGGCATCACTGTAGACAATGCTAGCTGTGATTGTCGGTTTTTGTTTTCTGATTGGACGTGTAGTCGTCGAGGGATCTATGGTGACCTCGGTGCCGGGTGCAACTCTCTTGAATTGGAGCAGACCAGGATCAACCTCTTTTCCAGGAGCAGCAGCCAGTTCAAGGCCCCACTCGTGTGATATAGCTGCGAGGGTTTTAGGACCCATATATGCATACACCGCGGCAAATAAGACGGTCGAGGGGAGTCGAGGAAAGGCACAGATCAGGTATTCGGTCGTATATAGTGCTAAGAGGTCATGGCCCAGAACCGATAGGGAATGATTGTTGAATTTAGGATACGGATCTGCGGAGGCATCAATCAAGGCCCGTGCCAGCGTCTCAATGGGTAATTTTTTGGGGAGTGCGAGTCGAGCATGGAGAGCGAAGAGTTTTGGCGATGTCCGCGGCAACGATTTGAGGGAGTATGTTGGATGTGGGTATTTTAATTTGTGTTGGGGTTGAGAATGCGGTATCTCTGATGATGATGTATTATCAATTGATCGATCGTCTTGGGTTTGGACCGCCGCCGACGCCGTGGACTGCCATCGCGTGCTAACGTTGACCTGTCGATATAATCGACCACCCGGCGTGGTCCGCGGCGACAGGACCGAGCGGCTCCATCGCTGGAGCTGCAGTCTTTTCATCGGGTGTCCTGAGCACCTGGCGGAAACCTAGCACGGGAGGAGATACAATTGGAAAGGGAATGGCTGTAGACGTGCGGATTGAGTAGGAGGTGACGGTAATTGCAGCAGCCTCGAAAAGAAAAATGTCCAGCTCGGGGAAAGTCACGGGGACAGCGCGAAAAGGATGGCGGCTCGCTAAACCTTTCTGGAACTAGCTCCCAAGTCACGGGCGCCAGCGAGCCAGCCGTAACCAGCGTCAAATCAACGTCGCTTGATTTCAGCGCACCTGTCTACTCTCTGTATACCACAATTCACAGTACCAATTCCTTTCTTCACGATGGGAGGCGGCGGAAAGATCCCGTAAGTGACATTGGCCATCCCACTTTGCTCCCCTTGTACTGTATTCAAAGAGAACTGTGACTAACAGCTGACCAAACGTTATAGGTATCCGAAGGAAGTCTGGTCTCCAGCTGGAGGCTGGTACGCGCAGCCGGCCAACTGGAAGGCCAACACAGCCATCATGGCTGCGGCAATTTTCGGCATCGCTGCGGCCACCTGGAGTCTCAGTGCAGAGCGTGAGTATCGTGACCGGATGCCCGAGCCCGGCCGATTCTTCCCAAGCCGATAGTTAGTCACCCAACCACATCATTTATTACGACGTTCGCTGACACTAGTAAAATAGCTGGAGCAAGCAAATTATCGAGAACGAAAAAGAGAAAGCGGCAAAGAATGAGTCATCGTGAACAGGAGATATTTTAGAATTGAAGGTGTTATTTCCAGTGTTTTTATTAGAAGTTGCGCACAGGGTGCGCTTGGAAAGGACATATGACCTCAATCTACCACAAGACTGAGATATGAATCAGTCTATCAGCCAATCATGGCTCTGAGAAGACTGTTCAAGCGTTTTACATAATCGCTGTGTATAAATACGGAGTCGTTCTATGAATTCAGTCCCGTTCCAAGTCTCTCTTCCATTTGCCGCCTTTGACACACTAGGCACACCGATCTGCTCAACGACAAACCCTGCGGCTACCGTAGCGCAAATCATAGCTTTTGGCACTTGGCCGTCATTCCCCCAAGTAGTCTTGATTTCATCCCAGTGGCTAGAGGTCGTCAATGTAGTGTCAAGAAGCGTATGACTCTGTCGTCCCTCGCTGATCATACCCTGGACCAATGCCCCAAGAAAGGAATTACCAGCGCCTGTAGGGTCTATTACTTTGGAACTCTCACCCAATTGAGGCTGATAATACGCTGGAAGCCATAGCCCCTTTCGACCTTTTGAATAAGAGTAACTGCCGTCTTTACCTGCTCTAATGACAAGGCACCCTTGCCTGTCTAACCCGATTCCAGATTGTAGAATTTTCCGGACCAGCTCACGGTCCTCCTCATCAGCCGCATTCCAGCCTGGACGGCCGAACATCATTCCCAGTTCGAGTTCGTTGGGACTGACCAAATCGACCATTTGACAGGCCGCTAAGAACTTTTCTTGGTCTTCCGGAGTACATCGATCGGGGACAGGTTCCCAGACGAATATTGGGTTCGAAGCTGATAGTGACGGGGCGTGCTCCTGTAAGGACTTTCTTTTGTGAAGAATTTCTTGAACAATATTAACGCATCGTTCGGATGAACAAACCATGTGGAATGTTTTCGAGAATAGTTGCGAATGGGAAAGCATTGAAGGCTCCAGCCGTAATTTTGGTGTCAAGTATTTGAAATCTGACTCTCAGCTACATAGACTTTCGTTGGTATTGATGGCTTGTATCTCACCTCGTTTCTCGTTTGCGCCATATCCATTCCATGCTCGAGTAGTCAGTCGTTCCTTGTCCTCCCTGATAATACAGCCAGTACCCCAGGATTGAATGATATTCATCATGTCTTCAGGGAAGTCGGATCCGACATCGAGGATCCAGCTCACGGCCTTTCCGTGCTCTTTCCCAGCAACCATGCGAGCCCCAACAACTGCGAAAGACCCGGCGCCTCCTATGATACCATAGACGGGCGGCCTGGAGCCTTCGAACTCGATATCATCTGAAGCCAGTTGACAATCAGATGCTTGTTTCTGTTTGGATATTAATGGAGACAAAGTTGAGCTCATACCTATAATAAACATTCCCAGAGTACAAAAGTCGACCTCATCTTCTCCCCTGGCAGAAGAATCCCCATCTCCCATCGTGTCTTCTTTCGTTGTCGGCCGTTCTGCGTTAGATATTGCAGCCGGGGGCTTCGGATATAACTTCAATATTTAATTGCACTATTCAGTCACATAAATTGATGCAAATCGCTTGTTCAGCGAGCTGCAGCATTCTAATCGCAATGAAATCCCAGGCTGGCCAAAAAGATAAATTGTAGTCGCATCATTGCTTAATATAATCTTTCTCTCTCTTTGCTTATCGGACCCACCCGGCGTTATCGGTGCCTGAGGTATTGTTGCCCTGCCGCCATCCAGAATAACGCAATCAGGCTAAGCTGGCCGCTTGAGCTCTGTTCGGCCACGCATCATCTTATTCCGACATCTATAGCATCTGGACACCAACCTGTGTCGGTGTCAGTCCAGTCAGCCTTCGTCCGCTATACATTATTTCTGGATTGGCTACGTCGATACTTATTGAGAGCATATACCTTTTTCTCGCCTGTGCCACGGTTTACACGGACACCCCTAAACCGAGCTGCCTACAGTAGCTGCCTGTGCTGCTATTACATCTCATCGCTGTCCTCTGTTCAATTCAGCGATCCGACAAAATGGCGACCGGACATCATATGCATAATATGACAACGCTCCTCAAAAGGTACGGTGCCAATTGTAATTTCAATATGCTATGCGTCTTGGGTTTGGCAAGAAATCTAACGTTGGAAACAGGCTTGAGGCAGCAACCTCTCGCCTGGAGGATATGGCCATGTCCTCCGACGGACCGACCTCTGCGACTCATCCGAACGCTCCAGTATCTTCTCAGGCTTCAGTTGCAGAACCGCCTAGGGAAGCAGCTCCACCACCGGCGCCGGCACCTACAGACCCCCCGCAAATCGAGGACTTTGACGATCTCATCAAAAGCGACGTGCAGGCTTTTGTGGACCTTGGCAAACAGATCGGAGGTTTAGTTGGAGAACAAGTATGCCGAATAACCAAGATTGAGTTGCGGTGCAACATAAGACTGATCTTCCTAGGCCGAAGCAGTCCTTCAAGCGTTTAGAGCCGAACGTACCTTTCTTCTCGTCACGACCAAGGCAAAGAAACCGGAACAATTGGCCCCAGAGCTTATCACCGAGCTTCACAAAGCTTCTGATAAAATCAATGCCATCCGTGAATCCAACCGACCTTCCCCCTTCTTCAACCACCTGAGCGCCGTTGCTGAAGGCATATTCGCACTTGGATGGTTTTCGGAGGTCAAACCTGCCGCGTTCGTCGCCGAGATGATAGCAAGTATTGAGTATTACGGAAACAAAGTTTTGAAAGAGTATAAAGAGAAGTATGAATCCCATAGAAATCCTTTTTGGCAAACGCTAAACCGTGGCATAGAGACCCGTTGCAAGTTCAATACATCCAAGCCTATTATAAACTCTTTAAATCACTCTCTACATATCTCAATAAGCACTACCAGAGGGGCTTGACATGGAACAACAAGAGCGACACTACTGCACTGGATGCGTTGAAGGAAATCCAGTCTGGCTCTTCCAAGTCTGCCCCAGCAGGAGCTGCACCACCACCACCACCTCCTCCTCCTCCTCCGCCGCCACCTCCTCCACCTGCCGACTTGGACTCGTCTGCTGGTGCTGGAGACATGTCTGCAGTATTCGCCGATATCAACCAAGGCGACTCCGTCACGTCTGGCCTGCGTAAAGTCGATAAGTCTCAAATGACCCATAAAAACCCCAGTCTACGAGCCAACACCACTGTTCCAGAACGCTCAGACTCAACCAGCAGTTTAAGCTCCCCCGTCAACAGAGGGAAATCCCCTGCCCCCGGCAAGAAGCCCAAACCAGAAAGCATGCGTGTCAAAAAACCGGCGCGTAAGGAGCAAGAGGGCAACAAGTGGTTCATCGAGCATTTTGAAAGTAACCCGGACGTCATCGAGATTTCGGCGCAGCAGAACCAGTCCATCCTCATTTCTCGCTGCAACAAAACAGTCATCAAGATCAGCGGCAAGGCCAACGCCATCTCCATCGACAACTGCAGCGGCCTGTCCATCATCGTCGATTCACTCGTCAGCAGCTTGGAAGTCATCAAATCCTCCAAATTTGCGCTACAAATTGACGGCGTTGTGCCTACGCTACTGCTAGATCAGGTCGATGGCGCCACCGTATATCTTTCACCACAGAGCATCAACTTGGAGGTCTTCAGCAGCAAGTCTTCGGGAATGAACATTTTGCTGCCGCCTGGAGAAGGCACGGATGATGATACCAAGGAATGTCCTCTGCCGGAGCAGATCAAGAGTTATATCAAGAACGGCGTGTTGGTTAACGAGATTGTCGAGCATGCTGGTTAAATCTTTCAATCAAGTTCTAGGGGGCTCTGTACCATTTAGGTCCGCAAATTCAACGTTCTCTTGGTAAATGCTGTATACGTTGGAATAGTTGGTATAGCTGCGGGCTTGGATTTGTATTACTATCATGTGCTAGATCAATATTGTACAATGTGCTAGTAAGACAAAATGTTAGTACTCTCATTTCGTCATGGACGGTATTTCAATGCGTTAAAACAAATCCTCTGCTAATTTATGCATGTCTGTCATATATATATGTATTCGTGAGCGAAGTAGATACCCTAGAGCCGCTCACTGAGCGCCCCAAGACACTCAGTGATCGCGCTGAGCATGCTCTGGGTGGTACTTCTTACAAGGCCAAACGTCACCGCGGGTGACATTGATCAATCTATGAATTATCCTGAGGATATGTTACTTCAGTATTCGAAAATTTGGCACTCGCTCTTCATATATGCCCAATACTAATAGAAAAACTTATGATTCTCCTCTAAAGTACTAGCCTTTTCGGACCGAAGTTGTAGCTTGTTATGTGGAGCCCGAAGTGCAATGCTCGTCGTCCCCCGCAATATCATCACCAACACCACACTAGAAACTGCAAAAGCAAAGTCAAGGACCAACACTGAATGTCATGGACCCCTCTCTTGTGCCTTATGCTTCAGACCATGACCTTTGGTCTCATCCGTCGTTGACACCCTCCGCTTTGCTGGTGGATTCTCTAACCGTCCCATTCGAGTTTACAGACACATATGAGTATGATCTAAGCCAGCAAGTGCAGCCTCCTTTAAAAAGACGCCGCGGCAAGGCTTTTACCGTAGGTTGTGGATGTAGCGTGTAGTCAGAAGATTAGCTAACATAGTCACGGCCCAGGGCTGTCTCACCTGTCGTGAGCGAAAAATAAAGGCATGTTGCTACCCTTCTGTCGCACGCCATGGTCACTGTAATACTAACCGGAGTGGATGCAGTGCGATGAGACCCGGCCTATCTGCAAGAACTGTGAAAGATCGAGGCTCTATGTTTGTCGCGGGTTCATCGACTCATCTGGAGCCATATCCTACGATAATTTCAGTCCGCAGGCTGTGAAAACGCCTTTGGCTACAAATTCGGTTTTACTGAACCGAGGAGGGTGCTCAATGCCCTCGAATATATCACGAACGCTTTCTAAGTTTCACCAGGTGCCTACTGATCAAAGGACAACCACAGCCGAGACTGAGACCGCGAGGTCACTAAATGGAGAGCCCATCAATCCGAGTCCCTCTCAGACGCCTTTTGCTTCGAGCAGAGAATTGGAGGCCTTGGATGAAAGCTGTGAAAAATATGAAGATTTGATCGCGCATTATCGTGATGTTGTCAGCTATATAATGATGCCCACCATTGATAGTGCTCGCAACCCCTGGCTTCAATTATATCTGCCTTGGGCACTTCGCAAACGACCCACGAAAACACAGTTAGCCTTGCGGTATGCACTGCTTTCGGTTGCGGCATATCATCGTGCTCGGACATCCCCACAGGCACTGTCTGATGATATATCAAAAGCATGCGAGTTCGAAGAAAAGGCTGCGTCCACGATAGCCGACCTTCTAGAACAATGTTCCGAGTTGACCGAGACATCAGACAAATGTGCACTCCTGGCAGCAGCCATGACCATGATCACTGTTAGTCTAGTCAGCGGTGATAGGACTAGTTGCCCAACACATATAGCTTTGGCGAATCGAGTATTCCATCAGACTGGAGGGGATGTATTTTGGAAATCCAATCTACAATCTGCAATATTGTATCAAATTTTCCGCTGTTATGGAATGCTTGCCAGCACGAGTCAAATCCAGCCTGAACAAAGCAAGTCGGAATTAGTGGTGGAAGATGCTGAGGACCAGTCTCCCCAAATACCAAATACCGCAGAGCATGGAGACGACGCCCTTATCCAGCGACACTACATTCTCGATATATCCTTCGGGATCAGTCTACAGACCATGAATCTCCTCAACAAGATTGTCTCTATAGCTCCTCGCCTACTAGAGAAAAACAACCAAGGTAATTGGCCAAGTGAATTGTTTAATGATTTGAAATCTTTAGAGGAGAGCCTTCACCGTATTGATGAGACCCAGTCATTTTCTAATTCGATGTGTTATCCATCCTGGACTCTAAATGAGTGTGAATCGTACGACGAATACTCGTCTACTGGACTTCCCTCTCCGATCAGCGAGGAGCTCATGATCAATCACCAACGCGCATTTCACAATGCTGTCATATTATTTTTCTATCGTGTAGTCTACCAAAACACTCGAAATAAGAAAATGCAAGTATTGTCCTCGAAATATCAGAAAAGCGGACAGCATTACGTCGACAAAATTCTAGAAAGTTTGGAGAATATTGATTGTTTAACTCGTGGTGCTAAGGTTCGGCCGGCCAGTACATTGTGGCCTTGTTTTGTTGCTGGCTGCGAGGCTATAGAAACCTCTTTAAGGCATCGTGCTTTCATCTGGCTATCTAAGATGGCTAAGAGGGGATTCGGAAATGTCGAACGAGCAAAACAACTTGTAATGGAGGTTTGGCGCAAGACTGACCGACACCTTGACGATGAAACCAAGATATACCCTTTGGGCCTGGGGCCTGTTGACTGGAGGCTGGTGATTAAAGAATCTGGTGTGTCTATACTTCTCTGCTGAAAATTAGCGTCTGACGCAATCAATCACATTGGAGAAATTTCAGTCTTTTCATTTTTGAAAGCGAGACCAAGGAAGTTCGGAAAGAATTGAATGCCATAAACCGACTACGTAGTCCGGGTACACATACTTATGTTAACAAGGGCAGGGCAATATCAGATAACGGCTGAAGAGAAATTAATTCATTGTGTATCTCTCCCTAACTTCCTCAGGCGCTATGATGAAAGATAACTTTTGCACAAGAAAGCAGGAGCCAATTAAGATCGAGTAGGTGAGAATGCGGGGAAGATGAACCTAAATACCCATGAATTCGCCCCGAGAGTTCGTATCACCTAGTTACATCGTACATTAGTGATACCGAACGGAGTTCTTGTGCCCCACGCCGCGGCGAATTACACGGCGACTCCGGCAGGTTATAGAATATTTTATTTATCTAAATAGTTGAAGGGAATGATTCTCAATAAAAAAAACCATTGGCATTGATTGAGTTGGAATACCCAGCGTCGCAAGCCAATTCACACTATGTCTCATTCCTTCGTCAACTCAGCCATCAAATATTAGATTCTAAAATGTCCTCAGCGAAGGCTAAGGTACTAATTCTCGGCACCGGTGGCGTCGGCACAATGGCGGCCTATGCTCTTGAAATTGGCGGAAAAGCGGAGGTCACTGCTATTATGCGCTCAAATTATGAGGCGGTTGAACGCAATGGGATCAATATCAATTCTATAGACCACGGCCATGATATCAAGGGATGGCGACCAACTACTAGTAAGTGAAAACGGCCAAATTCCAGCTCGACTCGATTAACTGGCCTAATTGAATATATCATGTCAGTCCGTAAGGAAGTTCCCAACGTTGTTGAGGAAGGCCTCCCAAGCTTTGACTACATTCTCATCACTACAAAGAATGTTGCCGATATTCCACCTAGTGTGGCGGCTATCATTGAGCCAGCAGTCACACCTGGAAAGACATCCATTGTGCTATCTCAAAATGGGCTCAATATTGAAAAGCCGCTGATTGCTAAATTTCCTACGAACCCTTTGATTAGCAGTGTCTCTATGATTAGTGTCACAGAAACAGGGCACGGCAATGTGCTTCACGACTTCCCTGATGCTCAAACTATTGGCCCTTTCAATAGTCCCGGTGTTTCAGCAGAGATTTCCGAAGCTGCAGCTCGGCAATACATAAATATTTATAATGCTTGTGACAAGCTTAGTCTTACTTACGAAGCAAATATACTCGAAACACGATGGAGAAAACTTCTATACAATGCCAGTTTCAATTCGGTGGCAGCAATCTTGCGAATGGATACTCTTCGTATGCGAATGAGTGAGCACATCATAGACGACTTAATTCGGCCAATCATGTTGGAAATCAAAGCTGGCGCTCATGCGTACGGGATTCATCTCGCCGATGAAACCCTCGAGTATTTGATTAGGGTGGACCCGATTGGTGCGCCGTTTAAGCCTAGTATGTGCCAGGATATTGAGAAAGGCAACTATATTGAATTGGAAACAATCATTGGCGAGCCACTGAGAGCGGGAGAGGCAAAGGGGGTATCGATGCCTATGCTGCGAACTGTTTACGGTCTTTTGAAAGGTCTGCAATTAAAGACCAAGGAGTCAAAGGGCTTGTGGACCAGTGAGTTTACCGAGAGCAATCCATATCAGTAGTTGTCTATTATAAAACAATAAACTGGGAATAGAATTAGTTAATGGCCATCTGCATCTGGTACATATGTTCATACTACAAGCTTGAATGGCCGCTGAAATTGGCTTTAGAATCAGTCAGAGAGACCTCGAGTGGCGTGTTCATGCTCAACACCAGAGATTCTATAGGTCAATAAGATTGGGGCTGTGTATTTCGCCACAAGAGACATACGTATCGGAACTATTGATATTTGGTTGGTTATCCTTTTTTGCCGAGCATTCGGCCCCTCCCTACTGTATAACCTCGCTCCGAAGCTACGGCACAGTGCCGAGAACAAGATAGAACCAAGATAGACTCGTAACTCGTGGTGTAATTACCAATTGTATGGCACCTGAAGGATCAGGCAACTGTGCCTAGAGTTGCCAAGTTACCATACGAGGAGGGAAGCAAATATGGATGCTCCTGTTGATAAGATTCCAGATCATCCAAGTATACTTACTAATCGGGACTCGTATCGTTGGATAACATAATCTGCGAAAGTTCGCTCCTGTAGCGAGCTGTGAAGAATAGCTGAACCAGGTCCATTACATGCGAAAACTTCCCATATATAGCGGTTTTTGAGTAAACTTGATTCATTTTATTCTCTTGCACCAAGGCAAAAGAAAGTTATTATTGCATCGCAGTATTTGGCTGTCAAAGAAAAATGACCGAGGCAATGGAGTCCCAGGATCTCTCCCATCACTTCTCAAAGGCTGCGCGAAGCAGGGTTCCTAATGTGATGAAGGAGTACTATCGTTTTCTGCGCGTTCCAGAAATGGGCAGCTTTGCCGGAGGTTTGTTTGTACAATCTTATCGGTCATGAACTTGAGTAGGATTTTAATGGCATTCACAGGCTCGCCATGCCCCGATTACTTTCCTTTCGATACGCTTGAATTTTCTGTTGTTCATCCAGAGAGCCTGTCTGTGAAAACCCAAGCCAATGGCTCGACACCACACGCGCAAGTCATTGCCAATAAGGTAAGCATCCAGCGCTCTGTACAGTCTTCGCATGTATCGCAACAAATTGATTTGGATACGGCACTTCAATACGGAATCGCGTCAGGAAATCCGGCCCTGTACGCATGGCTGCATAAATTGTTAAGGACAGTGCGTCACCCTGATGTTCCGTATACACCGGGTCCTAAGATTATTATTTGTGGCGGCTCAGCAGATGGGCTATCTAAGATCTACGACGTATTTTTCGACCCTTGGGAGGAGGGCGTGCACAAACTAGAGGATCGACAAGGCCTTCTTGTCGAGGAATTTGTATACCCTCCCGCGCTGGCACAGCTCAAGCCAAAGGCTGCGAACATAGTGCCTGTGAAGATGGATTCTGAAGGGTTACTGGTAGACGGGCCCGGTGGTCTCCTTGATGTTCTGGAAAACTGGAATTTGAAAAAGGGAAAGAGACCGCACATGTTCTACAGCGTTCCGTGAGTGTTTCTTCTCGTTGCCTTGTATACTAAGCGAAGCACTTCTAATTCAGACGTCATATAGAACCGGGCAGAATCCAACATCCGGCGTTTTGTCATACCAGCGTCGAAAGCAGATATATGAGGTGTGTTCGAAATTCGACGTTCTGATTGTGGAAGACGACCCATATTGGAACCTCTATTATCCCTCTAGTACATCACGATCTGCACAAGATGGTGAACATGCAATCGATAAGATTGTTTCGCAGCGCGAAAAGACCAGCACAGGTTACAAATTCCTTGACGAGCTCATTCCAAGCTTCCTTGAAATCGACACTGACGGGCGCGTGATTCGCATTGACACCTTTTCCAAGACAATTGCACCCGGATGCCGGCTAGGCTATATCACAGCCCAGCCTGGCATCTGCGAACAGCTGTTTAGGGTAACTGATGCAACCACTCAGCAGCCCTCTGGGTTCGTTCAGGCCATTATAGCAAAGATTCTCAGTGGCCTTAACTCATCTGTTGAAAACCCGGAGACAAATGGAGACAAATGTCAACAATCAGCACTCTGGGGATTCGATGGTTGGGTTCACTGGGTTGAAGGCCTTCGGGACAAATACCAGCAACGCATGATTACCATGGCGACGATATTCGAGCAGAATAGGCATATAATTACTGAAAGCGATACAGTCCCGATGTTCCATTTTTCATGGCCACGAGGTGGCATGTTTATCTGGGTAAAGATCAACATTTTCGCGCATTCTCTAGCTTCGTCCATTGATACAAAGCGTTTGATGCTGGCCTTATGGATTTTGTGTACACAAATTCCTTATCGGATTATCATGAATCCTGGAAAAGACTTCGCAGCAAATGCTCAAATTAGAGACGAGAATGCCTATCAGTACCTCCGCTTCTGTTTCGCTGCCGTCGATGAAAAAATACTTGTCTCGAAATCAAAAGCCTTTACTGAGGCTTGTAAGGCCTTTTGGAAATTCAATAGAAAGGAGGATATTGATCGTATTCTCGAAGAAGAAGACAAGTTGTCCCGTGGGTCTAATGGTGAGGTACAAACAGCAGATGACGTTGAACGCATGGTTCTTGAAGATTGGTAATTTTTTTTCTTTTTTAGGTTATCAACGGATTAGTTAGAGAAGCTAGACTGTTCCTACTTTGTACACCAAAAGTGACTTGTATTTGTATTAGTAGACGATGTTTTAGGTCAACGTAGCCACTGGTTGTCACCGTCGGATTCAACCTCTTGGAATGAATCCTCCCTTTGGATGAGCGATTTTTCCTGACATGGACAATACTGTCTCTTTGCCCATGCCGCCTCAAAGCAACGCTGGCTAACTCTAGGCTACGGTCCTAATCTATCCAAGACATTGCTAGAGAGGGTTGGAGGGAGGGCATATCCTCAGAAAGCTTAAAATGAAACTAAGAGATGATACTCACAACTATTACCAAAAAATGGCCCCAATAAATCTATTACATGAAGGACGCTTATAAAATACGTTAATCGCTATTAAGTGTAGAATATGGTTTATAATCTCTGAATACTCGTCTTTCAAGCTTATCTTATGCTGTAAGTATAACAACTATCAGAAATGCTTTTTCTAAAGTATCGAAATCGGTTTGCTGCCATTTTGGCAGTAAGCTCTATCTTTCAGCCTGCACATGGTTTGCCTGCCTATGATAAACGCAATCATACAAATCTTAGGCTTTAACTAGGCCGCAGGCAGTGTTTCCTAGAGCCACCAAACAACAATTCAGAATAGGAATACAGGCCATAAAGAAGCCCTAGACACTGTCAAATATCTTTAATTTTAAAAGGTCGATTTTTGCTTGTCGCCGCGGGGTTTTTTCCATCGACGTAAGGTTTATCTAGAATAGTAGAATCGCGTTACTGTTATACATAGTTTTCATATTTAAAAGCGTGCTCTCACAACATTTGAAACGAAGCCGGATCAACTAATTCAAATGTCCAATTAATGTAAATAGATTGAGTAAAAAAAACCTTTGAGAGGAATAATTAACGTATTTACTCTACATATTCATGAAAATAGTAAAAAAGTATTTAATTCATAATCGCTGGGTATTATTAACAGGCATGATAGACGTCGATACTGATCCTCCGGGGACCAATACTAAATATCTGATAAATATATCCAAAGCACACGATAATACTATCTTCCTGGTGACGATTCCTGACTCTTACACGTCCAGTCTTTCAGCTTCTTCGCCAACAAACTCCCCCCGCATTCGGCTGATTCAGGGTACCCGCCCCCATAACCCGCGTCTCCTTTTTTGAGTTTGCTGTACAGTTCGGTATTATTAATTTCGTTATTTTCAGTCTTGTTGGTGTCTTTATCTATTTGCATTTCTTGAGGCGATTGAGATGTCGAAGAGCCGATGCGGGATGAGGGTGGGCTTTCTGCCATTTTCTGGAATGGTTCTGCTGGAACCGGTTGCCAGAGATTACCGAAGGCGATTGATGAGCTGGAGTCGGGGGCAGGAGTATGCCTGGGCTTCGGTGTGGATAGTTTGAATGGCAGGGTAGAGATTCTGCCAGCTGTTGCTGACAACGATGAGGCGGGAGGGGAATGATGGGGGTAAGGGGAGTGAGCGTGGTGGTGGTCTTGATGGAAATGAGAGGCTGTGAAACCTATTCCCGCGCTGAGTCTTCTGTACGGCTTGTCAATCGCCGAGCGATGCTTAGTATGCGACAAGTCCTTTACCGGCCGGTACGGACTGTAGCGAGGCTCTGGATACTGGATCTCGTTTCGCAGTTTCTCTTTACCGTCCGGAACGCGGTTGGCGAAGACGACGCGGATAGTTGAATAGAGGTAGAAGCGACCCTTAGCCGTGCAGCAGATGTTCAGATGGATGAGGTATCTGAGCATGGGCTTGTCTTTGGGATCATCGGTCGAATTTAAAGATGCTTCGGGTCGGTCTGTGCCAAAGTTTTTGCGGGCGGTTAAGGGCATATCAATGATGGGACCAGCTGAATAGCTTCGTTGCCGAATAAATGTCTTC
Organism: Talaromyces proteolyticus; assembly: GCF_021365285.1. Lineage (NCBI taxonomy): Eukaryota > Fungi > Ascomycota > Eurotiomycetes > Eurotiales > Trichocomaceae > Talaromyces > Talaromyces proteolyticus. Next base: position 488,528 of record NW_025764281.1, read on the forward strand.
GACCCGGGTTCCATATCATCGAGGTCATATGGTACAAGGAAGAGTTTGACGGCGGTTTTGTTGGGGTTTTTAATCACGATCTGCAGCTGGCCTCTTTGGGGGATGCGATAGAAGACTCCCGGTGGGGTTTTCAATGCATCAGACCGACTCGATCTTGATCGTTTTTCCCGTTTGCGAGGATTGTCGGAAGCAGTTGATTTTGGTGAATGGGAACGTGTGGATGAGTCCTTGCTTTCGGTAGACGGACTTGTGCGGCGACGGTTGCGTCTCTCTTCACCAGACTTATCTTGCGTGAGGGAGTTTTCGAGGTCAATCAACCCGACATATGGACTTGGGCTGTCATCGGATATGGAACGACCGGTTCCCGAGGTTGGATAACTATAAAAGACTGCGGGAAACGGCACCGTAATGTGCGGCGGACATTTCAGATTTGATTTGCATTTGCCTCTTCCTAGAACACCGATCTGAGCGGTGAAGTCTAATGGCTTCGAAGGACTAGTTGACATTCTTCCACGAAGAATAGACTCTTCATATGACCCAACCATTGAAGCATGAATGCGAGGAGATAAATCCGATGCCAGCGATGGCCGCCTATGCCGAAAGGTCGTCTGTGGCGAAGACGCAAGCTGGAGGCTGTATGTTGATGACCTGCGTGGTTGATGAGCCTGAGAGGGCAGATTTTCTTCCCTTTGCATGGAGGCGAAAGATTTGCTGAATCCAATCCCTTGTGACTGCACCGGTGGGGAGCCACGAATCTGTCTGAAAATTTCCGGTGGTAGCGTTCGACGTCGATTGCTTTTCTCCAAATGAGAGGGCGAGTCTGCGAACTCGGGCTTTAGTGAGAAATCAAGATCGGCGTTATTTGCCTGATATACTAGGGGACTAGTGGGAGCCTTCAGAACATAACTTGAAGACAAGGATCCCAAGGAGGGTGCCCGGGATCTTGAATCCGAATTGTTGATGCGTCCAGCCAGTGGGCTTGTTTCGGGATCTCGGAAATGTGAGTGGATAGAAAAAGAATGAAGATACCATGGCGTAGTAGGAGATGTACTAAAGGGCTGAGTGCTTGTATGCTCGTATGGTAAATTATCCAAGCGTTGATTGCTTGGGCGTTCTGAGCCACGGTCTTGACTACCTTCTCTGAAGTCACCAGAATGCAAGGCCGAACGTGGTCGTTCGATTTCTGGTGATGGAGCTAGTGAGCCTTTCTCATTGGGGCTAGACACATCTCGCGCGGAAGTCAGTGATGGCGAGTATGCTACATCATTTTGAACCCCAAAGGGCTGTGGAAGACTCTGCTGAAAAGGATAGCGTTCCGACTATTAAATAGAATTAGTCTTCTATCTATAAATAGAGCAAGTGTAAAGTAACTCAGGAGAAATAAATGTAGAACTCACTGCAAACTGCGATATCCAAGACGGATTTTGCTCTCGCTTGATAGACTGAATAAGTTCATCTCGCCGGTGAGCTGGTAACTGAGTAGACTCGTAGTCCTTGGCCTGGTAGTACGTGGGTGACGTTCCACTCATTTCAACATCTGCAGATTCACTATCCCTCCATTGCTGGGACCAAGGAGCCTTCTGAACGGAATCCTCATTTTCATTACTAGGCGGCCTACCCGAGGAATTGGTAAAAGATGATATCACTTTATCTGGGTCCTGAAAGATTGGCATTTTACGGGACACGAGACTGGCCAGGCAGTGTGCAAGCGCTTGTAGCTTTGCAGAAAAGGCTCAACCACGGCGAGTTCATCGATTTAAACCGCAGGAAATGCTGATAGCGCAAGATGAAGTCAGAATTTGAAAGACACAGCCTGAGTGGCGGCGAAAACGGACGGAATGGAGGCGGAACTGTAGTCGGCACGTGCGGAGACTTGGAGATGGCAAAGACCGCAAAAATTGAAGACGGGTAGAGTAGACAGTCAGACAAAGCAGCTACGTAATATACCAAGCAAGAATGCCCTGGGCGAGAGAGACGGGAGATATATTCCAGGCGAATGAGTCTGGAGAGAGAGAGAAAGGTAGAGAGAGGTCAAGTCATATGTATGGAGTATGGGCAGTTAGTATGAGCTAATATTGTCCAGCGGCGCACAAGATGACGGATGACTGCGTACAGCAGTGGGGCCTCTCTTTATCGACGATCGCGCTATCCGGCCGTCAAAGCCAATGGAAGTGGCCGGTGCAGCGGAGTCTCCTCTGTGATTGGCCCAGCTGACCATTCTCCGCAGTACCTGGCGAATCAGCGACCAGCAGCAACAAGTCACAATGGCGCTCATCAGGGATCCCCTGCACAGTTTGCTGTTTGCATGCCCAAAGACTCACTGCTCTCCCTCTATTTATGAGGCCACAAGTCACGGCTGAGTTGTTTCTGGTTTACGATCACTATTCTCTCGAGGACGGCCTGAGACAGACACGTCTCAACAGCCATACTGAGACGACTTGCGAGACGACTTGTAAGCCAACCTTGTGGTGAGCGCCGCAAGTGGGGCTTATCTGCGGATCTCCACAGTTTTTTTTTGTTTGACAATCGACTCTAATTTCGATAACTCGACTGCAATAATTGTTTACTTCCAAAAACGTTCCTATCGAACAGAGGATTAATTACACCCTTTTGATTATTACCACTCTGACTGTGTTCAAAATGGCTCCCAAGCGTCTCCGCGACACTGACGAGCCGGGCGACTCCGTGAATACGGATACTCAGGCGCCGAAGAAACAAAGGAAGGGCTTTACAGTTGGACCGGAGAATCTGCCCGACGGCACCTATCGACGAAAAGGTGTGTGATATCATTTCTTTTTTTATTTTACTTTCATCTTTCTCATTTTTCTTTGACTGGGGACTAGCTCACCTGACCGCTCTTTGCTAATGTCGTGATTTCAAATCCTCCTAGCGCAAAAAATCAAAAACGACTTGATCCAAAAAGCCAAAGTGAAAAAAGCATACGCAAAAATCAAAGCGGCAGAGGCGGAATCGGTGCCGGCACGATCGAGTTACTATAATTATGATGACGAAACACGTGCGGAAGAAGACGATCAAGACGCAGCCGAGAAATCGCCGGGTTTGGAACTGCATCCTGATCGACTTGCAATGATCAGTGCGGAGGGGAATGGGAGTAGCAATGGAGAGAAGTGGGATAATAGGCATCAAGGAGAACGCGGCCGTCGAAGGGAGAGACGGCCCAAGCCATCGGCGTTTACTAAAGAGCTTGAGATAGCAGAGAAACGAAGGCAGGAAAAGGAGGCTCGCGAGAAAGAGAGGAACTTAAAGGCCAAGGAAAGGGAAGAGATGGTGAGGGCGAAGAAGCCTGACCAGTTTGGCAAGCGAAGGCTAGGTCGAGAGAGTAAGGTACTTCTGAGCAAGGTTCAACGTCTCGTTGGGCAGTCCTAAGCTAGACCAATGTCGTTGTACCGTTCGACTTGTTTGATTGTATGATACCCAACTCAATCTATTATGGAGTTACATTATAGACACAGAAATTCTATTATCTTGTATGGGATATTCATTCAGAAAGTAATATCTGATATCAGCTAACTTGCCCATCATTACATGCCCCCCTTGGTGCCAGCCGATGGCCTCACTTTTCGGAAACAGGCAAACTCGCCTTTGGTTCGTTCCCGCAATCTCTTCAAGATGCCGCGCATTTCTCCAAGTTCTGCCTGCAGCTTGGTGCGAGCTTCGTTGTTGGTCCGTCGGTCCAGCTCTAGGTAGATCTGGCTCTGAATCGACGATGCCTCCTCAGTCACATACTGTGACATGGTCTGAGCAATGAACTCCGTGTCGAGAGTCGCCTGCATGAGGGCTGGTAGAGTGTATTTAGGCCGTGATTGGAATGCAGTCAGAAGTGATGTGGATATTTTCGTAACGAGATGAGTGAGAACGCTCGTTAACAGGGGATGTGCAACAGGCGACGGCGTAGTCGAGGAGATGGGAATCGTAGTGGAAATTTCAGTATGAACGAGAACTAGTGCGAGCATTGTGCTGTATACGTAAGGCCGAACCTGCTCAGGACGGTTTGTTGAAGGAACCCAGTCAGGTGATTTGATACCATTTTGAATGGTGGCATCCAAAGCTACGCTGGTTGGTTTGGTGTATGACTGGAATAGTCTATCATCGATTTGGCCAAGAACGTCCCGAATAGTCTTCGCTTCGTCCGTCAATTTTACCGAAAAGGCTGTCTCAAAATTAGACACTAGTTGAGGAACAAAGTCTGTTTGGAATGCTTTGAGGTTGGATAGCGTGAGAAGCATGCGGATATTCTGTGGTCGGATTAGTAATATACAATAATATCATGTAGTTAATACGAAGATTTACCCTATTTTTTGCATCAATACCCTCTGATGTTGGCATGATTGATGCAGAGTCGATGCTTTTGGTTGGAACAATGGATTCTGTAAGAACCCATCTATCTTCCTCATTTGACTTGACAGGGCGCTCTGCGTTTTCCACTAGCCCGCTCAAAGCTTTGTAGACGCTGGTGACAAATTGAGACCGTACCATTTGCAAGAGCTTTGCTGGTGGCGGCGTCACAACGTCGACAGAACCTGCCTTGCTCATAGCCTCCGAAATATATAAAATTTTCTGCATTCCTGCGAGTACCGCACTCTCAAAGACAACAAAAAGTCCCGGCATTTTGGTCAATTCTCGTCTTTCAGGATCACGAGTCCAATCTTCAAGTAATTTGCAGTTTTCTGCGTCCTTATTCCAAGTCGCACAGGCCACTCGAACGGATCTTTCGCGGGCAATACTAACAAGGTTTTTGAGATGATCATAGGAACTACTTCCAGCTGTGATTGGTGACAGCGCTGCCATTTCACTCGCAGCGGTGCCGATGAGAATCAAGAACTGACTGAGGTAATGAACTCCGCTTAATGAATTTGAATGTGGCGGCCAGAATGCGAACTCCTCCCACGCTTCTCCACGTTTTGGTGAAGGTGGAGGGATATTTTTGGGGTCAAGCTTAAAACGCGATTCAGTGGGGGTTATATGGCTGACGGGAGTACCGGGGCTTGGAGGAATTGGCGAGAAAAGAAGCGAGATATCTTCGATTGGAGGTTCTGTGAAAAGCGAGAGTACATTTTCTCGAATCAAATCGACAATCCCGATAATGCCTTCTTGTAGCTGTCTCACGCCTTCGCTAGATAGGTGATGATGTTTGCGACTTTCTCCTTCAAACCCGGCAGGCAGCATTTTCTGTTTGCTGCCATTCATGAAAGATTGCGCCGTTTCCCAGAATTCTATAACTTCACCGAGTAACCCAGTTTGGATAGACAAGAGTTTTGTCAAAAATGTTTGGATGCATTCCCAGAGTTCTATGATTTGATCTATGTCAAGTCTTTCTTTCGAGTCGGCTCCATCGCGCGAAGATACACGTAAAAACGCAGTCATAGCTTGAGATGTGGGCTTATCACCGGCGGAGAGTCGTCGCCTAAGAATCTCTATTTCAACTTTAGACCGTTCACAGAAAGCCGTGATTTTGGTTTTGAGCAAGTCGTAGCTGCTTAGAAGCCAGACCCATACAGGGTTGTCCTCTACTCCCAGCTCTAGAAGGGCTCCGATCAATTCCATATGCTCTTCTACAGGTCCTGCTGGCGTTATATGACGTGAGAACGTGTGCACGTTGCTCAATCGATGCCATAGATCGCGTTTGAATGCTTCCACTTGATGCTCCACGTCGCTCCACATACGCCCTGTACCTAAAATGGTCTGGCTCTCAGCATCGGTCAATTGCCTCCGTTCAGTGGCGGCACGGTCAGCGATTGACCGGGCTTCGTTGGTGAGAGTCTTAGCTCGACGATAATCCTCAAAAATTTTGTCAAAGTCTTGTTGCTTGATTGCCTTGGAAATATTTCCTCCAATCTCGAACACAGAACGATTCCTCTCAACGTGGTTCACAACCGTGTATAAGCTTTGTTCACGATCTCTACCACTTAATGCAGGGCCCCATAGCTCTTCAGCCTTGACCGATGCTTCGACTAGAGGATTTCGGATACCTTTCACACCATACTCACTTTCTTTCGTGAGGGCGGTCTTTTTGGCAGAACCAGTTGCTTGTTGTGGTGGTGCAGCGCCAGCGAGCGAGTAACGGTACTGACCACTTGCACGGTGGGATTGAGGTCGAGATTTAGGAGCACCTTGATTGCGCATTTCGGTGTATACACTATCTATGGTCGCCTTGGCCCGGACGAAACGTTCAAAGTTGGCCTCCACCAGCACCTTTAGCGACGCCGACTTTTGATCAATGGAGCGCGAGAGAAATCGAAGTCCCTCGAGAAGGTCCTCCGCCGAAGCATCTTGATGGGCTTGCGATAGGAATAATGCGGGCGAAAAGGATGTCGAAGATAGGAGGAATCGGTTTCGTAAGCGCATGTCATCTTCGACAGGGATTCCCCGTTTTTTAAGGATATACATCACACTGTCCGAAGACCCAAGGGGATCGGCTTCATCCTTCATAGCGACGTTATCTCCTCCCCCTCCTGCTCGATATGAGCCCGCTGCTAAGCCTTTGCTACCACTACGTCCCAAAGCTGAATATCGAGCGGACCTCCTCTTCGGCTTCACGGTGGCGGTTGCCGAGTATTCTTCAATCTCTGTATCGCTTTCGTCCAGCTCCTCGGGCCATGTCTCGGGAAAGGCATTTCGGATGCCATAGTGGTTGGCGACGTCCCTGTCTTCAGTCATGTTGGGTCTGTCGTTGATGCCACGGATTGTTTTTAAAGCTTATGGAGGCTCTGACCAAGGTCACGTAATACAGCAGGCGAGGCTGCCGCGGGCCTCCAGTTGGAGGGAAACTGATGCACAATGAGACGCTAGACAGTCTGCAAGTCCTATACACAGCAGGTACCTGTTGACATCCGCATCACGAGTTTATGTCACTGGATGCCGATTGTAAGCTCCGAAACGCGGAAGTTAAGGCAGGGTGGATCACTTTGGTTGCAACTACAACGGCAATCGGATCTAGCGGCCGATAAACTCTTTCATTCCTACCACCTTTCATATTTTTGCTTTTGGAATCTACGCAACACCCTGATTTTTTTTTCTCTTCACGACGGGGTTTCTGGCAAGAAGCTGCATTTGGCATACATCAAAATGATTTCCGCGCGTGCTTTTGTTGCGCCTTCGCGCCAATGCTTGCGGGGCCTGCGATTCGTGCCCACCCAAGCATCCCCATTTTCACAGGTTTGTCCAGCTCCGCTGCAAAGCGAAAATCTCTCAATCGCATATCTCTAACAATTTTTTTTTACCTCTAGGCTCGTGGATATGCTGCTGCCGCCAAAGGCAAAGTCGGCGCGTTCAAGGGACAGAAAGGCTCTGATGTAAAACACCCGTCGCATTTCCGTTCATCCGCCTCGAACCGCGCAGTCACCGCATACGTAGAAAACTATAAGCTAATCAATCATGTTTTATTTAGGGTAACTACACTGTGACACTGATCGAGGGTGACGGCATTGGCCCTGAGATATCTCAGTCCATCAAGGATATCTTTTCAGCCGCAAAAGTACAAGAACAAAAAATCCCGCATCAAGCGCAACATGAGCTGATTTTCTTCTAGGTCCCTATCAAGTGGGAGCCCGTTGATGTTACGCCAATTCTGAAGGATGGACGCACCACAATCCCAGACGAGGCCATTCAGAGCGTACAGAAGAACTACGTCGCTCTCAAGGGTCCTCTTGCTGTTCGTTAACCCTCTGCTTGATTGCCGTCGAAACGCGATGCTCATTCAATTTCTTGACAGACTCCCGTTGGAAAGGGCCATGTTTCATTGAACCTTACCCTTCGACGTACTTTCAACCTTTTTGCCAACCTCCGACCTTGCCGCTCTGTCGCCGGTTACAAGACACCCTACGACAATGTTGACACTGTCTTGATCCGTGAGAACACCGAAGGTGAATACTCTGGAATTGAGCACGTCGTGGTGGATGGTGTTGTCCAAAGTATTAAGCTCATTACACGCGAGGCTTCCGAGCGTGTTCTCCGCTTCGCCTTCCAACACGCCCAGGCTTCTGGCAAGAAGAAGGTCCGTGTTGTGCACAAGGCTACTATCATGAAGATGTCCGACGGTCTTTTCCTCAACACTGCTCGCGATGTTGCTAAGGAATTCCCTGACATTGAGTTCGATGCCGAACTTCTCGACAACACTTGTTTGAAGATGGTCACCGACCCTACACCATACAACGACAAGGTCCTTGTCATGCCCAACTTGTACGGTGACATTCTCTCTGACATGTGCGCTGGCCTTATCGGTGGTCTTGGTCTCACTCCATCTGGTAACATCGGTGACGAGTGCTCTATCTTCGAAGCGGTGCACGGATCTGCTCCTGATATTGCTGGAAAGGGTCTTGCTAACCCCACTGCTCTCCTGCTGAGCAGTATTATGATGCTGCAACACATGGGTCTTAACGAGCATGCTGCTCGCATCCAGAAGGCCGCTTTTGATACCCTGGCCGAGGGCAAGGTAAGAATTCATTTCGCGATAGTCACTTCGATCCTGTTTGATCCAAATGCTAATATAACACTAGACTCTCACCGGTGATCTGGGCGGAAGTGCTAAGACCCACGAATATGCTGGTGCCATCATCAAGCGCCTATAAGTGTAAGTTAAAAATTTACCTGACCGACCACCCTTTGTATTATTTAGCCAGATATCCGACTTCCTTTTCACGAATCTTTCTTCGACTGCATGTATCAGAGCAGCCATGAAACATTATTCCTCTACCTGTACTTAGATGGCTGGTATCACTGATATAGACCACAATAAGTTTCGCATTTGGTTTAGTTAACTGATTGAATTATTTTGCCATTGTCTTGCCGCCTTCAAACATCTGGAGCTCACTCGACTACATGATACAAGTAATACTAAACACCTAAAACATGAACTCTCAAGGTATATTCAGATTTAGATCCAGCCTATCTGCCAAGATCCTGGAAAGCCCGATTCTTATCACATATATCGTACATGAAAACTTTACCAAAAACAGTCCATTGAACAAATGACTTAGCGGCGCCTTCCCGTTCGCCTTGTTGCGGCGCCGGTGGCTGTACCTGTGCCTTTCTTTTCCTTCTTAGACTTTGTCGCCTGCGTGCGGGTATTTCGAGCCGCAGGAGAACTAGGTGCTTCTTCGTCTTGCTCTTCCTCCTCATTATCTTCCTCTCCTGCATCGGTGTTCTCTTCGTCTTCATCATCGCCTTCGTTTGCATCTACGTCTTCCATTTCTTCGTCCTCGCTGGCTGGGTTGGGAGTTGGCTTTTCTACTTCAACTTGTAATCTTGTTGAACGTGTACCGCGTGTTGATGCCCGAGTGGATTTTCCTCGACGGCCTCGTGAAGGCGCGGGAGATGATCGCGGTTCTAATAAAATATAAATTAAATTAAACCCGTGCAAAAATAGGGCTCGTGTAGGCTTATTCTCACCATCAGTATCAGCAACTGTACTGCCTCTTCTAGATCCTTGATGAGTAGATGTTTCGGGCGACTCTGATCGTTGCGCTGCGAGACGTCTTGCAAACATCATTTCGCCGTACTCATCGTCTGGTAGTTCAAAAGGGCAGTACTCGGACTCTTCTGACTCGTCCACATCAGGTGAAATGATCGAATCCTCCTGAAAAACATAGGACATTGTTAGCTCATTTCCTACATACAGTTATAAAAAAAACTTAGGATATCACACATACCCTTTCGTCCAGCGCAGGGAGATTATAAAGTGAATTCAGCTTTTTCCAAATTCCTGGAATACGTGTGTGCTCATCGTGGACCGGCGCATAACCCTGACTCTTCATATATTCTGATATTGCAATCATTCGGAAATGTTTGTGTATTCCTGTAGAGAAGGCCGGCCATGGATTAGTCTTTGATCGAGGCTGGAGGGGATATTGAAGGGTGACGAACCAACAGGCTTCCACCGGACAAGGCCTTTCAGCAGCGCAGTCTCTTGTTCATCCGTCCAAGGGTCGTTAACCAAGTCGTTTTCAGTGTCGGACTTTTGCGAACTGTCTGTTGCAATGGTTGTAGATGCTGTCTGTTTTGCGCTCTCAGCTTGCGGTGTGCTCGGAGCTGTCCGCGATGAAACTCTTTGTTTCTTCCTGGGAGGCATTGTGGCAAGAATAGAGGTGTTCTATAGAGAAGGGCTAGACGAGAATGATCTTCTCGGGTACCAGCTACGCAATTATCCGAATCAGTATGGTTCTCTGTGTTGTTGAAGGAAGTTGCGCAATGGATATGACTAACTGCGGAATTGGAATATCGGAGAGACTGCGGAATAAGCAATGGTCCGTGCGTCCAGCCACGTCTTTCCCCAATACAGACTAGCTCCTTCGTAGCTGCACTACGGGTTGTTTACGCGCTCGCGGGGCAGTACAAGAACTCTCCAGCTATATCCAAAGCAGAATGTTCGTCTGCGATTATCTTTTTAACAATGGATCTGGGGGATGACTTTGATGACCCATTCAAGGTTAAGGACCTGTGGCAGCCTTCTAGGTTTGCGCTTCAGCCTCTTAAGCCTCTCGAGCCCATCACATGGGAGTCGACCCTTCCTGGTTCGTTACCCTCTTTACCTCACATTGAGCCGTAGTGACTGATGTAACTCGTGCAGAGATTCCGAAGGGCGTTTTTGATACCCATCTCCACGTTTTTGACAATAATGAATCGCTTCTGTATGAAATTAATGTCTTCGGTACCGAAGATACAGACGCTTCTATACCCGAGCCCGAACCCGACCCTGCCGACAATATCCTCGAAACTGACACGAATGAGACGACCGGGTCGGAAGTGAACAGTAATGAAGCAGACAATATCTGGGGCTTAGAGTCACTAGAACTCCCTACAGGCTCTCAGCCTAATCTAAGGTCTTGGGATTCGTTTTTGAACAGTGAATTTCAAGAACCAGTCTCCGCGTACTTGAGCGAATTTGGTAACAAAGGCTTTGACGCGGCGTTGTCACATCAAGCTACCGTGAGTGGTCTCGAGAATGCCGGCCGTTTAATCCGCACCTCCGTTTTTCTGGACTCGTTACTTCGTCTCGGATTAGGATGGAACTCAATGCTCTTTCACTACAATGAGGGGAAGAGAATGTTTGAAAAAAGTATACGTGATATTCGTATCAGTGGAATTGAACTTGCGACATTAGACAGCATGGTAGGGGACATTCTGAAATGCGGAACCCATATGCAAAGAATGCGAAGATTCGTGCGAAACAACCCGTCACTTTCCGATCAACCATCCGCTCTTACTGGCTTGGCCAGCGCGGCGTCTATTATGATATACAGTCTTGAAAAACAGTTATCGAAACAAATTGACCCGAGAATTTCCTTGATCCAGATCCAATCCTTGTTTCGAAATTGTGGTGATCTAGTGAGCACACTGGCTGATATCATCTCTGCGGCTGAGAAAGCTACAAACGAGAATGAGATTATCTCAGTGTTATTGGAGATATGCGAAACCCAGGAGCAAAGGTTTCCCTGGTTGTCCAAAATTTTACATGAGATCGTCCAGAAGTGCATAAAACCATGGTTGGTCTTGGTTGAATCATGGGTTGGGCTACGTAGCGATAAGCCTCTTTTAGCTGAAGGGCAAACTAACAGGCGGAGTTTTGTCGAGTGGCAAAATTCCCACCAGCTGGGCGAGAATAAGCTTGAAACGGCAAGTATCGAATATATTTATCATCCCGAAATGATGCCGTCTTCCTTACCAGATGATCAAGCGCGTTTAATATTCGAAACCGGAAAAGCGCTTCGTTTGCTTAAAGAGAATCAGCCAGACCACCCTATCTCAAGGGAGGATGTAGTTGAGAATTCACGACCCCCCGGCCTCACCTGTGCTTTTTTATGGACGGATATTGAACAGATCCAACAGAAGGCAGCTGATTACGAAAATCAATTGCGGCGAGAAATTCTTAGATATCACAAAGGTGACACCTCTAGGTCTCGCCCTGCAACACGATCTGGTGACACAAACGTCGGGGGGAACGAGTTTGATGGAGCGAGTGGCACTGAGGAATTTGAACTTATTGATCTCGACAGTGGACGGCATATAACTGGAGTTTTAGCAAATAATGACTATGTGGAAGCCGATAATTTGTACCTATACGCCGAAGAGAACGACTTACTGAATCCGAATTCTTCTAGCTCCACCGAAACGGCCTTTGGACCTCCTCTAGGTTCAGTGCTATACCTTTCTTTAGCTCCTACATTAGCAGTGCAAGCCCAACTTGTTGACTTCTCATGTCTTCACCTTCTCTTCAAGCGACATCAGCTACAGCATCATTTAAATTTACAATGGAGATTCCAACTTTTGGGCGATGGCGTATTTGCCTCTCGCTTATCACACTCTTTATTCGATCCTGAATTGAGTAGTGGCGAGCGAAAGTCTGGCGTGGCACGCGGAGGTTTCAACACTGGCTTACGACTTGGTAGTCGAGATACATGGCCCCCGGCGAGTTCCGAATTACGTTTAGTTCTTATGGGACTTTTGACCGAGTGCCATGCTGCCATTGAGAACAAAGATACATTATCAATGCAGCCAGAGGCAAAAGATAATGAACTACCAGGGGGTCTGAGTTTTTCTATTCGCGAACTGAGTGGAGCTGAGTTGATCAAGTGCAAGGACCCAAATGCCATTGAGGCACTGGATTTCCTTCGCCTCCAATATAAACCTCCAGCAGTATTAGAGAGCGTTATTACAACTCGGTCACTGGAAAAGTACGACCGACTCTTCAAGCACTTGCTGCGACTGGTTCGCATGGTGTCTGTTGTCAACGGTCTTGTGCGAGATTCCACTGCCAGGAGCTCTCTATCCGGAGACACGCATAATATCTTCCAAAAATTCCGCGTCGACTCGTATCATGTGATAGGAGCTTTGAACGATTATTTTTTTCAAATCGGAATCGGATCAAACTGGAAACGATTCGAAAGTACCTTGTCCAAAATCAAGTCTTGCCTAGATAGAGGTGATATTGACGAAACCATCGAGATTGCCGGTTCCTTATATCGCTTACGACAATATCACGAAGATATTCTCGATCAAATCCTATTCTCACTGTTTCTAAGCAAGCGTCATGAACAGGTGAATAAACTCTTGGAGGAAATGTTCGGAACCATTCTTGCTTTTGCGCCTCTGTCTAGGCTTGATGGAAGTCATGGAATCCGGCAGCAAAACGAAAAGACAGTGCATCGACTTTATGCCACTTTCAGAAAGCAAATGAGTGTCTTTGTGCGTTTTCTTCGGGGCTTGGATGGTGGAAAGATGGCTTTTAAATCAACCGCTACCCAGCTAGGCGGTAGTAGTAGCATGTCTATAAGGACTACGTCGAGTATCTTTGAGTATCTACTTGCGCGGCTTGACCTGAAGCAGTACTACTAGCGAATCTGCTGCTGTGTATTTGTATAGAATGCTTTGCATAGAGCTAACGACGATCATAACTGTTCATTCGACATTGCCTATTTACCAGATCGCCCGATATACAGACATGTCTCAATACATTACTAATCATTGAAAAAGCTCTATGACCAAACGCCGTAAGAAATGCACTGTCTAAACTAAATCAAAAGAAAACAAGGTCCTTTTCATCCCACCCCTGTGCCAACAAAATCTCCTTTGCTGTGCTTTCCATCGCAGGCGGTCCACATATCAACACCAAGCTATCTTCCCTTGGCACCACATATTTCTTCAACAAGCCCTCTGATATACGGCCTTTTAGACCTTTCCAAGAACTGGAAGGTTTCGTCAAAGTATGCACAATTGTACACCTTGGGTCGCCTCCAGATACAAGCGCATCGAGTTCCTCTCGACACAAAATGTCTTCTTCGAGTCTGTTTCCGTCGAGAACGACGCATTCTGTAGGATCAGTAGTGTCTTGCATTACACCTCTCAGAATCTGGAAGATAGGCGTGATGCCACTTCCGCCACAAATCATGCGAAACGATTTTACATGACGCTCCTTGTCGTTCAGCAGAACCCGGCCGTTCCCAATATAGGTCAATTTTCCGATCGGTCCTTTGATGTCGACTGTATCGCCTATGCTTAGTTTATCGAGCGCCATGGTCATTTTGCCGCCTTTGGAGGTTTCGGTCGCGAAATAGATTTTGATGAGTACATCAAGGGTCCCCATCTGGTTTGTTTCTGACAGCGGTGTGTACGATCGGATAATTGATTCGGAAGAAGAACCGTCTTTCAGTTTCAGCATCAGATGTTGGCCAGTAGGCAGGCCGAGAGTTTGGGATTCGTTTTCGAGTTTGAATGTGAATATGCGAGTATCCCACGAGATGGACTCTTTGGCACAGAGCTCGGCCTTCTTCCATACTTTGGGGTGAAGGAACTTCTCATCTGGGGTTTGTGAAGAGGACTGATTTTGAGAATCATCCTTCAGTATGTCCTGGGCTTCCTTGTCGAGGGTGCCAATATGATAATAGCACATCATTGCCTTGGCAGTTTCGCTGTCTAGATATTTCATTAGCATTCCTTTTTTTCAAAATGTTTCATGAGATTTGCACAACTTACGAATTGCGAGAAATTCTTCCGACGCATCTGTAGCAGCTGCCGAGACAATACTTTGGGCACCACCAGGATGGCCTTCCAGAAAGTTGGTCCCATCGTATACCTCTCCATTCACAACAAACCACGCCCCTGCAGTCGAGCTATGGGCTTTCAATTCCTCAATATTGATACTGCGATTAACACCGTCCTTCTTCATCGAAATCTCCTTCATGGGTTGCCGGTTGCTGGCGGCTGAACCTTCGTCATCTTTTGATTTTTCGCCCCATTGCCCATTTGTTAGGTCTCCGCCAGCCTTCTTGACTCGATCCATCCAGCCACCGGGTTGGAGAGCAGGTAGCGTTGGGTGTTCAAATCTGAGGACGTCATCTTCCTTCAGAATGGCGACTCTGAACCAGGGATTATTCATCATTCCGAGAACCGACCAGTACATATCCCGGGGCTGAATATTGAGAGATTCGTCCGTCGCCCGCACTAGGATTGCACTGCTCTCTTTCAGAATTGATACTGGGATTTCGAGATTCCAGAAGCACCAGCAGAAGCTGGCTTCTCGCCAATACATATCAACTCGACCCTCGAATAGTGTCGACTCAAAATCGCGATATTTGTCCTCGGGGTATTCTATGTTTGCCAATCGCCAAGCTGGGTTAAAATATTAGTATGGCGGGGTTTTTGTGTCAAAACGTTGGCGTGACTTACATCTCCCCGTATCTAATGAAATTTCAACACGATTTATCCGTCTGCCACCTCCTCCATAGGCGTACCCTTTAGCTGTATAGATAGGACCAGCGGTTGATAAATGCAGCTCTTCATTGTGTTGTGGGAAAGCAGCTACTGAGTTCACATTCAAGTCGTATATAGCATACCGATCATCAGTCCACCATTTGGGTTCTTGGGCAGCTTGCTCAGGCGTGACCATCGTTCTACAGACCGATAGTCAGTAAACACCAAGAGGAAAGATGGAAAGTCAAACCCACGGTAGAACTCGGTTATCGTTAATGTGATACCAGTTTTCACTTGGCTTGTCGGTCAGAATCAATTTCTTCAACCACTTTACACTTCGTCCCCCAATCTGTCCGGGTATTACGGCTCTCAATGGCCGGCCATGATCCGGAGGGAGGGGCTCTCCGTTCATTCTATGAGCAAGCATGATACCTCTATTGGGGTCAAATACCCAATTAAGTTTCACCGAAGTTCCATAATATCCATTTGGCTGAAGATCAATTAGCATGTTAATCGGTTTTATTCTTTGGACAATTCAAAATTTACCAATTTATCAGCCCCCTCCATACAGACATACTTTGCCTTTCTGAGAGGCTTCGCCCGTTTAATTATATCAGCCATCATCGGGCCTGTCCATAAAGCTGTTGAGATACCAGCTGCACCCCAGGAAAAACCTTTTGACTTTCGCACTTGGTTTTGTTCCTTACGTCTATTTCCAGCACAAACCATGGTGACAGGAGCAGTGATTTGATCGAATTCTTGGAGCACCTGCTTGAAATTTAAAACAATTGGTTTTTCGACAAGCCTAAATCAAATAAAAAATCCCTATGTGAGTATTTGACTGGCAAAGGTAACAGTGGGATATTGCTTACCCTTCTATGCTAATTTCCCACGATGGAATGTCTTTGTCACGAACTTGCGGTACGGGCCCGTGATTTCGCACGTAGAATAATTCGGGAGGCGTCAAGAAGCCTAATATAAGAGAAAAAGCACACTGTCAATACTTGCTTCTATGCAAATCCGTCTTTTATAGATTGTTCACATGGTGACCTCCCTACCTTCATTGAAGAGAGTTGTTAGTGGTGGCTCGACATTGAATGGATGCACACCCGTCAACCTTATGAGCCGCGGATCACGTGGTACATGGTGATCTGGAGTATCTCTATCGATTTTCAACACTTCGGTAGGAGTCTTGGATGGTGGTGGCAGTGGGATATCAGGCAGCGGTTCCGTCTTCGCAGACACCTCACGCACTTCGACATTTTCCCTGGCTTTTGTGAGGGACGATATGGTGGGGTATAGTTTCTGTTTGTTGCTAATTTTGAGTAGTTTCTCATGGTCAATGAGGCTTGTCTGAGTGATGGTGGCCATTTTCTATTTTTTGGGGCGAGTCCCGTCTATTGTTCGAGAGTTTGCAGTTCAGCACGATCAGAGATGGAGATGAGATACGTGTATAGAAACGAGTCAATAAAAACGTTCATAAAAGATAAAAACTCATATTCCAGAAAATTTCTCTACATTTCGCAATGCAATTAATTGAAAGGGAATGAATGAGTTGGGGTCCGGGACTCATGAAGGTTGTGTAGATTCAAAATCTAACGGTCAGCAACTAGAATACAATTTCGGCCCAGAATAGCATGACATATCCAGCAGACGGATATCTGCGGAGACAGCCGTTACTAAAGGTGCTATTCAATACCTGTGACATAAGAAATTGCTGTCATCCATAACAAATAATCTTCTTTTTCCTCATAAAGGCATTGTTATTCGCCATCGTGGGACGAACACACTCCAAAGCGTCAATTCGTAGGAGAAAGTCTCCACGGAGAAGTGCCATCCAACGGCACCTCTCGCCTATAAGTCATCGCTATTAGTCTTGGTGGTGTCAGAGCCAGAGCTGAGGCGGTTTTCGTGCCTGTGTGGTTTTGTGCTTTTGTATCTACCTTATCTGATTGGGCGGCGGTGCTGGTCCATGATTGGCCGAGCCGAGACACCAAACTTGCCCTTATCTCCTGCAAATGGCCAGGCGCGACCAAGACCACTGCGTGCTCTGTTCCGCGGAGATCTTGGTCTGTGTCACTGCGAATACTCATAGAGCCGTTAGGCGGATGCGCCTCAGATTCAATTCAAGGCCAGAACTCGGCCGGGTGACTGATATGCTTATATCACCATATCGCGGTCCTGGAGGCCGCAGATCGCGCATAATGGGATTATGTCAGGGCATATTGGGCAGCTTGGATTGGCCACCATGATATACAGTTGAACGAGCAATTGGATCTCAATTTTAGGGCCTGGGCAGCTGTCTGGAGTTCTTTACGGTCCTCCAGGCTGCGTGTTTTCTCTTCCCATTTTATTACACGCGCGGCAGAGGTTGCCCACCAGACACCAAGATGATGGAAATAGAAACGCCATTGGAGGCGGATCATGGCCCTCTCGTCAACGATACCGGAAGCTATGAGACTCACACAACCGAGCTTTCATACTCGATGGAAATGACAGTTTCGCAGAATGAAATGCGGGTGAATGGACGAAAAAGGATTGTTATTGTAGGCCTGGGGATGGTGGCCATTTCACTCATGTAAGACGGTCGTCCAAACTGAGTGTAGCACCAAGTTGACCGTTCCAGTGAGAAAATAATGAAGCATGATACTGAGAAACAGCAATACGAAATTGTAGTGATCGGCGAAGAGCCGCACCTTGCATACAATCGTGTTGGGTTATCGACATTTTTTGAGCACCGAAAAGTCGAAGACTTATATCTAAACCCCCAGGAATGGGTGAGTTGACGGTTTAAGAACAATATTAGGAAACATTTATATTGACTTGGACAGTACTCCTCGTTCCAAAACGGCTCATTACGATACCATCTCGACACCCGGATCACCGAAATAGACCCAGTCAAGAAGCAGGTGCTGACATCGACCAACCACTGGGTTTCCTACGATTTGCTCGTTCTGGCAACGGGCTCGGATGCAGTCCTACCAGAGCATACACCTGGCTACAATGCCAAGGGCGTTTTCGTGTACAGGACAATCTCTGACTTGGAGCGGTTGATTGACTTTGCATCTCAACACAAGGGCGCAACAGGCGTTACGGTTGGTGGTGGTCTCCTAGGCCTGGAAGCAGCCAAGGCGATGACCGATCTACAAGACTTTGGTAGTGTCAAACTTATAGACCGGAACAAATATGTTCTTGCGCGACAGCTAGACGCCGATGCAGGGACTTTGGTCACCGAAAAGATTCGCGAGCTTGGATTAGAGGTCTTGCATCAGAAGAGAGTCGCTCGGATTGAAACAGACGACGGCAACAATGTTACTGGTATTACGTTTGAAGATGGAGAGAAATTGGATTGCTCTTGTATCTGCTTTGCGGTATGGAATTGCATCTCTAAGAAAACTGATGCAGCAAACTGACGAAGTTCCAGATTGGAGTAAGACCACGTGACGAGCTCGCAGTCAAAGCCAGAATTGAATGCGCTCCACGCGGAGGTTTTGTCATTAACGAATACCTTCAAACATCAGTCTCAGACATCTATGCCGTCGGAGAATGCGCCAATTGGGAAAATCAAACCTTTGGGATTATCGCTCCGGGTATCGAGATGGCCGACGTTCTAGCATTTAACCTTACGCACCCGGAGAATGAGTTCAAACACTTTAACCGTCCCGATTTGAGCACCAAGCTCAAGCTTCTCGGCGTAGACGTCGCTAGTTTTGGTGACTTTTTTGCAGACAGAGATGGCCCGAAGTTTTTGCCCGGCCGTCGAGCTTCAACTCAAAAGGTCATGGCATTCGAAGCCTTAGGGAAACCTACGAATGATACACGCAAAGTTAAAGCGTTGACATATAAGGACCCATTTGGAGCCGTTTATAAGAAATATCTGTTTACTTTGGATGGAAAGTTCCTACTGGGCGGAATGATGATTGGAGACACGAAAGACTATGCCAAGCTAAACCAGATGGTAAAGAGTCAAAAAGAATTAGATGTTCCGCCCAGTCAATTTATTTTGGGTGCACAGAGCGACGGGGAGGAGAATGCCGATGATCTGTAAGTTCTGGCCTACAACATACTGCACCTGACTATGTTTCTAAATGTATTAGTGATGATGATACTCAAATTTGTTCGTGTCATAATGTCACCAAAGCCGACCTAGTCGACAATATCAAAAATGGCACTTGCTCAACTATCGCAAAGGTTAAGTCTTGCACGAAGGCGGGAACTGGCTGCGGTGGATGTATGCCGTTGGTGCAATCCATCTTCAACAAGACCATGCTCGATATGGGCCAAGAAGTTTCCAACCATCGTAAGTTTTTCATCCTTCCAGTGGCTGTCTTATGCTAATAACTCCTAGTATGTGCTCACATTCCATATTCCCGAGCAGATCTGTATAACGTGATCGCAATTAGACAACTCCAGTCCTTTGACGACGTTATGCAAGCCTGCGGCAAGAACCCCGATTCTCTTGGCTGTGAAATCTGCAAGCCTGCAATCGCTTCTATTCTTTCGAGTCTCTTCAACCCCCATCTCATGGATAAGCCTGTTCACGAGCTCCAAGACACGAACGACAGGTTCCTTGCAAATATTCAACGCAACGGAACCTTTTCCGTCGTTCCCCGTGTTGCTGGTGGTGAGATCACCCCCGATAAACTCATCGCAATCGGACAAGTAGCAAAGAAATACAATCTGTATTGCAAGATCACGGGAGGTCAGCGAATTGATATGTTCGGTGCTAAAAAGCAAGACCTTCTTGCCATCTGGACTGAACTAGTGGAGGCGGGAATGGAAAGCGGCCATGCATATGCCAAATCACTCCGGACAGTCAAGGTACGTATGCTCTAACCATGTTCAAGGAGCATCTGAAGTTGCTAAACATTAAAACAGAGCTGTGTTGGAACTACTTGGTGCAGATTCGGTGTTGGTGACAGCGTCGGTATGGCTATTCGTTTAGAAGAGCGATACAAAAGCATCCGAGCTCCCCATAAATTCAAAGGCGGTGTGTCTGGTTGTGTTAGAGAATGTGCTGAGGCGCAAAGCAAAGAGTGAGACTTTAATTTTATACATTGCTGGCTATTACTTATTCTTGATAGTTTCGGTCTAATCGCGACAGATAAAGGGTTTAACATTTTTGTCGGCGGCAATGGAGGTGCCAAACCGCGACACGCGGAACTTCTAGCAAAGGATGTTCCACCAGAAGAGGTTATCCCTATTCTAGATCGATTCTGTATTTTCTACATCCGCACCGCCGACAGATTGCAACGTACAGCACGTTGGATTGAGAACCTACCTGGCGGACTCAAGTATCTGCAAGAAGTTATTCTTGACGACAAGCTAGGAATTTGTTCAGAAATGGAGCGCCAGATGCAAAGACTCGTCGATAGCTACTTTTGTGAATGGAAGGAAACGATTCAAAACCCAGAAAGGAGGAAATACTTTGAGCAATTCAGCAATACCTCGGAAACAGTTGAGACTGTCGAAGTCATCAAAGAACGTGACCAGATCCGGCCGACGTATTGGCCCGACAGTTCAGCAACTGAGGATTTCAAGGGCCATCCATGGTCAGCAACGACCTGGCAGCCAATTATCAAAGCCAGTCATTTCTCTGATGGGAAGCCGCAAATCTCGTCCGCAAACATCAAACGTGGTGATACACAGCTAAGCCTTTTCAAGATCAAAGGCAAGTATTATGCCACCCAACAAATGTGTCCACACAAACGTGCATTTGTGCTTTCGGATGGCTTAATTGGCGACGACGACGCGGGCAAGTATTGGGTTTCTTGCCCTTATCACAAACGCAACTTTGAGCTCAACGGCGAGCAAGCTGGCCGATGTTCCAATGATGAAGCAATGAACATTGCAACATTCCCTGCGGAGGAGCGCGAGGATGGCTGGGTTTATTTGAAACTCCCTCCAATTGACGAACTAGACTCTATTCTCGGCACTGAGAAATGGAAGATCAAGAAGAGCGAGTCGGTTGATCCGTTTGATCAGGTAGACAAAATCTACAAGGGTGGAAGGGCGCGGAAGATACAGAATCTCAAGAACCGGCTTGAACACGTCCCTGTGGGTGCGAACGGTATCGATTGGTGATATTGATCAAGATGATACGAAGTGACGATTTGGCTATATGTTTTGTATATTCGGGTAGATAATTAAGAAATGGTATTAGTTTGCCGTCCTTTTTCGGAAGCGTATAGCGTTAGAGTATTGAAAGGAAATTAATTATCCTAATAAATATATATACCTTGGAATGTGTTCGTGCACCCCGTTAATATCTAAGTGTTTTTGATAGCTCTGCAGGAAATTTCGGTCTAAGTGCCTCAATATTATGCTATTTTGGCAGCTGATTGAATTTTCTAGAGAGTACATGTACAATGGGAGGAGAAAATATGGTATAAAGCGTTTGCCCTGCATCAATTGATGTCACTGGGTGCTCGCCTTGGGCAAGCATATATGCCGACATATATGTTGGCGTGAAGCGTGGAGAAATTGCATTTAGTATCGAGCTCCACGAAAGGTTCATTAAGTTTTATTGCTCCTTCCAAAAAAATATATAGTAATAATAGCAATAATAAAAGATGAAGAGATATGGAAGAAAAAATATAGTGGTTATACAATGATAGGGCTAAGTGGATCACGTGTCACCAATCATCGCAAGGGATGCCCGATAATGCCTTATCAGTGGGGCACCCCACCACGCTTGGCCAATATCAGGCTTAGCAGATTCGAAAACAATCCACAACAAGGATCCAGAATGGCATGGCTAAATCGCCTTTAGCTGATTTCGAAACCGGAGAAGTTCTCCGTGGAAGGTCCCTGAACATGGGTACGTTTTCTTCAATCGCCAACTGCTAAGTTTAGAGTGATGGTTGTTAACCTCGAGGAATCGGCACAATGACGCTTGGACACAGCATCTGATTCTTAGGGCTAGAAGCCGCGTTGTCCATCCAATAGAATCTTGTATGGTTATCACCCGTAGGAATTTTTCAGGGAGAAGTCGGGGTGGGTGGGAAAACCTGTCTCGAGTCCTGTATCCCTCCCACTCGCCTTAGAACTTTATCAACATTGTCAGCATGGTCAGCATGTTCGAATCCCATTATTTCGATTTAATCCGGAGGGTCCTTGTTAGCTGTTGATCCCAGTGCCGCGGAGATGCTGTCTCCACGATAACAGACGTCAGATCGATCAATAGTACCAACAACTATATGCTCAGTCTCGTAACCCTCAACATATTAACATTATTACTCCATGGAGATGCTTGATAAAACCTCTTTTGCTTTTTTCATCCCACGTCTTTTGGACCTTGCCGCTTCTTTCAACCAGGCTAACACCAAACCAGTTTCTGGGATGGTAATCACTGCTTTTTTCTGATATAAACATTTCAAAAGTCCGGGATACCTACGATTTATACGAATAACAAATAGTATCCTCACCATATATTTTCATTCGGGACCGTTCAGTGGTCAACATTGAATCTTTCCTGTTTTGATATGTCGCTGAAACTTATCATAATGGCTAACAATGCCCTAACCCACCTGGTTGCAACCCCTGAAGTCAATCCCCTGACCAACAAAGCCTTGTCTGTCCCAATTTTGAACCCATTCAACCGCTATGGACGCGTCTTTTTCTTCTCATGGCTTGGTTTCTTCGTGGCGTTTTTGTCTTGGTTTTCATTCCCGCCTCTGGTGAGTTCACTCTATGTTGGTCGTAATACCTGTCCAAATATACTAATTTTGCCACTATAGTTGACCGACACTATCAAGAAAGACCTCAACATGACACAAACCGATGTAGCCAATTCAAATATCGTAGCGCTATTAGCGACGTACGTATACTTATATCCTTATCCGAAAGATTTAATACTCATTTGTCAATACAGCCTGCTCGTGCGTTTCATATCAGGACCCCTTTGTGACCGGTTTGGTCCTCGTTGGGTCTTCATTGGCTTGTTACTGAGTGGCTCCATCCCAACTGCCATGGCTGGTCTGGCCACTACACCGTCCGGACTGATTGCGGTTAGATTTTTTGTCGGTATACTTGGTGCAAGTTTCGTTCCTTGCCAAGTGTGGACAACAGGGTTCTTTGACAAGAGCGTGGTTGGCTCTGCCAATGCCTTGACTGCTGGTCTAGGAAACGCCGGTGGCGGCGTTACATAGTAAGCAATTTCGTCTTCTTTGTGAAGGTAGCTCGTTCCTTACTAATTCTTGCAGCTTCACCATGCCAGCAGTTTACAATTCCCTCGTTTCCCACGGCCTTACCGAGCACAAGGCATGGAGGGTTGCCTACGTTGTTCCGTTCATTATCATTGTCTCGATTGCGTTGGGCATGATATTCACTTGCGAAGACACACCAACCGGAAAGTGGTCTGAACGACACCTAAATGGTATTAATACGCCAGCGAGCACGAACATGCTAGAGCCGAACAACACCGAGAAAATCCCCTCGGGTGTTGTGACTCCAAACTCAATGAGCAAATTCGATCAAAAGATCCAGTACGTTTCAGACCCCGAGCGACAAGCAGATAGCTCGAAAGGTCAAGTTCTTCAAGAGCTTGTTGTGGCACCCACATGGAAGGAGACACTTCAAGTGATCTTCAGTCTCCCCACGCTATCTCTATCCATGGTATATGCCTGCACTTTCGGCGCTGAACTAGCATTGGACGGAGTTCTTGGCAGTTACTATTCCCGCAACTTCCCCACAATGGGCCAGACAAAATCTGGTGACTGGGCAGCGATGTTTGGCTTATTGAATGTCGTCTTCCGTCCTCTTGGTGGGTATGTTGCAGACACTATTTATCGCCACAGCAACTCGCTCTGGGGAAGAAGATCTGGCTAACCTTTCTGTGCGCTATTACTGGCGCGTTTTTACTTGCGATCGGCCTCACTAACCCTAAGAGCGAGTCTACTATGTTTGGATTAGTGGCGGGCATGGCTTTCTTCCTGGAGGCTGCCAACGGAGCTAATTTTGCGCTTGTACCGCATGTCTATCCTTTTGCTAATGGTAACCACCCATTTCTGGCTTCAGAAAGTATGATGACTAACAGGTTTTGATAGGAATTGTGTCTGGTACGGTGGGCGCATCTGGTAACCTTGGCGGAATCATTTTCAATATTGTATTTCGATATAATGGAACCCGTTACGATCGATCGACTTGGATAATGGGCGTTATTTGTGTGGCGGTTGCTATATTGCAATCATGGACTCGACCAGCAGCGAAGAGTATTTAATTTATTAGGCCACATGGATAAGAAGTGATGGGAATATATTAATGTAACACGAAAAAGTTTCTTCTCCATCTACACGAGACTCTATTTCAAATTTGTCAAAGAGCGTGCTCCCGATATTAATATAATAATAGTCAGACCTCCTTATTAATTTAACTCAAAGCACTCTCGGTCAAGGCTGTCGCCAATGGTGCAATCGGACCGTTCATTGACGTGGGATGGTTGGATGTGAGTAGTCTTGATCGACAAAACGATAATTGGATTTGCAGAGAAGACCCCTATTGTAGGGCTCTCCAGGAGGTCCAACCACAGTCAGGAGCTCGTGTTTCGCAGATTGATGTCTCCAGAGGTGTCACAGACTTCAATAGTTGGATGTTTCCGAGCCAATCATTCCACTGCCAGACCCTTACTAATCCCAAACCGGAAGTAGCAAATTCCAAACAGCTTCGAAATTGTTCCAACGGCCTGTGGTTGGCTGAGCGTACCGGTATGGGGCCGTTAACGCCAGCCGCAATATGATGCGGGGAAACATTATTGTTATTGATCACTCCTTACTTTATCTCAGCTTCGTGGCCTCTCTCACGCGACGCTCACTACTGGTTGCCATGAAAATCCCCTGACTTCTCGATTCAATGTCCTTTCACAATCGACAACGTGAAACGGCACTCTGTTGAGAGGCCGTCGTACAAATGAGACGCGATAATGGTGCCGGCGCGGTGGTCAGCTCCAGGTCCAGGGTATTCCGCCCTTGCTTGACGTGTCGTCGTCGAAAGATCAGTGTCTGTTCCCTGCAACTCCTTTGGCCCTAGTCCTCTGGGTTCTTCTTTGTAATATCTAACATTTTATCTAACCGAAATGTGTGAATAGTGCGATAAAGCGAAGCCGAAATGCAAACGATGCCACCAGACCGGATACCAATGCGAAGGCTATGGTGAGGAGCGAAGCTTTGTCTACGTCGTCCCTACCAAGATATCCACGACCCGCACGTCTGATGGGTCAACTGACGAAGGCAATACAAAAAAGATCACCCTGAAGTCATCCCGGCAAGTGCCGCTCCAGTCGCTCACTCCTTCGATCCACTCGGTCTCTGCCAACCGAATACAGGTGTTGTCGTATTTTCTGGATAGTTATCTTCCGGGTCGACCAGCACATCCTCGGGAAGATCAGACTGCTTTGACTTGGATAAGAAGTTGGCCTTTGAGTCTCGGAAAATGGAATTTTTTGGACATGTCTCTATCCGCACTGTCTCTCGCATATATTGGAGATATGCATCAAAATCAAACCTTACTCCATCAGGGAGAGCGTTGTTATGATGAGGCTCTGATGCGGATGCGAGCGAGACTATCTCAGAATTCGATCGATGAAGGGGTCCTAGCCGCTTGCATGAGCATGTCGATATACGAAGTGAGTTTTTATTCCGGGAGTAGGCATTAAGTACTAATTTGAATCGAAGCTCTTCCATACTACAGGTAACAGTCCACAAGGCTGGATGTTTCACGTGAAAGGGGCGTGTCATTTGCTCAGGTTGCGAGGGCCACCATCAGAAAACTCGCCGCTCGATATGAACCTTTATCGACGAATACGAGCTGCCGCGGTAAGAGCCCCATTTACGCTATTACTGGTATTGAAGCTGAGATTTGCAGTTGTGGGACTCCTATGGAAGTGGAAAACCGACATTTCTTGCCGGGCTTGAATGGTGTGGCTTATCTGATATGCCATATGATCGGTTGCTCGACATTTTGATTCGTCTTCCCTCATTACTAGCAAAGGCAGATCAGATCGAATCAACTTCTAAAGACGTAGATGCGATACGAGCAGCTCAGGAGCTCCTTGGGAAATGCCATGCACTACGGGACGAGCTGATTTTCTGGTATGCGGGGTTTCAATCTGAGGAAAGCGGTCCTCTGTTCTACCTGGAATTAGAAGAGCGACACCCGTATCTTGATCCGGACTCTGATTTGCAGGATGTATTCCCAGAGAGTGTTACATTTCAGAATGCTTATATAGCTCAGATTCTTTTGCTGTATTGGTATGGCGAGGTAGTAGTGCACAGCATCATGTCGCATATGCATAGGTTTACCCAGAAAAATACTCAGAATGTCGACAACACGGCGACAGCTACGCCACCAGAACAACAAGTTACCGGTGATGTGATCAGGGACGTCGATACAGTTGGCGAACACTTCGCGTCCAAGATATGTCAAGCCATGGCTGGGTGCGGACGGAATTGTCTCCAGGGTTACGGTTTTCAGATCGCCTTGGTTCCTTTATGGGCTGCCCAGCAGTTCTTTTTTCAACGATCGCCCCGGAAATATAAGTGGTGTCAAACTGTCCTCGTCAATTTCAGTACCAAGGGGTTTGTGCTAGCACAATCCCTAGGTAGGTTAGCACTTCGACAGTATCCTGGAAGGAAGATTGAGGAATCTCTACCTGCTGACGAAGTGGATTGACGAAAGGAAATCATTCATGATGGTTTACGAATATAACCAAATAATATTGTGGAATTTCTGATCTGGCATACTCGCTGCATCTTAATACGGCCTTGATAGCTTGATGCCTAATTGATAACGACAAAGGGGATGACACTGCTACATGACCAGTCTCATTTATCGAAATTTGCATACAGCGAACAGAAATATTACGGCTCAGCAAATGGTTTCTCAGACAAGAACCACAACGGCAACACCATCCACAAGTTACTTTGACTAGCTAATCAAAGTACGCTGGTTTGCACAACAGTATACGCCGAAGCGATCGCGAGATTCTTGCTCTCAAAGTCACTCAAGGACCCAGTATCTGATTCACTAAAGGTACCAGAACTTCCGAAACCATTTATCACGCAATCGCGGCCTAGATATGTTTCGCAAACGGTGTTTTCGCTTGTAGAGGGTGATGTGAACAGCTGTCCATCATTCAATGACTCTAAAAAATAATACCGACATTCTGAAACACCCTCCCTTCGGCAAGAACATAGTCACCAGAACCGATCTCAAAAGCGTGACCACTGGAGTCGTACCGGTAGTTATTAACCTAGAACCGGGTTTCAGGTTAGTTATTCATAATTCCGTTGAATAGTCTCCAAGACTATGAATATGATGAATCCATGCTTACCGCGTGCAGAAGGGTGTTACCCTGGACCTTAGGAGCACGACCGCTGAAATGGTAGATATAACGAGATAGATGGCCCAATAGTGGTAACCATCACACGTCGCGCTATAGCTAGTGACGCCGGCAAAGTAGGGCTTGGAGACTGTCACACGATTGTCCGCCGATGTTCCATGCACCAAATGTTGCCTACCAATGCGGGCAGTCTAAAGCGGACAACAATTTAATCAGCATCAATCACAAACCGCGTGCAATCAAGTCGTACCGTAACATGGTCGATCCACAACAGATCGGCATCATCAATAGAAATTGCATCTCCCCAAACATATCCGGGGTTAATGTCTGTAATGGCGATATTTTTGAACGAGAAAATATCAGCTACTTCACTTTTCTTGAATTGGTTCTACTCACTGGATGATGATATTGGTCGCGCCGCCGACGATTCTCAACCCTTTAACCTTGATTATACCGCTAGAACCTGAGCCAATGAGTGTTTTATCCGGTGCGACCGTGATGTCAAGCGCCCCGGCATTATAACTGACGTAATGTCAGCCGCAAAATCGCTATCTTGGGGAAAGATGAGCCGGGAGAAGTTATCAAGAGACATACTATGTCACGGACACCGATGGAGCATCCGGCTGGTAGCTGGTGCGCCAGTCATTCTGATTAATGGCGTCTGGCAGGCCGAAGCAGTTCCCCAAGGGTGCATCCGGCGGCAGTTGTGGTGCCTTCAATATCAGTGAAATCATATCTGCCATCTGTTAACGAATCAAGACTATACAGTGAAGCCTGGAGTGAAACCGACGTTTGATCCAGCACGATCACACGAGCTTCCGAGTCGCCCAAGTACGAAACCAGCTCATCGGTAGTTGTAGGTACACCGCAGTGGCAGATCCTCCTCCCGTTACGCCCTTTGCAAAGCCCTCTGCAGAGCCAGATAAGGCATACATGTATTTCATAGTGGCAGAATCTGGGACCAGTCAGGACACCACGTTTGTAATTTGAACTATTCTGAAAGCTAACAATGAAGAAATCAACCTCAATTTTATATTCCTTCAAAATTCATTCTCACTTTCCCACAGCTGTATAATCATATCAATCAAAAGAATTACAATTGAAGAATGCTAGCTAGCTCCGCCGAGCTGTTGGCGTTCTGGGGCATCGATCATATTCGTGGAGCCCAGTAAATGTATCAATTGATGGTGTTGGTAAAATTCCATGGAGAAACAAAAAAGGCCAAGCCATAGGTGCGAGAACTATGCGAAGCTAAATAAAACGGCTGCCCTAACCAGATGTATTAGAGTTTCATCAGCAGACTATGACCGGTGGATAATTTGCGTCCGGTTTATGGATATTGAATACTACTGCAAGAAAAATAGCAGTTTTGTCTTGGCTAGGCGGAATATATCAATCAATTCTAGAGGGATATTGCTCACATTTACCCATCCTAAATATCAATTTGTGATTTCGGGCATCGTCACTGGTCTATTTTCTCGTCCTTGTAATCTATATATAAAACACAAGACCACTTGAGAATTCCCACATTCATTGAAACAAAAATTGTCTAGAAGATAACTACAAACAAAGAAAACGAAATATTTATGATGGCCTGGGTTCCGACAATCCGCTGCAGAAAATTACAGGGCAATACTATATCGACCAGCTCTCAAGCTAGTCAAAACGTGAAACAGAAGAAGTTCCACCACCCATCGAGAATAAAGACAGATGCGTGATGTGTAGTGTCAAAAGCGTCATCTATAAGCTATAAATAGACAACCGTGACTCACCTTTTATTTTGAAGTGTTCAAGGCCAAGTATGTGACCTTCAAATGTATTGAATGATATAATATGAAAGGCGCCCGGGTTAATATCCTGGTCAACCTAGTAAGCCACGGCGGGCTTGATTGCGGGGTTTGTTCATGGGCTATCTCACAATAATTATATTTACTAGAAGGAGGCTCTTGATACGATAAATGTATTATTAACTAATAGGTAATGTTAATTTACAACTGCAAACCGCGTGACTTGGCACGTCGCAGTTGTCGCGAATCCCTGTAGAAAATGAGTTAGGGTTTCAACTTGCCTCGGGATCATGAATATCCATGTTTATTACTGCAATTACTAGATCAACCAAGAGAAACTTCGAATGTTATTATTATGGATCATAGCAACTAACTAAGCTAGAATCATAATTATTTATCATCAATGGAAAATTTGGGAATAAGACCCGTGTTCCTTACTAACTCAGCTATCAAATATGTTTCAAACACCATGTTCTAGGGTTCGGTGTTGACATCTGGAAGTTGGTCAACCTAGCATTTCAAATGTTGAGGGTATAAATGGCCTTAGAACAATGATCCACGTGGATAGCAGCTACTTATTGCCGGAATTGAAGTACCATATAGGTATACATGAGGAGTTGCTTATATATGTAATGTGAAATTGGGGTCCTTACACCCATCCAAAAGCTACCTTTTGATTGTCTTTGCTTTCCTTTCCTTCCCCACCCCCCACGTGCTTCATATATCATTTTCATGATTTATCATTAATTTAGTACATAAATTTGAAGAAATTCATGTATCCGCAATCCTATCACAGTTTACTTGATGGCTGCTCCTTAATGAGGTGTGCGTTGACCGGCGTGAGTGCTTTCCCTTCAAGGAAATAGCTGAAGATATTATCCATTGCCAACTTTTCAAACCCGATATGCGTGTCAACTGTGCCACCCGCATTATGCGACATAGCCATCACTCTTGGATGTCTAACAAGGCGTGGATGCACCGAAGGCTCGGCAGCATGGACATCAAGTCCAGCAGCAACAAGATGTCCACTATCCAGGCTATTCAAAAGTGCTTCTTCATCCACCAACGATCCTCGCGCAATATTAATAAACCGTGAATGCTTCTTGAATTTCTGCAACCGCTCTGCTGTAATCAGCTTCTGGCCAGCGAATGGAGTCGCTACTACAACACAATCCGAATTGCCGAGTAGATCGTCTAGCTCGGCAAAGAAAGTAGCTTCGACGCTTGCCTCTTGCTCTTTGCTTTTACGGAAAAGATCGTTGTATTGAATCTTCATGCCGAAACCAGCATATGCCTTTTTCGCAATTGTGTACCCGATTTGTCCCATACCCACGATGCCAAGGGTTCGTCCGCGGGGGTTATAAGCGGTTAATGGGACGTTGGTGTGGGCATCAAGGAATAGCTGCGGATTGAGTGAGTATGCAGCTTGGTGTGACCATGCCAAGTTTCTGAAAACTGCAAGAATCAAGAAGAGTGTCATATCGGCGACGGACTCTGACGACGCGGCGGCTCCATTGCAATATAATATTCCTTAACAGCGCCATATCGATTAGTTTTCTCCAAAAAAAGGTGATGAAAGAAGATGAGAACCTACCTCTCTTTGCAAAAACATCTACATCCACCCAATCATACCCGGCGCCAGCAGATGTCATGATTTTGACTGAATCAGGAAGCAAGGAAATCAACTCTTCGTCCCAACGGCCCATTTCACCACCTGTATTCCAAAAAGGTCGGAATATGGCATGAAAATTCCCCCATCGCTTTTCCTTCAGTGCGCAAATGAATTCTGATCGTTCTCTTTGCTCTGCTGGTGGTTGGATTATTTCGAAAATTGAGGAAAAGCGCTTGTATACATCGTGGTTGTATTTGATGTCATCGCCGATAAAGAGAACGATTGCTTTCTGGAGCATTTTTCACGTACTTTTCGAATATGGCCTCTTTTTGAAAGTGGTCAGGACACCGGTCTCATAGTAATAATTGACTGTGAACAGTCGTAGATATCCGGTAACCCTAGTGCGAGCCTAGGCAGGGGCAGTCTTTTTTTGTTGGCAGAACGGCGTATATATCAATTGATGGATATGTAGTTCTATGGAACGTATGCAATTCAGCAACTTAGTATATTCAAATCAATAATCATAATTCCTGCCTTCGTATATAAATAGTTGATATTTCTTACCCCATCAATAGCCGGCAGCTCCAACTGTGTCAATACCCGATCGGAAATCGAAACCCGGAACAACATTTGAAGTAACGCACGCAGTTGCAGCCGACTCACAAATATAACAAAACTTCACATTAAAATAGTTTGTATCTTTATAAATCCGGGGGAACAAAATCAACATCAATAGTGGATGTAGATCAAGAACTTTTCCCCTGCTCTGCTAGTGTCTTTTGCCCAATCCTGACCAAGTCCTCGTTGAGTAAAGTCTCCTTCTCGATTCCATTGACTGCTTGCTCTATCATTGTTGTAGCTATCTCGCTCACCTCAACTTTGGGCAGGCCGATGATGCTACGGCCGATTGTTGATAGAACGGTCATTCCTATTCCCATGCGACCGGGAGCACTGATTATACCTGGCCGAGTTATACAGGCTTGCACAGCACCCGCAGACTGCTTTGCATAGTTGAGCACATGAGACTCGACTTGGCCCTATACGCAGTTAGAATTTGCTGATAATCTCATAAAGATGAAGCTATTACTGCAAGCGACGCAAGCTACAAACAGTTCGAAAGGAATGGAAAGAACAAGTAAGAAACGACTCACCCGCATTAAGCTGTAGTCACCCAAAATCCATGGTTTCTTGCTCTGATCTCTTTCGGCTTTGGCGCCGCTAGTGTAGATGAACCGAAAGGGCTTGTTACTGGTTGCAGCCATCGCCTCGAGACCCTTGGCAGTGTAGTCGAGGCAGATTTTTCGTGTCTGCTCAAATGGCATAGTCTTGAGTTTGCCCGGGGTTATAGCGATGAGCCTATAGTGCTGGGTCAATATCATAAATACTAAAAATATATCCATGTTGATTTTTGCTCCAAATTACATGGATTCTAAGTCGTTATCTGAAGGTAACGCGGAGAAATGGAATGTTTACCATATGCAAGCGTCAGCACCAGCGATCTCCTTCTTCACGCTCTCCGGGTAGTTCTCAAAGTCCTCGCATACAACAGACTTGATCTTTGAGACATCAGCGCCAGGACCAGCGTTCTCAGGCGCGGGAGTAGGCCGACGCGCGAGAGCGACGATCGTATTCACGGAGGGATGCGAGACGGCTTGCCGGATGACTTCAGTACCGACAAAGCCGGTTGAGCCAGCAACAACGAGCTTCATTGTAAACAGACTGTCAGTTCTGATATTTACTGATGGTTTAAGAATTATTGCGCAGAGAATAATGGGATAGATGAAGCTCTCAACGTGAATTTGATGTGGCAGGCAGCGGCTGTCAGAAATTAAAACAGCCCTCTAAGCTCTAGCGTCAGTCATGCCGCCCCCAATTGGAGAATAGGCCATTTTCAGCCTTTTTAGAACATCCATTCAATACAGAGGATTATATAATAATGATAATTATTAACTTGTATTATACCAAAAAATATCAAGCACTTTCAGGCTATTATAATTTGGCGATATTTTGAGGAAGAAATGGTTATGGGATATAGACGCTAAGACTAGGACATTCAAGGTCTTTGAATATCAATCGATATAATACAGTATGTAATTAATTGAATGACTAACTCCTTGGAAGGCAGTTACATAACATGAAAGCAGAGAATTGACTGCAAGAAAAAAATTGAAAATGGCGCATGCCCCAATTATTATTCAGTCCGCCGTTCACTGCATGTTATAGCTCTCCCTCTCTCACAATTTCCAGCTGCACATGTGCTGGTATGAGCTTGGTCCCTGCAAAGATAACTATTCCTACCTATTTACTCATCAATTAATACTCTCTGCGGTATTGCCGCCAGTAGAATTGTGTGTTGTGAAATATTAGCTACATAACTATTCATATCCATTGATATGTGCATTGGGATATACTATATCTACCTGTGAGTAAATCATGGTACATGTATCAATTGATAATTGATATCGGGCTTGTTAGTCTCCATAGATTACATGTACATCGACTGCAAAAACTATTTTTTTATTCAATCATTTCTCAACGAGATTCTCCACATCTACGCATATTTTAACATCGATAGTTTAAATATTATGATCAGCGCTTGCTCGGTACAAAAGCTACCGAAGTGGAGAAATTCAAGTTTATATTATGTAATTCTTGTCCGTTCAGCAAACAGTTTATCTTTGCAGGTATCGATATCCTTCAATTTCTCTTCGCATTCAGTTAACCTGACTATATCCATTCAGAATATAACAAAATGGTCCGCAGAATAGCACAAATCGTCCATCTCAAATGTTCTGCCGTTGCAGCATACAAAGAATGTCATGCTAATGTATGGCCGGAAGTCTTGCAGCAAATCCACGACTGTAATATTCGAGATTGTATATACTGTTTCTATTATTATTGGCTAGTCTTTATCTCCTTGCTGATGCGTTTATTAGACTCGATCTTCTTTGATAATGACAGGACACTTTTTGCTACGTTCAAATATATTGGTAACGACTTCGAGGCTGATATGAAGAAAATGAGAGCCAACCCTAAAGTCCAGGAGTGGTGGGTCATGACGGATGGGATGCAAGAGAGCCCGAATCAGGGCTCTACGGGGAGCATGGACCAGGAAACGTCGTGGTGGAAGGGATTGGAGGAAGTTTTTCATGCTGAGTGATGTGATCAGTTGGGTACTCTACTCTACTTCTCCTTAGAAATAGACTTGGACTTGAAGAGAGAAAATCCAAGGTCAAAGCGACTCATTTCTGATACATACTATCTGAATTATCCGGTATGAAAGGTACTCTGCCAGGAAAAAAGCATAAATCTGACTCCCTCTCGCTCCATTTCCCCCCTCCTCGGCCTTGATCCTCCCCAACCTAGGGTTCGCGTGCACAACCAACGGAGGCAATTTAATTGTACATTCTTCGTGAGAACGCTACACTCCGTAGACATATCAGTAGTTCATTCACTATCAACCTCAGTGCGCTTCAGAATACCACGAGCCATATGACGCTTTGCCAAGTTAAACTCAACAGCACGTTTCTTGGCCGCATGAGACATAGTAAACGCAGCCGAACCACCGAATGGACCAGCAAGTGCGTTGTTATTGACTCGCACAATGCAAACGTTACTAGCTCCGCCGGCGTTTCCAGAACAGGTCATGCCCTCTGGCATCTGGACCTTGATGGGAAAATCCATTGTTGTGGCGGAAGAGAGTCCAAGACGGTTTCCAGGTACATCTTGGGTGACTTCTGCCTTCTGAAAAGCGCTGGCGTCAGTGCCGCCGGAAGTAGGGTCGATCATGGCTGTAAGAGAGCCGGCACCATCTTGGTTGACCTTGAAGTGGGTCGTTTAGCTTTGGGAGAAAAAAGGTGCGATGGAAGAGATAATACCTGGTGGAAAGTCATGGAGATAGTCCCGTTGTCAGAGCAGGTGGGCAGGCCACTCTTAGAGCCAGTGCCAGCTGCTGTCTTGACGCCGCCTTCAACGGGGCTATCTCTGGTACTGGTGCCATCGGCGCTCGATCCGCCGTTGTTGTTGTTGTCTATTAGTTCGTCAATGTGAGAATCTGTATGAAATTGAGAAAGAGGAACGGACTACCACCGAGAAGACCGTCCAAGAGTCCACGCTTGCCAGACGAAGAGCTGGAAGACGAGCCCGTCATGAACATGGAGATGGCAGAGGCCGCGTCAACAGGACCGCCTCCATTGGTTCGACCTAGGGCTGATGCTTTGTTACTACCCAACTCATTTTCACGGATTATAGATGTATCGGCCTCCGCGCCGCAGCCAGGGGATGCGCAGTCACGAGGAGTTCCATCAATAACTGTCGGATAAATCGTCAGCCTAAAGTTTAGAAATGATGAAAGGAGGGTCGGATAATGTTTACCTGACAAACCAGGCATATTGACACCGTTGGCGCCCTGGATCTGAGTAACCACACCATGCCCATGAATTTCAGCCGCCAAGGCAACGAGAAGACCAATATAGATGATAGACTGCATTTTGAAGATTATGATAGAAGTTGATGTTGAAAAATTGGTATGTGAACAGGTAAATAATAGTAGATATTAGATAGTGCGTCCGGCGCAAATATTGGAAGGAAATCAAGCTGATCGAAGAGTAGATTGATTATCGAAATCAGAGACGAAGGTTGCTGTCCCAAAAAAAATTTATTTGATCAGGATATTCCAATCTTTATATAGCCGTCAGTGACTCTGCCAACAGCTCTGATCGATAAGCCACCGAGGAAGCACTTAGCAACAGGAGGTGTGAATTGATGGCTGGTTAGATCTCATACAGAACCAGCCTCCAGTGTCTCAATTGCTTCAATGACTGCATTTCAAACATACCTCAAAAAGAAGACATCGTCTCCCAACAGGAACCACGACTTACCTGTTACGGAATGCAGCCAGGAGACTATGCTGGGCATCTAACGAGTTTCTGGGACATCGCTTCTGGGCCGTGGACTGTAATTAGTCCATTTTCGTCAAGAAATCCTAGAGAAAGCCTCGAAAATTAGTCATATCGGCCATCATATCAGATCCAACCAAGATCTGCGTTCGGGGATATGTCTACAGAACACTACCCCCAGTGAGGCGCGGTTGTATCAGAAACTGGGCAACGAAAATTAAGCAAGTGCCTCATGTTCAAGTTTCCTACAGCTGTAACCAGTCCCTAGCTATTGAATCATGTCAAGTTTGATCTCGGCTATCACCAGCGAATAGCACAGATAGGGCGCGGGGAGAATGGGTAACGCCGTATAGCCGAGACGAAATGTGTACACGATAAATGATGGTTCGTACTTCAACACCTTCTCAAGCAAGTTATGCGGACTCATTGGCTAATACCGTGGTTCTTTTGCAGATCATTAGCTTTAAATGTGTTTTAATTCTATGCGGAGTCGGGTAAGCGAGAGGCTGGGATGGGTGTTGGAGGAGTAAATTGTCTCAGCGTGAGACGAGATGAATCGTAGCTATCAAGATAGGCCTAGTCTTCAATATTTGTAAGTTTTGCAAGGTCGTATTAAGGCTCGTTGTTAATTTGATGGCTGGGTTGCCCGTATTGTCTCCTATTTCAAAGCTGCCAAGTCCGCCAAGAAGCCGCCGAAATTGCTAGCAAAACGCCTGAAACGCTGCTTGTTAGGAGCGCATAGCCTTTTCCTCTTAAGAATATTACAGAGTCTCAGAATAACTTTGTTATTGTCCAGTTATACACCGATTTGATTCTTGGGTTCCTCGGTAAAAGGATAAAAGCTAAAGAGCGATTACCTTGTTTGAACCCCTAGCTATGCTTGCTAAAATACACCCAATGATCTTGATAGCTTCATATATCGTAGCATTATGGTATCACATTTTTTGCGCAAAGAAAGATGCCTGGCCACAGATCTAAACCACACCGCATAACGCCACCTCGTAAAACCGTAGACGCCTTGCCATGATAGGAGAAATAATATACTTGATAGAGTCGTAAAAAGAAAATAAAAACACAGCCTCGTAAAAACCACCAACTGGCGTCGAAGATGGAAATTGTGCTGTACATCACGCTGGCTGGTGTCAACAGGGTTTGCTTAATCTGCGCTAGGAGTATCCTTGAGAAACTCCCAGCCCATTTCAGCTTCGGGTTTCTCAGGCTCTAGGCCAATTGCGGAGCGAAGTGCGCGCACTTCACTCTGCAGCCCCTGGACGACCCGAGTGGGCGCTTCATCTTCTTCGCACCGAAGGCGATATGCAGTACGTAGCATCTCAGCGAGTCGCATGGTTTGGGAATGCCAGTGATCACGATCTAAGCGGCTGGCTAAATGGGCGTCACGTTCGGCTTGTAAGAGAGAATTGTAGTCCTTCTTCTGAGCAAGGAAGTACAGGTTGTTGTTTTGGCAGTAAGTACGAATTTGCTCAACGATGATGCCCATCGCCGATTCGAATTCACCGATCAACTTTGTGTTCTCGATTTGCTCTCGCTTCAAAATCTCTACGGTATGACGCTCCTTTGCCAGGGCACGTTCTAACTCTGCGATCCTGGCGGCTGTATCTCGGTCGTTAATCAACTAGACAGCGACTATCCACGCAGAAAGAAACTTACCAGAAATTTCACCACTTACTTGCTGGATCTCGGGACTTACTCCTTCAACAGTAGAGCGACGCTATAGTAAGTCAACACCACCATTTTACTTAGGAACAGATCTCAAGCCGGACGCACCATGATTTCCTCGGCACTAGCGACGATGCCGCGAGTCATCTCGCGATTATGTTTGATGATATCGCTGAATTCTACCACCATTTCGTACAGATTGTTCAGATCCATCTGGTGGCCTGCATTCATCGGGAGGCCGGCCATCATGCTGCTACCTACAGCACCGCCGCCGTTGACCTGCGGCACTCCATGCTGAGGAACCGGGGAGGGGGATTGGCGAGCCATGTTGGCCATATTGACATTAGGCGAATTGTCCATGAAACTTCCCATCGCAGTGCCGTTTGTTGTCATGCTCTCGAGAGCGAGGTCGTCTTGCGCGAAGACCGCAAAGCTTCGAGAAACCGGGCGGGATGGGAGGCTCGCAGCTTGGACAGCCTCGGCCTGCTCGTGCTGACTGCGTTGGTCCGACACGGTGTTGAATACGAAGTTGCCGTCTATGTTCGAGAAAACAATACCGGAGCCGGTGAGACAGACGTCAGAGTCTGTATCGTCTGAGGAGCACTATAGGACCATGAGGCATCTCGGATCAACATGACAGGTGCCAGCTTAGCGCGCTTCACCGCCTGCGCGAATAGGAAGGCACGGTGTCACATGATAGCTACATTGTGATTGGCTGTTTGTCCAACTGGAATCTAGAATTATGATGATCATGTATTTCATTATAGTTATATAGAACTGAGTCAACATCAGCCTGGCTCATAATAACCTATCCGTCTGCAGCCGCGGCATGCTTATTTACCGGCTATCTTCTGCCTCCTGGCAATGCGAAGGCCCTTGGCTCGCCGGATTTCTCGTGGTATATGTTCTTGGACTAAAAGATCCCAGCTTCCTCTTGCTCACGTCAAACCTAGCAGCGCTGCGAGTTTCTCATTAGGATCTGTCGAAGATGCTGGATGGTCAGGCTGCGTCACGCGACTGTTATGAACTCTTTCTGACACTCTTGCAATCAGCATTCTCATCTTGTCAATCTCCTGGACGAGCTCGCCATCTCTGGTGACTAAATTTGGTTGAATATTTTGCTGTGGGTTTTTAAACGGCTCGAGAAGCGCTTCTAGTTGCCGGTAATGAGCTAGTCGCTTCTGTTGCTCCTGCCGTTGGCTATCCAAAGCCAGCAATCTCTGGTATATTGCTTTATATCTAAAATATTTGTCAATATCTTTAGCTAGAACTAATAGCTGATACTCAAAGTATAATTACCTTTCCTGGTCCCCAGCGGAAATGTCCTCTCCATGATATTGTGCAGGGAGTTTCTCAATCACCCTACCACAACATCAGCACAAATAGCGTCGACACAGAGTACACACACTTACTGATGATTCGACACGTCAGAGCCAAGTTCCACTCCACTCAGCTCCTTGGTCGGCGCGACAGCTTCC
The DNA here is from genome assembly GCF_021365285.1 of Talaromyces proteolyticus. Lineage (NCBI taxonomy): Eukaryota > Fungi > Ascomycota > Eurotiomycetes > Eurotiales > Trichocomaceae > Talaromyces > Talaromyces proteolyticus. The sequence continues at coordinate 527,521 of NW_025764281.1, forward strand.
CTCTTAACCGACTCCCAGTACAGATTCTCGATCTGGCGAGCAATATGCTGAATAGCCTGATTCGAGTAAACAACGCGGTTATGCTGTTTCAAAATCGCATTGACTGGGTTTGATTATCAAAAAATATTTCTTCGTAGTGAATATCCCTTCCGAACGTACATTTTAGCAGCGCTTCTTCCACTACTTTCTCGCTCAGATTGTCTTCTGTCTCAGGCGCATAGTCTCTCCATCCTTCCTGCGGCGAAAGCGATGCAGATAGAATGCGGACTTGATTCCGGATGAACGAAGCTTTTAGCTCCGATATTGTTCGTAGATTCTCCATAATTACTGATTCTTGAGCATTGTGAGAATCACTTTACACGCGTGTATGTCCTAGGGTTGTTTGTTTGCGATGCCGCTAACCCGGGAACCGATAAGCGCGTCCCATGTCTAGCCTGCGGGGACTGTGCCAACGAGCCTGAGGCACAACATTTGAGAGCCTTTATCTTATACAGTCATGCCGACCTCGATGCTCTTATCATGGCCAAAGCCCCGCTTAGTAGACTCCAGATATGTTCCTACTTGCTGACTATATTTTGTGGTTGAGGAAACTGGCCCCAAACGTTATTCATGGAATTTACTGAAACTTTCATACGAAAGGGTTAATCTCTTAGAGCTCGACATAAAAAAGCAAATATTTTGTACTCTAAACTCAAGCTACAGCCCTTCACGACATGAAAGTCTCTACCAGATCACCACTTAAAAGGTGAAGCTCGTGGAATGTTCATCCGGAGTTGTGAGGTCCGTGGATCTCCTGGCCTGTGTCGGCCAATTGAGCTTTCAAATCTTCCAAATTTTTTAACACCTGCTTGGGCTTTCCTTGATAATCCACCTTTCTCATCCATGTCTCTAAACTCTTGATTCGACCAGGGAATATCTCATCTAACAATGCAAAGTCCCTCGTCGCACCGATTCCCTCAGACCAGTAGCGCCACCACGCGGTGAAATTCTGTCGCCAGGTCATGTTGGATTCGTCGTCGATCCTGTTCTTACCCCCAATGAAGTTGGCAGGTGCATTTGGGTATGGCTCGACTTTGTCCATATATTCCTCCATCGACAAGGTAATATGGACGGCCTTCTTCCCGGTGACGCGGATAAAGACCTCGAGGATGTCTTGAAACGAGACTTGGTCGGTTGTTACCTCGAGATCCACTCCGGCTGAGCGTTCAACGTTGTCGAATATCCACAAGACATATGACCCGACATCATCTAGTGCAATGAGAGGTATTTTCCCGTTGCCTATACTCTGGCATTAGAAAAACTCCAGAATTCATTAATGGTCGAGTGCATGTCACATACCAGCTGGATTGGCCCACACAATGGTGCCATCCTCACGCTCCTCGGGCTTAAACATCCCATCAAACAGCATCTCCATATACGGGCCCGTAGTAAACAAGGTACTCTTAATCCGCTGCTGGCCTTGCGCCAAGATGAAATCTAGCGATAAGTAAGTCACCTTGGTCTATTAACATTCTTTCTCGACTGAGCACTCTACTTACCACCAACTCTCCCCTTTGCATCATTATGCCCCCAATGGTATCTCTCATTCCAGCCCGCCTTTCGCAGAGCATAATCAGAATTCGCCCATACATAATGCTTTACGCCCTCGTGCAGTGCGATTTCGTAGGCACGAATGGCGTAGAAAAGCTCATTCTTCTCTCCCAACGTGAAGCCGTCTGTGTTTACCCATGCCCCATATACTCCACGGAAAGCAGCATGGAGATCTTCCTGACTGGTAACATTCCCTTGGTGAATCTTCACGTTGGGAAGCATGGCAAGGGTTCGGGCTCGAGTTGATTTGGGGTCTCGCGTAAATAGACGAACTGTGTATCGACCACTCTTGCCGAGGGCTGCCATCAGTGTATTAGCATTGTGTATACCTCATGATATGATCCTCTACCTTCAACCACGGGTATTCCCTGGGCCCCAGTCCCACCAATGACTAGAATTTCAGGTCGGTTGCTGGGGTCTGACATTTTTTGATGTATCAGGTCAAGATTTTAACACTTCCACAGCGATAGCTATCCAAGAACAAGTCGGTTTAAAACGTACCTTTTTATAATAATTCCCCATTCTCAGAAACTCTTGGTTTGTCAAACATTCATCATCTAGGTACAAGATTGGAAATACAGTGTTGAAAATTTGTCAGGATCTATCTCTGGTGTTGATCAGCATTAGTTTGTGCAATATGACGAAGGTTGATGATTAAACACGATTAGTTATCAAATCACAATTTGCTTGCATAATCTCAGAGGGACGTAAGTTATTAAGTGTTTCGTATTTCTATAGTAAGTGGCCTTTTCAAATATAATGAGATCAGTAATCGTTAATATTTCTTCTAAATCTGTAAGTATATCATCCAACCAATCAAACAGCGAATGACCTCGATGATCATTAACGAGTGGAAAATATAAATCTGGCCCTTTAATAAATCAAATATTATGAAACTCTGTACGAAATTATCCTCTAATTTTTCATATTCAGATGAATTTTGTTTACCTAGTCAAATTAGATACTTCAATACGATATAATTAGGCAGTCTAGCCTACCCGCATTTAGACCGACGTTGTGCCTCGGCAAACCCCAGACTTTACCGGGTGTTCAGCACAGCTCTTAGAGATGCATGCATTCATATATTTGATATAGACACTTGTCGATCTCCTTACCATTACTCTACTTGTAATTAAGTTCCACAGCAATGGCCTCGACTACAAGGCCACGTGTGCTGTTATTTGACGTTGGCGGGGTTTGTGTAAGTTCTGCCTATAAAACCGCCTCCAGATCTCACACTTGGCACAAAACCAGACAGCCCAACACAAATATCTTAATTTACTAACTCTATAAATAGGTAGTATCGCCATTCCAAGCAATCCTGGACTACGAAATCGCAAACAACGTCCCGCCAGGATGGGTGAATTTCAGCATCTCACGCACATCCCCCAACGGAAGCTGGCATAAGCTCGAACGCGGCGAGATTGCGATGAATGCAGAGTTCTTCAAATCATTCAACCAAGATCTGCAGCAGCCAACACTCTGGAAGGAATTCCATCAGCGGCTGCGGGCAAAGAAAAGCGCGGCGAATACTACTAGCAGCAGCAGTATATCAGATCCTCTTCCGGCTTTACCCAAAATCGATGCAGAGTATTTATTCTGGGAGATGATGCGCATATCTCGCGAACCAGACCCATTTATGTTCCCTGCGTTGAAAAAGCTGAAAGCTTCGGGGAAATTTATCATGGGCGCACTCTCTAACACAGTCGTGTTTCCGCCTGGTCACCAGTATGAGAAGGATACAATTGGACTGCGCAAGCAATTCGATTTCTTTGTTTCATCCGCGCATTCTGGTCTTCGAAAGCCAGATCCAAAGATATATGCATACGCTTTAGATAGAATGAACGAGCTAGCTTCTCATAGAGGAGAGGCGGAGATTGAGCCGTCTGATGTGATCTTCTTGGATGATATTGGGGAGAATTTGAAGGGGGCGAAGAAGGCGGGCTTTGGAACATTGAAAGTTGTCCTGAGCAGAACCCAGGATGCAGTTAGAGAGTTGGAACATAGAACAGGTCTTGCGCTGTTGGATAATGGAGGGATTTCTAAATTGTAGTTCAGATTTTATATCATTGTCAACATTGAACTTTGTTGGTGATAGCGGCTTCAAAGGGTACATGTATATCAATTGATGCAATAAAGTTGCATTCTATCTCAATAAATGGACTCTTCAAATGTTGATTACAAGAATACCAGCTGACATGTACGTTTTCAAATGTTGCTAATTCAATATTCTTATATATATATATATATATATATTCAATTCAAATGTCCATCTCCGTCTTACTGCAGCACCCAGATTGATAGAAAGCACGAGTAGATTCAATTATAATTTCAGTAAAAGGACCGTCGTTTCAGGAACAGCACCCATCATAATAGTTATGAGAATGATAATTATAATAAGAACATAATCATCTCGTCGCCCACCCGAAAATTGAAATAATTCGTGGCCGACCCTCCTGCCGCGCGACTTGAGATCGCCGCGGCGCTAAGCGAAAAAGTCCCACACAAATCTATCCCGCACACTCGCCTCTATAGAACATTTCTTTCTCGCAGCCATCATCACTCGACAACCGGCCACAGCACCCGACAACCGTCAAGATGGTGAGTTCTTCTTGATTGCCATGCAGCTGCAGCACTGCAGCTGCGCCCACTTCACACCCCACGAAATCCTCCTGAAATCGACCAGGGTCTTTGCAAGATGCTTCGGAGGGGAGGATATCTGAAGCGCAAATTGCTGACTCGTTTGTAGGCTTTCCACAAGCTCGTGAAGAACAGCGCGTACTACAGGTGAGTATTTCTGCTTCATACCTTTGAGTGCCTTTATTAACTGGCCCACAGCCGCTACCAGACCAAGTACAAGCGTCGTCGTGAAGGAAAGACCGACTACTATGCTCGTAAGCGCCTGATCACCCAGGCCAAGAACAAGTATGTATTTTCTACGAGACAATTTTGCCAGAGCTCAGCTGACAATCCCTAGGTACTCGGCCAAGAAGTACCGTCTTGTCGTAAGCATAAGGATACTCGGGATATTGCAGTGGATTATAATAACCGGTTCATAGGTTCGCTTCACCAACCGCGACATCATCACACAGGTCGTCTACTCCGAGATCACCGGTGACAAGGTCATCGCTGCCGCCTACTCCCATGAGTTGAAGCGCTATGGAATCGAGCACGGTTTGACCAACTGGTCTGCCGCCTACGCCACCGGACTGCTCCTCGCCCGCCGTCTCCTCAAGAAGCTCGAGCTCGACGACACCTTCGAGGGTGTCGAGGAGGCCGACGGTGAATTCACCTTGACTGAGGCCGCCGAGACCGACGAGGGTACTCGCCGCCCCTTCAAGGTCTTCCTCGATGTCGGTCTCGTCCGCACCTCTACTGGCGCCCGTGTCTTCGGTGCCCTGAAGGGCGCTTCCGACGGTGGTCTTTTCGTTCCTCACTCTGAGAATCGTTTCCCCGGTTTCGATATCGAGTCCGAGGAGCTCGACGCCGATACTCTCCGCAAGTACATCACCGGCGGCCACGTTGCTGAGTACATGGAGGCTCTTGCCGACGATGACGAGGAGCGCTTCAAGTCCCAGTTCTCCGAGTACATTGACAACGAGGTTGATGCCGGTGACCTCGAGGACATCTACCTCGAGGCCCACAAGGCCATCCGTGAGGACCCCTTGAAGAAGGATGAAAACGAGGGCCCCAAGAAGAGCAAGGAGGAATGGAAGGCCGAGAGCAAGAAGTACCGCACCACCAAGCTCAGCCATGCCGAGAAGGCTGCTCGCGTCCAAGAGAAGATCCGCGAGCTGGCTGCTTAAGTGCGCTCAGTTCGTTGTGGCATATACCAGTGCATTACTTTCTAAATGGCCATGTAAGAAGCTATGCGAACCAGATATTGCACAAAGCCAAAGAAAAAGTGCTTGCAGCTTGCATTTGTCAGGGCTTTATGACATTCCAAAAAATATACCTTATGCCTTCTTCATTTTACCTTTTTTTTATTTCTACTAGCGTCAGGATTCACGGATGATACTCATGTCATGATTATTGGAGCAAATAGGTCGGGTTATTCTAGATTATGCTACTAGTTATGTTCCCGATTGCGTAGTACAGTATGTGCAACCAGTAATGATATGTGCACGGCCGGTTAGAGGATTGGTAGATTGAAATGATTTAATCAGAAGCAAGCGGTTTCGTGACAGTTGACGGGAATTGTAACACGAACATTATTAATCATTATTGTATTAGTCTGATATTATTTTTTCTGTTGAATATTGAAATATCCAGTGTGCGCCGAAATAGGCCCGGTGAGCCGGCCGAATCCGGACCAGAGACACGTGAGCGATCCTGGGGTCGGCGGGTCGCGCACTATCATAGTTGGTTTACGTACCGAGTACAGTATTACTATAATTGCTAGTATGTTGGAAGGGCAGAGAAAGAATCCTCGACTGCAAGGGCCAAAACCGTACCTTAGTGTATTTCGTCCTGATGATCACCAGCTCCTTGCCTGGCTGGGCGAACAATGGAAGATTTTTGTGGCAGTTCAAAGGTGGGGTGGGATTTGCCCAATAAACCAACGAATCATCAAGTTGACAAGTTGGATTATGCCGTGGCTCTGTGTAGTACGACTGCTGCGTAATAAGTGATGATTAATTGTGTGTTCGATTGTTAATCCTTCGCCTGAAGTTTACCTGGCTGCGGCATCCAGGACCATCTAGGACCAGCCAGCCGCCACCACCAATCACGACCTCGACGGTTGACCAGTCCATGGTGGGCTTGCAATAACCTCGAACTTACTGGCGCTGGATCTCCAATCACCGGGCGTGAGTTTGCGAGAGACTGCCACTAAGATTCGAAAAGCCAGGTGAGCTGGCTCGAGCTTCTTAGTGTCAACATTATTTCGCGCAGTTGGCTTCAGGCTGGCTGTCTCGCCACCCACCGCCAGCACCTGCGGCCTTCCTCCCACAAGCAGAAGGATTGTCACTTGGTGACCCTGTTGTTCCCCATCTCTGTGCATGTACTGACTGGTATTTTGCTGGCTGCATAGTATTCGCTGATATTTGGAGAATGAATATTTAATTAATATGACCGGCTGTCCGCGCCTAGCCGGGTGTCCTGGTATTCCAACACATTAGTTATACCATCTATCACGCCTCCTAGCACAAAGACTCTTGAGTCGTAAGGATACATCTCCGATGACGGACTGCTGAGATCGCTGTTGAGAGGAATCAAGATCAAAGACCAAAATTGAACAGCTTCGTCCGGCTGGCCCTAGACGGGCTGGGACCCACCTGCGCTCTCCATATTGGCATATACTGTACACCCCACTGCAAGTACTGGCCCAGCACCACCAGCACTACTCGGATTCATCTTACGGCCACCATCTCGCCTCAGCGCAGTGAGCTTCGTCTTGTGTGACCCCAGCCAGTCCAGCGCTGTTTGTACAAAGAGATAGCATCGCGTTCCTTCCCTCACACCCTTTTCATTCCGGTCGTACGTTGTACCCATGGTTTCGGACGATGTGTGTCGGTGAGGGATAACGTGACATCATTCCATATCCCCGATCTGCATGCAACCCCGGGCCTCGGATACGCACTTCTATTTTCGCCGACTCTGAAAATACACGCACGTATACGTGGCTCGATCCTGGACTGCGTGCTTTCAATCGCCGCGATAGTCTGCTGGATAACGTCGAAAGATGGACGCGGTGGAAACGGTGGATGTGAGCTGGCTCCATCACTCTCATCGAGGTATTTAATGATACTTCCTGTTTGCTATCCGCAGGCAGGAGAACTTGTGGCTAATCATATTTATTTTGTATTTTTACCGTTGATAGATCAAACCTTGCGAACGAAAACTGCGGCTCCTGCTGCGAGTGAGAATACTAATGGAGAAACTGAGACGCAGTCGCCGTCAGACCGCAAGTCGCAACAGCAAGTGCCAGCGAAATCGCCACCGACGGATAAGCCCGCCAAATTTCAACAGCCGCAGACCAACGGACATACGGATCAGTTGGGCGATGTGAATGGACACAGCACAGCTTCTGAAAAGCAGCCGTCTGAGCAATTAAAACCAACCAATTCTCCCGGTATCCCTGCCAAGGGGACCGCTCCAAAGCCCGTTCCTGGAAGGCGCAACTCGTGGATATCATCTATAAGTTCGAAGTTTTCGACAGGGAACACGCCGCCGGCGCAAGGGGCACCCAAGGAAAATGCTGGCACGTCCCCTAAACCGAGTCCTCCCGTTGCGAAACAAGACTATAACGCGTTTGGCGCTTCGTTTTCGCCAAAGGATAAAGACGAGCGAGCTAATGATCCCAATAACCCGTTCACATCGACGTCGCCCAGGAATCCCTCATTCTTACAAAATGCCTTTCGCAAGCTTTCTTCCGGCGCGAGCGGAATGGGGAAGACGACCCAGCAAAGCGCGCCATGCCAGCGTCGTGTGATGAATGTTGATGCCGACCGCGATCGATGCAAAGTACCTGAGCTGAATCAGGCGAAACTGAAACGAGTTGCTTTTTGTGTTGATGTTGAAATAGCTGGTTTTTCTACCCGTGAGGAGGACGACACTGCACAGTCCGAGCCGGGTAATCTGCCACGATCACACGCTGGCAAGACGAAAGGCAAGGAGAAGGGCGAGGCAGCGGCGTTGAAAGACCCGGATGCTGTTGTCAAGGAATGTGAGAAATCAGAAACTGCGAATGGTGACGACAAGCCTGCTTCGCCTCCAAGTGCAGACGGCGAAACGAAGACTGAACCTGCGCCAAAAGAACCGACTAGGAAACAAGAGAAAAAGAAACGGTCTGAAGAAGAGCGCAAGGTGAGGAAAGAGCGTAAAAGAAGACAAGCAGAAGCAAACGGCTCGATACCCATGCAATTAAAGGCAGGCGAAGAAGAAGATAGCTCAAGACCCTCAACTACTGGCTCCTCACGCCCCAGAGCACAGAACCATCCTACCACTGATCCCGTTCGCATTTACCGTCGTTGCTGTCAGCTCCGCGAAACTCCAGTCTTGAAGAGACTTGTTGAACGGATGACTTCTCCATCATCCACACTTGCCGAAGCTCCCGGTACTGTGGCGGTTCTTGACCTCACAGACTTTCCTATGACCCTACCAGATATTGTCACATTCAGCGACTGGCTTGCGATTGTCCCGGTCCGGAAATTGATTATGGAGAATTGCGCGCTCACTGATGAAGCGGTTCGTTCGATTTTAGCGGGTCTTCTATCAACTAAGACTATGCAACAAGCCCGGATCAGCCGGAGGGCTATGAAGCAGTCAACCACGCCCAAAATACGGCCATTCGGCATTGTGGAGAAGCTTTCTTTGAAAAATAACCCGAAAATCGGACCGGAAGGATGGCGTCACATTTGTCTATTTATCCATCTCTCTAGATCTCTCAAAGCGATTGATCTTTCTGGTGTCCCATTTCCCAAAAAGCTGGTCACAGCAAATGATACCATACGAGCTCAGAAGTCCCCAAGTGATATCGGGACAACGCTTTCTGCATCTTTGACGACACGCTTTGGCGGTGATCGGCTTGAAGAGCTACTCCTTAGCGAGAGCCAGCCATCTACAGAAGATGTCGCAAAGATTTGTGATGCGGCAAGTTTCGTTGGGTTACGCCGACTGGGATTGGCCAGCAACGGCTTAACTAGAGAAGGCTTAGAGCATGTTTGTCGATACTTCCAATCTGGCAAATGTGAAGGGCTCGATCTCGGTGGGAACGAGTTGGGGGGCCATCTAGATGTTCTTATACCTGCATTGAACGTATCCAATCCGGCCATGGCACTTAGTTTCGCTGACTGTGCATTAACTCCAAGTTCGATATTCCCTTTGCTTCAAGCATTTCCATCCATGCCTAACTTTCGATTTGTGGACTTCTCACACAACCCAGCACTGTTTGCAAACCAGCCAGACTCGTTATCAATGCTTAGGCGATTTCTTCCTAAGATGTCGCATTTGAAACGGATACATTTGGCAGACGTAGATCTATCGCCAGATCACGCCATTGCTCTTGCCGAAGTGTTGCCTGAATGCCCTAGTTTGTGCCATTTGAATATATTGGAGAACCAAAGAATCGCGAGTCTTACCTCAACCACGGACCCAGCCAGCCAAGAGGAAGCCTGTGCGGTTTATGCTTCTCTTATGGCCGCTGTGCGTGTCTCAAGAACCTTGATTGCGGTGGATATCGAAGTCCCTAGTGCCGAAAGCAGCGAAGTCGTCAAAGCCCTGGCCTCCCAGATTGTCGCATATTCGCTTCGCAACTTAGGAGCTATCGAGGACATTGATGGCTCAGATGCAGCTCATCGCCCCGGCGTGCAAGTACCCGAAGTACTTCAGCATATCGTCGGTCATAACGACGACGGCACGACAGTGAGTACTATTTCAGACGACCCAGCTCCAGATGAAGACTATGTCATTGGAGGAACAGGCGTCGTCAAAGCTCTTGGTGTGTGTCTTGGTAACGTTGACCGCCATCATCCTGAGCTTGGAGCTGCATCCCGACCTGGCAGTGGCCACTCAACTCCCGTACACCGTCTCTCTGCATCGATTAGCAGTACAACCAAGAAACCAAGGGATATGTCTAAGAATTTACTTGGTTCTGCACGCAACATCAAAGCTAGAATTCAGATTGCCCTTATCCGGGAAGACAAGGCGGGCAATGATAACAACTACAGTAAGTCCTTTTTCTTAGTTTGTATCGAGATTATTAACACATTTTAGGACGTTTGCAATTCCTCGATCATACGCTACAGAAAATGATCAACCGTTTTGAAGAAGAATACCCCGAATGCCGCATTGCCACCGCGGAAACATCTTCACTAGAATCCAGTGAAGATCGCCACGAAGAAATTGCGGCCGCCACAAGTCCCCCAGTAGATATTCCCTACAGTGCCGCTGTGGATGATGAAGAAGCAGATCTATTTGCCATCCGACTGTCACGCAAAGGCTCAAACACTTCTCTGCATTCCCGGGCCCTTACCTCCGAAGAAGGCCGCATCCACCGTATTGGTCAGAATCTCAGGCGAGACTTCCTCGAGCCATCTCTCAACCCATCAGAGGAAGGATTGCCTTTATCTGGAGATGAATCTCACGTCCACGCTCTTCGGGAGAAGCTCAAGGGGCTGAAGGGCGACGAAATCCGCTCTCGCGTAGAAAGTGTCGGAGCCGACAAAGCTTTCCAGGAGCTGGGATCTACTGTCGAGGAGCTCTGGATTATTCAACAGCAAGATCAAGACGCTTTTCAGAAATTCAAACAAAGCCAGATTGCTGCCCAGATCAATGCTGGCCTGCGCCCGCCTTCTTCTCAGGGTGAAAAGCCCACTCCATCGACATAGTCCTACATTAGCCGCTGCGCTATTAGCTTATCCCTCGTTTGAAACTAGGTCATTATTTACATCTCATTTGATTTTTTCTTTCTTTTTTCAGGTATCATGTTAGCGGTGCTTCATTTTATATGTTTTTTTGTATCGGATGATATGTGGCATGACTAGCGTACGAGAGTTGGGGCGTTTTGATTCGAAGTTCTGTTTATCACCCGTTGATATAGTTTTCGTTTCATCTTTTTGCAAATCTCGAATCCTAAATATTCGTCCTTGCACATGTTCTCGACTTTGTTGTTGTATACGATACCAGTTCCTACTATTATAGGCCAATTTCCGGCCTTTTACAGAGATTACATTTTCTGTGAATGATCAATTCTCTATTTGTCTGTATATTTGAATAGGTTCTTCAGTCAGCAATCCTACCAGACATTTTTGACGTCATATTAGGCCGTGGCCAGTAACGAATATTTTATTGCCTGCCCACACAATATAGCGTCTGCGTACATTGCAAGCTTCGAAATGAATATTGAAAATTGAATACTGATGAATATTGCCAAATATTTAATATTTACCTTGTACATGAATTTTTTTTCTCTGGATATTTATACACGCAATAATACTATTCCAGAGCTAAGTAGGGTTAGCACATCCTCGGCAGATCCGGGGGAAACGCGTGCTCCTATCACATGCCAGAGCGACTCCGGGGAACCAACTTTTGAACTTGTTACTACTCACCTTTCCAACCTCCAAAGCGTACAGACTACTGTCCTTGAATCGATCCCCTCTCCAAGTACCATCCATCTTTAATTATTTGTTAAGTTCATGACCACAACTCACCCCATCCTCCCCTCTATCTCTCGATGACCTCGGCATTCTCAATCTAGCTCGCCTCGCCTCCCCTCGCCCAAGATGGCAGCGCAATCCAAGGTCCTCCTTCCTGAGCGCTCTATCGGACAAATCATGTCCCGTATAGCTGGTCTATATGTGAAGCATCGCACACGCATCTCCCGCGTCGTCTATCTCGCACTCTTCCTCGCCCTCACCAAACGAATCCATAATGCGATCGGCGAGCAAAAAGCCGCCTCGCGCCGGCAGGCTGAGATGCGCGAACGCCCCGGAACGAGCGGCCTCAACATGAATAACAATAATAACGAAAACAGCGCAAGTAAAAAACCAAAGAGGCCAGAACTTAACCGCGAGTTTTTCAGAACTCTGTTGCGATTACTTCGTATCGTGATACCGGGGTGGCGCAGTAAAGAGTTCCGGCTGTTGGTTAGCCATAGTGTTTTTTTGGTTCTGAGGACTATGCTTAGTATTTATGTGGCTGAGTTGGATGGGAGGTTGGTGAGTAATTTGGTTAGAGGAAAAGGGAAGGATTTCCTGTCTGGTCTCGCGTGGTGGATGACTGTTGCTATTCCGGCGACGTTTACGAATTCGATGGTGAGTTTACGGTGTGTGTTATTATCGGTGGTGTAGGACTGACACGTTTATAGCTTTCATATCACCAATGTCGCCTCGCACTACAATATCGAAAGCGACTCACCGACCACGTCCATGATAAATATTTATCAAATATGACATTCTACGCTCTGTCGGCCCTGGACGACCGGATCAAGAACCCTGACCAGATGGTCACAGTAGACATTTCGCGATTCTCCGACAGCTTGGCTGAGCTGTACTCCAACCTGGCGAAACCAGTCCTTGACATGGTCCTCTACAACTATCAGCTATCCAAGAATGTTGGCATGGAGGGCTTATTCCTAATGAGTCTGCTAGTCCAGTTATCAGCCAATGTGATGCGCATGTTAACACCGCCGTTTGGGAAATACGTCGCCGACGAAGCGCGGCTCGAAGGAGAATTCCGATTTCAGCATACGCGCCTGATTGATTATAGTGAGGAAGTCGCACTTTATCACGGCCACGAGGCCGAGAAGGACAGTCTCGACAAGGGTTATTTCACCCTGATCAAACACGTTAACCGGATTCTTCGACGCCGGTTGTATCACGGATTCATGGAGGATTTTGTCATAAAATACTTCTGGGGTGCCTTGGGGCTTATCCTTTGCAGTGTTCCAGTGTTTTTCAAGATTCCTGGCCAGGTTAGCCAAACAATGGGAGATCGGACAGAAAGTGCGTTGCCATTTATTGAGGCTCCATATATGAGGTTTAGCTACTAATCTCTTCTAGGCTTCGTCACTAATCGACGGTTACTTCTATCCTCATCTGACGCATTCGGCCGTATAATGTTTTCATACAAGGAAGTCTCTGAACTTGCCGGTCACACATCCCGCGTCGCCTCTTTACTCGATGTTATGGAAGACGTTGCAGCTGGCCGGTTCGAGAAGAAGCTAGTATCATCCGCATCCACAGACGAAAACGCAGCTGTTCTTGCGGGCCGTGGAGCCATCACCGAGAGCACTTCCATAGAATTCACCGACGTCCCCATCGTCTCCCCCAACGGTGACGTCCTAGTCAAGAAACTCTCGTTCACAGTCCACCCCGGTGACCATTTGCTTATCGTCGGACCAAACGGATGCGGAAAATCCTCTCTTTTCCGTATCCTCGGCGGTTTATGGCCCGTCTACGGCGGCTCCGTCAAGAAGCCCAACTTCGAAGACATATTCTACATCCCGCAACGACCGTACCTATCGCGCGGCAGCCTGCGCCAACAAATCATCTACCCCGACGGCTTGAAAGAGATGCGCCACAAGGGCATCACAGACGCCGACCTATTCGAAATCATCTCCATCCTCGAAATCTCCAACATCGTCGATCGCGAGGACGGATGGGACGCAGAGGAGGAATGGCGCGATGTATTATCCGGCGGTCTCCAACAGCGTATCGCCATGGCGCGACTGTTCTATCATAAACCAAAATTCGCGATTCTGGACGAATGCACGTCCTCTGTCACCCTCGAGATCGAGAAAGTTATGTATGGGACGGCGAAGCGGTTGGGGATCACATTGATGACTGTCTCGCATCGCAGGAGTTTGTGGCAGTATCATAAAAAGATTCTGCAGTTTGATGGGCAGGGGGTTATATTTTCGCTGATTTGGATTGGGAGAAGAGATTAAAGTTGGAAGAGTAAGTCCTTTTCTTTTCATAATAACAGATGATAAGTTCAGTTGAGGCTAATCTATTCAATAGTGAGAAAGAAGAGCTTGATCTTCAACTTCGCGCTGTGCCCGAGATTCAGAAGCGCATTGCCGAGCTTTCGACATCATAAATAGGGCGCGTTATTAGATGGAACGTTTTTGCTAAGTTCCGCCTAAAAGAGATGATCAATGTGGAGGACGGCAGATGTTGTGCCACTATATGTCTTGATATAAGAGCTCGCCATTTATAAATCAATTACTGGTTACATTACACATTGATGTTATCTGCATGTTATAACTGCTCATCACTCAATCGACCAGTGTACTGCATATGTTCATTATATGAAAGTGCAATGTGCACTGCCTCTCTTGGGTTATCACCACTTCTACCTGCATTCACATTATATTATGCAATATAGGAAAATCATGTTCCTGAACACCGCCCTGTAACCATCAGCAACCACTATACAACGTTGCTGCAACACTTCAACCCTCAACACCAGTTGGCATGCTCCAAAAAGTTATACATATTCAACTGTTACTAACCTCCAAATCATGTACTGTAAAAGAGACGCAAATTATTACCATGTCGTTGAGAACGCAAAGAAAATCCTACCAACATTGAAGCTACAAGACTTTGTCTTATTTAAAATAGGTTTCATGTTATTCTAATTCACTTTTTTTAAAAAATATCTTGCCGATTAGATGTCACGAAATGCTAGTCGGTAACGTGGTCCATTCATACAAGGTCGTACGAACCCCAATCCTGCTAATCATAGTATCTTATTACAGTAGCAATCGGAGTTTGTATGCTGGCAGTGTCGGGACCAGCCCATCTTTTCCTTCTAACCATCTGTCCCTGCTTGAGGTCGTGATAAGTCAATATGTACTACGCACTTGGGATATCGAATAGTGGGTCCGGATCGTGCCGGGCGGCTGGAATTAATAATTAGACTTTGCGAAGGCGGGGAGACACCCGCAGCTCTGTGCCTCAACACTACCGCTCCCTATCCTCATCCTGTCCGCACCCTTCGCACGCTGCCTCGGCCGGCTCCCCACAAGTCACGAATTGTCCCCAAAGACGACAGCTTTACAATATGGGGGGCCATATGTCAGAAAACACGCTTCCAAAACGCGGTCATCGCTCCAGAAAGTTCCTAATGTGAGTATGAGACGAACATTTAGCTGTTACCGCTCCCGAAAAAAAAACACTCATATCTTCTTCACCTATACAACTTTTGCACTCCGTCCTCGCCTGACGATCTATTTTATTTATTTTGAATAATTTTGTCTTATTCACGCAACATTTGATGCATCATGGGGAGGAGGCTGACCGACGGAGCGAAACAGCATTGCCAGAATAAGAAGGCTTTATCGATGACAATTCTGCGATTAGCCATGATTTAGCTATCCAAAATCCACAACATTGACGGAGTGGATTTCACTATTGTAAGATGAGTGAGTGCTGGATGCAAAGACTACATACTCTACATAGGATAGGTATTTAGGATAAGAGCTTTTATAAACTTCAATGAAAACACCAATCATTCACAAGCTCGGCAGGCTGTGAACTGATTTCATAATAGGACTATAGCATATAATTCTGTTAGATCTTAGTGTACCTAAATATGCCACATAAGTATATTTTCTCGATGGATGAGAAGCCCAATAGGAAAAGCCACGGCAACAAAGAGCGCATAGGGGGGGCGGTACCTATCACTTCTTAGCATATAATAGCAAGTCAGAGTGGTATATCTCCATGTATTATCACTTTCGCCTTACCGTCTACCTGAAGAACTCCCTAGCCGCTAGGGAACTATTATTACTGTGATCAAGCAACATTCGAGTCTCATCCAACAGAAACATCAGCAACGCAAGTGCTTTTCCATGCCAACCACTATCTGCATACAATATCAAATTCAAATACGATTTTCCCTAGTGTTTCCACAACTACCTATTTGCCACATCTTGAAAAAGGTAGGTGTAGAAGTTCACATGCATATCTAGTCTCTTAAGCATTTTTATTTCATAATGCTTAATATCAACACCAACATCAAACATTACTCCCTCCTCACCTAAATCACATGACTCTCCTGAAAAGGCATCAAGTTTATTTATAAAATACCTACTAGACATATAACCAACGAATGTACTGTAAATTATGTAGTAGAGTAATTTCAGTCAATATATTATTAAAGAATAGGATTTCTTTTTTCACGGGACCGTATGATTCAATGTTGTTTAGGAGTCTAAATCAAGCGGCCCAAGAATTACATACCAAAGATAAAACTAACAATGTTTAAACAACGCCCGTATCAGTCCCGGATCTCTCCATCTTTCCCCTGGCGGGGGCGAGTGTTGCAACCTCCAGATTCCTTTGCTTTTCAAGCACCCGGCTTAGATTATTAACACTGGTCAATGTGTTCGGGTGCTTAGCGCTTAAAACTTTTTGTCTACCAGCAAGAGCTAGCTGGTACATATCTATAGCCTCATTAAATCTCCCCTGTTTTTCAAACACCAGGCCTAGATTATTAACACTGCATAGTGTGTGAGGGTGTTCGCTCCCCAGCGCATTTTCTCTGCCTCGTAAAGCTCGTTTGTGCATCATTGCGGCCTCCTTATATTTCCCCTGCTTTTCAAGCACCAGGCCCAAATTGTTGACACTAGCCAGTGTGTTAGGATGCTCAGCTCCTAAGTGGTTTTCTCTAACTAACAAGGCATATTGGTGCATACTTTCAGCCTCTTCATACTTTCCTTGCTTTTCAAGAACAAGGCCTAGATTGTTGATGCAGGCAAGTGTGTTTGGATGTTCAACACCTAGCACTTTCTTTCTTCCAGTAAGAGCCTGTTGATGCATCATTACAGCCTCCTCATACCTTCCCAGAGCTCTGAGTACTGAGCCTAGGTGGTTGATGCTTGATAGTGTGTCTGGATGTTCGGCACCTAGTGCTTTCTCTCTGCCAGCCAATGCTTGGCGATGCATAATTGCAGCCTCCTCAAACATTCCCTGTTTTGACATTACTGAGCCTAGAATACTGGCGACGATTAATGTATCAGGGTGTTCAGCGCCTAATACCTTTTCTCTCCCACATAATACTTGCCGCTGCATACTTTCAGCCTCTTTATATTTCCCCTGCCTTGAAAATACAGAGCCTAGAAAACTAATACAGGTTAAGGTGTCAGGGTGTTCAATGCCGAGAATTGTCTTTCTGCCAGCAAGAACGTGTTGGTGTATGATTGCAGCTTCCTTGAGCTTTCCCTGTCTTGATATGACTAAGCCTAGCTGATTGAGACTGGCTAGTGTGTCAATATGTTCAGCGCCTAGCACATTTACCCTAGCACCAAGAGCCTGTCTATGGATGATTTCAGCCTCCTTATATTTACCCCTAAGGTAAAGATACCAACCATATCTATCGGCAATGCTAGATCGGTTCAATTGGTTTTCGTCATCGTCCAGCTCCTCTGTGAGACACATCACCTCTTTCAAATGTGGAAGGAGCATTCGGCAAGATTCCCATGTTTTGTAATCTCCGCTAGGAAACTCTTCTTTCATAATTTGTAGACTTTCTTGTATGAATCTTCGATCTTGGCCTCTTTTTTTCAACCATTGTCGAATTGATAATTGTACAAGCCGATGCATTTCAAAGAATCGCCTTCCAATCTCTACTCGTATTAAAGAAAAGCTCACTAATAGAGCTATTGTGTCCTCAAACTCTAATTCATCCATACCTTGACTAACTATATCCTCTGGAATTCCTTGCCGGTCAAACATGCTCATTAATGCTAGTAGATCTGTGGCTTTCGGACATATGCGTTGGATTTGATTAAATGAGATCTGCCATGTAGTAATAACTGGATGTCGGATACTCTGATCTCGTCGAAGATCATAGGCATCATCATAACTTAGAAGATGCTGCTGATTGGTCTCACTATATTGAAATAGCTCTATATAATTCGATACAGTCATTCGTGGTGACCGATTCGAAATATATGCACCAGCTTGTGTAATTGCTAAGGGTATACATTCAAGTGCCTTTACTAGCAGTCTTAATTCTTCACATGGCTGACTTACATTAATGCGGGTTCGCAATAATGTCATGGCATCGTGTGTGCTCATTGACTCAACGGGTATCACCTGTCCATATGGCCCTACCAGATTCCGTGCCGCCACCTGATATCTTGATGTAATCAAAATCGATCCATGGGAAACATGGGGCAGGTAATCTACCAACATATTTTCATCGGATGTATTAAAAAAGGTGTCAGTATCATCTGCATTGTCTAGAACCATTAACCAGCTGCCATTCTTCTCGTCAGATAGCCATGTTTTGACCAAGTGAAGGGTGTCAGCTTTGGAATCATTGTGTCCGGGGATCTTTGCTACTGTTGCAATATTTCGGTAGCCTTTCTCAAATTTCGTGGTGCTACTGGCGTGAATCCAAAAAACCCATGATTGAGGCGCAGACTCTCGAACTCGATACGTATACTCAATCGCTATCTGGGATTTTCTGAGATAGTATGTTTTCAGTTATTGTACACCATCTTTTCATGATGGCTCACTCACCCTACCCCTCCAAGACCAACGAGTGCGGCACGCTTATAGGATTTTCCAGCCTTTTCTTCAAAAGACACTTTGATAGCCATGATGATATCTTCTCGACCAATAAACATTTCATCCCTGTCAAAGGGGACCGTTGAAGATGGCTTAAGGTTATTTGATGTTTCTACTAGAAGAACACCAATTAATGTCAAGAAAAATGAAGGTATAAATAATTGCAAGTCGCTCTCGATAAGCAGAAATTAACTTACGTTGCGGTTGCTGATGACCGGTTGTCCAGTATTTCAATAAAGCTTTAGTACAGCATGCTGCAGTTGCTGTAGCATAGTTTTGCCATACCTTGTTCTTATGGCTGTCTGCATAATCGCATACGCCCTTAACGATGAGACATGGTAGATTATCCCATACCCCAGCACCCTCCATCTCAAACCCGATGATACCCTCATCTTCGGCTAGTTTGTCGCGATGCTTGCCAGATCTCATTACTGTACTTGCTGAGGCTATTGGGCCAATATGAATACGGGTCTCTGGGTTATCTGTGTCGAGGCGATGTCGCTGAATCGATTGCCCTGCACAACCCAGCCCCTGGCAGTCACTTCTCAATGCTAACTCGCATACCGGGTCTTGGATAGAATGACAGTCAATACAGATGCATTCTACGCCAGGACATTGCTTATAATGCTTATGGCGATAAGAGGCAGCAAACAATATATCCCGTGAGACGCCAGGGTAAGTCCAATCTCTCTCTTCACGTCCTCGAAAATCTTTCAGATGGCAGGCGATTTGCCGTTGTATTTGAGTTCGTCTTCGGGAAGATTGTAAACTATTTAGAAAAGATCTAATATCTTGACTAGGCTGTCCAAGTGTTTCTTTAACACCACTTTTACGCACAAACCTGTCAGGATATTGTCTGCCAAAATCATACTCAATGATGCTATCGCTAATGATCACATCACCTAAGATGATCTCATTGTCTGTTGAATATGGTGTCCCGCCACAGATTCCGACTAGTAAGGTAAGCTTAATCCCTGTAAAACTGACTCTCAGGCTTCGAGCAACGCTGGCAGAACTCCTATTTCCCATCCCTGGCATAAAAGCTAGCACAGCATAGTGGCCGCTAATCCTTCCTGCCGTATAAGCGTTGTCATCCCCTACATGCTTCCCATACTCGTGGCAATGTGCATCATAATGTTCATCGAACAACGTTTCCACCGCATCGGCCTCCAAAGGCAGGGCACAGATTATCGCAATTTCGAATTCCTCGCGGGACTGTGGAGGCATTGCTGCATCGTTTTACGCATTCGAGGTTTGGGGTCACTAGAGAACAAAGTGTATCAACGAATAATCACTTTTCACGTAGCAAAATCCCGCAGAATGATCTTATAACTCAGCAGCTCACGTCCTAAAGGAGGTCAAGACGAGTTAAAGCGGGGTATGAGGCTGATCCTAGGCCGTCGGGATTGATTGGTGTAAGATGCAAACACGTCAACATCCTCTTCCTGGCCTCTAGCCTTGCAACGATGAGCTATGAGCTATTGGAATTAGGTGAGTTTGTTAACATATATATATAACGATCTATGATGAGTCCTTGGCTAAAGGAAATATTTGGAATATCTCTATGATAGATGAATTTTAACAGAATGCCTAGCGGACATATCTTATGAAATTATACCAAAGACAGAAGGACAATTGACGTGGTTTTTTGAAAGGACTTTGGGCATAGAATAATAGTTAACACCAGCACAAGCTTAGGTGGCAGGGTAAAGCTTGTGGACCTGTCCAGTGAAAATAGCACAACCCGTCAACTACGTTTTAGTAGCCGACATCGTGTCAGGTGTCCAGTTATATATGGCTTACGGTCTGAGCCTTGATGTCTCCTGAGTGCGGTAGCTAACTAATATGGATCTTTAAATACCATTACGGCTAATTTTGAGGCAGTGCTGCTAAATAATAACCGATTGTATTTGCAAGAGAGTTCTACGCATGAGAAAAACTAATGCATTCACCACTACAGCTCTGGTTCCCACTAGCAGGTTAATTCAACTATGGCAGCTAGGTGCCCGAGGTGCTTCCTCCGTATGACTTGCGGTGTCTCGGAGCGCTCGGGAGGTACTGTATCAACTAAAATTTAGTGGCCAGGTGCAACGGCCCTAAGGAAATTTAATTACATCTACGGCCACTATGCGGTTCCAGGGCAGTCACAAATACCCAATAGACCTCCCAGAAGCCCAAAATTTCAGAAATGCATTCATCATTG
The DNA here is from genome assembly GCF_021365285.1 of Talaromyces proteolyticus. NCBI lineage: Eukaryota > Fungi > Ascomycota > Eurotiomycetes > Eurotiales > Trichocomaceae > Talaromyces > Talaromyces proteolyticus. The sequence continues at coordinate 548,338 of NW_025764281.1, forward strand.
AACAGGGTGATTGTAGAAGCGCCTAGTATCTCGGACCCCTCGGGGTGCTAAGGAAAGCTCGGATGTATCTAATTGATTGCCTGTTATTTAAATGCGGGAATTTCTGCGAGTCGACTCGTTCATGGTCTCTCCAGGCTTTGCTTCTCCTGTGATCTGCCTGCTATCTGACTGCATTAAATCCACCCAAACAAATGCTCAAGACCGGCTGGCATTATGGGCGATGTGATTGAGGTTGACGTTCTTGTCATTGGAGCAGGTGAGGTGACACCATCTCCCATTTAGATGGGGTTCATTTGCTAATGCACATGTCAATCCAGGTATCTCAGGGATTTTTGCAGCCAAATTTTGGCTGGATACCCACCCTGGTTCTCGATTGGTTATTCTCGACAGGGATAATTGTATTGGCGGGACCTGGAACTCGCGTGAGTCGCACCACGTCTCTTCTCGTCTCCTCAGCTTCACTAACTCTCTGCCGACCTTAGGGCGCGGCTACGATACCTTTTGGACTCAATGGACGGTAGGAACGGCTGAATTCTCGGACCAGCCCATGCCACGACCACCAGATGAGGACGTCTATCTCGAGTTCTTCAAAGCCAAGCATACGACAAAGTACCTCAACGACTATGTCGATTCGCATAGCTACTCTGGGCAGACGTTGCGCGATAGAGTTAAACTCTTAGCCGAAGTACAGTCGGTTCAGAAGGTCGATGGAGGATGGACTGTAGTGTCCAAAGAACGAGAGACCCCACTACAGCATACGTTCAAAACCGCCAAATTAATTGTTGCTAGTGGCTTGACGTCAATTCCTAATATACCTTCGCTACCGGGAAGGGATGGTTTTCTCGGTCAAGTTCTACACCAGGACGATTTCGGTTCGTCCAACGTCTTGACCTCACCAGAGGTCAAGAACATCACCGTTCTAGGTGGTGGAAAGTCATCGGCCGATATGGTGTACGAATCCGTCAAAGCTGGCAAAACTGTGTCTTGGGTCCTAAAAGCCACCGATACGGCTGGCCCTGGGTTTTTTCTCTCTCCAAAAGGAGTAGGCCCATACAAAAATGCATTTGAGATAGGCATGACTCGACTAGCTGCAACTTTTACACCTTCTATTATGAATGGGATAAATTGGTGGACAAGACTCCTTCATTGTTCTAAGTATGGCCCCAGACTAATAGCTGGCTTCTGGGAATCTGTCGACACGAAAGCTCGAACAGAGGCCAATTACCAACGAAAAGGCGTACAAAACTTTGACAAGTTATCCCCACACTCACCGTAAGCCCTGATTATCCAGTCCCAAATACTATATTGTCCTCGGTAATTGCTAAACCAAACAGGATATTCTGGCAAAATTGTACAGGTGGACTTCTTAACCACCCAGACTTCTTTGACACTATTGCAGACAACGTTCGCATTTATGTCGGGGATATTGAATGCCTTGACAAAGATGTACTTCGCCTGAAAAGCGGCGACCAGATACCTACCGATGGTCTACTTTGCGGCACGGGCTGGCAGCCTTCACTCCAGTTCTTCTCCGAAGAGCAGTGCAGGCAACTTGGTCTACCGCACCTAGTAGACGACGAGTCTCCAGATGAGAAAAGTCACTGGACGGCTCTCGAAACGGAAGCAGACGCCAAAGTTCTCGCTACCTTTCCGCAGCTTGAAACCCCTCCTCCCGTCTTCCTCAAGCCTATCACAAAGTCTCCCTACCGGCTATACCGGCATGTTGTTCCTTTGTGCGAATCAGGCAATGCAAGTAAAGATCGCTCTATTGTCTTTATTGGTCAAATCGGGGTAGGTAACTACTTCCCCGTTGTGGAGTGCCAATCAATTTGGACGACCGCCTATTTGGACGGAAAACTTGATTTGCCGAGTATAGAAGAGCAGGAAAAGGATGTAGCCCTATTCACAACGTGGTGTCGGCGTCGATACCTTAGTAACGGGATTCGGGGCAATACTATGACCTTTGAGCTTATCGGATACACGGATACCTTGTTAAGAGACCTTGATCTCCGCAGTAACCGCAAAGGCTGGTTCAAAGATATTTTCTTCTCCGTCTGGGCTAGGGACTTTGGGAGCTTGAAAGCAGAGTTCATGGAGAAGTATGGGTACAATGAGATCGATAAATAGATATGTCAACATATCTAGGTGAACGAGAACTGCATAGAGAAACTTGACTTCTTATTAAGGTATCCTACACATACAACATTACTTTTCGAGATAAAGTATTTAGAGTGAAGTCTGTATTTGGCCCTGTTTTAATCATTAGTGTCGTGCGGAGTACGTACTGATACCGCCCCACGGCAGATCATCTTATATATTACGTATAGACTTATCTACTTAGTGTATAAGGGGAATAGTTCAACGCTCACATTTCAAGTAGATAAAGTAAAACACATACGCCGAGAAATCAAAGTATAGAAAAGAATACTGTTAGAGTTCACTAGGATAGAAAACTAGCGTCTACATAGCTGCTCATCGACACAGCTGTCGTAGCCAGATGATGACTGGTGCTGTCTGCATAATATTTAAAATAAACTCCTCCGTACCAGGTTTCAGTGATAACATCAATTGATATTTCGCAACTCAACCGCTGAAAGAGAGTCGACACCGTAAACAGTCGTTGGCTTAAATCGGTTCACGTCTTCCTCTGCGATCGGGAAGATTTCCACTAGTTTCTTGCGGATGATCTCCGTGAGTAATAAGGGTGTGCATGTAGTGTTACACTTTGTTATGACTGAAACAGGTACTTTGGCTCAAGGCTAGGGTTGTCAGATATAGTTCTAGATGATATCTACCAGAAACCACTATTATAACCTCGGTTGAAGGAATAGGAAATTACTGGTTAGGAATAATATTCATTTCCAGGGATGGTAAATTATTATGAAGAGATGTTGAGATATTAAAAATAGAGGTGGCTGCCACTATTCCCAGCAACAAAGACTCAACCTGCAATATTTAGGTACATCCTAATGTATCGCTGTACATGAGCCTAAATAGAGAAACACAAATAAAATATACCCTAGAAAGTAGGATCAAGTTGATACCACCTTGGCAGTTGGGCTAGACTCAGTCGTCTGCCACCTTCCAAATGGCACTCCTATGTTGCCCTGCAGGATGGCTATCTATCAAGTGAACAACCAATAAGTCGCCCTCTTGAAGTCTCCCTTCACACATGCTTTGGATGGAACCCCATTCGTCTATCTCAGCATGCATTGCAAGTAGTAAGTAAGTATCTGACTCATGCTGAGTAGTTCGGACAACGTGAACAGGAACATCCTTTGATATGATGTCCTCAAGAGATAGATCACTTTTCAATATCTGGATATAGGCTGTAAAGATAGACCACTTGCTGGAGTGGCCTATTTTGTATTCGTTTCCCTTGTGTTTTAGTATCAGCCAGAGGGAAGGCTTTGATGACGCGATACCTTGAATTTGACCGTATCGAACTTCAGCAAGTTCAAGGTCTATATTGTTGATCAAGTCGCTCTTTCCTTCGTTTACTCGCCAGCAGAAATCAGCCGGATAATCACCGAAATGTGTATATTTCTCAGTTATGTTTCGTACAAAGTTCAGCTTGCGCAAGTCCGCAGCTACATTGCCCTCCCATTGTTTGTCAAGAACTTGCCAAATTTCAGGAGACACGCCGTGCGGTATAGCAAATTTCTCACGAGCGGTCGGGTTGGTAGTGGGGGGCACTTTGCCAGACATGGTGAATAGATTATTATCTAGGTATATATTGATCGAGAGGTATAGGAGGTAAGAATTATCTGTGGGCGTACATATAAGGATTGTAGCGAGATCAGAAGTGCAGGCATAGGATTTTGGTGACTTTAATACCCATGAAAGAGTCATATTCGAATCACTGGCTGTGGGAGTCATGTTTGCATTAACTGGATTGTGTGACATACCTACATATGTAGTCACTTTGTGATTCATGAATGCTTAAATCATATATACATCGTCGTCTAAGCGTCGGCTCCGTCTGATTGCTGTTATCTAATATTTTGATGGCAATCAGTGAGTGAATGTACTCTTAACAATGGGATACCGAGTACCAAAGTCACGATTAAAAATAATAAAGAGCCAATGTCTTTTTGAATAGACATCCTTATAGCAGGGGAAAGTTGATCAAAGAAACCTTCTACTACCACTACTAATGAATTCCGGGGAGGTTTGCTCTGAGTGGCCATAAGCTCGAGAGCATAGTCTATGCATAATTTAGACGTGCGGTGGTATTATAGTAGCATAGGTTGGTGATATATTATTTTCATGTATTATTCTTATCAACTGCTCTATTTTAGGATGGCTAATCCATATTCAAATATAGTCTAATCTTAGTCCTAAGAATATATCTTAACTATAAAAGGGCTATCTATAATAGTATGTAAATTAAGAAATATAGATAAGGGTACTATATAGAGATTAATAGATTCTAATAATATAATTGTAATCTAATAATCACATCGGCTTCATTCTTTTTCCACTTCAGGTAACCAGTCAACCATGCCGCAATGTATCGAAATACAAAAATTCTCGAAAATCCATATTCTGCAAAGTTTGTATATTGTGTATGTTATCTTTAGCTGTTACTCTCACCTATCTCAACTTGGGTTGACTTTATCTCGACTTGTTATCTTTCTCCTTTCTTCGTTTTGTCTTTAATATCTGCCCTTTTATCAACCCACTTCCTTCTCTCAGCAAGGGTAAAACTAACGTCATTGAAATCCCCTGGTGACTGGAATTTCACCAACTCTGGAGAATTGGTGTATACGACGACAAACCGTCGAGGAACATTAGCGACAGCAATCTGCTCCCACGACATTCCCGATAGCCAATCAAATACTGAAATGTACATTATTGGTTCTCGCCATTCTCTTTCATTCTGGTACAGTTATTGTTCAAATGTCTCCCCGTTATCTAATGTCCCCTTGGCCTTGATGGCTAAGCGTGACGACGGGTCTGTGGCGAAGGCCGTGGTGGTAAAGGCGTTGGATGACGAGTTCCAGGAGGGCTGAGCTCTCAGATTTTGACCAATCCCGCTCTATAAATCAGTTAACATTATAAAGCTTTAAAAACACATATAAATGCCGTCTACGCATATTGATATAAATCGCTCTGCTGCGAACTGCCTATACTGAACGGAGTACTGCGGGGCGTTTGGGGATCCGCCCGACCCACAAGGCCAAAACGGCCAGCATTCATCGATTCATCCCCAGAGCCCGCTTATATCCAACCAATTACGTCACTTTTGGGAGCCTGAGGCCGAAATGACACGTATAGATCGCCTACAGGAAGACTTACCAGCCCGATAGAAATCACTCTGCAGCAAACTGCCTCCATATAACCCCACTTAAACAAGAGGTTGATTATGAAGAAAATTAATGTATCGCGAAATTACTTTGATTTACTAATTCTACCAGTCTCTAGTTAGTAGAGGAAGTGTCTCTATCAAAGTTGGGTGTGTCTTTAGCTAACTTATCAAGGACACAAAAGGCACGAACGGGAGACTCCAGGGAAGAAATGAGTTTCTTTTTCAAAAAAAGAGAGGGTATTATCGTAAGCCTTGATAGTATAGCGGTTAGTACGTCAGTCTCATATCATCTCAACAGTTGGTTATCTGATAACCAGGGTTCGATTCCCTGTCAGGGCATTCTTTTAAAAAATATATAATTTTTTGTCTGATTTTAAAACTTATTGACTTCACTGTTAGAATTGATGTGCCTAATACCCTATTAGAGGCAAATATACAGAGATGAAGTGAAGAATAACCCAGTAATCTACAAACACACACAATTCAAAGTTAATAATGCTTCAGTAAGATTATCAATAAAGATAAATGGATATAACCTATAGTTCATGTAAAAGTACCATCTTTGAATGTGAACACTCATCCTAGCAAGTTGACATTGCATAAACTTGACTTCTAAGCTCCTTTTGATATGAGACTATGACTAACTAGTGGTCCTAGAAGAGCGCAAACCCTAAACAATCCTCCTAATAAATCAGTAAGAAATCAGCCACAACAATAATAGCAACCATAGTAGGAGAAGAAGTGAAGATACGAGCCTCTCCTAGCCTAACTATGGCACGACGGACGACGAAAGGAGTCGAAGTCGTCGCAGCGCTACATATCGCAGACTCAACTATTGAGTAGACTCACAGCAGGAGGTTAGCAGGTAGCTGATCCGTACCAGCCTATATCATCGACCGCAGAGAAAGAGTATCGGTGATATGAGGGATGGCGATAAAGATGAATGCAGAATGTGGCTACCATCAGCAATATCACGATCGCCACCAGGTGAATACCTTCGAGGTATTCGGCATCCTGTGGCTGGGCATTATCACCTATGGGAATTTCATTACACGGGTTTGCTTTCAACAGTAACGATTTCCTGCAAATCCGTTGAACTCATGTCCGTCATGTTGGTGACTTAGTTGGAAGATATTCAGGGCTAGGGAATCCGACGGGGTTGAGCAAGAAGTTTCTTTCGTTACCCATGTGGGTGCCAATCAAAATGAAGGAAAGAAAAATTAATTAAAATCGTCGTAAAGAAAGAAAAGAGAAAGCGCGTCGAGTGCGACAAATAACACTGAATGGTTGGTTGATTGAGGATGCAACTCCATCGGAAAATTTATATATCTGAGTTTTTTGCCCGGCATCAGCTGTCACACATCCACAACCTATTCGCTGCACGACTGCCACATAGAAGAAAGTCAATTGATTGATTAATCTTCCTACTAAGTACCACCTTCACAGTTCTATAAGGGTATCATCCCTCCAGAACAATATTTCTCACCACATTCCCCACATCTCCTCAAACAGCTAAAACCACAACCCCCATACACAAGACTAAAAGGAATGGCTGTGATTCCTACCATCAATATCAGCGCCTAGCTCTCGCCCACCTCTACACTAATTCCTGCGACGCAGTCGTAGCGGAAATGCGCTCCGCCTGCACAACTTATGGATTCTTCCAACTCAAAGGCCACCGACCTCCAAAACGAAGGCTTCGCCTGCGCCGAACGGCTCTTCTCTCTCCCGATAGCGCAGAAAACAGGATGTAACTATCGAAAAACCATCCTAAATGGCGAATAGAGGGTAAGGGACATTTCAGGGGCAGCGATTGGAAACTGATATAAGATATACTGGTCATCAACTACGGTGAAAAGCATCGGTATAGTGCGCCGTTCTTCAATAATGGGAACGGAGACATTGTGTTTGAGCGGATTGGTGGATTAGGGCCGAGGACTACTGTTAGTGAGCATATCAGAGGAAGTTGATGGCCTAGTTGGAAATGGAGGAGGGAAAAAGGTGCGGGCGGCGGTGACAGTTGTAGTTAGGTGGGTAGCTTGGAAGTTAGTTAATGATGTGAGTTTGGCTAGCTGGTTGATAGGTTTGTGTGTGCGGAATCATATAGTTAATTCAGGTAATAAACATAAGGTATCACGTCATCAAGCGTAAAAGCGACACGAGGCTGGTCGCATATGTAATTAATTCTTCCTCCATGTACATTCGTTTCTATGTTCAATGCAGTGCAGTTTGTTTCTAGGATAGGGTCTTGGTGTCTGCTTCTGAGATTGGCGCTGGCTCGCCAGGTGCTTCTCTGTCTTCTTCCGTCGACTCTTTCGATTCTGTCCGTTCAGCAGGGCCGTCAGTAGAGGTCTTTGATTTTTCGTCTTTCGGCGATGACTCGGTTGAATCATTCTCGGCCACTTTTGAATCGTTATTTGTGGATAATTTCTCGGTATTAAGTACCTCTGGCTTCCCATCTGGTTTCACCCCAGTCTTGCCATCGTCCTTATCATCCACGCCATCCTTGAACGGACTCTCTACCTGGCCCAACGGCGACTTCGGCAACGACGAGGGCAAATCATTTTGCACATCGAGACTATCCGCCCTACTAGGCGAAACTGAGTCACTACGATCCTTCTTACGAAGTACCGTACTCCACCTCTTCCTCCGACTCATGCTCCTCCCCAGCGTTGACGAACTGCTATCCTCGCTTTTCCGCTGCAGCGGTAGTGACTCGCGGCGGCCGCGGTCTAGTGCTTCTAATTTCTCGCTTACGCTCGGCAGGGTTTGCGTTGATGGGGATGTGAGAGAAGACGGGTCTGAGGCGGCTGATGTTGACGATGCGCTTCTCTTGTCTTGCCATTCCTTGCGTCGCTCGCTGGCCCATGTGCCCCATGAGCTGAAATACGCACCAGCCTTTTGGCCAGCGGCGTTGACGGTGGTCTGAGCCTGGCTTAAATCGACAGAGGGTCCACGACGGTTTGCGAACCAGGAAGAAGTCGCCGGTGTGGCTGCTAAAGTCGTCGTGGAGGCCGATGAGGTTGATGCCGTGGAAGAAGTTTTCTCCTCCGATGGGCGTTCAACAGCTCGTTCCTCGTTTCTTTTCCTTTGGGCTTCGCGTAGGGCTTCGATATCAGCCCAGAAACTGTTGAAAGCGCTGCTTACCTTCTTTTGGCCTGTTGCGAATGTTTTGTTTAGGGCTTCTCGGCCCTCGCGGACGCGTTCGTCGAGATGAAGCTCGGATACTTGCTGGGCCAGTCTTCGCTGAATATCTTCCACTGTAAGCCCACCAGCACAGGGGTGTCGAGGTTCTACGATAGAGAATAGTAGAGCGTCTGATGTTAATCGATGGAAAAGAGCATAATTAGGCGTCTCCTGCCACTGGGCAATAAATTCTGTATTAAATTCAATTGAGGGATCACCTTCGATATCGGCTGATTGCGCTTTATTTTTCGACTCATTAGTCCTCGAAGGATACGAAGGTCCGACATGTTGCCGATGGTTCATGCATGACAATAGAGCAAGTAAATATTCCTCAAACTGCAGGCGGATGAATTCTTCTGAGCCCACGTATCCGTGTGTTTTTGGCTGTCCTGGGTGCGATTCGTCCCAGGTTTCATTAATGATTTGTACGAGGAAATCGATCCATCGTCTGTCGGCTGCAGTCAATGCTAGAGCTGTCCGTAATGAAGGCGAGGTCACGTTGACCGTTCCTTCGTCGAGCTATTCACATCTCAGCTCGAGCATTCACACAAAATAGCAAGCCAGACGTACATTAATTAATATATCGCTATAGCGATCTTTTTGCTGAAGAAGCAAAGAGTTAGTCGACCCGACCACGTACGATTTAGTCCCATGATCAGCTAGCAGATCCAGTTGCTGCAATGGCGTATAGGGCCCAAAAATGCTCCCCTGGATGGCGTCAGAATATCTTCAACAATCATCAATCTCCAAATTAGAAACTCACTTTACCAAAAATCTGTAGCGGCAAACCCATATATGCAAGCACTATGTCTCATTAGCTACAGCCACAAAAGGTATGAAACGTTCATACATGAACTCCGCTCACTCGTTTTGAGCGAGCTAGGCTTCTCAGCCTTTTCTGAGTATGAATCAAACGCCGGGTCGGCGCAATCTTGTAAATTATTGATCAAACCGGGTAAAAGAGAGAGCAAGGAAAACTGCATCATGCATAAACGCTCGCATCTGGAGCCAAAAAATAGCATCTATACTATTTAGCACGCTCCTTCAGACTGATAAATTCGCATACCTTTGGCTGCAAAAGTAGTCCTTTGAATAAAACCAGTGTTTGGGATTTAAACTGATGGGTCATTTCTCGTAATGACAAGCCTTTTTTTATTAGTTTGGAAGTGTGCAACAAACCCAAGATGTCTCACCGAGATAAGCGTCTTTCTCAGCCTCATCATTCTTCAACCCAGCAATCAAACTCTCGCGAAATTTCTATATTGATCAGAAACCATCCAGCCGAATCCCGCAAACAGTGCTAACATACCTTTAATATATCAATATCCGCAAAATCCCTGTAAACATCAATACCCCGTTCACAATTCCACTACAGTCACGAGATCATGCACATACCGCTGCTCAAACCACGCCAAGGTGACCATAGACAGCTTTTCTCTCAATGTACCGAAATGCTGCGGTCTATCCGTTACCACCACGACGGCCTTTTGGACCGTCGATCTCGTAACGTCCGGCGAGCGGTTAATCAATTCACTCGCAGAAATCTGCCTGGTACACGAGATCCCAAATAGAGATGTTGCGGGCTGCGTTGATGTGGCTTCGCGGCGGAGGGTGAAGTATGAGAAATCTTCGGTTGATCTGTTGTATAAAAACAAGGAGATGAGCATAGGTTGGTCTGGTTGGCAGCGGGAAGGAAGCATACGCATGTGCGCCGTCTGATAAGGCCATGAAGGGGAGAAGGGACCAGTCGTTTTCAACAGCCGGATTCGTACCGTCTTCGGCGAAGCATAGTTCTATCTCGGGACCTCTAGAAAGACGCAAAGAAAGACGAGTGGTTAGCACTAACCCCGCGTTCAACAACAAAGGGGAGTGAGAGACGAGAGGATTGATTGTAGTGAGATGCAGTGTCGACATAGAAAGGGGTAAGCGCGTTGCTTACCTCGCATGATGAAAGTCTATAACCAGGACAATGGGGTCCTGGTGTACAACGGAGTCTGCCATGGCTATATCGCACGATTTCGGGGGTTGCGACGAAAGAGAAAGAGCAGCGAGGTGTTTAAACAAGTCGCGTTTCCACCCAACCCCGACAACGCCCCATAAAGTTTGACAGGAAGAATCTGATATGTAGCCGGCGGCGGGCAAAGGTAATTAGATTGTAACCAAGAGCTAAGTTGAGTCGTGAGGGATTCCTGCCTGCCCTTGTGATTGTTGTTGATTCTTCATCTGATCAAATCAAGGTGTCCGGTGATTGGCTTGTGGGCAAAGGCGGTGTGCAACCAGGACTGATTATGCGGGGTTCGCCCGTGATAGTAATGATTCATCAGCACATAGATTGATTGTCAATTGCTATTCATGGATTATTTACAAGCTTGAGGGTCCTATAAGTCAATTCTAACATTGAATTTTTCATGTAATGCAAATGTTATCCGAATATGATCCTGTTCTAAGACCTGCGAATCCATATGAAGATCCTGGGCGTGATAGCCTGCCAATCGCCCAATCATCGATTGGCGCTGCAAAATACCCGTCTTTTTCTTGTATAAAGTCCCGATGGTTTTATATCACATGTAGACAAAAATTAAAATTGGAGATAACAAGTGACAGTGACAACGGCCATTCATGTACATGCCGCATGTCCGCAACACGGCGAAGGTGAAGAGCGCAGAAGAGCTAGACAAGATTAATATGCTGAACCATCCAGATGTAAATTAACACGGGCTCTAAATCCCTATACGCTCTGCAACACCTTCTCAAAAAACGTAATACGCGGGCTTCTTCCATCTACCAGACTTAGGGAGCAACTCCTTCCGCTTGTTGCAACGTCGCCTGCGCCACTTCGGAGCCTTGGTCAATGTTATGATAGTCTAGTATCTCCGAGTACCTGCAAACACGGGTAAGTAATAGCTATGTGACATGGTGGTATACGAGCCGTACATCATGATTTTCCAGGTGTCCACCGGTAGATCGGCATCGTTGAAAGACCAATCGAATTTCTCTTCGGCAACGGGTTCGTCGGTAGGATCGTGATAAGGTGCTAGATATTCGTGGGCCAGAGCATCACCGGCCCTGATGCGCTTCCTCGGATCAAAAACAAGCATGTTTTCGAGTAAATCCACGGCTGTAAAAGTTAGTATGCAATTCCCAAAAGGAACAATAAGAAATAAAGAGCGTACCCGCCGGGTCGGCAGTCTTAAACTTGCTAGCCAACGGTTGTCGCTCTCGCTTTGGTAATGATTGAACAAATCGCAGTGTCTGGTAATATCCTGTTAGCGTCATATTCAGTTCGTAGAAAAGGCCTCGCACATTTTCACTGCAGATTGTTTGAATCACATCGTCTGGGGGTGTCCCAAGAAGTTCAGTAATTATAGAGAACTGATTGACATGATCTTTGCCAGGGAACAATGGCTTCCCGTCCAGCATTTCTGCAAATATACATCCGGCACTCCAAATATCGACCTCGACGTCGTACTTTTGCCATGTGAGCATAATTTCCGGGGCACGGTAATATCTCGTCGACACATAGCCGGTCATCTGAGGGTCCTGAATTCGAGCCAATCCAAAATCGCAAATCTTCAAGTCGCAATTCTCGTTAATGAGAATATTGCTCGGTTTCAGGTCACGGTGGACGACACCGGCCGAATGGACGTATTTCAGTCCACGCTATGACTTGTGAGCAAACCATGACACCCTCGGAGCAGTGATGCATACCAAAATCTGATAAAGGAAGTACTGAATAAATTGTTTCTCGAGAGGGCGCGAAGTAAGAAGCCGATGCAAATCAGTTCCTAGGAGCTCGGTGACGAAGTAACTATCCAATAATCATTGAGCGGCTAGCCTAGCTGTGGTGACGACGGGTGCACATACATGTCCTCCAGCGGAGAAATAAAAATGTCGCTCAAGCTAATAACCTAGTTTGTGTGAGCTAGATAGCCGACTCATCATATATGAAAGCTACGCACATTTTCATGCCTCAAATGCTTGAGCAGCTTGAGCTCACGGTATGTGCGTTTCGAAAGCACTGGCGTGCTGAAAGGCTTCATGATCTTCTTCACCGCAACGGGTTGGCCGGTCAATTGATCCTTCGCAGAACTTTGCGATCCAGGCGGTCAGTTTCCTGGACTGTTTTGATTGCGCGACAAAAAAAAAAAAAGACATGTGCATACCAGACCAGACCAAAGGCGCCCATTCCCACGGGCTGGAGATCGGAGTATCTAGAGACGCAAAGCAAGCGTTAGCGACTAGCTCCTTCTCTTTCATCCATCTTCTCGACAGAGTCCTGGCTACCTACCTGCTGGTGATCTCAAAGGTCGTGCCAAAGATCTGGGCACGCACGAATTCCGCCATGATGGACGCGCAGACCAATGACTTTGATGTAGCGAGGGACACCACACACGCGCGCGCGAGAAGCGTACACGGATATGCGTTCGATGCGAAGAAATAAATTAATCGCGTTCTCGGCGGGGTGATCTTAGGAGGCAGAAGGCAGAGTGCAGTACAAGAGCAAGAGCAAATTGCAGTGCAACAGAGGTTGTGGGGAACAAGTGGCGTGGGTGCGTGTCCGTTCGGGCGATGGAACAGACAGGTTGTGGTTGGCGGGCCAGGGCCGGAATTGGCAGGTGTACTGAGTAGGACGAGCAACGCAATGGTTGGTGCGGATAAGGATGGCGAATTCAGGAATCAGCCGAATCCCAGGGATTGCAGCCTTCAGCAGAGACGAACAGCAGCAGACAAGCGACAGCAGACAGCAAACAGCCAGCAAAGAGACGACAGAGGGGAGACGAGGGGGAGAACAGGAAGAGACAAGAATGACGTTGTTGATGCGGCTAGACAGGGCCGCTGCTCGCTGACTGGCCGCCGCCGGGTCGAGACTGTTTTCCGGAATGACGCTATCGCTTCCTGCCTTCCCTGTTTCGTCGACTCTGCTACTGTGCAGGTTACATGAGTGGTTAGTCATCACTTACCCAATACCAGCGAGAATAGGTAAGAATATGTAAGAAAATGTAATATATAATAATAAAATACTTGGTCAGATAAGCATTGGCCAAACTACTGTAGATAGCCGACACCTACAGAGAGGGTGGCTTTGGCGACAGTAAATCCAATGTTACTGCAGGTGGCTGTCGGTGTGGTGTTGAGCGGGCCAATATGCATTTTTTATAGCAGCCCCAGATGTTGGTGATGTATGATATCATAACCTGCATCCTCATACTAAACATTAATGCACGTATTATTATTATTGAGCATCGAGCCCAGGCTGTTGCTATTTTAAGAGTAGCTTGTCATGGCCTCAGGCATTCCTCGCGAAGAACCGCGGCTGATGCCGGGATGCTAGATCTCTCGATTGACATCTGGACTATTGAATATTCTACCAATACTGTTCCAAGTTGTACAATCATTGCCGAGATTTGCGATCGAAATTCTTTGTCTACGCTGGATAACACTGGAGCTAGCTACATATCAGCCGTCTTGATGCGCAGGGAGTGAATAAAGACTGCAGACGCATGCCACGAGCCCGGGATATGTGTAAACTCAATTATTATTTTTATATTTATCAGTCCTTTTTTTATACGAGGGTGCGAATAGTGGCTCTGATTGGCACTCCGAAACGAAAACCCCAGCGGCGGTCATGTGACTGCCAACACTGTCCGCAGTCGGAGTTTGCACCATGCGTTTCACCTTTCAGTTATTTTTGGTGTCGTGTTTCAGCTTGCCGTCCAGTCGAAGAACAGAGAATAATAATGTTTAATGTCTACAGTCAGTTCTGACGACGAGGGCTATCCCCTGCTGATATCAGTCTTATAATAGCATCCAGCGGCCACTGAGCTTGCCAGAATGTGCGCCAACGCGGGTGCTGGTTGTTTCATTATTATTATTGGTAGCGGGGGCGGGCACTGGCCACTAGCCCCTGAGGTTCGCTTGTACGTGAAACTCCTAACTTGTTACCTGGTACTAGGTGGTAAGTGCTGAGGAGTAACTGAGGGCCAAGGCTGAAGGATTGTCAAGTCGCCGCCTGGGTCCGCCTCACAGACCAAGCGATCGACATGGGCTGAAGGCTGTCACGACGATGATTGAGCAGGCCATCTGACACGCTGCAGCCGAGCTTGCGTATCAGGGATCTCGCAGATTGAGACTCGTTCAGGCTCGGATGATCTCGTCATCACAGACCAGCAGCCATGGCGGTTGCCATTGCCACGGAGGAATGGCCAAATAGTGATACAGCACGGGGTAAGAGGTAGTTAAGAACGGATAGTAACGACGTACTAGACAGAAGGAGTATGTCGGAGGACGCCATGACCAGGCAGGGCGACGCTGACTGGCTGGGCGCCTCCGTTACCCGCCGCCCACGTGAAGCGGTGACCCCTCCACAGCTGTGCAGTGCGGTAGTACAGTACCACTCGAGTCAGGATGATTGCGATTTTCGTCTGCAAATACCGTGAAGATCACTAAATTATGGTTTATCCTGTTTATCACGGTTATCACGGTAGATACATATGCATATGTGTATATATATCTATCGTCGACTATCCTGTTATGGTCCTTACATGCACATCATAAGCCCTGTTTGGGCCCGCCACTAGCTGCTAGCTGGTAGCTAGCAGCCATATCACACAATAGTGCATGGCAAGAACTCCCCTATTATTGGAATTGGAATTGGAATTGCATGGAATCAACCGAAAGCAAGACGATCGGGGGATATGATATGATCATGTCACTGATATATTATATACATCACGGAGATATACATGATAATAGGCAGTGCTCGGCAAGGCAGATTCGATCTTCGCAGTGTCGATCGACCACTGGCTGCCTTTTGCGGGAAGCGCCCACAGCGCTGCCGTGTTGTTCCTCTGACTTGTGTTGAACATGCTGCGCTGGGGGGTTATTTGCATACGATAATAGACACGATATCATATATCATGTATCATATATAATCAATAGTAAATAGTAATAGTATATAATATTTGGCATGTAGTATTTGGTACAGAGACAAAGATGAGCGAGGCATGACTTGCAGGCTGGCACGCCACGAAACGCGTTAGGCCCCTTTCGGCGGAGGGGCTGCCAGCCTGCCACACTCCGGGCTCCCGTGTCGCTCCTCCCCCCCAAAAAGACGGCCGCTACTACCACCTCTTGTTTCCTGCATCCACTCTGTGCCCTACACTCCCTAGTACCACCTACCACCTCACTACCCCGTCCCGTTGGTCTTTAACTTCGACTGAAACCTCTCTCTCTCTCTCCTCCATGCCTGCTCTTGCTCCGGCAGTGGCATTCCCATTCCGCCTCCCATCCCCATCCAGTCCCTGCAGCACGAGTTAACCGCCGTCGACGCCGACACGCCGACACCTCGACCTATCGGCCCATCGACCCATCCTGTCGAACGGACCTCCCGCCCGCCATAGCCACCTTCGCTCTCAGCTGGGTCAGCTCGACGTGATTCTGACCTCCCCTAACAACCACAACCGCAGAACTCGATCCATCGAATAATCCCAGCCTTTTCTCACCTTTCGAGACGAGAAAATATCCCCTGTCTGTCGCGTTCACCAGCACAATTCGGTACCCTCAGTCGGAGTTTGCTAGGTTGAGACGGTCGGCTATTGCCCATCCACCGTCAACTCCAACGGCTGGCGAGCGAGTGAGCTCCACAGCCAGCCCGCGAACTGTGCCAGCATTATACATACATCTCAGTCGTACATACGTACATACGCCCATATCATCGAAAATTTATTTCCTGCGAGCCTTTGCGGCGGCGTTGGATCAGGCATTCGCCGGTGGATTCCCGCCTTGATAGCGAACACCCCTAGCTCGGGTAGGACAGCTCGCTCCAAGTTGCTCGAATAATTCCCAGTCGGCCGTTTGCGCTGAGATAAAGGTGTTGAACGAGTGTTGAGCGCACATCACACAGGCAACATGGGTGGCTGTGTGAGCTCCGAGACCAATGCGGATCTCGAACAGAAAAAGCGAAGCCAGGCAATCGACAGAAAGCTAGAGGAAGACTCCCGGCGACTAAGGCGAGAATGCAAGATCTTGCTGCTGGGTGCGTGTTAAATATGCAATCCTACTGCTGCAGAAGACTAACTGGCGATGCAGGCTCCGGTGAAAGCGGAAAATCAACCATCGTGAAGCAAATGAAAATTATCCATCAAAATGGATACAGTGTGGAAGAGCTCGCTTTATACCGCTTGACCGTGTATAAGAATCTTCTCGATTGCGCCAAGGCCTTGATCCAAGCATACCATCACTTCGAAGTAGAGCCGACCAGCCAAAGAGTACGAGATTTCCTCACATTTATCACAGAATACAACATAGACCCGGATCCGAATATCCCCCTAGACCCGAAGGTCGGAGATGCAGTGACATATATTTGGAACGACCCATGCACAGCAAGCGTTTTAGAACACCAGAGTGAATTTTATCTCATGGATTCTGCTCCATAGTGAGGCTGCCTCCTAGTTGTGCTGGAGTGAAACTAACCGCTATCATCAGTTTCTTTGAACATGCGAAGCGAATAGCAGCCCCGGATTACATTCCCAACGAAGCAGACGTGCTCCGTGCTCGAACAAAAACGACTGGTATCTATGAAACTCGATTTACCATGGGCCAGCTCAGTATACAGTATGCCATGTCTAGTTTATTCAAAAGGGCTCTTCCTAACCTATTTTAGTATGTTTGATGTTGGCGGCCAACGCAGCGAACGGAAAAAGTGGATTCATTGCTTTGAAAATGTCACATCCATCATCTTCTGTGTCGCTTTAAGTGAATACGACCAAGTTCTGTTGGAAGAAAGCAACCAGGTAGGCTTTTCTAACCAGTGGTACACCAGCCAGTACTGACATCCGATAGAACCGTATGATGGAAAGTTTGGTGCTTTTCGACTCGGTCGTCAATTCTCGATGGTTTATGCGCACGAGTATTATCCTCTTCCTCAACAAGGTCGATCTGTTCCGTCAAAAGCTCGGCCGATCGCCATTGAGCAATTATTTCCCCGACTACTCTGGAGGCAATGACGTTAACCGAGCCGCGAAATATCTTCTCTGGAGGTTCAACCAGGTCAACCGTGCTCATCTCAACCTATATCCTCAGTAAGACACACTTCAAGAGAAAATGGTCGCCATGCTAACACTCTCTAGTCTGACCCAAGCCACCGATACCACCAATATTCGCCTCGTTTTCGCCGCCGTCAAAGAGACCATTTTGCAAAATGCTTTGAAAGATTCAGGAATTCTTTAATTATTCCTCACCTCCCCTAAGTGCGTCTTTGGAAGACCACCACGAAACCATTTACCTCCACGCAATATCTACGACTCAACTGTTCCTATTCCTACATTGCTATATACTTCTTCGAGTTCCACCTACGGGTTTCAGGGCGTTTTGGCGGGGTTTTGTCTATATTTGTCGATTTGGCGCAGTGATATGGCATCTACCCGGTCTTGCAGAAACATGGTCTTTCCGCGACATACAAGTCCTTATGTCTTATTTATTCATCGTTAAGCCTGTTCCTTCCGGCGTTCTCTTCTTGCGGCAAAAGCTACTGCATGGGTCTCCTTTTTGCTGGTTTGACTTGACGCCGCACCCTCTTCGGGCTAGGAGGCTAGTTGTGCCTCGGCTTTTGCGCATATGATACTACTTTAGTTATGATGCTCCTTATCTTCCTTCTTTTCCCCTTTTTCTCTGCTAGTTTACATTAGCGTTTCGTGAGCATGCGACGGACGAATTTTTCTCCAAACATTGACATTTCTTTCCTCATCCCGTCACGGAGAGCCGGCTTGCGGGCCTTGAGCGATATTTCATAATCAAGTTGTTGATATCCATCGATTTCTCTAGATTGTAGAGCTGCATTATATTCTGGATGGCGCATAAGAGAATTTTATCTTCTGTTCCATCTACAGCATTGAAATCTCCAGTCAACTGGTGATGTCAACGGCTTTACAATCTTAAGCATTAAAGAGTAAAGACCGCGAGCTAGTCTCCACCGACCCACCAGATCAGCGCCAGCTACCTGGGAGTACCAGAGCAGACAAGATGCTCAGTTGACTTACTCCAAGCTGAAGCCGCGAACATACAGATGTACAGGTGTGATATTACCAACCCTACTACTAGTAGCCATCGCAATCGCTGAAAACAGCCCAGCCCGGCACGCAGGCAGTCAAGAACGCTGAGACAGTGCCCGCGGCCCCGCACGGCGCTCGAGCGGCACCATCCAACAAGATCTAGACCAGCTCTGCGCCTGCCTTGTATTCTGCCCTGGCCAGTGTGTATAATGCAACACTTAAGACATCAGTTGATGTCCTACTCTTTTCCCCTCATTCAAACCCCACCATGGCCTAACATCCTACTCCATCATCCCAACTACAACCGTGCGTTGACTGACATATACTTACTCCATTACATACGCCTTGATTGCTTCCTGCAGCTTATCCTCCTCATTGCCTTTGTAGCCTGTGGATCATATCCCGAATTGGTCGGCCACGAGATCAATTGGCACTGTCCGCTTTACCTTTTGCTCTCCAGTTGGGAAGACGTGTACGTGTACCACCTGCCCTCGCAACTTTTATATTTAAAGTAGAGCAGCAAGCTTCCATTTCTCATTTCTTGTCTAACAGCGATTGAGACCTAGCCATTGAAAGCGCTAGTATTGAAGGAATAAAGTTATATATTTACGAATCGAAATGTCTGCAAAACCACTCGCCCGTGAACGAAAGCCGTCTATTGGTGTTCCTGTCGCCGAGTTGCTTCCCGTTGGCCCAGGCTTCAGTCGTCCAAAACACAAACGAACTTTCACTGGGTTTGGCCCGTCGGAGATTAAGGCTGTGGAAGCTACTATTCCGGAGAGATTGAGGGAGACGTGAGTGATTCGTTATGTTGAGGGATAGTGATGGGTGTGCTAATAATGTGTGTATAGATGGAGAAAATATGTATAGACTTTCCCATTCTACCGGCGTGTTTGCTTTGGATTTGGTTCAATGAGCTGACTGTATCTTAGTCGGCGAATGGGTTTGAGGACAAGGGGGGATTCGAGGTACATGCATTCAAAGAGTGCTGCTGATGGAGTAGTACTGATAAGTACAGCGTGAATTCATCCGCCATGTCGAGACGACTCTAGCCCGTTCGCTGTACAATTGTGATGAGTTGTAAGTTCATCTTATACTGTTAATGGATTTATTCTCAAATTCAACAGGGCAGCCTACGCGGGTACCGCTCTGGCCTTCCGTGATAAGATGATTATCGAGTGGAACAAAACACAGCAGCGTCAGACGTTTGCGGACCAGAAGCGTGTATATTGTAAGATACATCTGACATTCGGAAGGACCAAGTCTAACAGTGTTTTCAAGATCTATCGCTTGAGTTTCTCATGGGAAGAGCTCTTGACAATGCTATGTTGAATATCGATAAGAAGGATGCTGCGAGAGGTATGCTCTCTTTACCCCCCTTAGAACGGCCAGATTAATGAGTATATAGACGGCCTTGGAGAACTGGGCTTCCGGATCGAAGATGTCATCAGCCAAGAGCATGACGCTGCTCTGGGAAATGGAGGCTTAGGACGTCTGGCTGCTTGTCTTCTCGACAGTATGGCTACATTGGACTATCCAGCATGGGGCTACGGGCTTCGCTACCGCTATGGCATATTCAAGCAGGAGATAATTGACGGATATCAGGTCGAGATTCCCGATTATTGGCTTGACTTCAACCCCTGGGAGTTTCCACGACACGATGTTACCGTTGGCATTCAGTTCTATGGCCATTCTGAGAAACATGAAGATGAAAATGGCAAGGTCAAGCACGTCTGGAGTGGCGGAGAGATTGTTCAAGCGGTGGCATACGATGTGCCCATTCCTGGATATGGGACTAAAACGACGAATAACTTACGTCTTTGGTCTAGTAAAGCCAGCAGCGGCGAATTCGATTTTCAAAAATTCAATGCCGGTGACTATGAAAGTGCAGTGTCGGATCAGCAACGAGCGGAGACTATCTCTGCTGTACTATACCCGAATGATAATTTAGACCGTGGCAAAGAGCTTCGTTTGAAACAGCAATATTTCTGGTGTGCTGCTTCTCTTTGGGACATTGTGCGAAGATTCAAAAAGTCCAAGCGCGCTTGGTCCGAGTTTCCGGACCAAGTTGCGATTCAGTTAAACGATACCCATCCTACCCTCGCCATCGTCGAGCTTCAGCGTATCCTGGTTGATCAGGAAGACTTGGAATGGGATGAGGCTTGGCAGATTGTTGTCAATACATTCGGATATACCAATCACACCGTTCTACCGGAAGCGCTGGAGAAGTGGTCGGTTCCGCTCCTGCAGCATTTGTTGCCACGACACCTGGAAATCATCTATGATATCAACCTGTTCTTCTTACAACATGTGGAAGAGAAATTTCCTGGTGACTGGGAACTCCTTTCTAGGGTTTCTGTGATAGAAGAATCGCAACCCAAGATGGTGCGAATGGCGTACCTAGCCATCATCGGGTCTCACAAGGTCAATGGTGTAGCCGAACTACACTCCGACTTGATCAAAACGACTATCTTCAAGGACTTTGTCAAAATATATGGTTCAGACAAGTTTACCAATGTGACCAATGGAATCACACCCCGACGATGGCTTCATCAGGCGAACCCTCGCCTGTCCAGTTTGATAGCGTCAAAGCTAGGTGGCTATAATTTCTTGATCGACTTGACTCTTCTCGACGGTATTGAAAGCTATGCAAACGACCCTGACTTCCGTAGAGAATGGACAGAGATCAAGACTGCGAACAAAGAACGTCTTGCCAAGTACATCAAGGAAACGACCGGGTACAGCGTTTCGCCAACTTCGCTCTTCGATATCCAAGTCAAACGTATCCACGAATACAAGCGACAGCAGCTGAACATTTTCGGCGTCATTCACCGATATCTGAAGATCAAATCAATGACCCCCCAAGAACGCAAGAAGGTTGTTCCTCGCGTTTCAATATTTGGCGGCAAAGCTGCGCCGGGGTACTGGATGGCCAAGACCATCATCCATCTGATCAATGGCGTGGCTGCAGTCGTCAACAAGGATGCTGAAATCGGTGATCTCCTCAAGGTCATCTTCATTGAAGACTATAACGTGAGCAAGGCGGAAATTCTCGTCCCGGCGTCCGATATCAGCGAACATATATCAACCGCCGGTACTGAAGCCAGTGGAACCAGCAACATGAAATTTGTCCTGAACGGGGGCTTAATCATCGGAACTTGCGACGGCGCCAATGTAAGTCACCCTAACCTATCAAAATTAACATCAAACTAAAACAAAAAACCACCCAGATCGAAATCACCCGAGAAATCTCCGAATCCAACATCTTCCTCTTCGGCAACCTGGCCGAAGACGTCGACAGCCTCCGCCACAAACACCTCTACTCGGGCTTCACACTAGACGAACACCTCCACAAAGTCTTTGAGGCCATCCGCGCATCCGCCTTCGGCCCAGCCTCCGCCTTCGAGCCCCTTGTCGCGTCCATCACCGACCACGGCGACTACTACCTCGTCTCCGACGACTTTAGCTCCTACATCCAGACCCAAGAAGCCATCGACGAGGAGTTCACGAAGCAGGACGAATGGGTCGTCAAATCGATCACGAGTGTCGCCCGTATGGGGTTTTTTTCGACCGATCGTGTGGTTGGTGAGTATGCCGATGAGATTTGGAACGTTGAGTCGTTGGATGTTGAGTAGCCTTCTTATCTATATGGAAGGATACTTGGTTGGTTTCTAGGTAGTTGTCTTTCTTTTGTATGCTCGTTAAATTGTGGATTGGATTTGGATATCCATTGATCTATTTTTATTCTAGACAGTTTAGATGAATATAACCCTGACACTGTCCATCAACTTACTACATATGATGAACCTTGAATGTAAATCTACACCGGACTTGCAATATTTACATGCATTGAGTTATATAACCGTCAATTTACGCTTCAAATGTTATCGATACTTTTTCGTATTTGATTCATTCATGTTCTCAGTGCTTGCTTGCTGGCTTACGTTAAAGAGAGATTGAGGTATGCAATTCAAACCAGTTGACCCATCCATCCATTGATGTCGTCCATACCATGGACACCCCACGACCGTAACCCATACCATCCATCCGAACCTGATCGTATAAAAAGGTGAGGAGTATTTTTCAACAGCTATAGAAAAATCAAAAAAAAGGAGATAGAAGCGAAAGCAACGCTGGATGAAGATGTAGATGAAGAAGGGATGTTTGATGATTATGCTATGTAGGCTAGTTCGTCATTGTCTAATCGTTCAATATAGTCCTTTTCCATCAGCGCCTCGATGTTTTTCTTGATATCAGGCACTTTGGGCGGAAAACGGGCTTTGACTTGTTGGATGACTTCTTGTACAAGTTGGACGTGTTTCATGGTCTTGCGCGATTTCATGATGCGCACGATGGCGGACTGAAAATGTTAGTTTAGAACATAACGGGTTAGGTGGGTATGGATTACCTGAAGGAGAAGTTTTCGGTCCTCTTCAATCGTCTTGTGTGTGTCATCGGCTTCGTTCTTTTGCTCGGATTTGATCTGCAGGTTGAGGTTCACCTTGACCTTCTTGTGTTTGAAGTTGTGGTTTAGTGTGAATGACACGCCCGGGGCAGGTTTCGCGCCATCTGGACTGGCAAGCAGAACCTTTGCTTTCAGTAATAGACCCATGTTCGGCTCTAGAATCTCGGGTAATAATTTGGTCGCTTTTTGGATTTCGTCATATTCAAGAGAGTCGTGCTCGTTGTAGAGGAGTAGAATGCCCATTTGATAGGTCGACACCTGGAATGTATAGGGGACTTTGGTGTTCTTGATGTAATTAGCCTTCATTTCTCCCTTGCACAGTTGCCATAGCCATGTTAATTTACGTCCACTGTGCTTGTCAAAGTAGAAGTGCTGAAATCGCTCCGCAGTCTTGACGATTTCCGTTGGTGGTATGAATTCCGTCGACGGCGGGTTGAGAGGCCAGAAGCCCGTACCCAAGATTTGAAAGTGAGGGTCGACCATCTTTCGCCGATCTTCATCATCGAGAATCTTCTCTTGCCAATCACGGTAGCTGGCGTTGAGATCCTTGGAGATCTGAATATCCTGGAACATGCGTTGCAATTTGTTTGTATATTCGAAACCACAGGCTTCTTTCAATTTGCTAATCATGCTGGTCTCTGCATCATCAGAAACAGAGCTGACGTGAACAAGACGCTTGGCAAGCATTTTGGAGTAGAATTTTTGGAAAACATCTTTGTCTTCGATATATTTGAAAACCGTCATGATCTGTGTAAGCATCTCTTCCAGTTCCGACTCCTCCGTGGCCTTCGACCCCTTCTTGAGTAATGAGTCCGTATATCGTGCCAGCAATTCTGGAGATTTGGAGGAGCTGGTCTTGCAGATGGAGTTTCGATTGACAAATTCACGACAGGCATTGTCCAAGGAACGCACAAACTCGGATTCACCTGCAAATGCAGCATTGACCAACATTTGATATCTCGAGTGGACTTGCAGAAGAGCATCCACGTACAGTTTAGGCTCGAAATTATCACCATCTGCACCAACCTTGAGCACTGCGGCAAGACCTGCATCCCGCACATGTTTCTCAAATTTGGAGCGCAACGGGTCGAGGCCATCTTTGATACGTGATAGCAGTCGGTACATGCGAGCCAAATCCTCTTGTCGATCGTTATCAAGGAGGACTTGAAATTCATCACGCAAGAGGGGAGAGTGGGCAGTGACCAGCACATCCAAACATGTCTCTGTTAGGCGCTTTGTGATATCTGTATGTAGATAAAGTCCGACACGGGCCTTTTCTTCATCCAACCGAGACTCCGCCTTCTTCATGTATTCCACAACACTGTTCTCTGCCACGAACTGTCGAGACTCGTTTTCGTAGTAGACACGAGTAGCGTCGATAAAAGGTTTTTCAAAGAATTGTCGATAGACTTCTAGTGTCGATTTGGTGCTGTCGTTCTCGTCCAGACCCAGCGACACGAACGAATCTACAATGCTCTTAATTTGTGATTGCTCGATTGTGTCGCCGTTTCGCTGTTTCTCCACCAGGTTGAGAACCGCAGACATCACTTTCTCCTGCACATTTTTAAAGAAATCTTCTCGCCACTTCACGAGATGAAGTGTATAGACATCGTAGATATTCTTCTTTCCTTCGTCGATTTCTCGCCTGACCCAGTGACGATTTAGGTAGCGGAAAAGATGGTTGATATATTTGGCGGCGGTGGTGTATCGATCCCATTCCCGGATATAAAATCCTAGCAAGGCTTCTTCGGTATGGGTCTCAGAAGCTTCAAACACGTGGTGCAGGTGTTTAGACAAATATTGCCCCAGCAGGTTGTAGAGCTCTTCGCCGAGAAGGTGTGCTAAAATAGATAGTATTAGCTTGCAGTGGAAGGAGAGTATGGGTGCGCGAAACGAACCTCCTCTGTGAGCCTGAAGACCGCCGGAATGCCCAGCTGCCTTTTGTGATGTGCAGAAATCGTGAACGGCGCTAGAACAGGTTAGCTTATTCGACGGCTCTGTATTCGCTGGGAACTCACGTGTAAAGCGCCATATACTAGTAGACAAGATCAGCTATAAATCCTGCTTGTATCTCTATTTGGAGGTTACTCACTGTTTTCATATCAACTCCTTCCTCCAACTTAAGCATCACACCGTTGATGCCCTGCTCCAAAAACGACCATCTGCAAAACTATAGTCAGTCGTGATTCCGGGCCACCCAGGTTCCTTGTATGAAACTCACGTATCCTGGATGTCATCTTTTTGAGGAGGCATCGTTGGAGGCATGGTTGCCCTGGTTTTTCGAATTCGACGCGAGCGGCGGAGGGGAACGGCAGGAGCTGCTGGGCCTGGGGCAGTTAGATTCATGGTGGTTATTAAGAATGAGTAATCTCAGCGGGAGGTTCAGTATATGAAGAAAAAGAAAGAACAATGAAACCAGAGGCAACAGCAAAGATTTGAAGACGATACTGATAAGCCCACACAACGATCTCGAGACAAAAAAGTAAAAGAACAAAGTAACAGAGGAGAGGTTGTCTTCTGGGTAGTGCCGTAAGCTACCTGGAAGCGCAAACTTTGTCGTTGTCATCCGAACGTTTAGGCGGTGGGTTGGTGGGCAAGTAACCATGGAGAGAGCACAGCTGACGCCATGTTTCGACCATACATTTTGGGGAAAGGGAAATAAATACTGGTAGGATCCGGTAGAGCCGTAGATATAAAAAGCAGTCAAAAGAACAGGGCGATGTTGTGTCGAATAGGACTTACCGTACAATCAAATCAACGCAGCTGTAGCAAAACAGTGGTTCAGAGGATTGAGCAGTTGACACGGCGCACAAAGAGCAGCGCCAAGGGACACAGTCTATGGAAGGAGGAGGGTCAGGAGATGCCGCAGAACAAAAGCGCAGGAACAGGACAAGCGCAGTATTGAGGAGATGAGGCGAGGCAAGATGAGATGTCGACAAGTAATAATGCTGGTAAGTGAGGGAGATGATAGACGCGGGCGGCGGATGGTGTCAGCCTGGGCGCTGGCCAGCTGAGCGGCACTGCACAGCGCTGATTGGAGCATGTTGTGTAAAGTGGGGCGGTCGCGGCGATCCTGCTTGAGACTAAGCTATGTTCATCTCGAATGCGTTTTGATATTATTATTTGCTTGCTTGTATTCGATGTTTATATGTATCCTGGTATTGGCTTCTTCCATTCTACTCTAAGAGCTCGAGTCCAGGCAGACTTAGCATCCAGCTAGGACGATGAGCTCAGTTACCTGGACGAGGAGATAGTATGTGTTGACAAAGACGCTGCTGACTATAGTTGGTTACATGACTGTATGATCGCACGCGAATAGCAGACCTATGCCTCGGGGTAACCCGATCAACATGCAAGAACAAGCCACACAACCGAGTAGGACGTGCGATCTGTCTATATTCAAGTTCGAGATGTCACATGACGTCATCATGTCACTAGCATAGAACCGAAGATGTCAGTCTCTGAGCCGCCACCAGAAGCAACCGTGTTTCTCAGGATTGCTGCGGAATGGTTTGAGGACCACGTTCTTCTCAGCTCGGGCGAGGATATGCGCAGATGTCTTTCCAACCTCCATCCACCATCGATGTCTCCCGACACCATATCCCTGCATGGGGACGAATCCCCAATACCTCGATCCAGAACAAACCTCTGTTGATCTACCATTCCGCCTTCAAAGCCTCCGCGCCCCAGCTCTCAGCGCACTTGAAAGAAGTTGCTGTCGTTGTTCCGCAGTGGCGCTATACCATGTACCGCCAAAGCCACTTTCATTCGACAAGCCACGAAGTCTTGGGTGTTGTGTCTGGACGCGCGCGTCTATGTTTTGGGGGTGAAGAAAATCCTGGTCGCGCTGAACCAGTCGTGGAAGAGGGAGATCTGATAGTTGTCCCTGCTGGGGTGGCCCATCATTTGTTAGAAGACTTGGATGGTAATTTTGCGATGCTAGGTTCCTATCCAACTGGGAAGAACTGGGATATGTGCTATGGAGTCGAGACAGAGGACGAAGACGATATCAAGGAAAACATCCTACAGCAGTCGTGGTTTGACCAGGACCCGCTATATGGTAAGGATGGTCCTGCTATTCACGTGTAGACAACCTATATCTAAAACATCTTGCGTTGAACGGGTTGCACATTATTAGTAAAAAGTTTGAGCCAGTCATAGGTGAACACCAAAGGGTCAAAATCAATAAAGAAGAGAGATTCATAACCACTGTTGCGAAGTATTCCTAGCAATTACTA
Organism: Talaromyces proteolyticus; assembly: GCF_021365285.1. Classification (NCBI taxonomy): domain Eukaryota; kingdom Fungi; phylum Ascomycota; class Eurotiomycetes; order Eurotiales; family Trichocomaceae; genus Talaromyces; species Talaromyces proteolyticus. Next base: position 575,587 of record NW_025764281.1, read on the forward strand.
ATGCGTATATTTCTTTGCATCCATACGCCGCCTGAATAGTATGATAAACTTGAAATAAGACTTCGAAGTATCACTTGGTGACCCTCTCGACCAGCCTGAACACACTTATACAGAATGTGAGCAGCCAGGCGATCAGGGCAACAAGCAGAACAGATGCTAGTGCAGTTTGTCGCTGACATATGGCACTGTTCCTCTCGTCGAGTTCATTGTTAATGACCGCGTCGGTACACGGTCCCCGCAAATCGCCCAGTTCCGCGAAAGCAAGGCTGAGATTAGCCGAGTCAAACACAATGAAAAAGATATCCAGCAATATAAGCCTCATTTTAGCCTTTGGAGATCGGAGACCAAGAGGCTTGCCGGTATATTCGTCGTACGTAATGTACACCAGGTACACGAGCGCCACTGCATCAACCACAATAGCCATAACTGCCGACGGGCCTTGAACCTGGCGGTCCCGATGTCCCATATGATTTATAGAGCCACCCAGTGCCAAAGCGCACAGGGAAAAGATCCATACCGTCGCCCGCAATATCAGCGGTACTATAGGACTCTGTAATAGATTCATCTGAAATCGTTTGACACAGCTTCGTTTTCGCGCTTTCCATGATGCCCGGCCAAGCTCCGCGTCAGAGCCATTGCTGCTTACTCCCCAAGGCTGCGAATAGTCACCTAGGTTAGTATTCAGCCATTCGAAGGATACCCGTTTCTCTTCCGCGCCTGAATCCGCGTGCGGGTATGCGACGGAGCGAGCGAAGCGGGTCCATCGAGACTCTCGGAGCCCTGTCTTAGGGTCCGGATGGCCTATATCATATCCTTTCCCGTCTCTGTTGGGCTTGGACTTGTCGTAGGGGGAGTGGTTGTGCTGTGCGACAATAGCATCGTCGATCTCGGTGGGTAGCAGACTGGTAGTGGGGTCGTGCTCGTCGTCGTCAGGAACATCGAATGACCTGACCCATCCTAATATCAAAAGTTAGATGTATATTCAAGGTTCGATTCAGCGCTGATGGGTCACACCTGGTAAGGTTCGCGCAGGCCGAAACAACCAGTGCTGTGCAGGTGACCCCGTCAAAGCCGAGGGTTGAGCAGACTGTGCCAGACTGACGGTTGAAGCGATTGTCGCACTACACGGTCGGCCTGCCTTGCGAGCATCTGGATCGAGAAAAGGGCCGGAAGAAGTGTTGAGCGTTGTTGGTGAAGCTAGACTGCTGGACTCCCGCGCATCGTGAGCCATTGCATAGGACAAATCGCATGACACGCGGGCTTTGCGGTGGAAATGGGAACTGAGGTAGCAGATGATACTGAAACCACGCCTAGACCACGGCTAAAGAGTGTGGGATGGAGAGATGACGAGAATAGAATTAATGGTGGGCAGGAAGAAGTGTAACCGGCAGAGTCGGCATAACCGCGGACGGTAGGTACCTGGCGGGAGCCTTATTACCAGCAGCCATCGTCCTTGTATTTATCTGCAGCCTGGCCGCAAACTCTGTCCTATGTTTTTTTTTTTTTTTTGGTTTTTTTTGCACACACAAATTGCACATGTGAATTAAGCACCAAGGTATGAATACAAAACATTAGCTTATTCAAGGAGAAAAGGTCGCGCAACCAAGTCAAGACGCACGATCGGCTTTGGCCTCGTCTGTGGAGCGTAATTTACGTGTTTCTGATTGGAAAACCGATACGGCCTTGGCCAGTGGAATGACGTCTCCGACACATGTGCAGTTATCTTCTTCTCCGCAACCCGGCCAGCCAGCCGTCTTACTACACCAACGCTGCCACTGCTCATATGCACCTCCTAAAAGCATGAGACCTATACCGGTGTCTTCCATTTGCCTGCGATAGGGGCTTCCTCACCCATCGACCCGCCAATCCCTTAGTTCCGCCACTGCCATGCGTCTCTTCCTCATCCCCATCTCGACGAGACGGGCCTTTGTATACTGCCAGTCACCACAATTTAGAACAATCGGGGTCATCGATCGAATTACGGATAAGGCTGCTGCAACATGGGCGAAGTGGGAGCGTGCAGAGAAAGGCTGGAAGAAGCAGCTCGTGACATATGGCCATGTCATTCTACAGAGAATTCCATATGAGGAATGGGGCTTGAAGAGCATTCCTCCGTTGAACACACGGCAGTTGATCGAGGAGTCTAAAAGGGATCACCCCATTGACGTTATGTTCCCTGGAAATGCAATTAAAAAGGACCAGGTTCTAAGCGTTTTGAGAACGCTAGGTACCGAACGCCAGGAATTAGATCGGAGGAAGATGTGGTGGTGTTTCGGGATTGCCCCTTTAACTGCTCCAATAGCGCTTATTCCAGTGTATGACTCAAATACTCGTCAAAGTAGAAGCTCCGCTGATATGGTGTTTTGTTTAGAGTACCTAATATCCCTTTCTTTTACCTTGTTTACCGGGGTTGGTCGCATTGGCGAGGTAAGCTCGACTGCCTAGAATACGTTCACTACAATGTCCACTAACCAAGTCCCAGCTTTGAATGGCTCTAGACACCTTGTGTATCTACTCGATCATGATATGGCCAAGCCCCATGCATTCACCCGGCTTGAGAAATTCTACTCCACTCGTTTACTGCGTGGCGAAGCGCAAGGTAAGATCGCGTTGAAACCCGGATCAATGCCAGAAGAACCCGATGGTAGAGAACGTTTGCTTCTAGAGAAAGAAGACGGTAGAGAGCTGGGTGAGATTCTTGAGGCACCGGGTATCGCTATCGAAGTTGAGCGCGCTGTCCTACAAATCAGAAAGAAATTGGAAGCCGAACAGCAACCCAAGAAGCAAGCCAGGTCTGAGAACGATGAGAAGAAAAACTTTTAGACTCTCACGTTGATTGGGTTGGAGGATGTAAGATATGGCACAGCCAGTGCCGACAATAACCGCTCCGCTTCGAACTAGGCAGAGGATGTGATTCACGCATACCTTGTTTGATTTTGCATGCTCTCGGGGTAGTGAATTATAGATCAACCGGCGTACTGATAGATTTTGTTGAGATAACGTTTGAAAGCGGGATTTGGTGTATGTACAATAGCGATGAAATGCCAAAACGCTTGAACATTGAATGTTCCGAGTCAATCGTTCTGATCGCTCTTTGGTATTATTTAGTTGACCTGGATATATGACTCATAAAATCAACACCATGGCAAAGACTGGAATACGAAGTCTTGGCACTATGCATTTTCATATATAGCTCTCATGTAACGCCCACGAATAGTTTTCATTTTTAGACTTATTTACAATCACATTTCTTGGTACATTTATAAGACAGAAAAATAGCAGTCAAAATGTCACAGCCAAAGACAATTCAGTCCAGCCTCCCAGGCGATCCAAATGTCAGCTATATTGATACAGTACATGCATACGATCAATGGGCTAATGCAAGTTTAAGACCTATTCAACCCCTCTCCCACATACTATCTAATTGTGGCTTACTGTGTAAACAGGTTTACGATGGCGATGGCAATTTTCTTCAAGCCCTCGACACAATTGAAATGCGGTCGTTGCTGGCCATGTTTCTGGCTCATGTGAAAATGTATCTACAATCAGAGGTATTAGAAAATGTCAAGCTAGTCGACATGGGCTGCGGCACGGGCAGAAACACTTTGCAACTTATATCGACCATCGCGAGCTCAGGGGCCGACAGCGTTTTCCGAAATACGCTGATCGTGGGTTTAGACGCTTCAAATGGCATGCTAGATGTCGCGCGCAAGGCGATACAGAAAACACAACCAAGCACTCGCAGAACTACAGAAGCTGCTGCTAATACACCAACCGTGACGCTCGCACAGTTTGATCTACTCACGCAATCGCCCACGGAAACTTTGGACCGGGCGCGTAATGCGGACGGTATAATATCCACGCTTGTTCTCGAACATATCCCGCTAGATGTCTATTTCGCCAGTGCCGCCTTGCTCCTTCGATCGGGTGCATATCTGCTCGTGACGAATATGCACGCTGATATGGGAAGGATTAGTCAAGCGGGTTTTATTGACCCGGAAACGGGGAAGAAGGTCCGCCCAACACGCAGCTATGCGCATGAAATAACTGATGTGGTAGCGGAGGCGACGAGAGCTGGGTTTGAGATTGTACCGTTGCAGGCTGCGCCGGGAAGGACGATTGATGGTGTGATTGAGCGGACGGTGACGGAAGATTTGGTTGGGAGTCTTGGAGAAAGGTCAGCTAAGTATGTTGGTGTTACCGTTTGGTTTGGCGTTTGTTTTAGGAAGAAATGAAGAGTGAATATGCATCGATTGAAGTGTTGTGCTCTGAGAAGAGACGGGACTTGATTGGCCCATATTTTACAGATATCATACATGTCTATAGTGAAACAAAAAAAAGTTAAAGTAGCACCGTTTCAACGATCCTCTAAAAGTACTTTTCAAATAGTCTTTGTTGATGTTGCACAAGATTTTCGTGTTTCGATAGCAGTCTCGCAAGCCCGTTATATTTCCATTTCATAGAGCCATCGAGTAGGAGATGAGTGTACGCAAAAACACTGGCGTCGAATAATCCAGGGCGGTCTCGGTCGAAGAAGAATTCTGCTGTGCCTAGGAGTGTCGAAAGGGCTTGGAAAGCATCGTCTGCATCAGCCTCGAGATCATTGACATTGATAAAGTTGGAATGCTTGAGCAGTTCATCCCGAGCGGCCTGTTGCAGCTGCACGGCAAGTGTCGCCTGCACTATGGCATTAGATGTTGAGGGATCGATGTATCGTTTCCGCGCCACTTTATCGAAATTCAACTCATTCAGATAAAATTGATATAACTGTTCTCCCCATTAGTGGCCAGTCCCGCAGTTACCTCGGTTATGCAAATCACTTACCCATGCGGTGCGTATCCGCTGATCTAATAACGACATATATACGTCAAACCGCACGTTCAGTTGCTGTTCTTCTTCACAATGGACCTCCTCAATAGCCCATTTTTGTAGTTTATTCGAAGGAATTGGGTCTAAGCTGTCGGCTGGTAGTGCGGGATAGAGAAACGGGAGGGCGCCGGTCGGAGATGCATGGTTATTTGAGGGGACAAGATCAAAGTCGATGCCAACAAATTTCAAATAAGACTGGATTATTGATCAGCATTGTCTATCCACCACGCTTTGTTTCCTAGCTCCATACCTGCCACTTTAAGCATTGCGGGTTAAAGGACGGCGCCCCTTTCCTGGCGTCGTCAGGATCAATGAAGACAAAGAGTCTATTTCTGATGGACTGGCCAGTGTGGCCTTTGGGAGCCTCATCCGCGTTATATGTGACAAGGGGGAAACGATCGAAAATCTGTTTTATCGGAGTTGGGACGCTGAAAAGTGTTCGTTTGGGAAGCTGGGTTGGAGGAGAGGATGGCGGGCGACTTTCGGGTTGAGGCTCATTTTCGGCCGGCGCAGGACCGTCTGCGCCGTTTTTAGACGGCATAGGCAATGGAGCCTGCTCCTCGGTATCGGTTGCCAAGAGAAGTATAATGCGGCTTTATCAGGAACTACCTGCTGTCCCTCGAGAAGCTTGACGGGCAACAATTATTCAATTGTTCAATTGTTTGGAGAGCGGCATTATTTTCGGAGTCGCCAGCCCTCACCGCCTGCGAGCATCACCCAATAGGGAGTTAGCCAGTAATAGAGCTCCCATTGGACACTACGCCTCACAAGCCTGATTTGGGTTTATGGCCCGACAGCCTCAGGCATCAGGGGCTATATGCTTGGGAGTATGGCTCGTGTCCATGGTCGAATAATATTGAAGCATAAAGAGCTAGACGAAGCTAGCTAGTTAAAATTAGTGTGAAGAATGGATGCAAGTGGGATAAACAGTCGCCTAAAGTATTTTAATGCTATCCTTTATAGTTTCAAGAACTATTCAAGAAGCTTTTGACTCTCGTAGAGTGGGTGTGTCGTTATACTAGTAGCATTGAATGCATAACCTTGTAATTCAATCTCCACATGTGCGAGATCCAAACAAAATAAGTTTGGCAATGTACTACAAATCCTCACCATAGCAAGCCCCAATTAGGTACTTCGGAAACGTAAAGGTAGACAAGTCCAGAGACATCTTGCTGCAAAAGCCGCTTGAGGTACGTAGCTACTGCTATTGGAGTCTCACAAACTGTCAATATCTTGTTGAGGACATATGAGAAATTCTACTACTGTAGATGTGCCTTCCTGGCTTCTCTCGTTTGTCGAAACTCTACGGTCGTTTACATCGTCGCCGTTTTAGACTGTTCCTGAATAATCCCTTTTCAGACATTAGCTTAGAGATTGGAAGACCGCGTATAATAAATATCAAAAACAATTTGTTGGTATTCGTGCCAAAATTCAAGGTAGATTGCTGTTTGGCGTCATACTTGGTTATCGATTTTGAATATCGACTCTTAAATATATCAACGCTCGGCGAGGCGATGCAGGATGGATGGATGTGACTGCCGAGTCCGAGCTATGCCCGATCCAGGCCGACTTGCCGACCTTATTGTCTAATGTTCAGCGTGACTGAGTAATCAGCCCTTCCACTGTTCTCCAAACCCCACCAACACTCCAGGGTAATCCTTCTGTGCTGTTGATTTCGATATTTGGCCCCTGGATTCTACTTCTGCCTGCTGTTTTGGTTTTCATTTTCATCGCAACGGACTCTTTATTCAACCCGACTCCTCTCGGAATCTTCGGTAGCGCTTGGGAATTGCCGTTCTTGTCGCATTGTGTGTCCAGCATTGCATGTCGAGCTTTTCATGAATTTCAACAAAAGGTTTATCTTATGAAGACCAACCAATCCCATTGCTACCGGGTTTCCTTCAAATTTGCATCGTCAACTCGTTAATATGCCTCTGGACGAAGAAGGAGCGAAGTGGTCATGGTGAGTTTCCTTGCCATGCAAGTCATATGTTACATCGGTAGTGATAGGGGTTGATTCCATAAGCGAACCATGCATTCGCGGACATCGCTCGTCCAAATGTCAGCATTTCGACCGTCTTATGATGAAGGTCCCTAAAGCAGGTCGTCCCCTAGCAAAATGCCCGCATCCGAAAGGCTCATGCAGTTGTCAGCGGGTGTATGCAGTCATGGTGCGGATACCTAAAGGTTTGTACGATCGGAGATGCAAATATACCATAGTTGTATGCTGACGAACTCTCAAGGATCGACTTGCCTGTGCAGACCTTTGTATGAAGTTCCCGCCAGCTCAGCACAGGCACAATCGACTCCCGGGACACCGTCAGTTACATCGACTGCTTCTACTCCAGGAAGGGTCCAGAAGCAATCGCGGCGACAAAGCAGCATACACACTGTTCCGAATAATATTGTGAAGGCATTGAATAATGAATGGCAGCAACCTGGAAATGGTATATTCGCAACACAAACGACGATTGAACCCAAGTATTCAACTAATACGAGCTCCCTATCGAGTATTAATGTTGGCACTCCCGAAAAGCCCTTGACGCCGGAGCTGAAATCCGAGGATGAGATCAACGCACCTATACTTGCGAATAAAGATGGTGGATGCTGCTCGGGAGAATCAGCACCTGTTGCTGCAGCACCTCCGCCACGTTCCTGTTGCGCGGGGCCATCTAGTACGGAAAACGAACGAGACTTGACCGATAAACCAAAAAATTCGGGTTACATGTCGTCATGGGAGCCATCGCCTCATATGGGGCAGCTGTTGTGGAATAGCTCATTTCAAAATGACCATTACCCCGCCCAGAGCACAAATTATCCGGCAGTCAATCACCCGTCTCCATTCTATGTCAACCAGTTACATCTGGAATCTCCCCTCATATCTCAATCGCACTACCTACCTAACGGAGCTTCCAATAACCCTCTTCTATTCAACTCCGCGAGGAATCCTCCAGATATGCATTCTACCTTCGCTGGAGAAAACAGTCATGCTTGTTCTTGTGGTGAAAACTGTCAATGCCTGGGATGCGCTAGCCACCCATTCAACGAAACGACCAGACAGCATGTACAAAAGATGGGCTATATGATGAGTATCGGCGAAGATGACGAGAGACTGGATAAAGCGACACCATTCAAGGGGCAAGATAGCCCATCATTACGTACCCCTAAGATGTCACCCAATGATGTGCAAAGACCACAGGCGGTCCCGACATTTACCGACAATGCTGTGCTACCATCAAGTTTCGAGCATACCCTGTCTTCTACCGACCCTTTTGGGACAGATGGATATATGCAACCGTCAGAGTATTACACAATCGAGTATCCGGTGGGGCTGAGCCTTTGCTCGAATGTATCAGGTAATTGCCAGTGCGGAAACGACTGCAGCTGTGTAGGATGCCTGACACATAGTGGCCACAACGGAGTGGCTTTAGAGACTCCCGCAAATGAAAGCAGACAAATAGCCCCGGAGATGGTACCTCAACAATCGAGTGGATATATAAACTATGCGCCAGAGCCTCGCGCCCTCGATCAATACTCACCCTCCGCCCTCAGCCCGCCGTTGGTTGAAACACCACTTGTATAAATTTTCAAAACGTGGAAACATCAAGTGTATGATTTGATGAACAGAGATACCCCTAAATACGCCTTCATACAATTGATTTATGATCTCCTCTAAATAACGATGCACTGCAGTTTGCAGTCAAGGGCTCGAACAAGCTATCGGCTACGGCTATGTTAGGCATCGTTAGTATCTAGACGAATATAGCAGAATTAAATGCATGTATTGATGAACAAAAGAAACAAGCTGGTTTCATAATGAGTAACGGGTAGTAAAATATGAGATCTAGATCCAAAGAAGTGCTATCCCTGTTTGTCTTCACCTGGTTCATGTCTCCTGTACAGATATTGTACATGCAAGGGAAACGTCTATCGATTGGCAACATTAAAATAAACCCCTCCATCCTCTAGCATAGATCCGTCCTAATTTATCAGGCGCGTAGAAGGGTTAATACCGAATAATTCAAAGAAGCATCAACGGCGTCTTTCACGACCTAGACTGGCGCAGGGCATCCGTGACTGGACTATCACCTCGTCGGAAAGCGTCTATTTCCAAGAATTCAATTAGCATATTCTCTAACATCATGCCACTGCCAGTCCCGATTTTTCGTCCGTAGGTTACATATATATGGTATGGATCACGTACAGTCGGCTTCCTCATATGCGCGACCAGCACCAAAACCGAGGCCAACCCAGGCAGGCCAAGCTCTGCGCTTGAATAGTAGAACCGAAAGAACAACACCAAATCCGAGGCCAACTGAAGAGCGAACGATTAAGGAGGAGACGGCATGATCCCACTAGCATACAAAAGCATTCCATTAGCCGTCGCCATTGCGCACATAGAAGTTCCAATTGGAAAGGCAAGTTAATCGCTGTCAGCGGAATCAAAGCTCAGCTTACCTTCTCGTTGAGGAGAGCTTCGCTGACGGGCTTGTTGGAGCGCGCAACGGGCTTCGACTCGGTGGATTCGGCCATTGTGGGGGTAACTGCGATGCGAAATACGGAATGAGTATATATCGGAAACCTAGAAAGCGAGTAAACCAGCTCACCTGCACTCTTTGGGTGATTACTCGAAAGGCGAATTGTTCAGCAGGCGAAATGGCGAACGTCCAGTACAATTTGAGGATGTAGGTCAACATCCGCCTTCCTTCCGCCGGTCGGAAAAACTAGGCTCGGATCAGTCGCTCCTGCCTGAGGATGCCTGAGGATCCCGCTGTGCCGTTATTGGCCTGATAGTGCGGAGCTTGTGATAAAGCGTTTTTTTTATCTATCAAAAATGAAAAACAATACCTGAGCTTGCAACTGCGATTTCTCGACGACCTCGACGCGACAAGAGCTTTGGTGGCCATGGCGCCCATCAAGGACGTGAGTTTTGTTTATTCTACACCCAATTACCCCGTATATAATGCACAACAAGAATCTAAGGCTAAACCCATACCTTGAACGCAGGCCGTTGGATCGTCGCAAGAAGCTCTTTTGAGTCTGGAGAAGAGCACTGCGAACAGTGACACGCAACTGAACAATGCGGCGCGGATTATCAAACTGGATTTGTTATCGTCGACAGACTTAGCTCACACGAAACCTGATCTGAACACCAAGCCCGCTCCTAAGGAAGAATGGGTCCTGCGGTGGCTACTCAAGCGATTCAAGAGCAAACCATACCGGCTACAACCCCTCTCTTACGTGCTCTTGCAGAAACTTATCCAAAGGATTCCACCGAAAGCAATTGCTGTAATATTTACAGACTACAAATTCTCGCAGTTGGTCAAGGATATCGTTGAAGATTTGGAGAACGCTGTTTTCGCGTCACTTCGAGACGATACCGTCAAAGTGCCCGTGCCCTCGGGCTCGGAGACCAGTACTACACTCAACCAATCGCCTATTCGATCCAAGAAGCGAAAAAGAGGCGAGAATACGGCAAATCGGGATGAGGATATATTGGGGTTTCAGCAACCCAGAGCCGCAGTTGACGCCTACGTCAATTTCTTGGATTTCCTCTTCGTCCTTACGACATTGGTGAACAGTCATGAAAATAGCGGTAGTGTATCGCAAATACACCTTCGGCAAGCGTTACGGACGGAATCTGCCTTTGTCGCCCCGATCCTGGGAAAACTGTTCAGAGCCTCTGCTTATCTGGTAGCGGAATTTGCCAAAGAGAAGCGTAGCTCGGAGTTACAGCGTTTGATAAAAGCAAGCACAGCTGTTTTTATTCTTTGGGAGTTAAGCAGAAGTAATGTTGATGGTACTGGGAAAAATAATGTTAATGTAAGTCGACCACCGAAGGGTAGTGGTGAGACTACTAATTATCGTCACAGGTTGCTTTCTCAGACCACTGCTTTGTTGAGTCTATGCGGCTTTATCTCCTCGTCCTCTCCATTGGAGGCGTGCCCGATGGTGCAGATTTCATAGTTCATTCTATCGAAAAGTTAATTGCCCTTCATGTCGTTCTTCCAGCACGAAATGCCTTTATGGATGCAGGGGGTTTAGGGATTGATTATTCAAAAGACGATGATCCTGATTGGAGTGCTGTACAGCCAGTTACAGCCACTTTCAGACCACTTCTGGCAGTCAAGTCAAGTGAAAATGTCGATTGCAGTGGAATTGAGACTCCACCGTCCAGCAAAGCTGTCTGTATCTTTGCCCCAACTTGGAAACCAGCCGAACTCGTCCCAACGTTTTATAATATTATTGCTCGATCTGTGCCAAGGGATTCGTTTCGTCGTCAGGCAAACGAAGCTTCGTGGCTTGAAACTGCGTTTGTGGCACTTGCAGAATTGGCTTATTCAATGACTAAGGACAAAAATGGCAACATATCTGGATTTATCCCTCAGTTGGAGCAACTGTTCATCGTTGTCCGTGCATGTAACATAAAACTCTCTCTACACACCTTTCTTACGCATGCTGCATATACAGGTCTTCTTAAGGGAAAGGACAGACCGCAAGAAGTGCACTGGGGACTGACAGCGCTACTCATCGAACTTGGAGTCGATATTTTTCTACCAAATTCTGGATTCAAAGACTCGAAGCGTCTGTTAGATGCCCTTTGCCAAACACTATATCATATCCGCAATGATCAGGTCAGTCGGCAAATATTCCAAACAGTCAAAGCGAATGTGGTTATCCCCCTTCTGCGGGCATTCGCTGGCGCGAGAGACCTTCCTTCTTTTATTACATTATGGCGTGAACAGTTACGCGACATAGAAATTGCACGAGGAGCAGGAGATTCCAAGGACACATACTCTGTTTGGGAAGATGACGATTTGGGCATAGCATTCCGAGAAGTGATGAAGATATCTTTGAGTGAAGCACAATTTAGATCACAGCTCCAAAGCGCTATGGCAGAAGTCACATCAACTACAGGGGCTATATCAAACTCGCCAGAGTTGTATGCTTCCGTTGTCCTACTGGAGATCAGCTCAAATGTGTGGGGTCAGCATGGCGTCCCAGGTTTAGAAACTGAGTCGGTGACCGGTCTGGCCAAGGCAATTAACAAATCACTTCTGCTTCGTGACAATGTGCACTGGAAATGGCGACTATGGAGGCTGGCAAAGAACCTGCTTCCGACTAGTCTGAAGAACCCTCTTAATGGTCCAAATGATCTAGCTCAGAGTCTCGAGAAGAGGGCGTTGAGAGTAATGCAAAGCGCCTATGAACAGCAGAATCCTGTTGATCTACGAGAATGCTTTGAAGCTTGTCGATTCTTACTTCAAATAACACGAGATTTGCAGCACATCTCTCCAAATGAGGAAACGGTACCGCAATCTCTACTTGATAATGTCACAGGGCTATTCAAAACCCTCATTGCGTCTGAAAAAAAGGGGTTGCTTAGCTGGAATGGTCGTATCGAGGATATAAGATCGCCATCCCAACTCGGGATCGCCTATGTCGTGTGTATTATGGAATTTCCCGGTATATGGCACCAGGTTCCTTCCAAGTCTGCGGAGAATTTTATTCATCATCTCCTGCTCTTGGCTGGGCGGACAAAACAACATGTCAAGAACTCGGAGAGTGCAACCTTTTATCAATTATGGGAAGTCATGGTTTCATACGAGTATCTCCTCGATATTCCAAAACTTTGCTCGAGTATTGTCCAAGTACTCTTCCGAGACCTCCAAACCAATTCAGCTCACCGAGCTTTGGTTCTCAGTTTCCTGCCTCGAATTCCGATTCGTTTACATGGAGTCGATGGCGCTAAAGAGGTCATGGCGTCTTTTTTAAATGAACACAAGCTTTCTCCCGAGTCAATCCCTGACGCGATATCATTGATGGCTAAATGGTGTTGGGAATCCGCTCAAATCGATCATACAGCCAGAGAGTGGATTGCGTCGAATCTGCCATTGCAATGTTCCACTAATGACATTTACACGCTGCGATCTTATCGGTCATTAGTTGAAACCGTTTTTGAGGGAGAACTCGAAGCATGCAAGTCGACTGAATTGCACAAATTTCTAAAACGGTACTATAAAATTGCATCCCACGGCGTATCTGATGCTGTCGAGATGGAGGCAGCCGATCAGAATCGCAACCTGTCCTTGAAACTGGTTCTCGTCGGCGTTTTGTTACGACTACTATCGGTACATTGTGACGAGTTGAACGACCCTAAGCTGTTGAAAGACATTACTCGACAGAGACGAAAAATGTTTCAGTCTATGTTGAATAGCCTTGACAGTTGCAAACAACTTTTGGATGAAGATGAATCAAATAACAAGGCTGCAATTGGGCTTGCCACGACACTATACGTTTTGGAAGAGTTCCAGGACCTGCTCCAACAGAAAGAGAAGGCTAGTCGGAAATTGACTGATATTTACAAGAATATTCCGAGGATTTCAGACAAATGGGGGCATTATTTACAGAAAATCATTCAGCAACAGCTATTGCGGGGTGTTCCGAATGAAGACAGACTTACTCTAGATGACCCGAACGTTACAGACGTTGTCAACCTGCGCCGACTATATGCGGAAGACCAACAGCGATACGTGCAAGTCACGACAGCCCAGCTGGAAGCTATGAACAACGAAGGACGCATTAAAACTATTCGCAAGCTAAGAAGTAATGGCTTTTATGGACCCATTGGGTCATGCCGGCTGATGGTTGCGGGTTTGGCCGTGTCTTGTCTAGATGACATTCCCGAGAAAGGCAGTGCCGAAGCGCGAGAGCTTTCTTTCCTCTGTACTGCTCTGACGGATACAATACAGGATAGCCAGGCCATTGAGCAGTTTTCTCTTGCTGCAGAATGTCTCGATATTCTACTCCGACTGCACCCTCGAGGCGTCTCTCAGTACAATATCGATAAGTGCCTCTCGACAGTCTCCAAAACGATGTCCAAACTCTCTTCTCTGGATGTCAACGAAGTCTCTCCAGAATTTGCAAGCACCGTTTACACCCGTTTCTGCCGGCTCATGGGAACATTATTTGGTCTATATCGACAACAACTTGGTGGGAGATTCCATATTCTCACCCCTGCTTTGCAGGCCCTTCTCAAAGCGCTCTTCGCTCCTAGTCGGAAGCGAAAGCGCGATGCAGGATCATCGAGACTGTCGCCAATGCACCGTGCTCTAGGCATTCCCCATGCAGTAATGTTCTCTCGCCTCCTCTCCTCGCTCTGCGATCCTACCGTGTCAGCAGTTTCTCGTCCAACTCGTGGTGGAGCTAGCCGTGACGGGCTGATCGACCAGACAAAGACAGCCAAGCTTAAAGCCGGACAGCATCTCCGTATCATTATCGAGAGTTATGCGCAGCATATGCTAGACTCCCCCATCAGCGCGGAAATGAAGGCGGCCCTGCTCCCTGGGCTGTACGCGGTGCTAGATGCGATGCCGACGGATACCAAGCGCGCCCTGAACGCGAGCATGGACGTGTCCTCGCGGGCGATATTCAAGACTCTTCATGATGACTACATCTCGTTCGGCAAGTGGAATAATAAGGGGTGATCTGTCATCTATGCCTGTGTATAGTAGAATAGTATTACCTTGCCAATACAAAAATATATGCAACATAAAACCACACAGCATCATGCCGCTATGCTTACTATCAATGATAGCTCAGAGATCGCATATTTACCCATACTTCAAATATTTCTAAGTCCGAAGCTGACTATGGATGTTTAGTGAATGGTTACATGTGTGATATACATAAAAAAGAAAATTCGTGTTCCTGAATTGGCAACACTGGCAATTGATTTTTCACCAATACTGGGGAGCCTAGTGGATTTTCTTTTTTTAGAAAGTAGCATGTCCTGGTTTATCTAGGGTCCTTCGGGTCATGAGCTCGACGAGCTTCCAATGCCCTAACATGCTGTGATTGAATTAGAATTTGCAAGTTTTGTCTTTGTAAGGACAGGATCACTAGCAGAACATATGTATCTATCTCAATTCCAATAGTGCCTCCTTTCATCTATTTTAAGTGCAGGGCCTGATCGCACAGCCACCTAATAGCAGCTTTAGTGTTTTAGAGGCTTTACAACGTCGATAATAATCGCCTGTTCGATTTTCTCTGTCAAACACTGCAGCATAAACCACTTACATAGGGGCTTAAAAGCGCGAAGTCCGCGGCTAGCTTCCCCAGTGTTGGTAGGAATGATAAGTTACACTTGCTCGAAATTGACAAAGGGAAGTAAAGCGTCGTGTAGGAAGATTAGTTGGTTCTGCTATTTATTGTATGGCTACATCTGCAAATTGTCCCCACACAAAGTTATGGAGCAGTGACTCTGCTGCTAACATCCAGATATCCGTCACAGCAACTCCGCAGCGTGGCGGTTATAATACGGCCAACTAGCTTCTTATATGCCCAGTAGATCATTGTCTCGCCAATGGGCACCACCTGTGCCGCCATCTTGTGTCAAGACAGGTCTGTTATGACCAGCAACAAGGGCATGTTCAACTACAGTGTGCCAATTGACAGCTACTCTAGCACGTCCTCGACGAGGATCGCCAAAACACGGGCGCATCTAGAAGATCAAGCCAGAGGCGCGCGATGACCACATTGATCAGGGGTGCCAGCACTTTTACGATTTGCCGTGGTGTACACGCTGGGGGCCAGGCTCCATGTTTTCTTTTCGCTACTGGGGTTGTCACCATGCGATTTCTTCTGCTTCTGCTTCCTGGGACCAGGCATGTCTGGCGATGGACGAGCGATTTCAGTCTAATCGAACAACAGCGCCGTAATGTTAGTGGCGGTATGGAAAAATACCGCCTAAATTGTAATGAAACTAATGTGATTTGAGAATAAGTGATATGGGCTAACAAAACCCCGCTAGGTTACCAGACAGCAATCTTTGTGCGAGGATTGGCTGCATTCCCCTGCTTGTGTGTTGTCCCGGTGGCACCCGGATGGATGTAGCATCAATGAATATTGGGGCCTCTCAAAACTCATGAGGCTGAAGTGGGTATCGGGATATCTGACTTGGCCGTCAAAGAAGCATATCAATGTTGCATACCTAACTCCTCCCAATTCATTGGTCATACAATCCAGGAGAAATTGTGATTCTGTTAGTTGATATTCAGATAATCAATGTGGAGTATCATTCAATGTTCCTACATTCCTCTCATCGTTATATATTCAAGATATATTTCTCTTTTAGCCTATTTACGAGATAGGCCAGTAATAACGGAGCATGATTGTTTTTGGAAACAGGCTATCAACTATCTTACTAATTGCTATCGGCGGAAAGAAGAAATTGGATATCCGTAAAAAAAAGTAAAACAAGCAGTGCTAGATCAGCTCGGAGGTCATCTGGAGTTCTCAGTCGATTTCGAACAATTATCCCAAAGATCATATCAATTTAAAAGAAGTCATCGGTTGTATCTGCACTGTCATCAAGGTAATCATCATCATCGTCATAATTGTTCTCATCCTGAATGGGAACAGTGTTAGAGGTGTCGCTGGTGTTGGTATTGCCAGTCGTTTGTCCAGCTCCTACTCGATCTTGTGCAATGCTGCTGGGGTCTCCTTGTGCCGGAGTCTGTATTCTCTGGCCAGAAGCCAGTGTTTGGTCTTGGGTTCCTTGACCGTCTACGCCGACTGCATAGGCTCCCGTTGCATTGTTCCCATAATCAGCCGACTGGGAAGAGGGCCACCCTGTTGTTGCCGAACCGGTCAATGTACCGTAGAACTGCTCCGCCTGAACCTGATAGCCCTGTAGAATTAAATTCTGTGGCTGGCTCCCCCCAGAAGTGTCATAATCAGACTGCCGCTGATCTTGCGACCCGAAAACCGTCGGAACTTGAGAACTATATCCAGAATTATCTGGATATTGGGTATAATTAGACGTCTGTTGCGCTGCTGGGGCCGTAGAGGTATAACCTGACTGCACTGGTGCGGCTACGATATTGTTGTCTGTATAGGTATCGGCTTGGGTTTGCGCAGAAGTGTTCTTGTCTCGCCGAACTAGGTCCTCAACTCCCTTCGTTAGCTGTTTGACGAATCCAACTTCGGTTTTCAATGCATTTGTATTGTCAGACTGCTCATTTCCCTGCGGATTGTCAGCCTGTGGGAACTTTAGCGCCTGCTTCATTTCATTGAACATCTTCAGAGGGCTCCCGAAGAGAGATCGTCTCTTTTTTTCCTTCTTTGAAGCTTCGGACGGTGACTGCGTGGTCAAGGTGGAGCCCACCGAGGCCGGAGGATGTATAGATCCTTCTTGGCTTCCTTGCTTCGCATACGTCTTTTCTGTTGTATTGTTGACCTTGTTCTCATGAGCTTTATGGTCGCCTTGAGTCTCCGCTTGGGGAGTGGATGACGCTGTCTGTGTTTGGGCCCTTACCTGCGCTTCTTCTACCTTTCGCTGAGGACTGACGATGGGTTTCTGTTCCGCTTTCTGTTGTTGAGACTGTAGAGTGGTGGCGGATGCCTGTGCTGTTACGATAGAAAGGCTGACTCCGTGTGAGTTAATGATCTGTGGCTGCTGCGGAGGAACTGATACGTTTACACCAGTTGGTTGAAGAGAAACAGGCTGCAAAGCCGAAATCGGTATCAACTGGCCGTTGTACATGAAAAATTGCGAAGGAGGCTGTCCGGTAACTGGAGCTTGCCCTGGAGCTGCCGGTATTGCGGTGTTGATAGGCTGCTGCAAAGGCTGCTGAAGTAGCACACCTGCTTGGGGGTTGCTATGCGGAGAGACTAGGTAATTATTGGGAATAGCTTGTTTAGGAGATGTCACGAAAATAGCTGGGTTGACTGTGGTTGTTGTCTGAGGCTCAGTCTGAGGCAGTATTCCTTCCCCATTTTGGGGTTTACTGGCATCAGTATTGATACCGGCACCGGACTCTCGCTCTGATGCTGGCATTTCTAGGTAGTTGAGCCTTCAATATTCGATGAAAAGGGTCGTAAAGTGTGGAACTTCAGTTCGATGGTATAAAGAAAAGATTTGATCGTTCAGTTACACATTATCGCTAAGATGTAAATGCATAAGATATAGAGGGAACTTCGATTTTGGTAGACATGAATTTTTTTTAAACACGGACCACCTGTCAACACATTTGCCTAAGTGTATTGTACATGTAAGGATGGTGTGAACACCGTTCTGCTCTCTGCAGCCGTCTTTACACGGCACGGGTTGCATATTTTTACGAGCTGCTAGCCAAAGCTAGACAGGGATTAACTGCACAAAAAGCTTAGAAAGTACGTGACTCGATGCAGACAGGCCGTTAAGAGAGGCATACTGTTGGAATTTCAGAGATAGCATTAGACTCGGATTACCAGTCGTGCTACTCTCATGTCCGTCCAGCGCCGCTGTGTCCTGGCCGTCTTCCGTAGCTTCAGCTGAAGGTGACCAATAGCTAGCTCATTGAAGTTGATCATGATATGACTGGCCAGTAATCATTCTCTAATATGCAACGTGACCATGAATCGTATGTATTTTATAGCCTTGCGTGTTTTTAGCGCTGTGCCGGTCAGCCTGGCCCAGCCTGACAAGATTGCAAGCTCTAATGACCTGTCAACCTCTGGCAATGGAGCTGCAGGTAAGTATGCCCAAAAATACGGCTATTTTATACACTTTCAATTTTTGAGAGATACGGACAATTGGCTAATAGGACCACGGCGTACTAGCTTCAATTTGAGGCTCTTACGAATTGATAAGCCGTCATTCAGGTAGCCATGGTTCGCCCGCTCACCTCTCGACTCCTTGCTCTATGCCATCTATTTTGTTTCCTCTGAATCTTTTTATTTAATCCATTGACATATTACTTCAAATATTTCTGATTGGTGTTCGTGTCTCGGTCAACTCGTAAAAAGTTAAACCAATTTCATTATTATCAGCTGGCAGCTCTCCAAGCTTATAATTAATATCATGACCTTCAAAATTAGCTACATATGTGTTCACCTGTTTCTCAGCAAGGAAAGCACTGGGTTTGCACTGGGTTTTAGACAACTTCGTAGAACAGAATACAAAAAATTCGATTATTCAGCCTGGAGTGTCCATTTATTGCACATCGATCGCGTCCTTCGTGGTTAAAGATTCCTCATCTCTCGGTACTTCTAGCTCCTTTTCGTGTGATTTACTAAATCTAATCAGCTGGTGTATTTCTTCGTTGTCTCCGACTACAAATAATAGTACGAGTATTTTACTTGGTAGAATGTGCATATACATACCTCTCACTGGCTGCATTTTGATGTTTTGCTTTCCTTTTCAACTTCTGTAACTTCACCGCATTCAAATCGTTGGTCAACCGCCAACGACCTGGAAGGTTCGCAAAGATAATAACGAGACACACAACTCCACCTAGAAGAGTAGGTATCAGAATCAGATCACGCACGGAGAGTGTCATAATGTCCGGGCCAGACACCACAAATTCGTCAGCCCCTGGGAGCACGGTTCGTTGGTCTGCTGAGCGAACCAGATTCGTGATGTTATCTCGTCCGAGAGGGCTGATTAAAGTTGAATCACTTAAAATGTTTCGGGTCATTAAGTAGGCTATATTAACTAGACGAGAAATATCATTTTCAATACTGCAAAGCTCGGCATTCAATGCCTGGGAGACGGTCAAAGTTGAAGATGCCAGGGCCGAACGACCCAGCAGTCCACTTAGGGTCAAAACCATTGGCTGAAACAGATACTGTTGGAAAGTCTGAGTAAGAGGACTTGAGAGATCTCCATGTGTCAAACTGTTTAGAGACTCAGTTGCCGACGTGCTTCCTTGGTAAGTCCAGGTAGCATTTTCCCAACAGGATAGCCCAGGACGGCCACGGCTTATTGTATACGCGTAGTCCACAGGGTTAGAACCAGAATGCTCCGTAAGGTACCAGGGGTCGTTACTAGGCGTAAAACTGTATCGACCAAAGGAGGTCACGATCAATCCGAAACTCGTATTTGAAGCACTATCATCAGAGATGGGTGCTATAACCTGTTTGACATATGGCGGCCCTTGAGCCTCTGAGGTGATGGTTTCTATTTGGGATGAATCGTTATATGCCTTATAACCGTCTGTCTGAATATTCCCTGAATCCTGCGGTCCGGTATACCACGAATAGTCTGTGAAACAGGAGCCAGTGACGTTGAATTGCAAATCAGGTGTCCGTTGGAGGCCAAAATCAGTACCAGTTATCCCGTAGCTATATGTAAGGCTGACCATGGATGAATTACCGGTTCCTCGACTAACTGAGTCGAAGAAGACTGTGTCGGCGGGGATTGTGCTCATCAAAGCCACCGCACGTAGAGCTACCGGGACTATCAGGCTGTATATCTGAGCCAGCAACAGTGGAGTCGTATAATTATCTGCCAGAGGTGGCACGAAGATTGCACTGCCATTGACAGGGGCTCGAGTGCCGATCTGTAAAGAATGAGTCTTGAGGATCGGGACGACAAGGGATGCAGCGACTATCATAGCTGCCAGTACCATCCAAAGAAATGGATACCAGCGCTGAGGCGATTTTCTCATTTTACACAGTTGCTGGAGTGTGAGAAGCGCCACGGCTCTAGGAGAGCTCTTAACATTCCAAATGCCGGCGGTTGTGGCTGTTGAGTCTGAATTCAAATCATCAGGGTGGTCATATTTTCGCAGATACATACCCACCCCGATTATGACAATAGCGGCCCAGAACTGAGTGAGAATGGCCTTCATCATCATTGTATACAAAGAAACCAAGATGAGGCCATGAGACTGGGAGAGCGCAACAGCGTCTTTGGTCCCATCACTCCAGGGCATGGGAAATCTCTTCGTGAGGAGATATGCATCTGAAGAGACCTGCTGATCCATGATGGTGAGGTGCTTCGGGGTGAGCGATGAAATAGCTATCACTTGAGATGTTTGAGGTTGCGCGAAGCGGGGTCTTGGATATGGAGAAGTAGAGTTAGGTGGAGCTATAAAGAGAAATATGCTGCTCACCTCTTTCATAACAGCCTGACAGTCTTTGAGCCGCAAGTGTGTCTTGTTGGGTTTAGCGAGGCCTCCGATTCTTCGTGGCTAGCTGGGTGTGACTGACAAACCAATATGCATTAGTTACCCTACCATTTCATACGCCTAAAACTGAAATTATTACCTGACTCGTATTAATGTATTTCATTTACACATGTTCCATTAATTGGCAAAGAGCCCCTGTCCATGGCTATAATAGCAGAGCAAAAGCCTTGAGTGGTAAAGTGCTTCCTCCTAGAGCCAAAGTTGCATTTTCTAGCCCAGCCTGAATTTGCCAGGATCAATGCAGCTTCCTCTTAGCCCCTGTAGGTTGATCCTGTTGTTTCTTCGCCTTCCTGAATAAATAAAGCAGCCTTGTTCTAGTAAAAGTATAAATAGATACTTAGGTACTTCGTCGCCTGGTGAGAAACCTGGTCTTGTCTTCTATCTAGATAGTCTAACTCAGTCAATTGATTCCACTGAAGTTAAACTTCATTTGTATCTCCATCAATTTCTCGATTGAAAGTAACTTTTGAATTTCGGCAACATGACTCGTCGCTCGTTTCTCACTTTCTTCCTGCTGGTCATATCGGCGACCGCTCAGAACATCACTCTCTTTGATGCACTTCGTTCAGTGAACGCATCTTTGTTCGCTGACTGGATCCAAAAAAATCCTGAGCTAGCTTCTTTTTACACATCAAGCAATGTTCAAACAGTGTACGCACCAACTGATGAGGCATTTATCGCGTTCAACCGCACAAACGGCGGCGAGTTACAGCACCGTCTTTGGACCAGACAAGGAGTCGACCCGGCCTTAGCAGCCCGATATCAGGCTATGAAAAATAGTGAAGAAGTTTTCAATGGGGGTTCCTCATCGTCAAGTTCCTCTACGTCGTCAAGTTCCTCTACCTCGTCAAGTTCCTCTACCTCGTCAAGTTCCTCTACCTCGTCAAGCTCTACTACGTCGTCAAGTTCCTCATCAACGTCTGGTTCAGCTTCGTCGTCGAGCCTTTCCTCTACCTCTCTGACTTTTCTCTCTGGAACGTCGAGTTTACCATTCGGGCCTTCCACCACACTTTCGTCTTCTCCATTGTCAACTCCTTCCTCATCCTTGACATTGATTCAATCAAATCTGGACGGGCCCTATGAGGGTTCCCAACCCGTCGTTCAGGAGACCATAATTGTTTACGGTAACTCAGTCTCCAAGCGTGATTCGTCCTCTACTTCCCGAGTTGTACTTCGTTCAGGCCTAGGAAACAATGTGAGCGTTGTCACGCCAAATATCCGTTACAACGGAGGAATCCTCCATACCGTTGATGGGTAAGTATTCGTTCCGTAAGAGTGGCCTCGTCATAATCCACTAACCTACTGAGTAGATTTTTCACACTCCCCCAATCGTTCAGCAGCACATTCAACCAGACCAACACAACCAGCTTTGCTCAAGGGCTTTCCAAGACTGGGCTAGGAACTGCGATTGAGAATTCGACAGCAACAACAGTCTTCACTACTTCCAACGAAGTGTTTCAGGCTGGAGTAGCTAATAGCACCAATACAACACTTTCCAGCACCTTGTCAAACCAAATAATTCCCAATTTTCTCGGATATTCGCCCCTCCTCACCAACGGGACCGTTCTTACTGCACAATCGGGGAAGAATATTACCGTGACCATACAGAACGGGGACTATTATATCAACAATGCTAAGATCATCGCGTTCGACCAGCTTACATCCAATGGAGTCGCGCATGTGGTGGATAGTGTATGTGTCTCCTTGTAGTTCTCTATTTCTTTCTTATTGGACTGCCAGCTACTAACTGGGAACCCCGCAGTTCATTAATCCTTCCAGTGCTCCCCCGGTGCCCGTCTTTACTGGTGCAGCCGTGTCTGATAAGGCGGGCGACGTGTCTACCGGAGTGCTGTCAGGCTTGTCAATGCTCCTCGCCTTTTTACTCTGATTTTTAAGGAAGTTGAGCATCAGCAAATAAAAAAACCTTGCTACTGATTAGCTGCAGATTGACACCGGTAGCCTGCAGCTGCCAACATCGATGATCGCTAAACGCCCGAACGCCCGAACGTGCCAATAATAACGGCGGAACGCCTCGCCAATATCTTCCTTGTCCAGACTTTTGAGTCCCGTCCTTTCAATACGGGCTAGCTATAGTTCTCTGTCTGCATGGTACAGCAGCCACACTATCCCCTTTTCTGACGGACTTGCTTTGCCGCTCATCGGGAAACTGGCAATAATGGTGGTTGAATTATGCTCTAGACTCGGCTCTTTGCATTAGCTTATAATACTTTAATAATAAATTAATTCGCGCCGCCCCTCCCCAATCATGATCCAAGAAAGCTATTTCCTGTCACCTAAAATTGGCTTGTACTACCTTACCGGTGGGATGTCATTTTGTGTGTTGTTTATTAATCCTAACTCTGCAGACTTTCGGACCATACATAATAGTACGTTATAAATCATAAATGACTGATATGATGTGACTGTCTTGTAACTAAAATTTGAGCGGATGAGGTGTTTCATATTCATCAATACCACCAAGAGAAACTATCTAATCAACGATGTGCAAGACTAGGTAAGCCCAATACCTAAGGCATCAAAAGAAACTGTCTTTATCGAACGCTTTTACGAAGTCTGTCGGTTCTAAAATATCAACCCCGCGGTGGAGGTGAAGATATCAAGCAATTCTGCGGGGCTGAGCTTGGCTGGATCTCTTGTTTCAGTATTATTGATGGGAGGAATTGACAGGCGAATCAGGAGTTTGACGCGCGCCCCCTATCCAGGGATTGGCTTACGGTGCAGTGCAAGCCTGTATTTATTGAGATCATACGCATATTCCATTTGTAATTATAGGAAAGTTATTGTTCGCCTGGGAGTTATCCTAGTCATCTGCATCTATCTAAATATAGGAGCGGATAATTCCCTCCATAGTTGTCTCATTAATTGCTGATGATAGCTTTTGTGGCGATTTCTAGATCCTTTCAAAGACACACTAAATTCTTATGATAAAAGGGGTTGAAATTTTTGTAGAATTGAAAGCTTTTTTCCAGTCCCTACCCAAGCACACCTCCCAGGATGCACACAAATACGCGCTGAACAAGCCTAGTAAAGCGTCTTTATAAAACAACATTATTTGATAAAATATCCCTCCACTATTGAACGTTTTAATGCATATGTCGTTAATGTCCTAGTAGTATTTGGGTGGGGATATCTAGAGTTTATGAGTGTCGAGTTTCGTTTAACTGTTCTTAGTCGGTAGACTTGATCATGTTGTAGACTTCTTCTTCTGTTAAGATGGACTCCCAAGTCTACCCTAGATGCATTAAGTTTCTAATACAACCCGCTTAAGGTATTGAGAGAATGTCCCGGAAAGAGAGAGGAAAGTTTCATATAGCCAGTGGTTCGCTGGATTTGACTTTATGGTGACACCTTATAAATAAATAGAAATAGAGTGATGCATGAGGAAAGGAGAGTAAATGTTAGTTTTGATAGAAGATGATTTGGAAGAAGGTGATGAGAACTACTAAGATTACTAGCGTCTAGAATTTCTCAGCTACATGATGTAGTCCCAGAATAGAAAGGGTATATCTAAGGTAGGCTTTATATGTAAAACTCTTCTAGATATTATATTCGCTACTTCAAAGACATTATAAAAACCTAATGCCATAACAAACTGCTCCTCATAACTTCATGAAGACTCATAATCTAGAGGTCTTAAATTTCTCTCTTTGGATAAGTCACTTTCTTTCCAATGCTAAGATCAACTAGAAATTTCTACAGGATTCTGGTGGCAATATCTGGCTGTATAAATTAACGCTTCGCCCCAGACGCCTCTTTTACGTAGAGATTAGAAAACATAAGAGAATGATGTTACATGATCTTTTATCGGAAGTAGAACTTATGGCCAAATATAAGGAGGTTGTGTATATATCTACTATTTTCGGAAAAGCCTGGTTATTATATCACATTTGCGATATTTGGTGATTTTAAGGGTGGTATGGATACTCCCACTCTTCAATGGCGTGCTGGGGGAACAGTGGGCGGATCTCGGAAAAAGGACTCCTGGTCTTGGCTAGATACCTGCCAGTTATTAAGCATAGCCGAAGCAGACATAGTATGAGGGTGGATAGGGCCTAATGTTTCATGTTGAAGCTGAATACAAGATTGGAGGAGTTCTAAAGCCTCCACATCTTGACCTTTCTTCTTCCAAGAATATGAGAGATGCCACATACTCATCAGTGTGTCGGGGTGGTCAGCTCCCAGCACCTTCTTATAAGTAGTGAGCGCCCGCTGATGCATCGCTTCAGCCTCTTCATACTTCCCCTGCTTGTTAAGCACTCCACCAAGATTATTAACACTTGTCAGTGTGTCAGGATGGTCAGCTCCCAGCACCTTCTCACGAGTAGTGAGCGCCCGTCGATGCATCGCTTCGGCCTCTTCATACTTCCCCTGCCTATCAAGCACTCCACCGAGATTATTAATACTCCTCAATGTATTAGGGTGGTCGGCTCCCAGCAATTTTTTACAAGTAGTGAGCGCCCATCGATGCATCGCTTCGGCCTCTTCATACTTCCCCTGGCTGTAAAGTACTAAGCCGAGATTATTGACACTCGTCAGTGTGTGGAGGTGGTCAGCTCCCAGCATCTTCTCACGAGTAGTGAGCGCCCGTTGATGCATCGCTTCGGCCTCTTCATACTTTCCCTGGCTGTTAAGCACTTCACCGAGATTATTGAGAATTATCAGTGTGCCGGGATGGTCGGCTCCCAGTACCTTCTCATAAGTAGTGAGCGTCTGTCGATACATCGCTTCGGCCTCTTCATACTTTCCCTGGCTGCTAAGCACTCCAGCGAGATTATTGGCACTCGTCAGTGTCTTGAGGTGGTCAGTTCCCAGCACCTTCTCACGAGTAGTGAGCGCCCATTGATGCATCACTTTGGCCTCTTCATACTTCCCCTGATTTTCAAGCACTAACCCGAGATTATTGACACTTGTCAATGTATTGGAGTGGTCGGCTCCCAGCACCTTCTCACAAGTAGTGAGCGCCTGTCGATGCATCGCTTCAGCCTCTTCATACTTCCCCCGAAGATAAAGGTACCAACCGCATCGTCCAGAAATCCTCGCACCATTCAACAGATCTTCTTCCTCAGACTCCACCAGGAACTGCATCACTTCTTTTAAATGTGGAAGAAGCATCTGACAAGTGGTCCATGTTTTGTAATCTCCACTAGGAAATACTGCCTCCATCACTTGTCGGGCATGTTTTGCCCATATATTAAACCGATCCTGCTGCCTCAGCCACTCTCGGATTGATAATTGTATAAGCCGGTGCATCTCAAATGATTGTCCTCCAATCTCAGTCCGGATCAAAGAAAAGCTCACTAGCGGAGCCACTGTATCCTCAAAGGTCAATCGATTCTTACCCTGGTTGATAAGATCCTCTGGAATCCCCTGTCGGTCAAACATACTCATAAGTGCCAGCAGATCTGCAGCTGCAGGGAATACACGATGGATCTGGTCAAATGAGATTTGCCATGTGTTGATCACTGGATGCCGGATACTCCCATCTCGCCGGAGATCTTTGGCGTCATCATATTTCAGAAGACGCTCCTGATTCGACTCACTTTCCTGGAAGAGCTCTAAGTAAGTCGACACTTTAATTCGAGGTGTACGATTGGCAATGTATGCACCAGCTTGTGTAATTGCCAGAGGGATGTATTCAAGTGCCTCCACTAGCCCTCGTGCTTCACTTTCAGATGATTGATCTATATCAATACGGGTTTGGAGTAGAGTGAGTGCATCGTCGACACTCATTGGTTCCACTGGAATCACATCGCCATATGTCCCCACCAGATTCCGTGCCGCCATTTTATTCCGTGACGTGATCAGAATTGATCCGTGTGACACCTGAGGCAGATAACTTGCCAAGGACAAGGGTGTATTTCCACCAGAGACATCAAAAAAAATGTTGTGATTATCTGCGTTGTCTAATACCATCACCCAGTGGCCATTCCTCTCATCCCCCAGCCATTTATTAACCAGTTGAAAGATATCAGTTTTTGGATCACTCCTTTCAGGGATCTCCGCTACAGACGCGATTTCTCGGTAACCTTGCTCAAATCGAACAGTATCACTCGCGTGGATCCAAAATGTCCATATGTTTGGTGCAGATTCTCGAATTCGGTATGTGTGCTCGATCGCTATCTGAGACTTCCTAGGACGTGTTAAAATGATTATATCATAGTATACCATCATATTTGACTTACCCCACCCCTCCTAGGCCAACTAGCGCTATTCGTTTATGATATCGTCTTTGCCTTTGTTGACTATTTTTGTTGATGGCCATCAGGATATCTTCTCGACCAACAAACATTTCATCCTTCTCAAAAGGGACGGTTGAAGAGGGCCAAGGCTTATCTGGTATGTGCCCTTAAAGCGAATTTCATCAGCATTACACAAATATACATATATGTTGTGCCGGCATACTCATTGGTAAGATCTGATACAAGACTGCTTTAGCATAAGCTGCTGCCATGGCCGCAGCGTACGGTTGCCATTCCTTGTTTTTATATTCATCTCCATAATCACAAACCCCTCTGATGACGCCAACTGGGATTTGATTCATGGTACCAGCGGCCTCCATCTCCAGACCAATCACATTATATTTGTTTCGCAACTCATTTCTTTGCTCAGCATCCTTCATCAATTTCTCTCCAGATCCAATCGGTCCGTACCATACGCGCACGCGTTTCGAGTCGGGCCGCTGCTCTCGTTTAACAAGGCGCTCAGTCCCATCTTGATCAACCTCATAGAGATAGTCTTGGTCTTGCCCTGGATCAATAAATGTGCCACTTGTATGCTCCTTGTCTTTGATTCTCTCATAAAATGGTAAGAAAATTTCTGTGTCATTGGGCGACTCAATCTTGATATGACCAATTGCCGCTCTAACAATCTTTTCTGTCGTAGCTAATACATGTCCGTAACGCAATGGTTGAAATCCATCCTTTGTTACCTTTCCTAGATCGTATGCGAAAAGGCCCGCACTTTCACCTTCTGGGAGTCCCACAAGAACATCGCCCAGGCGGATATCACGGGGTGGGATTCGTGAGAGATTGGGAAGGCCTGCTGCAATACCAACCAAGAGACCAAACCGTATGTTCGGAAAGAATGTTTTTATCTCGCCTGCGAGCGCGGCTGCTGACCCTGTGCCATATGGTTCTCCTTGTGGTAATGTGGCAATAATCACATTATGCTCGTTGATATCGCCGGCGTGAAATAAATGGTTGTAGCCGTGCCTCCACGGAAATCGCCCTCGATGGCGGTTGTCCAATATGTGCAAGGCTGCTCGTGCCTCAATCTCGAGCGGGGCGATCCATGCTACCGTATAAAGATTTGGGTCGAGCTCCATTGACAAGTCAGTAGGTTATCGTTTACTTATCATTTAATTCTGGTACGGCGTATTTGAAATATCAGAATAAAGGTCTTTGCGGGAGAATTTCGTTGGTTGTTAAGACTGGCGAGGCACACTTCAGCTGCGGGGTCAAACCAGCTCAGCCACTTCTGCATGCCTAGCCTCTGGAGTACATCGCCAGGCATTTGAGAGGGCTGTGTCGCGATGAAGATTCATCACTTTCACGTATCGTAGAATAAGGAATCATAACTATCATGCTATGATGCTGGTTAATACGTTACATTTCCAGAGGAATAAATATATCGGAGAATTCCCAGGCAGATAGATTAAGGACTCCGTCCCAAAGTTTGGAAGTAAATGTATTCTATATTTCATATTTCGTTCTGAAATCCTGATAACACTGCATGAGTTCGCTATCACAGTGACAAAGTCATTCTCAGTCAGCACCATGACCTTGGTGGAGATTTGTATTATTGACATTGTCTTACTTAGGCTTTGTTGCCTTCAGAAATAGACTTACTGGGCGGAAACATCGATGAAGGAATGCTGAATTCGGAAGTTAGGGTTAGATGTTTTGTCACGTGCTATGCTCAACATCCGAGACTCCTTGCCCTGGGCCAGAAATGGACGAATTGAAATGATGTATTTTTTTCTCAGGTATGATTCTTTTTGCGGTTTGATGTCAAAAAACACCCTCCAAAACTTGGTAGATAACGTTTGGCGCACTGACAGTGGACTCTCTATGTAATGATAGGGCCTTATGTATTGACTGGAAGCCTAAATGGACCCAGAAACCTTAAATAAACAATAAGCTTTTCCCGCCCAGAAGGGAAAGAGATAAAGAAAACAACTCCACGCTGAATATGAATAGATACAGATTTTATGCTTACTCGATGTGATCGAGTCAGCGGGCCCTTATCTACTTATCTGCCAGCCTTATCAGCAGTGGTAGATAGGCGGTGGAGACACGCGGGTCTTGGCGTTTGTTTGGAGCTTAGCGGCATTAGCCTCTTTTAGCACTGCGACATCACCAGATCCTATCTACGAAGTCTTCGAGAACATTAGAGAATCCCAGAATAGCAGCTCATGCTGCTCCTGAATACGTCAATATGATTGACTACCTAGCACGCCATCTTAGTGTTCTTGGTTTCTCCATGTGCTAGGGTCCTGTGGAAGTCGATTCGCCCACAGGCCTTCCCTACACCGGCGATCGCCAGGCTAAAACGTCATGATAAGCGACCAAAGAGACCCGCAACCCCCGGATTCAGCTTGCCCGCTTTTTCCACCTTATCACAGGCTAGAAAGCCGCCCAGATAACGTCTCGATGACTGGTTGGCTGCATTGGTGCTTCCTGATTCTTTTCTGGCGCTTGTCTCGCTGCTGTGTCACTGGTCGGCGATCCGGTGCGCTCCCCACGCGGCCGGCCGCCATGGATCTGATCTGCTCTTTCAGACCGTGTGGGAGAGAGATATATCTGGTGCGCGCTCCCACATGACGAGTCTTTCTGTCGTCACTGCTTGGCTGTTGTTTTGGCCGTCCTTGTTATTGTCTGGGGTCGAAAGTGAAGGTCGAAGCCGGCTGTAGAGAGCAATTAGCTGGCAGGCCTAGGATCCCGACTTGTCTCTATTCGCTTTCTTTTTAACCGAACGTGTTGCTTGCCGTGCGGCCCTTCCATTTCGTTCATTGTAAATTTATACACCAGTCGATATGGCAGCCAGTCACTATCTTGACAAGCTGGCCGTCAGCAGCGAGCCGGGTCTCACCAATGCCCAGCTCATGTTAACCAACGATGACTTGCGACCAGGTGAGTTTCGGAAGCTATTTTCATGTCGCTTCATTGCACATTCTAACGCGTCTACCAGTCGAGCCCGAGCGCAGGAAATGGGGGTCGTGGAATTTTGTGGCCTTCTGGGTTGCCGATTCAGCAAACATTGTACGTTTTGGATTGGTCTGAGGCATCCGCGGAATACAGAATACTGATTCCGCCCTATTGCAGAACACTTGGATGATTGCCTCTTCGATGATTACCTCTAGCGCAACCGGTACAATTACGCTGGCATGGTGGCAAGCTTGGATTTGCGTCTGGGTCGGGTATTTTATTGCGGGCTGTTTAATTTGTGCCACCGGTCGCATCGGCGCTCAGTACCATATTTCGTTCCCCGTCGTCTCTCGTGCCTCGTTTGGTATCTGGGGCTCGCTGTGGCCTGTTTTCAATCGAGCGGCTATGGCTGTGGGTCCTAATTTCCATCTTGCAAGGTCGAAGTCACTCAAGCTGACCACAATATACAGTGTATTTGGTATGGTGTGCAGTCATGGATTGGAGGTTGGTGATACCCTCTCACTTGTACCGACAGATCATTAATTTGTAACAGGTGAATGTGTATCCGTCATGATCGAAGCTATCTGGCCCAGCTATGCCAACATTCCCAATCATATCCCCAGCTCGGGAACTACCACTAAAGATTTTGTGAGCTTTTTTATATTCTGGTTCTGCAGTCTTCCAGCAATCTGGTTCCCTGTCCACAAGATCCGCCACCTATTTACAGCAAAATCTATCTTCACGCCAATTGCCATGATCGCATTTTTCGCCTGGTGCATCCGTCGTGCCAATGGAATTGGGCCCATCATCCACCAGCCCTCTACTTTGCACGGCAGCGCCCTTGCGTGGGCAGTCATCAAGGGCATTATGTCGTCGATTGCCAACTTTGCGACACTGATTGTCAACGATCCTGATTTTTCGCGCTTCGCAAAGACTCCCAAGAGTGCATTGTGGTCCCAGCTCATTTCTATCCCTTTCGGATTCGCCATTACCTCTTTCATCGGCATCATCGCGTCATCTTCCTCGACTGTTATCTTTGGCACTACCATCTGGAATCCGCTGGAACTGCTGTCTCAGTTCCTTGTCGGCGCAAGCTCTGGTGAGCGGTTCGGCATTTTCGTTATTGCTAGCGGCTTCACGCTGGCCCAACTGGGAACAAATATTGCTGCAAACTCGGTTTCTGCTGGCACGGACATGACGGCACTGCTACCGCGTTTCCTCAACATCCGTCGTGGAGGGTATATTTGCGCGTTGGTTGGATTGGTCATGTGTCCGTGGAATTTGGTGAACACCAGCAACAACTTCACGACATACCTCTCCGCCTACTCCGTCTTCCTCTCCTCGATTGCCGCCGTCCTCCTGTGCGACTATTACGTCGTCCGAAAAGGGAACCTAGATGTTAAGGAACTCTACAGTGCCCGCAAGCGCTCAACCTACTTTTACACATACGGCATCTCCTGGCGAGGATTCGTTGCCTACATCTCAGGCATCTTGATCAACATCGTTGGATTTGCCGGAGCCGTCGGCCGCACCGTACCAATTGGCGCGCAATACATATACAACGTGAACTATTTCGCCGGCTTCATTGTTTCTGCTGTAATCTACTACGCGCTTTGCCGTCTATTCCCAATCCCCGGAATGAGCAATACATGGAGCGAGGTCGACGTCGATGTCGATAATCTCACTGTCGCTTATGGCCAAGAAGTGTTTGATGAAGAAGGCCGGAGTATTCCTGAGTATGAGGAGGCGTTGAGGGACAACAAAAAGGACAAGAGTAGCGGGTATGCCACTTTTTAGATCTTAGATGATGATATTTTTGTGTATTAGACAATCAATATATTTTCCATTCTTTCATCTTGTTCTTTCGTGTCTGTGTTTATTCTAATTCCTCCTGTCAACTGGTGTTTGGAAGATTTACTCCGTCAACTGTACCGTACGTAATTTGTCTTTGCTCCTGCCATATAACCTCAAGTAAAGCGGTATTGCTCATTGTAGGCTGCCGTCGCTGTAGTTCGGTTGCATGACGACCTATGTGGGGAGTCTTAGTTGTGGCTTAGCGGCAGGCGCCGGGGAGAAAGGTTGTCGGGGAACGACAAGGCCAAAAGGGGTATAGAATTTGGTCAAATATCTAGGGGTTTTATATTTTTCTAAAATATAAAATATAAAATTTAATCAATTTACAAAATCATAAAATTACAATTTTTAAAAAAACTAAGTATTTCTAATTAGCTTTTAATATAAATGATCATTTAGATAAATTAAAAGAAGATGTTGAGGGAACTAGAAGAGCAGGCATTCAACCAGCCAATCGGTGCCTAAAAGAAACAAACAAAAATCGACGAGGCGCTTTGTGACTCATAACTTGAAGGTCTAGGTCGTTGACTATTGGAAAAAAAGCAGTCGGGGAGCCAGAAAGGTAACGGTTGATTCGGTTATTTGACTAGGCAGTCGTTGCCTACAGATCAGAAAAGCAATTAAGAGAATAAACACCCAGGAAACTGTAAAAGAGGCGTTTTATGACTCACAAAGTGTGCCCTGGATCATTCAAATATTGGAGATGAAAGAATCGGAGAGCCAATAAGAGAACAGCTGCTTTGTTAGTATTAACAAGGCAGCCGCTGCCTAAGACAGAGAGCTGATATTCCTGGAATCTCCAATACTTAAGAAGGTCCTGAGATCGCATTTTCTGCAATGCCAGCACTCAGACTGGCGAAAAGGGTCTACTCCACTCATTTTTTTTAATTCAAAAGTATTGTCAAAAGTCAACCATGACCTCCGCCAGCGCCCTTCCTCTGACCCTCAAGTCGATCAGCTCAACCAAAGTCGAGGAACTACACAAACAACGCGCCATTTTTGAGGCTCGCAAAGCAAAGATCCTGCAAGCCGCAAATGTAGCCCCAAGCCTGCGATCCAAGGCTCAGGCGCTACTAGAAGGCGTGACGAGTCTGACGGGTTATCCCAAGGATGCCTTTGACGAAGATGATATCGACAAGGACGTAGACGACAGCTACTCAACCAATATTCCGCATATAACATCTCTATACTCCCATTTAGATTGGCAGAGAAGCGGTAATATTAACATCCGGCGCTTCCTTCTGCAGAGTGGTCATGATGCGTCTGTCTCAGATGATGTTCTCCGTGAATGGATTGCGCGGTTGGAAGATACAATCAACTTCCTAACAGTCAAACACGAACATGCTACATTCTATAATGATCTGGTTGCTGAGTGGCTCGTAACCCTCGAGGATAAGGCCACGGATGGGCTTGACAAATCGGCGTTTGAGACCGTCGGTCGAAAGGAAATGCATGAGCAGCGAGCTACCTGGGAGAGTCTGGTCTTTTCAGCATCGAAGGTAGATTCAGAGACGGTGGAGGCATATCTGAGTCAGCTTTTTAATCGGACAAAGCTTTCTCAACAGGCTCTCAAAGAGCTTCGTGAAAAGATTCGAGATTTTGGAAATAGCTTCAAATCTACGCAGAAGGCATTCGATACCGAACTGCTGAAAACTGTCAGCGAGTCCCTACTCCGTAGCGACCTTCTTTCTTCCGAAAAGACATTGATTTTAAAGGAATTTTTGAAGAATAAAGAAGTCGCTCAAGAGGTCGCGGATGTACTGAATCTACGCTTCGCCTCTCTTGACCGTTGGAACTGGACTTCTAGCGGCGTTCCCGTCGAAATGCGTCGTCAACTGAATGGAAAGTACCGGGTCTTCATGGATGGAGATCTCATCGACGCTATTCTCTTCCATTACATTGGTTTGCGGTGGTCGATTACCTTCCATCAAGCATTTACATCTTTTCTGGACTCTCCTGCATGGAAATCGAATTCAAGACCCGTCTCAAAGTCCATTACCATGCGACGCAAGCTTTTCATCGAAAAGGAAGTCCCAGAAAGCATGACCGTGGATGGGTGCCGGAAAATGGGGTATAAGGACAATTATTTTATGAGTCAACTTCCACGGTCCATGGAGGAAGGGAAAAGGAGCTATGATGATGAGGACGATATAAGAGACTTGCCAGACCAAACCCGGATGTCGCATGTTGAGACAAAACAGTCATTACTGCACCTATTAATCGCAGAGTCGATCATTCACAAGCGTCTCCATGGAGAATTCACAGTTCTACGGTCCGACTTTAAATGGTTCGGACCATCTCTCCCACATGGTACCATTCTTGCTGTCTTACGTTTCTTTGGTGTCGAGGATGACTGGCTCCAATTTATCGAAAAGTTCTTGAAGACACCTCTGAAGTTTGTCAATGATGGACCGGACGCCAAAATACAGATTCGAGAACGTGGCATTCCTATCAGCAATTCCATTTCGGACTTCTTAGGCGAAACTGTTCTTTTCTGTATGGATTACGCTGTGAATCAGCATGCGAATGGGTCATTCCTCTACCGTCTTCATGATGACTTTTGGTTCTGGGGGGAAGAGAAAACCTGCAGAAAAGCATGGAAAGCGATGAGTGATTTCACCGCTGTGGCTGGATTAGAGTTCAACGAGGAGAAGACGGGAACTGTGCAATTCAAGAAGGGGGATTCCATTAATGAAATAGCAAATTTCTCTTCCAGCGGCGAGGAAAGCGATATGGAAGTCGATGAAGATGCTGCTACCTATCCTTTGCCCAAAGGTGATATTCGATGGGGCTTCCTCAGACTCGATCCAGAGCAAGGCCGTTTCGTCATCGACCAGACCCAAGTCGACACGCACATTGAAGAGCTAAAACACCAGCTACGGGCCTGCAAAAGTATATTCGCATGGGTCCAGGCTTGGAATAGCTACTTTTCGCGGTTCTTCAGCAATTTCTTTGCCAAACCCTCCGTGGCTATTGGAAGAGAGCATATTGATATGGTTATCAGGACGTTGAATCGCATCGAACAAGAAGTGTTTTATAGTGTTGCTACCACTGAAAAGGTAGCTGGTCACGGAGGAGTGGCGGATTATTTACGCAAAATCATTGCTGAACGTTTCGACGTGCACAACCTCCCCGATGCTTTCTTCTTCTTCCCCGTCGAACTTGGTGGTCTAGAGGTGCATAATCCATTCATTGATTTTCTTGCAATGAGAGAGAATATCCAACAAACACCAAAGCGAATAATGGAAAAAGTCTATATCCTGGAAGAAGCAAACTATGAAAAGGAGAAGATGAAATGGGAAAAAGACGGTGGCCGCTATTCCAACTACAGCAAGAGTATCTTTGCAAAGGAGTTGCAAGCAGAGTTTTTCTCACTGGAGGAATGGACAGCCGTTCTCGAGTCTACTAGCGTATATCTCTATAACGCTTATAGGGATCTCCTCAGAGTCCCCGATCAGGTCGATATCGGCCAAACAGTGGATTTAAATCGGAGTTCGATGCTACTGGACGAGAAACTGGTACGGACACGGGGAGCCGGACGGACAAGAGGAGCTGGCAGAACAAGGGGGGCTAGCAGCACAAGGGATCGCATTAGCTTGAATTGGGATAGCATGGATCCATACTGGAAATGGGTGGCGGAGCTGTATCATAGTGGGATGGTGAAAAAGTTTGGCAGTTTGTCGGCTGTGGATCGCGCGTTGATGCCGCTTGGAGTCATCAAGGTGCTGCGTCAAGGCAAGGTTAGATGGCAGGGATAGGTTTTCTTTGGGTGATTTGAAGTTATCCGCCTCAGATATTGTATTTCGCGTCCTGTACTATTATATACCCTCTTCTCTGTACTCTGGAATAAACTGGTTGTCATGTAATCTATATAAGTGACAAATATTGTCAGCATATTGGTTTGCCTGAGGCACTCGATCTACAGCAAACCCTCTCTGTCTACAATATGCGTCAATTTTTCTCCTCTCTCAACTCAACCCTGCTGTCAACTTAGCCAGTTATTTAGTTATCCAAAATTGAAGGTTGTGAGGCCATGACTATTTTCAACGTCAAATTACTTAACCGCAACACTATATACATAAATTGACTGATCCCTGGAGCTAAAAATCAAGGTTGCAGAGCAAAATCATGATCATGCGCGCCTTTCAAATAATCATAATCATCTCCCACCCAATCAACACAAACATCGACATCACCCCAATTAATATATTCTTGCAGACTCTTCGGCAAGACAATATTCTGATTGCTCCGATACCACTGCGGAAACAGAATAGACACAAGCATAATCCTCGGATCGTCCGTGCGATTCGGCATCCCCGCATGCCACAATCTCATATCCCGAATAATCAAACTGCCCTTCGGCAACGACGGCTGAATTCCAGGCGACAACTTCCGCCTCTCTTCAAGCAAATCCTCCTTAATCTGTTTGTGTTCCGTATGCATATCCAACACATCCCGGGTCGTCCCCGTATGGCTCCCCAGCCAGACCTCCGTCGCGCCGTTTTCCGGCGTCGTTGAAACCAGGTTTATGTTGATTGCATACCCCCACGGAATCTGCGGGAAATCAAAATCCACGTCAATATGGACTGGCTGTCTAGTGTCGGCTTTGAAAGCCGTATTGGCACTATAAAATCTTAGCGACGGCCGCGGCCCAAACATGCATTCGACAACCTGGACCGCAAATGGATTCGCGAGCACATCTTGAAATATGTATTCTTTATCATTGACAATTGGTTCCTGTTGGATGTTTCCAGTCTTGGCGCCAAAATTGCGATGTGTGCCTGCTTTTGCGTATAGTTGCTTTGCTTCGGGAACCATCCGCCCATTTAGCTTATCCAGGTGGGCGGGGTCGACGGCATTTTCGAGAACGACCATGCCATCGCGGTGTAGTGCTTCAACGGCATGTTGTAGATTATGTGAGCCGACTTGTTGGTTAGAGAGCTCTTGCGGGCTTAGTTTGATGAGGGTGACTTTCGGTTGAGAAGCCATTGTTGTTTACCTTTTTGTAAATATCTGTTCTTATTTGGAGGAGAATGAAAAAGGAAAAAAGAAGAGAACCTCCACCACCAACTAGAAGCCGTTTAGTTAGCCCTTATCGGCAAACCTGTTATACCTGCCGAATAGGGGAGGAGGGGCCAACCCTAAAATTGTATTGGGACGGGTTGACCCCAGACTTTGGCGGCAACAGCCGATACAGCAGTTTCCTTTTACAGTATAACGTCTATACTGTATAAAATCAATAGATTGTTGAAGACTTTAACCTCTATTCATTGAATTTACATCAAATAGAATATTCGAGTTCCAGCTTGGATTTCGCGTCGAGATTCTTCAATGTTTCAATTCACTACCCAGAACATACAAGAAAAACCCCTAGC
This sequence comes from Talaromyces proteolyticus, assembly GCF_021365285.1. Taxonomy (NCBI): domain Eukaryota; kingdom Fungi; phylum Ascomycota; class Eurotiomycetes; order Eurotiales; family Trichocomaceae; genus Talaromyces; species Talaromyces proteolyticus. The sequence goes on from NW_025764281.1 coordinate 612,808, forward strand.
TATTAGAATCTTGTTGCTCTGCTAGTCCCAAGAAATACTCACGTCCTGAAACAGTGCTCGTAATAGACTATTAGACATATAACCAAAATCTATCTAGATTAGAGCATTAACTTGCTGCTTGTCTTTAATTTCGATAACTGAAGCATAGTACTTTCGGTTTCTATGGAATACATACTAAATCATACAAAAATAGCCACTACAAGGAACACCAAGATTGACAGTATCGACGTGGCAGTTTCTTGGTCGTCGGTGCGGTTGTAAACAGCGCTTCATTGCATACTTCATCCATGTAGTGCATAGCCCGCGGCTATCTGAACCTTATGTACCATTGGTATGTGTCAAGGCGAGTGCTGACCTTGCAAGTTAGATGCGGGATCTAATCGCCACGTTAGGGACACGGAGGTGAGTGACAGAACAGGTAACGAATGGTTGCCAAGGCTTGCTCAATGTCAACTCCATTCACTGCTGCAGGGTCATCATGGCCCGCACTCTCTTTCGTTGCAGAGGCTTGCACGTCAAGAACAAACCTTCACAGTCTCAAGATGAGGGGAGGTTTTTTTAACGAAATTGAGATATTCTTAAGAGTTTACACAGGGCTCTTTAATGTTGTTGAGTGTAATATTGTGTGAATTATGGCATTACACATGACTACAGTTGTTAATGGATTCCAAGTATCTCAACCAATGACGTAAACCGCCAATCCAATAGAAGACCCCCGTTGGCCCCGTAAGGTCTTCTATACTTCTCAATTGCTCCTGAGTTCTCAATTGATTCTGAGACTCTATCCCAGTATCCAAGTTCCTCGCCTGGCGTAAGACATCGCACATGGAGAGGAGAATTATGCGTGTGGACTGACCGGTAGTCAAGTTATACCGGCTGATGGAAGTAAGTGCTTCAGTCCAATAGCCTAAAGCTTCGTTATATTTAGCATTGATATGTGCCAGCTTTGCTAGAATAATGGATAAGCGTAATTTCTCCATTCTCAACAGTTTTGGAAGAGATTTGATTTCATTACAGATAACTTGTGCGTCGAATTGTCGGTCTTGCGCAAAGAGGGATTCCGCTAGAGTTAATCTCAGTAAAGTGACAGAGCCTGTTCTTCGCTGTGCAATCTCATTGCGAAGGCATCTTTCAGCAGCGACTGGATCTTCCAGTTCGAGATATATGTCCGCAAGACTGCAGACCAAATCGCTGGAATCTTCAAGAAAAACGATATCTTTGTAGTCATTGACTAGGTTTATGGATATCATGAGATGCGCCAACGATTCTTTGAAGTTGCCTCGATAACGTTCAATTTTGCCCATTATGATGTGTTTCCGAAAGAGCACAACAATTTCCATTGATGATGGTGGAGAAATTGGTTCCCAAGCAGCCAAAACCTCTGCCGCATTCGTGAGCTCCTCTACTTGAATGTGATCCAGGGCGCGTTGAATAGCCCCATGCCCAGAGCCAGAATGGAGCTTCTTGCTAACATGTCCTGGAACGGTCTCGTGCTGGCTATTCTCAAGAGGTCGGAATAATTGATCAGTAGAGCTTGTTATACGGTGAAGTACGGACTCTCTTTGCGCAATACAAGATTGGACGTAATTATCCTGTACACTGCTCAGGATCTCTTTCGATTGACTGATTGCGAATTGTTTCCACTCCATTCCAGGGAATCTGGAAGCTTCTATAATGCTAAGAGCTATATCCGTCTTGACTGCTGGTGACATGTTCTCGAAAACTTTATGGTTTTGAGCCTCTTGCAGCGTGTACCGAATGTGGAGGAGAAATAGTTCCATATTGAATGGTCTAGTCACAGTCAGCTTCTCAACATTAATGGGCCGGGTAAGCAGGATACGGTACGGAGGCTCCAGATATTTCCATGGAATTGAATGACACGCAATGGTCAATGCTTGTAGCCTCCAAAATGGATGAAACTCGATAGGAATCGTACCAATGACAGCAGCTGGAAGAGAGTTATCTAGCTTGAAGGTCTGCTCAGAAACCTTTGAGATGGCCGAAAATGATTGAAGCCGGGATAATATACTACCCAGCTTTGTAGGAGATGAACAAATCCTAAATAATTCATAGGACACACCATAATGAAGTACATCCATATCCTCAATGCCGCCATGGTCATTCCAGCGTTTGCGAGGTGCTGTTCCACGAGAAAGTAAATCTAGGGGGAGAATAGAGTTGCCTAGAAAACACAGAAGTACTAATAAAAGATTAGTATCTCCTGCGCCCGCTTTTTCTAGTTCTGGAATCACTTTGGACGCTGCTGCCATAGATGCAATTTTCCACTGAGAAGTATATAACTCTGTATGATAACTCCTCGTTGTGGGCAGGATATTCCTCTGAATCGCAAGTTCTCTGGCGACGTCACTGCGATACTTCAAATTGGACATGGCCACGGTCGGAGGGACGAAAGATAATGTAACTTGAAAAGTAAGCCTTGGCTGAGATTGACCTACAATGGCATAATTTTGATTCCTTACGATATAGTGTTAACGGAAGGGGTTTATCTTCTTGTGTCTTCTGTTATATCTGTTTTCTTCGACAGGTTGGTCAGAGCAGTCTGCCAAATAGATGCCCTCGCTCGCTCCTAGCTATATGCTTGGTCAATAAGTCATATCAGCTGTTGAATCAAAGTGGAACAAAGAAGATCATAAGATGGGCCTGTTACCTTTCACAAGAGAAGCTGCGGGGTCGAGATGGATGGACTATTGCCTAATTGGGTTGGTGCTTGTTTATCCTTGTCAACATTGAAGACAGCGAAATGCTCAACCTAATTTCTTTATTATATAATTAATTCGCTGATCCTCAATCACCTTTCTAATATGGAATTTAGATGGATAATCGGATTTTTTTCTCCCTTGATTTGACAGCATTTGATAATTTCGAATTTTGACCATGTCGAATCCTAGATGTTAGTCTTAGCATCAATTGATTCGCTCGGATATAGAATATCAGAGCTATTAATTGGTTCATCAGAAGCATAACCTCCACAACAACATAGTAAAAGCAAAGTCAAGATACTAAGGGTGAATCAAATTCTTTCTCTTCTTGCTTTCTTGCTTTAGGTGACGGGCCTCTGTGTGCCTTGCTTTTTCCAAGGTCAATTGGCGTAGACAAGTTTCTGCCTTGGGAAAGTCCACAAACAGTTCAATTAACAATATTGCATTCACCTAGGCTCGTTATAGATATTGCATGATATGATTCCACATACTGTGGATCACTTTCGGCCACCGTTCTGATTTCTGTTGGGCGAGATCTCCCGCAGTGGCCGAAACCGGGATCGTTTGATTTAAATGGGGCCTTGCTGTAATTCGAGATTAATTTATTGGCCTCTATTCATCAGCCACTCGGCTAAATATGACGCTTCTTACTGCATTGAGAACATAGTTAATGTCCTCGTGTTTTATTCACTGGAGAAGGAACATGATGACAAATTACTGACCGAAACAGGCTTGGCGCAAAGAGCATAATTTGTAATAATGTGTACCCCTCACATTATAAATCAGCCATCCGCCTACCTGAATTCTGCTTCAGTCAGATTTATTTACGCATACGCAAGAGAGCATTCTATTGCCCACTATGTCCCAGCCGGTATTTCACTACCTAGACCTTGGCCGCCTCGGCCGAGGAGAAGTCGTTCGGTAAGAATCAATTGCTCCACGGTTACTTGCGCGGCAATCGCTTGCTGACATTGATACTTTTATTAGTCTCTTTTTGAAAGACGCTGGTGTTGATTTCAAAGATATCCGCTATCCTTATGACGCCACCTGGCCGGCAGCGAGTGAGGACCTTAAGAAGAAGGGAATTACTTTGACAGGCAAGTTGCCTGTTATCGAATATAAGGGTAAAATCTTAGGCCAGGTTTGTTCGCCATCTGACATTACCCTATCTCTTCACTGCAGCTTACCTTGTATTTTCTAGCATATCCCAATTCTGCGCTATTTCTCTCGTGAACTCGGTTCTTACGAGGGGGATTCCAACTTTGAGAAATATGTTGTCGACGCTGTTTCAGATTTGTATATTGACTGGCGAGTGAGTTTATTATTTATATTGATTTTTAAGTATGAAAAACTGGATGCTAATGCAAAGACACAGGTCCAGTGGGTTGCCTCCTTGAAGGGGGTGACCGACGAGTACAAGAACAAGATTGTCCCGGATTATTACAATCTTGTTTCACGGTACTACGCTGAACGTGGTGGCCCATATCTCCTTGGAGATAAAATCACCTATGCCGACTTTGCGATTTATCAATCCATCGATAATGATGAGAGAACTGGAACTCTTCCGGTCAGTCATCCTATCTTCAAAAAACTCATTTCTCTAGCCTTTTCTTTTTCCTGCTCGTGTTTACTAATTATTTCTATAGACGCTGCCTGAAAACTTGGTGAAGCTCAGAAAAGCATTTGAACAAAGACCACGTATTGCCGAATACATTGCAAGTGGTCGTAACTCTAAAGTCTGAGTAGGTAGACTCGAAGTGTGCGTCTAAAATATGCTGTGACGTGACCGACATATGGACGAAGTGGTCTTGTTAGGGCATAGTCTCAAGATATCCGATGCCCATAACCGCCAATCTACTAATTTAAATATTGATTACACAAGTTCAAAAGATTTGTTAAGGTGGTTCTGCTGCTTAGACTAAGCTCGAGTTATTCACTTAATTCTATTCAAGACTTTTGTCAAACCTACCCTGCTCGAAGTATACTTCTATGCGAACGTATATCTCAGGAACCTCTTTTCACCAGGTTTTGTCAATTGGAAAGGCTCTCCACTAAGTTTTATTAATCCATACGATTAGCGACTTATAATAATTTCCAAAACTTGCTGTCAGTTGTTGTTTTGCGTCACAGGGTTGGCCAGCCCTGCCAGCCTTGTTACTCGTTTCTTGAAGCAACCTTTCCTGTCGTCGCCCTTTGAATCGGCATCCCCTACTTTTAAATTGCAGAGTCTAGGCACGTCAACAAAGAATGGTCCTAGCTCATTTTCAAAAACCATCACGTATTTATTGTTTTGAGAATAATTGTCAACGTTGTTCACACTGTATAATAACGACATATGACCGAGAAACGAATGTAATCGTCTGAGTTTTGAATTGGTAACTTGGTTTATTCATAATAATATTATGTCTCGATTGTTGGGCTAGGTAATAACAGCCGCATTTGACGGGGATGCCTCAGGCTCCAAAAGGGATCGTGGACGTGGAGAAGCCCCCGCACGTGAGGTGTGGAGCCAAAGGATTAATGTTATTTATTCTCCTCAACAAACAGAGCACAACCCAACAAACAAAATCAATCTTTGTATATCCCAAAATCCGTCAATCATTTAGCTTTTGTATCATAAAGTAACGAATCAACCCCTTTTCGTCAGAGAAAGGCCAAATAGAGGGAAAAGGGCTCAAAATGCTGGTGGACGCGGAGCTCCAAGGGCTGGATAACCAGCTTGGCACCTACATGCAAACCAGCCGACAAAATTATGCCACACAAGAGAAGCTGCTCCAGGATTTTCAAGAGCTGATTGAAAACTATCGGCAGCTGAAAAGTGACTACGAAGAAGAAAAAGAGTCCCGCGAAAAGTACAAGAAACTGGCACGTGGTCAGGTAAAAACAATCTCCTACTTCCTATCTCATTAAAAACAATCCGCTCACCTAATTACTTTCAGGAAAGGAACCCGTTTGCTTTAGTCTTAATTGATGGAGACAGTTATATTGTGAGTTTTCTTATATTAAATATCGCCCGCTGGCGCTGACTTCTGTGTAGTTCAAAGACCAACATATCAAAGGTGGCGCAGATGGCGGAGTAACTGCCGCTCAAAAACTCAGCAACTCTATCAAAGAGCTGCTCCAGTCGACATTATACAACGATGCTGACCAATGTCGAATTATGGTCCGAGTCTACGCTAACCTGGCAGGCTTATCCAAAACTCTGTCTAGAGCTGGTCTCATCGGCCATGAGTCTCGCTCTTTGGCTCCATTTACGGCCAGCTTTAATCGATCTCAAGATTTGTTTGATTTTGTGGATGCAGGCGACAAAAAGGACGGTGCCGATTTCAAAATACGAGGTAAATGAAATGTTCTTAAAATTGTGGAAGATGCCTAACTAATGTGCCGATTGGTAGAAATGTTTCGCTTATTTGCCGACAATAGTCAATGCAAGCACATTTTCTTCGCTGGCTGCCATGATGTCGGCTACTTGTCTATGCTTACTCCATATCGAGGAAAATCCGACCGTGTCACCTTACTTAAAGCCGCCTCGTTTCATCAAGAATTCGAAAACCTGAATCTACCCATAAGAGAATTGCCATCATGCTTTAGATCTACACCTCTTAACGACGCCCTGAATTCAATATCTTTGCCAACGAAAGGGAAGCTTGATATGAAAACACTACCGTACACTCCAAAGCCCAAGGTCTGCAAGTTTTATCCAAAGGTACAAATAATCAATTACGAATTATCGCTTTTCGAAACAGCAAAATCACTAATATCGACATAGGGAATGTGCAAGTACGGATCAGACTGTGTCAACGAACATATAGACAAAAGCCAACGAACGCTTTTAGTGTTGCAGAGAGAAATTTCGGCAAATCATCACCTTCTACCGATTCCGATGACACTAATAGCATAGGACGTTTTCGACTAACCGAATTACCATCCGTCGTCTTGCCCCTAAAAAGACCATTAGCTGAGGGCTTAATTCCCATAAACAAAGATGGCGATCGCCTTGAGTGCATCTGTGAAAAACCTTCCGGGGATGCATGGAATACCTATAAAAAGCGAATGTCTTTACACAAAGTCTGCAACAAACGTCATCTGGCCGGTCACTGTGATGATATCGATTGCAAATTCGACCACAGTGATCTGGAACCCTCGTCGCTTGCAGTATTACGATTTATTATGAAACAAACCCCTTGTCCTCGAGGCTCGGCTTGTCGCCAGGCAGACTGCTATGCGGGACATGTATGCCAAAAAGATGGCTGTCGAGGCGGTCACGAGTGTCGTTTCAAACCCTGTAAACACATACAATATTTAGACTTCAAAGTCACAGACTGGATAGAACCAGACGATTCTAGCACGACGGAGAAAAGTGATTTAGATATTTTTAGCCTTCACGGTGATGAGGGCTATGAAGATTCGACTCCCCACAGCCCTGTACAAGAGCCGTTAACTGAAGATATTCTCTTACGCTATTGAAAAGGCTTGTCAACACGAGAACAGAATATCGATAGAATATCCAACAGAGAAACTGGAAAAATTAAAAGATTGAAGGAAACTCTTGAGGCTTAAAGATCTCTGGAGTAGATGGAGGTATTGATTACAATATGGCTTCGTAGAAGCTTGTACTGGAAAAGACACATACGCGAGGAAGCGTATATGCCTGTTGAACGAATTTTTTTGGGATTATTGTCATGTTAGAGGGTACTATAGCTTCGGTCTATTCACTTGCACGAGAATGTTATCAAAGAAAAAGTCAAGTAATTCCCTACGTCAAATTATCTTTCGCACTTCAAAGCTCGGTGGTCTTAATGCGTATGTCGAATTTAGTTATCCTTCTAAAGTGAAATCCTCTAGAAGCTGCCGTAGCCTGCTCTTTTCATTCTCGCCGCCAAAGATAGCATCCACACCCCTAACGCAAAGTGCAATCAAGTCTGAACGGTTGAGACCAAAATGCTTCGCGGCCAGAAAATATTCTTGCGAAACAGGACTGCAGAAGAAACCCACATCGTCAGTCTATCACATACGTTAGCTTTACCTGCTGAGGGAAATAAGATGCCATAGACATTGTCGGAAAGGATGTTGAAATTGTTGACATACACATAAAGCCAACGGACATGCCGTCTTCAGCCAATACGCAAAATGATGATCCTCGAAACCACCTTTGATCATCTTTGCATGCACATTACAGGACATGCATAATTCAAGGCCGATGCCTCTGTCGGTTATCTTTTCCTTGATGGCGTCGGGAACATGGATGACATGTCCTAAACGATCTGGTGCGAATGACAGTAGAGTCTCTAGTTCCTTGATCTCCCCCGAGAACAAGGTCTCGGCGAAATGAAGTGTGATTTTGAGCCCTTCTGATCTTGCGAGAGCAAATGCTGAGCGAAAGATTGAAACATCGCCCTTGTTCGGGTTCCCGCAGAGATCGATTCCGATGATTGCGAGGTTTTCGTTATATATGCGGTGTTTTAGAGCAAGATCAACAACTTGCATTGCCGATTCGGGGTTATCTCTCGCTCGATCTATAGATAGGATGAGATATACAACCATTCCATCTACGTTGTTAGCCTTGGTTTGATCTTGGCGGAATGCATCAATTGCACTCAACACTGTGAGAATATAAGTCTCCTTCGAGACAATAATCTCTCCATCATGACCGCGAATCTCTCTGGGTGTGGTTCGTAGCTCCAAATACCGTACACCATCACGCTTGAAATCGTTCAGAACAGCACTCGTAGCGCATAAGATACTATCAACATCATTGCACAACTGATAAATCATTTTTGAGAAGACGTCGAAGAATCTATATTATCGTTCCTCATTAATAATCAAAAATATCTCGGATACGAAGATCTTTCGGAGATTTGAGATCCAGCATACATGTTCACCCTATAGTCAACTTTCCCTGGGGGCATTAGTACCCATGGATCATCTAGATCAAAGTTCGGATCGTGAGATTTCTTTCGCAGCCATATCTCGTGCAGACATTCTCGAGTTATGCTGCCGCTCAGATGGGCATGTAGCTGGTTGTTTTATTAGTAAATAAAATTTTTCAAAATTTTGTTTCTTCAGGCACTTATAGCGTCGTGGAGATAATACCTCTATTTTTGGTAACCGTTTGGTGAATAATTCGGTAACTGGTGATAAATTTTGACTTGTGGCCATCTTTCCAAATCCACATTCAGATGTAGATGTAAATTCGGCTTTATATATGCAGTTGTGATGGTACAAGGCTGGATTGGTTTTTCAAAGCGTACCTTTGCAAGGTTTATTGTTGGAGCAAGTTCTACGTCGATTGTAAAATGCTTGGGAATACTGTTCAACGATGTTGTTGAAAAACCCCCCACTCTCGGCTCGTCGCTGCACGCCCTACTCCTACTTAGGCTGCATGAAGCGCTGCACGTGAATATCCAATTCTATAAATTGCTTTAAATCCATCTGATTTTGATTGTTTCCACTATTTAGTAAGCGAGCATTGTGTAATTATGTTTGTCAAGCATTTCTGAGTTCCTTGGATTTTACTACCCTATGCAAGGAACTGTTGAGTCTCTAGACGTTACGTATCGATGACCCATGTTAACCTTAAGTAGTGCCAGATCTGAGATTCTTCATATTTAAATACGTACATATGTACTTCTTCGTATAATCCTGGTTACATAGAAACGCCAAATCATAAATTTAATTATCATCTTCAAACCACGGCCCATTGGCCTCAAGAAACTCGCGCCAAGTCGTCAACTTCTCATCAACCTGCTCAAGCGTCCACTCGAGATCCTTCTGACCCGTCGGACCATAGTAAGACCACTCGCTGAGCATTGTAGGCGCCTGAGAAACCTTCTGTTTTATCGGATCATCTGTCAGAAGCGGAATCTCAGAAATTGAGGGCAAAACAACTTGTTTGCCTGACACCTCACTCCAAGTCTCAACTTGTTCTTGCGCCGTGTAGAAAGCAGTCGAGGCAGTCAATTGACAGCCATTGTATTTCAATGGATCTCGTAGTGCTGGGGCAAGGTATTTCCCAATATCCGAGATGTCGATCAGAGGGATTCGGGTTTCAGGTGTGAAGGCAAATGGGAAGAGCACTTTTTGGTCACTTATCTAGAATATTTCGTTAGTTTATCCATATCTAGAGAGAAGGTCTCATTAATATAGCGTACTTTCTTTGGCTTCGGCGCAAGATCGTTCCACACATTCTGCATAAACCATCCCGGCAAGAAGAAAACACTGCTAGGAAATGATAAGCCACGGATATACTCCTCGACCTCAGCTTTGCTGTCAAAGTGGTGAACCTCCGTCAGTTTACCATTGGTAATCTTCTTAACATTTGGTAATGATGACCATATGAAAAGAGTAACTCCAGCGGCAACGGCAGCGTCGGCGAGGGCTTTGCCTTGAGCGATTTCAACGGAAGCGCGAGCTTTCTCCCAGTCTAAAACTTATATGTTTAGCCGCTACTAGGAATCAAGATTCTAACCATGGTGCAGAGGAGAAATGGGATCTTACAGTTCGTTACTGAGAAGACGGCGTATGCGCCTGCAACAGCGGCATGGAGAGTTTCGGGGTCATCGAGATTGGCCTTAATATTCATATCAACGAAAATTCTCGCAAAAATATTCTTGCACATACCTCTACAATCTCAACTGACTTTTGTTTAAGTTTCGCCGCCGCAGTAGAACTGGCGTTTCTTGTAATGGCCCGGAGACGAAAAGTTTTAGAGAATTCAGGATGGTCAAGTATATAGTTGACGAGCGCGCCACCTTGTTGGCCTGTGGCTCCAAATATGACAAATAATTTGCTCATTTTAGCAATCAACTAGTGGGGATCAATATCAATTAATGTAGTAGATGAGATTGTGGATTAGAGCGGAGGATGTAGATAATGCCAACTGTTAAAGAATCGAGGCAGAAATACCGAAATTTATAGATTCCTGCTCCTTCAAATAAATTTGACAAAAGGATTCAATTTAGTAATCAATAGCTGACAACAAGTCCGATCAGTATGTTTTCTATATGACTTGACGGACATTGACCCTAGCAAAAGACCACGCAAAAAGGCCGCAACTCCGTAAAGCGGACTTTCGGGCCTTGAAACTTGTGTTAATACTTCCCCTTCCCCCAATTATGTAACAAAAAAGAATGTTATAAAGGAATAATACACTTAGAGTCCAGAACCGTCCACCTTCTGGAAATTCCTGTCTCGGCTACAGAAATCGCAAAATATAAAGCGACGGCGGTCAGCTATGCACCAGGCTCCCACAAATGATGCTTGAAAAGGCCGCCTGTACCACTGCGGCGCCGCTGAATTGAACCGACAAAGGAGATGGAGGATCCCGACCGTCCATGGCCAGCAGAGTCAGCTGCGAAGGATTTTTGGGTGGAGGGTGAAGCCCCTAGGTTATGTATATACGTAGACCGCCATTTGATCTCATCTTCCAAAACGTGTATGGAGCATTAACATTGCACAATCCATTAAGAAGTGATTTCAAAAAGTAGTTACTTGCTCTCGCTATTATATTTCTTTCTCTGCGATCATATAGCTTAAATGGGATAAAGTTGCCTATTCCGTTGACTAACGACGACTACATTTGATAGACTCGATCAGAGGAAAGTGTCGGGGTCTCTCCAGATGTCGGGATGAGAATGTGTGGGTGGAGCATTCATAAACCATGTTTGTTGAATGGTTCTTGATGTGACCATCTACTATGTATCCTAAATGCTCCTTCTTGTCTAACTTGTTGCTCACTGGGGTCTAAGAGATGGCTTCCTTGTATTTACTTGCTTGACTTTTCACTCTTAACATTACTGTAGAGTTTCAGATTAAAAGTGTTTATTGTCGACAAAAGTAGAATGATTACAGCGATTATCTATGTTTGCACACTGGCCGAAACCGAGACATGGAATAGTGGATAAGTAAATCCACAACATTTATCTAATTTAAAGCTTAATTTTTATAGTTCAGTTAGCTATTATCACTATCCAAATAGTATGTATCTCTTGAAGGCTAATGTGCACCGTCAGAGCGGTTACTTCGCCAGAAAGCATGAAGTGAGGAAAGATATTGTCATATGCCGGCATAGCGCCACAAAGTTGTTTCCTTGTGGATGCTGAGGGCTAGTTATCGATGACACTGCAGCTAGTTTCATTAAAAATTCCGATATCAACTAGGACTGTTATTGTTCTGTTTCTGGTGGTTCTTCTACGGGATAATTAATACCAAACTAAGCAACTTACATAGATTATCGAGGACCACGATTGACATGCAGACATGACTTCTGACTCATTCGATGTTCTGAATCAAGTTTGCCTGGAAGCTATCACAGGCTGCCTAACTTAACCCACCAAGCCAGCAACCGGCTCGGTTTTCTGCCTGCTTGGGGCTTGCCATTGGTGCTTGAACAACGGTGCAGTCAGTCCTCGCTCGGTACTACTACGTGGTGAACCGGCCGAGAGCATGATCTTCGTTTTTGATTGTCTAGACGCGATATATCCCTGTACCATGCAATAGCCGGGAGCTGCGATTGGTGTTGCGACACCTGGCAGGCGAATGGCCCGCTGTGGCCCCTTGAAACGACGTGGCCATAGGATGTGTTCGAGCATCGCGGCTAGTGTCTCACAGCGGGCAGTGACCTGACGCTACTCTCTGTACGTGTTAGCATTATTTAATAACAGCAAAAACATTGTTGAGTCGAGAATGTGTTGAATATGCATTGGTTAATAATAGTTACTGACTGGTCTGGCCTCGGCAACCCAAATAGGCAGCCGCGATCCACGTGACCGGCCCGAGTGTGGCGGTGTGGCGTCGGCTTGGGCGGATCGTGCCTAACATCCTCCAACCTCGCGATTATTCATTATTGTTATTACTACTACCGTGCTTATTATTCGGCCTTTCTTGTTCTGACTCACTCGCGCACTAGTGCATTAGGTATCCCAGCAGAAGCTTCACCACGCCGTACCCAACCACCTCCCATCCGCAGCATCTTGCTACACGCGCGGTACCTTCCTTGGTGGAGTCATCCTCGGTCACACGACGTGTGTGGGCTGCTCGCTTCGATCTCCAGTCCCTAAAGAGAGCATTGCCATCCTTCGACTGACAAACTCTGCTTGTCAACTGTTGCAGCCTCCGCCCCCGCCCCGTCGCTTGGCCTGCTGGAGTTCCGGATACGCCTGATTTCTAAGGTGGCAACGTTCTGCGCATCCGCTAGCGGAAAGCTCCTTGGTGGATGCCTTGTACAGTCTGAGCACTATAATAGCCACCGCGTCCCCCCATTCGACCCACGCAACTGCGTCGGCTACAAAATCGCTCTGTCCTATACACCGCTCTTGCATCCTTCACATCGACTATCCTTGCGCGCTGAAACAAGGTTTCCGCCACATAGACCAGCCTCCGTCAGGAACTTAGGAACTTCCTTCCCTCATGTCTGCTGTCATGGGCGACGGCACAGACTATCCAAGTCCAAGAAGTGAAGGGCCCAGCGGACCTAGCGCTATTCTCATTGCTGCTCCAGAGTCTCTTTCACCATCAAAGATGGCAGATTCCGTGCCAAATCTCACTACAGATGGAACTCGCCCACGATTGTCGGTGAGACGGTCTCGCGATCCTCCAAAGAACGAGTTGAATCAGATCTATTGTGATCATACCGAGTGTCAACCCAACCCGCCTACATTCCGTCGACCTTGCGAATGGAAGTAAGTACCCATTTAGATTGGTTTCTTGTAAATCTTTTTTTTTAATCCTTTTACTAACTATTTACTAGTAAACATATGGATAAACACGATCGCCCCTACAAGTGCATGGAGCCCGGCTGTGACAAAATCCAGGGATTCACATACTCCGGTGGACTTTTGCGACACCAACGCGAAGTGCACAAGAAGAATGCCACAGCCAAAAAGTCCTTAATGTGCCCTTATGCCGACTGCAATCGCAGCAAAGGCGATGGCTTTACTCGACAAGAAAACCTCAAGGAACATCTTCGCCGCCGTCACATGCATACAGATAATGGAGCTTCATCGGAACTCTCGGCCCTTGCCGTTGCCGAAGTCGAGGGTCTGAAGTCAACACTTCTGGAACACACCCCAAGTCTCAAGCGCAAGCATGATTCTGTTGACTCCCCGCTTGATATTTTGGACGGAGATGAAGAAAGCTCGGTCGATCTCCATGACGAAGTGAAACGTCTGCGGCTCGAAGTGGAAAAGAAGGACAGGCGTCTAGAAGAACTCGAGCGAATTGTAGCAGGACTGCAACAGTCGATTCCCCAACACGGCGGTATGGCAGTGGTTGCTGGTAGCGAAGTTTGATGCCACATTCTCCTCTCTCCTGTCTGTTTTGATGCATTGGGTGGCGTTGTTCGCAAGTCGTACGATTACACGATTTTCTAATTTCTGTGCATGTCGAAAGGGCCTTTGGTTGGATTCAGTGCGTTTAGTGATGAAGTGTGATTATGCTTTCTCCGATTACGAGATCAGGCGTTCGGTCTGGGATGTGGAGTTGTGGAGAGCGAACCTCTCCTTGCAGTGGCGTTGTTTATTCATATTCGCATATTTTATCAACAAATATACCCTGGTTTATTGTTTCCCACGGTGTCTGTTACGGCATTGTGTAGCTGTCGCCCCTCATGTACGCTCATGCGTTTTTAATAACTTGCTCCCTGCCTTTCTCTACTTTCAATTTCACTAGTTATCAACATGTATTCCTGTTGCTACCCGTACGTGCGATTCCACACTTAGATAGAGCTAAAATGAGACGATATCCAGTAAAACCTAGCCCAGTAATCGCCTGTCGGAAAGAAGCGGTGAAGGTGCCTGAATGCAGCGAACATGTCGACATTCAATCTTCACCGGAATAGCCGGTAGTGTACGTACGTACGTACCAGTTGCCTCTATTGACGCACGTAGTTGTCTACGAAACCCGGTGCACCGCCACGCCCAAGCATAAATAAGCATATGACTAGTGCGCAATCAACATCCATGACGAGTCCCAGAACAAAAATTGAAACTTCGCCTCCATCAGGCACCAGTCATTCCAGCCTGCAAGAATCCCTATAAAAATAATTAATTGTGCGGTGGCTGAGGCTCATGCATTTGCATTATTGCATACATGAGTCTGACCGTCCAATCAGGCGCGTGCGAACCAGCACTGAGTGGCTTAGATAATCCACAATCTAGAAAATTCGCTGCCTGAGGCGAGGACGTGATGTACGTACTCTGTCGATCATGGCTAGTTACTTGCCCCTTCTGGATGCTCGGTAATTGCATACGTGCGTACTCGGTACAGTGGATATCGATCAACCCTCGTATTGGTATGAAATATGATTGACATGCCAGGATTGTTTGGTGAATAATAGTAAGCGAGTAAGCAGCTGCGTGTACCGACTGGGGCTCAGCTGCATACTAGTATAGAATATTGATGCTTGGCAGAACTGTGGGATGTTGTTCCTATTGATTACTTTCTTATGTGTATCATGTATATTGATGTAAAGGGAGTGTGAGGCAGGCTGTGCGGTTTTTTGATGGTGTTTTCGAAGTTTAAAAGCACGAATCAATGTTGATGGCTGGATTTGCCTCCGTATCTCATCCGTTTTCGTGTGCCGTGGATTTATATACCGAGTTCAAATTAATTGCTTTTTAATAAGCATCTACTGAAACATTTTTAGTCATGAATCATCTCTATTCTTAAACTGTAACTCAATTTTCTAAATTCAATACCCGCGAGGTCTTTGATCAACCGGCATTTCATGAGCAGCCCTGTAAACACTAAGCTCCTGGGGATGTTTTATATCCTTTGCTTGATAATGACGTTTGTAGAGTGGAACTGGAGGCGAAATATATTCTGGCTTTTTCGGAATTCTCATCCACAACATGAAGAATCCGGCCAAGGATAGTACCACCACAGCGCCAAGCACAACACCAAGCGCAATCGCAGCCTTAGTCCCGCTGGAGACACCAGAACTACTTGTTTGTACAGGCGAAGATTGAGCAGCCGGTTGAGAAGAAGTTGGATGAGAAGTGACTGTGACTGTAAAGGGACTGGCAGAGGCACTTGTCGTCGACGAGAACCTGTATAGAGTTGGCGATAATGTTATTGGATTACTTTCGCAACAGGATGTGTTGGCGTGGCCGCAGCACCATGTTGTTGAGTTTCCACCTGCTTCTTTATCGCATGGGGTCATTTCACTTGCCTGGAGATGCAATAATCTGTCAGTAATCAGAAATGAAAGGGACATAGAAAGATCGATAGATACATACCCCCTCCTCCATACATTCATTCAGACAATTTCCATCTTCCCAGCTTTCATTTGAACACGAATTCCGCCAATAGAGTGATTCCACCGCCTCGGTTGTTGTGTCGTGGAATACATTCTCACACAGCCCATTTGAAAGACAAATGTCACGGGTGCTGGAGTTGTATATACCAGTCGCATCAGCGCCGGGCGGAGAAGCGCGATTCGTAGCACAGCACATGCTAAAGACTCCCTCCATTTTGATACATGGCTCATAACTTTGCGTGTCTCCACCGGGGAGATAGCAGGCGGGATCCCAATAAGCCTTAGCTAGGATGAAGAAGCTAAAAAAGGTAGAAAAGTGTAAAAGCCACATAGTGAAATCGTAGACAGTAGGAATTTATTGAGTGGAATCATAAATAGTACTAAGGTATTGAGTGCCGATGGTTTGGATATGAAAGCCGAGCAGCGCTGAAGACGAAAACAGGTATAATTGATATCAAGAAAGGAAGAGAAAACGGAGTAATGAGATAGAATATAACGATAAATTTGAAAAAGGATAAGCGCCAGGTTCACCCTTCTCTCTCTTCAGGAACACTCATCAATTCCAGTCAATGCCGAATTGTGCAGGTATTAAGCGCCACTAAATCCCCATAAATGGAACATTCTGCGGAGTTTTATTTTGGGACCCTGTATTAGCATTGGGCTATAAACAATTTGCCGCAGCCTACTGCGTTGCTAATACATGCATGGCTTGACGATATTGATTACACTGAATGTAGTATTAATAATAACCTTGAAGGATGAAGAGTAGAAATATGGCCAATCATGTCAATTGATAGAAGACTGAACAATCCATTGACAAAAGTAAAACCAACCGGTAGAAAGGAGGAGAACAATAATAAGAACGTAGAAATTCTGCGACATTGAATGATAACTCGCCTAACGATATAAATGTATTGCGAACTTCACAAGTGAAGCTTTTATGCACATTTCAATTCAACAGAACGTCGTGATTTCAAACGATGTCCTTGAAATTGAATGAATATCCTTGCCGAATATCCTTGCCACTTCAGGCCTGAAGAATGTCTCGACCAATGGGATATGATTCTAGTTGTTGGTGCTGCAAGCGACGACATTAGTGCGGCGAGGTGGACTTGGCAGGGATCGATTGCATAGCGAACGGCCAGTAAAACAGCGAGTTCGTGACATTTTGAAACATGGTGGCGGTAATTCCCCTGTGAGTCTATCTTTAGTCTCTATACGAGTCAGCAATTATAGAACCATTATGCGAATTAACATTGTCCCTTGTATACTAATTTAAGTGATGAGTATAATATTTTTATATTGACTTAAGATGTTAGATATTTTAGAAGTTATAGTGAGTGCAAATATTCTCCATATATGTGCATATGTGGAACTGGAGGTATTAAATTCTGTATGTCAATTGGTGGTTTAAATGTTCCAATTTTGGCCTCATTCCGTTGGTGTTGAGGAAAGGGCTCTGATGCTGGTTTCTACTATTCTAGACCTTCCTGTTACCAGACTTCATGTAAATTGATTTAGGGCAGGGATAATAATGAAATCTGACTATTAATAGTATATATAATTAATACACGTAGGGCTAATCTAGTTGACCTAAGGTCCATGTGGCGTCAACTGGTGTACTTTTGGTGTATATCTCCACCGCTGTGGAATGTCTCCTGAACTACAAACTAGGACTGGTCAGCATAGACACAAGCTTGAATAACATTCTAATAAAACATGCTCACATGAAATAAAGCCTTTGTTAACCCTTATCAAGACAATTTAACATTGGTTAGCACTAGTCCAGCCATCTATTCAATGAATGGAATGTATACTCTTCAGATATTGATCTTTTAAATATACCCCGCCTTGACTTATTCTTGAGTCATATGTTAAGAATTTTCCCTTCTGTATATTATTATTGTCCGATATTTTTCTTGGGTATTTGATTGATGTATAGATGGTCGGCCCAGATCCACCAATCACAGCCCGTCACGCTAGGCAACCCGTATCGACCAGTCACTTTGACGTCCGTTTGCATTTCCGCTTCAGCCGCAACTTGAACATTGCAATTGCCAGCCCATCATCAATTGTGCATGCTGCTACTGTTGAACAGGAGCCGCGAGAGCTTGTATGCTTTTGCATTGTTTTAGCTCGGAAGTCTCCATTTGAGCGGATTCAGTAGTGCCATGCTCCTCTCTCGACGATACTAACACGGCGATTGTATGCATACGCTAAAATACCAGGCTGTATTGGGGACAAGAAACCACTTTCATCTCACTTTGCAGTTCGAGTGATTTGCCATTATCGATAGACTTCCAAATCACTCTACCGTCACTTTCTTTTCTAAAGATCTGTTGACTGTTCGTCTAAATTTCACACGCCTGTCGCAAACCATAATGGCAGACAAACTCGATGCTAGCCATGGCCGTAGCGCACCAGCGTACTTACCAGCACACGAATATCACGCTGCGATCCCACAGGTCCCTCAAACCTTTTTAGTCCCGCCAATGGCGCTTGGTGACAAAAACCTGAATCGTTTTATCGTCGAGCCGCCAGAAGAACATGGCTTTGACGTGGGTGAATTCGTCGACTCGGGTTTCTTCAATCAAGTTGATCAGTCATGGTTTTCTCACCGTGCAAAGCGTGAGACATGGTTATACGCCATGCGTAGAGAGGCTCAGCAAATCCTACCCTTTCTATACCTCGGCCCATCATCTGTGTCAAAGGACCAAGATTTTCTCAGAAGGGAAGGCATAACTCTACTCCTGTCTATTCGTGACAGGCGATCAGCCAATGTACGTCTGCTATCAGGTGCCAAGGTTGCAGAAGAGCTCGGAATACTGGCCGACTCGGTCGATGTGGAGGGCGAGGCAGAACTTATTGCCTCTTTCCCCAACGCCATTCGTCGAATCAATAAACATATCACCTCTGGCGCCTCGGCTCAACAAGGCCTGCCGCCCAGAGTGCTCGTATTTTGTGAAGCTGGGAATGAGAGATCTGCCAGTGTAGTTATTGCTTACGTGATGGCTATGTTTAATATGACTATGGCGAATGCCATGTGGACCGTGCAACATCGAAGATTCTGCATCAATGTTGACGAGTCAATGCAATCACTACTCCGCTCTTTCGAGACAATCCTAGAAGCAAAAAGACAAGTTGCAGCAGCACGCCGCCAAGAGAGTCTTATGGGGCAGTCACAACCACTGCCTCAGAGTAAATTGTTGAAAAAGCGCAGTTTCATTGAATATGACAATGACCAGCAGCACTCGTCTGGACCAGGTGGTAATCTTGGTAATTACTCCACGGGTATGAGCAACGCCGAAGACAGCCCTGAACATTTGAAGCAAAAACCAGCGCCATTCGTAGATCGCGTTGTATGATGAAAGAAGATGAGCATATGGGAACATTGGAAAGATTATCAAGGCACTTTAGATGAAATGGGATGGAGTTTTGCTGTACAACAGAGTTCACCAGGAGCCAAATAGTTAGGCGTTAGGGAATCAACAATACCCAGATTTAGATGGATTCAAATCCATTTTTCAAACTTGAAGTTTGTACTTATGTAGGATATATCAGTATTATGTAGTTTCTACCCGCTTCTTGGTACAAGATGAGCTGTGGGGATGTTAAGATATATCAATAAAAGAAAGAAAATCCAACAAGGGTAATACGCGTTATAAAACAAGAAGATATAGCAATAGCGTTGTCCCTTGACCGCCATTCCTTGATACAGAATCCAACAAGGAAGGCGCATGGTTCCATGCAAACACCCACAAACAACAGAAGAGCGCCTCGTTCCCTCCGCCAAAAAAAAGGCCTCATCTTATTTTGTTCTGATACATCCAACTATCCCATCCTTCTTGGACTTCTTTTTAGCCAGATTTTGGGTCATGGTAAAACTCACCATTCCTTTTTACTCTCACCTGGTCACTGCTTTCCACATTTCCACCCACCACACCACCTGATCATATCTTTGTACCTGAGACTTGGCCAGCAGCCTTTCCACAAATATTCTGTCTTTCCCTCAATTTTTCCGCTAGTTATTTCTTTCTCAACAGCTTACAGACATACTTGTTCAATTGGGTGACAGCTATTTACAATGAGACTCAGGTCGATCATCAAACCTCCGCAGAGATACGCGTCTGAGATCTTGATGACAGCTGCTGTCCGACGGGGCACACACAATTCTAATGCGCGGAAAAATTATGTCGATTTCAATCCAAACCTCCCTCCTGCAGCCTTCCCAACCTTAGACAACCCGCGCCCCGTTGGCCATAACCGTGTCGCAGAGGAATCTCATCATTCGCAAAATACTGAGGAAGGTGATCAAAAGTCGGTTGGCTATCATGACCAAATTCATCCCCAGATTGTTGACAATTTCATTGCCAGTAACGGGCGGCAGAATCCACAGTACGCGGAGAATATGGCGAAGCTGGATACCGACAGTGGCTCAGAGCTGGCCATAAGCGACGACGACGATGCTGAGCTTAATGGAGATGGAGAAGCTTTCTCTCAGGTAAGATGTATTGTCTTGTGAAAGTTGTCATTTTTATATTAGACAAGTGTGAACATTATACTGAGTCACATTTTTATCGCAGGAGTTATCCGACGACCCAACATGGGGCGATCTCGTTCTTGGCCTACAACTCGAGATTGCCGAAAATATGCTTGCCAAACACGATTTGTTGAAAATTCAGATATTGTTAAGTCTTGATGACGGTGAAGTTACGGAGCTGACAGAAAATCTCAAAAAGCAAAATGAGGACACTGAGCATGAGAACAAGATTCTCGAGGAAATGAGAGCAAAACAGCTGGCGGCTTTAATGTACCTAGACAACTCAGACTTGAAGAGTTACTCAGTACCAGCTAGACTCGTCATGTCGAGAAAGTCATGGGCCCGCTGTCATCGCGCTGTTCAAAAGAACTCCAAGATGGAATATCTCTTATGCAAAGTTGGGGATCTTTTACTAGCTAGAAGGTTTCTTTCGAGGCGTGGTTTACCACTGGCATATGCCGGTGACTGGAACAATGACTATGTCGCAACCCCATCATTAAGTTTTGAGGCTGGTGAACAGAATGCATTAAAGTGGAGACCCAATCTTCCGAGGATATCGGTTGCTGCAATCAATGACACTAGGACAGGAAGTCAAATGAACAACTACCGGAACCCTGGTCCCTATTTTCAAAAATCCAGGTCCGATGGTGACCCAGGACCGTCCACATTAGGTGAGTCATCCCGTACAACCTATTGGCGCAGGTTTTCAAGTGTTTCAAAGTCTAAACATGGTGAACGCGTCGGTTACATATCAACGAAACGACGAGGCTTAGTACGACTCAAAATCGGCTCACAACATGCGGCTCGTTTTCTGGCTATCCACCAGTCGGTCCCGAGTGTTCACAGAAACTTCGTGAAAATAGGGCCCCTATCTCTACGAGAACAAGCCATGTGTATGTCTACTAACGCCGATAACATAATAGAGAAAACTCAACCGAAACCAAAGACTGAAAAAGTTCTACCAGTTGCAGGAGTCTTTGGATTACCATTACCTCGCAAATTCTCTCGATGGCCCATCAGTGAGGATGGAGAAGACCTCAAAGGCAAGCGCCCTGCACATACAGGTGGAAATAGCACATCCGAAAATAAGCCCTCTCTCGCAACATCAAATGATGGAACTTTCGATGTGGATAGTCAACCCGAAGAAAAGACTGGTAGGGATCAAGATGTACCTTCAATTTCTGAAGATTCGGCAGAGGTTGAAGTCGAGACCCAAGAAGTGCCAGACAACCCCTCAGTTGAGAACCCGCATGGTGGATGTATGACGGACATGGATGGGGATACCGGGGAAGAGGTTCAAATGGGATTATCTGAAGTGAGCCCACCGGCAACTAATTCCACCGTGTCTCCAGCTGATCCGTCTCCCGAAGCAAAGGAACCCCTGCTGAGTGAGGATAAGCCCGTAATCAGCGAATCAAATCTGCAACGATCTCTTCTTCAGGGTGTTGAGGAATTTATTTCGGAAGCTTATATTGCTAGCGAGCCACTGGAGGCTTCCGAGACAAATTTGTCCACAATGCATAATCATGAGGAACAACGAATCGAAATCAGCGAACAGGATCGAGCTTCCTCGGCGATATTAATGGAAGACAAATCAGCCGGAGCTATCTCCGATATCGCGAATGAAGACCCATTGAACTCGTCAGATGTTGTAATGGCCGATGTAAATTCAGATCTATCTCTTCAAAACTTAAGTCCTGCTACGGAGATCTCGATAGAACCTGTAAAGGAAACGCGTCGGATAGTGACACGGTCTAGGACAAGCGAAGTCTCGATCAAACCTGAAGATGCTGAAGAGTCTTCCAGGCCGACAAAGATTCGCCGCAAGTCAAGCGTACACATGACGCCTACCGAAATCACCCAAGGGACCACCGATCTGCCTCCTCGGCGCAGTCCTCGGCGCAGTCCTCGCAATAAACAGAAACAGTCCGATCCTAGAACAAACAGTCAACGTGTTCTTCGAGGGAGGAGAACAATTATGAGTGATGACAGCAAGAATGATTGAACGTTTTTGATGAATAAAGAAGATGAACGAGCACTGAACGATGTATGAATGCGTGTAATCTATGTTTTCGACGATTTTTCTAGTCCATCTGTACGATACCACATTGTGAATAGTTTGTTTCTACTTATCTTCATTTGAATTTTGTTTGATTTGGCATTTGTTTGGCCCTCCATTTGTTAGAGTACTGGAGCTGAGACACCCGGAAGTGGTTATAATTTACCATGACACAATGAAACGGAATGCATATACCATTCAGTATTGACCGCCGTAAGCGAGAAAATTCCTATAACATCCTTCAAATAGAAAGAAGGAACTAGAACTAAAGAAAAATTGCTCGGAGTTGCTGTAATTCACGTTTGACGATTGCTTGGATGCAAACTCCGCACGTGAACCCGTCAACGTCTGAAATGAGAAATCTGAACATGATGCGTCCATTTCATACTTTGCGTTTTCTCTCGAAACCTCAATCGAAGAAAGTGATGTAATTACACACCCATATGAAGCCTACAAACTTGATTAATCAGGAAATGATGACAGTCACACACACATTTTGGTTCGCTGAGGAAATCTGTCAGGAACATCATACATATCATGACCGATTATCATCTTCCTAGTTAGCCCTGATAAGGAGGTTGATTCCTAGTTTCATGGAAATAGAGCTTTCCATCATGATGACAGCACAGAAAAGGGGTTATATGGAGATCGGACGAATAGGAAAGGCTGATGTCGGCGCTTGCCCTAAAAAGGAGGTCATTATGTGGCACGTGACCGCGCGGCACAAAATCGCGTCTGCCCGCGTTTGAAGGCAACAAAGGCAGCTGAGATCTAGACCCCTTGTCGAAATTCAGCAGGTTGGTATTATCAGTATCGAAAATCGTGTCAGTTGAAATATCGTTCGGAATTTTGTTTAATTTTGATTTATTCTTCTATTGTGTTCTTTTTCTCTCCCTAACCTTTTATCGCGCTGGATTTGACGGTGCCCGTTTTCGACTGTTTTTGAGACGAGTTAATCTACTCTAGCTCAAGCAAAAACTGCCGTTCTCGCGCACATGGGTTCTCGAATCTTCAATTTCATTGCCAACAAATTGGGCAGTCCGACTAAGAAACAACTGTCTGAAGCGGAGATTTCCGAAGCAACGACTCCTGCTACCTTGACAGATTCAGCCCAGCAGGAATCATCATCTCCGCCCTCTTCGCCTTTAGATGCATCTGGATCAGAGCATGATAAGATGGATATCGATGTTAACAAGGATGATATAAAGAATGAGGTGGTCCCAGAGACTGGCACGGAGATGGCGGATGAAATCGCAGAGGAGGATGATATGGAGGGGATGGATATGAAAGCAAGAGCATTAACAAAACTTCTTCAAACGAGTTCGGTAAGCAATTATTATTTTGTTTTCGGTATATGTGAATAGTTGAGTTGCTGATTGGTCTATTACTAGGTTTTCGTCGCCATTATGGCCGATAAGATGAAAGAGCAGCAAAAGCAACAGCAAGAGGCAGCCAGGAAAGCAGCTACTAAGAAACAAACACCATCAGTGAAAGCCGCTTCAGCTCCTTCATACGGACGCCGCACCACCCGTGCCAAAGCCAACGAAGAAACAAATACAGAAGCAGCGACCGCCCACGAAAATGGGAAAGCCGAGCCTAAGAAAGCAGCTGGAAAGAAAGGTACCAAGAAGGGGGCTCCTAGCAAAAGCATTTCAAGTTATTTTAAGAAGGTTGATGTGGAGGTGACAGAGGACAACCCCACAGTTCAAGAAGCGCTGGCGCAGGCGGCAGACGAACTAGAAGCAAAGCCTACCGCAATTGGTGAGCAGGAAGGCTTGGTTGCAACAAAACAGCCTGAATTGGTCACAGGTGGAAAGATGCGGCAGTATCAATTAGAAGGGCTAGAGTGGATGAAGTCACTTTGGATGAATGGGCTTTGTGGCATTCTCGCCGATGAAATGGGTCTTGGCAAGACTATTCAAGCGATTTCATTAATCGCTTTTTTCAAAGAAAATAATATTTCCGGCCCTTTCTTGATTGCAGCGCCTCTGAGTACAGTCAGTAACTGGGTTGATGAATTTCAGAGATGGACACCTGGTATCAAAACGGTCCTATACCATGGTTCGAAGGACGAACGCGCGGCTCTGCGAAAGCAGATGAAGTTGAAAGATCAAAAGAACATGGAATTTCCTGTGGTCTGCACTTCTTATGAGATTTGCATGAATGATCGCGCTTTCCTCTCTCAGTTTCAATGGAGGTACATTGTTGTGGTAAGTCATGTTGAATCACATCTGAATGTCTTGTCTAGTCTAACATCTAATTTAGGACGAAGGCCACCGCCTGAAGAATATGAACTGCAAGCTCATTAAAGAACTGCTTACGTACAACTCAGCTAATCGACTACTCATTACTGGAACGCCACTGCAGAACAATGTTTCTGAATTATGGTCTCTTCTGCATTTCCTTCTTCCTGAGATTTTCAACGACCTAGAAAGTTTCGAGGGTTGGTTTGATTTCTCATCTGTTCTTGATCGAAACGGCCAGACGAATGTCGTTGAGAAACGAAAACGCAATCTTGTAACCACAATGCATTCTATTCTCAAACCCTTCCTTTTGCGCCGCGTCAAAACTGATGTTGAGACTGATCTTCCAAAGAAGCGGGAGTATATCCTTTATGCGCCTCTCACGCCAGAACAGAAAGAGCTATATAGGGAGATCCTCAATGGCACCGGTCGTCAATATTTAGAGAACAAGGCGATAGAACGAATTGAAGCCAAGAGCGGGATGGTGTCTCGTGCTACAAGCCTGAAAAGAAAGGCAGAAGACAGCGGAATCTCAACGCCATACAAGAGCATCAGGTCGACTCGCTCATCTACTCCTGGTAGTTTAAATGGTCGTGGCCGCAAGGGTCGTCAAAGCTATAGAGAAATCGGAGATCGAGAGTTCAACAATAAGCTCCGTGATTTGGAGAATGGTATTCAAGATGAAGATGAGCGAGAACAAAGTCCTGGTGAAACCGAGCAGGAGGAGATTGAACGTGCGAAGACTATTAAGTTAGCGAAAAAGGAAATTGGTAGCAAGAAACTCCAGAACCCAGTCATGCAAGCCCGACTAGCTTGCAATTCACCACATAATTTCTATTGGCCATGGGGTGACGATTCTTCTACGGTGGATGACACTTTGGTCACTGCTTCCGGGAAAATGCTGCTACTTGATAGGCTGGTTCCGTGTCTTATGAAAAAAGGCCACAAGATCTTGATATTCTCTCAATTCAAGACACAGTTAGATCTTGTTCAAGACTGGGCCACTCAACTCCGCGGTTGGAAATGCTGTCGTATCGATGGTGCTGTTAGTCAAGTTGATCGTCGCGACCAGATCAAAGCTTTCAACACAGATAAGAACTACAAGATATTCTTGTTGAGTACTCGTGCTGGCGGGCAGGGTATTAACCTCACGGCAGCCGACACTGTCATTCTCTACGACTCCGACTGGAATCCTCAACAAGATTTGCAAGCCCAAGATCGAGCTCACCGAATCGGCCAAACCAGACCAGTCATTGTTTATCGTCTTGCTACAAAGGGCACCGTCGAACAAACCCTTCTCGAAAAAGCAGACTCGAAGCGTAGACTGGAACGCCTCGTTATTCAGAAAGGTAAATTCAAAAGTCTCCTTGATAACAGCACAAACAGTGCTCAAAATGAGGTCGAGGAGCTCCGTAAAGCACTCGGTGAAGACGAATTTGAGCAATTTCATATTCAAAATGACAACCCGCAGTCAATCCTCTCTCAGGATGATCTCAACATCTTGACTGATCGGAGCGAGGAGGCTTATGTTCGTGCAGAGAAGGGTCTTGAAAAGGGTGGTCATGCTTTCCAGGCCGTTGAAACAAAAGAAGATCAGGGTATCATGGCAGAGCTCAGTGTCCGGTAATATTTTTTGTCGCTGTATTGGAGTTCGGTTTCATGCGCGAGCGTTTGGTTTCTAGATTTACCCTGTATTATCAATACCTTTTGTAACCGGTACCAAGGCGTCGAGTTCAGAAGTACAACTAGGATAGTCTAGACATCAGATAGACTGCATACCATTTTTTGCACCACACACCTTTTGAGCTACACATTAGTCGGCTCTTACATTGATGTAAAATGTCCTATTGTTTAACTCAAATGAAATGTCGGCAATAAGCGGGGGAAGACTTCTATGCACAGTATTTATTTACAATGGGGTAATGGATTCAAAAAGATATATTTTAAAGCCAATTCATCCAAAGATACATCTATGGATATAACACCTCCTAAAGTTTCAGTGACTTTTCAAAATTTTAATCCCCTAGTTTAACTGTGCTGATTATGATCCTAAAGTCGTCTAGATCAGAATAACTATCCATATATATCGAACATACTACCATAAAGACGGGAAATTATTTATCGCCGTATGATAGCAATCGGGACTTATACCAATAAATGGTTCATCCAGCTGCAATGTGTGTTCGAAGTGCGCGAAATCTAGCGATGTCATTGGGGAATCAAGACTCCGATCTAAAACAATTGTTAGAAATCATGTTTTCAAGGAAGTTATGGCATATGCATCAATTTCTTTTTTCTCTTTTTATTTTCCACTTCAGCGGATCAAGGGTCTGTGACTTACTTGTCAAGTTCAGAGGCTCAAGCTGGTTCTTTCTTAGGGTAAGGTCCAGGTTATTGTCAATTGCCGGATGGTTCCCTTTGAGCTTTGCCAGAAGAACTCCTAGTGCATCAGAGGCCCTTTGTGCTTCTTTAGATGATTCACTAAGCTTAACCCAAATCTCATGGGCATTGTCGAGTACGTCTAGAATTTTTTCCTGACTGATGAGCAACGACGTACTGGATTCCTCAAGACCGTGCCGAGCGAAAAAGCATAACACCATGGTTGCCGTCAAAAACTCGTGGTTGACAAAAGATGAGAACTTCCAACACAATTCATGCAAATATCCATTGGGGCCTGTCTCCTCAAAGAACACTCGCTGGATCTCCAAAGCCTTCAAAGCAGCTTCGAGGCAGGACTTGCGCGAGTACGCGTAATTGTTTTCTTCATCCAAGGATGACCTGCATCGTACATGCAAGTACTTTCGATGTAACATTATTTGACCCTTGTGGAACATAAGCCTTATGAACAGTCGATTCAGTATAATCTGCGGCGAGTCTGTAACAGCCGAGCCTATTGAGTTCATCCGAAAAGGAGACGGAAGCCTACTCTCGGCAGAGTAGAGAAACCTGTCCATCTCCATCACCTCCGCATACGAGTATGGTTGTACTGTGGTGGTAAGATCTGCAATATTCCCTAATGCTGTCAATATTCGCTGACGAGCTATAACCAGCGAACTATCGGTAACTTCAGTTTCTGGTCGAGACGGTGGGAGCTCCAGAGTGCTTTCGTTGAAATCAAAATCATGCAGGTTGCGCGGTTCTATAGTATCCCATTGTCCTTCTTTGATTATTCGAGGCATCCCCGCTTGACTTGTTATCAATATATCACCTTGTAACAATGTTGCCCATATCCTCCGCCGCATTTCTCCGGTAAACGGTGAGATCTCTGGGAAATGCGATGGATCTCGGTGATAGCCCATTTGTATGGCTAGATTGATCAGGATTCCTATCAAAACGCATATATCCTTGTTTGCATCATTTTTGATAGAGTATTCAATCACCATGTAGTTATAAAGAGCCTCAAGTGTATAGCGTCCTGGCTTTGTATACTCACCGAGTGTCAAGCATTGAACAATCTTTTCCCGATACATGTTGACAAGAGAGCCATTTGTCTCGACATAGGGGCTCGACGAGATGACGTTTGATGCTAAAACTGATAAACATATCATAGAAAAGAGTAGAGCGAGCCACATAATCGGGGCTTCCGATGGAGCATTCCAGAATTTTTCATACTAAATCAAAGTGAGTGACCAGACACACGACAACCACAAGCAACTTACTTCACGCTGAAATTGTCCGCTGTGCAGACATACTGCGGTTGAAGGTTCAGTATTTAGTTCATACAGTTGAGTGACTTGCCGTTCCCAGGCAACAACTTACATGGTGCTAAGTCAAGGCGATTAAAATACTGCGACACAAACCGATCCACATTTACTTTTGGAGGAAGAGCTTGCAAAATATCTTCTTTAGATATTGATTCGCAGCCGTATAACAACAGTACATGCGGCATGTAAGGAGGAGCCGTGACATGTTCGCCTTCCTGTTGTTCGAGATGTTCTTTCAAGTCGGTAATACTGTCCAGAATAGCAGCCCAGTGAGTCCCGCTCACATAATGCGGCCCAGATGAGCCAAAAATCATGCTGCCACGACTTGGCGAATTCTCGACATCGGATAGCGGCGTAGTATGAGTAGCCTCTTCCGGATTTTCTCCTTCCGTATCGCCAGTACGAATCACTGATATTGGCCGACTACCTTCGTGAGATGGGTTCTGGATTAGTGATACGACCATTTCCTCTAGTTGAACCACGCGGTCTCGTATACTAGCCCTAGTGCGAGGAGCTTCTGTGTGATGTATCTGTATACCTTCGGGTGAAGATCGGCCATTTTGACTCGGATACTTGCACGACAGAGCCAGACCGCGGGCAGTACACGAAGAACAAGGTTTTTGGCGGTTGCATCGAAGCCTTATATTTTAGCGAAGTAAGCATAGCATTCGGTGTACTCACTGCACTCACTTCCGTCTTCGGCACAGGTGGCATGATAATTGAGGCTTGCTGCGACGGTTCGTTCGTTGTGGGGGACTTGTGTTGCTTGATTCTTCAGGGAGCATTGTCGTTAAATATATGGCTTTTTGAAACGAAAACACAACAAAAGAAAATATACTAGTAGGAAAGTGGCATCAAAGTCTACGGAGTGAGATCAATGCTCACATCATCAATGGATGATGTACTGATTGGTAATAATCTCCACCACCGCAGTGAAATGATCGGCAGTTGCTTTCACTGGCCCACTCGCCGCCTTGGTGACTCGGTATGAGCTTTGTATTAAAAGTAACATCATGCTTCGGCATATGGCGCTTTACCAGGTTTTTTCGTTCATAAAATATGATTGGTTGGATTGGATTGATTTTTTATTTACCCTACAGACTGACCTGTGCCCAGTTTCCCTGTGTGCTTCTCTAGAATAGAGATACATCTGTATTCACCCCTCTAGTAACCCGGCCTAGCCCTGAAATGTCCTCTCTAACCAATCAAACACGTCCGCATTCAAGAGCGACGCAGCACCGACTTGACAATGCATTCCAGCTCCTTCGACAGTTGTGAACAGACGAAGATTAGCCTTGTCTCCCAAGCGTTCAGCCATTATCTCTGGTTGTCCCTGGAAAAAGATATCCTCCTGGGCATCTCCCACGTATACAGGGCAGCGCACATTGTCAATCGAATCCTCTAGGGTGAACGCTTTGAGCTTGTCGAATAATTCAACTGGTGTTGCAACATTGAACGCCCACAGACCTATGAAAGCACAGTCATATCAGCCTTCAATTTCTATCTAAGACCTTTCCCTGTTCAACTTACCATGTTGATATATCCAACGTGACGGGGTTGGAGTAGATGGATCAAACATCCATGTCCCAAATTCTTGGATGAATTTTTCTTCCTCTCCTGAACTGTACAGCTTCAGCAGTTCTTCAGGTGCTTTAAATGCGCTCCCAACATCAAAGACACCATCAATGGCCACAGTTGCAGCGAGTCGGTGCTCATAAGCCGCGGCGCGGACGGCCAGCTGTCCAGACATGCTATAGCCAAATAAAACAATCTTCTCCTTGTCCACCTCTTCTAGTGTCAATGCAAAGTCAACAACGGGTGTCACTACACGCTCCCAATCATGAATAAATCCCTTCTTCTGCTCACGCCGGACTGTGCATTGGCCCGGTCCCTCGAATAATATCACATTGTAACCACGTTCCAGGCCAGCGATACCATTGACATGCAACATCTCCTCCATTGCTCCGTCAAACCCATTTCCAATTAAAATCGTCTTTTTCGGGCCAGTCGGGCCCACACCAACTGGTGCCTTGAAATAGATGATTGGAACCGAGAATGAATCCGCCTTGAGGAGATGCCTCGTCCCATTTCCGAAATGCTTCAGCGCAGTGTCGAAGCAAGCTGCCTGCTTGTCCCACAATGTGTTAATACGCGGGTCATCCGGGTTTCCATGAAGGAAAAAATCTGCCGCACGATAATACGTGGAGGCTGCAAATAGACGATCGGCGTAAGAGACTCGTCTGGAGTATTCATGTGAGCCTTGAGGCTCGGCCCCGGCAGAGGCTTCTGCACGTTGGGCTAACTCGACGAATGCCGTGTGCCAGCTGTCAAAGTCGCCTGGTTTTATCTTGGGGACCAGGCTGAGAACTTCACGGAAATCGCTTCCACGATACCTAGCATGCGCTAGGATGCGGTTGAATTCGAAGTCGAACGTACCATCCGGAAAGATTAGTGACATTGTTTCGGTAGAGCCGGTTGTGAAATAGCTTGATATTGGGTGTGATGAATAACTTGAATAACTATAACAGTTCCTGTCGCCCGAGGATGGCTTATATACCTTAAACATTCTCTGGTAATAACCATATTGTCGATAACGGATGTCCGTTGTTCATGCCCTCGAAGCCGATGCTGGTGTACAAGCTGAGAATCTATTGGCTGGCGAGCATGTGGATTTTGAACATCATATCATATCCTCATTGGCTGTTTCTTTGTACCTCCGTGATTCCTCCGCAAGTTCCTCCGTCGACGCTGTCTCCGCTCCGTTCATAAATACATAAGTAAGCAACATTGAAGCATTCAAGGTATGCAAAGCAAGAAGGAATTGCTCCCAGCTACAAATTTATGTAAAACAAAAAATCAATCGTAAATACTATCTACAGGCCTTCAAGTAATTGTTACTATCTTAATGCCGTGAAGTGAAACCTATCGACTAGCCTTTTCATCTTCAATCTGTCGCCTCAGATCGGCTAATATTTCGTTTCGTTTCCCAAGGTGACTTTTGAGGCCATCCACCTGGTCGGCTACGGTCTGAATATCCTCTCTCAATCGCTCCAGATCTTGTCCATCTTTGGTTCGACCGCTTCCCTCCCTTGTCTCCCGTAGTTCCCGTTCCTTATACTCCAGAAGTTGAAGGGCTTCCTTCTTTATAAGTGCCCAATTAGGCTGGCCGTCATTTCGTGGACGATCCCGGAGTCCCTGTCTTTCTTCCGAGGCACGATTGGCGGCTTCGAGCTTGGACTCTAGCTCGGCTAATTCTCTGCGGAGTCGCACCTTCTCCCATTCTTCGTCTTGGATCGTGGTACTGAAATCCGTGCCTTGTGGGCGGTAGCTAGATTTAACCCCTAATCGGCTGAGGTAGGTATCTCCAAATTTGGATTTGCGGCCTGTTGCCGTCTCGGTATCCCCATCCACTCCCCATTTTTGGGCGGGGCGGACATTGTCCAGTTGATAGTCTATCTTATTCGATTCAAAGGAGGCGCGCAGTGATGGTGGGACGGTGCGAGGGATGCGGTAACCTTCGTGGCGAAAGTTCAGGATGTGGAGAAAGGCAAGAGTGGCGTCTTTGTTGATGGTGAGGGAAGCAGACGGATTGACCAGATTCCATGCTGATCTGACGTCTGTGTCCGGGACATCCAACGAGTCGTAAAGGGGTTGTAGTGAATCAACTAAATCACGCATTGATGTCAGCTAAACCTAAACGAAATTAGAAACGCAGCAATCTACTTACATGTTACTTCACCGCGGTGGTTTTTATTTGCGCTGAAAATTTCTTCATACTTCGCTTTATCATTCGGACTCATGTACCAGTCAAACCCATCCTTTAATCCAGGTGTGTCGTCTTCATCCTCTATCCGCTCAAACTGCTCTTGGCCACCAGTCAATGCTGCACTTGCTTGTACTAAGTGAGCCTTTGATTCAGGAATTAGCCAGTCGGGTAGTACTCGTGGGACTTCTCGGTATTCCTGAATTTGAACATATTAGCCATCGAGCTTCGTAGAATCAAGTAACTGTGGTTCAGGGACGTGGTGGGTTAAACACACTCCATTGACAAGATCAAAAATCAGGCGCATCGCAACGCAGAATTCCTCAAAATCTAGTTCTCCATCGCCGTCTACATCTGCCAAATCCCAGACTTTTTCGAGCTGTTCATCGCGCAGTCGGCTGTTGCGGAGAACGCTAGCTGCTTGGGAGTTGTTGAGTCTTGGTTGTCCGTTGGACAGCGACGAGAAGATCTCCCAATATCGCTCGATTTCCCACTGCTCAATCTTCTTCGCCATTTCCCCGAGTGGAAACTGACACCCAATCTAAGGGGATGAGGGACCGGGGAGCCTGTACAAGACGGTTATGCAGTGGTCGATGAGGAGCACGAGGTTGTTGATAGTCGTCCGCCCAATATCCGCGGATCATGCTAAGCTCGTCTCCACATGCTGCGCCGCTGTGGCCGCGATCGGATCAATATTTTTCCGTTTGTCCTTAGCAACAGTCGAGTTTCTCTTATAGACAGGTGAAAGATGAGGTTTTTTTGGGGGGGTCCGACGCTGATATTGAACGTTAATTCATTCGATTGAATCGTTACTACCTATTTTACATGTTGCCCAAGAGCATGAATATTCATATCAACAAACAAAAATCGTAACAAGGAAAGCAAAGGTGTATCAACGATTCAAAGGTATCCCAATAACATCAATCCTGCGCGTCTCAATCGTGGATGCACACCATAAACATAAAGCATTTCCTTTAAGCGAATTGGGAAAAGTCGAGAAGGAGAAGATCCGGACGAGCAAGAATAGGAAAGAGAAGAGAAGAAGGAGAAAATACTATGACACAAGGGAATATCGGCTCAAAAATTATGAGCGCCGACAGTATCCCAGCGTATGACTGTTAATCATATATTATTGCGATAATGCAGGAGAAACCGAATTCCTTGTAGAGACTCAGTAAACGGTACTCCCAAACGGAGCAGTCTCTTTGAGATCTTCCACCAAGTCCTCAACATTGCTTAGGTAGCGTCCAAGCAACTTTTGCTTCTCTTCTGTCGTGCGAGTCTCACGGGCCGCACGAGTTTCACCTGCTGAATTAACACTTCTAGCAAAAGCTCCTGAAAGTTTACTTGGACTTCGATGCAGGCCCCCAACTGCAGTGTTCGGTGCACTAGCAGCCACTGTGGGGATGTTGGGTGTCTCGGGCATGAGATAAAAGTATAAAAACTCGACTAATTTGAGTTTGACTTCTCGAGATGTTGAGCGCATTTTGAAGAGCGATGTCACCGTGAGAAGACCATCCAAAAGCTCAAAGGTCCGGGTGTTGGCGGGCTGGTCAAGCAGAACCGTGACTAGGGTGAGAAGAGTGGTCGACTGGATGGCTGGGCAATTAACCGGGTCTAGCAAGTCGAGAAGGATGTTCATGTAGATTTCGCGGGCGAATAGGGATCGCGACGCTGGATGAAGAAGAAGAACTCCTTGAATGAGATCTAAGGTCGAGATAATGAGAAGGTCGTTTGTGCCATTGCTTCCCCTTCCAAGGAGATGTTCTAGACATGATACGAGGCGCAGTGCGACTACGGCGAGGTATCAGCTCAGTTGGACAGCCTTTCGACGAGGAGTATATACGTACCGTTCCACTGGAAGCCTTCCTGAAGCTTGAAGAACTCTCTGAAAGCCGGGTCTTCTGCTAATTCACCAAATGCTTTTGGCACAGGCTGTGCTTGGCCGAGGGGAATCATGGATCTCCTCTTCTCGGCTGGTGAGTGTTTCGACCGCGAGAGGCATATTTGAGCGAGCAGTCCCTCAACCTGACGAAGGCCCTTGCGAATCTTGTTGGGCTCGTAGGAGGAGAGGTAATCGAAGGAATGCGCCAGCAGAGCCTCCATTGTGATATTAAGGTCGTAGATGTTCGTGGATCGTCGTGAAGGATAAGGAAAGGAGGAAGCACAAAGGAGAGACACCAAAAAGTAGGTCAGCAAGAGATCATCAAGATACCTCTGGTAGGCCCAGACCGCGAGCTGTGCCAGCCAGAGCTGAAACAAGGCAGAGCGACAAGATTAATATCGCGATCTAGAGGAGCGTATTACATCACTGCAGGGGGGCAGCTATAAACAAAGCGCCCGTTGCTGGGTGACCTGTTCTGCCACCGCCCTCAGCCCCCACATAAGCTCCAACCCTAACTACGCAGTCGTCTGCTGCTCTGATTACCTGCCTCGCTTATCTATGTCCATATCCATATTCCATATTTAGTAAACTTTTAGTGTCGTTTCTATTCATGAACCGGGGGAGTGTCCCACAGGAGCTCCAGCATTGACGCGTGGTGTGTTCAATGTTGTATGGGAGACGGTTAGAAATATAAATCGGGCTTGTGATTCCGAGCACTTGGTTTATTTCGACTAGACAACAGTGTGTGCTACGGATAATTAGAGCAAGAGAATAGGCAAGGGAAGTAAAATCAATAGTAATAAACATGGAGATCCAAAATAAGGCTGACTCCTGCGTTGGATTATTGGAGCCTTGTCGAGGTGTCGCTGCCTGACACAGTCACAGGCAGCCAATCGAGTCAGCTCCGGGTCCACCCATCACATGCCTGGGTCACCCAGTCTTCTCCCCGCTTCTCTATAGACAGCTGCCTGCCTGCCCAGCTACAGGTTCCCTCAGCCTTTGTATTACATATTCTCACTTCATCCTCAGCATAAACTATACCCGGAAACAGTCCTTCATCCTTGCTTCCGGACCCTGCCCGTCTTTGCCGCCTTTGCTCCACAACTCCCAAAAGTTTCAGGCGAGCTTCCTACGACGCGCCATGGCTTCTGAACAACCCCAAACACAGTCGCTACACTCTCCCACTGCGATTCCTCCACGCACAAGCTCAAATGGCGTCGTGAACAGCAATCCAAATAGGAATTCTGGCCTTGGAGCTATCTCCGAAGGAGAATGGATGTCGTCCTCAAAGAAGAAACACTTGAGTACAACGAGCAAGCACGGGCGGAATCGGTCGAGCGTCGATTGGACAGTGGCAAAGGATATTCTCTGGTCTCAGGAGAAGGATCGTATTCTTATGGGCCCATTCGACTATTTAACGCAGCAGCCGGGCAAAGATATCCGAAAA
Source organism: Talaromyces proteolyticus (assembly GCF_021365285.1). Lineage (NCBI taxonomy): Eukaryota > Fungi > Ascomycota > Eurotiomycetes > Eurotiales > Trichocomaceae > Talaromyces > Talaromyces proteolyticus. The sequence goes on from NW_025764281.1 coordinate 648,424, forward strand.
CAAATGATCACCGCATTTGATGCATGGCTGAAAGTACCAGAGTCGAGTTTGGCTATCATTACAAAAGTGGTGACTATGCTGCATACTGCTTCATTGCTGTAAGCTTTTTCTTTTGATAATCCGGCCGTTCTCAGCTGTCTAACTTGCCGCCTAATCAAGAATCGACGATGTCGAAGACTCATCCACCCTGCGACGAGGCAGCCCTGTAGCGCATAACATTTTCGGCACCGCCCAAACTATTAATTCCGCCAACTATGTTTACTTCCTAGCATTACAAGAGCTCCAGAAACTCAAAAACCCCACAGCCATCGATATTTATACCGAAGAACTCCTCAACCTACATCGGGGCCAGGGGATGGATCTATTCTGGCGAGACACGTTGACATGCCCAACCGAGGAGGAATATCTAGAAATGGTTGATAACAAAACCGGTGGTTTATTCCGATTAGCGGTCAAGCTGATGCAGGCAGAGAGCGACACCAACAAGTAGGCTGTCCAGCCCTCGAGGTGCATGATATTAAAAAAAATTGACTAAAATTCTGCAATTAGGGACTGCGTTCCATTGGTTAATATTTTGGGATTAATCTTCCAAATTTGTGACGACTACCTCAACCTGTCGGATACAACATATAGCAAAAATAAAGGCCTTTGCGAAGACTTGACGGAGGGCAAATTCTCCTTTCCTATCATTCACAGCATCCGATCAGATCCTTCGAACGTCCAGTTAATCAACATATTGAAACAAAAGACCAAGGATGACGAGGTCAAACTATATGCACTGAAATATATGGAGAGCACGAGTAGCTTTGCCTATACTAGAAAGGTCGTTGGTCAGCTTCGAGACAAAGCTTATCCTATGATCGATGCAATGGACGGCGTTCAGGATGATCCGAATGGGAATCGAGAGGGCCAGCTGGTCCGCGATATTTTGGAAAAGATCATCGAACTTACGCTTAAGGATCGTGGCAAAGGGAAATGACAACTTTGCGTCTTATGAGGTTCTATTTATAGTATAAATTTCGGAATTATACCCTTATGGCATTGTATTTTTATTGTTTGTTCAGCATTTTTAATGAAAGCAAATCGCTCGTGTACATCACTGACTAGCCAAAAATGTACCTTCCCCGTCAGAAAGTCTCAACTCCATGACATCTTTCTCCAACCTCTCCAATGGCTTCCAAGCCGAGTCTTTTGAAAATAAACCATTCCGTATCGTGGCATCCCCAGCACCGCACGTAGCAGTTGACTGGCCTCTCAATTTCAACGGTGCAGGAACCAACTCTGCTGCCCACATCACTTCCTCACTACTAGCCACAAAAAGTCCGTCATTCCTCATCTGTTCCCTAACCATCAACGTACTCATTCTCAGCAGTATACCCTGCAACGCATCTAGCTTCTCCCTAATCTCCACAGCTACTCCCTCTTGTTTCTTTTCCCGTGAAAGAATTTTTTGTCCAGCTTCCACTTCAATTGGGCTGCCAATATCAATACCAATATTCCAATCATTCTGTTTCTTGACTTCAATGAGTGATTTGATAGATGCCTGTCTCTGCCGACGGAAGTGATCTCGTGTGCGACAGAGACGTTGGATTTCACGGATTAGAGACGAAATAGCTTTGTTGAGGGATTGGATATCGTCGTTTGGGAGACCAGTGCTCTGCTGCGCTTGGGGTGAGGATTTTTCCATTTGAGAATGAGGTTAGGGTTTGATAGAGGGCTGCGCGGTTAGCGATGTGAACATCGTGACTCTCACGGTTTTGTATTTGAATTATCATATTGAATTTTGCTGTACTATCTGAATACTTGATTAATTTATTGATATTGATGTCTAGTTTTCTTTCTTTTGCCTTATCTTATACTATTTTACATGATTCCAATATTCAATATGTAGCAAATTTTCGGTAGACTATGCGATAGAGAAGGAGTTGTTGGGTATATTGGGTATATGGCGACTTCCTTGTTCATCAAAAAGGAAACAAAAAGTCCTCCTCAGAAAAGACTTCGTCTTGCTCTGTCAAAATATCACATTTTTCAACAGTATATCGTCCTCTTCTAAATTTCGGTCGGGGGTAAGCTATCAATTAGCCCAAAAATGAATAAATCCAAACAAGATCGCAAATGGCGTTTATATCCACTACATGACAATGCAACAATCCCCGAGCTTGCGCAATACTTTGGGAAGTATCTTCTGGACAATCTGCTCGAGTTCGTCCTGCTGGCCGCCTTGCTGGCCTTGGCCGTACTGTTGCTGTGACTGCTGTTGACCAGGGTAAGTCGACGGTTGTTGGTATCCACCGCCACCGTAGTGAGGTTGTTGTTGGTGCTGGCCGCCGTGATGTGCAGGTGGCATGTCCGCAGGACCACCGGTGAGATTCACGTAGATACGCCCTGCATTGTCTTCCACGGAGTATTGGAGACCAAGTTCGCGACAGACTTGTTCAACGCGCGGCTTGATTTTTTGAACGTGGTTCGTGGAGTGATTGCCTTTGCCGACGATACTAGAAACCCCCATTGTAAGCATCTTCCTTAGGAGAAAAAACTATGAATTGGGTATACCCACACATGCAAATGCGTCTGCCCATGTTGGCGCGCATACTTGATGCGCTCTTCTAATATATCCTCCGCCTCCTCCACAAACTGTCCATGAAGATCGATTGTGTCATCCGCGACTCGGCCCGGCGCATTATTTTCACGGAAAATGAATTCTGAGGCTTGTTTGTTATACTCGTTCATCTTGCGGCCATGCGCTTTGCCTTCTTCGGAGAGCTGTTTGGCACGCGCCCCGTCGCCATTCTCGTACGCTTGTTTGGACTAGAGTTGATTCATTCATTCATTAGTCTAATCCATTCGGATATAGGGTCGCAAAGAGCAGTAAGTGGGAATGAAAGAAGGGGGAAGCTACCGTCTCGAAACAGTGATTCCGTTTATCGGCTTCCTGGCGAGCTAGGCCTCTCAGGCGATCGTATTCCTCTTCAGACTGGCTCGATTGCTCGTGATTAAAAGCTGCGCGCGTTCTCATTAGCTTCAGCAACGATCTCGCGGGCGCGCTGGGACAACTCACCGCGAGCGCCGATGTGACCCATCTCGTAAGACATACTGCAGGTCGGAAGATGGAGGGGTAGTGCTCGATGTAAGTTAAGCTTGATTATTCCGGCGAGGATCAATTGGAGAAAGCCAGGTCCAGAGACAGCGCAGCATGGGTTAGGACGAGATGGCCTGCGCATCAGACCCGCTTCGACGAGCCAGCCATGCTCTGTGGCCAGCACAGCCAATCGCGGTGCCGGAAATGACCACCTAGATCGCGCTATGAAGATCGACAGTACTTGGAGCCGAGATCGGAAACTTGTGCGCGTCTTAGCGAGGAGGCTACATCGGACGGAGGCATTTTAGATGCTGCTCTTGTTGCAGTGTGGTCGGGTAGTTAATTGTTGCCGTGGGGCTTTCATCTGGATGGCAAGTAGTAGAACTTTGGATATTTGGAATTTGGAACCTCCAACCCGCATTTGAAACTCAATTAGGAAACTAACACAATATCTACGCCAATGTCTGCCCGCAGCCGTTGGATATCCATAGCATACTAGCTAGTTAGTCGGTGACTAGGTTTGCCCCTACTCTCAGAAATGAGTCTCTTGCTAGGCTTGGATCAGTATCATCGATCCATATCATAAAATTGATTGGAGCACTGAGATCATCCAGCCCCAATGATATAAGGTCAATTTTGAATAGATGCCCTCCAACTCTCGGTAGGCTGACGTATCTAAGAGCCTATAGGCAGCAAGGACGATCTCTGTCAGCTGCACCCGATAGACCGATTCCTCGCTAAATCTACAATACGCGACACCAGGCTAGAGAGGTAGTGCAAAATAATAGATTATGGCGGGATTATGGATCAGCCACCATACTCTATACTCTCAGCTGAGGTCCACAGTTAGACTAGAGTTGGCGCTATGGGATAGAGGTTTTTGTTATCTTTATTGGAGACGAAAGAGATCGCTTCGGCATGTCTGGTTAGTATCGAATTGTCGACTCACGGCGGAGGTACGAGGCACGATGACTGCACCCAAGATCCAATGACATCCTAGGGTCGGAAAACATTGTGTGCATGCACCCGGTCCATAGTGCCGGCTGACCTGCCTCCAACTTTGCGTACGGGTGTACTGCATTGAATATTAGGTGTGGATGGATCGATTCTGGACTTGCCACCAGACCGGAAGCATGAACCGTTTGATGGCTTCTTGACCAGACCCTTTCGTGAAACCCCCACGCCTTTGGCCACCTCGAGATTCCACTATCGGCCGGTAAGGAGGACACTCGATGAAGAGAGAAGGCCTTTTCCTTCTCAAGGCCCTGTCTATAGTGGAGAGAATGGCATGTTTGTACATCCCCGAGCCAATAGGGCATTGCTCTAGTTTCCGTACCAACTATACAGAATGCTGGCTCAGGCCTGGCCGACCGCAAACAGGGTTCTGCGCTGTGGGCATCCGTTCTGCATGACCCCGAGGGCCAGTTGTGACAAGTGGCACCGACACACCCCATCGTCGAGATCGCTCTCACGAGTCAGAACGTAAAACGCCACCCGAGTGGATTGTGCTATATGGGAAACAGAAGCGAGATTGCGCCAAAATCAAACGCCACTGTCAAGGTGTCAGTAACTTGGTAAACTGAATGTCAAGCGTGAATTTTATGATTCAGTTCTAGCGACAGTAGATCGTAACACCGCTGCCTTAGACTTTCGCCCGTAAAGCCCAGTCCATCCGCAGCAAAAACCGACTGAATGCATATTCACCATATGCATAGTCTAGACCAGAGAGTGCCAGGCCCCAGGCCCCGCAGAGAGATATTTAGCTGTTACGCTGGCGGAGTCGACGGGTGTAAGCAGCAACCCAGGAATGAAGCGAAAGTTGTTAGACTGTGCATGTTGATTGCGTCATGCGAATCCCTCGGTGGGATTAACCCACATTGCAGGTGCCATGACTTCTCTGTGCTCGCAAATGAGTGTGATTTCGCCGCAATGTAGACCAGACATACACTCGCAGAGAAGACAGACCTCGACGGATGGCAAACTCGGCGATCATATCAATGGCAGAAAACGCCGTGATCTCCGAGCGAACGGAGCAGGAAGCCCACTGCAGAGGCAACGTCTATAATTCTGCTGCCTGAGTGCGGTCTAGAAAGAGGGTTTAATATAGTCTTGACCAGCAGGAACAAGACGTGGTGTAGTGTCACTTGTGTGGCGCAGACGGGCACCGCCACAATTCCTATTGAGGCGACCGCGACAGTGGGTAAAACGGAAGGAACGGGGCGTATGCGCAGGGCAAGAGCGAAGAAAGCAAGAAAGCACAGGGAAGGAAGGAACTGACCGCCACGAGCGCGCGCCCCTCCTGGTTTGCACCAGTCACGAGCGCGCCTGCTCCTCCCAGTTCTATGCGACACCGATTTTTGAGCCCCGCAAACATCCTGCATCCATCCTCCCCCCTCCCACTGCTATTATTATCATTTATTATTACTTTTGACATTATGGAGAATCGCCAACAGCCTACACCACCTCTCTTACGCGAGCTCGGGCTCCCCTCCTATTTTTACGACCACAGTATTGCATCAGGGCGCAGCTGAAGCTGGCAGCCCTGGCAGACGCCGGACTTTCTGATTGGCGTCGTTTTTCCCCGGTTTCCGCCCTTCTTTAAACACTAACAGGCTAAACCTTCGATCTGGCCATTCAGCATTGGGCGATCCCCAATAGTGGAGAGATCGTGACTTCGTGCGTGAGTGGTGCAGAATTTGGAATATGGTCTGGCTGAGCTGAAAACGAGCGTCCAAGGCCCTGGCATTGGTGCCTCTCCATCTCATGTCGCCTTGCCGCTTCTAGCCATGGGTACGATACTTTCTTGCAGCGTCAGTCGCTTGCTGGTGCCGCACGTATGCACGCATCCCAATGCCAGTACCAGTCTCAGATAACCCTTCCCCCACCGTGGCCAGTCCTGCCCCATCCATACTCGGAAACCATCTATGGACAGAATCGTGAGTCTTCCCTGGTGAACGACCGAAGTGACTCCCTCGCCTGCGCTAACGTTCCTTCTCATCTTCTCAAAAGTATGGACTTTCCTGTTTAGGTTTCGGAGGATGTCTTTTCATCCTAAGCTCCCCCTGTAGCTACCGCCACCTGCTCACAAAATGCGCACTTTCTTGTCTCCTACCAGCCTTCCCAGGCCTCTGGTTCAACTTATATTTTAGTTCAACTTTAAGATGAGATCTACCGGCATGCAAACCCAACATGTGGACACGGACCCAGAATCCTTCTTCCAATGCGGCTGTGGCGTTCAATATCGTAGCTGAACACCCAGAGGCCACTGGCCTTTTTTATCAGGTGATCGTGTCTTGAAAAAAAGCTTTTAAACTACCGCAGTCTCCCACATGTTGGTGGCCTCCGACAGTGGTGGCTGCATATATTGCGTCCAAGATCGAGTTACTACAGGGTTACAAAGTTGCTTGGGGGCATATATCAACATTGGGAATTACGCTCCGTATCCGTCTAAATCATATCATCGATCACTGTGATTCAACTCGTTCCTTCAATACTCCTCCGGAGCTGTGCTCGCCAACCTCTTATTTTGGGCCGCCTATACTCGGAAATTTTCATGTCGAATGGATCTTTTTCCTTTTGTAGGGATTTTTGGTTCTTGAGAGATTTTGGGTTCAGTAAATGTGTCTCGAGCAAACGGAACAGTCACTTGACCATGCCTATGACGTATCGTTCTCTGGCTTGCTGAAGAAAGCAAATATTGTGTGGGTGGCTCATATGAAACGAGCTCTTAACTTCTTTATCTAAGGGTGTGTGAATTATGCCAATTTCCAGCCCAGAGCCCCAACACCCATTAAGCTTGACAAATCTGTCTTTTTTCTTTCAATGTTAACCTAGCTTGTTCTTTTCTCTTTCTCGTCTAATTTCTTTTGCCAGACTTCTTTTGGCTTCGGGATAAACTCCTTTATTTCGTTCGTTATTGCGTAAAGCAAAATATCAAACCATGAGTGATTCATCGATATCTCCACAACATTCCGGGGTCGAAGATGCGGCCAAAGATGTTGAAGCAACAGAGGCAGAAGATGTTCCAACTCCAAATTCCGCAGTGGGACCACCGACATCAGCTTGTGACATACTACGTCCGTTATCTCAAGTGGCATCGCAGGGTTTATTTCCACTACCGACTAGTGGGTCACTTGCATCATTAGCGAGACAGCAACCCCGGCAAATTGCATCAACTGGCACTTCGACAGTGCATGAGGAGCCTCTCCAATCGGATTCGGGAACTAACGCCACGGCAGACTCATTTGATTCAGAAAGCATACGAAAGTTTACAGCGGCTGCATGGCGACAGCAATCTTTGCCAGGGCAAATCATGCCGATAGTTCAAGTTTCATCGTCGAGAATATCACCGAGTAATTCTGAGGAGGCTCCTACGTCACATTTCTCGCCATCCCCTTATGCCTCGATATTTCCGGAGGGCACGGAATCTTCTCCGCTCTTCATTCATCAGTGTGAAGAGTATGAGCCTACGAATGAAGATTCAATTCGAAAGTATAGTGAATCCTTACAACTCTTTCGTCGAAACAACGAAGGAGATGACGCAAAGATTTGGAAACGACGAGTTCTCGAATATCGCTGATTAACAATATCAATCAGTAATAACTTGTCTACACTAATGATTTACGACATGATGCATAGTGAATTTTTTCCTTTTCCGTTTTATTTTTATTTATGTCTAGAGATGTTGGGTGGCAATTAGTCGTGCATTTTCAGCATTTCATTTCCTTTTTCTTTATTTTTCGACATTTTTTTTGAGCTATACATATATGGTGTGTACTAATGCACTTAATGATATGACTTAAACTCGAATCACACCTGTCAAATTTACGGAGTATTAATATAAGAAATTAGAATTGTTGATCAGACCCTTCTTGTATAACCCACTTGATCTCCGTCTATCTCCGCGAGGTCCCCCACCGTTAACTCTGATTCCGCACAATCAGGCTAGATATATATGTAGATGTAATGTCGATCCAGGAGACGAAAAGAAACAAAATATGACTATAGCAGGAGCTCGGACAATCCACGAGTTTAATTAATTAAATAATTAAATGCAGGATAAACCTGTTAACGGAAATTAGCTTCCCATCTCTTTCTTTCCTTCTTCCCCCCCCCCTCTTTGCTTCTTCCTCTTCATTCTCTTCCTCGCCACTGGTGCGGTTAATTTACCTTAGTTCACCATATAGCCAAATAGATGCAGTAGCTCTACCACTACACATGTGTTAGCAAATCGCCAAAGTTATACATCTCATTCATTCTGTTTCCCCTCAGCCAGGGTTCATGGTTTATGCAGGTGCGCTTTAGAAGACCAATGAAAAGCATCACCATACAAGAACGAACCCACATTTCGCCTATTGCTTATACTTATTGGTGGTAACATCAAATTAAGGCAATCCGAGTAGAAAATAAGAAAGAAAATTATATTTTTTCTAAAAGGTTACTCCGTGGACTGCGCTCCATTCTCCTGGAAAAAAGATGCTTATTTAATTGGCTGGACTGTGTGTGGGTCGGTGCTATGCCGATTAAGCTGGTCCGCGGGAGATGACATCTCAGCAATTAACATTAACTATTATGTGACTGACAAATAGTCGCCGTGAAGCAGCTTCAATTTATTTCTCCTTTTCTTTTTCTCTGCTTTCTTTTTCTTCTTCGACATTTTAAATTTAAGTTCGTGTGACGGTCTAAGAACAAATAAGCTCCGGCGAACAAGAAAGGAGTAATGGCGGTAGCATCAACAACAGCAGCGACAGACAGCACCTCCACCATTGACATCGTCAACCTCAACAACCTCCTCTCCCGCCTGGAACAAAACATCTTCTCATCCTCCTCTGACCTGCGAATCCTTCGACAGTCGCATCTGCATCGTGCTCGCGTGGGCGCTGTAAGCTTCTCCCCCTTGTACCCTCAACAGTAGACTAGTATGCGCATAATAGTGATATGAGTAACCTGCTAACTAACCAACCCCCTCGGTTCTTGACAGAATGTCGACTACGCTCACACGCTCTTTACAAGACTTGAGCGCGGACTACCATCTATCAAATCTGCCGAAACGCGACATGCGCGGACAGCAGATTTAGCGAAGAAAAGGGCGCGCTTGGCGAGGTTGCGGGAGAGGTTTGATGGGCTTAAAGACGATGACACCTCTTTCTATACGGGGGGAGACGAGGATGGGGATGGGTTGGAAGAAGAAGAGGGGGAAGGGGAGGATTTACTCGCTGGCATCGTCGAGCCGGTGGAATCGGTGGTGAAGAAGCAAGAAGAGGATGAGCAGAGGAGAGACAAGGCAGCAGAAAGTTTGGATAAGGGGGCTGGAAAGGCAGAAGCAGCGGTGCTGAGACAGCGGCGTCAGGATTCTACCGCGGTTTCGGCACCGGTGGCCACGGCTGCAACGACAGGTTTCAAACCCACGCCAATATCAAGTACCACGAAACCAGACATGGCTACGGCTACGGCTGAATCGAATCTCTCGAGCCATCGCGCCGAACAAGAGTCTCTAACTGACAGTCTGGTCAATCTGGCGTCTCAATTGAAAGCTTCGTCACAGGCGTTCCAGACCTCGCTCGAGAATGAGAAGTCGGTGCTGGATAGAGCCGTGGAAGGACTGGATCGCAATGTCTCTGGATTAGAGGCTGCAGGGAAGCGGATGGGGGTGCTGAGACGGATGAGCGAGGGACGAGGATGGTTGGGGCGGATGCTCATGTATGCGTGGATCTTTGGGCTGTGGCTGGTGGCTATTGCGATTGTCTACTTGGGGCCGAAGTTGAGGTTTTGAAAATACATGTTCTACTATACGGAATCTGTTACCAATGTATATTGTTATACGGATTGATGAGTGAATGAATGTCAAGAGTAATATGCTGTCATTTCTTATTGATGCGTGTCATGTCACTGCTTGAGCTGAAATATATTCAGCAAGTTGTGAAAAAGACGGGCGATTACATGACGGGTATAGGGTTCACCCCCCGTACTTGATCTGATAAAGAAACATCGCTCATATAGCGAAGGCAAGGAACAAGGAAAACCATAATCACAACAAACAGAAGGAAAGCGAAGCTGGAGACACCAGAAGAGAGACATCCATCGAAATCACGGAATGAAGAAAATTCATGTTGCTATGTAAAAAAATACAGAAGAAGTCGACAAAAAAAATGTAACGGGAAACTTGAGTGTCTCAACGCCAGATTTTGATGACGCAAAACAAAATGTCAAACAGAAGGAAACAACCGATGTGGTATTGAAAATCCAAAAGAAAATGAATATGAAAATTCACGGCAATGATTAAAAAAAATCTCATGCTGACAGTAATCTAAAGCATTCGGCATCAACGCAAGCCACCTATTCATTAAATCAGACCACACAAACGGAGATTTTCTTGGATGATGATATCTGTTACAGGTCAGAACTGCTTTATTGAGGTTTAGGATAAGTATTCAACATACCATTGACCGCAGCCATGACGAATCGGATCTGGGTTGTGTCCGTGGCACATGTGAAGTGTGTGTAAATCTGCTTCTGCTCGGCTTGGTTGAGTGACACGAAGCGGTTGAGAATGTAGTCGCAGGCAGCAGCATAATCGGCGCCTCCCTCGTAATCCGGGAAGTAGTTCTTCATGGGGCTGACAGGAAGCTTCTCCTTGAATCGATCGATCTTGTTAAGGAATAGAATAATAGAGGTCTTGATGAACCAGCGAGAGTTGCAAATGGAGTCAAACAGGGTCAAGGCTTCCTGCATACGGTTGACAGTCTCATCTTCGAAAAGAAGTTGGTCGTATTCGGAAATGGCGACCAAGAAGAGAATTGTGGTCACGTTCTCGAAGCAGTGAATCCACTTCTTACGCTCGGAACGCTGTCCACCCACGTCGAACATACGGTATGTCAAGTCACCAATGATGAATGTAGTCTCGGTGATACCGGTGGTCTTGACACGAGAACGGAGCACATCTTGGTCACTCGGTAGATAGTCGGGTTGTGCGATACGCTCGACGGAGTCAAAGTAGCTGCTCATGTTAGATGTTATAAACTACCAGCCAATATGAAAGAACTTACTATTTAGCAGAGTCATTGAGCTGGTACTCACGCGAGCGGCGGAAACACTCTTGGACACCTGTATCACGCCACAAGGCCTGGATAGCACCGCCGACCTCTGGGGGAAGACTATCACCTTCAATCTGAGCGGGCTGCATGAAGATGGTCTGCACATGATACTCGGCGCGCGGGTCTGCGAGGGGCAATTCCAAGGATTCCATGGCTTCGAGGATGACACGCATCGACTGGACGGTGTTGCTGTAGATGATTTCCTTGAAGGATTCGCGCTCATCGCGGGAGTAGCCACCTTCGTGGATGAGCTTCATCTGCTTGAGAATTGTGGATTTACCAGACTCTCCAGCACCTGTTAAAGCATTAGAATCGATTATTGTAAGGGCGACTGTGTACAGCGGAGTGGTTACGCACCGAGAAGCAACATTTTGATCTCATTGCGCTGCATCATCTTGTCGCGCTTGAGCTGGTTCTCAATCTCTTCATTGCGGGCCTTCCCCTCCTTATCCTCAGTACTCATTCCACAACCCATCTTGGCGGTATTTCGTTTAATTCGTTAATGTACAAGTCAATTCCGCGAGACCGCTGTACGTAAATGAAACTCTTAACAGTTCTAGCAGAAACTGCAATTTGAATTAGCAATTGTATCGGGTTGATCGTTCCAACAAATCAAAAGTGAATGAGAATTTGGGATTCGCAGCGTGTCACGAGTCGAGATCGATGCTTTGTTGACAACTAGTGCGGTGGGGAGCGCAGGACGAGATATGAGGCTTGAAGGGTTTTCCTGGTGGTCGGCTGCGCCGTGCGGAACAACAAAACACATGCAAGTCGAGGGAATGGAAAAAGAAAAAGAGGTAATGGTCAAGCGACAATATGAATATCTCCACTTACAATCCTGTTTCCTGCTGGAGCGCGATACAGATGTATGTGCCGGAGGAGTGGTGGTGGTGGATGATTATTAATAATAATAAAAGATCCCCCTGACAGAACAATTACCCCAGGCGACTGGAACGACCCAAGGGCAGCACAAACGAACAGTAAGTCGAGGGAAATCGAAGAAGCACGGCGCGGCAGAAGTGAAAACGTCCCCCAGAGATGAACGATCGAATTGAGTGGGAGAGTAAAGAGTCGACAGGCGGTGGTGATCGTGGACTAGACGTGGAGGTGTGCAGGAGAGAGGAGAGATGGCAGGAGGAGGAGGGCTGCTTGGCTGAGGGCGAGGGAGGTGCCGGCGCAGCTCATTGGCCGAGGGAAATGAGCGGCTGCGGCATCTGTGGTTGGCGGTAATAATGGCCATCGCTATTGCAGTCGACTACGGATTAATGCGAAGAATAATGCGACCCTGGCTATCGCTACATACATACGTATGACTGGCATACTCCTTCCAACCTGTCATTCTGCCCTCTGAGTATTGTCCCAGTAAGTAGTCAAAATGCAGCCTCTGTCAGCAGCGTAACTGACGTCTTGCGTTTGCGGTCGCCGGTTTGACAACCCGAGCGACCTCCTGACGCTTAGTCCTCACTCCTATAGTCCACAACTCAATATATTATTATTCAAGAACAGCAGCTGGGTGGACACTCAGTATCAACGATCAACTGATGCAGAATAATGTTCAGGATGGAGGAAAGGGGGTGGGTCCGAGGCTTGACGGCGCGACAGCTCTTGTCTCCGGCTCGGCGGGGCAGATCGAGCGGAACTGGTTCTCATTGGGCTGAATCCCTGGGCTAGTCCCCAAACGGCACCACACCCTGGTCCCGCCCGTCGATGTATCGAACTATCAGCATTTTATGGCCCCCAGCGGTGCGGTCCAACCAGCCTTATTCTTCTCATTAATTCTTCTTATTATTTCTTCAATATGTCCGACACTCTGACACTTGGCCCCTGCCGCGTTTCATTCACGCTTGAGATCCGGATTGAATAATGGACTCAATAACTTAGTCTCTGCCACCTGCAAACTGCCCGGCAATATAATAGCAAGCCGTAGCCGATCCACTGGAACCTTTTAAGGTAGGCGCCGTGCAGGGGTCCGCATCCTAGCCAATCACAACTTGTTATCCACGGTATGTCGCTGCTGATTGGCTGCTTGTGTTTGCTTGGAGTGCCCACAGCAAAATTTCTCGGTGATTGTGATCTATTCATCTCATTATGCTTTTCATGTAACCAGTCATCTGTAGTACTATACAGGTACGGGGAGCCTGGACTCGTCCACGCAAAGCCCCAATCTTTAAATAACGGACGAGCCGATTTCTAAGGCCACGAGGTCGACCATCAGTTCAAGTATCAATTATCAATAATGAGCATGTTAATCATCGTCTGATTTGTTCAGGGTTGATCGCCTCGGCTAGAGGTTTGGGGCCACGACGAAAGCCACGAGTTTGTGACTGACTTGAGGGAGATCGCCAATTTAACGTGCAGGTGCGGAGACATCAGAAAACCATTACATCAGAATGTAGACCACCACAGCAGCTATGTGGCTGCACTGTGGTTGGTTATTGTGATTTATGAAATACTACTAAGCACATATGTAGTTGGGTGTGACACATCATTCCTAGTTCATGAGGATACATGTAGCTATTAATTCAATATTATTCCACGTGCGAGTTCGGTAGATTCCTGTAGTATCAAATAATAATATGAATAGTAATATGGATATCCTAGACGCTACTCCAAGAAGTCTTCTAGAATCCTTAATACTGATCTTATTGATTCAGCATTCAGGCATTGTGCTACAATTTAATAAATGCATGCGTCGATCTACTTTATTGTAAACAACCACAAAACCAACCAAAACATAACATATGCAGGGATATCATTTACATAATCATCATGAATCCAAATTACGTGGCACATACTGACTCCTGAGTGAGTGCAGTCGGAATAAAATCCAGTCTACAAAACCCACTAGTCATGTATGCACAGAAAGTCAAAAACATAACTGTATGTGCTGGAGTGGGGACTGCTTCTCATTCTTGGGAAAAAAAGGCTTCTAGCGCACAACACTATTGTTTTCCTGTGCACCCCAGCTCCATCGCGCTTATCCCGATCGTGCAACCCAATTCGATTTTGTCAGGGGTAGTCATTCAATTTGAGTTTTTTCCTTGATTTATTTATTTTCCTTGTGCGGAGTATGTTGGAAGGAGAAAAAGGGGGTTTTAAAGAAAAAAGTAAGTGGTCTCCCGACAAGTAAAGGGAAGTTTCGCAACAGCCCTTGGGAATTGGAACTTATGGTTAGCTTTCTAATGTTAGTTCTATCACATCGTCAATTGATATCTTGTTTATTTTCCTGGTTACACATTCCCGGATATACACATAATAGTTAATATAGGCAGGCATAAGCTATAGCAGTCAACGGTCACAGTGATAACCGTAATGCAAGAAATATCAACCTCGTCACTATAGGACCAAGACGTCGATCCATTCAAGGACAATCTTCGTTGCCTCAGGACTCGAGGTCCTTGGAGTCAATAATGACAGCTACCACATCGGCCAACTCGGTCAAAGAAACCTGTTGATGCCGTATACTTTTTAGCCTCAATCATCCATCTTATGTTCCGCTATAAACATTGCCTTACCTTGACTAATTGATCAGCATCTACGCCTGGTAGGTGTCGATCACCGACTGCATCGCGAACAACATAAATGTTGTAACCGAGTTCTGCTCCTGCTCTGGCGGTTGCCGAGACACAGTTATGTGCCTATAGTTAAGGTATGAGGGTTACTCTATCAAGCATAGTGAAGAAAGAATGAAATACCATATACCCTGTTTGTATGTCAGAGAGTTCAAGTCTCATAATTGGAGCTCGGCAAAGATAGCCTACCTGTAAGGACAAGATTCTTTTTCCCCAGATTCGTCAAAATCGACTGTAGAGTCGTCTCAGTAAAGGCACTAGCATGGAGCTTGTGAACAACCTTTTTCACAGCGACAATAATCAGTATCTTTTCCCCAGCCCCAGATCATAGTATAGCCAACGGACTATTGCTGTTCGTATTCGCTTACCGGCTCATTGTCCAAAGGCTTTAGCTCGTCGAGTATATCTGCCAAAGGAGTGTTTGGGGTAAAAATAGGAGCTCCAGGAGGCGAGTCAGCAACAACATGGACTATGTCACTGCCGACGTTGCGATATTTCTCCAGAAGTCCATAGATCACTTTCCGCGAGGTTTCGGAATCTTCGACTTGTAATAGACCGCTAATGTATCTGCGAATAGCATTGAAAGTGTTAGTATTAGTAGCGATACGTATCCTCCACCTACACCAAAAGAAACCTCTAATTGGAAGATTTACTCATTCTGAGCGTCGATGATCACTAGCACGCTATCGGTCAGGCGTGGGATGGTAACGGGAATTCCGAGAATGGAGCGGATATATGTTGGTTGAGACATGGTGAGGGTTTGATCGAGAATAATCATAACAAAAGGTACAAGAAACTTACAACTCGTTAGTTCATCCCCCATTCACGCCAGTCTCTGTTATTGTTATATACATCCGCTTGGGGAAACAACGTTGCCGATGTGCTCGGGTGGGGATCAATTGATTCGGGTGGGCATCGATGAATCTAGACTTCGAAGTATCCTCTCTCTAACCCCACGCACAACTCAATGGCCCCTGTATGGCGAACGTGGAATGATATGGTAAAGTATTCAGTTATTCTATTATTACAATTGGGTGTGTCGGTTTCAATATTAGGGCTGTCGTCTTTCGCTACAATATTTTATACTGCGTGCCTGATTGCATTTCTTACTCGGTCAGGAATATCAATTGATGTGCACAAGCCTATGAGTAGGACTTTGCACTAATCTGAAGACGTTCTGAAGAAGAGAATGGTATAACCCTGCCACTTTAATATACTAGTGATAGTAGAAATTGTCACCAGGCTTCAGATCCAGTGAGGCATAGAAAACGTGCAGCCTTTGAATAATGCCTACATTTCGCACAACCACTTCCTAAGCCGTGCTTGTTTAGCGTAAAGTATTGCTACTGAGATGCTTCTGACACAAACTCAAGTTATCTATTGTAACAGCCATAATATTTCATCTATTTGTCGATTTTCTATTCAGGATTTCCTTCCAAGTTACATAATTCCCTAAGTTGTTTACTCCTGCTCAGTCCAGTCCTCGTGTATGGTACGTAGATCCACCCATCCTACTGCTTTCAAATATTCTGTAAGAGAATCGCGATTACCATCAACCTCCTTTTGGGTGTGTCCGTTGCAAAAATACTCAAAGTAGTTTCTCAACGAGCCTGGCCGCTGGTGGAATACAAAGTCTTCCCAACGAGGGTCCCGCGAAATATCCCACTTGTGAAGCCCCGAGCCTGGCCATGCCACTGTGAGGGGTGTGCTCCCCTTCCCAAGTTTCCACCAGCTGCTACCAAAATCTGTTGAGACCATGGCGGAGAAGAAACCTCGTACGACTGCGTCGAAGTCATCTGTGGCATCTTGGCTCGACTCGAGTACGAAATAGGACTGAGATTGAATTTTGCAAATGCACTGGGTGATGTACGTCGCAGTCTACTCACATTGCATGGGCACCGTTCCGCCGAGCGCGGTGCCTTGGACTTGAAGCACCATGAAAAAATTTCGGAAATTTCGGTACCATCACTCCGAAGTAGGACTGTGGATGGCCGATTTTGCCGTTTGCACTTCAGAGACTCTCGACGGTATGTTTGACTGACCGGAAATGGGAAATCGAGGAACTGTGAATTCAGGGAAGCCTGTGGCTGCGATACTGACGTCCAATTCATGTTCTTGTTCGTCCATAGTGACAAGGCCTGATTCCGTCGCTCGCACGATGCCGTCTGTCACATACGTGACCTTAGGGTTGGTTAGAGACTCGAAATATCCAGGTGCCGGAGTGAGTAGCTTATAGCCTGGTGCATATTCCGACACTAATTTACTTAGGAGCTCTTGATCATGCTCGACGCGCTCTGACATTAGTTCAGTTAGCTGCCTTCTCAACGCCGCATTTTCCACGCTACCCTTCTTGGAGGCCGCAAAGCCGCCATGAAACTTATGATCGAGATCTTTTCTGTACTCTAAATACACATTGGTATCTGATTCGAAATTTGTTAGGTCTTGTGGGGTGTACTGGTATCCGCCTTGGTTATTTGCGGGAGCCGTCGGAAGCGCGCCTCTGAGATACGGTGATATCCAGGTCCTGGATCGAACAAAGTGAGGAAGATGGGTTACATCTGGTAAGATATTGACAATTATTGCATGCCGCTTGCATCGTTGCCAATAACAGCAACTCTTTTCCCTTTGTAATCCAGGGAAGAATCCACTTGGTGTGCACTACTGGACCTTGAAAATTCTCTAGACCAGCGATGTCTAGTAGCTCCGCGGTGTTCTCAAACGAGAGCTGTTATGAATTTGAAGGCACGTCACAGCGAAACCCAGGATATCGATTCTCCCACCAGATTCCTCCCTTGATTCCGTAAGATTTTCCAGATTGACATAGGGGAAATGAGAAGATAGGACTTACGAACACCGGATTCATCTCCAGAATTATATATGTCAGATTCGGGACTTTGTTTAGGAGGATCGAAGTCGCAATCCCAGCGATACCAGCGCCAACAATGATTACCTTGAGATACTGGTCAGTCTGTTTCTGGGGATGTAATTATCTCGGATTCATTTCCATAGTAGCGATATCGATACATTTTTAGTCGGGTTGTATGTTATATCCTCAGGTATGTACTGCGGTGAGTGTGGTGTTGTCTTGGATGTCATTTTGCAGATTGTTGGAAAGCGAAATTGTCCCTAATTGACCTCGATATAAAGTCCAGGGCTATGGATAACCACGAAGGCTTTTCAACCCATTTTCATGCCTCGACTTGGAAATAATGACTCGATTTGTTTAATCACGATTAAAAATGGTGAATGGCGTACGTTCGCATAAGAAAGTTAGATAGGGTTGGTTAGGTGTGTGTCAAAGATGTCCCACCCGAGTTCGGGTGGGACATATGGCCTGGCTTTTCGACAGCCGGGTGGGAATGAGTTCATGGACACCTCGATTCTCGACCAAAGGTAATAATGAACAGCCTGGGTGGCTTGAACTCAATGGTCTAGGCTAAGGTCATTGTTGTTGGCTGTTGTTAGGTGAACCACTGGGCCTATCAAGATATAGACTGCCGCGCCTTTATACTAAAAACAGAAGTAAGTGGGCAACTGTATACCACGACCAGGAATAATGGTGCAACATCGCTTGAGAATTGCAGCATCTTGATACTTTCGCTAAAGTGGCTTGAGGTTACCGTATATAAAAATGCGAAGTTCTGCAACAGTCGTGGGATAATGACCACTCATCCAGCGTTACAGAAATGTCTTCTCACCTGGCTTTCGAGGATTCCTAGACATATGGCTCCTCAGTGCTTTCTGATAAGGGCAATGAGCCCAATATAATTGACTTCGCCAGCGACAAGGATAAGCTCAGTATTCTTCAATGGTTTCATCCTAATGACGGGCCTATTGAAAGAAGGCTGGTCACTAAGCTAGACATTTTTATTTTAGTTTTTGCTTGCTCTGGATTCTGGGCAAGTCATCGCTAAAGCTAGATTCTGTTGCTGTAAATCTCACCTTTAGCCAAGCAACCTACACACTTTGGATTAAGAGTAACAAAGAATACTCCACCGTCGAGGCGAATAAGTTGACATCAGTTGCCCCTTTTTGTGCCATTGCGTTTATCGTCGTCTTTGCTTGGTTGTGGGATAGATACGGACACAAAGTAACGCTTCCACTCTTTGGATTTGTACAATTGGTTATGGGTCTTGGCCATCTTGCCTTTGTGATTTATGACCACCCATAATTTGGCTACAAATGGTTCGCTGTTGCTGTATCATAGATCTCAAATTCGACGGTACCGATCATGTATTCGTGGGCTAATTTGATTTGCGCCAACGACGCCGAAGAACCAGCGTTTATCTTGAGTGCCATGTTGGCCTTCGCGATGGCTTTCAATGGTTGGGTCCCTATCGTGTTGTTGCCAACCGTCGAGTCACCCCGTTATTTCAAGGGTTATCTGGAAGGACTAATAGCCCAGCCTGTCTCCTTTGCTCTTGCTGTCTTGGTTTACTATCTTGACAAAGAGGGGTCGCAATTTCCACAAGCTGGAATCGACTACTGGAACAGTCGGTGACAACTAGGAGCCTCTAGAGCTGTGGAAGAGTGACGAGTATTTCAATCTGCTGAAAAACAAAGGTTGTAAAATTGAACTTGAAACGGTGCTCAAATTAAATAAATTTTAGCTGCGAATTAGTACACAATACCATCTGTTCTAAAACGCCATATCCGCATCTGATAATCCAAGAAGATAAGCATTTACCATGCCGTGGTTATCATCACTCATATGAAAGTTATTCAAACCGTCGGTCCAAAGTGAGGACCAGGCGTCATCAAGAAGGCCCGGGTCTAAGCCCATGTCAACTTCAGTGGAAAGCTGATCAGAAATCTGCTGGTCTGAAGTCAGACTTGGAGCCTGTATTTCCATGTTTCCAGGTCTGCGTTGTGTGTTCGTTATCTCAATGTGCTTGGAAAGCTGCTGTTTCAGTACTTCTAGTCCTATTATTTAGAAAAGCGTCAATCGACCGAAAATAAAAATGATATCAGGGGCAACATGATACCTTGGACAAACTCCGGGTCCTGTCCAATCTTCGAATATTCCTGCTGGGCTGCTCCTGCAAAGGTAATGACCATCTGAAAACTCAAAAGTCAACGAGCGATTCCCATTAACAGGGACGGCATTCTTCATACTGCTAGATCAGGGTAATTCATTAAACTTGAAGGAATTCTGGTTACATAAATTGAGAGGACAAGAATGGCAAGCATTAATGGATTGAGAGTTATCAAGCGAGACGGTGTGCTGTAGAGCAACAGGTCATTCCACGCCTTAAGAATTGACCGTGCTGATGCCGCACCGATGCAGAGACAATATCTTAATCTGACTTTCCAGGGTGTCCCTCTGCAGAGATGGTTGACGCGGTTTCTCAACCAGCCAGTAGGCGACGTTAGAGCTGGTCTGTGCAGGGCAATGCAACTGTAGGCTGATTAGCATCTAATAGCATATATAACCCGCAATCTAAAAATCTGCATACCTTTGATGATATTGCAAAGTGAAATACGTTGCGAAGTGGAATTCTTCTGGAGGGCATAGGATATCTCGACCGGGTCTAATAGCACGCATAAGAGGCTCTCCATAACCAGGAAAACCATTAAACCTCACCTAATCTCTTCCGGAAACGTAGCCGCTAAATCTAGTAAAGCCCTGTCTAGACGACCCATTTCGTAGAGTATCTCTTTTGTTTTACGGCGCTCCTTTGTATTGTGGTACAGCTGAGTGATCGAGGTTTGGATTTGAGCAAGTCGAATCAACGCACCGAAGTAATCGAAACATGGTCCCGATGAGTGCAGTGGGAGAACAGGTCGCGGTAATATTTGGTCGCATTCTCTATCTCGGATTGCAGATGGCCTGCCTGTATCTAGTTCCATGGCTCTTTCAAGAACGTATGCAGTCCACCAAATTCGTGAATGGAGGTCACCATCCCTGGTGCTATCCGTCACTGATCCATCGATAACGAGAGGAGAAGATCCTGTCGAAGCAAGTTGTCTATGCAAGCCAATGGATTGTGCCATCCGGATTGCCTGTCCCAGGATCTCCCAACTTGCACCGTCTTTATTACGGTTCCTCAACACAACAGCCAGCAGCAGTAATGCTTGCACTGACGAGACGTAGGGCATAGCGACAAGATGAGAGTATAGAAAGTAAGCACCTTGGAGGTAGGATGCACCAACTTCTGTGGTTTGGGTTTCGAGCTCATCGGCTGAGGCACTTAACAGAGCATAGAGACAAGCCAACTGAGGATAATCTTTTGGTTTGAGGGCTGGGGGTTGGGATTCGAGCTTTTTTTTCAAATCCTCAACTGAGGCATAGATTGCCTCGCGGTCGACGATGGGGTAGATTGGATAAATCCTGGAAAAAAAGATTGAGAGATACTCATCGAGTCTCGATGGAGTTGGTAAAGATGGTAATGACGTGGGGAATCCAAGTGGAACTTCAAGCGAATAGGCCAAACCACGCTGGAAGTCTGGGAAGATTGGTTTCCAAAAATCTTTTTTCGCAAAAAAAAGATCAAGCCACTGAACCAGGATGTACATGCTGCTACCGCCGCTGCCAATTATCTGTGACCTTGAGCAACTGCTATCTCTAATAACCATGAGATTAGTGTCACCAGTGTTGTAACCAGAGGTAGTAGATATAGGACTTGGTACAACGTTGTTCGCCCCCGACTCTTCGAAATGAGTAACGGTGTCGGAACTGCGGTCTTGCGTGCGACGGGACGGCCGTTGGTCTTCATCGATAAAAGGAGCAATGAATATAGATGGCAACGGAACATCGTGAGCCACCAGGGGAGCCAGCAGCTTCTCAGTAGGTGAAGGTGGAATAGAGAGGGACAGTGAGGGAGAGGGAGAGGGCTGGCGAAGGACCTGGGCTTCTTGCGGCTTGGCCGAAGAACGCTTCTGCTGTTGAGGGGTTCGTTTGCCTCGACGACCTACAGGCTCCTGCCGACGACCAGCCCAACCTGGTCGGCGGAGATCCATTGTGATGCACTCGATGCCTCGAGTATGGCAATTTCTACAGGAGGGCTGCTCCGTATCACACTTCATTTTATGTGCCCGGCACCAGTTGCATGCGGTGGCCTGCCGAGCCGGCTTCGACACGACGTTGACCATCATTCGTCATGTCACATAAAACAACTTACAAATCGGTACTATGTTGTATTGCCGTGGATGTGCAAGTTGGGGCATGATAATTAGCATGTCTGTTTAACCTTGGTTTCCACCGCGAAACACAAAAAGGCACCGATTGCGTGCAGGATGCAAACAATACAAACCATCGAAAGCCTCGGCTTACCAATCTACCTACAGTATGATCAAGGGCAATGTCTCTTTGCAAGTAATACCTGATAGCATACGAGAACGCGAAGAATCTTCTTGTTATCAAGGTGACTTCCACCTGCTAGCTTTCATACGAGGCATTGACTTGTCGAAACAAATCCCTTTCTGTCGAATAATAATCCTATCCCAAACTCAACCCCATGATAACTTTTAGGGGGGGTTTTTTTTAATTTTCTATTACAGGACGCATTAATTCGAAGTCCTTCTTAGTCATGTCTCAACATTGAAGCCTGTGTTATTCCAGTCCCTATGAAGTTTGTGAGAAAACAGACAGTGGCATAGTGATATATAACTTGACTCCAACTGTTCGCTACAACATCATACGTCACTCAAGAATATTCAACTTCCGCCCCTGGGTCATTTTGATGTATTTTGCTACAAGGAATATAACCCCCATTTGCGAACTGGTTTTGAGGCACCCTGATGATAGTTCCAGCAATAGGATTTCCAAGCAGAATACCAGCAGCTGAAAAGCAAAACGACACCCCCATCCATATACCCACTAATGCCATATTGGGTGTTAATACAACAACGACGGCGGCGGTTAATGATACCAAAGCCTCGGAGATAAAGCCATACAATATAGTGAACACAATTAAGCAGGCCAATTTATGGATAACGATTGCAACATAGCCAAAAACTCCAGCGAGCATAGTGCATATGATTATTAATTCCAATGCCCTAAATCGGTCGGCCAGAAGTCCCGGAATAATTCGCCCGAAAACAGATGCTCCATTGAGTGCCGCCAGGAGATAGAAATACAGGTCTATTTCAATATGTGCATGCGCCTGGGCCCAGCTGATGATGTAAAAAATTGGCATGTACAGCCCAGCGAAGGTAAGGAAGATTCCCACGCTGAACAGAGCATACGGCAAGTACTTGAAGGCTTGTCATCCTCATGCCAAAGACTGATAAGTATGTGCTAACCACCATCAATGCCCGGGAGTAGCCTCTGTCGAACAATGGTCCGACTAGAGGGCCAAGAGCTACAAACAAGAAAAGCTTGGAAGGTTCCTATCCATTATATTTTCGACGCGCTGTGTGATTTTACAAGCGATTTTAGGTAGAATGTCTGAAATACACTGAAAGTATTCACTAAGTCCCTTTTGTGTTCGTCATTAGAAGATATGACATATAAATTGGGGGTAAGGTAAGATACCCACCAGGAATTAAAGACAAGAAAGTTTCAGCCTAGCACTTGAATCTAGGCCTGTAGACCACCATTGGGGGGAGGTGGCTGCATTGTTTTAGATGGTGTCGGTTCTGTCTTGAGACTTTCATTGTCGTTTGCCGTTGCAGGATCTGCAACAATATTCTAGGATGGGAAATTATCTGAGGCGGCCAACTTGCAGTGTGTTTATTGGGGTTAACAACATGTCCATACCTGTGGTATGGTATGTATACATGTATCTTGGATGATAGAGAGGCCTCTGAATATAAGTACCTTTGCTATCAATGAAGAAACTAAGATAACATTGAATCTGTCAGCTCGTAACGAACAGTGGCAAGACTAGGATGCTGTTATACATGATTAATGCAATTGGGATATAGTCAAAGAAGATAGATAATTATAATACATGTGTATTGCCATTTTATGGTTAAAGCAGCATGATTGTATCATATATATTCTGAATGCATTCTTATTTCTGATCATATTCCGAAAAAGTACATTCTTGTTGGAGTCTATGTCTCGTTTCGACTAGATCAAGCAAGCCCTTAACAATGCTTCATATGGAGCTTTAGCCCTCCCAGGCCTCGCTGTTTTAAAGACCAAATTGATGCAGTCCAAGTTCGAAGCCCAACTCTGCAGCTCTTGACTGACGTACACCGAAACGAGGCATCTGTCTGTTGGAGTGGGCATAATCCCATTCCTAACGGGAAGTCGTTGGGAATAGATATCAGCTATTGTTAGTGTTGATTGCTCTTACAATTTTTAATGATGTGGTGAAAAACTATTGCATTGTAAATAAAAGTATAGATACATTCCCTTCCATTTTATTTCTAGAGGCTCTACATCCTCCAAATGTGTCATATCCAACGCCTACCACTCATTAGAAAAGCGAGATACGCAACTCCATCATGTAGTTCATGTCTCCTCCCTACCAGATAAACAAGTCAACGCGGAAGTCAAATCGTTCACGACCTTTTCTTCAAGTCTATTCTGTGCCCCCGACAACGCACCGAGGGGTTTTTGACGCGCGAGCTCCATCTCCTTGTCGCTGGTAGCAACGATGCGGGCCCGTAAGCTTGATCGTCGGCTGAGAAGCTCCTCAATGTCTTCCTTGAGCTGTCCCTTGTCCCATTTGAGCTCTTGGATAGCTTGGCTGTCAACACCAGCACTCGGGCCGGCAGACCGATATTGCTCGAGAATGAACGAGATTAGTGCCAAGGAGTATGCTTCTGAGGCCATTGCTTGAGATATTTTCTTCCCAGACTGCACACTAGCGGATGTAGCATGGACGTTTGAAAATGACTCGGCGGTTAGGGATAAGCGTCCGTCAAATTGATTTAGGAATGCTGCTACTTCCGGAGCCACACGAGTGACATGGAAGAGGAGATTGAGACACAGGGGTAAAATTCCTTCTGTCCAGATGGAGTAAAGGCGTGGCACAGGATCGAAAGGTCCAAAACCTTTTGATTGACATAAGATGCGGGTAAGTCGACTGGTCGAAAGTTTCATGAGTACCCCTTCAACGGCGAGGTATTCAGCCAGCATTGGAATAGCGGAGAGTTCCACCAGAAAGATTATGCTAAGCTCTCCATAGACTGGATCGCCTTCAACGGTTAATTGATCTGCCCAGGAAAATAGGGTTGTCGCATATCGGGCGCTGTCGTTGTCTTCAATATGGAAGACAATCTGTTCGTAAAGTCGTTCAGCATCCTTCACTCTCAAGGCGGTTTGAAGGATGGCGGTGATAATGGCAAAATCTTTGGGCGAGCATCGCTGCGGTTCATCATGTAGATATGTCGTAAGAGATCGGAACCCTTGTGCTATCACAACTTTGATGACTTCTAGGATAATAGATAGGTCTGGCGAGAATTCGAGTTTTTTGTCGGTAGACTGCGACAGGGCTGGTGATGCGATATGAAATTGAAGAGCAAGGAAAAGAACATTTAGGAGGCTGCGGTAGTACTCCGTGTCGTCGTGAATTAACGCGTTCTCGTACGTAGTGCCTCGAGCCCGCATTGTGTCCCAAACGACCGACAGCAATTCCACGACTTCCGGACCATCCGCGCCGGCGTCAACGAGCCTCTGGAGAATCGATAATGCAAAGTCTACTCGCGACTGCTGCAACTTGGCAAATATAGGTTCCTCAGGGAGAGGACGCATGTTTGCAAGCAAACAATTTCGTACCACCAAAGCCATAGATTTTTGAATTTCTTTGTCTGGGGTGAAATCTATAGAATGCTCAATCGCAAAGAACTTCCAGCTATTAAACAGGTTCTATTTCTAACGTTAATAACTTTTCTTGACCACGAGAACTTAATTACCTACCACCTGCGCTTCTACAAGCGACAAGTTGAGATTCGCTCGCTCGAACTCACTAGCAAAGCCTTGACCCTTGCTTCCTTGCCATGAAAAATCGAATGATAAAAGTTTCTCCGATAGATGCAAATCGTAGTAGTAGTCGTTTCCTAGAGGCCGCTTTTCAAGTCCCGTTCGCTTGAATTGTACAAGATGACATCCGTTGTATCGCGTCTCAAAATTCCTTTTTAAGTTGGCGTGCAGAGACGCATTGTAGCCGGATACGTCGACAGCGTTCTCTGCATACCAAAAGACCAATGGTATAAGCATCTTGATAAAAGTTTGATCCCTAGCTTCCTTTGCTGAGTGAAGGTAGATGGCGCACAAGTTGGCAGTAATTGCAGCGATCTGCGTCATGTTTATTAGACTCGTTGTCACTGGTTGATTTTCGAGTTTCAAACGACAAACATAATTGACGATAGAGCCGAAGAAGTTTGAATGGCCACCCAATTGTGTTGTTGCCCAAGGCCAATGTTCTTGTGAACTTGACACAAACTCAAGTAGAGCGAGAGCAATAGATACATCAATATGGTCGATGTTTGCCAGGGAGTCAAGAGCAGTTTTAAGGAAAGGCGTGCTTCTCATTTTCGGAACCTTTTCCCCACTTGAACTCAGCTTGAGAGAATCTCGGGGTGAGCTTCCAGTGAGAAGGTAGATCGCTAGCCATTGCTGCCGTTTACTAACAAAAGCAGACAGAAGGCGCCATATTGATATAAATAGGGCTTTATCAGTCAAATGCTTGTCAAACTGGGCAAGCACATCAAGAAAAAGGCAAGTCGACTCGGATCCTAGATGGCCAAGGAGAGATGGCGGCTCATTTTCAGACTCTGCCGCTGCCCGTGATACCAACAGTTCTAGAAGAATAACAACAGGTAAGCGATATCGATAATGAGAGCTGTATAGTTTCACCAAAATGGAAGACGCTTTGAAAAGTTGATCTTCGAGTAATGAAGCAGGCAGTTTAAGTAGATGTGCTGCTTGTATTAACTTGATAGCTAGATTGAGTGTAGCTGTCACTTGTTGTTCGACACAAAGAATATGGCGGAGATAAATAGACGTCGTTGGAGTTTGAAGCCCGTCAATGATGATGCGCAAGACGGGGTTGAAAGGTAGCTCATCGTTCGACTGCGGCCGCAAAACGTCGAGGATATATTCAGCAGATTCCTGGAGAATGCTCGAAATTTTAGACTGATTGTTCTCGGTACCATCAATGCCGTGTGTATAATAAATAATCTTTTCGAAATTTTTGGCCAACATTGTCTCGACTTGTAGCCTTCTTTCCATTTTGTTGAACCGCCAGTTACCGGTACTGTTGTATATGCCAACCATAGCTCGCACAAAACTTGAAAGAACTCTGCTCATAACATGAGATGGCACACCAGCACTCTTCTCAGACACATCACCTGCTTTGATGATGTCTCGACTCGATAATTTTCGGAAACTGGCATTTGAAATAGCGTCATCTATAACAGCGTCGAAAAGATCGACAAAGCTTATTAGAAACGGGTATTCGCCAGATGTTACCTCCGTGGCTGATACAATTGCACTCCAACGACCTGCCTGGCCTCCAGTGTCCAGCAAGCTGGTTCGAGACAAAAATGGCCAAGTTCGATTAGGCAGTATTGGGACCAGAACTCGAGCAAACCGCAAGCAGGCAACAACTAGGTCTTGGGACCCATGGGCAGTAGATACTCCACTACTTTGTAAATGTCTCTCCAGGATATTGTAGACCACAGTTACAATATCGTTGCTTTCACTCAGCCCTTCGCTTGCTAATTCTAAGATTCTCCTTGGTTCAGAACCATCTTCCTGGGCTTGGGTTCTATGGAAAACAGCTAGAAGGTCGGTAAGTAGGCCGATGATCTCAGCAATGGTTTCTTCATCAGTGCCAGGCAAATCACCGCCACTCTTTGCCCATTCCTCCAACCAACTGCCAAGGAAGCTCAAGCACGAGTAGTTGTGATACCACATAATGACAGCAGGTTTTGATTCTGAAACAACTTGACCGGTCGTTGTTGGCCGAAGCTGGGAAGAGCCAGTGACAACGAGGGCAGTTTCAGAATGAGCAGTTCCCCTGAGTTTCGCTGGTGTCGAAGTCAACATGGGTATTGGTTGAACAAGAGACACAAAATTAGCATTTTCGTCTTCACGTATGGTTTCATAGCCTTGAAAATCGGGAGACACAACTTGAGTAAAAGTTTCCATGGCCTCGAGTTGATTGAAAACGAAAGAAGCTCCAGCCTCATTGGCGCCATCTTTTCCAGCCAACGCCCGGCATAGCCGGATGAATGGCACTGCTTCATATGGAAAGCGAGAGCGAGAGATGTGAAAAACACGGCCCATAAGATTTTCATCATTTAGAAACACGTAACGCGGATCACTAGGATAATCAATGGACGTTTCGTTGAGCCGCAATGATTCGTTAGGACCATTCAAGATAGATAATGTGGCGGAAACAAGATCTGGTGAATATTCTAGTAATTGAGAACCCAGTCGTACAACGCCTAACAATGAGCCACGAATCCACAGGCTGGTTATGGCATCGTCAATAGCGGATAATGTGTCTACAGTAGACGCAATATTGGTGATAACATCGAAAAGTTGTCCTTGTTCGATAGACCCTATGGTTAAGATATCAACGAATCGGTCTCCGTAGGCCGGTACGCGCACGACATCCAACAATTCCTCATAAAAAGTCTGCTCCGACGAACGCAATGGTGATGCAGCAGGAGTATTTGACTGAAAAGAGTCCACTGCACTATGAAATTGTTCCATCTCTCTTCTTTCTTTGGCGTCAAGTCCGATTTCTCGCATTGCGAACAAGATTGCACCCCATGCGAAAGCAGCAGGGCTAGCGCCTAAAATTCCCATGTCAACTGTGCTGAGGAAAATCTCGTTTATTTCAGTTATATGTTTGCGGGAAAGAAAGTATGGCTGGGAGTGGGATAGGGCTTCGGCTTGAGATAGTTTAGAATTCTTCACCACCAACGTCAGCGAATCAGGAAGCTTCAGCAAAGCGAGAGTTGTCGCAGATGTTAGGACTTGTAGGGATAATCTGAGAACCAAAGGATCCTCGCATGGCTGATGAAATGATGTCAGCGACTAGTACTATATGGAAATTTAGATTGTACCCACCGGAATTATTGGTTCCATAAAATTGCACTCTACCATGAGTTGGAGCCATTTCAAAACCACATCTCCGCTTGGAATACACTTCAAAGATTGAGCCTTCAACAGAATTATTTGCATGACATGCACAACCTCGTCAACAAGAGTTGTTCGCCATGCGTTTTCAGTTTCCTCGTCGCTCTCAGATGCTGACAGCCAACCGCCTTCATTTTGGAAACTAGCCAGGCGTTTCTGAATGCCTTTGATCGCCTCTTCTAGGAAACCGCTGCTCTCGGCTTCAGTTTTCTCTTTCCCGAATATCTGCTGTCCCAGATCTGCAAGTGTATCATTTTCTACTGACGCATTCGAAGTCTTCGGGGGTGGTATCAGGCTAGCATCAGACGGAATCGTATCACGCAAGGAAAAAGCAAGTAGTTTTCGAGATGTCTTTAGAATATGGCTTCGTTCGGCGAGGTAAATTTTTCGCAGTCTTTTGCGCCTAGAATCTTCCGAGGAGAAACTGGTATCTGAGCTTCCGTTGATTCGCGTGAGGACTTCTTTTAATTGAGGACCAGCCAACGACACACGAAAATTGTCCACACCAGTCGCATCTTGTAAACTTGTTGCTTCCTCTTCAGAAAACCTGCCCACGAGGCGAGCGCTAGGCCTATCCTGCCATTCTAAAACAGTAATCCTCAGAGCTGATATCTCGTCTATTCCTGCTTTCTGACTTAGCCATAGTGCGTCGGCTTTTATTTCATCGATTTTGTATGAGGCTTGAGGCGATGCATCGACATGAATTGCAGCGGTTTTTGACTCAAACTCGGACTTGGATTTCGCGGATGGTGGGTTGAATGGTGTCAAATAATTCGAAAGTAAACGAACACTTTCTGGTTGTGACAAAAAGGTTGAGACATTTCCAGCTTCCGTTGTCTGGTTACCTAATTCACAAAGAGCTATGAATGCACGTTCCCAAGACCTAAAATGTTAGCTATGCCTAGAATCTGGGCCGTGGACTTTCGTACAGCAGCTGGGCGTCCCCAGAGAAACATTTGTCCAGGGACGCGAAGTAGGCTTCCGGAGCCGGAGCCATTACAGGCACAACTAGATCATTATCCGAGGCGCACGGAGGTTCAAAATTCGGTACGGAAGAACTCGTGCCTGGCGAAGTTCCCCGCTGAGAATGAAGAGAGAAGTTTGGAGCTGGGAGGTTGGAGCTATGAGAGCTTAGAAAGATCCTGAGCTTGCGGGCTGCAAGTTTGAGACGGACCGCGACGATCCTCTCTGGGACTAGCGCATCCACGCACAGACCATTCTCTTTATGCGCCGACAGAAACTGGGAGAGATGCACTGTTCAGTTTGCTGAATTGATCTGGTCATATTCTTTCAAGCGGCCATGTCTTCATGAACTGAATCAAACTCAGCTGCCAGCGGCGTATCTCCAGCAGCGCTCCCTAACACCACCTGCGATCTAACGACCATCCCTAACCTTAACGTTTGTTACCCGACCCTCTTGCCGCAAATCTCATTCTCCGAGATATTTGAGTCACCGACCGCCGCCGCCGTGTTACTCATTCCACCAACCAGCCACCTCGTCACTAATTCTTCCGTTCTTTTCCTTCAAGAACTCTAGATATAGACAACTGGACTTGAATTCTAAAACTCGAATTGTCTTGCGAAGCTGGAAACGAGGCGAAATGGATAACGGCTTGGTCGATTATTCCCCGCACAACCCGACGAAGGTGGAGAAGCTCAATACTGCTTCTAATGTCATTCTAATCGATAATTACGACTCATTTACCTGGAATGTCTACCAGTATCTGGCTCTTGAAGGCGCTACAATCACGGTCTATCGCAATGATCAGGTCACGCTTGACGAATTAATTGCGAAGGCACCAACTCAATTGGTCATTAGCCCTGGCCCAGGCCACCCCGATACCGATGCAGGAATCAGCAAAGCGGCAATAAAGCATTTCAGTGGAAAGATCCCTGTTTTTGGTGTTTGCATGGGACATCAATGCATCATCTCGGTGTTTGGCGGAAAGGTCGATGTGACAGGCGAAATCTTACACGGCAAAACTTCGGTGTTAAAGCACGATTCCAAGGGAGTATATGATGGACTGCCGGCATCTTTGGATGTCACCAGATATCATTCTTTGGCAGGAACCCGGCCAACACTCCCAGACTCCCTCGAGGTTTCTTCTTGGGCCAATCTGGAGGTTGGTGGGAAGCCCATTATCATGGGATGCAGACA
This sequence comes from Talaromyces proteolyticus, assembly GCF_021365285.1. Classification (NCBI taxonomy): domain Eukaryota; kingdom Fungi; phylum Ascomycota; class Eurotiomycetes; order Eurotiales; family Trichocomaceae; genus Talaromyces; species Talaromyces proteolyticus. The sequence goes on from NW_025764281.1 coordinate 679,376, forward strand.
TAAAGGTAGGTTAATTTCACATTTTCTTGGAAAAAGTATGTGCTAAAAATGTATATAGAATATACAACAGAAGGCGTTCAATTCCACCCGGAAAGTATTCTGACCGAGCATGGACGGACGATGTTCCGCAATTTCCTGAAATTGCAGGGCGGCAGCTGGAAAGAAACCCAGGGTACTTCTACAACCGAAACGAGCGAGAAGAAGACTGAGAAGAAGAAAAATTCTATATTGGAAACAATCTATGCCCATCGAAAGGCTACAGTAGCGGCTCAAAAACTGATACCTTCACAAACACCGGAAGATCTTCAGGCCACTTACGACCTTGGTATAGCACCTCCGCAGATATCTCTCCCCGAACGGTTAAGACGGTCCCCATATAACCTCTCCCTAATGGCTGAAATCAAAAGAGCCTCTCCATCTAAAGGAATTATTGCAGCCTCGGTCTGTGCGCCTGCGCAAGCAAGAAAATATGCCATGGCAGGCGCAAGCGTTATATCTGTCTTGACGGAGCCTGAGTGGTTTAAGGGCAGTCTAGATGACATGCGTGCCGTGCGCCAAAGTCTTGAAGGGCTCCCAAATCGTCCCGCAGTTCTTCGTAAAGAATTCATCTTCGATGAATACCAGATTCTCGAAGCCCGCCTCGCTGGGGCAGATACTGTGTTGCTCATCGTCAAGATGCTCAGCGTTGAGTTGTTGACAAGGCTTTATAACTATTCGAGAAGCTTAGGTATGGAGCCATTGGTCGAAGTAAACACGCCAGAAGAAATGAAGATCGCGGTTGAGCTTGGTTCACAGGTAATCGGAGTTAATAACCGCGATCTGACAAGCTTTGAAGTCGACCTAGGCACGACAAGTCGCCTCATGGACCAGGTTCCAGAAAACACTATTGTTTGCGCATTGAGCGGCATCTCTGGGCCCAAGGACGTTGAAGCTTATAAGAAAGATGGCGTGAAAGCGATCCTAGTTGGTGAGGCACTAATGCGCGCCAAAGACACTGCAGCCTTTATATCTGAGCTACTTGGAGGTGGTATCCAAAACAGTGAAACAGTGAAGCACTCGCCATTGGTTAAGATTTGCGGAACTCGAACCCCTGAAGCTGCTCGTGTGGCTATTGAAGCCGGTGCCGACTTGATCGGTATCATTCAGGTTGACGGCCGTAAACGACGTGTCTCAGACGAAGTTGCTTTGCAAATCTCGGAAGTTGTAAAAAATACGCCTCGTTCATCAACAACCACTCCTGCTACCAGTTCAAATCAATCTCTCGATTATTTCGAACACTCAGCGAACTTGTTGCGACATCCTACTCGTGCTCTCCTTGTTGGTGTTTTCGCTGGGCAGCCCCTCACCTATATAGTCGAACAACAGCGAAAATTAGGACTTGATGTTGTTCAACTGCATGGTGATGAGCCGTTAGAGTGGTCTCGTCTTATTCCTGTTCCCGTGATTCGCAAGTTTAGCCCTGGCGAGCCCGGTCTCGCTCGTCGAGCTTTCCACGCGCTCCCCCTGCTTGACTCTGGTCGTGGTGGATCGGGAGAAATGTTAGATCTGTCATCAGTGGCTAAAGAACTGGATAACAACCCCGGCGTCGGAGTCCTTTTTGCTGGAGGATTGAACCCTGAGAATGTTGTCGAGACACTTAGCAAGCTAGGTAAATCAGCCTCTAAGGTCGTTGGTGTTGATGTCAGCAGCGGTGTGGAAACAGATGGCGTTCAAGATCTCCAGAAGATTCGTGCTTTCGTTTCCGCAGCCAAAAGTACCTAATTTTAGAGTCGAATAGAAATGAATGAAAAGTGACATGTTTGTGATGACTTACTTTATATCCGTGACCTTGACACATCACTTTCTTGCAATCTAATCTTCAGTCTATTGGACATTCTCTTCCAGAGTCAGTTCTCAACTAGCATTGTGACGTAAAGGTTGTTTACAACTTCAAACTACTTACTGAGGCAAGGCAAATTATCCATCAACAACACTACGTGCCTGCTTCACTTCTATCATGTGCTATTAACAGTTGAAGCCATCCTATGACTTGGATGGATATGCTCTGAACACCTGCCTCTTTTTAACCTTGCAATATCACCCCTCAGAATCAAGTCGTTTGAATTGAATATTTGACTCTTATCACCTATCTTCCTCTTTACAATATCCAGATCTCACATGCACAGCCTCTTAAATTTGAACTGCCTTTCCCCCTTACCAAGAGCCTCTCACTCTATCCAAAAAGACTTCGAGGGCTAGACTACAAATATGGGAAAAGGATTCAAGGATGTGAATATTGCCTTTGCAGGCACGCATGAACACAGCGAAAAAATCCCACAATGGGTCAAGGCGAACGGAGGCATTTATTCTCGCGACGTGACTGAGTTGGTAACCCATCTCGTTGCAACTGAAGCTGCATTCACCAAAAACGTTCAAGCGGGTACGTCTTCATGATAGTAACTTATTGGTATATACTAAAACTGTGTTTTAGTCCAAAAAGCGAAGAAACTAAACATCAGAATCGTCACGTATGACTGGCTTGAGGACTCGCTGATGTCAAAAACCCCTGCGCCGAAATGTGTCGGTCCTTATCTCTGGGAGCGGGTTTTGAAAGACAAAAGGAAACGTCAGCCTGCCAAAATGTCGAGTTTAAAGAACGTACGACAGAAAAAACAGAGGGGCGTGGATCCGGGTAACATGTTCTGAGATCAAATTACAGATCGGAAGCAAGCTAATATGGCTCAGAGAAAACCTTGGGAGAATTCCGCAAAGGAGCTCGAGCGATCATTTCCGATATGGAGGACTGTGAGTTGCCTTCAAAAGAGTTGATCTAACTGGGATGTAATAAATATATGCAGTGGGATATCATCTTTACGTTGATAAAGACACTGGAGTGGCATATACTGCCACCCTTGTACGTTCCTCGGTCGTCAACAGTCACTTTCATAAAGAGACGTTTCTCGCCAGGGTAAGTGATCCGATAGTATTTATTATCCCACCTCACCCAAATCCTCACCTGCTACGCGTACCAATATACTACCCGTTTGCTCAAGAAATATAGGTATATGAGACTAATAAATCTCCTCACACTTACTCCGCGTTCGTCAAGTATAGCCGTACTGGAGCATCCGGCAAGGACATCCTAGCACCTGGTGGAAGCACCCTCGATCTCGCCGTATCTACGTTCGAGAAGTTCTTCAAGACGAAAACAGGTTTGGAATGGAAGGATCGTTTTGATGATTCAAGAGTGAGAAGACCGAAAAACAATGAAAATGGGGAGCCTTTTCCTGCTGACGAAGGATGGTTTAGGGATGGTTTACCTTCGAACGACCTACTGGGATTTTGGGAAGTTTGAGAATTGATGCTCAGAGTAAAATCACCGACAGTGTTGCTAGAGGTAAGAGCTTGGAATTCCCTCAACTCGCGATGTTGCTCTGATTTTGAAACGGCAGAACATATGTCGATGGCCAACAACGATTCTGCAGAAGGACCTGGCTTGATGCTGGAGAAGAGGACAGCCGGTAGCGCGAACTCACCACTCAACTAAGTACAGCATCGATGACTGCAAATTTGAACTCGAAAACCTGGCGCAAGAAACGGACTCTGACGTACATAGCAGTAGATCGACTATGATGAGCATATTGAAATTATTTTCTTATGATTACTCTTCATCTACTACATAAGTCATCGTAAAATTCGAATGAACCCCATTGCTTAGACCTAGTTCTTTTGTATTAGCTATGTTTTAGCTATATCAGAAATATCTAATCTCATTTGCCTTTTTCCTTGATTTGAATTTTCCACATGGGTAATTCTGATCAACCTCAAAAAAAAAAATGCATCACTACGAAAATACACTAGGAATCGAGACCCCACAAGACGCCGTATTCACCAACCGCCATATATGCACAGAATAAAAATTCACGACTGAAGTTGAATCACTCAGAGGTAATCCTTTTTCCGACTTGTTCTTGTATACTGGGTCAAGGCCCACTCGACATCCCCTCCAGCGTTCTTCTCAAGCGTTCCTCCTCGGATTTCGAAAAGCCTCAAAGTCATTCGCGGTCCAACTTCGGCGAGTTCCACATCCTGATACCCCGTTCGAACAAAGACATGATGGCGAACCTCAATAGCATCTTCTGAATTCCGGAAAGTCACAACTCGGTTGCCCAATTTGTCACCACCTTCTCGTGGTGGAAAGAGGTGCTTGAGGATTTGAACAACACGTTTTCCTAGTTTGGTGGTGAAACCTTCAAAGATTAGATGCGGATAGCTCTCTGAAACGGTTCCTCTTGACGAATTCGGGATATCAGCTCTCAGCATCACATTATGTAAGGAGAAGCTGGCTGTTGGTCCATGCGGGAGATGCGAGATTGTGATAGCGGTAGGGGTACCACGATGCTCGTGGAGGAGGATCATATCTGTAAGCGCTGCAGAATTGGCGCTAGAGATCAGGTCAGGTAAAATCAGATTACCTCGGTTTAGGCGAATAGAGGTGGGGAGAAGGAGACGGATTTCTTTGGCAAATGTGCTCAGACGTGCGGACGGGGAGCGAGAGGTGGTGACAAGTGGGCGGGGGTCGACTAGACCAGAGGTGAGGGCGTATTCATCATCAACATCGATGGTATCATCATTGACTTGGTCCTTGGAAGACGACTGCAAAGACTCGTCGAATTTGAAATCTTCACGCAGGCGCTTATCGTTGGCGATGGATGAATCGAGCGGCTTTCCAGATGCGAGCGAAGCCTTTAGCTTCGCTCGCTTCTCTGCAATCGCTGCATCCCGAAGCGTCAAGGCTGGAAATGGTTATTGCTAGTTTATACAGCTTGGATACAGTCGTACATACCCTTTCTGTAGAGATAGTCCCGTCGCTCTCGTGCTTGTCGGCGCTATTGCGATTGTTAGCTAGTGTCTCTTAAAGGGTATAAAAATTGTAGCAAAACCTATACATGCATAGTATAGGCGAAATGAGGTATGGCACGACTTACAATCATGATTGTGCGATGGTGGTTGCTGGTACCAATTGGAGCATGATGAATCGCAGATAATCATTTTTTTATTCTGCCGATAAAGACCTGCGCCTTTGGTCTCTGGCGCCCACCACAGCGGGGAATTTCCCCAAAAGCGGAGCTGACAGCCGGCGCTGATTGGCCCCTGCGGTACTGCTGGTTGACCACCGCCTTTGCGGAGAGCTTTTCTTCGGCCGCCACACATCCAGTCTTCACTGTCCCTGTCAATTTCAAGCAGGCTGGGAGCAAAGTCCTCCCTTGTGATGACGCCGGTCCTTTATCTCGTGCTCCTTTCTCCCTCTTCTTGAAAGCATATCACTACCAGGTGTTTTGTGAAGTTCTTTCTCAGGCTGCCGGGTATCCCCCGCTTGATCGCACACAGGCTTCTTGTGCCGCAACAAGGCGCATTCAATCTGCAAAACCCTACAGTAACAATAGAGTCAAGCGGGTTTGATATCTCTCAGACTGTCTTTCACTGCACTTTGCGTTTTTCGTGGCCAACATTACAGCCTTATCGACTGGATGCTGTCGCATCTCACTTAGCATTCATTCGATTCGACATCCCACCTCCTTCCTGCCGTGGCCGCACTCTCCAACTTTGTAACCCCGACCTACGATGGATGCTTTTACAAACATGGGAAACCATTTGGTTTCCGATTCAGCGTCAGCAATCAATGCAGACGATGGATTTTCTACTGTCGACCCGGATGAGAGTATTTTAGGCCTAACTGGTGGTGCCCGACGACGGAGACACGATGATGAGGACGATGTATCTGATGGCCTCGACGATGATGATCTGGAGAGCGTCGCGAGCGTGCCCGTTGGCGGTATTTCACGGAAACAAAGGGTAGAAGAAGAAAAGGAACTTCCTGCCCATGCCTGCGCGTAAGTGAGATGTTGGTTGTTAGGAACCACTGGGGATGCTAACTCTCTCCAGGTACTGCGGTATTCATAATCCAAGCAGCGTAGTAAAGTGCCTTTCCTGCAGCAAATGGTTTTGCAGTGCCCGTGGCAATACCTCGTCCTCGCATATCGTAAACCATCTCGTTCGCGCACGTCACAAGGAAGTACAACTGCATCCGAGCTCATCCCTGGGCGATACGATTTTGGAATGCTACAACTGCGGTACCAAAAATGTCTTTCTGCTCGGTTTCATCCCTGCAAAATCAGACACAGTTGTCGTTCTCTTATGCCGTCAACCATGTGCGGCCCAGCCGTCATCGAAGGATATGAACTGGGATACGTCTCGCTGGCAGCCACTTATCGAAGATCGCTCCTTCTTGTCATGGCTAGTTGCAACGCCATCGGATCAAGAACAATTGCGAGCACGTCACTTAAGCCCCCAGATGATTGCTAAGCTCGAGGAGATGTGGAAAGACAATTCAAGCGCTACAATTGCTGATTTGGAGACCGCTAATAGTGTTGATGATGAACCTGCACCTGTTCTACTACGCTATGATGACGCCTATCAGTATCAAAACGTCTTTGGTCCGCTGGTGAAAATTGAGGCCGACTATGACCGCAAGTTGAAGGAGTCGCAATCTCAAGATGGACTGGTGGTCCGCTGGGATTTAGGTCTCAATAACAAGCATTTGGCTAGCTTCGTTCTTCCTAAGCTTGAATTAGGTGATGTGAAACTAGCCGTAGGCGACGAGATGCGTATCAAATATACCGGAGAGCTTCGCGCAAAATGGGAAGGAGTAGGCTATGTGATCAAAATTCCCAACAACCAGTCTGACGAAGTCACTATCGAGTTGCGTGCCAAGGGCGATCATAAGTCTGTTCCTACAGAATGCACGCATAATTTCACGGCCGATTATGTCTGGAAGGCGACATCATTCGACCGTATGCAGCTCGCCATGAAAACATTTGCTGTCGACGAGATGAGCGTATCTGGCTATCTTTTTCATCGCCTTCTGGGTCACGAAGTTGCAGCTGCGCCAATGAAAACGCAGATGCCCAAAAAGTTCACTGTCCCTGGTCTTCCTGATCTTAATGGCAGCCAAGTCAACGCAGTCAAGAGCGTTCTACAAAAGCCTTTGAGCTTGATTCAAGGTCCTCCGGGAACTGGTAAAACGGTCACATCAGCCACGATTATCTACCATCTTGCAAAAATCAATGGAGGTCAAGTGCTTGTGTGTGCGCCCTCGAATGTTGCTGTAGATCAGCTCTGTGAACGTATTCATCGAACAGGTCTCAAGACTGTCCGTGTCACTGCTAAATCCCGCGAAGATGTTGATTCCCCTGTCCGTTTCCTATCTTTGCACGAACAAGTCCGGATGAATGACAGCAATATCGAACTAGCCAAGCTTAACCAGCTGAAATCGGAGTTGGGAGAATTGTCAAGTCAAGACGAGAAAAAGTTCAAGCAACTTACTCGCGCTGCTGAGCGGGAAATTCTGACCAATGCGGATGTCATCTGCTGTACCTGTGTCGGCGCTGGCGATCCACGACTAGCCAAGTTCAAGTTCCGCACAGTCCTCATTGACGAATCTACCCAATCCGCAGAGCCTGAATGTATGATTCCTCTTGTCCTAGGCTGTAAGCAGGTCGTTCTTGTTGGAGATCACCAACAGTTAGGCCCAGTCATAATGAACAAGAAAGCTGCCAAAGCTGGTCTCAACCAGTCACTTTTTGAACGGCTCGTTATCCTTGGCTGCTCACCAATTCGATTGAATGTCCAATATCGTATGCCGCCTTGCTTGTCGGAATTCCCCTCCAACATGTTCTACGAAGGGTCTTTGCAGAACGGAATATCCGCTGAGTTTCGCTTCCGTCCGGATGTTGACTTTCCCTGGCCAGTCGTAGAGACTCCAATGATGTTTTGGTCTAATCTCGGCAACGAAGAAATATCGGCATCTGGAACTTCCTACCTGAATCGTACGGAAGCTTCCAATGTTGAAAAGATTGTCACCCGTTTTTTCAAGGCAGGAGTTCGACCTCAGGATATTGGTATTATTACCCCCTATGAGGGTCAGCGCAGTTATGTTGTGTCATCCATGCAAGCAAATGGCACTTTCAAGAAAGAGAACTACAAGGAAATTGAAGTTGCGTCTGTGGACGCGTTTCAAGGACGAGAGAAGGATTTCATCGTTCTCTCTTGCGTTCGTTCCAATGATCACCAGGGTATTGGTTTCTTGAGCGACCCTCGCCGCCTGAACGTCGCACTAACCCGTGCTAAATATGGTTTGGTCATCTTGGGCAACCCCAAGGTCTTGTCGAAGCATCCACTTTGGAACTATCTTCTTCTTCATTTCAAGGAAAAGAAATGCCTTGTTGAAGGTCCACTATCCAACCTCCAAGAGTCACTTGTTCAGTTCAGCCGTCCCAAGCAAGCTTATCGCGGCCCACAGCGGTTTCAGATGGCTTATAACCATGCCTCCAGTATGGCTAGTGGCATGTCCAACGGTAGAAACGGTAACCGGCTCGACTACCATGACTCCGGTTCCGTAGTTGGATATATCCCCGACGATGTCTCTTCTGTTCATTCTTCAGCTATTGGGGGCGTCGGTATTCCCTCCGGCTATCCACGAATGTTTCAAAACTTTTCCGACACTTGGCCGACACTCCCTGGTGCTCGTCGGGCTAATGGTGCTCGTGGCAAAGGGACCCCCAGCGTTGCTGGCGAATCCGTTGCTGCTACTGAATCCGATATAACGGGCAGTGTTATCGATGGAAAGGGCGGGGCCGGGCAAGGAGGAGTCAGCCTCGCTGGATTAAGCATCAACGATATTAACAAGCAGTCAAGCCTCAGCCAGTCTGATAGGTTGAAGCGTTACGTCGAGTCTGGTGGTCGTGATACATACAAGGCCGGCGCCAATGACAGCAGTAGCATCTTCGGCGGTAGCACAACTAGCATTCGTGTACCACGTGTACCCGGACACACCCAAGACGACGATGATGCTCGTAGTGTATCCACAGCATTTGCCAGTCAGGTGGGTGGCAACTACGACTGAGCACAATCAGGCATGTTTACCATGGTTGCTTCCTTATTGCCTGCCAACCGGCCAATGCTTCGTATACCGGAGTCATTTAAACCACCCTCACTCTATCCATAAATTATGGCCATATGTGATGTGTGGGATCACATGTATATCGCCGTTCTCTTGGAAGACGATGCTGCAGTCTTGTTGATCTGAGGACGGAATTCATCTCTCAAGACTACCAGTCTAGACCGAAAAGTTGCCAGACTTCCCAGTGATTTTTCGTGTCTCTGGGGTCTTGATTTCTCCTTGTATTGACAGGACTTACACGTTGAGAGAATCGTTGAAGAATTGTGCTTAGTGAAGTGAAGTGATACATGCACTAGACGGCATTCATCTAGGGGCGAGTCTTGCAGTTTTTTGGGCTCATTAGTGCCTGAAATTCCAAGCAAATTGCAAAAGGCTTGCGTCTTTGTATTTGATACTTGTCAATGCGTGCGATAAAGAGAATGTAATATTACCCGACTTTATGGTTGACACAAGACTCCGTGAGTTTAATGGGGCTTTGAAGAAATCCACTTACCAAGTCACAACATCCAAACAATCGTGGCGTGCTTATCATACGGTCATCTGAAGGTGATGAGCAGGACATTTTCTCTTTTAATTTGACAACCAGCCTTTACTAGACGGTACTAGCTGCAATGCTATGGCATTATTCTTATATTGATTTATACTCATTTGCTATTTGTTCACACCAGATAAGAAGACAATTACAAAACCCAGAATAAGAAACATTCCTTGTCGTAAAAGTTATTGTGGACAACCATGATCACTCAACCTAAAACACCTGACACCAATGTAAATGCAATTTATAGTGACTGTATATGAGAGAAATTCAAACACAACTCCGAAGATGGTGGTATTAGAACCGCTTCCACGGGTTTGAAGGAGGTACCGCTGGCGCTGGCGCCATCCGATACTCCAAAATATCATCCACAGAAACCCAACCAGAGCGCTTCGTAACGACAGACCATCGAATCACATCCCTCCACTCTTCCCACCACATTTCCTCACTCTGCACAACACATTTCCGGCCTGCAGCCGCAGCGTCTGCCACAGGTGGGAGGGAGGCATACGGCCAAACGGCGCGAACGACTTCAAATCGCTTCTTCTCCAAAAATGGCGAGACTAGCGTTTTAAAGAAGCTTTGGCTGCTTTTCGGGGGATATACTACCACTTTTGCATACTTGACGGGGAAGGAAATGGTTACACGTTTTTCGTAGCCAGTCGCTGCAATCAGGCTGCGGATCTGGCCTTCGATATAACTAGCGTTCCAATTGGAAAGCTGCCGCGTTAGAGTGAATCTACGCTCTTTGTTAGTCGCCAATGTTTCCTTCTGGAGAAGGGAGTTTATAGGGTAGTACGTACGACTTCAAAGTTGACGTCTCCTTACAGAATCTTGTAGCCCATTCGTCCAGGCCACCTTTAATGTCAGGGATCGTGCTCTGACCATCTTTTCCTCTGTACGCCAATTCCTGATCGCCGACCAGTTTGACGTAGTTCCATTTATTCTGCGAGTTCTGCGCTAGAAATAACGAGAGCATGTTTATTTTGATATCGAAATCACGTCGTTGCCCGTCTTCTTGCTTCTCGCCAAGAATGTGGATGTAAGGTAGTGGGGGAAGAGTAGCCTGCTCCTGCACGAAGCGAACAAGCGCTGACGCATTGGATGTGAAGGAGGGGTGATATGTTGACACTGTCGATCCATCCTTGGAAAGGGATGATTCTGGGATTGAATATTTGGAAAAGTCAATGGGTGGTAGCGTGGAGGTAGCATTCGGCCATGCAGCTGGCGACAAAGTACTCGGCGTGTTCGTTACCAAGCTTGAATATGGCGGCGGTTCCGAGGTGAATGTTTGGTTGAATACATTGGCATTATTACTCTGTGTAGGCTGGTTTTCCTGACCGGCCTCTGAAGAACTGTTATTTGATAGTTGGACAGGTGAAACAATGTTGGAAGATTGCCACGGCTGGTGGGGCTGCGATGATAAAGCTGCCTTTTTCGACATTCTCGCAAAGTTAGGTATGAAGAAGCAATTCGACACTCTTTGGAAGAGTCTGCATCTGTCGTATCCGAGGGCACAGCGAGTATGCGAAATAAATATCAGGTCTAAGCCTCATCTTTGCGCAAGGCAGGCAGCAGAGAAAGCTGAATCGCAAGTTACTTCCAGTTTCGGTTAGGGCTCGGCGATAATAAGCATGGGCCGCTAGCTGTGACGCCTCAAGTGCTTGTAATCTTACAGTACGATCGTATCAATGGATTGAGGAAGGCCTCTTATTTCACTCTCCTGGATAAAAATTGACATTCACCATCGGACATTAATATTCCTATTTGACAAGCAAGATCTATAATGTCCATCAATAGATATCTACATAAATTCCGGAGTTTGCCCCTTCGACATAATCCTTTTTTCTGCCTCTCATTGCAGATATTATCATTGATATATCAATTGATGTATATACCTCGATTTTCTCTTGTGACATGAAACTCAGAAAAGCAAATACAGGTGAGGAAACAGAGTAAAAAGTCAATTCCCTTTGAGAATGTACGGAACATGTTAGTTACACACAGATCTAGGACGACTTCTTCATGCAAATGGTCATTTAGCAAGCCCAATGTTCATTTTTGGAGTTGAGATGATTTTTAATGTTCACAAATTGTTCTCATATTGTATACGAGTAATTACATGTTGTACAATGGGTGGGGCCTAGTAGTAACAATGCCTCTGCAGTCATTCCTTTATCATGAGAGAAATTCGATAGAAAGACCAAAATACTGAATCCTATCTGTCTCAATTAGTTATTTGTACAACTGTATATTGGGAGGCTTCATCAGAGAAGAGTACATACTGTTGATGCATTGAAGCTGGGCCAAGGCTGCCGTTGATTGGCTGATGGCTCTTCTTCCCGTTTGCTTGCGATAAACGATAATCTGGCGACGTCGACACAACCAAACCGATTCACTTTCATATCCCATTGCTTCAGCACTGCACAACTAGGAAACGACCTCGACTGTGACTCTAACCATGGATCCATTCTCGGCAGAAGGAGGTATATTGCATCACCGTCCATCTACGTCCACCCCGCAATGTGGCATTATTCGCCCGTGGCTAATATGTCCCGCACAGAGCTCGTCAACATTCACAACGCCTTCCACCAGGGCCAATACCAGAATGTAATCGACTTCGACACCTCGTCGTTTTCCCCAGAGAATGCACTTCCCGCGCGTGTACTACAGCTTCGAGCAAAAATCGCATTGGGACAGACGGATGAAGTATTGGCAGATGTCGAGGGAGAGGACACACCAGACCTAGCGGCCGTCAAGGCGCTCGCACAGAATACAGCTGGCGACACTGAGTCGGCTCTTACGCTCGCACAGAAACTCGCTGAAGAAAACAGTGACAACAACACTGTTCAAGTACTTGCTGCTACTGTGTTGCACACGCAAGGGAAAACGGATGAGGCCCTGTCCCTTCTCAGCAAGCATCAGGGCAATCTTGATGCGTACGTCTATCCCCGTGATGGCATGATATGGATTTCCACTAATAAGCGACGTTTTATAGCGTCTCACTCTCTGTTCAGATCTACCTCCAAACGAACCGCATCGATCTTGCCCTTAAGGAAGTTTCCGCCGCGAAACGATTCGCACAAGATTCTCTACTTTTCAATATCGCCGAGTCGTGGGTTGGACTGAGGATTGTACGTCGACCTGGATCCCTTGCAAGAAGAGTAGGGCTGATGAAACACAGGGCGGTGAAAAATACCAATCAGCATACTACGTATACGAGGAGCTGGCGTCAAATCCCAATTCTACTGCACCTCTGTCTATTGCTGGCCAGGCTATTGCGGAGTTACACTTGGGCCGCCTTCCGGAAGCTGAGGCAGCTTTGTCCGAAGCAATTCAGAAATACCCAGAAGATGCACAATTGATTGCCAACACAATCGTCTTGAACGTGCTCAGTGGCAAAGACGCTACCGAATTAACCGAGTACGTTATCGGGTTTTGTCTCAATTTCCATGTGTGTCTCGCTAACATAATACCCAACCACAGAAAACTTAAGACTATTCAACCCACTCATGCCCTTCTCACTGACTTGGAGGAAAAGAGCTCTTTCTTCGACACAGCTGCTGCTAAGTATTCTGCTAAGGTTTCTTCATGATCATTAATTAGATGAAATGTTTTAAATTGGTATATGATGGAGTCTATGTATATGTTGAAGACGGTAAAAAATTCAAAATTTCACAAAATAATGTTGACCTTGACGTGGTCCATTTTCCAAGAACGCCTAGCACCATACCTGTGCGACGATGAGACGTCTTTCTTAGGTGAATTTTCCAATTTGAACATATCGGATACACCAAACGGGCCCACCGGTGTGTGAGAGTTCCTTCGACGATTTTATAGAGACGATCGCTATTCAACTAAATAGTAAAAAGTCTTTGGAAGAGTATTGTATCGTCCTCGCTATATCAGATTGTGCCAGTGGTGATATATCTGAAGTGAGATAGTATCTGGAAAATCATCTGACAAATTAATATTCCTTTATGGGTCATAATTGCAATGGAAATACATGTCTTATTATAGCTTTGTAAGAGAAAAACTCGTTCATGATTTCTCTTCTCGATTATGGCGCTGAAATAAATGCTATGGATTTTACTTTGCTATCTTTTTGTCTGACAACAACCATGTATCTTTTTTAATTTGTTTACTCTTTTGTCGGCCTATGTAATTGGCGTTACAGGCCATTCAAAATGTTTTGTCTTTGGCTTGAATGGCCACATACTCTATCTGCCAAGGTATCTAACTTTGGACCATCTAGAAAGTCGCCATACAAAGATACAAAAGGAAACGGAAGGAATGTGCCGCCTCTAAGAGCGGAAATGATGCGCCGGACGCAAAGGGGCGAAGATGCCGAGCCCTACCACGGAAGATGACCAAAAATACCTTCAAAAATATTGTATCCATATCAGAGGAGTTCATGTTTGGACCGCATATGAAGAATATGCCACTTAACCGGCACAGGCCGCAGGAACTAATGCTGTATGACGTTGACTGGTTCATCCATGCCATATTAGACACAAGAAGCCCTGTGACAACATGATCCATCGACGTGACTGGATTATTGCACCAGAAGAAAAAAAGAAGGAAATGGAGAGTCCATGGCAATTTCTGGCGGATCAATGCTATGCAGCTTCTACCCTTGTCCAGTCGAGAGGTCCGGAAAAAGCAGAACGCACTCTCAAGCAGTAATTCGAGGGCGTGGAACATGCAGTTCAAGACTTGTACCCTTCATTTATGGTCAAGTTTTGGAGTATCTGTCTTCAGCTGCGAAGTATTGACCTTCGCTGCCCTCGGCCGAAAACACAGGAAAATTTTCTCACTCTGGTAAAGAATACTTTCTTGAATAAGTTCTCTGAGGGTAATCCCTTATTCCAGATGATTGATGCCTTGATTCGGGTATCAACAGAAGAGGGGTTCTTCAAAGCCATTAAAACCATGATAGCTGTCAATCGATTCCAGGACCACAGCGTCGTCTTTTTACACATGTTATCTGTCTACTACAGATATTGGGACAAACAATATCTCAATAAGTACCAAACCCTAGAGAGTTTTCAACGATTGTGGATAGAAGTCTCTGATCTTCCTGGCTGTAGAACGGACTCCTATAAGTTTATTTATGTGAGATATTGTTTCATATACGCAACATACTATGTTCTTGAGCAAGAAAATGCTGCGATACAAATGGCAGATGATCTCCTTGAAGATCTCAAAGGACTACTATCCCGAATATTGAGTCCCACATGGAATCTGGTGACTCTTGCGTTTACCTTCTGGTCCCAAATTCTCTCCAAATTTTATTATGGACAGAAAAACCTATTTACATGCTACGAAACCCTTGAGCATGCCATATCTAAGCTGCAAAGTGGCGAAGGGGAATGCTACACCAGGGCGGCAATGCTTTCCCGTATCTCCCTGAAATGGTTAGAGGAATGGAAAAAACGTGGACTTGATATCGTATATCCATATATTGGGCAAATTGCACAGACCTCAGAGCTGGGTGATTATGATGATCCAAATAGAATCTCGGCGGCTTTTCGCCACTCAGGAGAAAATCAGTGGAGTAGACAATGGCCCTTGCAAAAAATGTTGGAAATCTGCCACCTAGAGACTTGGCCAAAACGACAAAAGCGTGAAAAGAGGAAGGAAACGGAAACACAGGCCAGTCATACGGGCCTTCGTGACGGCGAGGAACGGCCGCGCAATGAGGAGGCAAGTCCTGCAAATAAAATTGACAAAAGTCAAAATCAAAGAGACAAGGGCAAGAAGGATAAAGGCCACGAGAGAGCACAAGGAAAGGAGCAGTCATCAAATAGCCGAAATAGAATGTGTCAGAAATGCATGCTGGAAGCCAAGAGAAAGCAAGAGTTCATGGAGAAGTGCGGCTGGAGAACTGGTATTGTTCATAATCTATAAAGTACAGACTGGAGGTGTATTCAAACTGACAGAAATGGGCAATTATCTCATATTCGTCGTTTTACTTCTCTACAATCTCTCCTTTAGTGAATGGAGATCATTGGTGTCGTTTGACTGTCGAGGGTCCAGCGCAATTCCCAGAGGTAATCATATTCTAGTTGTCATGAGGCTGCTAATAGCTTCCCCATCCATCAATACCATATCTTATACTTTGTCCATTCCGATTTTCATATCACTGGCCTACTTGTTGAGAATGAACGAAGTAATATTGTTGACTGAGAATGTGCTGATTATCGACCCGAGTACTGGGAGTTCACGAAGGCCATGCACACCTCCAGTTGAAAACCTCCACAACGGGTCATATTTTACCGTATTTTCAGGCGTCAATATGAAACAGAGTTTAAATTTGAACGGCAATAGTGGAGGTAAACACCTTTTTGAGTGTGAATAAATTTGGGTGCTGCCTCCAATTACCGCAAATTTCTTTCTCGGATCTCACAGATTTCTACTGTTGAACCTGGCATCTTGTTAAAATACATCTTTTATCTCCTCACTCCCTTGTATGAAGAAAATCGTGATAGCTGTCATGAAAACCGGATAGAAACCTCGCCAGTTCAACGATATCACCACTGAAGAGCAGAGCTCTGGTGAGCTGGGAATGTTGACTGTAGACTCTCTCCATAAATGTTGTGCTCTAAAGTGGAGAAAGTTTTGGAAAGGTCGCCAAATGTGTGGTAACAACGAACATAAAAGTCAGTTATTACCGTACAACGAAATTGTTTTGATATATAAATTTACTTCTCTAATCTGAATTAGAAGGAAGGTCTCTAGTTAAGTGAGAGTGCTTGTATTGTTTCACTTGGGTTAATTTGGTCATCTTACTCGTCTGGCGCTGTCGCAGCAATTGGCCAATTGGGTTTAGGGTTATCCAGTCGGGTGTTGCAAGTTGTACCACATAGAACCGGGTATATCAAGCAGTCCTAAATATTATCCGATGATATTTGAAGAATGGCAAACCATAAACAAAATGTTTTTCGAGATCCGAATATTTTAAGATCTCAAATATTCGTAACCCTCTAGTGGAGACCAGACGAGTCGCCATGACGCGGCTTCGGAGTCTCGGCCATTAGGGCTTTGGTAGGCCACGCAATACATTTGCGCAAGCTGAGTACACATCACTCCCTGAACCTCGTCCACACAAGCTTTTTAGCAGAAGAAGGCTTCCATTAGTATATGATTTCCAAGTTGTTGGCTTGTCAATACTACCACTAGTAACAGTAGTATCAGCTACTGAGCCTGCTGCAAATAACGTGTCAGGCCCCATAGCTAATCCCCCTGGCCCCATAGCACCAGTTCCGCCAGTTGAGTGATCGGATCGAGGGTTCGTTGTGGCTTCCCAATGCTCTCCACCTGCTAGATATATGTCTGCAAGCTCAGCCATGACGAAGCCCTCCAATGGCTACTCACTGCATGGTTATTGTCTCAAACTTACTATCGGGAAACAAGTAAACCAGGACTGTTGAGAGGCTAGTATACTAATAATAGTCGAAAAATAGTCGGGGGGGGGGGGGGGGGGGAAATGACTAAATATAATATTGTTAATAAGCTATATTATAATTGTCAGTAATTCTTCTTTTTATTTAAATTTGAATCTTAAATATTTAGTCCTGTTCACTCCACACTATCGTTCTGGTTCCCAAGTCGCTCATTTAGTGTTCACACGTATAGCCGCCTCTCGTTAATACGTCAATCTTTGAGAATGTCATCATTCACCAAACTGATTGTAGTGGCACTTGCCGCTGTCTCTGTGCCGTTCGTGTCTGCTCAGACGTACACCAACTGCAATCCTTTGGACGGTTAGTAGCCAACTCGGCTGTGCAATATCAATACCCTAAGTGTGCTGGAGGCTAACAAACAGAAACAGAAACATGCTCTGCCGATTCTGGTTTGTCGAAATGGTCTTTTTACTCTGACTTCACCACCGGAGACTCTGCCTTTGAAGACTGGAACACCACCGCCGGAACAGTTAACAGTACATCTTCCGGCGCTGCTTTCGTAATCAACGAAAAGGGAGATGCGCCTACTATCAAGTCCAACTTCTATTTCTTCTTTGGCTATGTTGAGGTCAAGATGAAGATTGCCAGTGGCACAGGCATTATCAGCAGTATTGTTTTTGAGTCCGATGACCTTGATGAGATCGATTGGGTAAATTCATTCTTCAAACCTTTTTTTAAATAAACCCAAGCGCTCATATCTATGCAGGAAGGAATCGGTACATACAACTACGAGATAGAGACAAACTACTTTGGCAAGGACAACACTACCACCTACGACCGTGCCACCTATCCTAACGTCACCACCCCTGCGGATACCTTCCACACGTACGCCGTTGACTGGACCTCGAGTCAGATTGAGTGGTTCGTTGATGGTGTATCCGTACGCACGCTTGCGTATGAGGATGCTCTCGATGGCAAGAACTTCCCGCAAACTCCAATGACCCTGAGAATCGGAATCTGGGCTGGTGGAGACCCTGACAACGGCGAGGGCACGATCGAATGGGCTGGTGGCGAGACCGATTACAGCGATGCCCCTTTCTCTATGTACGTCGAGTCTGTGAAGATTATCAACTACAATCCGGCCGATACATACACCTACTCGGACAAGACTGGTGACTACACTAGTATCAAACTTGCCAATACTACCAGCTCGGGTACCACCACCAGCAGCGTATCTTCGCTGTCTAGCTCAACCACTAGTTCTAGCAGCGGCAGCAGCACCGGAGCCAGCACCGCAACCAGCACCGCAACCAGCACTGGCACCATCAGCAGTAGCAATAGAACTATCAGCTCGAACTCGACATCTTCCACGCCTTCTCCGTCTTCTTCTACACCAAGTTCCAGCACTTCAACCGCCAGCAGCGCAAGCTTTACTGCGGCGGCGGCGAACGTTCTGGGCTTGACTATGAATCCAGTTGTTGCCTTGCCCATTGCCGCGCTGTTTTTCTTCTTGTAGAAATATGCATAATAGAAACAACAGTACTAAGGTATATGTTTTGGAATACAATTTTTTATATCTAGTCTCTGTTCTGAAATTGCGGGCAGCTCGCATGGTCATGTTTAATGCTAAGTACGGTTATGGACAGCCATCTAGACATCGGCATGCAGGGGGCCTTCAAGCACAGTCTCAAATCTATTTCCTATTATTAATAAAATATTAGCAACTTGTGTACCGTTATTTGTTCAATAAAACTAGATTTGATCTTGCCTTAATCAATTTATCGTCAGGCGTGGATGAGTTTTAAAGCTAGCGGGCATACATTCACGAACGGATGGAAAAAGTTAGACATTCGTTTCAAGGCTTCTTAGCATGTACCACAAATCTATATTGACGTCAGCAAAAAGCCCAATCACCTAGCTCATCTTCAATCTTGGAAATGAATACTTACAGCCGAGTATAAGGACGAAATTGCTGCCTCTCTGAATTTCTCAACTCATTCCTTACTTCCGCAAAAAGGACCAAGGCCTCTATTCTCGACCACTTCAACTCTCTTGTAAATAATCTTATTCCATATGCCTCTATTGAATTCGTTGCACATCGCAGGCTGTCGTGGCCGATTTGGAGCTCACGTGGATCTAAAGACTCTTTATGTAATGGGATGTTGTAGACGGTTTCCTTGATGTCGCGGAAACCGGTTGCTTGGAGATGACATTTTAATTTTGATGCCACATTCAACGTCCTATTTCGCTTCTCGGCTGCTTCATGGATAAGTCGTAGGAACTGGGTCAGGTGGGTGTCATTATCGAGGTTGCGACTCTGTCGCTCGTATCGGACATCGAATTCCACTTCAACACATTCGATAAACCCTCCTGGTCTTAATAGGCTGAATGCTCTTTCTAGGAAAGTATTCCAATTGCTGGCACATCTGTTGCCTTGATTATTTGATAATTCACGAAAGGGGAGGGGGCGGCAAATACCCTGCAAAACATCTAATGTAAATGAAATCAAACTTATTCTCCCCAAACAACGTCAAGTCTTCCGCATCAGCTACCAGGAATTGTAAGTTTGGTGGAACCCATAATGGCTGGATTGGGCTCAGGTCGGCTCCGATCACCTCAGCAGAGGGATATAAACTGTTTCTCAGGTCAGAATAATAAGAAAACCGAATGAAATAAGGTTTTAATTTTACTCAGCCATTTCCATTGCCCAAATTCCTGTTCCTGTCCCTACGTCGAGGATTTTCTGAGGGTTGCTAAGAGGAGCGTGGTGTAGGCTGTCGCGCATTGTAAAACGAAAACTAAAATGATGTCGTTAGAGATAGCGTATGAGACAGGGTGTATATAAATTTGGGGTAATCACATTTCGTGGAACTAGAATGCAATTATTAGAATCACATCTCTGGATACTACGGGCGAAACCAAGGCCAACCTGATTCAGACGATTCTGTTCCTCCTCGTCATTCGGCAAACTGTATAAATTGTAAAAATAAATGGGTGAGACTCATTTGATCAAAAGATATTGGATTGAATACTCACAAATAATGTAATTCCTTACAATTCCTCCTATCAGCATCAGTTTCCAAAGCAACGAAAGGGTATTTCACCTCGCAATATGCATGATACCGCCGATCATTTTCAAAGGGATATTGATATACATTATTGTCCACGGTTGTTGTCGAGAGTGGCCGGTTTCGGTCTTCTGTAAACTGGCAGGTTTATCAGATTACTATGTTATCACGATGAAGTCTCTAGATCTAGATACATCACCCTCAGAGCTCAAGGCTCTCAAATCATTCCCTGCGTCATTCATATCTATCGTTAGTAGGGTTAGTTTCATTATTTATCAAAGGAGCTCTGAAAAGAGTACAAAAACCACGGGTAAATACCTAACAAGTGCAATGTAACACTTAATGGAAATGAAATTAGTAAAGGGATTCCGTAGATAACCCGTTTCTGGGAGTTTATCGAACGTTATAATGTGGACGGCGTTTGGTAAACTTACAGAGACTTGCGCATATCATAGTAAAAGTTGCTGGTTATGGTCACTGAAAAGTAGTATCTGTAGCGATTGATTCTGATGCTTGTCGATTTTTTGTTTCGAGTCCTTATGTTTGGAGTATATTCGAACTTGAGGTATTCGTTCATTTGTCAATGTAGGATGATTATGTGGAAGAAATAGACGGGAATCTCAAGAATTTCGAAGGGGTGGAATTTGTTAGCTAAATTGTGAGCGTCAGCTGTTTGACAGAGTGACAGCAATTACGTTGGATTTCCATCTCGGACGGCCTGCATGCTGCGTTGCAGCAGCATCAGGATCGCCGACAGGGGAAAGCTGATACCCAATGATTGCCTAATCGGGTGAATAGACAAAAAGTGATATACTATTGGCACATCTCAAGCTAACATGTGCGGTGTTTTTATCGATCACACCGTCACACGGACCTGTTTATACACAGACTAAGTCGAAGAAATAACTACTTGAGATTAAAAACCTCATTGAGGACGCTAATACTAAGTTCCTCATTAGGGTCTAGTTCCGTATAGAGGGACATTCATAGTTTTATCAAATCGTCAGTCAAGCCGACCTTCTCGCGCAAGATTAATGTCTAGCATACACAGCCACATCTAACCGCTCCTCCAGTTCATTCTACTAGCGTCGAAATTAATCAGTGATCTATCGAGTTTCTTCACAAACTTTGACCTCCAAAAGCACACCCGCTTAGTGACATATGACACGTCAGCTTTTGCCACCAACACCGAAAAAAGTCGAACAAAAGAAACGAAAGGAAAACAGCTCGATTTTATCGGACCAACGTGAGTCCCACCTGCCGAACGTGGCTTTGTACATCTTCCTTATCTAATTTAGTTTAAAAAAAAAGCCCGGCTCGCATGCATCTACTTTAAAGTAGAATAGATGTAGGTTCTGACTTCTATAAGCCCAATCGGGCCACTTGTGAGGTGATCCATAGTAATATGTGATACGTATCGGTGGTTAGCTCGGCAAATAGTATGCACATTACATCTGCGATGCCTACGGAAGGGATGATATGGATTTACACATGTATCGCGGTTATTGGCGATGGTTTACCTGCAAGGCAGAGCTCGGCCCCCTACTTATGTGCGTGGGATCGAGATCAATCTAACCAGGAGAATATGCCTACGAATATTGTCGTTCAAAATGTTAATAGATTAAAAGATATGTATAAATTCTCTACAGAAGTCGTTAGTGAAGCCCCTGCATCTGTACAAGTTATAGCTAAACAGCGTCTACATCCTATATATCTATCGCCTAGACATTGATTTCTTGATCTATTAATTACATACTACATGTATTTTAAATGATTTTATAAAATTAATCGCTATATAATCACCACCTTGTTTTTTTGGGTTAAAAACTACACCATATCAATGCCCAGAAATACCACTTACCAGTGTCCCAGCTGTTCCCATGTTCCTGCGTCAGCCACGTGCTACTAGTATTTGTCACAGTGGCTACAAATTCAAATGTTCTATCTACATAGGTAGTGGTATATGGTATTCTTCAAAAATAATGGCATCAAAGAGCGAACTAATGATTGTGGAATACTAGCCTCTGTGGATAACTACTGGATTGGTAAAGAATGGAGTGTATGTTGAAGGTCGATCTCATAATTATGTTCGTCTTTTTGCTGCTTGCAATTCACAATCTTGTCGACTTAAAAGATGGCGGGAAGTAAATAATTAATCGAACAATATTATTCGATTTCACAGAATAAATCTGATTCCACACATGAATAATCAAACAATGCTCATTCATATACATGACTAATCCCTAGATAGACGAACTCTCGATCTCAATGCAAGTATGAAGAATAAATTCAAAAACCTTGGGTATCGTATATGAACAAAAAAATAAAGCAATTTCCCGCTCCTTGGAACAAAAAAGGAAAGTAATGCCATAAATGATGAACAAGATGAGAGCAGAATGAAAGATTAACAAGAAAAGTAAGGAAAAGAGAGAAGAGAGAGTGGTGTAAAGTGATACCAATGCAATAACTCGATACCCAATGCATACGTGTATCCATCCGTCCATGCTTTAGATAATGCCTTTGAAAAAAAGATGCCACCTCGAACCATCGCCTGCGACTCGGTTGAATAGTGATTGATGCTAATGATGCTGTTGTTATGTATGCCACAGTCCAGAACAGAAAATAAATAATAACTCCCCTGCCAGAAAGAAATGAAAACGCCCATTCCGTTTAACTAGTAACAATAACATTGCGAATCCGCAAATATAAACGAAAATATCCAGGATTGCTATCCTGGTGTGAGATGAATAATAAAATGCATTTTCGACTCCGGCTTAAGCCATTTTTAGAGGTGGAATTGTGGGAGATGCCGACAATACCGGAACAAGAGACGGTGAATCCCTGCTTCTGAGAGACTCGGAATCCAGCCGGTCGACTTTTTGCCGATCATGGGCTCGCTCTGTAGATAACGCTCGCTTGAACACTGTCTGACCAAGCTGTCGGAAGATACCCGTTCGCTCCGCCTTAAGCTCGTCTAAATCAAGCCGTTGGACTGGAACTGGAGTCTCTTTGGTGATCTTGCAAAACAGAGTAGAAAACAGATACTGATCGCCACTGTTATCGTACAAAGGCAAGTAACGGTATCCCTCCGACATGCTGCTGAGTTTGGCTGTGAAAGAAGCAAGCGGGATATTGGTGGCGTTTGTATTGGCTGAACGGCCATCTGGTGAATTGTACACAACCCAACGAATGAAGATTAGATCGGGATATTTTGTCTCAACTGCCAAGCGGAATTGCTCGTTGAAAATCGGACTGAATCCGTTACTAGCCTCGATTCTCGTTCGTCGCTTAAGAGGCAGACCAAGACCAGACATGGTATTGCGAGTCACGGCTTGGCCGCCTTCTCCAAATGCGACACACTGGCCACGATCATCTGCCGTATACAACTCAATTTCGATATACGGATTAATATTGTCATCGGGGTCCATGCTGCGCGGTCGTGGAAGCTGTTGAGCGGAAATCATATCCATTGACAAGCGGACTAGCACTCTCTCAGTAGTAGCGGGGGTCTTGCTATTCAAAGACTCCAAAGTCGAGGCAGGGCGACGCATGCTCTCTGGCTTCAGTATGTATCCAGTCCGATCGGTTCCGGCGGCAAACATAGCCTGATTCATCTGCATACCGATGTCATATGTCTGCCAGTTCAATGCAGCCATTTGGACGCCGCTCCTCCAGAATGAAGTCGGATCAAAATTCGAAGATCGCAAGCGGTATCCAGAAGGATAGACTCGAGTGAGGAATCGCTTGTTATGAGTCTCAAAAAGCGCCCTGTTTTCTACGTCGCGACTGACACTTTCAAAAGCTCGTTCTGCAAAGGAAAACACATGGTTATACTGCTTGCTTTCAGGAGCAGCGAAGCTGTGCCATTTATAACCACGAGTATAGACGCCAAGGTCTGACAAGGGTTTGGTGATTTTGCTTCGCTGTCGGCGTTTCCTTTCGGCCTTGGCAGAGTTCACCAATGCGCTGTCGCTGTCCTCTGTGGCACTGCTCAAACTGGTAGTCGTTCCCGAACGGCGCCCTGGAGTAATGAAAGGCATTGGCATTGCAGCATCAGGGGAGGGGCCAATAGTTGGAGGGCTAGAAAGAGGAATCTCAAAGTTGGAGCTTTCGTATCCAGTGCTGCGCAAAAACGGTGTGCTTGAACTTCTCTTACGTCCGTGGAAGGGTGGTGTACTCAGTGGAACATCAGGAAAGAAGCTGGTTTGCGGCTCGTCGCATGTTTTGACCTTGATCAGGATGCGGTTCTTCAATTCTTCGGGTGACGGAAGTATAGCGCAGTTTTTAAGCAACGGCTCGAGAACCAGCTGGTCTCCAAAACTCTCTTTCATGATCTTGACCATAGCGAGTTGTTGTTCAGGGTTGCAGTGAACTTCGAGGGAGATAATTAAGGGGAAATCAGTGAAGATGAATGCATAACGATTAATAACAGTGATGCAATCAGCAAACAGGACGCTGGTTGTCATCGTCCTGCCATGTGATACAATTGGGCGTCCATCAGAGCCATCCCAACAGTCAATCTCAATGCAGCGACAGCCCTGTTGCAGCGCAGTGATATAAGCCTCCGTACTAGATGCACCAGCAACCTGGCGGCCTAGCAGGTAGGTGTTGTGCGAGGTTGAGATGTAATATTCATTGAGAGGGCGATCGAACGGAGACTCAGGAGCGTGGGACGAATATATGCCGTTAGCTTCAGATTGCAAAAATGACGAAAGGGCATCAAGATTCATCCGTGGCAGGTAACCCTCAGTAAAATCTGGTTGGCTTTGGGTCCTAGCGCGGGCGCGACGAACCACCCGTTCAAAAATCAACACCCAATACTCTCTGTCACGAACAATGTCCTCCTTCTGAACGTCGTGCAAAAATTGCAGAAATTCGTCGAGACTGAGGCCCTCATCAGGGTCGCTGATAGCTATATCTTTGTAAATTCGTCGAAGATCCTTCCTTTCTTTAAGGCCGGAAATGAATTCTTTAAACTGGGAATAGTCCAGTTTGCCAGTGGCATTGACATCGGCTTTCATGAACTGTGTGCGGAGCATGTCCTTCGAACAGTTTATGTGCAAGCTTTGGCAAACAGACTCAATGGCGGGCAGATCAAGAGCCTCGACCTCTCCTGGCAGAGACCCTTGCGGGAAGAGTCTCGAGAACTCTCGTTGCCAATGTGCCCGCAAGATTGTGTCACTCTGACTCGATCCAGCCAGGCCAGCCATGAGACCGATACGGTACCTCGAGATGTGCTCTAGAGTGGCCGTCCAAAGTTCCAACGTATAATCGTCAGGCGTGATAAGATGCATCGTCTTCACTGGCCGGCCTTTGGACCGATCCGGGTCGGCGAAGACAATGGTGATCCATCGACTTTCGGCTTCGGCGGTTATTTGATATTCTTCGCGATAGTTGCGAGCATCCGCGCCCACACGAATCTCTTTGATGTCGTCAATGTAGAATCTTTTTGAAGGATTTGTCAAATCCCATCGAACCTTGGCAGCATCGAAGTCCAAGAAGAATCGCACTTGCTTGCTTTTCTTTTTGGTTACCTTTGTGAGGAGGGTACCACGCTGCAGTGCTGAATCCACTTTTGGCGCAACAGCACCGAGTTCGCGGGTAATGAACGGGGTAGGGGGTAGATCGCTGTTGATGCTAGTAGCTTCCGAGCCATACCAGGAATTGAACGGCTCGTAAATGTCAATGTCTTCGTCATCAAAACTGGAATCCATGGTGCTTTCGCGACAATTGCGTGGATGAGCCTTGCTATCACTTCGCCGTCGCATGATGAGTGGTCCGGAGCTGTGATCGCGTTTATCACGCTGCGTAGACGACTGGCGTCGCCTAGTCAACTTACTTGCGGCACCGCGAGAGATTCTTCGCATCAATCCGGTTGTGCTGCTCGACGTAGGTGTTGTCGTACCCTTTCCAGGCATAGTCTGGTCTGAAGGGAGACTCGCCGCAACCGCCATGTTGTCTGGGGTCTCATCTAACTCCAGAGGGACAGGAGAAGAAAGAGCATATGGAAGATATCGACCTCGAACACTATCGGCTGCGAGCATAAAAGGGGTTCCGGCCGGGCTTGATGCGTTGGAGAAGCTGCCTCGAGCAGCGAAGGCAGGGCTGGAGGTAGCAGTTGAAGTGGTAATGGAAGTGGTGGCAGGAGCTGAAGGAATTGAGTAAGAGGTGGAGTATGTAGAAGGGTGGCCAGTAGTGGGCGCAGTCGTGCTGACATTCTGCAATTTGGGTAATCGGGCCAGCGACGATGCAAGTAGCTTGGAAGAGGAATTGATTTCGCCATTCAAGGCGGAAGATGAGGAGGTTGCGGAGGTCATTGCGAAGGAGAAGAGCTGAAGACGTGAGTGACACCAGTGCCAGACTCGCGAGTCACCTGGACCTGCCAAGGGACAAATGAGCAGACAAGGCTGCTGAGAATGTAGTCTGTGCGGAGGGAGAAGCAATCGATGCTATAATTAGGCGATAGTACTGCGAAGCCAGGTCCCAGAACGATGCGTGGTCAGCGATTAGCTATCTGCATCTTGGAGTGCTGCAGTAACGCGCAGTAACCGCCGAACGGGGGAAAGGCGGCCGTAATAATCAGGGCACTAAGAAACAAGAGGGAAAAAAACACGACACTCGGTAATGACGTATTACCGTGTGCTAAGATACCTTTCGTTATCTTTTTTTGGTGTGGTGTTCTTTTGTCCCTTCTCCCTTCGTCACTGGTCCGGACTAAACTTCCTCGATAGCAGCCTCGCGATGCGCGTATTTATCTTCTTCTCGGCTACGTATTACGTATAATGCTTCTCAGTTTGTTTCGTTTTTTTGGCTCGTGTCAATCGCCAAAATGTCCTGGAATTCCTTGTTGTCGATCAGCCGGGGCGGGCCAGCACGCTATCTCCTGCAGGCAATGAAACGAAACGACAAGGATAACCCAATTGAAAGCGCAGCTTGTCAAAGGAGGGGATTCGGTGACTCTAGTTGCGGCTTTTATGCACGTAACCAAGTCAACGTGCAGGTCTTGGTTTCGATAGCCCTGCAAGTCACCAGCAACGGACCGCGCCGGGGGTCCAGGATGGACGGGTGGGGGGGTTGCAGAGAGAGGGGTGTGTGGAAGGCGACGATTCGCTCAGTGGGCGAGTTTTGCGTCGAATGCCTGCATCCACGCGCGTGGAGAAGGGCTTATGAGAGCGGAAGGAGTAAAAGGTGTAACAATCGGCAGCGGCGGGTACACTCGACGGATCAAGGCACTCTTGCCAACACAGCAACAAGCTATGCAAGTGAGCCAAAGAGGAAAGACTGAGCTAATCTGCAGCGATCGCTCGGCGGGTAGAGGGTAACGTTTCTTTTCTATTTTCCTTGGCTTGTTTTGCGCAGCACGACTAATGGTCGGGTTGCTGTAGGAGAAAGCATGCGCTTGTTTTAAGCCTAGTATATGTCCTGCCCTGCAAGGTCGACGCAGTTTCCAGCTCGCGCACCAACGATCAAGACGCGGGGAAGCTGGGCACGCCCGACAGCCACTGGTCCCAGGGAGCAAGGTGCAGATTGGAGCTTGGGATTGCCGAGGAGACGACAGAAGTCGTTCGGTTATAGGCCCGAATAGGGGTGGTGGACAGGAGACCGAAGGCGGCAAATTGTCGCATGCGACTCCGGATTGAGACGGTTCGCGCCGTTGGTGGTAACAAAGGGAATGAGGGGGATTTGGAGTCGAACAAAGATGGCGGCGATTGCTTGAATGACTGATTTCTTTGCAGTCGGGAATTGGGATTTCAGCGACGAGGTTGGCGGTGGATCAGGGCGAGGTCGATGGAAAAATAAAAATTGGAGGAGCGCAGCAGTAGTAGTAATAATAGAAGGAAGCGGCGGCGGACTGCAGGGTGGGCTGAGGAACTGCGTTAGGCAGGAAGGAAGAGTGGGCAGGCAGTGGGCAGTGGGCACTGCTGTTCCTGGCGATGCAATCACGTACGGCACCACAGCGAACTCTGAACTATTAGTGGTAGCAGGGTGAGTGTGCCCAGGAAAATTGATGATACTGTCTTGAAGAGCAGGACTAGTCGAGCGCGGCGGGCAAGAAACTTTCACCACTGGCGAGTGGCAGTTGATCCCTGCAAGTCTGCAGCGAGCCAATTTGAACCGTACCCGACACAGCGGTCCTCTGTAATACGCCGGTACCGTATACCGTATAATACGTAACCGTACACTTGGCTGGTACAGCGGTACGTCTGTAATATTTCAGGCGATGTGTGTGCACCCCGGAGACAATGCAATGTCAATGTCAATGTCAATGTCAATGTCGATGTCGATGTCGATGTCGATGTCAATGTAAAATGGAAAAAGTAAAATAAGGCAAAAGTCTCCAACTAGCAACCGATGACAATTACACTGGAGGGAGGCCGTGGCATTTTAATATTGATTAACTAGTGGCGCCGGCCAGGAAAGGGATGCCCGCGATATCCAAGCGTCGATGCCGTGTTCTCCTGGGGCTAACCAAAGTGGACTGTCTCGCAACTCGCCAGAGGTCAAGCCATTAAAGCGGTATTTTGCCCGTTTACCCTTTCTGTTACCCTGTGAAACGGCGCGCTGGGGCAGGCTGATATGGTGGAACAATGAAGGCTAGTTTCATTTTCATTTCTATTTTTATTATTTTGCTCTTGCCATTGGGAGTGAGGCGAACAAAACGAGATCGAGAACACAGGAGGAAGAATACTAGGGCAGCCTGATAGGGCCCGATGCAGGCCCAAGCAATCAATCAATCACCAAAGAATACGTGGTAGTTTTGCCTGCTTAACATTCCATAATCTCATACGCTGCCCCAGTTACTAGCTTGTTCAGAGGCTATGAAGGACGCGCGGTGATCAAGACTCGGAAAAGGAGGCCCTCATAGCAACATTATTAATTAAATGTCGATGCTAAAGCCTAATAATGACCACAGCAAGAGGCTAGCTAGGCGGATTGGAAAACGGCCTGGTGCGGATCCTGGATCAGCGTGGGGATTGGCCGATCCGTGACTCACCGGTCTGCTTGTCCGACTCTGGGGAATGCACAGTAGGTAATAGATACGACAGACTCGGAAAAAAAAAATTAATAAAGGGAAGAAAAAGAAATTATCATAATAACTTATGATCGGATTACTCCGTACTCCGGACCCTGTCTATGCAGTGTAAATCATAACAGTTCTTCATTAAACAGAAGATTCAAGAACCCGATCGTTTGTTTCACCCTGAAGGGCCCGAACATCCTCATCTCCTGCCCGCTTGATCAGCATCTGCTATCCCTGCGCTGTGACTCTACAGAACCTAGGTTGCTTAGTCGGGAGGAGCAGGATGAAAATTGAGTCCTGCTATGAATACTAGTGAATTTAAAATATGGAATACTCCCATTCCGTCTCATGTGAACCATTCGTTGTGATTCATGTGATGTAATACATTATTCAGGACCAACTTCGACTGATAGGCTGGTCGTATTATTATTAGCACAGATTAGGGTTGTTTCATGTGCTTCGATCGGGCTTCTTTTGTGTCAGATCTAACAGCAAGCAACGGGTGAACACCAGGTGGACAAAAATAACTCGGAATAAAAACTGCATGTCTAGTCTATTATTTCTGACATCAAATATATTAAAAATTAACAATTAGGAATACAATTTTATGGAAATAAATATTCACCGACCTTGGCAGCAAGGGATTGGTCAATCGCCCACAACCGCCAGCCAATCGACAGTGACGATAGACAAAGGACCAGGGCGGTCCTACTATTACGAGCTCGGCGATGATGATTAGTGAGTCCTAGTAAAATAACTGTAATGAATACTAACAATTCCCCACAAATTGCCTGCTCAGTTGTCTCTAGCCAAAGAACGGGTTGCCATTCCTGTACTAAATTTTGTTACAAAGGGGAGGACAGGCCGCAATGATCAGGGTCGGGGTAGGCGGCCTAAGCTCGAAGCGGTCGATCATTCGAGCACTCCCCAGTAAGGAGTGCAGCACTTGCGATCAACACCGATAATGCTGCATAGAAGGCACATGAATCCGAATATCGGTCGTAACTCGGGAGAGGATCAATATACGGTACGTTTACGGAGCATATAATAGATGCCCAGTCATACAATCAAAGTCAAAGTCTGGTAGATAATCTTACGGCTGTGTTTCAAATGGCCGGGTCTGCCGGCCGGTTTAGAGTTTCAAGGCATCAACAATAATAATAAAGTCTTGGGAGCTGTTGGATGGCAGTGCTAGGTTGGCGTGGGGAAGTCGTGCCATATGGAATGAGTCACGCAGGGATATCTTCAACTAACAAGGCAGGTTTCGAGAAGACGAAAATAAACAAAGAATAAAAAAAAAAGTAGAGAAACGTGCCCATGCACGATGCATCATCCAACAGCCCTATCATCGCGCCACAGCGCATCGTAATGCGGGGAACTACATACCGCCGCTTCCGAGTGCTCATACTAGCAGTAATATTCAAGATTATTAGTATATTACCTACCATCTTATGTGCGAAAACTCGATACCACACGGTCGTATCGTCGATTATCATGGTATAGTTATGGGGTGCCTCGGAATTAACACCGCTCTGAGCACACCCGGTCCAATCAGCGGGGATGAAGACGCATATCGGTCGATGATTCGATAAGACAGTCCACCGGGTGATCCATGACCGCTCATTCTTGAAGGTGATTCCTTGCCATGAAAAACTGTCGTTATTGGCACCGTTGATATCACTTGCGGGCGGATCTTTCGGTCGCAAATAGCGGTCAGCTAACTTACTGAGCCCTACAATATTGGGACGAAAGATAGCAGTCGAGTAGACGAGCCAGTCAACGATGAGGTCGTGGGCAGCTGGATCTGGTAATCATAATATCATTACGTATAATCATTTTCCTGCACGTCAACCATGCACCAGGGTTAAGCGTGAGGCAGGGTGCATGCATGGCGGACGCTTCCCTGTCGATAACTCGTAGCCTTGTCATTAGTCCTCGCCCAATCGGTTAGCATATCTCGCCATGAGTTGAGCACGTTTAATGAGGTGCGCGCCGGCTGAATCACACCGCCCCAGGGCAATAGCCGGTGTCGCGATGCCGGATAGGCGAATCGTGATGCCCAGCTTGGCAACGAGGGAGATGTGCTGAAACGAAGGGTGTGATGGGAACATTGAAATCGGCAGTCGGCACTTGGGCTTGGCCCAAGTCGTTGGTCAGGTGCTGGGCGCGTGACTCAGAGTTCGCGAAGGAAACTTGATTTGCTGCATAATAATAATATTAATTAAGAGAAAATAGAACAAAAAATTCAGATGAAAACCGGTCACACAGAGTACGCTCGACGATGCATACAGCTAACAATGGTATATGTAAATGTATAGCCACCATCAGGTAATAACATAACACGGCCGTTAATTACGAGGATAATTGAAAATTCTAATAATAACCGAGTTCGAAACATAAAACAATGAAGCATCCACCTGCAGAACAAGGCAAAAGAATAAAGACCAGAAAAAGAAAAAGCACCGCCACCGAGGCTGATCGGAGTAAGCCGACGGCCGCCGTCGAATCAGCTCGTTCTTCAAGCTCGCCTCATTGGCGGTGTCTGTTCCTGGCGGACCGTTTGCGGCACGGGCAAATCTATCTCCGCTCCCATGTACAGTGTCCCCCCACCGTCCGTAGTCGCTGCGCACTCATGCCCGTAATTGATGTAATAGTTGCAGTTGCATTGCATAAGGATCACACACCCACACAAATCCACTATTGATTGTCTTCTTCTTGTTTATCATCGCTATTGTTATTGTTTTATCGTGTTATCGCTATTGATAGTATTGTGTAGTAGCCGATCGAGGGGCAGTTGGAAAGCACGCACATGACATCATGGACTGCTCCCGTTGGCTCTCTGACTAAGGCGCCCCACCTCCTCCGCGTTTGCTGGTAAAGTATGCTGATTTGCTGGCTGTAATTACAGTGCGTAATTCTTGTATCAAATACGCTGTTACCCAAGAATACCAAGTACCAAACACCAAATACCAAATACCAAATACCAACTCTCAACTATCAACTATCCCATCATTACGTACCTCTGCCTTGTCGCCTTATGCCGCTAGAGCGTATGCGGCCACAGCCACAATCACCAGTCTGTCAGTAATCATGACGACAGCACTATTATTAATTATTGATTGTATTATGATTATTGTTGCTTCGATCACGATCGCGACACTCGCTGTCACCATCATGTTGTCTGTCCGCCCGCCCGAGCAACGACGTAAGCAGCTGCAGCAGAGACTGCAGTAAACTACAGCATTAATAATTAATATTGCCCGCAAGCCTCGTGACCACATGCTGGCTGCTAGGCGGGATTAGCTGCTGCGAGCCCCTCCCAGCTGTTTCCATTGTCATCCTTCATCACCAGGTGCAGGTGCAGCACGCAGGTCAATGCAGAGTCTTGGCTCTTGCTATAGCATCGCTATCGCAACTAATAATATTATCATGATAATCGTCGGTTGTCTTACACGCGTCGTGCTCTAACGACTTAGGAGGGGTCAGGGAGCGGTCATCCTCGGAAAGTATCCGCTCTCCTTCAATTTATCGTTGTTAATGCGGGGAAACAGCTGCTGAAGAGAACAATAGTAAGTAACAGTAAGTAATAATCGTATTCAAAGCAATATTTAAACTGGAAATTATAGTAATAGTTCTCATGTCGTTGTTCTTTCATGATCCTATCATTACTTCGGTATATCTCTGATGCTCTTCTACACTATATTAGTCAGAGCTGAGCGCCCTTGCCGTTGCATCAATTGATAGCCTATCTCGGCTACAAAATATTACATATCAATGCTTAATCGCCGGTGCTGACGTTACTCAGACCTTCGTAGCTCGTTTAGTCGACCACGTTGCGAGTAATTAGCCTACAGGCAGAAGCCGATGCGCAGCCAATGGCCAGGACTAACTTGAATCATGCGCCCGTCACAGGCCGCTTCTGTGATGCAGTATTACATGAAGTAGGACGGAATAGATTAAAAGCTGCGTACTAAATTCCTTCCATGACGTTCGCTACTCGGCCCGTTCGCCGAGTCTCCATCTACTCCAAACGTATTCGTATCTGGAAAGCTGGCTGTGCCTCGTAAGCACTAGCCAGCAAAGATCTTTCTCGAAATAGCATTGCAGTGCTGACAGAGACTGAGATGGTTGAGCCTCTAGCTGATCTAAGCTGCCAGCTGTTCTTCTTATTCATCATCTCATTCTTATCACCAAGTATAGAAATTATAAGCATCAAAATCGAACAATGGACCATCAGGCAAAAGGCAAAAGGGCAAAGGGCAAAGGGAATTACTACTAACTTTTTAATGAAACAATGTCAACAATAAGCCGGATGTTGCCGACGGACGGGCCAAGGAGATGTCTTAAAATGTTTCTCGGTACGTACCACCGTCCACGTAGACCCCCCGTTTCGTGCCAATTCTAAGACATTTCCCTTTCATGAGCTCCTTAATGTCGACTATTGATTTTTCCGACGTTACATGCGCTACATCAATGGCATATGCCGTACATTCATCAGTAAAACCAATAATAGACCTGAGTTTCACGTCGTACTAGCGCCCGCCAAATTTGCCCTTTTTGTACAGAATATCCCTATTCCGAAATTTTTGATAGGGATGCGGAATCACTTCCCGGGCATTTTTTTCCTACATCATTTTGCTCCCTAACTACATACCGTCTACACCTACGAATTATCCCTTCCAATTTATTTATTTATTTAATATTATTAGTATTGATGACCACGAAACAAACGCTACTGTAGCATTACATATGTAATCTACAATGCTAGTCCGTATACTGATGGCATGCACGAAATTTTCCGGTGAAGAGAATGGCCCCTGTCCGATTTGGCCGATTTTGCCACCACCGATAGCCCTGAGATTCCTGGCTGATAGGCTACTTATTATTCGACCAACTGGCGACATTTGTTAATTAGTTATTGAGGACATGTACACGGTTTGAGAAAGGATATGGCGCCATTTCCTTGTATCAGTGTGCATCGGAATTCAATTCCAACATCAGTCCCGATTTCAACGGAAGAAGACAGAACACATGTAACAGTGCTGTGGGCCCAATTTCAAAAATGCCCTTCAATCGAAACCTTGACGTTGTATTTCCCCTACTCTTCCTTTCTTCCCATTTCGATATGATATATTCATGCCTGAAGAAATTTTTTCATGCCTCGACTCAATTTTCCCTCCCGCTTTTAACCGTCCCGCCCTGTCTGGACCCTGTAAACAAACTGCTAAACGGCTAACCGGAGCCGCAAAGGATTGGGATGGCGTCACTGTGCAGATTGGGCATCGAAAGTGTAGGTCATATCTCCGTCGTGACTGGTATTTAGCATATTGTGTGGCCAGATGTAGGGCCTAGGGTATGGAAAATGTAATTAACAGTATGGTTATGACCTGTCCAGGTCAGGGGTAACTTTACGGTTTGACGATACGCGCAGTTTTGAGTGTTAACGAGGTGTCTGTATGGTGTTTGGGGTCTGATTGAGCGTGTAGTACAATGGACAGCAATCATCCTATAGGCAGCATGCGTAGTTACAGCTTCGTCCTACCATCTAGTCAATGCCCATTCGGCAAATCTTCCCGCCCAGTTAACTCGCAAAACGCCTTGAATGTTGTAAACACCCCATCATCTTCACTCTCAAGCACGCATTCAGCGTCCGCGCCCACGAAGAAGACGTATCCCTCCTTCACTTCCTCTGTTTTCGCTGGCCCCACGCTGATTTTACCTTTTCCTTGCGTGCAGATTATGATACTGGGGCCGGGGATAGGGTCAAGTGTTGCCTTTGCCCCGACGCGATTGAGGTCGGTCTTGACAACCGCGAATTCCTCAATTGGCGGGTCGTAGAGCAACGCCGATGAGCCGCTGGTGTAGGCAACTGTGTTGAGCGTCGCGTAGGGGTATTCCGTAGCCTCCATCTTTTGCTCTTCGATCGGCGCGTAGGAGTAGGTTAGCATCGATGTTAGTGTTGAGACATCCTTGAATTTCGGTGTGAATCCGGCGCGGACGACGTTGTCGGATGAGGCCATGCATTCGATAATATCACCGGAAATGTACGCGTGGATGTCATCGGCTTTGAGGAACATCGCTTCCCCAGGCGACAGCTTGACGAAATTCAAAAAGAAAAGAACAAACAATCCAATATCATTTGGGAACTGTCCATTGAGACGCACGACGAGTTCAGCAAGTTCAGTCGCTCCACTAGGATTCGTCTCCGAGGCTGGATCGAAGGCAAAGCTGTTAGGTGAGTTCTCTGCTTCTGCGACGAGCTCTTTGGTAGCTTCCTCGATTTTCTCCTGGGACGACTCCATGAGGGAGGTGAAGATTGCTTTCAACGCATCTTTGTTTCGATCTGTGGTGGCGATGTCTTCCGCATCTTCGGAACCTTTCACGATTTGCTCAAACTGTGCGGCGGCTTGCTGGCCGACAAGCGTACGCAATGGTTTGACTCTGTCGAGGAAATGTACGATTTCGGAGAGAGGTCGGAAGCCGCAAAGACCTTCGAAGGGCGTGATGGCAATCGTCATTTCCGGTTTGTGATTGTCATCTGCATGCATATCAATCAGCCCATTCTGCAACTATATCGCGTTTATTTGTCCTACCAGGATAGTTTCTTGGGTCTCGGGCATGCAGTTGTTCCGCAAGCTTCTTGTTCGGGTGTGCTTGGATACTAAGAGCCTTTCTGATCGACAGGACCTTAAACAGAAAAGGAAGTTTGTTGCCATATCGCCGAGTAATCTCTGATCCTATCAATGCCTGGTTGTCTTGTACCAAATCGAGCAACGTGCGCTGCGTCTCGAGGTCCTTCGAAGGCAATGAGGGATGCGTTCCCATCCACAGCTGCAGCGATTTTTATCAGCGATTTTTTTTCATATTCGATATATAATGCTATAGCATACCTCTGCATAAGGCTTCTCTGCTTCAATGGAAAAGTCCGAGCTTGCTGTGGCCGCAGCGTATTTGGCGGCGGCAGACTGCTGGCCGACCTTGCCTGGACGAGTGTTTCAGCATACATCGGCTTGCTATCCGATCACAAGCATACCCCAGTCGTAGCTGTTGACGCCTGGGATTGTAACAAACATGTCAGTAAGCTAAGCAATCGGAAAATTTCTTTTTCTAGACTCACCACATTGTAAACGGAGGAGTGGAATCTGCATCTTTGCTGGTAATGACCACCGAATTGATGGCCGTATTTGAGCGGCAAGTTGCGACTGGCAAACCTGAGCTCGGATGTACGTGTATAAGAGTCTTACAAGTGGTAGTAGTACACAATAATGGCAGTAACAGTCGTCGAGATATATACAGCTTGCGGTGTCTTGTACCCCACCACTGCTAAGCTGCTGCTAGTCCCTACTGAGTGCGGACTTTCGCCGTTCCCGGCTAGACTTTCCTTCAGCTGGCACGCACCCCGCACGAGTAACAAGATCCCGTGACTTCGCAAGCCCTCAGCCCTGCCAAGCAGCAGAAAAGGGAAGACATCCAGCCACCTTATTTGGAAGGCGGCGAAGATATCCCAGCCACCACCGCCACAGCCGCCATCAACATCGGACGTAGCAAGGGTATCGGCATCGAGACCGCTGGGCATCAGCTTGCTCAGGCTTTCATCTCAAACACCCAATTCCCCTCCGTTTTCAAGACTTGCAAAGGCGAGAGTCCTCTGAAAACAAGCTTAGCTGGGGCAAATAAGCAGAAGAGAGGTTATAGAAAAGAAAGCGTTGCGTGGACAGTCGACCTTAAAGCGCCTCAGTCAGATATAGACCGGGCGAAACAGCTCCCCAGCTAGCCCTATAGGCTTCGGAGTAGTAAAGAGAAGCTTAACTGAAACCGCTTCATGACTGGGAGAGTCTTGATATCGCGCGATCCAAGAACAGTCCCCTGATAGATACAAATCAATCTAGTCAGCTCATCAGGAACGACGACAACTTCCAGCATACCAAGGAGAAGCTTCTTCTTGAACCACCCCATGAGCGTGGGGGTTTTGGAATTTTGAGATCTAAAAGCGACTCCCAACTATATACAGTCCAAGCGACAAAGAAAGAGTTCGATATCATGTCGCGTAACCGCCCCAGAGGTCCCCCAACCAACCGGGACAATGGCATTGCAATGAATGAAGAGACCGATATGTGGAACAAGATCATTCAAGATGTGCGCCGCGTCAAAGAGAAGAACGACAAACAGAAAAGTCTCGCGGAGCAGATCTCAGCTCTGAACGAGAAGATCGGGCGCGAGGGGAATAGTAAGTACAAAGGAACTTGCTCTTTGGGGTCTTTTACCAAACTGCAACATTCATAAATAAAAACCATAACGGTTGAAACACACTTTTACTAACGGATGTAGGACCAACGCTCGCAGAGGTCAGCCAGCTTGACGGCTGGTACCGCCAGGTTCTGAAGCTGAGCGAGGAAGAAAGGGCCATTCTACAGGAAGAGCCAAGCGATGTGATCAAGAACCTGGGCCTGTTGACTGCTCTGCGGTCGGCGTCGGAAGCAGAGAATTCGGCCGGTCGAGCCGTCTCTCTTCCCAAGTCAAGTAAGCCAAGCACTGCCAGGGATGGCGCTGCAGCATCTAATTCTGCTCTGTCAGACAAGCTCAACCGAGTCAAAGGCAGCACCCAGCGCAGCTCTAGTGTGTCAAGTGCCGGCCATGCTCGCGACACCCGCGACTCAGTTTCGGTCAAGCTCGAGGAGGGTGCCGAAGGAGCTAAGGGGACTGTCGCGGAACGCAGCGGCCAGTTTGTCATAGGAGCCGAAGTAGTATATAAACACAAGAATAAGCAAGGCGTTGAAGGGGAAGGCATTCAGTGCATTATAAAGAGTATATCCGGGGACGGCACAAAGAAACGGTACCTAGACGCGAGCGCCCAGCCCCTCTATCAGCTGCTAACATACTATTTCAACCAGATATGATGTCCAGGACCCTGAGCCTAATGAGAATGGCGAACCAGGTGCTATATATAAGACATCAGCGAGCTATTTGATACCCATCCCGCAAATCGGCACTGCACTGCCGTCATTTTCTGTTGGGAAGCAAGTTCTTGCGCGATATCCCGACACAACGACCTTCTATCGCGCCGAAGTTATGGGCGCGAAGAAAGATGTTTATCGATTGAAGTTCGAAGGTGAAGAAGACGACAAGGAGATGGAGGTTGATCGACGATTCGTTCTTGACGTTCCGATCAGGTAGCATATTTATGTTTGGATTTTCTTCCTATCTTTTTTCTATTTTATAGGATCATTTCATGGCGTTGGTGATCTCGTGTGGAAGGGCCCTGCTTGGAGAATAGGAGTATTTTCAACGTTTAGCATTCTAAAATTATTTGGACGCTTGATTAAAGCCAGGAAATACAATTTACAAAATTTTCAGGGGATTATTCAGTTGTGGGTATATACCAATAGCACCTCACGTTGATTATTATTCGATTTGATTCAGTTCTAGACATTATCTCACTAGAGAATCGCTGGGCAAGTGCTGCCTGATGCATAACCGGACGCAGCCGTCAAATAAGCATCAATTGATGGGAACGACAAAGGCCGCGAGGCACAAAATTTCATCCGTTCTATCTGATCTTTATTAGTAGAGTAGAATATCCATTCCTTGAAATATGGCCTGGGACTGGATTATAGCATTCTCAGCTTGTATACTTTGTTCTCAAGAATACAACTATATGCACCATTTTAGAACTAGGGCTTTAGGGCAAGTCCGCCATCTTTATTTCAACGTCTATATATCGGGTTTACATTAACTAACCCATGATGTCGGTATGTAGGCTAGGCTTTGTTAGGTTCAATTTAGAACCAGTCACACACTGGCCATCTCCCCAAATCGCCTGAGCTGCTGCCACCCAAGCCTCGGCGGGACGAGCGATGTTTTCTACAGTGTAAAAGAGATGGCAATCAGCCGGCTCATAGATGAATTGCAACGGTGTATACATCTTCATCAGGTCGATATAGCCTTTGATGAGGTTGACACGGATAGAATCCAGTTCCCGCAGAGGCTTCTGTTTATTACAGGCAGGTGCAGAAGTGAGCTCTTCCAAACACTTTCTTTGCTCTTCAGTAACAACAGGATGACCACCCTCACTAGAGTTTCTTGCCACTTCGTTGGCTTCCTGACACGTGAGCCATAGGCGTCCATTTGACCTTTGGTGGAACTTAGAGCTCGCATGGTCCCGGTCTAGGACGACCACCAAACGCCAGGCTCCTCATTCCTGCAGTTACTTCATAAGTTCAAAGAAAATCGTGCAGGTCGAATCACAGTACCTCGCTTTTTAGCACATCGACAGGTAGTCCGCTATTTCATGTACTTTCATAACTCCGAAACAAATTGACACCCCTCCGGATATCAGATGGCATCGATTTGAGACATTCATAAGCTAGTTCTGCGGGAACTGAGATTGTCTTCGTACCTAAGAATGCCAGGTAAGATTAACTCTCCCTTGAAGATTGAAGTTAAAGTATTGTACTTGGATCTGTCCCATTTGTCTTTCTCTCAGAAATTAGAGAAATCTGCTAGCAAGGTGACGTGCCCTTCAGAGCAGTCACAAATATAGTCTCAACAACAGCCAGGAATAGGGGTAACAAGGATAACATGATGAAAGACTCCTACAAATTGATCATGTAAGAGGACCTATATCGATGTCATTTGTGATAATTTCATGAATTCTGGGGAAATAAAAGCTACTTTAAAGATATAGTGATACCCCTACTTTGTTAATGATCATTACATATTTCTTTGCCTGAATTTTTATACTACAACCTCAGGATTTATGACTAGTACTCAATATTGCTCACGATAAACTACTATCATTGTTATAATTTAGAACTACTGCAATTGGTTGCAAAAGAGCGATTTAAAAAGATTAGCATCAACAAGTTCAATCTCGCATATATATGATTATTTAAACCAGTTCCAGAAGTAGTCGCAGATGGCCAATAACAAATATGGTTACCCGTATATATCAATTGATATATAGTTTCTACACGACTCTGGAGATTATTATTTTACTATTCGTCAAGAATATATGACTTGTTTATGTTGCTGACATATTGATACAGGTTCCCAACATACTGCAAAGAACGACTCCCCACTCGAATTAATCTACCACTCTCTATAGATAGAAGCAGTATTACATGCTTCTTCGAGAATAGCAAGTGGTATACTAAAAGGATCCGTCCTTCGAGTTCGGGCAGTAAATTTTCCTACTAATTGTGCACTGCTTGGATGACCAATTATCAAGTGATCATTCAGATTTGAACATTCAATTTTTTAACATGCTATTCTATACATATATGTACATATGTACTGAAGAGTGCACCGGAATTATTAATTGAACATCTGAATTGATGCAAATTGATTATCATATTCTGGGGGGTGCTCCTGACGACTTTTTAGAAAAGTATCACTTCCTAATCTGTCAGTGTTTCTTCGTCATCCACTGCGCCGTGATATCGAAGTAATTCAATAACTTGATCCTTTCGTCGTCTTGTCGCCATGTAAAAATCCGAGTCGATCGAGTCGTCCCACTCGTCCGCCTCTAGATCCACCGGAAGATCTGCCTGTGCAGCACACAGAGCGTCGGCATAAAGTCCAGTCTTCAACCTAAGATTCACATTTGCCCCAGCGTCTATCAAACATTTCACGCAGCTCTTGCTACCCCAGTAAGCGGCAGCAACTAAAGCACTTCCATAATCTCCAGTCTGAAGCACTAGATCAATCTCCGCACCTTGCTCAACAAGGAATTTGACACATTTAATACTTCCCCCATATGCTGCTGCAGCTGCTGCAAGAGCACTGCCATAATCTCCAGTCGAAAGTAATAGGTCAATATGAGCGCCTTTTTCAACGAGAAACTTCACAATTTCAGTATTCCCCATTGCTGCTGCTGCAGCAAGAGCACTGCCATAATCTCCAGTCGAAAGTAATAGATCAATATGAGCGCCTTTTTCAACTAGGAACTTCACACTATCAGTTATCTCTATTCTTGCTGCTGCTGCTGTGAGAGCACTGCCACACCGTCCAGTCGAAAGTAATAGGCCAATATGAGCGCCTTTTTCAATGAGGAACTTCACAATTTCAGTATTCCCCATTGCTGCAGCAGCAGCAAGAGCACTGCCATAAAATCCAGTCGAAAGTAATAGGTCAATATGAGCGCCTTTTTCAACAAGGAACTTCACAATTTCAGTATCTCCCCCTGCTGCTGCTACTGTGAGAGCACTGCCACACCGTCCAGTCGAAAGTAATAGGTCAATATGAGCGCCTTTTTCAACGAGAAACTTCACAATTTCAGTATTCCCCATTGCTGCAGCAGCAGCAAGAGCACTGCCATAATCTCCAGTCGAAAGTAATAGGTCAATACGAGCGCCTTTTCCAACAAGGAACTTCACAATTTCAGTATTCCCTATTTCTGCTGCTGCTGCAAGAGCACTGCCATAATCTCCATGCTGCATGTTGACATCAAACCCCCCCTTTATGAGTATTTCACAGATGGGCAAACTGCCTGATAGAGCAGCAAGTACCAGAAGACTATCACTGTCATGTTTTATTTCCGGCAGCCAAATTTCGGCATCATCCCACCAATCCGACAGAATTGTATAAAACGAGAAACAACACATGGCATAAACGCCGCTATTGTTTGGAGCTCTGGCGCAATCAGACACAGGAGAATCATCATACCGATAAATATGACCCCGGCTTCGAACTCCGTGATGCCAGCCTCGATATTGAGCACTGCTTTCTATCGGAGACCCAAGAAAACTTTTCAAAAGATCCGCTAATACAGAATCTTTTTCTAAATTCTCTTGGGTTTGGACATGTTCCATCCAATATCCCCCGCAGTATTCTTTATGAAGCTGGTGACCTGGATTGAAAACATCCTGGTTTCTTGAGTTGTCTGGTTTCTCGCTAGTTCTCAATTCTTTGTAGGTTTCAATCAGAAGTGCGAGACAAACTTTTGCAGTATGGCAATGAGCTTGCTCAATGGTCCAGTGTTTCTTTTGAAAATATTCTCTTACCGAAAGATGAGAGAATCTCCATATCCCACGTTGAGAGTCGAGAATAAGTAGGTGATTGCAGATATGTAGCAATTGAGATTCATTGATCTCACTAGCCAGACAGGTGATATCGTTAAAATCTAGACGAATCGCAGCCAGAAGTTGTTCACTATTCAGGGGTGCGAAGGCACACATCACCCACATAATTGCGCGGTCTGCCAGAAGTTTATCGTATTCATTTCGAACTTGTATTTTACTGTAAATTTCATCATATGCTTCTTTAAGGGTTTCTGGAAGTTTTCCAAGTCGAGCTCTAATAGCTTCCTCAGATTCGAGGTCAAGAATTTGCTTGACTTGAAGATAGACCCATTGAAACCTACCTCATATTAGCTTCAATCACTATTGACATTAATTAATTCCTCAAACTCCCCCCACTGTATTTTTAGAAGACTTACATTCCGTCACTATTTTCAAGAAGCACTTCAACGATATCTTCCTGTAAGGCGGGGGACATTTCTGCCCAATTCCCGTGCTTCACAATCTCGCCATTAACAAATTTTCGTATATCCTCCGCATTATGCGTGGCTTGTATTTCGATATTCGGTTTATCAACGAATCGATTTTTGATATCCCGGTCAGGTCGACTGGAGATGAAGACCCTAATTAAACTTTTCGAATTGGTCGTTAGAAATTCAATTGTCTCGATCAGTTGACTCCGTGAGTCTAGTTCACACTCATCCAGGGCATCTAGTACCAGCGTGGTGCTTTCGTAGATGTTTGTCAACTCAAGTAGTTCATCCTTGCAGCTCTTGAAGCCAAGGTCCGACCCCTTCTGTTTCATATTCCAGTAAAGGCTGTAAAGACGTTTTGGTACGCCGTTAAGATTACCAGAAGGAGTTGACAACTGACGTGCATAGCTTTGAAGAACTGAGAGCGGCTCCCGGCGTTCGGTTTCGTTCCTGTTGCAGTAGAAGAAAGCAAATCCTTCATTTTTTTTTGGCGAGTTATCAAGCAGACCCTGAACATGATCGATTACTTTCGATGCAAGAAAAGTTTTGCCAGCACCAGCTATGATTGTTAGTCATGCTTACAAGAAATAAACATTAGACAAGAATGAACTAGAAAAGACTCACGGGACCCCTGAAGCCACAATACAACCGAGACGTTACTGTTCTCCCATTCATGAAATCTCTCATGATCCAGTAACCAATCGCATGTGCTAGCAGTTCGTGCCTCTTTAACGACATTATGGTGTTTTCCATATGGTACTCTTGAAATCCATTCGAGAATCTCAAGCTGTTCCTTAGCTTCAACTCGTTCAAGATTATCGAGAAGAAGAGTCCTGTGAAAATAACATCAGGGGGTATAATCTTGGGCTGATGGGCATAGAACATACGTC
This sequence comes from Talaromyces proteolyticus, assembly GCF_021365285.1. Taxonomy (NCBI): domain Eukaryota; kingdom Fungi; phylum Ascomycota; class Eurotiomycetes; order Eurotiales; family Trichocomaceae; genus Talaromyces; species Talaromyces proteolyticus. The sequence continues at coordinate 722,787 of NW_025764281.1, forward strand.
TGGTCAATATTGAGGGCCGAGACGAACGTGTGTTTAGATTTACGAATTATCTCAATGATATTTTGCACGTCTTTGCTCTCTAGGGGCCATTTCAAGCTGCGAATTTTGAAAGAGCGTATGATCTGGACGGCTTCGAGCTTTCCTTTCAGCTTCGCTTCTAAGTCTTTGAGTTGCAAAGAACAGTCATTGAGTGCGCCACGAAACCCCTGCGATGTCTCGAGTTTTGAGGCCCTTGGGCTGTCAAGAAGTTTCTGGGCGCCTTGGAGAGTGGTGCTGAGGTCAATGAGTTCACCCTGCAAGCGCTCGATGTCGTGCTTCGCATTTTTGACAGCTTTGAGATAATCTGAGCAGAGAGATACAACCGTCCCGGTGATTTGGATTACGGCTATTACACTTGCGGCTGCCGATAACCCATCCATTTTCCCAGGACGGAATTGTAGGTTAGACAAGAAATGTACGTGATGACCGTAAGAGATATATAATGTGATAAAGTAAGGTTCAGTGAAAAGGAAACAGGAGCGTCCCCGGATATACTATTGCAAATAAAATAAGCAGAGGGTGGCCACATTTGTGCACCTAGCAGGGTGCTTCGCCGCCATTATAAGGAGGAGAAATGTGTTGTTGACCTGCAAGGCTGAACCAGTTCGGCTGTGCAGTGCCAGCCAATCCTACCAAATTGGGCTGTAGTACGGCGCGTACGGCGAAAAGTCTGACCAATTAATTACATTAAATTAATTAATTATTATAATTGCGACTGTAGTATGAAAATTGGCTAACTCTTACACCTGTGACCCTGAATTAGCACATAATTTGCAAAAAACAAGTACGTGTCTGTGCCGTGCTCTTAAGTGGCCATTGAAAGAAGCCATCTCCATGGCTATATCGATTGTTATATAGTCTTCTAAATCCGCATTTTATAGATGTATAGGGAACATATTGTGTCAAAATGGAATGTAAATACCTCGACAACTCGATATTGTGTCAATATATGTATAGAGTCAAGGAATGCGTAGAAGTAGGAAGATAAGTTGAGGAAAACATATACAGAAATCTCGCTGCCTCAGGCATCAATAATGACGGCCTCGGCCGGCGGCTGATTCAGCATGCCAAATCACTTCCTTCCCCGCATAACTCGCCGCCTTGAAACAATATCGTTCATTCACTTCGAGAACTCACATACTCACATATTCCGCCAAATCGTGTGCATATCTCGTCTACCCCCATCGCACTCTTCTCACCCTCTCCAATTGCTCTCAACGCTGCGAAATCGGCCATCATGGCGGAGAAATCGTCTCCGTTCATCGCGCCGCAACCCATTCGACCCAGCGCTCCGATCGAGGGTTTCGCTCTGGACTCTACAAACACGCCTCCCTCATCTACAACCTCCGATTCACACCAAACATTCAGCCATCGGGATATTCTACGCAGAGCACTCAACAACGATGCCAGCAACATCACCCCGGCACTCCCGGAATCCATCATCTCGCCCGCGATCACACCCCCATCCACGCCTGGTGGGACAGTCGTATCGCAGCCACGGGTTCATCCCAATGAAACAACGCAGACAGGAACACATACAAAGGGGCCAAAATTACTTGAGAAATTACCGAATGTAGAGTGTATTGTTCGTGCACGCATTCCGACTACTACCGGCGCCGAGATGTTCCTTCATCTATACCAGAACGATTCTGATAATAAAGAGCACTTGGCTATTGTTTTCGGGAATCATATCCGATCAAGAAGTTTGGATCGTGTGCAGGAAGGAGAAACTGAGATGGATCGTATGATTCGTGGTGCTTATGTGGGAAGATTACACCCGGGGCGGGTGAGCAGTAGACTCGAGGATGGGGAAGAGGTTCCAAATGAAGCGGGAGCGTTACAGAAAGGGCATACTGAGTCACCCCTTGTTCGAATTCATTCTGAATGCTACACGGGTGAAACGGCTTGGTCGGCACGATGTGACTGTGGCGAGCAGTTGGATGAGGCTGCTAGGTTGATGTCAATGGCGTCAGAACCAACGTCGTCATCCACAGAGCCTCCAGTTGACGGGGGAGCCGTCTCAGATGCTGCTGACGGACCTGGTGGAGTGATCATTTACCTACGCCAAGAAGGTCGGGGTATAGGACTGGGAGAGAAGCTCAAGGCATATAATTTACAGGATCTAGGGTCTGACACAGTGGAGGCTAACCTAATCCTACGACACCCTGCTGATGCGCGCAGCTATGGTCTAGCAACTGCTATGTTAGTTGATCTGGGCCTGGGTGCCGATGCGTCTCCAGAGGGAATCCGGCTGCTCACGAACAATCCGGACAAGATCCGGGCTGTGGAAGGTCCCAACCGGGAGGTTCGGGTGAAAGACCGGGTTGCCATGATACCGATCGCCTGGAGAACCGGCGGACAGAAAGGCATTCGCAGTGCGGAGATTGAGGGATACTTACAGACCAAGGTTAGTACTATCTCCCTGTTGGGGTTTTGTCATTCGCTTAATCTGACCATTCGGAAATAGATCGGTAAAATGGGCCATATGATTCGATAGTGCATTTCCGGCCGTCGTCGATTGGATAAAATGTATAGCACACTAGTCATTGTAGCGGCGTTTTGTACTGGGGAATGTAGTGCCTAGCTTGTTGGTAAAAACGGCACTCAGCATTTGAATAATGTGATACGATTTATTGTTATTGTAAAGATCATGATGTTTATTGATTAATCCCCTTTATTAAGACAACAGAATGGGCTGAAGAACTAGACAGGCCCGACTCAAATCTCAGTATCAAATAGGAGGTTAGTTGAAGTGCATATCGGAAATATCCCAAACAGCCAATGTCAGGAAGAGGAAGTGCTAAGCTTCGATGCATGAACCGTAGATTATGCGTGCAGATCATCTTCTCCTAATATCATTTTCCATGGGACATGAAGAATTTTGCTGAATACGAGACTGCACTGACCCCGTCAGCACCGCCACCAAAGCCTGGACAATGCACCAAATAGCAACACGAGCTAGAATGATTTAATAATATCAAATAAAAAAGCGAATTGCTGCTGCCTGGGTCGAGTCAGTCGTCTCACCTAGTAAGGAGACTGACGAGTGGATATGATTCACGATGCGCCCAAGCCTCTACAACGTAGAACCGATATCCTATCTAGGAGTTATGTACCCATCAGTTGATGCTTGTTGTCCACAGGGGCTTGATTGGAGTCCCTCACGCCTAGACGACGCCATTTTCTGCCGTCAGCAGCTAGGAATCGTATTGATAACCAATCCATTGCAGTATTAATATCTCCAATCAGCTCCTTGGTCAGCCTCGCATCTGGCTCGAGGTTATTACCACAGTTATTTTCTTATCGTGGGGTTTTCGCCCTCAACAACCGCCGTTGGGATAATAGTATTGCTGATTATTGGGAGCAAACACGGTTGAGCTGGCCCGGGAAGGCAGGGATCTCCACCAAAGTCTAATCAAAGCCCGACCGAAAACAGAAAAGCATCGACATCTTTCTTGTTCGCAGTCTGGTCGAAAAGTAAGAGTCAGAGTAAGAATTGAGCCGGCCCCCTGGAATTTTCTTCATCTTTCTGAGATACACCCACGTCACGCATGCACTCTCGCAGACTCAAGGCGATAAATGGAAGGCGCGTGCTAAAGGGATGAGATTGAGGTGGGATGGACGCGCCAGGCGATGATGACTCTGGCCTTCACGGCGGCGACTTCTCCTCCAGATCCTCCGCGTCGGCCTTTTCGTTCGTCGTGCCGCTGGCAGCAGGCAACTCTAGTGTCAACCCCGACCCCAATATCGCATCGTCTCCCGCGGCGTCGATGCCCGGTGGAGCAGACGCCGGAGATGGTGGAGGATTCGACGATGCCGCCACTTCGCATGCCGGGAGAAAGCGCAAGGCTGCTAGCAATTCGACACTGCGAGGCGTCGCCAATCTGACACCAGAGCAGCTGGCGAGAAAACGCGCGAATGACAGGCAGGCACAGCGAGCAATTCGCGAGCGCACAAAGGCGCAGATCGAAGCACTGGAACAGCGGGTTCGCGATCTCTCGTCGCAGCAGCCATATCAAGACCTGCAGAAATTGGTGGCAGAAAAGGACACGATTCTAGCTGAGAATGAAGATATCAGGCGGCGACTGTCGACTGTGATGGGCATACTGCATCCGCTACTAGACAGAGCTGGTAAGGCGAAAATAATTGCTCCTAGAAATTGGCATTTGCTAAAAGACAGGCTCAGGGAACAAATCAGCCAATGTCTCGCCCGCGCAGGTCGAAGCCACACATCCGTCGCCCTTCACCGATAGAAGCCACGACACCCCTATAAGCGTCGAATCTGTCCCCCTAGATCCTTCAGATTCCACCCCCGAGAGTGCCTATGCGAACCATGGCGTTGTTCGGGGGTGGCAGAGACTGGATCCCACGAGCTTCGTCAATCCAGCCCCGGCTCCGCGTCAACCCAATAAAATGCTAGGCGAAAAGTTGATTTTGAACTTCCTCGTTGACAATCCGAACCAAATACCTAAGATTGACGATATCCACAAATTTTCCGAAGCGTTACAAGTCTCCGACCAACCCCCATCCATTGATCTTTCCACCTCGTCCGACCAGCCTCTGGCATATATGATTCCAGTTCGTAACGTACCACCAACCTGCGCGCTCGACACCATTTTTCTCGACTTTCTTCATGACCGTCGTCGCGACCTATCAGACGGCTCTCGCCAACGTCTGGCGTATCCAAGCGTGTCGTCCCTTCTGAATCCCGCCGAAGACAGTCCATACTCATACTCCATATCAAAAGTCTTCAGCGACATCCTGCGCGCGTTCCCCGACATATCCTCCCTACCCGAGCAAGTAGGCACGCTATATATCATGTTCCAGCTTATGCGCTGGCAGATGGATCCAACGCAGCAGAACTACGACCGCATGCCGGACTGGCTCACACCACGGCCCGCGCAACTATTCACACCCCATCCCGCCTGGGTCGATTACCTCTTGTGGCCGCAGGTCCGAGACCGGCTTGTATACAACTACCGCAACTACCCCTTCGAGAACTGGTTCGGGCCTTACACACGAACAATATCGTGCAATTGGCCGTACGAAGCCACGGACTGTCTACTGCACAACACCGACTCGGACGAATTGCTGATCAACCCTGTGTTCGAGCGGCATGTACGCAATCTGAGGAACTGGACTCTCGGTACCGAGTTTGCAGAGGCGTATCCTGGACTAGTTGACGTTATAAACATCAAGCCTGAAAGAAGAAATTGATCTTAATCTTGATCTTTGGAGGAAATGTCAGTTTTATAGCGATAAATAGCCACTGGCGTTGGGATTTGTTTAATTTTCTTTTATGGGGTTATATAAAAATGGGAGTCTAGGTGTACGACATTAGTTCTTGTTGGGTAAAATGTCGTCGAGTGAAGAGTTGTTTCACTGACCTATTTACTCTGCATGTTATGTTTGTACGAACCGAACTTGGTGGATAAATTCTTGTAAATAGATTTCGACGCTAGACAGTTGATGTGTTTAGAAATTCTCAGGCTGATATTTGGTATACCCATAAACATAGCCATAGATCAAGGACTCGATAATTGGTTTAATCATTTTATCGGCATTTTCGCATCATTGATGTTGCTGGAATATTTGATAGCGCGCTTATCTGTATCGGCCGATATCGCGGTTCGGCAAGAGCTGTATACAGCCGTAACTTATCCACCAAATACCTATCACCACAACATTCAATTGCGCTGATAAAACATCTGCAAATAATATAAAACCTGACTTTCTCGCTATTCTCAGTCTTTAACATATATATACCCGTATACATTCATTGATTACCGGATCATTGCTGTCATCTACCCATTGCATGGTCTGAACTCTTAACCATGGCAACAACACAAATCGGTTGGGTAAGTCTATACACTCACGTGTAAAACAAACAATATCTAATATATTCTTAGTATGGCCTCGGTTCAATGGGCCTTGCCATGGCAAGCAATCTCCAGCGTCATCTGGCTGCAAAGAAAGCTCTTGGACTAGTCTACTCCAACCGCACGCTGTCTCGAGGCGACTCATTACAGAAACTCGGTGGAATGCCCGAGAAGTCGTTTAGCGATGTTGTCAAGAAATCCGGAATCATCTTCACAATGGTATTCTCCTCCCATTTCCCAGCTTTCTACAAAGTTACCAATATCAATGGATATTGACGGCGAATAGGTATCCAACGACTCGGTGCTGGAATCTCTAATCACAAACACAATCAACTCAGGCACGCCTCTCGCCTCGAAGATATTCATAGACTGCTCCACCGTCCACCCCAACACTATCACATCCCTCTCAGCCCAGCTCTCGGCACACCAAGCCACGTTCCTCTGCGCGCCCGTCTTTGGCGGAAACCCCGTTGCGACGGCGGGCAAGCTCGTCTTCGCGCTGGCCGGCAGCACAGAGGATGTACGCGAGAATATCGTAAAACCACTAATCCTAGACATCATGGGCCGCAAGGTGATCGACTGCGGCGGAGACCCATCGCGGTCGTCGCTGCTGAAAATTGCGGGGAATATTGTCACCGTCTCGCTGATGGAGACAGTGGGCGAGGCGCAGGTGTTTGCGGAGAAGACGGGGTTGGGCACGGATACGATGGAGGAGTTGATTACGGAGGCGTTTGGGCCGATTGCAGGGGGGTATTCGAAACGGTTTGTTTGTCCCTTTTTGTTTTGTTTTGTATGGTTGTGAGAGAAGGTTAAGTGGTGCTGATTCGGATTATAGGTTGACGACGGGTGCGTATGCGCCTCCGCTTGACACGCGTCCTGGCTTTGGTGTCTCGCTTTCTATTAAAGATGCTGCTCATGCGTTGAACATTGCCAAGGAAAAGGGCGTCGATCTGCCCTCTGTCGAACTTGCAAAGGAGAATATGTCTGCAGCGAGGGAGTTTGGTGGAGAGTGTTTGGATAGTTCATCTATGTACGGAATCCTCAGGCAAAAAGCCGGGTTGGCATTTTGGAATGAGAAGAGTCGACAGGGTGGGAAATAAACCCAGCGTCCAAAAATGATCATAAATACTGTTCTAGATATAGAATGATTTTCGCGTCTATGTATGTATGTACTTATCAAGTCATCGATTTAATGGTTTGTTGTTGTTTGCACTACTTCATCTATACGAACTTTCCGATAAATGAGTATCAGAGTATCAGTATCTTCTTGCACTAGTTATCCATTGAACCTACGCTATAAACAGGAAAATGGAAAGAATAAATGAACCGTTTTATGATCGTGGACCTAATTTGTCCAGAGCCCGGATACCTTGCTCTTCCCATTCGGCTTTGCTTACCCACATATCTTCCTTGTCGGCGATCTAGCAGGTTGTCAGAAAAGGGCAGCAATAAATATATTGAAAGGAGGTGAAACTCACCAAGTTGGCCAGCACAGCACCACCGAGGAAAACCATGTGCCTTCGTCGTGGTGGATCCTCGATACGGACCTTGAATTTCTGTAGACATACACTTAGTAGATATTTCATGGGCTCGGTGCAAATGGGAACTCACGTTCAGTCGTTCCGGGTTTCCTTGCAGCACCTTGGTCAACCACAGTTGTTTAATTTCCTTCTCTAGACGAGATGGCAAGCCGGGATACATGGAGCTTCCACCGCTGAGAACAATAGCTTTGTAAAGACTGCCACGAACGTCGAGATCTGTTCCCTGGATCGTGTTGAAGACAAGCTCCGCAAGACCGTCCTGGTCGACGTCGACTAGATGAGGCTGGAAGAGACATTCTGGGGCCTCGAAACGTTCGCTGCCGACTCGAATAACACGTCCGTCTGGCAAGGTGTAGGACTCAACGAGTACTGTCGTGTCTTCTGACAGTCGTTGGTCGAGTTCCAAGTCGTATGAAACATAGCACAGCTTCTCCTTTATTTGACGCACGGTTTCAAAATCTGCCGTACGGTTCAAGGCATATCCACGTCGGAGCAGAAGCGCAATCAGGTTTCTTGTGACGTCGCGACCGGCGACATCCAAGCGACGGATATGATGGTTGAGAACAGTCGATTCGAAGACGGGAACAACGTGAGTGACACCATCGCCAGAGTCGACCACAACACCGCTGCTAAGTCCTGGAATAACAAAGTCAATAAACAAACAAATCCGCTGCTTCAATTGCGATTGACAGCCTTACCCTGCGCATATAAAGCCAGCACCGCCTGGATCGCGACGTAGACGCCACCGAAGTTATAGTCCTCCAGCATGACCTCGGCCATTTTCTGTCTGTTCCTGAGGGGGTCTGGCGATTATCAGCAAACAAGAAATCCCCCAACATTCTCTATTACGTACTCATCGGGGGCTCTGTCAAAAGAATCTTTCGTCCTGTAGGGTCGATGTTCATCTTATCGAAAAATGTGTAATTCCAAAGGTGTTGCATGTCATCCCACTTCTTGACGATACCATTCTCCATCTGCAAGACAATTAGCACCAAGGAACCTCGTGCCCTGAGTCCCCGCACGTACCGGATAGCTAATCTGAAGCATTGATCTCGCAGCGGCGGCTTCATCTCCGCACATAATATCCTTGAGGACGATATCGCTCTCGCCTTGTTCCTCTGATCGAAGGATGGGTCGTCCCACTATGCTTGGAAACTGGTGCTCGGGGAAATTCTAACAGCGGCTCAGCAAGCCTAATCAATGGGGATGTCTGCATAATGAATGATAATACCTGCGCCGCATATCCAACCTTGAGGAAACCGGTACCTCCATCGAGAACTGCATGGTGGGTGTCGGTTAGCTGTGTTGTTTGGCGGGTGCGGGATGCTCAGAAGACCAACTTACCAATGGGGGCGTCGGCCATGGTGGGTGAATTGGGGGGTGTGAGTGAAGTAGAGCTCGCGGTGAGGGTCCCTCCAGGGAGAATGGCTGAACGAGGCGGCGAGTTGATGCTTGCTTCAATGTTCCCCTGGGGTTTTGTCGTTGGCGGGGGCTGAGCTGTTTGGCTGTCAACCTGGCTGTCCGCCGCAGTGACGACGATGCGCCCGCCTAATCGGGCTTAGGGCTACTCCACAGTCCAGGCATCCTCATACATCTGCCTCATATATATCAGTTGATATATGTATATATATACTGGTGTAAAAGAATCTGATGGTAGTTGTGATAGATTTGATTGCAAATAGTGAGTGCCTACTGGCATAAATAGATACTGCTATATACAATCGAATAAAAATACTCCGCCCAGCTTCAAATCTCTTGAGCTGAAAGACCCAATAGCCCGGAATGCAATATGCTGAAATACATATACACAGCCGCCGCATTGTTTGTAAACAGGTAACAAAAACACAGAAAACTCCAGACCATGCATTTGCAACTGATGACGCAGCCAATGCTTTATTCGTCACTGTCCGAATCTGGCCCTTCGTCGGCCAGCCGTCGCTTTCGTTCTTCGTCGAGCTCCCGGTATGTGCTGAAGCTCAGGAGCAAAAAGGCAGCGATGATGAGAATGCCACCCCAGATGGCCGCGGCCGACAAGGGCTTACCGGTTACCATCCAGTCAACAATGGCCACGAGGAAAATAGTCAATAGCGCGGCGACAGACGACAGAACAGGCGACGTCAGCGAGATAAGCACCAGGAACGAGCCAGAAAAGGCTAGGCAATGGTCAGCTTATTGTCCAAGAAACAACAAAGGAGAACAACTTACTGGCATTGGCAAGTACAGAAATGCAAAGCATCCATGCTGCCTCACCTCGAGGCCATTCGAATGTCTCTAGACCCAGCCAGTGCAGGATTGGCAACGGAAACCATAGAACAAGTAAAGTAAATGATCCAATCATACTCCCCACAAGATTTGCGAATATCGTACTTCGTCCTGGACTCGTGCCTTCTGGAGGACACGCCAACTTTTTATACAAAACTTCGTACAATCCATACAGGACACTACCAATGCCAATGATGATGTTTCCGAGCATACGATTGTTGGCACTTCCCTTGCTCTCACCCTCCCCCGGGCCGGAGTCACCATAAGCAACCACGAGCACGCCGACAATGGCTACAACGACCGAAAATATTTTATCAAAACGTAGTTTATCGTTTAAGAGAGGAACCGAAAAGGCGTAGGCAAAGAAAGCAGAGCAGTTGTATATGGCGGTTAAATCGCTTGCTGTAGTCAAATTGACTGCAACATACCAGGAGCCACCGGCGATAGTTAGGGCACTTGTAATGAAAGCAATCGTCTTCAGCATGTAGGGCACAGGTGAGCGGTGGTCATCCCGGCTACTCAAATGGAGATCCTGTCTCTCGACCATTTGAGCGGTTGTTCGTAGGAGGAAGACATGTCGTCGCCAGAATGCGTCCCAGGATAATTTGCGTTTCTGTATGCGGAGAATAAGGAGCTGTATGGGCCACAGCAGAGACCAGGAACCGTGGGTCAAATACCTGGACGATGTTTAAAAGAAATGTCGCAAGAAATATACCAGAAGAAATAATGAGAAAAGGCTGCACTCACAACATGCAATATGGCTTGTTCCAGTGCAGTTCATGTTGAATGTACACGGCGGTCTCTGTCTGGACGACAAAACTGATCAAACTGAGAAGCAAGAAACCAGATGCCAATAAATATTTCCTGCGAGTCAAGTTCTTTTCGTCTATATCTGGTGTTCGACTACGAAAGGTCGACCGGCGAGAATTAGGCGGCCGGCTTGGATGGCCATTGAGCGCCTCCGAGAAGGTATTCGATTCGCGGCCCCGACCATCCTCCTTCAATAACGGCTGGTTTGACTGCCCCTCTGCCGCATGAAATGGTGATCGAAAAGGCATGTCTTCGGTATCCTCGTCCTCGGATTCAGGGTCGTGGTGATCTTGGGGGTCGAATTGCTTATCGTAATCGTCGGCCGCGTCATTGGGCCTGGACGGGCGTGGGTCTTCTACAGACGAAGCCACAACGGCGGTTGGAAAGGAATGTCGAGAAATCTAAGAGATAGTCGAAAGGAGCGAGATAAGGCCACGACGATAGTTGGCCGGTTTTTTTATTTGGTGCTATGTCGAGTCCGAATCCGAAGGAATGGGGCTAACGGATGACGATAACAGCCTCACTGCTGACAGGGCTAGGTTGAGAGAAAGAAACCGACGACTGATTAGCGATATCATCCGTACACAGCACGAGCAATGCCAATGAGAAAGCGAAGGTGTGTCTAGCAACAAACTTAGTGTGGGGTGGGTGTTTCTGGGCGCCAAAGTAGTACGATAATAATCCGTGATTTGGCCACGAGTACACTGCACGCTCACGTATTGTACCTCCGGGGTGACCAGTGGAGCAAGGGCCGATTGTCCCAGTACCAGGAAACAGAAGAAGGACAACACACCGCTTCCACGGAGTCGGAACAGCTTTATTCAGAGAAAGGTGCCGGAGTAAATATTGATTGCAACGAAGTATAAATCTTGAACAGCAAAGGGATCATGCCTTTCCCCAATGTCCTCTGGCCGCTTTTGGATTTGACTAGTGTTCGGTATTGTCAGGACCCACTTCCAACATGACACAAATTTTTGGGGGCCTGCGTCAGACCCCATGTTACTAACAATATTTGGATGACACTATACCCTTTATAGTAGGTAAAAACGTGAAAAAATACGCACGTGATTTGGATCTAGCTATTTTCAGTTAATGGATGTCATTCAGAACATATATTCAACCTTGATTGGCCATTGTAAAATCCTAGCCAATTAAAGCTCATATAAGGCACCCACTTCAAAATTACGTAGATTTATCAGGCTTTAAAATGACATGCTTGGTCTCTACGAAGCATTGCTAAAGAGATAGACTACTAATAAGATCGGTCTTCGCTAGCCCCAGAAGCTATTTATTCCATCAACAACATAATGTTATAGTAGTAGGAGGGTTGAAGAAGAATGTGGTCAATTAATTTGTAAGCTCTGATATTCTAGGAGATATCCTTCTTCATGCGTATGTATAGTGTATCATTTTGGTGCAAGCAGCCTGTTAAGATATCGATACCTGATAAATAAGGCCTACGCAATTAACCTTCCCCTCACATGGTAATGAGATAGATAGCCTGATCGGAAAATGCCGATGGAGATTTGGGGATGATGTGCTGATTAGCGCTGCCAAGCACACAGCCAATAACTTTTTTCGGAGAAAAGCGATGTAGTCCTAGACTTGCAACTCTAGAATTCGAGCCTAGCTCAACTGACGGGCAGGAGTAGCTGATATACTTAAGTAATTAAGAGAAATGAGACTTTGAACATGAATTTGAGATTCTGCTTTACAAGAAAATAAGCCATGGCTACTATGGCGTCAATTAAACTTTATACCAATCGAAACTGCCCATGTATGTTCTCCAAATCAAGCTTGAACTTGAGCATATGGCCATGGTTCTGCTGCAAAATGCTAACAAAGACTCTCAGGGGCACACCGTGCTCATATTGCGCTGGCGGAGCTGGGTCTACCATTCGAAGAAGTGATCATTGACTACAGCAAGCCGAGGACGCCTGAGTATCTCAAGATCAATCCTCGTGGAATGGTTCCCACTATGACATATGGCGACCACATCGTTTTCGAGTCGGCTATCATCGCGCAGTTTCTCGCCGACTCAGTCGCATCGACACACTTAATTCCGCGCACTGGGGAAGTGCCAGGAGCCCTAATGCGCCAGAGAATCGCTTACTTTGTCGAAACGTACTTTTCAAAGGCCAACGTCTACTACTACCGGGCCATTGAAGCCAAAACAGATGAAGATGCCGAGGAGCTCGGCAAGCGCTATGTTGATGCCGTTGTCAAAGAGGTCGAGCCACTCCTGCAAGACGCGGATCCGTTCTTTGGTGGCAGCGACAAGCTGACCATGGCCGAGGTAATTACTCTAAACCCCTTTTGAAGCTTCTTGCTTGAGTTTTTTTCCCCCCCAAGGCACCCGAGATTCGGAATGGTTGAGATGGCTTGCAGGTTCTGACCGCTTCTTTTATCCTCCGTATTTTCACGCTGCCTGACACCGAAAATGCACCACTGCCAAAAACCATGGTAGCTGGCCTGGACGAAAAGGCGCCAAAATTCTATGCGTGGGCTCAGGTCACCATGAAGCATCCGTCTGTAAATGGTATCTATAACAGAGATGGTTGTGCGGCCGAGATGCGTGATCGACGAGCCAAGGCTCGTGCTTTGGCATGATTCAAGGATCGGATCCTTCTTGTTTGCCTTGACAGAGGCAATTCTGCGGAGTCAGTGCGATGGTCAAGGCATGACCAGCGTTTACCGGCTTGTGATTTCTCTAGAACTGTGGTAGCAAGCTGGAGGAAGGTAGCCAGCAGCAGGTAGTCCGCGCAAGGTATATATGTAGTTAACCTAATAAATGGTTCTCATACAGCGTTGGATGCGCAGTACTACTTACGGAGTGTCCAGTAGCGGCTAGTCTGGCCTTTTACTATAGAAATGAAAACAATTTTGGAGGGCTTAACAACAAGTCTACCATAAAAGGGGCATCAGTGATCGACGATGAACCTCCAGCAGTGATTTAACTACCTAATTCACCCCATCTCTATTTTGTATATCTCACGACTATTCTTAATAGTCTTATTCCCGTTAAGATTTTCGTGGGCGTAGTAAATCAGCTTGAGCAAAGCTAGGCCAGAATTGAGCAAACCAAGGCTGGTCAAAATGAGCAAAAACGGAAGAGAGGTCTAATTCGGCAAAGGTTGTAGATTACTTCGAGAGAAAATGTCGTTAGAGCCACAACTATTCATTGGCTCGGTTTTCTAGCCTAGAAAAGTATTACAAGAATATACGAGACGCTCCTCTTATCATAGGGTCAAAGCCTATGTCACCAAACCCGCTGCCCTCGTGATCAGGCCATTGAGCAGCACTGCTGAGCATCTCGCTAAAAAAAAAGGTATCGGCCGACAGCATGCCTGGCATGTCCATTCCATTATTGTCATTTGCTCCGCGAGATGGCTGAAGCTGCTGCAAGAGGTCCTCCGCTTGTTTCTCGAACTCTTGACGGCCATAATGTAGTTCTACAGTGTTATCATCAACTAGCCAGCCGACTGTTGCTGATGATAGAGTATCGAAGGCATCACGGCAACCTGCAACTCCTGGGAAGCTCTCAGCCATTGCAGAGAGTGTCGAGGCGCAGGATTGTAATGTGGAAATACTACTCCCGATAGGATTCCGGTCTCGTACTTCTTTCGACTGCCAAAGGCTATATATAACTCCCAGGCCGGCCATGAAGAGATGATAGGCCGATTTCCATAGTATATCAACCTTCCCTTCTCGCTGTAGGGTTTTGATACTTCCAATCAGCTGACAAGAGGCATTAAAAGAGAGGACTGTTGCTTCCGGGGATGTTTGTGATCCTGTATAATTAGGCCGGTACAACAGGAGAATTGCATTATTATAGACATAATCCCAGTACGCCTGATATGCGAATATGGATGATGGATAAGCCTTGCTCGTCTGCGGAATAGTAGCGTACCATTCTTCAAGGCGGGGTTGGATATCCTCAACCCAGGCTCCATAGTTTGCCCTGGGGTAGGCTATTTTTGGAGCCCAGGTTTGGCTGTGCTGCACATGTTTGATCTCAGACTCAAGCTTTGATAAGATAAACAGGTGGTTATGAGCTCGTTGGCTATGTATATCGAATTTGGCGGATTCGCTGCTAGAGGTTCCTCGATAAACAGCCCATGGGTTTGGAAGTGGCACACGTATGCTTTCGTCAATGATACCAAAGGGGCGACCGAGCGTGATGCATAAGATACGGTCAAATTGGTATGTAGAGTACCATAGACGTCGGCGATCGTATAATATGGCTGGATCCGTATACATAGCATGATCTTCGCTTTCCCAATGCAAACCTATGTCGATGCATAAGCGTAAAGCGATACCTGTCAAATGCCATAGACTTCCCCGAGAAGGGCACAATGCAATGAATTGAGCCAATAGAAGGATAGTGCGGAGTGTCTCGATATCACTTTTCGAGCTCACGACGACCTTTTCGTACCAACCGATGGCCGATCTAAAGCATCCCTCACTCTGGCTTGGTCGACCTCCGGATGGGTTTGAGACGTCGCAGAGGGCGATGGCGAGGATCATAAAACACATGAAAACGTCCCTTTCTACAGCCCGGTCCGGGAGCTCCCGGCCACTCATGGCCTGGTATGCGCTCTCAACAGCCTTCTCGACCCTTGAACGTTCCACAATAGGTAAATGGGGTGTGTGGTACTGGAAGTAGACATCAACCAGGTGGTCTGCGGCATGGCGCGGTGGAAGAGAAGCCTCGACTGCCATTGAAGACGAAGAAGGGTTATACGAGTGTGGCTCAGTAAGCAAGGGAGAGGGCAAGGCGTCGACGCGGATTGCTGATATGACCAATCTGGCAAGGGTGATGCCGCCGCTCTGTCCTAAGAATTGTGGCTGTCTTGACGGCTCAACAACAACATCCCTGACGCTCCTCACCAAGTCTTGCACGTGGTTCGGTCTTGTATCAGACGTGGCTGGACTTCCTGTTGGATGGGCGCCGGGACCAACGCTTCCTGGGGAGGATTGTTCACGTGGAATAGTAATTTCACCATTGATGGAAGCGGACTGGGCTCGTGCTCTCAGTTCTAGGTTCTCCCGCGTCAACTTCTCAACCTCTGCCTCTAGCTCCGACATGTAGTTACGAGGAACCTCCCAACATGTCAGTTACGTGCGGTAAGATTGCAGTTAGTATTCGATACACTTACCTCGGCGTGATTCCTTGAGTGATATGTCAGGCACGGGGAGCCTGCGCCTTCGCAGTTGGAGCAACTCGGATGCCGCAGATCACACTGCGTGTTCACCACATTGTCAGCAACAACATTGTAGGCCGAGGGCAAACACCATGGCTACCTTCTGCTTTCTCCGACGACATCTACGAGTCTAGTTAACCTCGAATTATCCTTGCACCCTACGAACAATATTCCGTCACCTCTATGGGACCTACCTTAGACATGCGGTCGCTCCTTTCGCAAGCCTTCGGCCCGGAGGCAGTGACGAATGCATTTGCGACTACATGACTTTGACGTGACTTTCACTGTAGGTTATAAAGGTAAGCCACATCGTGGATTCAGTACAATGCCTAGTGGATAGCTGTGGTCTACCAATGGGATGGTTGCGATAAGATCGATTATCTCTTCGGCTTTGTCCGATGATATCTCATCTTATCAGTTGTTATCAAAGAGACATCGGGTTAGGTATCAGATAGAGTATATTAGGTTTTTTCCAAAAACACCAGTGGCCATTGCTGAGGCCTTATCTTAGCAACTGCAGGCTGTTCAGCAAATGCCCTTGTGTTCTGCGCGTATAGGCAATATGAGTATTCGGCCATGAAGTATATAGTGACGCGACTCGACGACGTTGATGGTCGGGTTCTCTCTTGACCACAGCCGGCTTCCGTACGCCAAAGACATATATTTCTGCAGAGCTATTCCTAGCACAAGCCGCCGCGATGGAGTTTGACTTGAAAGGAGAAGACACAAAGACCGCAGTCGTTGACACCGAGGTCGGCATTGACGTTCGATCT
Organism: Talaromyces proteolyticus; assembly: GCF_021365285.1. NCBI lineage: Eukaryota > Fungi > Ascomycota > Eurotiomycetes > Eurotiales > Trichocomaceae > Talaromyces > Talaromyces proteolyticus. The sequence continues at coordinate 739,295 of NW_025764281.1, forward strand.
GATCAGGCCAGCTCAGTCATCTACATTGATCCTGAGAAGGAAGCAGCCGCTCGAAGAAAATTCGACAAATACCTTGTACCAGTTTCTCTAATCTTCATTGTTCTGTCCGCCCTGGACCGAAACAATGTAAGTGTAGTCTTGGCGTCAACAGAAACGTTTCATCTCTAACCACTGACTAGATCGGCAATGCTGTAGTCTTCGGCTTCGACAAAGACTTGGGCCTTGTGGGCAACCAGTTTAATAACATCCAAACTCTATCCAGCTTTTGCAGTTTTGCCGGCGAGCTCCCTTGGACCCTGGTTGTTAGACGCTTTGGTGCTCGGAAGGCACTCGGCACTGCATTCCTCTTGTGGAGTATCTGCACTCTTGGAACCGCCTTTATCCACACCTATGGTCAAGCCATCGCCGTCCGTATGATTCTCTGCGCCTGTGAAGGCGGTCTGTCTCCCGGATTCGCCTTTGTCTACTCGACCATCTACCCCCAAGAACAAGCAGGAAAGCGTATTATGACGACCAACCTCGCCCAGTGCATTTCTGGCGCTTTCGGTGGTCTTTTTGCCTATGCAATTCAAACCATGGGAACCAAAAGAGGCCTTGCGGCTTGGAGATGGCTATTCATCGTCGAGTTCTGCGTTACTATCTTCATCGGTGGAATTGGCTGGATCTTTATCCCCGATTCGGCCGAAACGGCATGGTATCTTAGCGAAGAAGAGAAGGAGACCATGCGTCTGAAGAGGAAGCGAGACTACCATCTCCGAGGAGATCAAAAGTTTGACTGGAAGTGGGCTAGGGAATCACTGAAGGATCCCTTTGTCTACCTCCTGGGCATAGCTTTCTTCACTTCATCGGTCGCAATCAACGGCTTCGGTGTTTTCCTGCCTTCTATCATCAATGGCCTCGGGTAAGTTACTGGGTTTGACGAGACCTTTGAGCACCGTGCTGACTGAATTAGATATACTTCCCTTCAGGCTAACTACCTCACTATCCCGGTCTATGTTCTTGGTGCCATCTCTCTTTTGACTCAGGTCTACTTTTCCGATAAACTCAGGCGACGAAGCATATTTATCATCGGCTGCTGTGTTCCGGTTGCAGTCGGCTACCTGATTTGTGTGGGAACATCAGCCCCCGGTGCTGGTTACGCGGGAATGTTTATCCTCGTCGTCGGTAAGAAAGCACAAATCACATCTGTTTGTTGATATGCCCGTATCTAACCCCTGACGTAGGCCTCTATCCGATTTCCACGCTCGCTGTCACCTGGGCGACTAATACCTTTGCGCCGGATTCCAAACGTGCGATTGCCATGCCGATGGTATATACGATGGCCGATATTTCTTCGATGGTATCATCACAACTATACCCTAGCACACAAAAACCTCGATATATCCAGGGTAATGCGGTCTCTGCTGGTTTAACGTGTGTCGCTGGGCTCCTCTACACCGCCAGCTGGTATCTTCTTAGGCGCAGAAACATGAAGAAGGAGAAACTTCTTGCTGAAGGTGCAACTTCAAATCATATGGAGGGAGATAGGAGTCTCGATACCATGTACATTCTTTAAGCGGCGGCATTCTGCTGCATTCTGCCAGAGAGAGACGAGAAGTAGTTTAGAGCGTTAAAGTGATTTCCATCAATTCAGAATTGACCGTGACGTAAACAGATGGCTGCCTTTTAGCTAAACATAATGATTAAGACCTCATTAAACGTAGCAGCGCGTACGCGAGCGAAGCTAGATAAGCGCTATTATCTTAATATGTGACTAAAGTTGAAAGTAATTTGATCAGAGACAACTCATCATCCATAAGGCAATGATATAGATCCTGCGTCCCGCGCTTAAAGGAGACAAGCGGTATGTGGAATCAGGCCCACTCAAGCAGTGCCCAGGCCAGTTACGGTGGATGTCACCCAGAAGTTGTTATGAAGAGTGTTAGTAGGGCTTGAGAGACTGTATATTGACGACACAATAGAACTGTATAGTCAGGTTATATAGAATGTTGTTCGCTGGCCTTCCCTAAGGAGGCCAGCTATCCTATCATACCGCCCCCTACTACCCCTAACCACCTACTTGGTTCTACCTCTCCCTTCCTGTCTAGAGTAGTCGGCCGCTGGTTAACAAGATAGCAAACCCCCGCAGAGCACCTGTATGTAAAGGAAGCTAGATAGGATTAATAGATTTGGATTGATTGATTGACATGGACACGGAATTTAACCGAGAAATAGATAGAATGGCAAGATAGCGTTTCTCTATCGGAATAAAGTGCAGTAATCATCATCCTTTATGAACTAGTAATATATGGGAATATTTTCTAGGATGTCATATGTAGAACATCAAGAACTCAGCTATGTCCTTGAGCTATTAGCCTGACTACGGATGTAAGCCTGGGGTATGTGTTGGACATTTTCCTCCTTGTTCGTGCGCCCTCATTCTCGTGGATCGTTAGTGCTGAAACTACAGGGTCCATTCTTCCTTTTCTGAACAAGTCTTTCATCTCGATTTAAATCCGGTATGAAAAATATTGGCATCGTAGGCCTTTCGAGGTCTTATTGTCCCGGAACAGCCCTCTGGTACTACCATGTAAGATTTTCGGGGTATAGGCCAAGTCATGAGTATTGTGCAGCGTTCCTTCCTGTTCAGATTTTGTTTAGTGGATAAACCTACAGAACATGGTTAGGCAAGAGCAGATAGGGCTAATGGCATGATGATTGTATCGTAACTTCCTGAATTATCACGAACCACACAGTATTGTTGTTGTCCCCTTCGAATAACTTCCTCCGTTCTGCACTTGTCCTGATCATCTTGCCTCGTCGCCTTGCGTTTTCAAACAGTCGAAAGGAGAAGTGCAGAGGCATTTGGCATGTTTCGATTGGAGATTCAGGTCAGTATCGACGATTTAGTGCCTAACACTTAGCCTTGCCTGTTTTCCTGCTTGGGACAGGGTCACAGTGCCCCCCAGAGTATATTGCATACAGTTCATCATCGGGGTAAGTGATTCCCTTGTAACGACCTGAGGTGCAGGCCAATGAAGAAGAAACTCTCGGATAATGCTCAGCCTTTGGCTGACTTCTCGCTGGGATTAAATAGGGTCGCAATGCTTCTCAGAGTACATTGTACGCAGCTCATCATCGAGGCAAGTGATTCTTTTGTTACGATCTGAGGTCGAAGCCTATGGAGAAGGAGATAATGGATGATGCTCAGCCTTTGGCTGACTTCTCGCTGGGATTGAATAGGATCACAGTGCCTCTCAGAGTGTATTATATGCAGTTCATCATCAAGGCAAGTGATTCTTTTGTTACGATCTGAGGCCCAGGCCAATGAAGAAGGACATATTGAATGATGTTCAGCCTTTGGCTGACTTCTCGCTGGGATTAAATAGGGTTGCAGTGCCCCTCAGAGTATGTTGTAGTTCATCATTGAGGCGAGTGATTCAACCTTCTACCTGGTGACGCAGGATCTTGGTGAGACGGGAAGGCCGACTATAGGGCGAGGGCGAGTATGGTTGGTTCGGTCGCGCGTTCAATCGGGGGACGTTCAGAGGCAGGAAGGCAGGGGTTTGCAAGTCTTTTGTGTTGTTCAACGGCCTGGGTTTACCGTCTGCGTGTGTTCGAAGCGACCGCTGGGGGTTGGCGGCGTTGTGTGGTTGTTCAGGTCGATTGGAGATGCAATCGAGGGGACATGGAGACTGGGGGCGGTAGCTATTCCCCTCCCTTAACTTGGTCTTTTTCCTTTGCATTTGTTCTGTTTGGCTCTGCGTGTTACGTTTGCGTCACTTTCCCTCTTATACATGGTGTGTGAACGGGCAGAAACCTAGCAGCCCTGGACCGCGACGGGCCATCGTTTGCACACGCAACGGTGGTAGGATACACTGTTTCTTTGGGTCTGCTGCTAGCTAAGCAAGATAGTAAACCCCCATATAGCACGAGTATGTAAAGGAAGCTAGATCGAGGCAATGAATTTTGATTAATTGATTGATTCAACCTTCCCATTGTCTGAGGCTGCTTGCGTTAGCACAGTCTATGAAGAAAAGCAAAGGTCTGATGAAGCTTAGCTTTTGATGAATTCTTGCTTGTAGGTAACAGGATTATATGTATGCAATGGTGTATCACTTTCAAATAGGGAACCTAAAATACATTATGCTCAGATTAAACGTCAGAATATCTGGGTTCAGACATAGCGAAGAGGGTGAAGGGCCGTTTGGCAAATCGAGCAATATTGCAAAGGTTCAAAGAATCTATGTGAGGCAGCTTATTCTTTGGAGCAAACATTGGAATCAAGGTCGCGGGCGAACACTCCATGGAGATGGCTCGAAGGGAGGCAGAGACTGCTTTCTCAGGTCACCGTTGCTGGAAACCATGAACAGCTAGTTGACGTGTACCATGTTCTTCGGAAGGTCCTGCCATCGTCAAATTTCGAGGTTAGCTCGCAGGCACGGTATTGGAGTGGAGGAGGTGAAACAAGGAGCGAGAAAGAGGCTTGAGGAGAGGAAGAAGAGTTTCTCTAGTGATGAGAACCGCTTGATTGATGCCTTGAGCTTGGAAGGGTTATAGCTTCTTAGGCAGCAAGCGGGAACCAATTTCGCTTTTTCGAGGAGTCGATTACAAAAGGGGAAGCGTCGATGTCATTATTTTGTGGATATTTCTGACTAGTGATTACATCTTTGCTTAATTCTATTATTGCTCTCCAATCAAGGACATAAAAGCAAGAGAAAAGCATTGGAAGATTGCCTATTTGGAAGCAAGATGATGGTGATGCAAAGTACGGAGAGGAAGGAAAAAAATTGAAGAAGTGTAGAAGTCGTAGTCAGATCAGTCGCTTAAATGTAGTCATTTTCAGCTTTGTCAAGCAAAATATAGAGCTTAGACACTTGTCATACGAGTGTCCGCGAATATGCATACAATGGAGAATATTCGACGTGAAGGTGCACAAGATGTTTGCTCTACTCGTGACCAAATGTAATGCCTTAGGCAATCTACCTGACACTTTCTTTGTCTGACCTTGCAGACTGTATCTCCGCATTTATGATCAAATTTCCCCAGAATTTGATATTCCATCTAATCATCCAAGAATTAACAGTTAGAGAAGAACTACAGTCAATAGCGTCTAAGATTTCTCCAATTTCATAGCAAAATTGGTAGGAGAAAACCTATAATTATAGATTTGGTGCTCATTGCTAAGCAGAGCTTACCTTTTGATATAGAGTTATCCTATTGTAACAGTATTTATTATCTTTTGTAGAGTTGTCGTTTATATAACGCCTGGAGAGGCTAGTATAAACCCTGAAAAATAAGGCATCCAATCGGAACCAAAATATTTACGACCAATCATGAACAAGAACTAACAACTCCAACATCTCAACTTTCTCGCCGTTGAAGTGTCCAGGACGCCTCACACCTAACCAAATGATCACCATTCCTTAATATAATTATCCCCGATACATCATCAAAAAGGGGGGGAAAGGATTAAAACAGCCCGCCATGGCTGGCCACGAATATTCGGCTGTCGGCGGAAGTGGCAAGCTCAAGCTCAAAGGCTCCGCTTCCAAAGTCAAAGACGGGCGAGTCGACAAGAAGAAAAAGAAGGACAAGGAGAGAAAAGAGCGAAAGGGCGACAAACAGGATCTTGCCCCAGACGCTGATGCAGCACCGAAAGGTCCTGGCGATGAGGACATAGAGAGGGGCGAAGCAGAGGAGGAAACAGACGAAAAGCGACCCGTCTACAAGACCGAGGCGGAGAGGAAGTATGAAGAGCAACGAAAGAAAAAGGTATTTCAAAGTCCCTGAATTATATTACCTTGTATTGGATTGTTTGTGGATGGTTCTAACTGGCCTAGCTTAATGACCGTCTTCTTCGCGAAGGCGTGAAGACGCATAAAGAACGAGTCCAGGAGCTGAATCGGTACTTGAGCACGCTGAGCGAGCACCATGATATGTATGTTTTCCTCTTTTTATCTGATTTGGAGTAATTTACTGATATCCTATATAGGCCTAAAATCGGCCCAGGGTAACATCTCGTTATCTTGTTTTGGCGGGAGGATAAGATATGGATTTTACAGACTGGGTATACAGTTATGCAAACGAATAGCAACATTGAAATCTGAAATCTATGACTGGATTATTTGTTATCTAAAAGTTAACTGACGTAGCCGGGCATTTTAATCATTACTTGGCGACGACGACGCCGTTGACCAACACCTCGAGACGCTTTCCTTCACTATCCGCTAGTTCACTGTGTGTTTGAACAGTTCCGATTAGATGGTAGGGAAAAGGTCTTCGTATAAGAATCAGTATATGTGAAAGCAACAGGTGGACTCTCCCATATCTAATATTTAGGAACGCAGGTAATGCGAATCAAATAAATTTCTAGGGATTTATCTGTACCAAGCCACCATCATTCTAACGGTGTTCTGAGTAGTATGCAAATCTTGGCACTCTTTGAACCACGGTTGAATTAACCTGTAATTAACCAGAGACATATCCTCACATGAGTCACTATTTTGCTTTTCAACATTGCCTCTTTCTCTGACCCTCCTTTCCCTTCCACACTCCCGAGTACCGCCGCTGACGACAAAAAGGTTAAAGCACAGGCGCTGATTGGCCGGGGACGGCACAGATCCCGTGACTCCAGATGCGCCTCAGGCAGGTATTAATAGAAAGTAAACTAGGCGATTTCGGGCTAGTATGAAGATTAATAATTGGACATTATTAATGATTCTGCAAGGCGGTGAGATCTGGTTCCAGCCAAGGCTGGCCGATATCGTCTTGATTAGAGATCAGATGAACAGTTCCACACTAAAATATGTGCATGATATGTAGGTATGTAGGTATGTAGGTATGTTAAGTTGATGGTATTCCAAATCTATATTATACTTCAATCCAGACACAATATCCAGCACACTGAGTCGACTCGAGAGAAGATGATATCGATATCGGAACCGATCACGCAAGAGGGTCTTTACGACCATGTAATAGACTAGCAGCCGCTAGAACCGTAGATGTAGACAGAACGAGAACGACAATTAACATAAATGGTATCAACGCCGTACAACGCCATGCAAAAACGCAGCATAGTGCACCGCTAGGCAGCTATCAGCTGAGCTGTCCTCGCGGGAGAAGGAGAATCCAAGTGTCGAGACCATGCAAAAATATATATATATATATATTTATATATTTATGTGCAGGAGCATGTAGGCTGTTATACGCCCTTGATGACGGTCGTTCGCTCGCTGTTGAGTTTGTCTGCGTTCCGGGCGTGCGATTCTTTCCGGCAGTCTTCCAGCCCGCTGCAGGCGTGTGACTCTAGCATGCGGTGCTTATCACAGAAATGGCCATTGCAAAAGGTGCAGTCGCCGATTATGCGCTGTGCGGCATTCTTGCACTCGTTGAAGTTGCAACGGGGCTTGCGGGCAGGCATGGTGATGATTGAGAGGTAAAGTCAGTCAGTGGCGGCGAGCGACAAGAGGATAAGATGGCGGCGATAACGAGGTGCGACGAGAGGACGAGAGGACAAGGGAGGAACGACGGCCGGGTCTGAGTAGGTGGTGACTGAAGCAGATGAGCTCGAGAGAGATGTGAGTCAGGGAGAGAGGCAGAGAGGCAGAGAGACAGGCACGGGAAGGGGCGAGGTTTATAAAGGGAGCGTGACCAGGGCAGAGCTTAGTCGGGCCACGGAGCAGGCTAGACAGTGCGTGGTACGTATCCGTAGTTAGGTGGTCGATAGTGGTAGTGGTAGACCGCAGTGGAGAGATGGCCTGTGACCAGTGGACACGAGCGCCTACACGGACTGGACGCAGTGTGCCACTGGATAAGCGGATGAGGCGACGACGATCCAAAGCCCAAAGGGAGCAGAGAAAGGAGACGCCGCGCCAAGCGGGCTTATCGCCGAATTATGCGATAGTCGACTGCAAGGTAATTCACTGCTCTTGGTTTGTCTTCACGAACCTTCCTAAATCCAAGTTTTGCCTGCGCGAGCGGCAAATTGCTTGACTAATGCTCGGCCGGATCCGGGCTTGCTTACTTGCACTTTCACTGGTTCTGCTTCCTGTTTAACTTCTCTACGGAACACTTCCAGTTCCAGCATTCGGCTGCGTTGCATTTTTGCCGCCTTTGCCTGCCCCAAGGCTGGCGGCGACAGTCAAGGAAGAGATCTATCGCCGAGAATGCCGACTATACTCCGTTGCCGCCTAGACTGTCGCAAACATGCTGGAAACGTTTCACCATCACAAAGAACAAACTCGCTATAGGGCGAATTCTTGCCATCACCTGTTGCCCTATTAATACGGTCCTCCTAATCTTCCGAATAGGGGCGGCAAGCCGATATTCTCTTACAAGGTACTAAATCCTATTAATATTGGATTCCATGGTGTCGACAAACTCAATTACCCCTATAACGCCAACGCATTCGCAACCCTTGCAATTGCGCTCACTATTTAAAACCGAGCGTCCGAGCGCTTGCTTTGCTTTCTTTATGTCAATTGCTTTAGAGCTTCTTCCTCTATTGAATTATGAGCTAAATGAGTATGGAATGAGAATAATATTTGTGTAACTATGGCGTCTTAGATGACTCATTACCATATACTTGGTACTATTAGTATATTATATGTAGATCCAAGACTTTAGCGATAGCAAGGCATCGCTCTGGTCAAGTGATCACGTTGACACGATTACCCAACCGAGCAAAACAATTGCGCCAGCGATCTGGCTTGAGTCATTGACTTGACCTGCACCAGAAGGACTAAAGTAGTACGAGACACTAATCCGATGATCATTGAGATATGCTACCTACTCCACTCCCGTCCCACGGATGCCACGCATGGACGCCGCAAGTCGGCTTGGACCTAGGACATCACCTTGGGTACATCCATGTATGGCATTGCGCGGAACATGTTGCTAATTGATATGTATGTTAGATATTGCTAACTGTTCGTATCAGATATTTATATTATTAATGTCGACTGAGCCTGTGCCGCGTGGCTAGCTTGAAATATACCCGAGCTAGGCTCAGCTAGCAGCTAGACGTGCATATATCAAGAAATAGGTGTCTAGTGCAGGCAGCTAGTGCGGGCTGCTAGGTGAGCTGTCACGTTTATAAGTACGACGGATGTTTTACGCAGTAAAGTTCGTCAGTCATTATTGTTTTACAGCCTGCTGGCTTGCTTCTAGTCAAATGGTATTGGCCGCAGACCCCCGCCGCCCATACGTTTGCGCATCTCCTCGCCCGCAGCAATAGTGCTAGGCACTTTGATGCCGCAGCAGTCTCCCCAGAAATCATCGCTGTGGGTGTGGTCGTGCCGATGCGGTGTTCCATCAGCGTGTGCCGCTTCCTCTGCCTCTTCCGGCCGTGTTTGGCCCATCTCGGGCGTAGCAGGGATCAGGCTGCCGAATAGAAAGTGCTGCATAATAGGCAATTTGCCGAGCACCTCTCTAACAAACATCTTCTTCATCCCGCTCTCAATCTTGGTCCAGTTCTTGGCGCCAGAAATGTCGTCTAGCATAGGACTGTGCCACCGGAGACCCTTGACCGTCTTGACACTGTCCACCCAACGCACTTGATCCAGATACAAATATTTATCGCCCTCCTCGTCGAGAACCGCGCTATTGTGGACGGCGAGGGGTGTGATGTAAGGATGTTCCACGAGCTGGGAAGCTCCGAAGAGAAAGGGGAGGAAGTGGTAGTCGTCGAGACCCCAGACACCGTGGGAGCCCGCCGGTTCGAGGTAATATGTCGTCTGGATGTGGCGCATGAGATGCATATAGCTGTAGTACACCTTGAACACAAGCATTGGGAAATCCGTCACCGAGATGAGCTGCAGTTCATACAAGCACAGCAGCCACATCATAAAATTGAGTTCGTGTCCGGATCCATAGTCTAATCGGTCGCGAGATCCGAGCGAGTGGATAAGATAAGTCGATACTTCCTCGACGGCGGCTGAGTCCTGGATCCCGAGAATTTCGCGGTGCCATGCTGGGCTTTGTGCCGCAGTATCGTCGAAGAGCGAGCGGAAGGCCGGATTGCCGAAGCGCGAGCCACCTTGGTCGATTGCAGGATTCTTTTCAACCAAGGTTTCGAGTAGCGTAACTATTTGCAATATCTTCTGCACATTGTCCGGCACTGGCGCGTCTTTCAAGTCCGTGACAGCCCGCCCGCGGACTCTGTCAGATAACCCGAAAACAAAGGCAAGGATAAGTTTGTAGGCGGGCGAGGTGGCGAATAATTCCAGGTCTTTTGGCGAGAGGATGCGGCGAGTGGGTTGAGTATATGTATGCGAGGAGAGATCGATAGGAGGAGGTAGGATCGGTGTTGCAGGTGGCGGGTCCTGCTGGTTCGCTGCACGTCTTTTGCTGCCGGCACGCAGCTCGGCCAGCTTTTTCGACAGGTCAGGCTTCAAGCCTGGAGGCTTCTGGACGTCAGTCATGGTGAAAGCAGCGCGGTGTTGGCATCACAGGCAGCATATCGAGAGTTGGCGAGGTTGACCAAAGATGGGAGGTAGTTATTAATGTGTATGCACGGCAGAATCCTCTGACCGCCCGCGCCCGGGCCACTCGGCTCTCTCCGTGCGTGATGCGGACCCGCGGCTGTGATTGGCTACAGCGGCAACCCCAGCTTTCTTCATTCTCTCAATTTTGGGACACGTGAGACGCAGTAGCTGCGATGCACAGTTCCTGGAAGCGATGAAGAAGAGAGACTGAGATCCTCACCGACCGATTCCGGAGCTTTAGACTCTCTATGCCGGCGCCTCAACGCCATCGGCTTATCTCTATCCCTGTTTTCTATCCCTGTTGCTCATCCCGCCGAGGAGCACGCCATCATGTCCCCCGCTCCACAGGATAGCAGTCTGGATGCTAATGCCCAGGAAGACGCCCCTCGCCAGCCATCCGATAACGTCTCGTTGACCCGGACGGTTTCCTGGCTAGATAACCCCGCCCATCCAGCTGAGCAGAGGAGCCTGAAGGACACCAACACCAACAACACTTCTACCATGACACCGAATGAGGCTACGCCGATTGTAAGGAATAACTCAGACTCGCGCCGGAGTTACCAATCAACAGATAGCCCGCCAAGAGCTTCGAATCAGGCCGAGGGGCCACGGAGCGACGAGGAGGGCAGCGAGCAGCCGAGCCAGCACCAGCTGCGGCAACGACGGTCGAAAAGCAGCTCTCGGAACGAGCACGAGCAGGGGGATGACAACGACGAGGAGCCACGACAGCCGTGGCTCCGTAGGGTAGTCGACAAGTACGGGGCGCTTGAACTAGATAATAAAGGCAGTGTCGCACGAGACCATCTCGCATTGGGTAGGGCTGCATTCCATTCCTGTTGCACTTGTACTACGTACGTATCTGAGAGACATATGTGGCTGACTCGTCGCAGAGCGGACGTTCCTTGCATGGCTTCGTACTTCACTCGCCTTTGCATCGATTGGGATTGCCGTTACACAGTTATTCCGCCTCAATAGTTCAATAACCTCTGGAACGACGGGCAGCACGACTAGTTCAGTAAACAGCCCTAATGTGCTCACGCCGCCCATTGATCAGTCTTCATCATCGTTGCTTGAAATCCTCCTCGCGCCGCCGAGTAGTAGTGGCGCCGGCGGTGCGCGTCTTCGTAATGTCGGCAAGCCCTTGGGTGCGACGTTTATCGCTATTGCTATCTTGATCCTGTTGATCGGGTTCCACCGTTACTTTGAAGCACAGTACTGGATTGTGCGCGGCAAGTTCCCTGCTAGCCGTGGCAGTGTTGCCGTGGTCACGTTTCTGGCTGCAGGCTTGATTGTGTCGAGTTTGGTGGTTATCCTAGCCATTGCGCCGACTGCTTTGGAGCGATGATGAGACTAATCTTCGAGAATTATGTCTTATAAGGCATTATATATAATATACCCAAAAAAACCTTTTTCGTTTATCGTTTGATGATATATTTGTTTCTTGCAAAGCATCTGCGGCAGGCGTTGGTGATTTTACATGTATTCGATTTTGGTTCTCTTCTGTCTTATTACCTGGAAATCATCACAAATTCAATGAATAATCCACCTATACACCTACCTATAGCATCCATGTAATCGTTCGCAATAAAAAGCTACAACATAACGCCCATTGTGCCCACTCGTTCCGAATAATGGAAAGCGTGGAAGGTATCAACCTGACATAACAACAAAAAGGAAACGGATCATAGCTTTATTCTTCACGCAGCTGCGTCCTTTTGTGGAACGGCATCCGGATCCAAATAATTCTCCTTCTCAGCTGCCTCGTACTCCTTAATCAAATCCACCACGACGGATTTGGCTTCATCAAACTCGCCCAACCCGTCAGCAAACGGCGCTTCCTTTTTGTACTGATCCAGAAAGGCGTTCCGCTTTCGCAGTCGGTCGTATTGCTGCACAATTCGTTTGAACAGCGTTGCGACAGATGTGTGGTTCGCAAGCATCAGCCCACTGACGCGATGGGTGTGTTGTATATACGGCGATTTCTTAGTCAATGCCACCTGGATACTCGCCGGACCCCAGGGAATAAACGACGCAAGACGGCGTTCACGGATTCGCAAGAGTGATTTGTGCACATCTGTTGGATCGGCTTCGCCCTGGATGATGTTTAGGATGCTGATGTAGCAGCTGGACTTGCTCGGCGTGACGGATACCATGCGGTTCTTGGGTTGGAGGAGTCGGCGCATGACGTCGAGCACGGTGGTCTTGCGCACCGATTTGGCTTGCTCGATGTTGTCGCTGGTGAATGGGGTGTAGGAGGTAACTAGGAAATGCGAACGGGGAGTAGGAATTAAGGAGGCGATGATGCCGACGAGGTCGTTGTGCATGTAACCGGGATATCGGAGGGTGGTGGTAGATGCTGACATGACCGTCGACACCTGATGTTATTAGCACGAAAGACAAGAAGTAGAGAAAGGGATAGAGAAACTTACCAATTGATTCGTTTGCTGGAACGAGGGCTCTGCAACGTGCATCCTGTCGGCAATGATTCTCGACAGCGCGCCATTGTCAAGCACAACCACCGAGTCGGCATTCTGTGTCAGGCGGCGCATAGTCAAAAGACTGTTGTATGGGTTCACGACAACGTCCCCTACATCCGGGAATACAGAGTAGGTGTGTATAAGCTTCTTCGGGAATCGATCATTCATGCGTTCGAGCATGTAGCTTCCGAGACCCGAGCCGGTACCTCCAGCTATGGAGTGAAGAAGCATAAATCCCTGTGCCGATTACTCAATATATATACCTTCTTCATCAAGGGAGGGATGGATGCACCCACCTCGAGAGAGTCACTCCCATCAGCCTCGCGATCAATCATATCAAAAATTTCTTCCTGTACTTGATCACCCTGCGCATATCCAGACGCCCAGTTATTTCCCGCTCCACTTCCTCGCGGATCAATGAAGAAGTTTTCAGGGTTGTAGATGTTTCTGTAGGGTCCGGCTTGGATGCCATTAATGACCTGCGACAATGTCAGTGAACACTCTGCACGACTCATAGCATTCGTTCGGCTCACCCTCGGTTCGAGGTCGAGAAGAATGGCTCGAGGGATATATCGTGTATCGTCACTCTGTTATCCCAAATACCATTAGCACTCGCTCCTTCCTCATCCTGTTGGGCAAGCAGTCACCGACCTGGTAGAAAAAGACATCCTTGCGGTCGCCGCCCTCGGTCGCAAACTCCTCTAGATTACCGTCCTGGTTGATTCCATGCTCGAGGCAAAGCTGCTGCCAGAATTGGCTGCCGACTGCAGTCCCGGCTGGGGTTAGTTGATGTTTTGTTGACTGCGGGGGTTGTGCGCGCACCGTTGTTGCCGCATTGGCCTGCTTGGATTGTTATTATTTCTCTGCAGATAGTTAGTTGTGAATAGGACAGTGAAGAATGGTTTTATAAAGAAGCACTCACCTTGGCATCTTATTGCGTGGTCATCGTCGGGCGATTCGAGAATATGTTACGCGGTTAAAATAACGCGTTGGGCCGCGGAGTGATTTGATATTGATAGTGGTGCCCTTCCTTATCGGCCATCGTCCCCCTTCCCACTAAAAGTGACATCAGTTAACGACCGCCAGAATAATCGCACATGAACAATTTGGGGATAGGTTCAATATCCCTAGATTATATAAGAGGTAGTATCGTCCCGCCCTTATGCCGGAGAATATTAATTTATTGCGAAGAATACTAATTTATTGCCGAAGAATTATTACTATTACCATTATCAGGATCAATATCATACTCAATAGGATCAAATCATATTGAATACCAGATTACATGCACTCACAAACCCATAAACTCATAGACCCAATGTGTCATGTTGTTGAACATGCAAAAGGGGTTTATAACAGATGATGTGTAAAACGGAATATCCATAATAACCGCTTCGGTATGGAAACATCAAGGATTATCTGATATCGGCTATCAAAAGCGCGCCTTGCAGGCGTTCACCAACCATCCAACACCAGCCACTACCCCATCGACGATATGCACGCTCTCACCATCCTTCTCGCCGTATGCCTTGACACAACCCGCGCGCACCGCCTCTTCCATCCCCGCCATCCCCGCACAGCCCAGACAGACAGCCCGCACCGGTCGCGACGTGCTTTTCAGCAGCTTCTCCGTGGCATCGACCATGCGCCTGCGGACTTCTTCTGCCGGCGTATCGTGTAATTCAATCGCCGTAAGACCCGTAGTTTCTACGCCCGCAAAGCGCGGCGCCGAAGAGGACGAAGAGGAAGACGGTAAAGAAAACAGCTTGGATACGTTTTCGCCATTAAGCATACTTGTAACAGCCTTTGTAAGCTCTGTTTTCCAGACTGCCCCCGTCGTAACAATCCCAAACGTATCTTGCGCTTGAAACTTGCGCCCACTCTCATATCCCTCCAGCTGAAACGCGCTTATCAGCGTCAACGAGGCTGATATACTCGACTCGAAAATGCCGGTAACATATTTCCGTGTTTTGGACGAGATCTCGCCGCCCGAGACCGATAAAGCCCCTGTCTCCGACTGGCGGGCTTGGGTTTCTAATTCTGCTATCCTCGCCTTTAACATGCCCACTAGCGGATGTGCTGAGTAGCAGGCGACGAGGAAGGCGTCGTATTTGGGGATCAGTGGTGTGACAAATGGCCGGCAGTGGAGGGCTGATTTGACTGAGTCCTCGCCGGAGTTGATGCTCGGGACTCCATCGATGACTTTTCCATCTGGGAGAGTGACTGGTTCTGAGGGGGCAGTGAAGTAGTCGAAATGGATGTCGTTGTAGTTCAGTCTGGCGACGATAGGTTTTAATGCATCCGTCATGTGGGTGGAGGTGTTGGGGTTGATGATGAGGACCTTGAAGGAGGGGGTTTCCACCATTATGGTAATTTATTTTCGATGCGGATTTATAAAATCGATTTTGGGGGAGAATTGGCGTTTGCTTTAAAGAACGACGACCTTGACGGCTGTGCGGAGACGAACATTTGAAGACGGCCGCCGCGTATCAAAACTATATCTCTGCACGTTATCTATGATAAGGTCTTAACTCAAATCCAGACAGCTATGCACTTTTTTTGTTCAAAACATATTTCGTATTTGACATCTATCTCTAATATCTAGAGTCTATTGATCTATTTCTTGAAGAGGGCCGCCTGAGTATTATACGTATACTTGAGATCTAAATGCCAATAGTTCGCTGTAGTAGCCTTGCTCACCAGCCACGCCTCGTCCAGCGCATCCACCACATCCTGAGGCAAAGGTCCCTTTTCCAAATCCGCCAGGTTGCTCTTCAGCTGATCAAAGCTGCTGACGCCAATAATCACGCCGTCATTGCCATCTTTGATTTTGAGTGCCGAGTGGTGTACAGTCCATCGCAGGGCAATCTCGAGGAGGGTTAGATTGTTCTTTACAGCCGCCTTCTCGACGATTTGCAGCGCCTTGAAGGTCTCGTCTTTGAAGTATCGGTCTCGGTACCGCTGGCCGCCATTGTGACTGTCGCTAAACCGGCCCTCCTCGGGTGCGATGTCCTTGCTCTTGATCTTGCCGGAGAACAGACCGCCAGCGAGTGGGTTGTAAACGACGATGTCGATACCATATCGGCGGCATGCGTGGATGAGTTCTGTTTCGATTGACCGTGCTGCAGCCACAGTCAGAAAAAGACCTCCCAAATAAAAGCTGGATATGGGAGAGTAAACTTACTGATCGCATTGTACATGGCCTGGTAGATAGTCGGCCTCACCCATCCACGCTCAGCACACAAAGTCACAATCTCGGCAACCTCAAAGGCCGTGTAATTGCTCAACCCTAGTTCAATGAACTTGCCCTCCTTGTGCAACTTGTTCACCTCCTCGAGGGTCTCCGCAAACGGCACCGAGCGATCCGGGGCATGCAGGTAGAAGATATCGACCTGGTCGGTGCCCAGCTCCTTGAGCGAAGTTTCGAGGTTCACGCGCACATTCTCAGGCTTGTGAGTGCCAGGAACCTGTGGATACGACTTGGTGGCCAGCTTCAGGCCGCGCTCCTTCCAGCCCGTTTGGCGAGTCCACCCTTCCTGCTCGCCGCCAATGTAGATGCGCGCCGTGTCAACTTCGTTGTAGCCCTGCGATTGGAGGTAGTCGAGCTGCTGGTTGAATTCGTCCAGGCTGGTGATGCGGGCTCCCTTGGATCGGTCTGGCCCAAAGGTCATCAACCCAAGGATAATGCGGGGTTTGCCCGTGGAAGCTACAAGAGGCATGTTGAAGGAGTAAATCTAATAATTCGCCAACCTTTCGGTATGTGCTATGGACAAGAAAAGAGAAAAACGAAGGAAAAGGAAATTGCTGCGCAAGTTTCCTTCGCGCAAGAGGGAAGATTACTAATGAATGCCTCGTATCGATAACGAAGTGAGGGGATTCCGTCATTTATCTGGCTACACCCAACAGAGACATATACACATAGCTGACTGGACAGCCAAATCCAGTCATTCGAGGGAATTTATAAATACAATTTCTGAGGAAATATACACACACTAACTATGTCGAAGAAGGACTATCCCCTGGACTCATGTCCGCAATATTGAAGGTCGACGACCATCCCATCGATGAATGAGTCATATTTGGCAACGCCGTTTGGAATACCTCATCCGAGTTCGGCAGCATATCGCCCGTTTCCACGCCGATATCCGCAGCCCAAAAGATGTCGTGCTCGTTCGTTGGATAGTGCGAATCTTGATCCTCCACTATATCTCGAATAGACAGAGCAGACCGCTGCTGCGAAGACGAGGACGAGGACTCTTTTTTGATCTCAGGGCATATCGTCTCGTTGGGAGCAATGCGATGTAAAAGTCTTTCACAAATAAGAAAAGCTCGTCTAGCAGATTCGTCGCACTCGCTAAGTGAATGCAACCAAGACAGTGCTTTTTTCGCCGCGGAGATAACGGCGTTAGGTGACTCTGCATCATGTTCGTCAAACTCAGTGGCACTCTTGGCTGGTGTCCTCGCGATGGTCTCACCGTCTTGTCGCGAGACGATCGTCATGTAGATCAGCAAGACAGTCGCTGCCTGCATAATGAAATGCAGAATAGACCACCACGGGGATGCCTTGGATAGCCAGACCATGTCTGGATGGTCTGGCAGAATGGAAATCAGGTCCTCAGCTGATTGAAGACAGACCCGGCCATATTTATTGCTCAGGCGAAAGGATTTCTCGTGTTCTTTCGAATTGCCCCCAATGTCCTTGGATCCGGTTAGGCACGGCCGAGTAAGAATCATCCGAGTGCCAAAGTAATTCAGTGCAAGAGAGACCTGCTGGGAATTGCTTGTGTTGATCAACAGTTTATCCTGGTCTATGAACTTTAACGGCGGCGTTAAGCAGCGTAGCCATGCATCCATCTTTTCCATGTACAGACTTATTCGTCTTTCGATTTGCACCCATTGATCCCCGGGGATTTCAGGACTATAAACCCGATTCGTTATTGCATGGGTGGTTACCGCTAAATCGGTCAGATGATAGAAATACAGAGCAGAAGAATGCTCAATCCCGCCTAATAGTTTTTGTTTCTCGCTTATCTGCTCTTTGTCTTGATACAAAGTCCAATTGATGCAAGACTCGCGGTACTGAGGATCCTTAAGTAGGCGCCAAACCTCAGGTAACCCATACATCTCTTCTTCGAACGGGAGTGGCGGATACGCCGCCGAGGAACCGTCACCCAGACATGAAGTTCGGCTTGTCATAACTGTTAGGAGGTTTTCAAGATAAAATATCGATGACCAGGTACGGATTCGCGCCTCCATTGAAACCGGATGGATGCTGCTCGGAGAGACGCGTAAGTCCAGCCCTAATGCAATTGCGGACCGGGTTGCAATGCCCACCATCTTCCATGCTCTGCAGTATAGAGATTAGCTTCTAGTATGAAATTTATCAAGAAGAAAGCAGATAATTAGGAGAGGACAAGATACCTATTGAT
Organism: Talaromyces proteolyticus; assembly: GCF_021365285.1. Lineage (NCBI taxonomy): Eukaryota > Fungi > Ascomycota > Eurotiomycetes > Eurotiales > Trichocomaceae > Talaromyces > Talaromyces proteolyticus. The sequence goes on from NW_025764281.1 coordinate 757,667, forward strand.
TTGAGCCGAGCATAAGAAGTAAAAAGCAAGAAGCGATTCTACCTGCACTTGTTGCAAATCAGCATGCTCATAGAGAATATTCTCACCACCACTCAGGGCCTTTGCCCGAGAGAAAAATATCTTAGGAGAGAGCTTCGACTGTGCTTGTTGAGTATATTGACAAGCGATTCCGCCAATAGCAAAGATTATATTGAGGATAGCTAGCCAACGATTCCCCGGACGAGTCGTAGAAGGCTGAGAATATAGATTGTTCATTTGCTGCGAGAAGAGCGTCTTGCGAATAATAGGGAATGAATCACCCACTGAATCCAAAAAGGCGCCAAAGAGCTTGTCTGCCAGGTCCTTGGGAGGTAATTCATACGGGTTTCCGTAATCGTCGGACTCGGAGAGACGGATCTCATCCAAGTGATAGCTAACTGATGATAGGGTAGCGTCATTCAGTGTCCGCACCTTTGGTGGCGCATCTCTCAATTCCTTCAACCCTTCCAACCATGAAATTTCGGAGTTTTTGCCAATGAATCCTGTCGATTGGCTTCTCTCATCTCGATTCATGTCTTCATCTACCGCATCCAGAGCACCAAGGGAGCTGGCCAAGGAAGATGTAGATGATATGTTAGAGTGTGGCGATTCATCCCAGGATGATTCCAGATCAGGCGAGTCCTAGTGATCTCTCCGATGGCTTTATTAGACTCTGTTACAAGAGAATAGTGACAGGGGCATATCAAGAAAAGAAGGGATATAACGGACCCTTAACGCTTTCTTTATCCGCCGTTTACTCCATTTATCAATGTTGCCAGCAAGATCTCCCAATAACCTTTCATAGCGTGCCGCTCTTGTAAGAAGCGCCTTGTCACGCACGCGCTTGGAATCACTGTACTGACAGGCTAGTTTCGATTGACCACACTGTCGACAATTCGGTCTTTCTCCGTTGCATTTTCTTTTCCGTTCTCTACACGGTTCGCAAGCCCTAGAAACACGCTTTTTCTCGTAGGAGGTTTGGCTTCCATATCTTTGTGTAAACCGAGGTATAGGTACTTTTTCTGTCATTGAAGACATGATAATGATCTCCCAGATACGGAGGTGGAAGTGGAACGGAAATGTCGATTTCTAAATTAGTGTTCAGGTCGTAAATCCATTGGGCATTCTTGAGGTTATGGATTGCCTGCGCATAATAGTCATGCTAGTGTGAAGAAGCAATATCCTGCGTTGAACCTATATCAAATGAAAACAAATGACAAATGATTTCGTATTTTGCGGGGTGGAGCAGTGGCGAAGTGATGCTCTCAATGTTGGAACCAACTACCCGGTTTCTTGTATAAAGCGGGTTCTCGGCGCCAGTCTGCATCGACGATATGACGTCAACTGGTACATGCACTCATGCAGCTATACTACGGACGACAGGGCGTAGGAGAAAACAGGACATAAATATGGGAATGTTACTGTACAAGGATTACTCTGTGCTGATCCTTAACTTTTCATTTGCGAATAACAAGCGCCACATGTAGCGCCAAGCCAAAATCTAGACCCCGGATTAGACAAGGTTAGGTTGGGTTCATATGGAATAAACTGGTTCCTTGACAACAATTGTTCGGATTAGATAGGCGAGAATTGAAAGACATCGTTGATTCGTTGTGCGCTCTCATTTTGTCAATTTGGCATGACAACCCTAAGATCCGGCTGAGCCGATGACATTGAATATTGCCCACGGAGAATCTTGATTCTAGACTTTTATTTATATTTATTTATACAAGTACAGATCTTCTTTTCGTTAGGGATTTTTTAAAGAAACCTCACCGTCTTGAGAAAGCTTTCTTACCGCATCATCTTACACTTTAACCCTAACCCCAACACTAGGGTAGGTCATTAACCCTAGCGGTAATACGTTATACATGTAAGAGAATAGAAAAGGAATTTTACGAATCAATTAGTTTCAATTCCAGTAATTCACATTTTCACGGTATCACAGTCATCACAGTCATCAATTGATATTCTACGTAACAGAATCAACTTGGCCTGCTCGAAATACGTTGAATAAACCGGTGTAAAAAAGACAAGGAAAAAATAACAGACCAAATAAGAGAATGAAATTAACTTCACCACGCGGTCTGTCCTCCATCAATTATTAATGATGCGCCAGTCATGAAGCTACTCGCATCGCTCAACAAATACAGCGCAGCTCCCCTAAATTCCTCCGGTCGACCCAACCTACCCAGCATATTCTCTCCTTCCCACACCTTCTGGGCCTCAGGATCTTTCTCCAGGATTTGCTCGACCATCTTGGTAACGACATGTCCAGGGCAAATGCAATTGACACGGATACCTGGCTTTCCTGACTTTTCTCGCGGTCCCCATTCCATGGCCAGACTGCGCGTGAGCTGGATGACTGCAGCCTTGGAGGAGTTATAGACAGGTGCACACATGCCCTTATTCGCAATGATACCGCTGATACTCGCCACCAATAAAACCGTGCCCCGACAATTATATTTCATCATCTGCTTGGCGGCTTCAGTGGCGCAAATGAACAGGCCGGTATAGTTGATGCTCATGATCTCGTTGACGTCGTTCTGCGAATGTCCGATTGCGCTATCTATATGGTTGATTCCCGCCGCGGCGAGTAATCCGTCAAGTCGCTGTTTCTGATCGGCAATGCGACTCATGGTCTCTTTCACGTTTTCAGCGTCTCGTACGTCCATGCATCGATAATGCAAGGAGCCGCCGTATGCTGGGTTCGCGTGTTTCTGGGCGTAGATGAACTCGTCATCGGGTTCAGAGAGACGGTCGAGGCAGTGAACTAGTATCAGTAGTTAGATATTATATTTAATCCGGGGATAGAGCTGGTAGCCATGTTCAGCAGCATCTTGGTAGCTTACCTTGAGCGCCTGCTTCAACCAATGCTTCCGCCATGGCCAGGCCTAACCCTCGCCCACCCCCAGTTACTGCAAAGACCTTGCCTTGAAGATCAAATTCGCGAAAACGATTTTGCGTTCTTACGTCCTCTGGCGTGGGTAGAGGCTCCTGAATGGGAGCACTGGCATTGGTGGCACCGTTTGTCATGTTTGTGCTGCTAGGAGACATCTTCTTTCTGTTATGATGAATAGAACCAAGTCTGTTAATCCGTTGCCTGTTAAAATTTTAAACATTTCCCGATAAGATGTCACAGATTAATAAAATATTGTTGAAAATGGACTGGTTGGTTTTGCGGGCTCCAGCTTCTTACATCACCCCCAACAAGTTTCGGGGACATGTTGACAGTCCCATGACAATAAACGTCACTATTAAACCCCATTATATGCATATGTTGGATAATAACCTACTAGAGATAATATCCTATGAATCTAAACCAAAGCTTTTACTGAAACCAACTATCTTATCTAGAGTGGCGCGCCCCATTACAATGACGCATCTCCACAGCCTAGTCCTGGTAAACGAGACATATGCACTAGCTAAAGCTAATCCCCATGCGAAACTTGTTGATATAAAGAGAGAGCTATTGGTATTGGTATTTGGTAGTGGTATTGTGTTAAATAGAGTTTAGACGTCATCCGCAAACGTCAGTTTGACGTTTATCGCGCGTCCCAGAAAATGCGGGTAGATTATATCCATTCAATCATGATCCATCGAAGAAATGGCTGCTAGCTACGTCACATCACTGTAGATCGATAACAATCGGGGTTAGGGTTTCGCAGCCCATTTTGGGGACCCTAACCATCGCAGCATTAATAAAAGTTGTTGTCTTGTTCTCACTATTCCCCGTGAAAATATGCTTCACTCTTGTGAGTGCTATCATGATAGTCATCCATACGACAGAGCCCCATCCCGCCATCACTTTTCATACGCCATCTGTACGCTATCTAGCCGCACATCTTCGCGCCCATGTAAGGCATGAATATGGCCGAATACACTTAGACGAGGTTGAATATGGTAGATTTCCTCTGCGAGGTATGGATATCCAGCACGGTGGAAGTCGCGCCTGTCCAGGTGAAAGTGCGGCGGGGCCATGCGTGACAATGACTTGTAGCTTTCTATCCAGAGAGGTAAGATGTCCTTCCAATTCTGAGAATTATTTGGGTGGTACTGGAGAGCTGAGATTCCGTACACGGACTGCCGAAACTCGTAAGACTTCCGATGGCTTCTAGATGTATTGTCAAAGCGAGTGTATATTTGGATGGGACTCGTCCAAGATACTGCAGAATCTGCGGGTGTTGGACGAGATATGCGTATATGGTTGCTTCCCTAGAAAGAATACCCTCACAGGGCTCTTACGCCATACGAAATACCGATCTCTTAATCTTGATTCTTGAAGACTATAACCCAACCTACTTAAATTCACTAAGCACAAATTCGGGCAGAGAATTATCTAACGTTATAATATTAATCATAAAATTCATATGGGCTACCAACTAATATCTGGTTATTAATAAAAACTTTTGATCAATAATCTTGAACTGTATCCCTAAAAGCCGTGGTCCTGATCCCAAATATCCTAAAGTACATATGTAGATCTATAAATATAGCCTTAATCCACGATATTAGAGCTCATAGAACCTACATAAATTGAATACCATACATATTTAGATTCGTCAGACTCGTGTAATTTTACAGTCCCAAGAATGACTGTCTCAGGTTCTCAGCTCTGGGAATACCCTGGTAGAATAGACCAAGTCTTTGCGGTAAAAAGCAGCTCAGCCCTCTCCCTCATTGTCTCGGGATCAACGTAAACCTTCATTTCCATTGAATCTTTACCCACATCGAAGACCCGAAATATCACATATATCGAATCTGTTTGTCCTGAGCCCATATGACCATTAGAATTTGCTTGCATCTGATATCATCACTCGTTAGTTTTGTAAAGAAGTTTGAGGGCGACTTTTTACCAGTTCATATTGAGATCTGCTCATATAGAAGGCATTTTCACAAGGCCCAGTCGTGGATTTTACTTCCAAAAAGTACCGTGGTCGTTTGCCGGACCAATCTGAAGTATTTAAATAACCCTTATCTACAAGGAAATTTGTGAGAATACTCTCAGTGTCGTCATACGTGATATCTGCCGTTTCTACCCCGCGCCAAGGGCTGAGGGTTGCATAATCGTCGTGAATTGTCACATATTTACGGAGATTGCTTTTCCAGTTGCTGCGAGAGAAACCTGGTAAAGTCGGAGTCAAACGTGACAAGACCTCAAACACCTGCAATTTGCTATTAGCTTCCACTTAAATATTAACGGGATATCCTGAAGCTACTAACGTAGAGCTCCCCTGCTGCGCCAATCTTCTTGTCTCGTTCAATCTTTTCTGACGAACGAAGGCCAAAATATTCGCCGTTATTTTCAGGTAAGACGGTAGGCAGACTGCGGGCGAGAGCCGCCATATCAAATGTGCCCCTACTAGGAAAAGCAGCTCTTCTTGCCGAGTTAACAGCACTACGCAGAATTCTGAGGTACTCCAGGTCAACTTGATTTGACTGAGCAACCCTGGGCGATGATGGAATGTGAGAACTTGTGGTTCCCCGCCCTGGAGTGATTGTTAACGGGTTTAGGACTCGCGAAGAATTGTATCCTGATCTTGCACTTACTCTCTCCATTTGAGATGTCGACTAGGTTGCCATGCGAGCTTGTATTCCGAACGTTCTGAACCGAAGTATCTCTCTCCAAGTCACTACCACCCTGCGATCCTGTCGAAATATATTCTTCTTCAACTGGTTGTGGAAGGACAGGTGAAATAAGATTTGGCCCATCATTCACTGAGTCATCGGGTGTTTCGACAGACATAATTCCAGCGCGATTCATAGTCTCTGATATATATTTGTTTTGAGCTTGTATAACAGTACATATTGCATTTATAGCTTTGTCGTTGAACTTTTCGCAGATCCCCGTTTTTGGATCTGTCATGATCCATTCTAAAAGGGCTTTGGGCATTCTGTCAAGAAAACATTGGTACTGCATATCTTCATCACGCGGAATATAGATTTTGAGCCCATCTTGGTGGTCTTGGAGATGTAATTCGCTTCTATTCATTTCAACTTTGATGACCCTTCCATCTTGACTAAGGTGAAGTTGGGAACTTATGCCATCGGTTTCACGGACTTCGATCTTTTTGAGTTCATCATAAAAAGGCTGTTCGCCACTCTGAACACGAGGACTTCCAAAATGGACTGCAATGCTAGGATATCCAGGTCAGCTTGATTTTTTTGAGGATCATCAAGGTTAGCGAGCTCACCGAAGTAGACCATGTGCTTTTAAGGCTATGTCTCGATCATGTGCGACTAATCTTTGGCTATCACCACTGCATAAACCAGATATTTCTTTGACAGACCGTGACAAATAGCGACTTTCCAAGCCTGTCCATCGCAAAAATGGCTCAAGTCGTAGTATATCGTTGACCTCAAAGTCCAAAATATTGGACTTACCAGAGAACAAATATAAGAGTTGTTCACGATCCGCTATAGCAAAGTCTGTTTCCGAAGAACGCAAATCAACACCTTCGCCAGAGCATTTGATCGGAAACACCTTTCTTTTCAGGATTTGGTTTGGGCTGGGATGATTTTCCTCTTTTTTAAGAAGAGCGTTTAGTTGCCAAATTGAGGTTTTAATGTCTTGGATGGAAGTCTCTTCTGCCCCTTGGTCTGCCAGTTTATCAACTACCATCTCTAGTGTCAAGGTAGGGACACCCAAAAATTCGACAAAAAAGTCAAACATGTCCTCATATTGTTCACGGATAGTTGTCATCCCCTTAATCCCAGTCGTTGTGGACCACAGGCATTCAGAAACAGAATACCATTCATATGTAGTACCGTCATCACCTGCAACATATACGAGCAGCCCAGTCTCGAATTTCTCCCTTAGAATTGTAAGTCGTAGTGTCCCATAGAAAAAATATAAACAGTACACTGGACATACCGAATTCTAATTCTTTCAGAATTGTCAATATGCAATGTTAGATCATGTATATGCTTGTAGATATCGCAGATCTGATCGAAATCAGGGTCTTCAATATCTTGCATGCTCGTCAACTCTTCTATTAGGTCATCTACATTCGCATTCCGAATTTTGAGAATGCCACAAAATAGAAAATTGAAATATGCATTATTCTCAACGTTCTCATAGCGTGACTTTAGAGAAAACTTTGTAAGCATATGAGTAGGCGCCTCCCACAGACATTCGTCAGGTTCCGCCCAACAAGCCGCTTGAGAACCAATTTCGGGAACATATATAAGTGATGAAATAAATGCGTTTCTATGCTCTAGATTAGAAACCTTGGATTTATGAATAGATATTGTTGTAAGGGGCATACTCAATTTCCTGACGACATATATCTCGATCTACAGACTCACGATACCGAGCCTCAATTCGACTATACAAATCATAGATTCTTGTCTCCTTTTTTAGCTCGGAGGCATCAAGGTTTGAAAGGTGAATATAAAGAAGTATTCTGAGATAAAATTCGACGTCTGACTTGAAGTATCCAAAACCAAGCCTTGTTGTTAGCACCTGTAGTTTGGACAAGGTTGCAACATTGCTCAAAGTAGCTTCTATACGAAGCCATGGGAAGAATTCGGTATCTTCGAAGAATCTGTTCGCATTTTTGTGCTCATCTATTTGTAAATATGTCCTGCCAAGTGGGTGCATGGTGCCGTTTGCACAAAGAACTTTGAGCTGCAACAAGTCTTTCGTCAGTCTTGGAGTTGTGTTAATTTTCTCACTGTCACTTTCTTTCCAGTTCTCGAGAAGAAATCCTAGGAATTTTTCGGGACGATGTTTAGCCACATAGAGGCACTCATCGCTTAGATGATAATCAGGGGTGAGAAGCGCTCTATTAGAGAAGAGTGGTATGGCATCGCTGATGTGCAACATGTCTCTTAACCACGTTCTCCAACTTCGATGTTCACCTTCTGGCTGGCTCGGAGGGCTTTCCATGTATTCATGATGCATGAATGATACATCTAAACCAGGAACTATTTTTTGAGACCTTGTGTCATGATTAATGGCCTGAAAAAGTTCCTTGGCACCATATGGCTTATCATCAGAAAAGTAGACTATATCGTTTTGTGGCCATTTACATCGGCATTTCTGATCTAGTATGTTCAGGCGGAGGTAGGATATAGAATCCATCTTGTCATTCACCATATTAAGATGCGTAGTGAGGTAGAGAAAAACCAAGTGATTTCGAGAGGTGGCGAAGTCTCGAACAGTGATTGAATTATACTCATATTTGTCGAAGATCAGTTTTCGGGTGTTGGAGATTTTAGGATTTTTAACACCAAGAGAATCGAAGAGTCGTTTCCTTTCAGGGTTCCTCACTGCTTGAGGATCTACCAAGTTCAGGCCTAAATCAGTTGGTATTGGGTGCTGCTTGGCGTGGGAGTAATAAATCGTGGTATTTCGGGATGCCGTCCATCTCCCCCCTATCAACGGAATTATACCAAAACTCCTAATTTTATCCGGATAATTTCGCAGAGCAGAAATTAAAAACTTCGCTAAGCGAGAATGCCAATCCTCATCTGTTGCCGAAGCTTTGACTACTGATTGACTATTCTTGTCAAGATCTAAGCGAACTTTATCAAGAAATTCTTCCGTTTGCATACTTTCAAGTCCGCAATTGTTCAATTTTTCTAAATCTGTGGCTGAATATTCGGATGCCAAATAGCGCTCTGGGTTCGAATCAGAAAACAAGGGATTGCCTTTTCCATCAAGCATGTCGTATTTCAGGCGTCGCATGCCCTGGATCGGGCGCAAGTTATTGTGACTTCGGGTCCACAGAACTGGCAATTTTTGCAGTTTGTAGTAGATTGTTTTGAGTAACTTCCCCCAAAAGTCGTCCCAAGGATAGTCAGATTGTTGGGGAAGATACCGCATCCACAGGTAGCGAAGGGTTGAATGTTCGCAGAAATGCGAAGTAGCTTTGATAAAGGCTTCAGCGATGCCATCGAGAAGACGAATATTTCGAGCTGAGGAACTCTCAATGTCTTGCCTGCTGGCGTTTGTAACAAAATCTGTGTGTATCAGGAACTAACAGGAAGATATATTAGCACTATATAGAAAGCGGAGTTGGTAACTCAACCGAAAATCCCAATTTTCTTATTGGTAAAAACGCGAATACGTGCTGCGGTTGTATGATTGGAATAGATTTGTCATCCAAGGGAAATGCTAGAACAACTTTGGCCGTTTTGTATGCTCCTCGAGAGATCTCGTTTTCTGTATATTTCCGGTTTTCACTCATTGGAAGGCCTTGCGCGATATCCTTTGTCAGATAATAGTGCTTTGAATACACCTCAGCTTCCCCGTTCTTCCGTATCTCGGTCTTTAGGTCAACTAGATTCCCTAACTGGTGATTTATTGAATAGATGGCAAAACTATGTTGTTTGTCATTCTCGTCATACATGGTGACATGGATTCTTTTGAGGTTTTTCATGAAAAGAAGGAAGGTTGACTCTATTTCTTGAAACTGCTGCAGAGTTGTCTGCATGTTGTCGTCCATAATAGAGTCATGGAGGAAAAGAGTGATGCGAGTCATATGGCTAGCTACGGCGTCCTCGGCGTCTTGCCAGATTGGGGATATCATTCCCATTCCGGAGTCACCTTTCTTATGTTGAAAACAAAAAGAAAGGTCTCCGGATTGGATAAGTACCTTCCATGCCACCATAAAGACCGATTTGAACCCGATTCCTTTTTCTCCAGCATATCCTTGGGCGCCGGACTTTGAGCTTTTTCCAATATTGCAAATAGCAACTAGGTTCTCGTACGTGAAGCCATCTTCGTTACATTCTACCACTATTCGACGGTTGTAGACGTGAAAAGAGACATAAGGATCCGTAGACGAAGTTTTAGCCCTGGAATATGAATTATCGTCCGCGTTCTGCAGCAGCTCGAAAACAAATCTTGCACTGCTGTTGTAAAGATTTTTGGCAAGGCTACGATTTATAGCATCATTTTGTCAGACCCGAGTAAGATCCGTGAAGGTGGAGGGATCAAACATACGTTATAACATTGGATCCAATCAATTCATCTTTTATCAACATTGCTACCTCCACCCGGCGACGCACTTCAGTTGTCATTTGATTATAAACATCTTCCCCAAGAAACCCGTGAGATTCAGCGATACTCTCGACTAGCTGACGGGCACCTAGGCGGCCTGAAGACTCTGAGAGAGGCAGCATCCTTTTACAGATGCAGAAAATGGTTCTAGAAGCAGCTTCAATTCAAACCATCTAAAAAAAAAGTCACTTTCGGTGTGTTTGGAGTAAATCGCAAGGTATGTGTTTGCAGGTCAGAAGAATTTTGAAGAAAACTTTTCCATAAAACTAGGGGTCGTTTTAGTATTACCGAGATGCACACTGTACTGAAATGTAGGACAGGCAATTCAAGGACTTTCACTAGGTTTTACAGGGATCATTATCCAGCGATGTTACGTAGGATACCTAGCTACGTCCAAACCGAACTAACATCCGAACAACAGCGTTTGGTTTCTACGATCGTCCTTCCTAACACTGCCTATCTAGCTTCGCGGCAATATTAAGACGATGAACTTAGTGGAGTAAGTACGTGCCTAGTCATCTACATTGCATCCACTTTCTACGCATGGTTCTGAGCTAGCCAATAGGATGCGTTGCATCCAAGTGATTTATGCAGCCAATTCCGGATGTCACATCTCTCACTCGGGTCTAGCAATTCGCAGCCAATAGACGATATTGAGACTTTCTAGCACTGATGCAAAACCATGACTAGATGTATATGTAGTAGTAGTAATCTAGTGTTTGGCGCAGCAGCCCTCCTTACAAGGATCCTGAACCTTCAATGTTGTGACTAAGGCATAGACAAACCAGTCCACCTTCACACTTGAGCTGTCAGAGTGAATGAACAAATAGAAAAAATTTACAATATGTGTTCTTCTGTTGCTATCATGAATCACTTATATTTCTAACGTCAGAATTTCTTTATAGCATAGCAATATTTGACTCGACTTCGATGTTTGTAATTGGACAAGATTTTCGTAAGGGAAATACCTAGAGTTTACTATTAATACTAAGTTAATATTAGAAATTGAGCTATGGCTTGGGGAAAAATCGTAACCTGGTTTACACCACACACCTCTATTCTTGGCACGTATGGTTCTACGTAAATTTCAAATGGTCTATTCAAATGAGATAAGCAAAATTCATTAGTCTGAAAACCCCCAAAATTCTATCAATACTTTATCTAAATTAGTAGAAGCAGCACCGTGATTATGAGTTTATATATGCCCTAAGAATTTCTGTTTAGCCCTTTGGCCCTTGTGGCATAGCTGAAGAAGTTCGTTTAAACCCAACTAAAGTATGCCGCAATGCATTTATAAAAAGTATAACTAACATGCAAATTTCATTTCGAGAGCACATCTGTAGAGCCGTAGACGTTCCTTATTGCTCTTACCTCATATTTTGTCCATGCCACCTTGCAAGACGAGTAGGACAGATGATCGTGACAGGCTTCACATCGCAAAGTCAATATTCGATATATGTGAAAGATACCTCATCAATCTGAGTTGGCACGATCTGTTGGTCCATGTTTGATTATGCTTAGATTGAAAGGGGGAAATTTACGTTCCATGGATTTAACGCAACCTCCGGGATAGCCGAGGCTGAGAGATACCCCCACACAGAGAGGTATACATTTATTAGCTTAAATAGTGCAATAATCTTGAATAAAAGTATATTAAAATGAAGAAATGTTTGAGGAACTTCTTCCGCGGTTTTAAATTAAACTACGTACTTATTGGTTAGAGGCCTGTTTCATTTCTGTTTGAGGCTTCTTCGGGTTCAGCCTTGCGGCTGAGTCGCGGTGTGAAGATGGCGATGAACCCTTTTAAATGTTTAGCACACCCAAAGTCTGAGGTTTCTGGCTTATTGGAATCTCACTTCAGTTATGTTCTCCATTTAGCTTCCATCAATGACAGTATCCTCTCTTTTAGCGCAGCTTTGCGCTTCTTTTGGGTAAGCTAATCACGTTATCATATATGGCACTGTGCGCTAATGATTAATACCAGCTACGCTCAACAGCTAAATATCACCAACATTGACCCCAAACATTGTTTCGGTAACTCCACTCTCAACATCAACTGCGACGACTCTCAGTGGTATGCCGCTCTCAACATCTCTAGCGTCGTACAACCCGGCAGCACAGCACCAGGAGATGGGTGATCATAGGTCGCAACCGACATGTTGTCTGGACTGCTCCCCTTGTCCGACAAGCCCTCTGAGCATCGAATGCCCTATCTTTATTTGCGTTTACGGCATCACCGGCTTCTACTCCTCCTGGCAACGCTATCTCTTCATCGCTAACATCGCCCTTGCCGTGATCGCCATTCCCCTGACCGTGCTGCGCGGCATCGCACAGATCTACGTAACTATCATGGGCTTCATCTCCTCCATCGTCATATATACCGTACTCACCCATCGGAAAAACTTCTCTGATCCGTCGCAGGCGGCGCCGCAGACTGTGTTTGACGCGGAATACTTCCCTGCCTGCCAGTTTTTCTCGGGGTGCTGGATACTATCCATCTGGTGGCTACTCCTGCGCAGTGGTATCAAAGGAACTGCTATCCTACCGGCTGGAAACCGCAGCACCGGGCCGCACGAGTTTGCCTTCGATCCAGCCGCGGCGCGGGGTTCCTTTCAGCAGCGCCTGCAGACGGCGATGCTGTCCGCGGCCATCCTCGTCCTGGCGATCATGGGGTTGACAACCGTGGCGGTCGTCGCAATGGATCTCAGCGAGTAACTTGATATCTCCGCTGTCGTGGTTGCGTCGGCATCGGAGTACCGTATCACGAGCCCGTGTTACGCGGGCGCCGGGGGATGATAAACAAGTGGGATGGTTCGCCTGGCAACATCTTCCGCCAAAAAAACGAGCTTCAGCTCGTGGCATCGCCGACACCTGTAGAGATGACGGAAAGCATAACGGCTGAGAGCCTGGCGTCGCGGAGTTTATCGATTGCGCGGCCGTTGAGATGGTGGGAATTCGCGACGCCGCTTCTTATAGTTACCGGGGCAGACTTCATTTGCAGTGTTGGGTATGTGGTCCTCGACGGTATAGACTCGGAGCTCGCTGTCTTCCCACCTAACCTGTTAAGAGTGACCCTTCTTGGCTCAGGCATTGCTTCGTTTGGCATAATAGAAAAGCGGATACTAGACAGCGGGATACCGCAGGCCGAGATATTTAGACAGATAGGCCAGTGGGCACCGTGGGCAGCATCCATACTTGTTGGTATTGGAACTGTGGTGTACAGGTTGTCCGGGCTCGATAATGACAAGGACCAGTCTAGGAGGACTTTATTTGAGCTTGACCACAGCCCGACCTGAGTTACCTACGAGAGCAATTTCACGGGTTGGATGCGATGCTACGAGGTCGAGATTCCGTGACAATCTCGCCTTTTATCGTGGAAAGCCGCGGAAGGGAGCACAAATGGGGACATCGTCTAGTACAGTGAGTCTTAGATGCGATTACTTCCCACGAAATAGTTTAATATCAGTAATTACTAGGTCCAACCCTACCAATGTATTTTAACACATTATAACTAGTAATTTAACTTTCCCCTCCATTACTTATTCAGATATTAAGATTAAGATATTGTCCTTTGCTGGGAGAACTTTTACATACAAAAACTCTACGATTAAGAAGTATGGCGATAATGCAGGCCTCCTTTCCCGGTTTCCTTATGTGATATTTTAGTATAGAAGCTGACACTATATATGCTCTTGATGAAACGTCGGGACAAGAAACTACATCTCGCTCTGGACTTCTATTGCAGGGGTTGCAAATTAGACCTTCTTTTTTACAACCAAAACGGCACCGTAGACAACCCCTTTTGTCTTTTCCCGGCCTTTTTCAACTCCCGCCTCTTGCAACAGCCGTTCGATTTCTTTACGAAGAATCCTGATCCCATCTTTATCTGTCCCAGCAATATCCGGATTCGCTTGAGCCCATCGCGTATAGGCGCTGTGGGTTGCCATCATTTTCTCAAACGTATCCATATCGGCTTCTGGAAGTCCAACAAAAAAGGGCTCCTCCTCAGGCACCCAGTCCTTACGGAAAAAGGTGTGTTCATCAAACTCGCTGACTGGTTCTGTTATATTCCATGGCATTGGAAGATCGGTATACCGGGTACGAGTCATCCAGTTACCACGTTCATAGTAAGGCTGCAAATAACGGAGAAGATAGTCGTCCATGGCAGCCTGGATAGCTTCTGAATTGGGCAAAGATGGATCCGTGCGGATATCACCGCTACACCAGATGGCGACACTGCCGCCAGGCTTAAGTACTTTTGCTGCTCGGAGCCAGAATCTAGGCATGTCAAACCAGTGAGCTGCATTGGCGATTGTAATCAGGTCAATGCTTGAGTCCTGAAGCTGGCCAAGGTCTTCGGCGGTCGAAACCTCATAACGGATAGGTTCAGAAGTGGCCGAGCTGCCACCTAGGGAGCGAGCAGTCTTGATCATACCATCAGAAGGATCCAGACCAATGACGTGAGCAAAATTCACGCCGAGAGAGCGAGCAACATTGCCTGGACCACAGCCAACGTCCAAAAGAGTGTGTAGCTTGCCGTCTGTAGAGAGGTGCTGGTCAAGAACGGTTTGATATACTTTGGGGTGATAATCGCGTCGGATCTCAGCATAAGCCTTGCCTTGCTCCTGATTGTAGGAGCTGAATGTCTTTTCAGCAGGAAAAGGCTTAGTATCAGAGTTGGACATTTTGGGTCAGAGATGCTTCGTGCGTATGCGGTGATGAAAAGAAGACAAGGGTATACAGTCACGGTTCACTTTAAGCTGCGTAATGGTCAGTTCTGGAAGAAAGCTTCTAGATGATGAGGATTGCTAGAGTAATGGCAAAGAATAAGGAGAAATAAAACAACACACTGGCGATGGGGAGGCATTTATAGGCGACAATATATGGATTGGCCAATAGGCGTTCGGCTTCGATCATGGATGCGCTAGTCTCGATTCAGGCCACGACTGCGAGCTCCGGCACTAAGACCGAAGCAGAACAAGAGCAGAAACGTAGAAAGAACAAATATACGATGAAGATTGGATTATCTGCAATTTCTACATCCGAGCCCTTCCTTGCTGAAGTCAGAAATCTGAGAGGACTAATGAAGGATAACACTTTGAACATCATCATCGGCTGGTCCAATCCTGGCCCAAAATTAGCTTCGACATGGTGTACTATGGCGCCGTAAGCAAAGGATGCCATCGCTGTCGCCAGCGAAAGATCAAGGCACGTTCCAAATACACACCATACTTTATGCAATATCCTTTGGAGGTAAAACCTAGAGTTATAAGCCCCGCAGGTCTAACTCGTCAGCTTGCTCTAGTGCGATCAGCGCAAACCCGGCTGCCAGAGGTGTGAGAAATCTGACATCGAATGCCCCGGTTACAGAGATCTGAATCAGGTCCTTTTTCGTCTTGAAAATAGCCGCATTATCCGAAGAGCCTGTAAGACTGAGCAGCCTAACTCAGGCTTGGTACCGGCCAAAACGACTTTGAGCCAAGACAACCCGCTACCTAATAGTTATCTTGAGGAGATTCTTAAGTGGTTTCATTCCGGCATAACATATCCTCTTCTACAACCGGTTGATGAACTGGGTGCCAATTTTTTCTTTACCAAATACACGTATAACTCACCCCCTTATGATACAGACTACCATGACTGGCTCATGCAGTCGTACCTCGACGAAGGACCCAGCCGGGCTTTAAGAGCGGGAATTGAAGCTGTAGGATTGGCAGGAATATCGAATACTTCTTCCCATGCGCCCTACATAACACGCAAGTCTAAAGAAAAGTACGGTGAGGCCATGGCGGTCGTGAAGGAAGCTTTAAATGACCCCGTTCGAGCAATGGAGGATTCCACTCTGATGACTGTATTGCTTCTTGGAGTGTTTGAGGTAATTTCCCAACCCCCACTGTGTTAGAGAACTGTTTGATTCTGATTTGATTTTATATCATTAACTTTGAAACTTGGGATCGATTTCAATACTGGACTGCCCATGTCAATGCGGCTACAGCATTACTAGAGCTTCGAGGTCGACAGCAATTTGCTCAACAGCGCGGGGCACAACTTTATATCCAGAGTCGATCTCAAATTGTAAGTCTCACCTATATAATCAATCGTAACTGCGGCCTAAACCAGTATAGCTTCTAGCCTGCATGCAGGAGGAAATCGCAATACCCCCAGGTTTAGTACGAGCAACTTATGATTTTGAAAACAGCGGGATTAGACAACGCTGGCGCGATCGCAAATATGCCAGTCCTGCTTCCATTTCTGAAATTTCCTTTCGAACGGCCAATCTCCGCGCTGCCCTACGAACTGGCGAAATCACCAATCCTGAGGTCATCCGCAAGTTGGCGCTTGAAATTGACTCCGACCTCGAGTCCTGGGGAGCAGTGGTTCCACCTAGTTGGCACTACAAAATTATTGACGATCCAAACGCAGCTGTCGGAACTTGTTTTGTGGGAACGAGGCACATGTATCCTGAGCACTGGATTATCGAAATTTGGAACAATTGGCGTGTCTTACGCATCCTGGTGAACCATATAGTAGTGCAAAACGAGGCTCGGTTAATGCAAGGCAGTGAGTCCAAGAAGCTAGCCGCGCTCTCTGTGATTAGGCAGCTTTCCACGGATATTTGCATTTCGGTTTATAGCTTTACCGGATCTCCACGTATGATTGCTTAACCCCCTTTTGAAAGACTAGAAATTGCAAAGAATAACCTAACTCTTTAGGTATGATATCCCTCGTTCAGCCACTATATGTGGCGTGTCTCGAAGAGCACAACTCCTACAACGTTCGTTCTTTTGCGGTGGAGCAGTTGAGTAAAATTGCTGCCTCACTGGGTATTCGACAAGCCGGATTACTGGCCAGCATGGTTTCAAAAAGCCTCGGCAGCAAGGATTTCTCACCCGATGTTGCTGTTGGGGAGTCTGTTGATCTTACTATTGCGTGTCCTCTGTCAGATTCAAGTCTTTGGGAAAGATCCAGATGATTTTTCAGGCGTAATTCTGTGCCCCTTAAGGAAGTAATTGAGAACCGTTAAGACTTTCAGTAATAAGCGACGTATATGCCTGTGATTTGCTCGTCTATCTAAGCGACGCACTCTGTCAGGTTGATGGTTCAATAGTCTGTAATACATTTGTTAATATAATATCTGCCTCTGCTGTATGGCTGTAAGCCAAAAAAAATAAAGGGAGGCGTGGGCAGCCCGCAATGTAGGTGTGGTTATCGTTCAAAGCACTTTCCAAATGACAGATGAGATATACAACATTCCGTTATTTAAATAAGAATTACGTGTAATATTTCCATTTGAGTACTTTTGGGTGACATGAAGCTTCGGGCTGCTCTATGTGACTGCAACTCTGCCACGTCGAACGATGACCGCTCCTCCCGCTGATGACAATTTCTACCATTGATACAGGGTTTCCAAAACCAGCATCACTATCATACTCTTTGGTGTTATCTCCCAAACCCGAATTTTAAGAGGATCCATTTGCTATTTTTTCACACATATATATGTTCTACTCACGACTGGCGTAATAACATCATGAGAGAGGTGAAAAAGGTGGAATACGGAACAATGGTTTCTCTCCACGCTTCACGCGCCAATAGTTCGTAGATTGAAACAGATCCCAACAACCCTTGATTGTCAAGCCCCATGCAGATGCAAAGGAACTTGTTACCTCCCAGCCAGTAGGATCCCAAGAATCTTTCCAAACTAGAATGCCTGCAGTTCCTTCTATCGATCTGCACAAGTCTTCGCAGAGCCCGTATTCATCCACAAAGGACTCAAGGGTAATCAAATTATCGCGCATTTGTGGAATAGGGAATAGATCAAGCCATGGGTGATGTGGAGTGGAACGCTGGAGTGCAGTCGGCTGTAGGCTAGGAGGGGAGGAAACTATTTCATCGCCAACCTGTGAAGGGCCAGCAATGCAGAAAGGAGACAAAGCGTCATTGTGCATCTGGGTCTGTGTATACCCCAGGATATCAATATTGAACATTAGAGCCCGGATCAAGTTTAGTTGAGTCAGGCCTAGAAGAAGCTCCGTGCTAGGGGAACCGGTTGCGTAGTGATCATAAGTTATGCGTTCTAGTAGACGAAGGATCCATTTTGCCGGTTCTGAATAAATTCCAAGCATGTATAGATCCTTCATACATGCGAAGTCGGTAATACAGTTGCCGACACTCGTTGTAGGTGCTCTTGTCAGTTGGTCTTGACTCCCTAGGATTTTCAAGGCGGATCGTTGGCGCTGACCTAGAACTAGGAGTAAGTCACTCATACTGACAAAGAAAGGGTGGAATTTACGGCGCTCTCTCTGGTTCAAGCGATTCTGCACTCTCTTCCTTCTCTTCGGATCGGTGACACCGGTCCAATCATCCAACAGTTGGAAAGCAACATGTGGTGGGATGCGTTCTGAAAAGGAAGCTTGCGCAGGGATCCAGGCTGATAAATTGCGGTGAAGATCCATCTCCATGTATAGCAACGGTGTGCATGCACAGAGGCGACAATCATCACACGTTATAGTGGCTGTGGCGGAGAACTAGATAGCTCGGGAAGTCGTGTAGCTGCTCAACGGCGGAAGTCGGCGGGCGATCTAACTTTACGGATCCATGGATCAAAAGGCATATGCAACTGTCACCCAGCTGCATTAGCGTAACTGTAAATTAGGGATATTAAACCAATGGAGACCTATAATCTATTATTAAAGTATAGGGTCCGCTCCACAGCGCTTACGAATATGCATCATGATTCCCAAGAATGCACACAACACACATATCTGGAGTTCGCCTCCATACAACACGGTTCAGTGCCAGGCCCAGGTTAAATATGCAATTGAATTTTCCACGGAGATAAACGGGGTGTGGATTGTATCAGGAAGCTTCCCCGTAAAACCGAGCGTCTCTGTCATGCTTATCTAGATATATAAGGAGAGTCAGGTCCCGCCTGTTCTCTGTAAGGCACCAAAATACTTCTTTACTTCGTCAGTACTTCCACATACGTTCTCGTACCTACACTCCTATCATGTCTTCTCGATACGCTGCAGCTTATGAGCACCCGAATGGCCCAGGAGATGCGCGCCCGACGGCCGAACAAATTGTCCAACACGAAGGTCTCGTGGGAAAGTGGACAGACAAGGTGATCTTGATCACGGGCTGCTCTTCGGGCATCGGAGTCGAGACAGCTAAGGCGTTATCGAAGACCGGGGCAAAACTATATCTGACAGCACGAAGTCTCGAAAAGGCACAAAAGGCCCTCGGAGAGCTCGCAGAGTCTCCGAATGTCCATCTCTTACAGCTTGACCAGGAGTCTCTGGACAGCGTTCGGGTTTGTGCTTCTGCGTTCCTAGCTCATAATGACCGATTGCACCTCTTGATTGCAAATGCGGGTGTCATGATGACTCGCAAAGAACGCACGAAGGACGGGTTCGAGCTTCAATTTGGAGTTAATCACCTGGCGCATTTTCTCTTGATCAATCTCCTTATGCCAGCTCTCCTTGCAGCATCTACACCATCATTTCAATCAAGGGTAGTGATTCTGTCCTCGACTGGTCACAAATTCTCCTCTGTCAATTTCGAGAACATCAATTTCGACGGTGAATTTGACGCCATGAAGGCATACGGGCAGAGCAAAACAGCAAATCTGTGGACTGCAAACGAGATCGAGAGGCGATATGGATCTAATGGACTCCATGCCTTCAGCGTTCACCCGGGAGCAGTTACAACGAACCTGGGCCAGCATATGTCAGAGGAGGAGATCCAGGCCATAACCCAGGACCCAGATCTCATGGCCAGCTACATGAACCCAGCACAGGGTGCTGCTACTAGTGTGTGGGCGGCTGTGTCGAAGGATCTCGAAGGCCAAGGGGGGAAGTACCTTGAAAACTGCCAGATTTCAACTCCACACGACGCAGCAGGTGGATTCTGGGCTCCAGGCTATGGCCCGCATGCTTTTGATGCGGCCGGTGCCACACATCTGTGGAATGCTTCATTGAAATATGTTTCACTCGAATGATCAATGCTTGCATGTGTTTTAGTTGTTCGGAGTTACTCCACTCGATCACGTAGTGAATACAGGCTAGTGTTTGACTAGTATGTATTGAAAATCAATACTTTTGATTCAAAAGTTCTAGCGGCATAGATTTCCGTTGTATTTACAGTAAAGGTGGTACGTAGACTTTCAATTATACTACTGTATGAATGACATAACGGGAATGTCGCTATTCTGGATGTATTCTGATTACCTCTTAGTGGACCTTGGCATTCAGGTTCTACAAATAATTGAAGTGTAGGGCTAGCACCAGTTTCCAAGAGTCCTGTAATGATAATGATTATGCCTACATCAAAAGAGTAGATAAGAGAGATCGTATGTCAACAACAAGAAGTACACCGGGGCGCAAAAGTATTTGCTTCAAAAAATAGCCTCCAGGAAAGGCATTACTGTATCACCTTAAATAAGGGTTTGCCTCTGCAAACTTCGCTAGATTGGTTATGCGATTTCGCGAAATTACTGAAATTCATTGAGAGATTCCTTTCTCAACAATTTGTTAGTGTTAAAAAGGAAATAATTTTTAAAGTACATTAGCTGGCTCAGTCACAGAATTTCGGTTGCCATAGACTGAACCAAGCTTCTGGTCTTATGCCCTTTGCATGAAATGATGAGTGATCAGGGGGAGCATAGAATTTGATGACCTTGGTCATTGACGAGGGTGACGACGGTTTGAAGATGTCATCATCCTGTTTGGATATAACCAATACGCACTTGAGAAAGAGGCGTCATTCATTCGACTATAAGAGGAAGCGATAGATCGTTGTATTTTTTCAATCTTAACTTTATTACAATACCAGTTCCAAAGAAGATCAAATGGCTACTCAATGTAAAACTCCTGACGACTATTATTCTTGGCGCTGAAAACTTCGAGAAAAATTTCGACACCGAAAGGTCTTTTCGAAAAAGCTATAGCCTTCCATGTTTGAAACAGAGAGGCCCTTTAAATGTTGAACTTTTCACGCGTTATTTGAGATTACTTAGCAAAAAATCGAGCTTAGTGGCAAATTTGATTAGATTGAGATACAGCACTGAGTTGTAAAGAACTCAACTATCTACGCGTATTTATTTACGAATCTTTTACTAATATTTGTCACCAGGGGTAAGGGGCTAGTGACTAATTTTTATTACTTTTAGTGTAAAGCGAGGACCTGTGAATTCCTGGGTCCAGCTAGCGTTCTCTTCTTGTACACATCCCATCGCCGCGTTCAGCAATATAAAGACGAGACATCTCACTATTCTAACCCTCGCCCATCGCTTCATGTTCTTTGCGGACAGAGAGACGTGTCATCGCCCGAAGGGTTTCTCGCCGACATATAGCCACTTTTCTGCTGGGACGAGAGTGGTTTTCTGTAAGAGCAAGATACATTTACCCCTGACAATTCAAATAACTACAACACGGGCTCAAAAAGAGACAGAAGACAGAAGATATCTGCAGACACACGACTTAAGACTCATGCAAAATTAGTAGGCTTCAGCCTTTCTATGACAGAGCTTGAGTTTGAGCCCTAGTTTAATCTCACTGGCTCGACTTCGGTGTGCACGACCACCTTCTCCTCGACCACTTGATCTAATGATGTTGGATCTGAAGAGTAGATCTCCGTCTTCTTTGCTTGCCTTTTGTCCCACCAAAGACCAGCCTGGATTGCAGCAGTCACCAAGACTAAGGGTTCAAGTTAGCATATCTCCGGTTTGCTGTAAATCGTAGACTTGGCCGTACTGGAAAGGATTTGCAAAACAATACACCAGAGATACCCTTTTCGTGCAGCAGGGAAATCTGTAGTTTTCCAAACAAAATTCGGGGCCTGCCTCACATTTAGTTAAAACAATCAACTGCTAGGTTTCAAGACCTACCACAGCCTGCACAACATATGCAAGGTCGTTGGCCATGGCAACAACCAAAGCTCTCTTCTCTGTATCGGCCGAGCATATCTCATTGGTCCAACTGAGAATGAGGGGACCAGCTCCCAACTAAATGAAAATAAGTAAGGCAATCCATCTTGCCAATAGATAGATATGATAGCTCACTCCAATGTTACTGAGCCAATACACTGCCTTGCGACCGTCTATATTACTGTATAATGGCATTTGCAGCAAAAGAACACAAAATATAATCTGAGACAGATAGTCAGTGATTCAACTCAATATGGAAGGGTTGTCAAATATTACGGTAATGATGGCGCCTGCATAGACGAAGGGCCAACGTGCCCCCCGACAAGGGCCATCTGAGAGCCAGCCCCAGATGAAAGCGACAATAATGAAAATCCCAGTCGTGAGCAGAGGTACTAGTTGCAAGCATTAGCCAGAATTTTCATGACTGAAAATCGTGGCTAGACTTACAATTGTTGATCTGTGGGATCGAAAATGAGGTGCCTGGCAGCGGCGCGGGTTTCGAGTCGAAGCTCTTCAGCCAGTAGCCCATGCCAGGCTGTGGATAGCCATTGTTCCAGACAATGTACAGCAGGGCTATTGCGGTCTGTTAGATAAGGAATGGATCGCAGCTGGATGGTGACGGGAAGGGAAATATACGTAGAAGATATGTGTGCCAGCTGAAGAATATTCTTTTGGCCTTGGCCACTGTCCAAGACTCCGTCCCCGCCCGGCCAATTTCTTGCATTCGTTTGACGGAAAGCTTATGCTCTTTTTCAGTTATCCACCATGTTCTCTTGCCACTCTGCGGCAGGTCAGGGAAGAACAGATAGCCAGCCAATGCGAGCGGCAGTGTGATGATTCCGTCGATGATAAAGAGCCATCGCCAGCCCGCGCGGCCTTGCACACCATTCAGATTTGTGTAAGCCGCTGCCTGGAGGAAGCCACTGAAAAGTGTACCAATCGAGCCAGCAAGCCAGAAGATCATCGCCCGTTTGCCGATCTCTTGTGGTGTGTACCACGATCCAAGTAGGTAGTGGATGCCAGGATAAAAGCCAGATCTGAAACGACAAAATTCAGTTCTGCATATGATGACACAGGCTCTGAGCGTAAAAGCTTACTCGAAAAGCCCAACAAGGAAGCGAAGGGCATAAAGAGCCTGGTATGACTTGACACTCGACATGCACATGACAGCAATGCCCCAACCGACCTCGAGCTACATAGTTTGTCGGTATCAATCAGGATTAAAAGAAGATTGAAAATGGAGGCACTTACCGAGGGAATCACCCATCGAGGCGACAGCCGAGTCAACAGCAGATTTGAAGGGATCTGGCCAATAACATAACCGACCGTAAAGATGGAGGTGCTAGTTACCAGCTGATTGCCATACATCTCCAGGTCCTCCTCCATACCGCTTAGATAGGCATTGGTAATATTATAGAGGTCGAGGTTCTTGAGGAAGTAACCAATCTATATAGTCAGGTTTGCAGAGTCAGAATTTGCTTTAGCTTCGAGGATGATGATAAGATTTGACTTACCGACGCAAAAGTGAGCACAAAGGCATCCAACTTGAACAGCAACCAACGCTGATCTCTCGGCAATTCCCATGTGTCCCAAAGGTAGCCTTTCCATGTCTTAATAGGCTTTACGACGCCCTCTTCTCGAGAGCGACTAGTCTCTACGTCCTGACCCATGATAAATGCCTGTTTTGACGGTTGACAGCCAGATTTCAGAAAGTATTTCAATTATATTGGGGTGGTACGTAACGCATCACTCCATTGCTCTTAAGAATCACGTCACTCCTAGTCGACGTGCCTAACTCTAAGCAGGTGCATAGATAAGCTGTTTTTGAGGTCTCCGTCGGCGCATGGTCGTAAGCCACAGCTTGGTCATGAAGTCTAAAAAGAAATTTTTAGGAAATGCTACGCAGGCTACGTCGGATCTAAACTCCTGTTTATTCGTTTTACCTTTTCTTTCTTCTTTTCCTGCAATCCCCTAAAAATCGCACGACTTTCATCGGGAGGATGGTGTGTTGATGCAATGACGCAATAGTCTCCATGGATTACACCTCATGCAGAATACATCACTTGCTGCCGAAAGACACTGGTCCAGGCACTATATCTGAATCTAGTAAGCCTTAGGGCGCTCCATATAGGTGGTTCTTATGCATATGTAAAAATCAACCCTTTATACTACTTGGCTGATTGGCTATGCGGAGAATATATTGATGGGCGTCATGTATTTTTGGTACATATTTACACGTTCTTCCTAGCTTTGATTTAGTGGAAAGGCAGCCGGCTGCTCTTGGCTCCGATAGCCGTCGATTTCACGGGTCCTCACATTCCATATGTAAGTTTCGATATAAAGAGGCCGATATTCTGATGAGGCGGCAAAAACTTAGCACATTTTTCTCAGGCGCCAAAAGATCCAAATTTGAGACTAGGGATACAAGTTGCGAAATTATCTGAACTCTGTTGCACCATAATTTCCGACTTGTATCTCCTTATTTCCTCCCTAAACCTACACAGTATGCTGGATAAATAGTGCTTAGTGGACTTAATGTACGTGTGTGTGAAACCTCGAGGCCAGCTAGTAGGACCACCACACAACCATCATATGCGGACTGTGAGACTTAGTCTTCAGTACCAATTTTGACCAATTTTCTCTCACAATTTTGTTACATCTTTCCCTCAGTAATTATATCCATGACTTCTCCAAGAAATATCTGCTAATTTTACTGTCATTTAAACTACCTAAAAGGGCATATCACTAGACATGGTGGCTTGTAGTGTCCCCCATAATGAGTTTACAGACGAAAATATTCAAAGGATCAAGGGGTACCTGGGAAAACAAGAAGAGGGATAGCATGAAGCGGATGGATGTCATTATGCTATGGCGGAAATAAAAACTTCAAGCTAGCGTGGGAGAACATACCAAATCCAGACTCTGCCGCTTTTTGATGAGCACAGATAATGAGATCGATGATTGCATTCGATGGAGGATACTCCATACTACCATCACGGAGGTGTGCGAAGTCATGTCCGTGAAAAAGGTTGGCGATTCGAGCTTGCTATCGGAGGAAGAGCCATTAATAGCTCTAGGATACGAGATTGTGGAAGTACTTATAAAAGCTCTGCCATCTCTTTGTTTTGAAAACTTTGCTTCAGAGAGAATCAGGTCCAGGGTTCAATATGGGGCATTTTCTCGAGCTGCTCCAAAAGAGTACGGTTTCAGAATACATAGAATGAATATATCCCCAGGGGTGGTCCCATTTTTGAAGTCTGGCGATAAGATATCGGGCAGTTCAGTAACATCTGCTATTGCTTCCGGAGTCTCTTCATTGATTCACTCCTGCAAAGAGTTTGCGAACAAAGGCAAAGGTTTCAAGCCCGATACGCGGAAACGAGTAATTAAGGAACATTTTTTTAGAATGATGGGGCAGGACGAGAAGTACATCATGCTTGAGAAATTTGTTGGTCTAGATGTCCAAGCTAGGGACGGGGAGCCTGTTAATGCTAAAAGGATTATTCTAGAAGCATTTCGGGATCCGGAGCCACCTGAATGGATATGAGGTAGAAATGGGTAAAGAAACTACCGTCTGTATACTTTCGGGGCATCTCAATTGATATTCTGTTACCGTTGACTATAGCCGTATCGGTGTATAACGTATAAATATCTAGTCACAGCTTAGTCCATATACGAATCCACCTTTACTAATGCTCCCGCTCGAACAAAAGGCGTAGGACCGGTGATGCTAAGTTAGATCTTTGCTAGTCCTATGGAGCACAGTGCCCTTATGCATGCTTCACATAGATGATAACCTGTTTATGGCGGAACCCTAAGGAGAGATTGATTTTTCGAATTGATTGGATAATATAAACATCCCACCTCCAAACATGTATCTGGTCCGTGACAGATACTGATGCGTCCGAAAGAGCGCGTGCATCGGAAACGATATGAGTCTTCCGACTAACCCTTTTGTGTTACAGCCACATACATTTATCGCTCCTCTTCAAAGAGCCACTTGCTCTCTGTTGCAGATTTGCAAAAATCCCCTTTGTTTACTGCGGGGTTTTAGCGTTTGCCTTGCGTAAAGTGGAGTGCGCACCGCATAGTCGGTGACTAAACAGGTTGTTTCCATTGAGTTGGTATTATAATCATGTGGCTTGAAGAAAAATATTATATTTGCCCCATTAAATTCACCGGGATGAGTTAGACATACTTATATAAGAATGATTGAGCCACTTCTCATCAGTCTTGCCACCCACTCTCCTATTCTTTGGCCAGTCGACTCTTTTTTCGTCCCGTTTTCTGGGCAGGGAGCCATGAATGATATTTCAATTAAAATACTTCGTTGCATATACCTATTGAAAAGGGAGCTATAGCTCTTCAATACCCGCAGTCATGTAATAAATTATAAGGCAGTTCCCATTTTCAATGTGCCTGCTGATATCATCCTGATATCGTGGTTTCTTTCAAGAACCTCTAGTAGCGTCCTCCCATTTCCCCTTTCAATTTCTTTAGCTAATAATTATAGCACTTGATGAGAGAATTTTCGATTACTGGCTCCCCACATCAAACTTCCTGAGCAAAGCCAAGCAATTTCGAGAAAATAGAGGACGTCTTACCTTTCTTTTCCGATACTTATTTCCTCTCGAGTCAGATTTCACTCAATCTCCGTGAACTCCCTTCTATGACTGTCAAGAATCCTTCGATCTGATGACATGGGAAATTTCAGCTAGTAGCAAAAGGATAGTGGGGAGGTATGTGTATGTTCACGCCAACTATATGTATGCTTTGAAAGTCTAATAGATTATCATAGGAGGGGCGTGATCAAGGTCGATTTCAATATCAAAGTCAACGATCCTGTGAGCCAGTGGCATGGTGTGGTGATGCCGCATCTGCCAATCACGCCTGCCTTTCATGTCAACATCCTGATCACGCGCCCATGGATGAAAGAGGGCCAGCTATGGGCCGCTCTTGATAACGAGATTTCGCCCGTTCAGACTTCCGCCACCGATACGCTGGCCACTGTCCGTGATCATT
Organism: Talaromyces proteolyticus; assembly: GCF_021365285.1. Classification (NCBI taxonomy): domain Eukaryota; kingdom Fungi; phylum Ascomycota; class Eurotiomycetes; order Eurotiales; family Trichocomaceae; genus Talaromyces; species Talaromyces proteolyticus. Next base: position 784,639 of record NW_025764281.1, read on the forward strand.
TGCGAGATGCACCATCTCTGCCAGTTGCGGTCAAGAAGGTTCGATTAGATAAAAGTTTCCGTTAAGACCTCGCGGCCCTGTAAATCATGCAGGGTCGCAGTCCTCAGGATCCCAGTTAGTCTAGTATCTGACTTTGGCCCATCCTCTTCGAACACCCCTACGATCAGCTCGAACGGGTCGATTTATTTGGATTTCTTCCCGTCAACTATAACTGTGGTAGTCTATGGAATCGGCTTGGTCTGAATGCCGACCAGACTGCAGCTGTAAACGCACTGGCAGAGACAATATGAATTATGCTGATTCAGGGACCTGCTGATACTGAAAAGATGACACTTGCCTCCTTACTTTGCGTCTTTTTTGTCAATGACATAACCCATCGGTAGACATACTGCTTTAGGTCCTGTTTACCACCACTGCCAATGACAATATTGATACGATCACCCAGTCGGTTGACCGGGTTATTCGTGCTAAAGTAGTGACTGGGCAATTGGTGCAGAGAGAATTCGTTGTGGTGTGGGTTGACTCTCTTCCAATCGAATACGGCTATCTCCAGGAGCGTTGTCTTCAATAGCGTCTACGCTCTGGTAATGCGTGCCCACTGATGCTGGACGGACCCATTGACTCGCTGGTTGCCACCATGGTGGGAGTGCAGCAAGCCATCCTTATACAGTACTAAAAGCATACCCATCTTCGTATCAGGATAGGGATCAGTCTTTCTTCAAGATAGTCGAGGACGAGGTGGCAGGAAGTCCAACAACCGTCTCTCCGCCCGTTCATCTGAGTGGCGATCAAGCTGCCGACCTGGAAGCAGGGACAAACATTTGCTAACATGGATGCTGTCATGAATCACATCCAGCACCTACGACCAGTGGAGCGTCATATACAGCGAGCGACGACAAGACGATCAAAAAATACATGCGTACCGGAAACAAGGATACGAAAGATACTCCTGAGTTCGTCCGCATCATGATGTCAATCGAAAGCCCGACCCCCAAAGGCTTGACGGCATACAGAAAGAATAGACATATGATTCTAGCGATGTATGGCTGACGAAAAGCAGCGACGACTATGGTGGATGAAGACGCACCTGAGAATATGCAAGAAGTCGAGTAAAACTGCGATCGTCACAGACAAGCATTACAAATATTACAGCATCAACTAAAGGCAACCACCGACGAACTATTACGAGCGATACGACAGCTGATGTACGATTCAGAACCCGATGGATCTGAATAGTCGCATTCTAAAAGAGGATGAAAAGCTTGGGGGATCTTGTCGCTCCCGTGCCCAAGAGACGACAATTTTATCAATTTGTTTGAAGGCCACTCGTTTGGCTTCGCGGATTTCTCGGTGGCTCACCACCGCCCTCACCAGAGTCGACGTGATTATCTGGCCAAAGAGATCATGACTGTGGTCGGATCAATAAAGTAAGTTTTTCAGAGGGAAAACATTGGATTCCATAGCTAAATTCGAGGGCTAAAACCAGTTTAATACTGTTGTTACAAATGGGTAGGTAATACCTAGAAGCAATGCAGGCGTGCCGGATTGCAAGGAGCAAAAATGAAGATATGGTCAATACTATTCTTCTCTTTTTCCAGAGCCTATCAAAGTCTCCGTTGATAGAGGGTGTAACTACATCCCGCATCCTTCGTTTCACAATTGTTTCCCAAGGTAGAGTCTTCATTTTTCTTTAAGAAAGATCAACCCAGGGCACGCAAAAATTCCTTTTGGGTGAAAAGGCTTTTCAGACTTTCATACATTTGAATACAACGCTACTAGTCAGCGTAAATGCCTTCTCATTACACGATGCAAACCACATTCCTCCGAATCCGATAAAAAGGAAATGTCATCTAAGCTAAAGCGTCAAAAGGCTACGTCAGCAGCCTGGTAATGAGTTTGGCTTGAAGGTTATTTCGATTGTGGAAACCCCTTGTCCAGGAAACATTGACAAAACTCCTCACGGCTCTTGAGAAACACGTTTTGAAGATCATGCCGATAAATGCTGCGCTTAGTACACTGTTAAAGTCTCTGGCTGAGGTGGTCTCACATTTGAATACCGTCTGTGTGGTATTCGCCAGCGCGAAGAGATTTAGAAATTAGATGTCGTGATTGGGGTAATGTTAATCTTGATCGCTGGTGATATTAACATCTTGAAACCTAGTAGTAATAGCGCTGAAGAAGTCCCCCAAAACGCCACCCCACCAGTCGAAAATGTGTCCACTCTACTAGGTTGACGAGAGTTACCAAGAAATAGACAACATGGAATAAGCAATCATATATCTTTTGCAAGGCAAAGTCGCGGCATAGACTTTGAGATAGGTTGTGCCCAGAACAACTTGCCATATGCCAATTGTGAGGCTAACTTCGCGGGCGTTGAAAACCGGGCAACTGTACCGCTCCTATCTCAATCTGTTTCTAGCAAAGGCATTGAGCTTTGTGTGTCGGATAATATTCCAGGTTCAGATAAGGACCTTGTTGCATTCCAAAATGCGTGTGTTGTTGCGGCCAGGTCTCGTGTTCTGTGAAGTGGAATTCCTGGTTTTGAAGACGAGGATGAGCCATTATGCCATAAGTGATCGGTATAGAAAGTCTTATAATTAATATGCCGACTCCCGCAACATCCCACACTTGTTGTGCTCCCCCTTGACTCCTCGATGAGACATAGATTTTGAGATTGGTACTGTCCTATCTATACTCTTCGAACTTTTGAATGAGTTAAACCAATTCCGAATCACTACACATATTCCTACTGCACAACTTATCACAAAGTAAATCCAAGACCGTATCACTATCTGAGGAATTGATGCCAGAGATGCATTAGAGGAAGCTGAGATAGAATGGAGATCAGGGTCCAAGCAACGCAGACTTTGGGAAGCAGATTTCAATGGAAAAAAAATTAATTCAAAAGGGCCTTGGCTTGATAAGCTAAGAATAGAGGTCTATAACTCTGTTTCCTTCCTGGCTTTCAATTTGTTTGTCTCCTTGTTTAGAGCCAAAGAGGATTGTGACAATGCGCATCAGTTTGTCTAGTATTGCGCCTCTCGGTTCATGAAGGCGTATAACGAGTACGTTTCAACTGCCAGAGGTAAGCCAGATACATTTCTATCTATCATACTAGTTCCAGAAGGGGACCCATATAACATCAATGTGAGTCCACTGTATACATATATCAGCGAGGTTATGCGGGTTAGTGCCCTCAACTTACTAGTCAGTTCAATGAGTATCGCAAATATGCCACCAAGATCAATACTTCAGAGTTGAATTGCCCAAATGCCAATGAGATCTTATGAAATAAGATCTTACGGGCTGTTTGACATCTTCTTAACCATTTAGGTAAGGAACACAGACACTTAAACTCCAACAGCAACACAGAACCATTCGATATACATGCGTTCTTCACCAGTATTCATCAAGCACAAAAGCATACCGCATTTCTCCCATTGATTGTGAATGCCGACCAGACAATTTCATTCATACAACCACCTTTTACAGCCTTGCCCGTGACCGACTAGTTGCCTTTTATAACCTATGTCGTTGGGTTAGCGACCATCACAATATCAAAAATAGCCTTCGCCCAGGGGAAGAGTCGCCCGCCATTGTTGCTAGGTGTTGAATGGACAACCCGAGCACACTGACGCCGTCCCATGCATATACCACCAGCGATAAGAGGTTGCTTCAGATAGTGAGTTCCATGGATGGCTTTCTACCACTAAGAAATGTTCAAAAATCAGAGGATGAAAGGCGCCAAGGGCGTTCAATCTCCGTGGTAATAAGCTTTAGATTAGATTCATATTGGAGCACTGTATTCTATGTATAATAGAGTCATGACATTCTCTTAGCCTACTTCCACTTCAAAGTAAAACCCGGGTTGGCAGGATACTGATCCAAGTCTCTGTAAATGCATTCTTCCAGAGGGTCGAACTTTTCGTATAATTCATACGCAACTCTGTCCTCGCCATGCACAATTTCTACGAACGGCTCGGTGTCGATGCCAGCATTCAAACATTCGTTCAGTTTTCCTACGAGTCTCAACTTAATTCTGTTGTAATTTTTGACCTTCAGCTTGATGATAGCGTTCTATAAGCGCCGTGGTGAAGCAACAAAACATTCATTTTGAGAAGGATCAGGAAATAACTAATCTAATTGTTATTTCCGCTTAGACAGCATTTCGCCATGCAGCCTCAATCCAGATAAAAGCACGCTGACTCATTCACCGGAAGCTTTTATATTTCAGCCCATGAAGCAGATTGGGGAGACCCGATAACGACTGGAAAATTGAGCACCAACCAAAATTGGCAAGCCCAAATCACGAGAGAAACAGACAGGTACATTTACTAAGAGGGGCAAAAAACAGTTTGCGGAGGAGTTAGAGTAAGAACGCTAGCTTGGAACGGAGGAGTCGTCTGACTCTTTCTATATTGAGGGCAACGAGGAGGCAGGTCGTACAACCAACACCATCGAAAAAATGGGACCTGGAAGTAAACCGTTTAAAAGCAGTTCCTTATGCTCAAAACCCTATGGCAAAAGCCCATCAATGGTGTGAAATTTCAACCACCTAGCCAGGCTAAGAGGACATTGACCCGACATTTGGTATTATTCAAAAACCAAGGAGAGTCCTTCACATGTATAACTAGTTATATGATGTCCATTGGATCACAGCTGCGTTAGATAATCTTCAATATTGACCGAAGGCATATTCATAATAATTCATTTGATAGAACTGATCTGCAACACAAATGATAGTCAATACGGCAAATACGGCAAGTAATAGTACTAAACTATAATAAAATCAAGCCAATATTGAAACAGCCATTTTCATAACGATCGACAGCGGACGGGCCAAGAGTCTCACGACAGGCGCCACTTCGGCTGCCCGATCACACGGCAGTCGCTAGCCATTATCTACCAAGGGTCAATGTCATTATTCAAATTGGAGAAAGGGATGCTATGTTGTACAGAGAATCAGTATTATGTTGGCTGATGAGCCATCGGATAGTGGCTGCGCGGTGGCTGTGCAAGCGGCCTTATTGGCTGCGACCATTGGCGCTCCACCCTAGCCGCTCGGCCTCATCAGCTCCCCATAATTTCTCCATATTACACACTCCTCCTCTCTCTGTCTGTCTCTATGGAGATGAGTATCAGCAAAACACGCCAATATCAATGTTCATGCATCCATTCTGAGCGCATCAAATTGCGTGAGACAAGACCCCGATTAGCAATTAATCGGGTTCGCACAAACTCCGGGAAAAGGCCAGAGGTGGCAAATAAGTCCCCGCTTGTGAGACGTGAATGATGTCGTTGACTACTTGTACACGTCGTCTCTGGGCCTCCACCAACGGCAGTGCGAGACGGGAGTCTGAATTTCGGCAACGATGTGTCAGGGCTGACTGCGTGTTCTAGACGACGCCATCCATCCGTGACCATATTGCTGGTTTCAGAATTTCAGTCGTATGTCGTGTCGTATTAATATTGCGGTTTCAGCCAAACAGCCTCGCACAGCGGCGACGTGAATGCATATTGATTGTTATCACAATCACTAGTGAGGCTGCAAGGTCGGTCGGTGTCTTGTCAATCTGTCCATTATTCGGAGCTGGGCGACTCTTTCGTGCCCTGCGATGCGATAGTTGTCATTTTTGCTCAGTACGGGCGATGGGCTGAAAAAGGGCCGGAAGATTGACTTGCATGCTAGTGTGTTGGATGACCTGCTTCGTTGACAACAAGACATGCAGGCATCATGACTAGAAGTCTGGTAGAAGTCGCGATAGGCGACGTGAGTGGTTGTCCTGGGGACGCCGGCAGGGCTGCTAGTTGCGACTAAGTGGAAGGGGCTGCCTGCGGATGAATGAATGCATCGAGTAAGGAGATAAGCCTGTGCGCCCGTGATTGGCTGCTGGCCCCCCGGACTCTCGGGCCATCTTGGCGTCTGCTGGACTGCAGTAGTATTTATTTCGTTATTTAGTATGTGCAGTGACCTACTTATACGAGTGGCACACACGTAGTCGACTGCTAATGTCTTGAACAGTAACAGGACGAATTTTCTTTTTCTCGAGTGTAGAACGTTTAGCCGACAGGGCGTCGCAACAATTGTCTGGGCAGCCAATCGGCCAGCCCTGCTGATTCTTTCTATGGTTCATGACGCGCACTCTGCCGTAAGCATCTATTACTCTGGTCATCGACCAGGTCCATTCACTCAGTGTACGAATATGAAAAATGTGGGCAGCACCATGGATATTAATTAGCGATCATCATCGATTACGATTCAACGAAGTGTAAAGTGTAAAGTGGTTGAGAGCCAATGTGGCAGATTGTCAAGGTGTCATTGACAATATGAATTGAACACGCACGGTACCTCCAGCTGTGCGTACCGTAGTATCGCACAATATGTATCCTGTATGCGACGGTCTCACCGGGCTGGCCCGGGCGCGAGTGGCTGATAACTCTAATATGGCAAACGAACTGCCCATTGCCAGCTCCTACAATAATTAAGTACACACCCGGCAATAAGTGAATGTCCCCGTCGCCCAGGCTCCAATGACTAGGCTGTCCCTGGTTCTTCAATGCGCTCCCGCCATGCCACCACAAGGATAATCCATTGTCTATAATAATATAACAGTATAATATCAACAGCTGTAGTAAGACACGCCTTACCCGGAATGTATTGGCGGATGCGCCGGCGGGTCCGTAGGGTCCCACTTCTGCGGCACCCTAAGCCAACCAGCGGCCGCATGTCCCTGGTCCCCCACTGGCCACGCCCTGATTGGCCCAGCTGGGCGACGCTGCCTGGTTCCTGCCCCAAAACAATCTCGCTCCGGACTCCCTTCATTTTTCCGCCTTCCGCTCCCTGCGATCGATCCCTTCACACCTCTCTCCACCCTCGCTGGCTCTTCTTCCCTTGCCCATCTCCAACCTATCCTGTGAAAGGGTTGTTCCTCCGTTTTGCTTCCTCGTCTTGCTTTCCTTTTCTTTTATTTCTATTCCTATTGCATTTCTATTGCCTACTCCTTGACGGAAGAAATTACCTCCCCCTAATCGGCACTCCACTCCGTTTGGCCCAGTCCTTGTGGCCGTCCGTTCCTTACAGACCAGAGAAAGACCCTTCCATTTTTCACGACTACCCATTGAAAAGCGCCATCTTCGCCTATTGCTGCTCTTTGCGAACTGATCCGTCTTCGCACGCTTTCTTCTCATTGCATTCGACACTCGTGACTGGCTCCGTGTCCCGTGCGACCTCCCGATCTTATGCTGTCTTCGCGGCCATAACGGCCTCCAGCTCAGGTTAGACTTTCGCCCACGGCAATCTAGAAAGTCTCTCGGCAGCCTGGAGGCCTATACTACGACGGTGGCAGGTGAGGTTGTGCAAAGGAAAAACGAGAAGAACAGAAGATTGCGATAGACGGGTTTGAAGCCTTTTCATCATGATGGCGTCAACAGCGACAACTCTACAACAATCCCAGTCGGGTTATTCACAAGATCCACCTCTAGGGACTATGGATTTCCATCCAGACGACTCCCACGAGTCTGTAAGCCATATTCGGCCACCAAATCCCCCCTTCGTATTCCCACGAAGGCCCTCCGACGCCAGTAGCGACTATATGCCGCCGCCCTTACCAACCTTCTCCTTTAACCCGGGAAATCTTCATGCCCCAACGCCATCTACATCTGCAATCACGGTTCCACGACCGGGCGGCCATCGTCGACGACCGAGTGAACTAATTGGAGGTGATGGACCCCCAAGCCCTCGGATGTTGAGTTCCAGTCCCGGAAAACAAGATTTAGATATAACTGGCGTACCACTTCCTGCTCCAGGACCCCCAGCTCATGGCCCAAGTCGTCGCGGACATGCTCATCGTCGTTCTCAGGCCATGTCAAGCATGGATCTGACGGCAATGACCAAGGCTGTGCCTCCTACACTAACCGTCGGCAGCGCTCCTACGACTCCGGCTGATGCAAAGCACGAATTTCAAGACAAGATTATTCAACCGATGTCTCGCTCCGCTATTAGTTTACTTCACCACCCCACACCTCCAGATTCACCCGCCGGACAACCGATCGAAAACACTCACCCTGACTTTGGAAATACTCTTCACCCAGAGCCGCGACCACGGCCTGTTTCAATGATTTCCAATGAGACTTCCAGCAGTCTTTCGACTGTCCGCCCTGGCCATTCTCGTGCTAATAGTGTGAACCCTCCTGGTCCTAAAGTTGAAAGTTCGTCTCAGCCTCCAAAGATTCGTCCGAAAACCGCCGATGCAGCCTCATTAATGGTGCTGCGACCGACCGATCACATTCCGCTTCCGGATTTGCCTCTGTTTAGGAGGTCATCTGTGGGAAATAGACTTACAGAGCCCTTCCGCCTCTCGTCAGAGGCTGACGAGGCCCCGCAAAAGAAACGCAGCAAGAAGCAAGCCAAGAAAAAGAAACCTTCCGAGCAATATAGTAAACACGAATCTACCAATAAGATGTCTCTCGAAGGAGCTGTGGACATGGCGCGAGATTTATCCAGTGACAAGTGGGAGTCAGCGTCCAGCACTCGGTCAGGCGGCGAAGACTGCGGTCGCAAAGTGCGCAAGACTGCCAAGCGGGATAAAAAAGTGCGTTCGTGGGCCGGTGCGATATTTCCATTAAAGAGCAGGCGCCACCATGTAAAGAAGGTTTCAAGACGGACCCCAACACCACCGCCGATTCTTACTCGTACAAATTCCGTTCAGGGGTCTATTGAGGTTGACTTCGATACCGACAACACGGTTATCATTCGCACGCCTACCAACCCCAATGCGCCAACTTCTACTATCAAGGAGCCGCCGCCACCAGCCGATGTCGCTTTTGAGAGTTCTTGGAAACCGCGCAGCTTTTACGAACAGAATATAGATAACGACGTCTTCAGCCCAGTCATCGATCTCGATGCCGCCCTGGGTCCTTTCAATACGCCAGAAATGAGCTCTGGTCGAGTCGCTGGTAGCGCTTTCTCGCAGGCCACGAAGCGAATGTACAGCGGCGGTCGACGAGGTGAATTTGTCGGTCCTGAGATGCGATATCATCGCCGTGCCGAAAGCGCCCCGGAAATGCCTCCTATTGACCGCAGCTCCCTTGGGTTTCCCAGGTTAGGCAGTAACTCGACAATGGCTCACGCGGACGTCTTTTACGAAGAAGAGGAAGATGCTTTCCTAGCAGAAAACCATTTGGCAAGCGACGAGTCTAATTCAGTATCAGACGATGACTCAATATCGAGCGTGATTGAATCTGAAGTAGAACCTTCAAGCAGCGACACATTACGTGGTATTCAAGAGAATACAATCCCTCCGGCGGACGATGGACTCGGAATTCATGTAGCTCAACATACTATGGCCGAGGAAAATGTGGAGGATGGACCAGGGGATGCCATTGATTCCGACGAGTGCATCGGTACATCCTCGTATCACCGTGAAATGACAAGTCAGAAGTCAGTCGAGATTTTTGAACCAGAGCAGTGGGCGGCTCCTCGAGTTCCATATGCTACCAGTCCAGATGTATCTCCACATATGTTGCCCATGGAGAAAAGACCATACTCTTCGCCACTTGACTTCAGCAGCAGTCTTCCGCAATTATCCTTGCCTTCTCGACAACCGTCTAGTTCTGCCTTCCCTTCGCCCGATCCGTCGAACATGTCATTTGATGGCCCTCATTCTGCGACCGCATCGTCAATGACAGATCAGACTACATTCAACCACCCTTTTCAGGACCAAATGCAGTATTCGGCTGAAGATATTCCATCTTTGACTAGCAGTGCTTCTACCAAGACCAATTCTCGGGGACGATTTTCTGCCAATTTCTACACACGAACTTCCGGCGAACGACCGGTCTCATTCTCTAGCCAATTACCTCCTCGGACAAGTAACTCTACATCGGCGAAGCGAGCCAGTCTTGTTAGCCTTTCCAGGCTCATGAGTGGAACGTATGGCGAAAAGAGTAAACTATGTCATGAAGAGAAGCCACCCGCGGACGAGGCTGAGAATAGCCGCAAGAAAAACCACCGCATGAGTCGTCGTTTAATGTTCTGGAAGTCAAAAGACAAGCAAAAAGCGGGTGATTAATTTTGCTGCTGCTTGACTTGTGACTTGTCTGGTTGATTAAATGTTTTGGGATTATGGTTTGTACAGGCGCATTGAGGCTACGACATGTCCACGCTAATGGCCCGGGTAATAACGGCGTACCTTTTATCTTTCTTGTCAATACTTATGTGTTTATGCCGGTGCTGAGTTCAGGTGTACAGAAGTCCTGAACGTTTTCTATCAAATTTTGCGCATCTTTGAGTCATTTTTTACTAGCATATCATCCTATCATCCTCCATTATTATCGACCAATCTTTAACTTTCTTTCATTTGGGCTATTTGTTCAGTCATGTGCCAATGAGCCATTTTCGCCATACATTTCGGCATTTCAATCTCTTCTTTCTCCTTGTCTGTCCTGGGTTGGAGACTTATGATATCATTTTCACGAACAGCAATCATCATTGCCTTCATTCTTTTCCTTCACTACGGGGCATCTCCTTGCTTTTCATTTTGGAGGCGATACTTTTTTTCTTCTTCAGAGGGCGATATACCCTGATGTTACATACCGCGTGTATGAATTAGTGTCGGCGACAAAACCGATTTCAATTCATAGTATTTAGTATTCAATGTATTGAACGACTACTCATTTCTCTATGAATATTCATTTATGTAACACTTAGCTGGCATTGTAACCGAACAACAAAATTATCCTAATCATAGTAAAGTATTAATCGATGGTTGGGCGCCGCCCTTAGAACTCACTTCTTCAGGCTCACTTCTCCCTAATTGATTCCATCGCCTCACGAACCTCAGGGAAATCCAACTCGTTCACCGTCTCATTCCATAGGCGATCCATGAATTGCTTGCCCTGTTCAGTATACATGAAAGCATGAAATCTGTCCGCGTCAGCATGAATAGCCATTAAACTCTCCGAATCCATAATAAATGAAAATATACAAACATACGGATTAATTTCCCAATCACTCAAAAAGCTCCCATGGCTTTCCTTCCCCCTAGCCACCGCCGCATCTACATATCTCCACCCAGCCGAGTTCGTCGACGTTCCCAGCAGCATTGCAAGCGGGTATGCAAATATTTTGATCAGCAAAGGAAGATTGTGAAAGAAACTCGTGCCTGGAGTGAACGACGGATCAACGATATTAATCACTGTCTCGTCGGGCTTTATCATCTTGCTTAGTGTATACCCAAGCATCAACACCATTGATTTGGAAAGGTCGTATCGCTTCTTTGCTGCTGACATGTTCCATCTCTCACCTTGTTTGTCAAAGGGAGGGTGTAAGGGCGTTCCGTTGCCTTCGGAGAATTCAGCTATTAGAGCTGCACCAGAAGCAACTAGTGTCAGTCGCCCTGGTGTATTGGCGCCAGATGGCTTTTCCCTCTTCAATGTCGGAAGGAGGAGTATGGCCAGTAGTGCTGTGGACAAGTAATTAACCTGCAGCATCTCCTCACGTCCCGTAACCGGACTAGTTTTGTATCCCACATTCATAATGCCCGCGCTCAGTATAGCGATATCTAGACGCGGCAGCGCGGCGCATTTGCGCGCAAATTCTCGGATTGAATCATAAGAATTGAGGTCAAGCTGCCATACATCAATCTTGGCCTTTGGGTATTGCTTTTGCAGTGCTGCCGCTGCTTCTTGGCCCTTTGATGGCGATCGGGCGGCGAGGATTAGCTGAGACAGGCCGAGAGAGAGCAGGAGTCGGCCGGATTCCAGCCCAATCCCAGCGTTTCCGCCGGTTATCACGCCAGTTTGGTGCGCTACCGAGATGGAGCCGGGTTTTAGATACGCTGGTTTGGGGTTTGGGTGGAGTTGGTGTTTAGTGAAAATTTTGAGAAAGGTGTCGTGGCGGGGGGGTAGGGAGATGGAGCTTTGGGGAGATGACATTGTAACTGAGGGGAGTTATTGCGGTTGTGGTTGAATTCTGTAAATTTTGATCAAGGGTATGCTCCTTTTTATATATTCTATATACCATAATATATTAGACATATTGCTGTTGTTGAGGTTTGTAATAAAGGGATTATGTCTGCTGTCCCGATTAGGAAAACAATCTGGTCGTGCTATCCGTTTAGGGCTGGCGCCGGTCAGTAGTGATCTTTTAGCGCCGTCCTATTGCTCAGCCGCGTATATATCAATCCGTCGTCGCATACTCTCGATTCTAATCTTCACACTTGGCCACATTGACTTCCTAAAAGAGCAGCCATGATGCCACAGCAGCAGCTTGCCTTTGTACTGACCGACAGCTCCGCTAAGGTCCTGTCCTCCGAGCGGCAGCTGATACGGCGTCACTGCATGCGACTGAAAAACAAGCAGCCGGGTTCCCGTCGTTCGAAGCGTGAAGCTGCTAGAGCAACGGATAGATATTATTCACCGAAAGCCGAGAGGCAGGATCAAGTGTTGTCCCGGGGAGAAAAGAGAAGACAAGCCTCCAATGAACATAACGCTCTGCCACCGCCGTCGCCATCAGACTGGGCGCTTTTTCAGTTTCAAGAGGAACTTGATGCTTCCTCTCAGAAGATGATGCATCAATGTAGGTGACTTTCTAGAAAAACATATGACAAGGCCACTAATAAAAGGAGTAGACTTCATCTGTAATCCGATCAGAGACCCTTTATGTCCCTTCAAGCTCTTCGGCATCCAGATTGACTTTGACCAAGACCCATTCTGGTGTTTCCAAATGCTAGTTTCTGAAAAGCTGTGTTTCCATGCCCTCTTACTATTAGCCTCTGCATCGAACGACTTGATCCTCCGGCGGTCATTATCAAAAACCACATATCGACATCTCCAAAACACTTTGCCCATTCTCAACAATCGACTGTCTGATACGAATGCGCATCAATATGACATGATCCTCTACGTTGTTGGCATTCTAGCCTCTATCGCCATTGTCTTCGGCGACCACAATGCCGCCCAGATGCATGCTGCGGGTATATCAGAGATTCTGCGTCTTCGTGGTGGTGTCGCTGCCGGTACGCGTAATTCCATGATACATCTTTCGATAGATCGGTATGAATTACTTTCTCAATTGCTTGGCATTTACTGATCTAGTAAAAGTCTTAATTTCTCAAGTATGCTTGTCACCAAACTCTGGACTCCCATCTACAACGGCTCCGTGTGGAAAGACCCAGTTATGCCCGTTGGGGTTACGAAGCTATATTATTCACGAAACATGGTATGCGTCGACGGGCTGGTCGACTCAAATTTGGCGGTTGTATTCCACACTCTTCAACATACCGCGATACTGCTCAACAAGCATTATCATAACCAGACTGCGGTTAACGGGGTCTTTTTGCAGGAGTCTCTCAGCTTTGTGCATTCAAGTCTCATAGAACTCGACGGCCAGCTGACAGATGTTCTATCTGAGTGTATCCGTCTTGGTATGATGGCTCTTTTTGCAGCAACGTTTCGGCTTCCTGGGTTGTACGAGCATCCTTGCTGCAAAGCTCTAGCCAATGAGCTCCACCTTTCATACGCTGCGGCCCGCGGGTCGACTTCAGATGTTCCGGAAACTATAGATATCTGGTTGATGTTAGTGTCTCTAATTTCTGTTGATAATATGGATAGTCTGTATGTATGGGAAAGTTGGAAAGTATTAGCGACGCGTGGACTGTCGTGGGATGGGATACGCGGGCATTTGCAGCGAGTTATGTGGATTGACGCTTTTCATGATGACCTTGGTAGAAGAGCAGTTGACAGATTTAGAAAGTACTTAGAGATTTCTAATGTATCTGATAACTGCTGCCTGCTATGAGTCTATGAGTTCATGAGTTAGTTGACATTTGTAGTCGCAGTATCACCATGACGCGCGTAGACAGGAAGATTTTACAGCACTTCAGTCCCCTCAAAATTGTTCATTAATATTAACTATTTTCAATAAAACAATTTTTTTCAAAGCTATTCAGATATTTTCGAAATGTCAACAATGTCCCCCACAATCTCCAAATGCAATCGAAAGGTCCGTAACTCTATCAAAAAGGCACTATTGATATAACTAATGGTATCAATTATAGATTTCAAAACTCACGAGGCTTCCAGATGTCTCTGACTTGACTATCATTTGCGAAAACGTTAAATTCGACGTACATAGCGCCCTTGTGTATTCTCAATGCGCGGTTCTTAAAACCGCCTGCACCGGAAATTTCAAAGTAGCTTAATACGAAACTTATGCGTGGTACCAGTTGAAACGAATGCTAACATGTTTATAGGAAGCGCAGTCACGAATTTATGAAATGAAAGATGAATCCGAAATTATTGTTGGGAAAATGATCGATTTCTTTTATAAGGCAGACTATGACGAAACCTCGGGTGATTCTAAAAACGATATGTCTGCCCTGCAGCTCCATGCAAGGGTATTTGCTCTTGCTGATAAATATCGTGTGAACGATCTAAAAACTCTTTCTGCGTCCAAGTATGAGGCGAATCTGCGAGATTTTAAACCGGCGGAGTTTCTGGGTTCTATTCCAGATGTGTATAACTTGACGCCGGAGGCAGTTCGGACTCTCAGAGATATCGCGAAGAGAACTGCTCGAGAGAAGCTTCTAGAGTGTATTATCTCTGATAGAGAAGCTCGGAAAACTTATGACAAAATGAAGGAATACATTTTGGGCTTTATTCTGGATATTGTTGACTCCTATATCGAGCAGCCACCCGTCAGATGCAGAAATCGTTTTTTAGGAGCATAGAACATAAGCTGTCCTTACTGTGGATCCGTGACGTGCTTCCAACCTTAGGGGTCTAATTTTGAGAAAGAAACCTTACACGGCCTCGTGGATTGACTTCTTTGGTCGTCACAATGTTACATGAAACTAGTTTTGATGACCTATCGTTCCATAAGTAATTTGATCGCGTCTAGTTTTTGAACGAAAGTTTAAGTCATTTAAACTCGCTTTTTCTGGAATTTTGTATGCAAATATGGTTTTTCAATACGCTATAAACGTCAAACAATGAAGTAATTCGGTGATGGATTAGGGTTGAAAAATTGTCGGGCAGGCTGCATGTGACCATGGCTGCCTAGACCACATTTTCTCCTACTCTTCATTCCTTCCTCTTCTTTCATCCAGCTCCTACTGCAGCTGCTCATTTGATTCAACCCTTGACTTCATAGTGTTGTTTAGCCAAAGGAGAATTCCATAACCATTCTGCCAAGACTGAATAGCTTGTCAGTTCCTCAAGAAAATGGGGTAAGGCTGTCGAAAAAAGACCCCCTCCATCTCCACGCTATGAATTATTCCAATAAATTTCATTCATAAAATCATCTTTTCTATGAGATCATTTTTGCAGTGCCTTAAGCACACGCCGATGAGAAGTCAGGGGTATCCTCTCAGACAGATGCTAACAAAACCGGCTCTCTAGTTACACACACTACTACTCTGTTCGTGACAGGGGCTCGACTGAGTGGCAACAGGCCTGGCCTGCACTCATCGCAGACGCCTTGACAGTTGTCGAAGCCACCAGGGGATATGTGGACCTTTCCGGCCCCGCAGAGGATCTTGAGGACTATTCGCAACCACCTTCCATCAATGTGCGAACGGGGATTCACCTTAACGGTGTCGGATCCAATTCACACGAGGATTTTATCCTTCAAAAAAACGGCCAGTGGCGGTTTTGCAAAACGCGCCGGAAATCATATGACGTGGTGGTGACATGCATCTTGCTACGGGCGTTCATGCTTGCTCCTGGCCAGTTTCACGTCAGGTAGGTCTGACTACACAAATTTAATGAGTGAAGAGGAATAAGAAAGAAAATAGACTAATACCATTCAGTTCTGATGGCTCTTGGGCTGAGTGGATGGAAGCACGCGATTTGTACGATGAACTCTGGCCGGATGAAGATGTTCGGTGCCCATGGGGAGAAGGGGAAGAGGAGTCAGACTCCGAAGAGACGGGGAGTATTAATGGCGGTTCGTAAGGATCCTGGTGGTCTGGCGGTTGTCTTTAAAATCGCTGGAGAGCAAGCTCATTCTCTACGAGCAAGGGTAATGAAGGGAATGCGTGGGAAATATAAAAATTATTTTAATTTGACTAGGTCTGAGGTCTTGCTCGCTGAGACGAATATTCATAAAATTCAACCAAATAACCGAAATGTTTGTTATCACATAGAGTAGGAAATCCTTCTAGGGTTCACTATGATGTACGAAACGAATGGATAAACGGATTAATCATACGACTATTTTACTCAGTCGTCGTCTTCAGTTTCCCATGAATCATCATTTGCAGCATTCGGACCACCACGTACGAAGCCGTGTGGAAAGTTAGGGTCCTGCAAAGCCGCCCGCATTATCAATTCCTCCAAGGCCGGTGGAATTTCTCCCGAAAACCCTTCATCCTCCAAATCTTCATCGTCGATGCCGTAATCGTCATTGTCAGGCATGTTGTACGGCACGATTTGGAAATCTACCGTGGTATCTTTGAACAGATCTCTAAGGCCAAGGAAGCATTCTTCGGGGGTTTTTCCCGGTGGGATTCGTTGCCCAGGAAGTTTAATGGGCCGGGTGATATCTAGTGCGAGTACCTTGAAGCTGATAAAATTCGGGTAAAGGCCATTTTTACAGTCTGCAGCAATATTTTGGATCATTCCCAGAATAGACGAGTTGCAATCGGTTATATGGAGTGTTTTGAGCGAGCGTGGAAATTGAGGGTGCGGTGGAAGGTCTGCATGTGGGATGTAGATGGTTTCGAGCACGGAGAAGTCGCGGAGCGAGCCGATCTTAGTACGGCTCGAAAGGTATCCTTGGTATCCTTCAATATCCTCAATTATCCATGGATCCCGTGCAAATCCGAGGTAGAAAAGCTTGAGAGTATCTTTATGCAGGAGGGCGCCTTGGCGGGCATTTTCAGCGTTGAGCTCGCGACCAACTTTAAGGGGTCTCAGCTGTTGGTCTTCTAGGTCCAGGCTAAAGCTTTCATAGGTAAAATGAGTCAGTTTTTTACAAGCCTTCATGAATTTTTGAATAGCTCCACTATCAATATGACATTGATAAAAGGACACTTGCTCCGCTGTCAATTTTCTAGTCTTCCACGTAGATGGATACGATGGAAGATCGAGATCGCCGTACGTAAAAGTCAGAGTTGAAAGGTTTGGACAGGTAACGAAATTCTGATAAGACGCAATGTTGAAGCCGACAAGGTCAGGGTCACCATTGATCCAAAGATGCTCTAGGTTGGACAGAAATGAGGGATATCGATTGAAGAGTTGAGCGAAGGGAATTGTGGAGATTTGGCCTCCTGGCAGAAACAGCCAACGAAGCTTTGGTGTCTTAATAATCAGCAATGCTAGAAAAACGCTGAGATCGGATTTCTCCATGGCCGCAATCCACGTTTTCTTAAGAGGTTCGGTAAATCGAAGGTCCTTGATTTCACCTTTGAAAAGCACGGAGTCCTCTACGCCGAGATCGCTATGAGCCCCTAGGGTAAATGGGACTGTGATGTCGATAGACATCACATGCTGTCCAAGGTCTGGACGACGTTAGATAGATCTAGTAAAAGAGATGGTCTTGCTTATATCTTCAGTCCAGCCATCTTCCTCGAAATCGTGGAAGAGAACAGGTTGGGCTAGATCGCGGAACAACCGCGAAACTAGGCAGAGGTTGAGTAGAGTAACATTAACATCGTCATTTTCATCGTCGTGCCTGTCGCCTCTCTTCAATTCCTCCGCAGTGACTCCTTTGGGTTTCTCACCTTCATCCGCACCCTCTGGTAACTTTTCGAAGGATTCATATTTAGGGTAGAAAATAAAAGACAAAATATGGTTCAGTATCTCAATTGGGAGGTCCTGGATATGCACCATGATCAAGAATGCCAAATACCCAAGGCGTAGGGTTGATGTTTGCTATTAGATGATGCCAGCAAATGAGCCCCCTGAACGGCCCGTCGGACGCGTAAATGAGTAGAGCGGACGGTGCCCTGAAAAGGAGGTTAGGGCTAATAGAGTAGGGCTTTGATTCTCGTGACGCCGTGGCTTTACATGCAATTAGGAAAGACTCGACCTCTGAACCGTAATAGATTTACAGATTTACATATCCATGGGTATGGGTATTGTTGACTGCAAATCAAGCACTAAATCAATTAAACCTCTACTTCACACATAATAGCCATCTTTCTAAAAATTGTAACATGGTTTAGTCCGCGACCACTCATTGGCCGACTGGCGCCCCACTACGCATCTATCACCGGTGCAGATACCAGATGCGATAGCTTGTCACCTCATCAACACCTACTGCCTATATATTTAAGCGACTTATACATCCCTCACAGAGAAAAGGAGAATGGGCCCTAAAAAGAACCCTCCAGGCAAACCCAGCCACTCCAAAGGGAAAAACTCCGAATCAAAAAAACTCCCCAAAACCGGCCCGTCTACATCTCGCCGAGCAGAGAACAGCGAAGATAGAGAAATCAATTTATCGGCAGCGGTATCCTCAATACCGCTCTCACTACAGCAATTACTATTAAACATATTCAAACCCGCGCTTCTATCGCCATCTTCATCGCCATTGTTGCATGCACACGATGATCAAAAGACAGATCCGGAAACGAAAGACGATCTGCACACCCAGATTCAGACCCTGAAAGCGCATCTTTATAATAGGGATTTTGTCTCTGCATTTGCAGATGCAAGTCCAGAGCTTCTTCGAGCTTATGCGTTGCGATGGTCCGCGTCTAGATGTTTGGCATATGTCGGTGTGTTTAAAGCTGTGGTGGAGACTCTTTTGAACGGCCCGAAATTCAAGGGAAAGGATGACGGTGGTGGTACTTTGCAGGCCCTGTGTATAGGTGGCGGTGCCGGTGCTGAAATCATTGCGCTGGCTGGTGTCTGGCGGGCTTTGCTAGATGAATACCAGACCCTTGAAATTAAAGAAAAGGAGGAATCCGGTGATGTCGATATTGGGAAATTATCTCTGGAAGATAATAACACAACAGCCAACAAACCATCACGCTCCTTGCCCCAGCTTTCCATCACTGCAGTCGACATTGCTGAATGGTCGAATGTGGTTGACCGCCTCAGCAAGAATATACACTCTACAGCTGTCCCGGGGTCAAAATCATGTCACTCGCCGCTTCTTCGAGACGAGTCGTCCATCAAAATCGCATTCCATCAGCTCGATGTGCTTTCTCTTTCCGAGACTGAACTCTCATATCTAATATCGCCTCAGAACAGTACCCACAGCACGAAACTGATTTCACTAATGTTCACACTCAATGAACTCTTCTCTACGTCCATGCCAAAGACAACACAATTATTGCTGCGTCTCACAGATATGACTGAGCCAGGAACGATATTATTGATTGTCGACAGTCCTGGGAGTTACTCTACGCTGTCTTTAGGCGGAACCACGGATAGCCCGTCTGAGACCAAACAGAGACAATATCCCATGAAATTCTTACTTGAGCATACTCTCCTCGCGGTTACAGAAGGAAAGTGGGAGAAGATTCTCTCGCAAGATTCTAGATGGTTCCGCAGAGATGCGAGCAAACTAGCGTATAGCGTGAATCTCGAAGGCGGCGAGGGTTTGGTCAAGCTAGAGGATATGAGGTATCAAATCCATGTTTATCGACGGATATAAAAGTTGCTGCGGAAAAGTGAAGATGTCCTATTGCTACATAATGGTGATGAAATGATATGACGAGTGAAGACTAGTACAGACAAGTTCATTATACGATAAGCCCCGTATGTTGTTTTTTATTAACTCCTCAAGCCCAAGAGCAAACTTGTGCTTTTACCACCCTCCTTTCCTTCACCACCTGGAAGATAAGTGACGTTGGGGTTACTGGCCAAGGTCGCGGCAATGTCCTTGGTAGCGTCAATACGACGGATTTCAATCAAACCAGTACCAGCCTTCTGGACCGCTTTGCTGATGATTTCGGCACTCTCGGCTTCACCCTCGGCGCGGATAACGCTGGCCTGACGCTCTTGTTCAGCGCGTTCAACGATGAACCGGGCTCGCTCGGCGTCTTGTTGAGCAATCTGTTTCTGTTCGACAGCTCGCGTGAATTCTTTTCCAAAAGTCATGTGTGTGATGGATACGTCTTCAAGGGCAATATTGAACTGCTCGGCGCGGCGCATCAAATCAGTGCGGATTCGGTTGGAAACAGCTTCTCTTTGGGTAATCAGCTCGGCGGCGTCGAATTGGGCGACGATGGCTTTGAGGACTTCGTTGCCGATGGAGGGGAGAACACGCTCGTCGTAATCGGTACCATATGACTAGATTTACTCGTCAGAAAATTATCGCCAGACGCCACGGGTCCATGACTTGACATACCTGGTAGATCTTCGGGAGGTTTGGCACCTCCGGACGATGCAGCACACGCAGGGTCAAGCTGACCATCTGCAGATCCTTGGAGCCCGTTGTCGTCGAGATGTTCCGCGGCTTTGTGCGTACATCGTAGATGATACTCTTCTGCAGCCAGGGGACGAGGAAATGCGTCCCTTCACCGACCACTTTTTCCTGCACACCGGTCAGACGGTCGAAGATGACGGCGCGCGTGCCGCCCTTGACGTCGTAGATGGAGGCGTCGATGGCGAGGGCGCCTGCAATGGGTATGGCGAACCAGCGTAAGAGAGCGTTTGGAGACGCCATGGTTGCGGGGTGATGTTGATGTCTTGTATCAAGCTGATGGGTCGAGAGCTCTGCGGACTTTCCTGGAGGTCAGCTTTCTGCTGGTAGCCACCGCCTAGCCATATTTGGCTAGTCCGAAATCACAATTGGTTAGCGCGTTTCCATTAGTGCGCTGGATGTGATCCAATCATGATCTCACCTTGCCCGAAGTAGATCGACGGCTTCGATTTGCTACTCTTCTTTTACTATTATTTATTATTCCAATGCGGAATCAGTTTTGTCGATGTTCTTCGCAATATGGTTGGGAAAGCAAACCCTAAGATCGGAGTGTAAGTTATGCAGCACGTCACTTCTCCCTGATGGGTGTACACTGTGCAGAATCATATTAATGCACATCTAATAGATGGGCTGGCCCACTCGGCAATCCCGGTACTCATCTGAATGTGAACAATTGATGAACTGCCAGCATGCTGATTACAACTAGGAACTCCCATTCCGCAGAAAGGCATCATTGCCTTTTCCCTCTCCCCCAATCGTCAGCGCATCTTGGCCGGCACTGCTGGGGCTGCAGTATTCAACACCTTTCGACGCTCCCGCCAGCAGCTGCTCTACGTTGCGCCTCCGTTTGTCATTGCGTATACTGCCATGAACTGGGCCATTGAGAGGTACACCGGCACTAGAATACAGCATAGAAGGGGTATGGAGCTAACAGCATGTGGTAGAAACGAGTATTTGAACTCGAAGCCTGGTCGTGAGGCCGAGGGCGAGGAATAAAAGTTTGTGTAGCTGACGAAGGCAGTACCTTGGTGTTGAAGTAGAGTCAATTTGTTATAATTTCCAAATTTTATATTTTCTAGTAAAGTATTACAGTCCCATAATGAGCGATGTCATAGTTTCCCAACTGGGAGCGAGTCGCGCCGGGGAGCTCAACTGTGTTAGGGCGTCCCCCCACTATGTCGGCGCTGCGGGCGATAACAGCGGCGGCCAACCCCGCTGTCGTTGCCGCTGCCCAACTAATGAGCAAGAAAGAGGAAGGAAAGGCAAGGGAAAATTTTAGTTTACTTTTTTCCCTCTCTCCCTTCCCTCTCATATTGTATGATATACAATCGTTTATACCCTTCCATTCTCCCCTTTCACAGCAGCCTTGGTCTGGCCTGTACGAAACGAGCGTTGAACAATTCTCTTCCTCGTGTCACTGCCCCTCCTCCTACAAGTTTCGTTTTTCGCCGTCCGATATCTCTATCCACCATGAGCGAGATCACTCACCCCACCATCAAGGGTACGCTTTAACATCCCTGATTATGCAATTTCTTTTTTTCGAAGCATATTTGTCTAATTCTCACCAGATGGCTGGTTCAGCGAGACTTCCGAAATGTGGCCAGGCCAGGCCATGACCCTCAAGGTCAAGGAAGTCCTGCACCACGAGAAATCAAAATTCCAGGATGTGCTCGTCTTCGAGAGTACCGACCACGGCACCGTCCTGGTTCTCGACAACGTCATTCAATGCACCGAGCGCGACGAATTCTCGTATGCCTCCAATACCACTACCAATAACGAACCTACTAACGTAGAATTCTAGGTACCAGGAAATGATCACCCACCTCGCCATGAACTCGCACCCAAACCCGAAGAAGGTCCTCGTCATTGGTGGCGGTGACGGCGGCGTGTTGCGCGAGGTCGTCAAGCACGAGACCGTCGAGAAGGCTATTCTCTGCGACATTGACGAGGTACAACCCATTCTCCTATCACACGAAGAAAAAAGAAAAAGACAAACTCATGATTTCAGGCCGTCATCCGCGTCTCCAAGAAATACCTGCCCGGCATGAGCATCGGCTTCGAGCACCCCAACGTCAAGACGCACATTGGCGACGGCTTCAAATTCCTGGCTGATTACAAGAACGAGTTCGATGTGATCATCACCGACAGCTCGGACCCAGAAGGGCCTGCCGAGTCTCTGTTCCAGAAGCCCTATTTCGAGCTACTCAACGGGGCGCTGCGAGAAGGAGGCGTGATCACTACCCAAGGTTGTTCGTGACCTTTCTTTTCTCCTCTTTTTTCATTTATCTTCCACTCACCATCTCTCTCTCCCTCCTTCCCATTCAATTCCACTCCATTCCCACCATCTCACCCCATCCTCCGCCCACAATCAAATAATTATATATAGAATAAACTGACGAAGTACAGCCGAAAACCAATGGCTCCACCTCTCGCTGATCACCGACCTTAAAAAAGCCTGCAAAGAAGTCTTCCCCGTCGCCGAATACGCCTACACCACCATCCCAACCTACCCATCAGGCCAAATCGGGTTTATGGTGTGCTGCAAGGACGCCAACCGCAACGTGCGCGTACCCGTGCGTGAATGGTCGCGCGAGGAGGAAGAGAAACTGTGCCGGTATTACAACGCCGATATTCATCGGGCGAGCTTCGTTTTGCCAAATTTTGCGCGAAAGGCGCTTGATGTGTAAAGATTTCTCTTTATTTCTTTTTTGTGGCATGGTGAAAAAGAACGCATTGGTGAATGGGAAGAAAAGTTTGGGCTGGGGTGGGTAAATTGGGGGTTTGTGCCTTGATGTGTAATGTTCGATGGCAGTATTATCAGTCTTTTTCTCTGCAAATAATATTAATTGAGAGAATTTCGTCATCAGTATACTAACCTAAATATTGGTAACCCTTTTTTTAGTTATTTACACCTACGGCGTATCACGGATGATCTAATTAACGTATCTTCATTCCATACATAAAATTTTCAGGGCTAACTAAGTCTAACGTAAAACGCACATCCAAAGGAAGACATAGTCTTATCAACTTATATGAGTTGCTGGAAAGCACGGTTGATGGGCGAGCGAGGGTTGACGCCCTTCCAGAAGTCGATAGTGGCGATTGCGCGCTTGCTGATGCCTTCGGGAGTGAATTCGAATTTCTATAGAGTATTAATTAGACAGAGAGCTCAACATGAAACTGAATAATGGTAAGTAACTTACAGCGTAAACCTCCTTGTATGGACCAGAGGCACCGAAACGGTTCAGACCGAACTGCTCGTGAGAGTACCGCTCCCAACCCATGGTCGAAAGAGCCTCGACGGACAGCACGGGAATGCCGTCGGGGAGAACCGACAGACGGTACTCCTTAGACTGGGAGTCGAATACCTCAAAGCAAGGAATAGAGACAACGCGGGCAGCGATGTTGTGCTTCTCCTTAAGGTACTGGGCAGCATCAATAGCAATGCTAACCTCGGAACCGGTGGAGACGATGGTGATAGCAGCGTTCTCGGCGTCGACGGCAACGTAACCACCCTTCAAGGCAGACTCGATGGTGGAATTCTGGAGTTGAGGAAGGTTCTGACGGGTGAGGGCGAGTATACTAGGAGTGTGGGTGGAGGTGAGGGCCGAGTAATAGGCAGCGCTGGTCTCATTACCGTCGGCGGGACGCCAGACCATCAAGTTGGGGAGAGCACGGAAGTGTGCAAGGGTCTCAATAGGTTGATGAGTAGGACCGTCCTCACCCAGACCAATGGAGTCGTGAGTGGCGACCCAGATAGTGCGGACCTGAGACAGGGCCGACAGACGGACGGCACCGGCAGCGTAGGAGACGAAGTTGAGGAAAGTACCGGCAGCTGGGATAACGGTGCCATATGCGGCGAGACCGTTCATTATGGCACCCATGGCGTGTTCACGCACACCGTAGCGGAGATAACGACCGCTCCATTCACCAATGCCGTACTCTGGGGGCTGGAAGTCAACTGCCTTCTTCCAGCGAGTGTTGTTGGAGCCAGTCAGATCGGCAGAACCGGAGAGGAGCTCGGGGATAGCCTCGTAGATCTTCTCCAAGACAGTTTCGCCCAACTTACGAGATGCAATGGCGGCATCAGTGGGCTTGTAGGTAGGAAGGTTCTTCTCCCAGCCCTCGGGAAGCTTGCCGGCAAGACGGCGGACCAAATCAGCATGCTCGGTCTTGTACTCAGAGCCGTACTTCTGGAACAGGGTGTTCCATTCCTGCTCTTTGGCAGCGCCTTCAGCGGCTCTCTTGCTGTACAGGTCGTACACGGCCTGAGGAACGACGAAGCTCTGATTGGGGTCAAAGCCGAAAGACTGCTTGACATGCTGGGCGTCGTCAGCCTTCAGGGCGTTTCCGTGGACGCCACCAGTACCCTGGAGCTTAGAACCGAAACCAATGGTAGTAGTGATCTTGATGACGGAGGGCTTATCCTTGACCTGCTGGGCCTTGCGGATGGCCTCTTCGATGCCCTGGAGATCATGGTTACCATCCTTGACCTCGAGAGTGTGCCAGCCGTAGGCTTCGAAACGCTTCAACACGTCTTCAGTGAAGGCACACTTGGTGTCACCATCTGCAGGAAATTACTACAAATTCACTCTACTCATATAGCGGCTGCTTCACTCACCAATGGAAATATGGTTGTCATCGTATAGAGCAATCAGGTTACCAAGCTTCAAGTGACCAGCTGTGCTAGCGGCCTCGCTGGCAACACCTTCCATAGCGCAACCATCACCGAAGATGGTATATGTGTAATTGTCAAAAAGATTGTAGCCTGGCTTGTTGAAAACAGCGCCGGTGTGAGCCTGAGCAATGGCGAGACCGACGGCATTGGCGAAACCCTGACCCAGAGGGCCGGTGGTGACCTCAATACCAGGGGTTTCGTGGGCCTCGGGGTGACCGGGGGTGATACTGCCGAGTTGCTATCATAAATTAGCTGGATTTCATATAATACATATTACCAGCTACTCACACGAAAGGCCTTCAAGTCATCAATACTGAGGGCGTATCCGAAAAGGTGGAGCAAAGAATATTGAAGCAAGCAGCCGTGGCCGTTTCTAGTCGCCGTTAGCTCTGTTCATTCCCAGCCAGGTGGTGTACTCACGAAAGAACGAATCGATCCCGGTTAGCCCACTTGGGGTTCTTGGGGTTGAAGTTCAGGAATTTGTTAAAAAGAACGTGGGCAGCAGGAGCCAAGCCCATAGGAGCACCGGGGTGACCTGCGCAAATCAGTGCCAATACATACAAATATTCATATCGACCAAAAATTACCCGAGTTGGCTTTGGAAGTGGCATCAACCTGGGCACCGAATAATCATTAATACCAGAACGACCATTTGCGGCATTCATTCAATGCTGCGTCAGGCTCATCTCCTCCGTGTCTAGTTCTAAAGACAGACACGGCTTTTGTGTCCAGCCGGGTAGCCAAGCTTTGCAGCGGGCGGCACTGCTCCGGGGGGGTTCCAGACATCAAACCCAGGCCGGAAGAGCTTGGAAAACGACAGCCAGCATGAAGGAAAGAAGTGAAAAACGTACCGCAATCACACGGATTGTGTTGATGGCCAACTGATCGGTTTCAGTGTAACCCATGATTGCCGATTCTGTTTGTCACGATTAGCTGTGGTCCTGCAAAAACCAAAAAAGCTATTGGGGAAGCTATGGAGGGGTAGCCCAGCCAAAACGGGAATAAATGTTGGGACTCACGTACAATTGAGGTATATGACTCTTCAATCCAGGACAAAGTACGATGGATAGGATGAAGAAGAGAGATAC
Organism: Talaromyces proteolyticus; assembly: GCF_021365285.1. NCBI lineage: Eukaryota > Fungi > Ascomycota > Eurotiomycetes > Eurotiales > Trichocomaceae > Talaromyces > Talaromyces proteolyticus. The sequence goes on from NW_025764281.1 coordinate 810,782, forward strand.
AGACAGGAGACAGGAGAGAGAAAGAGGGAGAGAGAGAAATAAAGAGAGCAATTGACCTTTTCTGCACAGCGTCACCGGGGGGCAGGCGCGCGTGGAGGGGCAGCGCCGGTTGGGCAATAGCGGTGGGGCTGCGCGGTGGGGGTGCTCTCACAGCCAGAGTGCAGAGCCGTTACTAAGTGATGCTGTAATACCCGGCTTTCTTCTTTTCCTTTCTTTTTCTTGTCTACTGCTTTCTGTTCTTGGTGACAGTGCCGGATGTATCATGAATCCTTATATATTATATATTGACTACCATCCACTACAGCCATATCCGAACGCAACGCAATGGCTGTCAACAACGGACAAAACCGCGGATATACTGTTCGTTACGTCATGGTGAACAGGAACGCATACAACACGCAGCGCTCGTCTTCCTATGTCTCCCGCACGACATGGGTGGTTGCTGTAGTGGTCTCCTAACAACTCCGCGACGCCCAGCCAGCATCTAGATCAGGGTGCTTACACATGTGTGCCCCTCAATACAGATCCGAGACGACTAAGCTAGGTCAGCACATGACTAAACAGCATCCAGACTAAGTTGTGGAATTATCCGAGCTGCCATTGACGGATGCCCCGGCGAGGCTGTCTTAGCAAAAAGACTACTGGGAGCACGGGATCAGACGGCTTTGCTCCGCTAAAGTTGTGACCCAGAGAACAATGCAGAGCGGATATACAGCGTCTACGGGCTTCGTGTTGAGCTGGATGAAGTTGGAATTTAGCCGTAACTAATACCCGCCTCGCTCCCACGAGGGATGAGCGACGGAGAAGAAAATAGAAGAAAAATCAAAGGAAAAAATAAAATAACCATCCATCACTTGACCTTGGCCATATGGCACAATGGCAAACGACACTCCTAATCTAATCCAGGAACCTAAATCGCTGCCGATCTCGGATTGCCTTAACAGATCATCCCGGCTGATCAGGTGACTTGGCCGGGCCCTGCGATTTCTTAACCATACCCAGCATCAGGGGACACTGATGATTCGGAAGTAGCGGTGCAGGCATGTGTAAATCAGAAAGTCATGACATTGACAATACAGGTTGAATGCAACTCCGAGGACATGTGAAGAACTATATACAACTGAATCTGCGTAAATTACACCCCAAATCCAAACCCGCCCAAACACAACACAGCACAGCGCAACGCAGGCAGGTATCATTGAAACAGACGGTCCAATCTCCAGTCATATGTACCAACTCCAAGAAACCATCATAAACAACTAGAATACTAGAATAAATAGGCATAGTCTTACGAGGTCATAAGCTGTTGCTCCCATCCATCGAAAAACCCGAGATCGATAAAGTCATCATCAACGCTGGGGATCATGATCCCTTTCAGTGGATTAGCAATGCTGATGCCGCCGGCCACTGGCATGCCCATGCTGTCCGTGGTAGGGAGGTCCTCTGTGCTTCCGAAACTAGCTTCGGAGCGGCTCTGCACGCTCCGCGGTGCGTCATAAATATGCGGTAAATCACCGCTGCTGGGAGACCACGTCTTTGGCGATAGATCTTGAGAAGCAGGAACAGACTCGCCATTAGAGACGGGATAAGCCGCGTTATAGCCAAGATACCCCGATGCCGCCGAGTCAAACGGGCTTGTGTCGCTACCGCACTCTTGGCCGCCGTAGATGCTATTAAAAATGTTGGACTGGCCACGGTCCAAGTCACTGAGGATAAATTCCCAGTCGGCTGCAGACAGTGGCGCCGCAGATAAATCTGTACATGACATCGCCCTGATGCTTTCGTTTTGCACAGGATAGTAATCAAGGTTAGTATCAGTCGATAAGTCTGCAGTTCGACGTTTCGCTAGGAGATTTTGAAAGCCAGCCTGGTGAGAAACATTGCGAACGTGATGGCTGGTGTCAGATAGTTGAGAATCAGTCAATGCGCCGTTTCCAGTGACTGTATTCCTTCTAGATGCCGTTTGGGGTTTGGTGTTTTTCGAATTGGGGCCCAAGGAGATACGAGACTGTAGAGACTGCAAGGCCCTCTTTGGAGACAGAGCCTCGGGCTTCGGCGCTGGGGATAGCTGTTTGTTACTGTTGGACCCAGTAATGATGCTGGTAAGGGCGCGGAATTCGGACCCAGCCGCCGCAGATGCAGCCTCTAATTGTTTTCGCACAGTTAAGAGGATCTTTTGAGTCTCTTTTGCCAGCTTGCTATCTTGCTTGAGGCCGAGACTTTGCCACAAAAGGCCGAGCCCTGATAGATACGCGACTTCCAAACGATTAATAGACAACGAAAACGAGAGGCACCTTTCATCTAGCAATTCCAGAATCTGAATGATGTGTTTACTGGAATCAGCAATGGATAGTATGGACGGGTTGGCGATAGTAGAGCTGCCGAAGCAGGCTGCAGGTCGATGAATCAATGTCCGAATGTAGTAATACACCAAAGACTAGCAAAGGTCAGTATATTAATATGCAACTAAAGAGGAAGTATACGAACCAAAAGTGGCGAACGACTACCCGTGACATTGGTGCTTGGCTTGTCTTGGGAGAATACCAATTTCAGGTGAGGTGGCAGACTCCTTTGCCATGCATCCAAATCCTCTGATACACCGCGCAGTTTCGACACTGGAATTTCGTGGCTGACCGGAGACGGATATAGGATATCGAGAGCCTTCCCCAGGATTTTAGAGGCCTCTAATAAAGCTAGGGCAGTAGAAAGTCGAGTCGATTCTCCGGGAACTGCCGGAACGAAGCCGTTTTCATTGACATTCTCGTCATCGACATCCACAGGAAGCTCCGTGGAAATATCATTCTCGCGGAGCATCACAGGCAGACCAGTTGCGGCAGCGGTAAATCTAGTGTATTTTAGCGCAAGGTAATGAATACAAGGTTCAATCATCTTACCGATCCAGAACATATTGGCACCAAAAAACCTTCTTACGGGTCTCGGTAGCCAATGGATCGAGTGCAAACCGCGCCTGGCTTTGATGTAGCCCAAGCATGTGCGCCATGCCCACGGCAAGGCCACGATAACGTGACAAAGACTGGTAGTCTCCTTTGGCCAAACAATACATCTGGGCCAAGACTAGGCACTGCATAGTTGAGATAGACACATCACTAGCAAGCGACTCGAGTGCAGGATACCAGTTTCGCTCGAAGAGAACTGGATTCTGTGTGGGTCTCGACTAGTAAATGGTGAGTTTTTCTCGATGATTCAAATGATGAGGATAGCAAACCTTTGAGGAAACTGCAGCAATGGCAAATATAAGATTAAGCTGGGTGACTACGTGCGGCTGGCTTTGCAGTGACTTTGGTTTGGTCACGTAAATATCGTAAGCTTTGAGAATGGCAGGCCGGTGCACTACTGGGTACAGCGGCGCCCATTCTTGAAAGTAGATCCCGATTAATTGATCCGATTCCAAGCGCGGTGGTAGTCCGGAGGTCTGATTTGGAGAATGATATATTTTGGCAGGGAACGCCGTCAAGGCTTTCGTTGAAACGGATGATCCATTTTCTGACAGCTTTGCTTTAAACGAATTTGAAAAAGCGCGCACGCTCGACGGTCCAGAGAACGGGGTAGCGGCAGATGAGCTTTTTGTCGACAGCGATGAACTAAGCTGAACATGAATCACACCTTTGTTGTCGGAAACCTCTGACTTTTTTCTTTCTGCAGATGCGGCTGCTCCAGCGGGATGGCCGGGAGAGCGCGGCTTCTGCGATGGCGACGCAAATGAGTGTATGCGAGACAGCAATTCAATCTTCTCATCTTTCTCGTCCAGCAGATCCTTCAACTCCCGCACTTCAGACTCCAGCGATCGAACCCGTTCTTCCAGCGACTCTGTATATCCTCGAGGGAAAGCGCGACGGCTGAGCTTGTCGCTCGTCTTGCACTCGAATCCCACGCTGGAACACTGACTGCAGCACGGGCGGATGCCATCGCAGCGAATTTTCTTGCTTCGACAGCGATCACAGGCTTGGGCGATGCGGCTCTGGGTGCTGTTACCCACCTTGATCACCTTCATAGGCAGGATTCCGGGCATGGCGGCGATGCGGTACTTCTCGGTGTCCAGCACAAAGGGCAAAGTCAAGCATTTGCGAGGCCAGAGGGGCCAGGGCGGATCAGGTTGTGACACTGCTTTGCTGAGGGAAAATTTCAGGCGTTGAATATGCACAAGTCACGAATGGTTGCGGGGGACAGGTAGCCAAGTAGTGTGGACAGGCAGTGCATGCGTAGGTGTAGTAAAAGACTAGTATCGAAATGTGGAGGGAAGGGACCATCGTTGTTCCGATCGGCGGCGCAGCGTGGGAGTCCGCGCGGGGTGCCCCAAGCGCTAATTCCAGTAAGCCCCAAGTTTCCGCAGGGCTAGCCTCTTAGGGCCTAGCACAGCGGACAAAGGGAAGGCGGATGCCCAATCAGTGGCGTAGCTGACTGCGCCCGGCACATGATTGGCTGGTGCTTCCGCAATCTCTGTCGCTCTCCGTAGTATTTACTTGTCAGTTATTGCTACTCCCTGTCATGAGTCCTCTTGTTATTACTCCTATTGTGGAGTGATTCTTATTATCACCATTATCATTATCATTATCATTTCTGGGGTATTTCCCATGCTGGCTGTGCTGCGAACTCCTGATGGGAGTTACTGATATGAGCATGTCGTCACCATGATTATCACATAACAACTTCAACACTGGGGGAGATATCTGCCGATCACAACACACTCTCACCAACGCCATAAACTGTTCCACCTGCCCGTGAAACGAGTAACATACCTAGATTAGGATCTATGGACACGGTATGACTATGAGGCTTGAGTATGGGTAGGAGGAACAAAGCATGCAGCGAACTAGAGGCACAAATACACATTATTTGGCCAGAAGAAAAAGAACCGGGGTATCTTCAACTAGTACGCCGACTTTCCCCGCTCTCTACTCAGAATCGAACTCTGGGGACATAATATGGCGTCGGCGTCAGTCGGTTGGGGAACAGCTCGATTGGCCGGCCCCACTGTAAGGCCAATGTGGAGATTGCCTGGCCAGCGATGTGTTGTATACGAGAGAGGAGCGAGTTCTATCCGAGAATTAGTTCCCATTTCCCCCCTATTATAACCCATAACGATGGAAATATACTTTCACTACCGACCACTATTCTTGTTTGGATTTTGTATGTTCCACGGCTGCTTGTATTCGAATACACATACATGACTGGCCAGTGTTTTTTACAAAATACGGATTCTGGGGAAAGGTTTCGCAATGAATCATTAATCCTGAGTCCTTGGGTCAAATCCTTGATGCGCTGACATATCTTGCGGTGATGTTACAGAATGTCCCGGGTATACATGATATCACCGCAGCATCTCGAGCCTAATTTCTACTAAGGAAATGTCGATCATGGCACGCCTAAAGATGAGAAGCATGAGAAGCATGAAATCCTAGAAATATTAAATCTCACGAAAAATCCTCAGGCTCGTTGTTCTGCTGGCTAAGATATTGCGCAACGCTCTCTGAAGCCAGTAAGGTCTCTATCTGTTCCAGGTATCAGTATAATCCCGAGACAAGAAACTATATGCCTACCGTTTTCCCCAAATCCTCTAGACTTCTCCTCAACAAATCAATCTCCAACACCCTCAACTGCCGAATTGTTGCATATACCTCACTCCGTACCCCAGTTTGTGTCCCGTCAATATCATGTTCCACGTTCTCAAACGCCTCCTCCATCTCACCCGTCAACATTTCCAACTGCGACTGAACACGTTGCTGTACAAGTACAACTGCACGAAGCTGGAACACCTCCCAACGGGATTCATCCGTAGAGAGAATGTTGCGAAAGGATTTTAGTTCCTTTGATATCCCCGGCACAGTGTGTCCGATTTCTTGGCCATCTTTCCACGTTGCTTTAATTCCTGGCGGCCCGTCGTCTCCCTGGGTCTGGAGTATCTCAAAACCTAAACCATCCTCCTCATTCACACAAGCCCAGTATACAAACTCACTCTCCCATCTAGTCTGGCCATCTTCTATATACAGACGTAGACCCGGGGCCATGTTGTCAGCGCATATTTGTTTCTTGGCGTATCTCAATGGGTCAGTATCCGGGATATCGAGCGACAGAAACATCTGCCGGGCGCTCGCAACCGAGCTCTCGAGAAAGCCATATGAGAAGATCATTTCAGACGCGCCTTTTTCGTCGCCATAGCTGTACAATATCAGCCACAACACAACACAACACTATCACAGCAAACAGAAAAGCGCAACACACGTAATAGTAACCTCCTCCCCTTCACGAAGCTTCTTGCCCCACCGTAGCTGTAACACGGCATTTCCATCTCTATCCGTCTCGTACAACGCCCCTGTTTCTTCACCCGAAGCATGATTAGCCATATCCACACAGGGCACCATAGCATGTCCAGTGCCGGGTAAATCCAGGGCTCTGGAGCGGTACAACGCATCAATCAATTTCCAGTCGTCTAAGCTCAGCCGTCCGGTATCCTCATCCCACCATTCTCGGTTGCACCAGGGGATAGAGTCTGTTGCTGTGAAGAGCCGCTCGTATTCTGCCTCTAGCGCCGCGTGTTTATACTCCACGGCTTCTCGGAGAGATGTCCCATACAGTAGTTCCTTTTCATCTTCCGTCCATAATGTCGGTAGTGGGACCTTTCTTGGCAGGAACTGGATATACTCTGTCCAGGGATTTATCACCCCGACTTTTTCTTGCGTGTTACTTTGGTAGGTGATATGGCAGAGCAGGAAGATAAGAATAGCGCCTCTGGCAGTCTACACAACGGAGTCAACAGGAATCCAGAACCTTTAGATTCATGTCCGTACTCGCCCAAAGTCGCCAGTGGCTTCTAGAACCTCTCTCAGGTACCGATCCGACTTGGCGTAATCATGCACAACTGCAAGCGACAGAACCATGTCTGGTGGAACAGTCATTAAGATCCGCGCTTCTTCATCGTCGAGGGAACTCTGCTGGTCTTCTGTTGCGACAATTCCAGATCCATTGTCAAGTTTCGCAAACTTGATGCCGTGCAATTTGATCCCATTCAGGCTGGCCCATGCGGGCAACACTTCGAGGGGGAGATGGGATCTGCTTGGCATATCTTGTGGCAGCGCGACACATTGGTCTATGACTAAATGTTAGGATTGATTCATGGATGTACTGGATGAAGCAAAATGATCACCAAAACAACATGATGTTTTCAATAAGGTTTAGTGCGTGCACAACTGCCAGTGATTAGTGGGGCACGGCTCACAGCGTATCATTGCGGCCACAGCAGATCCTCAATACAACTGCACATCGAGGTTGTTCTTTTGATGCTATGCTTGGTGTGAAGGTAGCATCGTTTCTCTGACAATATCTGATATATCTATAATAGCCATTGCTTCTCAAAAGCATATGTAGAGTCTAGATATCATAATAAAGCTACCCCGCAGATATCATTATTGATAAGCCCAATAAACTCTTCTTCCGTTCATTACAGCATTGCGACGTCATGATGGCATATCTTCGTCTAAAGCACATCTCGAAGTTCAAAATTTAAACAATTGATGCCTCTCGAATTTCTTGGAAAGAGATGCAGAGAAGAACCAATCATGCCTAGCAATCAACGACTTTACCATATATCCCCAGCATCAATGCTACGTCTCCCAACCCCAAACCTGCCTCGTCCCTACATCCTCCCGGTCCGATCCATACTCCAACCAGCCTCCACCCCAACCCTCAGCAACGTACGCGCACGATTTAGAACCGACGACAGCCATTCGGGGGTCAAAGGCCATCCGTTCCAGGAGTGGAAAGGCTCGTCGACACAACACCACGCAGTCAACCGAGCCAGGAACAATGATGTCACAGATCCGGAAGTTGAGGCAGCGCAGCAAGGCAGGGAAGAGCACATTCAGAATCAAGGCATTGCGGATGCGACCAAGAGCGGAGCGACCACCCAACGAGACCTGAGGCACAGCACGAAAAGGGCAAAGGAGGAGCATCCGCATGCACCACAGCCGATCATTGGGATGACTGATGAGAAGGGCGAGGTAAGTGGTTTTCTTTCAATTGGCGGGAAATATGAGGTGTGCTGATGGGTATTAGAAAGGTGGTTAGGTCTGACAGCGGGGTATTGGCTTGGTCTGGCATGATTATGACTGTATAGCATGACTGCTTCACATGGCATCGGTGTAACTCATACATGGATAATATATAATAGTATTCGGCTAACGGCCAACTCTAAAAGACAAAACCTGCACTCGAATTAGCAATGCTTGTCGACAAGACTGGTATACTCACGTCATGTTTCCCGACGGCAACAATCTCGTCTTCGGATACACGTATCCCGCCAGCTCCTTCAACATATGCAATAGGGACATCGCCCATGACCTTCCGCGCTACATCGCCAACTGTGCTATTTCTATAGAATAATATATTAAAATCGGCTCGAATAAACAGCTCAGTAACTTACTTCTTAACAAGAACGCAATCCCGAAAAACAGCATTGGAGCCTGTGCCAGTCCCTGATGAAAATGTATGGATATTCCGCACTGGAAATACCGGAACGAGTCCAAGAACTTCTGCTGCTCGTGACAAGCATTGCACGACTCCTGTTGACCCGAATCTGTAAAGCACCATGTCTTTCAAATTTTCCACACGTCTATTCTTCGTTAGAGGAGCGCTTTGAAGTGGGGAGAAACACTTACGTTTTTAATTTCTCGTCCATCTCCTTCAGCCCCCCGCCATCAGGCTCGCCCATTTCTAATAAATCTTCTCGCGTGTCTACAAACTCGCTTCCTTCTATATATTTAACATACCCTTGCTTTGCCAGTCTTCGTAGGAAGACTTCTGAGATTGCCGAGCACAGGATAATAGTATTGGGGTCTTGCATTCGGGCGATTTTGCTGATATTCTACAACACATTAGCTGTATTTCTCCTCGCAGGAAAGTATCTCACTTTGTCGGCATCAGGGTGGTCGATTTTGTTCAATGCGTAGACAGTTGGGAATTTCTCATCTACAAAGGCATTGACAACTTTCTCTATCGTTTCGTTTGACCATTCCTCTAGAGGCTCTTTCAAATTCAGTCGGTCCAGACACCGTGCCACGGTTTGTGAAGTACTTCCGTATCCAGAAAACTGGGTTTGCAGTGTCTCGACCGGCGATGCTTCTATATTGAATTAGTAAGATGTCGAGGCGTAAATATTGGATTTCATACTTGTAGCGACGTGACGTCGTCTAATCGAGCCCCTGGTTCGAGTCAACACGAACCTGACTGCTGGACGAACGAACTTACCATTTCTCTATCAAATTCCCTTCTACCCATCGAACAATTTCCGATCTGAGCCAGACAATATCTTGTGAGGGATCATAGCCTCTAGTTTCCTTCCCTATAACGAGTAAAATCAACCCATGCCGCTAAGCTCAAGTCTTTTGCTCATACCTTCAGCATCCGTCGTGCCACTCACATCAACAACATGAATCAGAGCGTCCGCATGTCGCAAGTCATCCAAGAATTTATTACCGAGGCCTTTTCCCTCGTGTGCCCCTGGAACCAGCCCTGCAACGTCAAGCAGCTCTATTGGAACTGATCTCCGCCCATCGATGCAGCCACCGTAATTAGGCTTACACTTATCCGACACATTGTAACGTTTGCAGGCGCACTCTATTTGTAGGTATCCAATAGCTCGTTGGGGGTCGATGGTTGTGAATCTGATTCACTCCATTAACGTCGCTTGACAAGTAAAACTAAATGTTGATACAACATCGTATTCGGGAGGAGGTTAAGTCATAAAATATACATACGGGAAATTTCCTATTTCAAGTCTAGTCAGCGATATGTATACAAATGAGAATATCTCTACTCACCAACTTTTGAAGACGCGTCCGTCAGGCTATTCAACGTCGTCGACTTTCCACTCGAGGGCTTGAACCCGGTCAGCGCGGAGACAATGCGGGGAGTGCAGATATTTCAGCGCACCTTTCCAACCAGTCCAATCAGAGGATCGCGAGGCATTTTAGTATTGAAATGTGCAGAATCTCACGGGGATGGAGGAATGGTAATTGTTATCTGCAGATTGCACTGCAAAGACATGCAGAAACGTGCTGGCGCATTTAAATAAGGCGGTGCTGGATTTTTGATAACACATTCTGCCGATATGTCTGAAGGCGGTGAAGAGCTCATCTGGACAATTTTCAACTTTCTATCGAATCTATTAGACTCCTTCATCTCCATCTACAATTATTCAAGAAACGTCAGTCTCCTATTAACTGATTACTCTTTGGTCACTTAACAACACCCACCCTACTATCGATTGGTTTACAACCAACAATTAGCTGATGATCAAACATCTTATATGGAAAGGTGGACAAAAAATTATTCTCCAATTCCTTAATATTTGATATTGAGTTTTTAATAATTCTTCCAATGGCAATATCAATGCTACAGCTCTAGAGTATATCAACACATCAACCAATACTGTCAATAACTAGACGTGTTCAACCATCCATGAGCTGCGATAAAATACGACTACAGGCACCCTGAAACAACAACCTAACCCAACCTAACGCTGTTCATTTTGTCAAGCTGCATCTACCCAGAAACTACCCGGCGTAAACCTCTCATTGACCCCGTAACTGACGTAGAAGAGTGTCGTGTGGATACGGACACCCAGCAAAGGGGAGGCAGGGTGGAGCCCCGGAAGAGCGTTCTAGGAAGGACTGATGTAATCTGATCCAGGTCGTCGATTGGAACGAGTGAACAGGGCAGATCGACATATTCCAGACCGACAAATGAGCTGGAGGAAGGAAAATCGTAAATTGCGAATGGTGAATGTGTCGTGGGGCGAGCCAAGCTGTCGACGTCATATTGAGCACAAACGTCACAACCAGATTCACTGCATATAAGAATCAACCTCCCCACACGCCAGACTTCGACAACCACACTTAGATTTCTATCACTACGTCGCCCAACATTCATATTAATACATACCATGTCTTCTCCTACTTTCCACACCACCGCAGACGACCTCCGCAAGCCGGAATCCCGAACAGCTCGAGCCCATGGCGGCCAAGTACCTGCAAACTCTAACGTTTCTGCTATGAAGGTAAATCCATTCCTTATCCACGATTGATATTTCCAATTTTAATACCATCTGCAGTCCATCATCAGCACCAACACCAACAAAGCTGAGGAGGTCGAACAAGTTAAATCCAACCTCCCACTTCCAGACCAACCACCTGTGGCCAGCGATTGGAATTCCGCCGACCAGCGCACCGTCAACGTGGGCTCAGGTCGTTTCGAAAGCGCCCAGTCTGGCGATTCAGACTCTGCTCTGCGCGCACCAGCGACTGCTGAAAGCAGCGTGCGCACTGATGGCGATGAATATCACACTCTGACTGAGCCTAGTTCCAAGGTCGGACGACAGGGCAAGGATAACTTGGACGGACTCCCCAAAGACGCGCGTATACCCAGGAACTCGCGTACTACTCGCGAGGTAAATTAGAAATTAAAGATGATGATTGGGCTTGATTATACTATGTATCTGTTTTAGCAATAGCCAGCTTTATAGCAATCTAATCAATATTTGAAACCTAAAACACCCTCTATAAATAATAAATAAAATTGTATGCGCTATAACTACTTAACTTCGTATTTGAATAAATAATACAATGATAGCCACTCACTCCGCTGTGATAATGTCAATATCAGGAGATCGCGTGTCCGTAGAGTTTCGCTGCCATGATGTCATAGCCCTAACTGCATGCGATCGCAACAACCACAGATAACACAGACTTACAGAGTGGGAAAAAGGCAGACAGATCGACCAGAACAGAAAAGAAGAGATAATATCATATCTCCACAGGATCCGTCGACATGAATGCCAGCAAATGCATCGCCTTGACGTTATCGGACCCATGCCGTAAGTCTGACATCATTTTCCGTATCCTCACCAACTCGAGAGAAGTACCAGAGTGTTTATATTAGGTCTCGCCGCTGAACAGTCGGACTGTTCTGTCGATACATTCTTCACCTACATATTCCGAGTCTTATAGTCAGCACTACTGCATTATCCTCTTAGTTACACTCGACATAATGGATCTCCAAGGTACTCCCATCGGAAACACTGGCACCGGCACCAAGGTCTGTACCTTCCAAATCTCAGCCTTTCCAGATCCCCTAACTAACGCTACATAGGTCACTACTGACCCCGCCAGCTACAAGCCCGTGCAAGAAAACCCAGGGCCCATTACCAACGACTCTCTCGCCGCCGACTCGGTCCGTCAACATGGCGCTTTTGCCCAGAACTCAGATAGCCAGCCTCTCGGTGTGTCGGGCTCAAAATCCACCTTCAACAACACCGACACCTCTGGCGCCACTCAGCTCTCTTCAGCGCCTCAAGCCAGTGCTCGTGAAAACCCCAGCCGCCAGGAAAGATACCCCGACGCCCTCGGTGGCCAGGGCGACTACCCTGGCAAGCACCTACCTGAGTCCGGATACGCTGGCGGTTCCACCAGGGCCAAGAAGGAATTGGGTATTGGTACCAAGCAGTACAATACTCAGGAGCGTCAAGCCGCTACTGCTGGCGGCAGCAATAACGGATACCGCAGCGCCTACAACGGCGGCACTGCCGCATCATATATCGCCCCCGTAACCGAGACCCTAGGCAGCACCAAGCCACATGGCAAGAATCTCCAAGAAGGCGGGTTTGAGAGCAACGACAGCGCAAACGCCAGCTTCAACACTGATATCGGATCCCGCAAAGACCCCGGCCGTCTTGCTGAGAATAAAATCCAGCGCAAAGCCGCCGAGAGCGGCGCCGCCTATACTAACACCACCGTTGATGCCACCCAACCATACGGCAATCTGCAGCATGACCAGCGTGCTTAGAACGATGTCATGATATTTTCCTCTGCTATAAATTCGCTGGACTTATTTAGGAGTACACGGCTTTTGCACCATATATAGATTTAGATAAGAAAGCATGCGAACATCTCTATTTTTCTCTACAAGTTATACAAACGTAGGTAATTCATCTACTGAAAAATGATACTACCAGCATCTTCTTCTGGGGCATCATCTGACTTATTTTGAGTGTCAAACCAACCGATATGGAATTTGTAATCCTAACGACGATGTTTATCTGCAAAATTCTCGTTCGTGTGGTGGGTTACTGCCCGAAGTCGATTGCTGCACCGCTTCGACAAGGGCAGCTTCTCTAGACTCAAGGAATTTTCGCGGTGGCATCGAGATCACCAGCGTCGCACACGTTTCTCAGCCGCTGCGTATTCTTGTCCGACATCATAGAAGACGTGGTGAAAAGATTCGATGATAATGCTGTCTGTGATGGCAAAAAAAGGAGTCTAGAACGGAAGTATACCTTAATATTAGATTAACTTGATATAAAATTATTAATAAATTTACGGTTTATATCTTAAAGTCTAAGGATAAAGTTTACAAGTAATACAAGGGCATGGAGAAATTGACAGTCATGTCCATATACGTGCTAAGGAAAATCATGATAAACACTAAAACACGAGTAGAATTAGGATAGATATATGAGTTTTAGAAAACATTCAGATAATATCAGATTATAACTGTTGCATAATTAGCTCAAAATTCAGGCATAAAAATGCTCTTCTGCAAAATACTCATAGACCAAGGATATTGTTTCCACCTCACACCATCAGCCACGTCACTTCAAACCACCCTTGTTTGGGGTGCATACTTAGCCCGCCCGTTTCAGTTCTACTCCAATTAGCCCTCATCGTGCTATTTTGTTATTTTCCGCGGGTGCGGTGCCAGCCTCATTCATTTGCAGGAAGTGGATAAGAAATTAAAGCGCCTATTAATCATGGAGCTAGCTAGTCTACACCTGGGTCGCAAAAGGAGTGTTTTGTATGAGGCTCAACCCCGTGGCCATTTAATGCGTGTGTGTGTGAGGCTGCTGAAATCGGAACTGTGAACTTCTCAGCCTTGACCCAAGTTCTCGTTTTCAGCTTGCATCCCACAGCCGTCACAATCATGGCATCGGCTGCGATAACTACGTCTTCTTCAGAACCAAGAACGCTGTATTGGCCCCTTGGTTTACGAGAGACTCTCGGCTTGGGCGATATCAACAAAACATTGTCTAATTTTCCTCAGACTGCCACTCATATCAAATTTCATCCAGACTCAGCTGACTATGAGACCCGTCGTACAACTCGCATATGTCAAGGCGGACTCAAACAAGATGTTCCCGCCGGATGGCCAACAACTGTTAGTGGTCCTCTCGTTTGGGAGGGTAGCAACTTCCACAGTGATGCTGAATTTGTCTATCATTTGTCGAAATCCGACAAGAATGAGATCAGGTGTGCTCTCAAGCAAGTCAAAGGTAGGCTCTTCCTTACCCTAAACGTAGTTTCTGAGTGGTTAAACTGCCGCTAACCGTGAAAGAACACGATTTGTCTTTCGACAATATCAAAGAAGATACATTCCCCCTTCCCGGTCTTCGATGTCGCCTAGAGGAGGCCCGAGAGAAGATTTACAACGGCCTTGGATTCATAGTATTGCGAGGTCTCGACGTGGATGAATACTCCTCCAGGGAGTCTCTCATTATATTTCTAGGCGTTTCAAGCTATCTTGCTGCTCACAAGGGTGCTCAAGACCAGGCTGGAAACTTACTACGTCAGTTCATCACTTTCCAAACACTCAAAAAACACGCATCGCTGAATTCAAAAATCACAGACCATATAGTCGATTATGATCGTGTTGATTCAGATGTCGATCTAGTAAGGCTGTAGTTGTATCGATGTGTTCTTGGGCTAATTGGATGAAATTCTGGTCTCAGCCAATTCACACCGACATTACTGCGGATATTGTAGCAACACTCCCCCTCAAGTCCTCCAAGTCAGGAGGAGAGGCCATCGTCGCATCAGCGTGGACAGTTTACAACGAACTTGCAACAACTCGTCCAGATCTCATCCACGTCCTTGCAGAACCGGACTGGCCATTTGATACGTGAGTCTTTACTCTTACTCTTACTCTATATCTACATCCATCCAATTTGAATCATTAAATTCTGTCATGCAGATATGGACGAGATCCAGAATACTATAACCGTGCTTTACTATTCTATCACAATGAACAGATTTTGATCAATTTCTCCCGCCGCGTGCTTACTGGTCACCCAATCTCTCCGCGAACCCAGGGAATTCCAGGTCTCACAGAAGCGCAAGCCGAGGCGCTCGACGCCGTACATTTCATTGCACAGAAACACAAGCTCACTTTTTCTACTGAGAAGGGCGATATGCGCTTTATCAACAATTATGCGATTCTTCACGGCCGCGAGGCCTACAGTGATGATGATATACGCATCAACCTCGACAAAGCTGAGCGCAGAAGCCAACGCCATCTTCTTCGCCTTTGGCTTCATAACGAGAAGATGGCTTGGAAACTCCCGCCCTCCCTGAGACTTGTTTGGGCCCGTACCTTTGATGAAAAACGTCACCGTACCTGGGACGCAGCGCAGTACATGTCACAGGAGAGGGTGTCTTCTCGAGGCAGATCTCCATCTCCGTCTCCGCCCCCGCCTCCGCGTCCCGGCCCTCGTTCTCCTATCCCGTATCCGTGCGACTAAGTTTGGAGTCTCGCATCTCATCTTACTGCAATATCGATTATAAGATGAAACATTTCGCTTATGAATTATTATAATTCAGCTTTTTAAACTGCAAGACGTGGTCTCACTACTGACGAATTTTCTTCCATTTCTTATTCTAATGATGCCTCCTTGGAATTACACACTACATGTACGTACAAAGGACATTATCATAAGAGCTATTAGCCTTACGCTACTGCATAGCAACAGGGGCATTCCATTCCGGGTCATACAGCTGAGAAACAAAGTAGTAGTCGTTAGTTGATTGCCGGTGTCGTTTTATATCTTGGAATATAACCTCTGTGTCTCGAAACAGGTGATCCCAATGTTAGCTTATATTCTTTACAGAATGTATCAAGACCAATCCCAATGGCTTATTTACCTCTTTGTGACACCCAAAATGAGGTTTCCGCAAGGAATTGAATCTGATCTGCTTCCAATTTAGCAGCAGCCGCTAACTCGCTATGTTTTGATGGATCCCCAGCCATGTTGAAGGGAACTCCACCTTTATTCTTGAGGTGGAATTCCTTGATGAGTTCGGTCACACCAGTCTGGTTGTAATATATGGCTTCTGGATTTACAAATTGAGTTCCGAGTTTCTGCGGACCACATTAGTAAATTTGTAAACCCAGTATTCATCCAAAAATTGTTATAGATCCTGAAAGAAGTATAGGACGTGAATAATATTGTTTTTCGTAGATGTCCACCTACCATCTGCACCGCAAACTCTTCATCACGCCTCGAGGTAAGAGAACAACTGTGAAGAAGGATGAATAGCGTGAGATAGATTGTGAACCAATTCTCTCTCTTATTAGCTTTCATCAAAGCATCCAAGTCGGTAATCACTCGCTGCTGCAGAGGTCTCTGGATCTTAGTGAGTAGTACAGTTTCTTCCTGGGCGTATATCACTGGAGCTAAGGGATAAGTTCCATTGTACGGGCTGGATTCATCGTCAATCATTTTTGTAATCTTTTCATCGCCGCAAATGTCTTCTGGCATGCTGGAAATGCGTGAGGTTACCCATAGTCGAAGTGCGTTATGGATCAATCTCCTTTCTCTGTCGCGCTGTGCACTAATCAGCAACTGTCACTCGGGGATATCGGGCGAGGGATCGTGCTGAGAGGAACTTGCCACGCGGTTGTCCGAACAACGCTTCAATGCCATCTCATAGGTCTTCCACAGTAACTCATCTGATAGACCCACAATTCCAATAATGAATTGTCTGATATTCTCATTAACATATCGTTGCATTTCCCGCTCCAAACCCTCCATTTCGACCACCGCATATGGTTCTATATCATGTTTCTTGAACTCGCCAACAGTCTCATCAAACCAAGTTTCACAAAGCATGTCACCTGCGATGGGGACGAACTTCCTGACATACAGAGTGTAGTTAGAGTCCTTTATCTTGTGAGAACACTGGAGAATCCTAATCTCGTCGTTAGCCCAGTTAGTTATGTTCTTCGCTTCCATGCTGTTGTATCTCTTGGTCCAATCAGGCCAGGGAGCCGACTGGTCTCGACACAATGACAGCTTTGCAACTCTCCAGCGAACACACCGGTGTCCAGAGAAGGACGACGCTAGCTTGATACATCCCATACACGGGCCTTCAGGATCGTGAGGGTTTATGCGGCACTTTGAGAACTCAGTATATAGACATTTAGAACATGGGTAGAATCATACTCTCTCCTTGTTAGTGCGACACTTGACACAAACTCCCCTGTTTCGAGTCTGAGCTGTCTCTTTGCGCAATGCCTCGTTTGAGAACGATTGTTTCTTTTTACGGTGCAGTTTCAGCTGTAGAGAAGAAATCAGCAATGGACTTTTCTTCTCTTAGACATCTGCAACAGATCACACAGTATGTCAAAACTCTGGCAATGAGGGTAGTAGGGTTATTGACCTGTTTTGTTACTTTGGACCTGTTGTTAGAAAGATCCCATGCGGCTCTAGACATGGGAATCCCCAAACTTGGTTTCGGCTTGAGAGTACGCAATTGAGTAGCCGACTCAGCTTCACTGTTGACTTGTCTTATTTCGAGTGAATTGGTAGCATGTGGAATGATACCGTGCGAGATATCATCCCATAATGAAGCAATAGTTGAGCCATCTAGTGGATTGTAGGTGGCTCTAGTCTTGATATCTTGCTCGGAGTTTCCAAAGCCTATTTCGTCGACCTTCTCTGCCATCTGCACAGAAAACGAGCCAAGGTCCGACAGAAACTCAGAAGGGTTAATCTGGACGGAGTTTGATTCTCCATTTACGTTCAAGATCGAAGTGTAATGCCTGTCCAAATATTGGTCAGCAGTGACGCTAGCATTATCGACAGCTGCAAAGGCTACTAACCCATGGTGGTCCGAAGTCTCATTTTGCGTGGCATCAGGGTCCCAGAATGTAGACTCGTTGGATGTGTTTGACTTATGGTGCACTCTGGATGTATGTTTCAGCGATGCTGAAGGCCTCTCAGCTGTTTTGGGCCCATCATACGATCCAAGGCGATTGAGACCCCACACAAATGATTCATCTGGGAAATGAACAAGAGATTCATTCCAGCCGATTTCAGGCATGTCTGCTTGAAGAAATACGGGCTCATTTACGACCAGGTTAGAGAAATCGCCTCTCTGCGACTGAGCAGTAGTTACATCAGGATATGGGTCGAAATACTGTGGTATATGACGATCACTAATTGTAGCTGTTGTTTGACTCTTGGAACTCGCGTGTCCTGCCCAGTTACCGTCTTCAGGAGGAATAAAATTGCTGTTCGCTGTTTTCTGGGGTTCATCGGCTGAAACTGTCGATTCCGACATTTCAATGTCTTTTTCCAATAGCTCTTGAATGCGCACCTTCATATCGTTTTCTTCAATAAGTAATTCCAGGGCTTCGGCATCCTCATGAAATTGCTCTTCCGTCAGATTTCTCTTCACTTGCAGTAACCTCAGCCGCAGCTGAATCCCTCGAAGCCTGCTTCGACAAATATCAATATTGTTGGTCATGGATTGATTTGAAGTTTGGCTTAGGAGAGCCATTTTCAGGCTTGAATAGGAGATGTTGATTCTTTCCGAGAAACCAAAGGTTAGTCTAGCAATTCCAGTGTTCGCCAATTCCGCCTGTCAGTATTCAAGTTGACTAAATACTAATTTAGTGAAAGACAACGCAGTGCCCGATCCCGCTATTTGCTTGCAACACATGCCATGCGGTGATAGGCCCATTGACACCCAATCAACGGACACTTTCCAATCCAACCGGTGAGGGCTTTCTTCGGCGTGTTTTTTAATTCTCTATGAACTTGAACCGGAAGCTATTAACGTACTTTGCAGAAAGCTTAATGCAATACCTTAGTCATATCAATCTGAAAAAACCAACTGACCGAGTAAGCCGAACGCATTGCAATGTATTTCAAGTTGTCATTCTGTAAACATAGTATATACATGTATTCAAAATGTTTCATTTCTAAGAAGCTTAAGCTGCTAACATCTGTAGATTCCTTACAATCCCAGCTTGTAATCATTTAGAGCATCGACGACTGCTTGTGCCAAACGTAGCAGTTTCTCTTCTCCAAGATTTGTTCCTAAAATCTGAACTGACGCTGGAGCTCCAGCATATTTCTCGGCATCATCTGTTTCCTCCAGACATTAGTTTTAGCTCGAACCATAAGAATCATATCACGAGATATATACTTACACGAGAGCCAATTATTCCGGTCTGTCTCATTAATAGGTTTGTATTCAAGGTCAAAAAGGTCTATATGACTATCAGCAGTCGTCACCGGAATCACAACTGTAGGGCGATCCAGTGTATTGGCGAGGTTTCCGTACGCTGTAATAGTGGTCAGCAATGCCCAGCTTCATTGTGAGACACAATTGGCTTACTATAGTGATACCACTTGCCAGGAATCACTGCTGCATGTGGAGCTACGGGTAGAATCACTGCATCCACAGGATTTTCTGTTGAGAAAAATTAAAACTTCAGTCCAGTATTCAACGCAATGTAATATACCGTCATCATCGCCCTCTGAGGTTGACATCCAATAATTGTGATAGTCCTCTCGGTAATGTTTGAGCCGCCGCATCCACTCGTAAAGCTGCGGTAATGAAATAGGAGGCTGGGGCTCATCTCCAAGTTCAGTTTCGAGTTCAGGTATCACTGGCTCCCCGGATAATTTGAGACGTTTTATAACATCGGGACAACCATCTGCGTTCGTAATTCCACTCTACCATGATCAGTAATTGGCGTGTTGCTATCTATCTAGAGATTACCACTGGTAACATACGTGGATACTTTCAGACTCGCTGTGAGAAGGTGGATGCCAGGCAAGGGTCTGCTCTCGCCCAATTAAAGACCATAATTGGAGGTGGTGTAGAAATACCAACTTTGTATCCTTTCGCCCTAAGCGCTTCTTTCACCATACGCACCGCTCTAAGAATCGGTGGATGGGGTTTCACAATCCCATCATCTTCCATGATTCCGAAATACAGCTTTTGCTTCTTTGACCTATCTTCTATTTGGGACGTCGCATCCTCGTTCCAAGGCATTTCTAACACATGAGGGTCGCTGAGCCATGGCTTGGCCGCCATCAGGCTTCGAAAACCAAACTGTAAGCAGGATATATCGGTGCCGAAAATCCCTACCACAGTTGGTATGATGTGTTGACCAGGAGACTAAAAGAATGAATATTCGTACCATATAAAGATGGAAGGTTTGGAACAAAAAGGCGGTATTGAAGACATGACTGGGAAATAACTATACATACGCTATTCGGCACACCCTTAAAGGGAAGTCTCCCATGAGACGGTTTCAGACTATACAATCCATTGAACGCAGCTGGAATAGATACCGAACCCCCTAAGAGAATCGTCATCAATCGCTAATCAGTATAAGCGAATAGTGTCATGAAACCTACCGACGTCAGTCCCAAATCCTAATGTCGTGCCTCTCAAAGCTTGCAAAGCTCCTTGCCCTGTTAGTTTCTTTAGCAAGATTCATCACAAGACGTCCACGATTTTACCTCCCGAAGAGCCTCCAGAGGACAATTCTTGATTATGGGGCAACCAATTGTAACCCAGAATATTATTGTTCGTTTCAGCGCACTGTTCGGGTAGAAGAGTTCCTTATCAGCCTTAAAGAATCAGTATAGCCATAACGCAAGACCAAACTTACCCAAAGAGTCTGTGTTAAGCTTGTCTTATGTAATGGATCAGCCTCATATGAAGCCAGAAACTCGTCAAACGGTAGCCTACTTTCGCTATTGGAATAGCCCCAAGGGCCACTAACTCTCTAACAAGCTCACTTTCAAAGTTTCCTTCTTTACCCGTGCCCTTTTCACCCTCAAATGATCCTATCCAACCAACATAAGCCATGGTAGTCTCCCCTCCTTTGACGTGAAACTGATCTTTTAGGCTGATTGGTAGCCCGTGTAAGGGACCGATTGGTTTGTTTGTCTTGGAGAAATGGCAATCGAGTTCTCGGGCACGCTCAAGAGCCGGTTCGAACAAGATCTCGAGCAAATTACAGTTCTGGTAGTGATCAATTCAGAGTCTGACCAGCTTCGTGAATTCCACATACCAATTGATGCGCAAACGCCGTCCTCTTGCAAAAAGCAGTTGCGACTTGTACTGCTGTGAAGGAGCCATTGCTAACGGCATCTACAAGCTCCACGCTATCAAGACTTGTGATCCTGCGAGTGTGCGAGTCGAGGAGCTCTTCAAGAAAGCTCCCCGTTAAATTCAGCCGATCCTTTGCTCTATCCAGGATCTCCTTGGGAAGCACCCATTCTGTTGGGATCTTGTGAAAAAGTTGGTCTCTCTTCTTGGCCGCTGTTTCTTCCCATGAAGACATTTCAGCCTCCCCCGTCCGTTCCTTGAGAACTCGCTCGCACGTCACAATCATTGGCTGTCTGGTGTCCCCGCTGCTTGTTGATACAATATCAAATTTCGTTCAATTGCTTGGGCGTCTTCCCCGGGTAGTCTCGTTTTCAATTATACCATTAACCATATTGGCTCAACTTAAGACAGAGGAGAAGCCAATCGCAAATCTGCATTTTGAGGGCCGGTCAGAAAGCTGCATCTGTCTAACCAATGAACAATACCGACCGGTGACCGGCGAGCCTGCATCTGTCCGTTCCTAATCCGTTCTAGCGCGTCATACTGCTCATATCAATTGATAATTCGTCTTGATGATTCTCGCGCTCGCCTCACTTTCTGTATCCTTTCTGCTTCGGGCAAATAGCTTCTAATAAGTCAATGGAATGCTAGATGAAGTACCGGCGAGCTCCTCCGGCTCTCTGCAACCCACAAGGGGCAGAGAAGCTGTCCGACATGGCGTTAGTAGTGACGGTCAGATTAGTGACAGTCTATTACTCCAGTGAGAATCTTCTCGGCGATGGGAGGTCATTATACTTTTGCTACTGAGGGACTGACGATATTTTCTGGGAAATGCTCAGTACTAGGTCGTTGAACCCCAGGCTCTGAAGGTCAAATTTCTATATGCCTGTTCCAGCAGCTGTAACATGATAATTTGACAGGTCTTCTTTCAAAACATTCGGTGAAGTCTCTCTCATCGAGTTGTCCAGGTCAAAACGGACAATCCTAAAGTCAATACCTTTCAAACAAGGGCCTCCAGCTCATGATGCCTCTTTCACCCAATTCCAATGGGCCAAACGACCCCGACGCAAGTCATCCAATTAAGAAGCCTATGGTATCATCTTACATTAAATTGATTGCCTGCAATGGTAAACATCAAGATTCCTTCATTGCAAACACCCCAATGAGCGCTAAAAAACTTGCATTAGGAAGTTTCGGGCTCTTGAACGAAAAAACAGCCATCAAGAGCACATCCAATATCACAAACTTCTCTGAGAGCGCTATGGTTCAACATAACGCAACTGCAGAATCCGATGGAGTCCGCAGACGTGAAAAATCGCAAAGTGTGGGGGACTTTTTATATATTGGCAGCTGGATCACGGAGGAAGTCGTCCCATAGCATCATGTGCCTTAAGTGTTAGATTGTTGATGTTAATATTATTACTAGTTTTGCGGGATCTGGAATATATTGTTGGCAAACTCCAATATTTCTTCATTTTCAAGGTTTTTAAGAGCTTCGAGTATCCCATCGATAGTAGTCTGGGAAAGCCCGTCTTTGTTTCGGGAGTAAATGTCAATGCCAGCAGGAGTGAAGAGGGTTTTGGTGAAATAGGTGACAATCCACTGGTTACCATCATCTGTATGACCAAAACCAAGGCACTCCCAATGTGAGCTGGCGAACATCAGTAAGCCTTTGCCTCGCCAATCCCAGGCACCTTGATTCTGTGGGGTTGGTCTGTCCACACCATGGACAGTCTTGATTTTCGTAGAGCCGATAGCTTGGTACTTAACAATATCATCTATCCTAGTCACCCCGGAAGAGTCGGCGGGGAGGATTTCGTAAGTGATGTTGACATTGCACTTCCCCTTCCAGAGCGGTAGGCTCGAGTGAGTTACGTGCCAGGTCCCTATGATAAAGTCGTTGGTTGGTGGAACACACTTATTCCCCTTGCTAGAATATTTTTTCGGGAGCCCGATTATGAAGTGGGGAGCCATTTGATTATGATTATGTTGGGAGTTGTAGGATCAGGTTTCTTTTTCTTGGCCCGAAAATAGACCGTGATATCACGTGCAGAATATCTCCCTTCCCAAATTCCTTCCTACATCGTTTTATCTGGCCATTGCCAATTATGTCTTCTTTGATCCTGTCCATCACAATATACGTCCTTCCAGGATGAGTTAACGCACAATGAACTTTTAGCAATGGAATAGATATTTGTTGCGGTATAAGGCATGGTTGATGCTTCAGATAAATGTATGCGGTGGCTATACTTGACACATAGTCCGCATGAGAACGCACCCTTCTCGAGGCTGAATACGCTTAAGGATTTTGATCGCTAGAAGTGTCGAACATCGATACACAACATAATTATTGGCTGGTTGGGATGGTCTTTAATACTTACTCATAACTTAATATTCTTATTTATAAGAATAATATTAATTCTAGTATTACCTATCAATTAGGAAACTGCTGACTAGTATTCATTTTACGAGGAATATAATATTACGCACTGAGTTAATCTACCAAACTCTTTTCAGATTAATGAGATTGACAAATTCCTAGAGCCAATGCCTGAAGGGCAGGCAATGGAACAGGTTCGTCAAAATACTTTGGAGATATTTGATTGATCCTGGCTTGTAACCTACACAATGTCCCGAGGCCCTTCCGCTCTATCAAGCCATATGTTAGAGTCTTTCTCATTTTAAAGTTACCGTAGATGTCAAACGAGCCTTAATATCGATGTTGAGCATTTCCAGAACTTGATTATCAAGAAGAAACAACTCCAATCTAGCTAGTCTTATCGAGTCAAGGTTCTTAAGCAACGCGAACGATATTGGAAACCGTCTAGAAGGAAACTCCATGTGCCAGATCAGAATTTATGTCAGGTTACTATTTTCATTTTCCCTCACGAGCCTCGGTGTTTTAAGTTACACATTCGCTGAAGAAAGCGAATGGTATGGCAAATAACCAATTTACTTCCGCACAGCCACTCATCTCTGCCAGCTGGATTCTCAAATTCCGTCCGGCGACAGTTACAGGGGGAGGACCGAATATGACCCTTGAAACATAAAAAGAAGTTCGTAGGAACTTTAGGGTTGGTGTATCAAATATATCGTAAGTCAATGTAAAATTACTGTAAATTGGGCTGGTCAATGTAACGGGATCTTTGAAATTTCACAAAAATTCATAATCAGCTTTTAAAAATATTTATTATTGGCTAAATTAGTCCCATATTGTCCAATGATTAAGGCTTAGCAAAGGTGTATGTAAATTGTAACGCTCAAAATGGGGCGTAATTAGGTATTACTGTAAATTGGTAAAAATCACGTAAATTTGCTGTGGTAAATTAAGGGAGCTTTGCATGTGTTGGCAAAGGACGCCTATTTTGCGGTCGATGCCAGTTTCCCAAGGCATCCAATTAGTCGCGTGACCAGCATTACTCTTAACCCCTAGTTATTATTCTATGTGCCGTTCCATTAATCAGGCCGGGATATTATATAATTGTTTTGCTCTATCTTACTTGTTTACAGCATGGTGTCAATGCTAATCACACTCTCTATGATATCAGAATGGTTGAATATGAATGGTGAACGCCAGGACGATCGGCCGGCAGCCGTCTATCTGTTATCATCCCCGCACCTAGACACTCGGTCAGAGGCTCGTTCGAGAGCAAGTGTGTCGATCATCCCATCTCAGACCCCGCTTGACGTATGAGGGCCTGACAGTGACAGATCTCTTGTACTATTATGCTATAGCATATGTTATAAAGTATATATTAAATAGCCTAGCGCCGACAAGATTGCGCTATCCCTCCGCTTTCTAAGGTGATGTGTCGGAGAGTCATGGCGTCATGCCATCTTCAACATGTTTTGGTACGAATACGTTCGGTTAGTGTTGTCCTGGTGCAAATGCTGAAGAGAGCCAGAGCCAATTAGCCGAGTGGCGACGAGTCCAGGGTGACTCAAAGCAAGGGCAGGTAATACTTTGTAATCAATTAATATTAAAAATGCGCCGCACAGAGGAATGCCCCCTTCATTTCGCACTCTTTCGCCGCATGGAATTGGGAGCACGTGGTTGCTGAACCAACCCAATATCCCGCCAAGAAAGAAGAGCGCTGCGGTCGTCCAATCACACGCGAGAGATTGTTGTTGACTGAAATCGTGTTGGAAGAAAAAGCACATTCAGTGTAGTTTAAAATTATTAAATACGAATTAGCAAATCAGATCTGAATCATAAAAGGTCAACCTCCCAGACAGAGCCAGGCCGCCTAACCGTAAGCGGCCCCCGCTGCCCCCACGGCACTATGCTGCAAGCGGCACAGTATCGCCGGTCAAGCTTTGCAGGCATCTAAAAGCGGCCTAACGTGGTACCGGTGGTCGATTCCAGTACGGCTAGCGGCATTTGTACAGGCGGTCCAGCACGTTTGAGGCTGAAATATTACCTGACAATACACAGAGTTCACAGAGCTGCTAGCCAATGGCAGCCTAGCACGGTGGCATTGATTGGCTCAGGAAAATCGCTCAGCTGTGTCCTCTAGCCTTTTTCTTCCCTCGTAGGCAGCCGAATTCACGGTAAGACATTGTTTTGCCCTCTCAGTTCGAGCCTCCAGGGCAATACTACAGTGCTTGAGAAGTCTCCTTGCCTATTAATTTGTATTCGAGAGAATAGTCCGTCAATAGTTGTCTCATCATATATGACAAATCATATATTCTATACTACTCTCTATTATTCTATAGTTATTTATTAACTAACTGTGCTGTTGTCCTTGAGACCATGTTGGTGGGGCCAAGCTTTTGTTCACTCTTGCATGTCTTGGCTCTCTCCAACAGTGGAGATCGCTAAAAATACGCACCGCGTTGAAGTATACGGAGCTTAAACCCGAGCTGCAGGGCGAGTCTCCTGCACTGTGATTGTATGGCCCGGCGATCAGCTTAGCCATAAAAATCCGCGCTGCACCTAGAGGCCCGCTGCGCTTTGTAGTCGCCGTTATTATTAGTAGTCACGCCTTCCTCCATTTCAGTCACTCTTCTTCCTCCTTCACCCTGCAGCATCAACATCATCAACATCGCACCTGCGCCTGCGCCTGCACCTGCATCTACTGCATCACATAACATTCCCTTGGCCTTCGTCTTTCTTTCCTTTTCACTTCTTCTTCTCAATCCATCCAGATCGACGTTCTTCCTGGCATGACTCGTCCAGTTTGATCATCATTATTGTTCTCGAAAAGGTCTACTGCTGCAACTGATCGATTCATACACAATGGCGCCCGTGCCTGCCAATATCCCATCTCCGCCACGGCCTTTTAGTGAGGACCCAAATCGGTCGTACGGAGAGGTATGTGCTGGCCTAGTACCCATTTCGAACAGCAGAAGCTGATTGTGAGCAGTCCACTCTGAAAAAGTTATTTACAGCACAGGACAGCGAAAGGGAAGTTACCCGCCCTCGCTCACGTCCTCAACCCGATCAACGACGGGCGGGTACCCTCTCCTGTGATGTGGCCCTGGGCTGTGGCTGGCAGCCCTCACATCCCACCTTTCAGCGAAAGCCAAAGTTACCGATCATGGAATCGTTTTCAAGAGACCAACGCATCCATGCATCCAAGAAGAAACCCTCCACTAAACAGAAAGAGCTAGAATATTCTCATTACGACAGTTCTACTACGACAAATAATGAAGTTGAAGACCAAACCGTCTACAAAGTATGCCAGTACAGCACAGGAAGTCGCTACGGCTATCTCATCGACCACTGTCCTGAAATTACACATCCAAACTCTCAATTGGCCTCACGATCTCGCCAATTTTACCACGACTCATATAATATCCCCGGCAAAGCCCAAGGGGTTCGTGTTGATCTCACTTTCGGGACGATAACCATGGTTTTGATTCTGCTGCTACTTGTGGCTATCATGATCGTTGAGGTTATTGACGTCATTTATAATGCCCGAGAATCATCGACTGACGACGAGGGTCGAGGAAGAAGTCGGACCAGACGTGCACTCTCCCGGGCCTTTATTTCTCGAAAGAAAGCAGCTTTCAAGATTAAGGATGATCAAGAAAAGGCTTCCATGGAATATCTACTGGGAGAGAACCACGACCAATGAAGGAGAACGCTCTATAACATTAAACCTATATATTACGCTGCATTCACGTGTACCATATTATTTTCTTGATTGTTTTGGAGTATGGAGCCTCTGGCATGTGGGTGCATGAATCTTCGCATTTTCGAATATAGTCTGTGTCGTGTTGACACAGACTAACACCGTGCCAACCATCTACTTCCAGGTAGCAAGGCGTGACGTTTTTAACTAGCATTTCTCAGCGACTATCCCTGGATTTCATATCTTATCTGCTCATTTGTGTTCTTCTGTTTCGCGTCCTTCAACTACACTTCATCAATAATATATGTTCAGACTGGGATGTTTAGGGCATCTTCTCTCGTTTTTTTTGTCACATAGTCGTCTCTGCCGGGCGGCGTGTTGTCATTATCGTGAGCAACATGGAAACTTGTCAAATCAACGTGGTGGTTCCTCGAATTGCATCATATTC
The DNA here is from genome assembly GCF_021365285.1 of Talaromyces proteolyticus. NCBI lineage: Eukaryota > Fungi > Ascomycota > Eurotiomycetes > Eurotiales > Trichocomaceae > Talaromyces > Talaromyces proteolyticus. The sequence continues at coordinate 838,504 of NW_025764281.1, forward strand.
TCTACGTCTAGTCAACATTCGCTTCCAATGACGCGCTTATGCAGCATGAGTCGGCGTTCGCTCTCGCATGCTCTCAGGATCTTTACAAGACGAGTCTCAGTTACGAAGTCTTCAAAGGCAGGGAACGAGATTTAGAACAATGAATCCTGCCCAGCCACACCGAATTTACCTGCGGTCTTCGAATATGGAATCAAGGAGCCGGTGTATGTTGCAATCAGTTCCTCTGTAGGCAGGAGAATGCTCTACAGCCATAATTGGCTAATTAAACTATGATATATTTAATAGAATCAACAAGTCCAGTTAATAATTTACTTATTTCTAAGAGTTTATCTACGCTTAAAACTTAAAACCATACCGATTGAGTATTGATCTAGACGTGTTGAATTGAGACCTAGCATCATACGACAAACCAGTCTCTCTCAGTGGGGTAACTGAATCATGCAACAGTCCGCCACAGCATTGGTCATCCATGCTCGATCAATAGAAAAAGGCTATATCCGAAAACGTCAAGTGCTGCTTTGTTCGTTCGACTTTTACAAATCGATGACTAACTTTAGGGCTTCCTTAGCTACGTCATGGCTTGATTACTGTACATACCAATAAATTCCCATGGTAGGCAAATTGAAATGAAATCCTCACCTGATTGCCTGCTCTGTTCGTTCGATTTCTACAAATTGCTTACTAATTCTATGGATAACTCAGTTATAAAGCAGTGGAATGCCCTTCAGCTTCAATTGATATATATCTATTGCGACTGCTGTCTCCTTAAATAACTCACCACTGCCCCTCAATCCGGCAGATCTCAAGCACGTCTTTTACTTGCAACTCCCCACAATAATTCCACCACAATGGGATCCACGCTCCCACCAGCTCAAGTCACACCAGCACCAGGGCTCTCATACTTCACTACAGCCAACAACGCCGGCGTCGCGGTCGTCGACAATAATTCGACCTCCATCCCAACCCTCTTCCAACCCCTCACCATCCGCAATGTAACCCTCAAAAACCGCATCGTGGTGTCACCCATGTGCATGTACTCTGCCGAAAATAACCCGTCGTCGCCTAACATCGGCGCTCTGACAGACTACCACATCGCCCACCTGGGCCATCTCGCCCTGAAAGGCGCCGCGTTGGTCTTTGTCGAGGCTACCGCCGTCCAGCCCAACGGCAGAATCTCGCCTAATGATATTGGCCTCTGGCAGCACAGTACCGATTCTGCGCAGTTCAAGGGTCTCAAGCGCGTCGTTGATTTCGCGCATTCGCAAGGCGCCAAGGTTGGCGTGCAGTTGGCGCATGCGGGCCGGAAGGCGAGTATGGCGGCGCCGTGGTTAAGGCCTGCCGATGCGGCGACAACGAGTCTGCGGGCGGATGCGGATGCGTATGGCTGGCCTGGTGATATTGTGGCGCCGTCCGGAGGCGTGGACATGATATGGGGTTCGGGATATCACACCCCGCGGTCATTGAGTGTTGCCGAGATCAAGGAATTGATCGCTGCGTTTGTGGCGTCGGCGATAACGGCTGTGAAGGCCGGCGTGGACGTTCTCGAGATCCATGGCGCACATGGGTATCTGCTCACCCAGTTCCTGAGTCCGGTCACGAATAGACGGACGGATGAATATGGCGGCTCGTACGAGAACCGCACACGCTTCGCGCGGGAGATCATCACGGCCGTTCGCAGTGCTATTCCCGCTGATATGCCACTGTTCCTGCGTGTCAGTAGTACGGAGTGGCTGGAGGATTCGCCAGTGGCGAGGGAGACGGGCAGCTGGGATGTGCCATCGACGCTTCGGTTTGTGAAGGAATTACAAGAGCTTGGAGTGGACTTGGTGGATGTGAGCTCCGGCGGGAACAATGAGCAACAGAAAATCAAGCGTGTAAAGTCATATCAAGTCGATATTGCGGCGCAGGTTCGCAAGGAGCTGCGTGCTGCGGGCCATAAGACGCTTGTTGGCGCGGTAGGGTATATCACAGATGCCGACCAGGCGAAAGACATTGTGCAAGGAGCCGATCAGGAGGATGAGCATGGTGATGTGAAAGAAGAGGCCAAGGCGGCTGAGAAGCTCCTAAGCGGGCCTGAGCCTCAGGCAGATGTGGTGTTTGTCGCACGTCAATTCCTGCGGGATCCAGCGTGGGTATTGCATGTAGCTAATGAGCTGGGTGTGAACGTTACAGTTCCAAAACAGTTTGGTCGGGCTTATTAGAGGTCCATACCATAGCTCGATATATACACATACTGTTTTCTAGATTCTAAATTGATGTTAATTAATGGATACTTACGACCTCATATTCTTGTGGGCTGCGTAGGCAGTCATCTGCAATGTTGAACAGGATTATCAAGCTTACATATCTAACTCCCTCTCAAGAAATAAAAAGCTAGACAATTTTCCTTGTGTAATGTGGAAAACTGCGTGTAGTAATTGGTGACAGTTCTAAAGCAGCGCTAACCGCATTTGTGCACACGCAGCCTTAGTCAGCAACCCTCGCCTAACTTATCGCGCACATCATTTTCTGCGCTTCCCGCAGACGATTTGCGATTTCGATTTCGACATCCGACCACTCCAATCGCCAATCCTCCGTCCAAAAAAAAAAAAGAAGCTCAATATTCGCAATGGCCAAGGTACTAAATCTCTATCAAAATGCAAAAATACATGTCTGAATAAATCCTAATTTTCTCTCGATGTCCAGGCTAAGAAGACCGGTGACACCATCGCCAGCCGTTTGGCTCTGGTTATGAAGAGTGGAAAGGTCACCATGGGCCAAAAGTCCACCCTCAAGTCTCTCCGCTCTGGCAAGGCTAAGCTGGTTAGTTTGGATCGAATTGAATATCTTGAAGGCGAATTTTAACAGCGTTTCATCAGATCTTGATCGCTGGCAACTGCCCTCCTCTCCGCAAGTCTGAGCTGGAGTGTAAGTCTCAACTTAACTACCCCCGACTGAACAATCAAAACTGACAATCAAATAACAGACTACGCCATGCTCGCCAAGACTCCCGTTCACCACTTCAGCGGCAACAACGTGAGTCTACGAAATTTTCCCACATGAACCCGAGATAATCTCCACACTACCCTGTGGTTTTTTATCGCCTTCGGAGGCAATCTCCGTTGCTCAGAGAAGAGGTCGATTCCCAGATCTGTTCTTTCCGATACGGGAAGAGGCTTCGGAGAGCGGATTTTGCTCGGAGAAGGGATCACCTTTGTTGTTTTGCAACGAAGGGATTCTGGAGAGCTTCTGACTGACATGATTCTTCTTTGCTTGCAGATTGAGCTCGGAACTGCTTGCGGTAAACTCTTCCGGTATGTTAACAAGTCAATTTTGATTGCTGGTGTATATGCTAATGATCTACCTAGCTGCTCCACCATGGCTGTCCTCGACCAGGGTGACTCCGACATCCTCTCCCAGGAGGCTTAAATTCTCGTTTTAAGAATTGCTTAATACGTTCTCATGAAGGCCATTCATTCTTTGAAGGGAAGTCAGCAAGGGTACTCTGGGTCTTGTATGATCGTGAATCATATCCAGACCTAGGTGCATTATACATAAGACCACATGCTGTGTTTTACAAAACACAGTCGTGTTGGGCAATTTTGCCAGGCGTCCCGGGAGGAAAAAAGTTTTCTCTAGCTTACCATGATACCACGATCAAAAATTCGAGATTATTGAGCTTCATTTTTCTTCCATTCCCTCTTCGAGTTATGTAGAGGTAGAAATTAGGCTTGTTGGGACGGCTTCAAACTTCTGAGTTGAGGCGTTATTATCAAATGATATTTTGGCGTTGTGGGTTAGCGTTTTACTTCAATTCATACTTTCAAAATGAAGCCCACAAGGTGTAGATGATTGCAAACTTGTAGTAATGCTGCTCTACACTTTCCAGATAAATTTAGCCCATGGTAGGTAGTGAAATAGAAATAAATGGCTGATGAAATTATTCGTCAATCCTAAATTCCCGCCTCTATACACCAGTAAGAAATAAAGAACGCCGTATGCCTAGAACGAGAGAAGTCAAGCCATATCCCCGTGAACAGTGCCGACAAGAACAAGGAGCTTTTCTGCCGTGATAAAGTATGAAGAAAGCAAATGAAGAACGAAAAGAAAATATACACCAAATCTAGGCAAATCGAGAAAAGTTTTCCCTCAGATCTTGACCTTTTCTTGCTCCTTTTGAGCCAATTTCACTATATCCGCGAATGTCTTGCCAAAGTCTTCATCGTCTCCTGCCTCACCGTCCTTCTTCTTGTTCTTTCCGGCGGATTTGGGGGTCACCATGACTACGCTGGTAGGGCGCTTCGTGGCACCAGCAGCACCGAGTTCGGCTCTCGACTTTACGAACAGGTAGGGAACGCCGTGCTCTTCGCACAGCACGGGAATATGACTGATGACATCCGGTGGAGAGATGTCTGCGGCGAGAATAACAACTCCAATAGGCTCTGTGACAGCAACGTTGGCGGCTGGGATGGGGCTTTTGCGAAGAGCCTTGACGACTTCCTTGACGCCTCGCTTGAGGGATTTGTTGACAGCGGCTAAACAAAAACAATCAGTACCATAATCATAATCATATAAAATGCAAACCCGGTACAACATACACTTCTTCACAGTCTTAAACACCTTCTTGGCAGTCTTTTCTTCTTCGACAAGAGGGTTCGCAAATGGCACCAGGGCACCAATTGGTTTGTCGGCAAGCTCAGTGACTTCGACGGCGCCATTGACCTCCACAGTCTCAGGCTTCTGCAATTCCTCCAGTATTTCCTTCTCGGCGACTTCGGACAGCTTCTTTTCCTTCTTTTTCTCTTTCTTCTGCTTCTGCACGCCGTCGGTTTCAGAGCGCTTCTTCTCCTTCTTCTCCTTCTTGTCTTTTTTCTCGGATTTGTCCTTGCCCATTTTCAATGGCTCTTGAGAGCAATGTTAAATTCTTTTGAAAATCGGCGGCGAATGAGATGGTGTTAGAGTCAAGAAGAAATCGGCTGAAACTCGATGGTTTAAAAAAAATCAGTCCCAAGGTTTAGTACTCCGCACACCTTGAGAAATTTTGGCGCTAGGCCTGATTTGGTTCCAAGCTCGATTTCCGCGTCGCCGACTAGCTCAGACAAGTTATGATCAAGCAAAACAATGCAACATCTGGAGAATGAATTGATCGGTCGCGCCTTATTCCCACAACAACTCGTAGGGCATCGCGTCCCTCGCACATTTATGCGGATGGTTCGCCTTTTAATGCACTCTAATCCTGACTGTCATTCCCTCCGGTCTCAGTAGTCAATCTGATTTGGGCGACCTCGTTTACAGCAATGGCTTCCAGCGAAGTATCGTTCCGGCAGTCGATCCGGCCGTCACAACCGGTCAAGAGAGGTACGTCTTGCTGTGGCGATTTCTTTACTCAGAAGAAAACGTGCTGACATGGGGGTTTTCTCAGATGCCGACAACGAAGAGTTACGTGTTCAGGTGAACACGCTACGTTACGAGCTGGACAATCTCAAGCAGGAGCGAGATTTGACGGAACTACGAAACGAGAAAGAGCTCCGAGAGCTTCAGCTCAAAGCGGACTCTGATTTCAGGAAGGCGCAGGTGAGTTTGCACGGCGAGTATCAGTGATACGTGCTGTCTGCTCTGTTCTAATGGGATTTCTACGCATTATATAGGCAGCTGAAGCATCCAGCAACCGCGCGAATAGCAAAAGCGAAGCTCTGGCCAAAGAGCTGAAAGAAGTCCAAGAATCTGCGCTGAACGAAAAAGCGAACTTTGAGCGGCGGATCAGGACATTACAAGACCAAAACCAGTCCATCCAGGAAGAAATGACCGATGTACAGGCGCAATTGTCGAATCAGGAACGGCAATACAAATACCAGATCAACGAACTCGAGACAATCCGTGTATCCCTAGCAAAGACGGTGGAAGATGTTCAGAAGGACTTACAAACTGCAAAAGACCATGCAGATTCAGTACAAGAACGGCTTTCGCAGCGTGAAATAGATGTCACAAATTTAGAAACAGAGAACTTACGCTTAAAGGCCGATGGTGGCGGGGCTGAAGAGCTGGTTGTTCTCAAAAGGGAGCTTTCCGAGCAAGTTGCACATATCAAGAGTCTCGAATCGACGAATCGCGATCAAATAACAGAATTGCGCCATCTACGCAAAGTTCAGAAGAATGTTGAAGTTGTGGAGGAGCAGAAGAAGTCCCTTGAAAATCAACTACAACTGATGAAAAACATTGAGACCGAGCTCGGGAACGTACAAATCCAGAAGCAAGTTTTGGAAGATGAGCGCAGGTCATGGACTAGTCTCCTCCAATCTACCGACGATCTTGCAAATCTCGACTCTCCGGAGGCTGTCGTAAAGGCACTTGTTCAGGAACAAGTCGAGAAACTCACTTTCCTTGATAAATTAGGCAATGTCGAGCCTCAACTTCTAGAAAAGGACGAGATTATTCAGAGTCTAGAGGTTGAAAAGCGTCAACTTAAACAGGACCTTGAAAAATTTCGAAATGCTGCGTCCGCATCTGGTGGGCCTGGCGATACCCGTGCTAAGCTGAGGCTAGAACGCCAGCGAGCGCTGGCAGTCAAAGAAGTTGAATATCTCCGCGCACAGCTGAAGACATTTGATATGGAGGAATTGACCATGCATGAAGAAGAGAACCGCTATGATGAGCACAAAAACCAACAGATCGCGCAACTTGAACAGATGGTTGACGAATATCGCGTGGAGCTACATAAAATCCACGAAGAACTATCAGCTCGTGAAGCATCGCCAGAGGAGGCACCATCTCGAGGCCTGAAAAGACCTCTATCACCCGCAGACAGCGATGTCGAATCGGAACGTCTTTCTGTACTATCCCGCAAGAACCGTACATTGCAAGAAGCGCTTTCCAAAGCTGAACAAAACTCCAAGGTCCTACGTCACGAATTAGACGCAACCAAATCACATCTTACCACTTTACAAGAACGGTCACGAACTCGGATACTCGAGCTGCGTGCAAATCCCACATCAGAAGCCGAGAACTTAAAGATGTCGACACTGCGAACCCTGCAAGCCGAAAACCGAGATCTTCTCTCACAACTACGAGGCGACCACTCAAAGGTCCGAGTAGTTCCCATCAGCACCATTGAGAGCCTTAAGCTCGAAATGCAAGATATGGAACGCACGGTTGCAGAGAAGGAGAAGCGCATGCGCCGTCTGAAGGAAATATGGACCGCCAAATCATCTGAATTCCGTGAAGCAGTTGCCTCTGTGCTTGGCTACAAGCTTGATTTCCTTCCGAATGGTCGTGTTCGGGTTACCTCCATGTTTCATTTATCGCCGGCTTATCGACATGGTGATCGCAATGCAGGACCAGATGCTCGTGGCCCAGGAAGCATGGGGAACGACGAGGAGAATTCAATTATATTCGATGGTGAAAACGGCACAATGAAAATTTCAGGTGGCCCGAATAGTCTGTTTGCGTTGGAAATCAAGCATCTGATTAAGTTTTGGGTTGAAGAAAGGAAAGATATACCGTGTTTCCTTGCTGCCATGACCCTTGAGTTTTATGATAAGACAACTCGCGCAGCTCGGGTGTAAAGAGCAAGCACAAGAAATATATGACAACAATTACAAAAGAGTCCATATTTCGTTAGGTGGTGGCTTCTAGATACCCGGTGAAGATATCCAACATTTAACGTTGATATCAGCTCGTCAATTTTGCGTAATGTTTTATTACCAAGATATTTATATATATGAGTATGTTGGTTGCATGTGATATATCAGTTCCAAATTAGTATTGTTGTAGAAAGATGGATAAGAATGGGCAGCTATATCTATTTGGCTATGGTAAGGACGACAAACAACGAGCAGAAAAATGACAACATGCATCCGGGAATCAGCACCGACTCAGCTTTTTCATCCACTCCGTATTCCTCAACCTCATCTTCTGATAAAATAACAATATCGACTGAAGAACAACCAAGAAATACAACACGTCCTGGACAGTCTACAATTTTTCCGCTTCTCAGTAGACAGGCTGTGTCCAGTTGGTCACCCGGTATGCGCGGCCTTATCTATCCATACATACCGAGCTACCAGCTATTCAGGTTATATTGGAACTGGGTTACAAGTAGATCACCATTTGAATTTTACACTTTTCTTACCAAGAGTATACAATCTCCATTCACTATTCATATTACTCGAAAACATTGATCCATGATCACAAAGTTGATATCTATTGCAAGTGCCAACTTGAAACATTTTGTGATGGGCGGGGCTATGAAATAAGCGCTGGGATGGGTTTATTTAACAAGCAAGATGTTCATATAGATGGGGAAGGAAACACTGTTGGGGTAATAAAAAGTGAGAAGAAAATGCTGTTAAGCCAGAATACTAAACAAGAGAAGCGAAAGATAGGCTGTCCAAAACAGTCGACACAACAAGATAAGTTGAGTAAATTTTTATGAAAAATTAAAACCTTTGGCAATCTCACGTAGAGACATATTTGCCAGCTGTCAGTTTCCGCAAAGTGTGAATTTCCTTCCATGCTATCGAGGCTTGAGTAGATGGGTTGATAGCAGTTCCTTCGTCGGCGAACGGGTCTTTTTCGTTTTGTCCTGCAGTCTCAGCGACGCTGACGCCTAATCGTGGGGATGTTTCCGCTGTGTCGTATTCGAATTTAGTTTCAACCTTCCCTTTACGAGGCCAGCTCACAGCAGTGGTAAACCGAACAAGCAGTTTACTGTCTGAGTCAGCTCTAACCTCTAATTCGGGCAGTTTCCATACAACTGCAGACTGTTTGCGGCGGAAAACGGCGCCGGTGTTCGGGTACATAGCGACGTTTGTTGCTCGTGCCACTTCGCGAGGCTGCTTAGTTATCTCGTCTTCGGGAGAGAGGTCCAAGTTGACAGTGATGATGACATTTTTCAAAATGATCGACTCTAATGGTGTGCTGGCCACAAAGGCTGGGTTAAGTTTGTAAGGAATAATAGTACTTGCTTGGAATTCTTCAATATTCCAAGCTGGAGTAAAGATGACGGGAGAATATGATGATAGGTTGGAGGGCGTAAGATGGATTTGATATTTGAAAGCAACGGTGGGAATAGGCCGTGCAATCTTTGCCAGAGACACGTTATATTCGCCACGTTTTTCGTCATCAGTGTTGGATACCTCAGCCACAAAATAAGGATTTGCCGCAACCTTTTCAAGCAATGCAAAATTATCCAGACGTACTGTGTTGGTTTGTGTGGTGGAACCTGCGGCGGCATTGTATGCTAATGCAAGCTCACCAACGACGAAAGACTTCGTAATATTGCCTCCTTCAAACCAACTGTTGACTGTTTCGACTACAGACGCATTCAATCCAGGTTCATGTAGCTCTGGATGAGAAACAGGACCCGCAATACTATGCAGCGTGTGCGATGAGTGAATCGACGTTGTGTCTGACATTGCTTTATCTTCCTGGCTTGGGACAGGTGCAGCTGGCGCCGCCGGGGTAGGAGACACAGCCAATGTATTTGGAGAGGTTAATGTATTCGGAAATGCCGCTGGTGCTGCACCAAGTCCAGAACTAGGTCCTTGTTCTGAGCCTGCTGATGGCGCTATAAAAACAGTGTTTCGAACATCGCGTCGACCACGAATGGTTCCTGCGTTTCGCCTGACACCAGACTGCAACCCTTGCTGTTACATGTTAGTTCCTTTTTCAGAAATAGCTGTTCATGCGTAATTACCATGCGTAGCGTATTCGCCATGTCATCCATAGCCTGCTTGGCTCGCCCTTCGTCTTCGTGAATCGGTTCATCTCGGATTTTGAGGTTTAAGCCTGATTCCTCCAGTCTACCAATTCAATTTAGATTAGTCAACTTTTTCATGTAGTGGACGTAAACGAACCCTGCGGCTTCTCTCTGTGCTCTTGTTATCTCATCGATAATCTGTGGCCGCTCAGAATACCCTTCCGAGTCTATCTGTGGCTACAGGGAGAAACAGCGTTAACATGTGAGGTCTAGATTTAGATAAGGCACATACCTGGGCGACTGCTGATTGGCTCTGTCCCGTGGCTTCGTGTTTGGTAGTTCCATTTGTAGTAACAGTTGTTTCTGTCACCTCCTGAATTGGCGCAATGGTGCTGGATTCTTCGCGTACGGGAGGCTCACGCAATGAGACAGACGTAGTAGGGCTAGCTGTGAAGTCGCCTGTAATGCTGGGGGTATCTCGACCTGGAGGGGTCGACGGAAGTTGCTGTGCCTCCCGAGATGAATCTCCTCTACGAAATGTAAAGGCTGGCCGGATCTTCTTCTCCTGACCGGAAATCGAAGAACCAGAGCCCAATACAACACTTTTACGACGATTCATCACGGTTCCCAACCTGCGTAAACCTCCCAACTTTGGCGTATGTCTGGGTTCAGGTACTACGACCATGTTAGCTTTGTATCGCAGGCGTATGAAGACTTCTTACCGGGAGGAGGCTCGCGAGCGAAACGGCCAGACCGATTAGAGTGCTGGCTAGCCGCATCATCAGGAATACGAGGTGGCGGAGGAAGATCAGCAATTTCTGTTGACACAGGAGGTGACGACACGGGAGCTAGAGGCGTGGGAGCTGCATTAACTGAGCTGCTTCTTCTCAAAGGCGCCGATTCTCTTCCTCCATTGATCTTGGCAGCAAATGTTTTGATCTCATCAGCCGTCTGGACATTAAGCAAGGCATTCAAACAACTTTCGGCGGTTTGTCGACTTCGTTCTATTTGGTCGACTTCATGGGTTTGAAGTTGGGTAAGAACGTCGCGGAGATGGTTAAGTCTGCTCTCATCAACTGATTGAAGCTGTTCGAATACGAATGGCGCGCGGGATTCCCATTGTTGAGTAGCTTCGGCCAAGGAAGTTGAGGCTGCGGTTGCTTTTTCTGAGCCCTTGGACCGTTTCTCTTTTGCTTTTTCCAACTTTTTCTGCGCAGCTTCCAAGCCTTTCGACAAGTGCACCAGGTCATTACAAATTGAAGGCATCGAGGCCAACTCGCGGTGCCTTGATCCATAGTCCCTCAGCGGTTTCTCCACATCTTCTTCGATTTTCGATGCAAGAGTTTCGTGTGAGGCTGCAAGCGATTCGGTGGCATTGATAATCCGTTTCCATGGCATCTGAAAGACACTTTTATTGTTTTAGCAAGCCTCACCACCTTTTTACAAGACATGCTCTTACCCCAACGAAACGTTCTCCTCTGGCTGCGGTCTCCGCGCAAGTTTGCGAAGACCTTGCACATAGAGCTCCTCAACGCGCCTCCGCTCCTATTCAAGCCGTACGAGTCAATACATAGCCTTATAAGCCCATACACTCGCCTATTTGGGACGTACCTGCAACCAATCGGCGATGTCAGTGTTGACTTTGTTAATCACACGAATGCGATCGTTCAAAACCGTGGTAGCCTGATTCGGCTGCAGCGATGTCTGATGATCATAGACGGTTAGCGACATGTAAAACCAGCGGGGGAATGCTGCAATTCCCGTCAACGCACCAACAATGCCGGGTACTCTTGTCTTGTTAGATCCATGGCAGCGGCTCCTATTGTCGTGTGGAGTACATAATATAGCGGCGATTAGCGAGAGAGCAAGGCGGGAACTAGAGATTAATGATTAATGCGAGCCTTCAGATAGGAGGAGCTAATGATAACGGGGCTCGAGCCGAGTCGGGTCTGTACAGCGCAGCTATGCAGCAACAACGATCACAGAGAAGCCATCTTGAGTCTTGACGAACGTCGGGCGAGGTTGCTTGCTAGGGCGGAGAAAGGCCCGCAGTTTGCCGCTCTCCACCGGGCTGATTCGCCAATCGTGACTGCCGATTCCGTCACTGTTGGGAGCCGCCTCTTTTGCTCCCTCACAGTCTCCCCGCGTCAGCAATGATCACCACGACGACCGTCTGCTAGCAATTACTTCCTGTTTCGCTCCAGGCTCACGGTCTGAGAAAGAAGCGATACAGTCCTTTGCTGCACCAGGGCTCAGAAATGAGTGTTGAGCGTTCCGACTCTGCCGTCCACTCGTAGACTAACGAACCAATTCGGCTAGTAGCGCTCAATTCTACACCAACAGCAGTTCAAACCAATAACTATTATTATGTCGGATGCAACATGGCTGACGATTGGAGGCCCGCGCTTGGTTTCACAGATCGGCTAACAGTAATTCAATCCATGTAAGCCGATGCTCTGTTGAGCTCTGTCTATTTGTATTGCGCGGTCTCATGCTTGTCTAGCACATCTGCCTATCGCAATGCCTCGCCTTCTGCAAGCTTCACAGAAGCTCAATCGCACGCCAAGCGGTACGAGAGTGAAGCATACAGCAAGGCAGCTTCCAAGGTCTGTATCTACAACGATTATTGTCTGCTGGTTTAGGTTGTGTATGCTAAGGTAACTTAAAGGGCGAATACGATCAACTATGGCAGCAAGCAATTGACGAAGTTGAGGCGCAACATTCAGTTGCTCCTGTGATCGATAGCCCACATTATAGTCCCGATCAAGGAGAAGAGCAATACCCAGAGGGTACTACTACGGTTGGTAAATATCAACACTGCCGACACCATGCCGACGGGCTACTTTCTACCATCTACCGCACCAAAAACGATGATGGCCTATTACTTGCGTTAAAAGTCACCACCCCGCATCTCATGGGTCCCCCTCATGATTCTAAGCGCGAGCTGCGGTTGCTGAAGGAGGCGGCGAGCTCGCATGTTATCCCATTGCTCGAAGCATTTGACTTGCCGGGCGGACAATTGATATTGGTCTTCCCATACATGCAATCAAATTTTGACGAGCTCCTTCATCAAGATGTGTTAACACCCTTGCAAGTCAGGTCCCATCTCCGAGATCTGTTCACTTCCCTAGCACATGTGCATAGCCTGGGTATCATACATCGTGATGTCAAACCCTCTAACATACTGTTGAAAAGCCCTGCGGGGCCAGCGTACTTAGCTGACTTCGGAATCGCATGGAAAGACGGTGATGCAGGCTCTGAACCGAAGACGCGGAAAATTACCGATGTTGGAACAACCTGTTATCGGCCGCCAGAGCTTCTCTTCGGTTCAAAGGATTACAACACGACATTGGATATGTGGGCAGCTGGTTGCGTGGTAGCAGAAGCTGTGGATATAAATCATCGCCAGGTGTTTGACGCAGGACCTCTCGGCAGTGAGCTTGCACTGATACAGTCGATATTTAAGACTTTGGGAACACCAGACAGCTCCGTGTGGCCAGTACGTAATCTGAATAGTGACATCATTATGCTTGATATGCCTGCTGACAGCTGCATAGGAATCTGCGAGGTTGCCAGATTGGGGGAAATTTGAATTTCATAAATACCCTGCCAAGCCATGGGAAGAGATACTCAAGGGAGCTTCTTCTCATAGCCGTGACCTGGTCAGCCAGTTAATCTGTTATGAGAGCTCTTCAAGGTTGACAGCGCTACAGGTATGGTTCGGTTTATTTGTTATTAATTAGCGACCGTTAACAGTTTGTAGGCTCTACAGCACCCATTTCTCTCTGTGTAAAGCAAATCTCGTTTATATACGCTCCAGTAGCCTTACCTACGATCTTCGGTGTGACAGGTTTCCTAGATTTTAGACTTGGAGCGGGCATCAACAAGAATATGCTTGAGTATTTTGTGGTTACTGGTTTTGAGTCCCGCGTATTTCGTTTCTGTTTCTCTGCGCTATGGGTATATTCAGTCTCTTGGTTTGGCACTAGTTACAGAGTATTCATTCTTATAGTATGGTCATTTAGAAAAGGTATCGTAGGCAAATAGCTGAGATGCTTCTATTCAATTTCCATCTATGAACCATACATGAAAAAAACCAATCGCAATGGTTTTTTTTCCCTGGTCATTTCTATGTGTCAACTAAACAAGCATGGTTGATTCAGAAACCTCAAATGCAGTAGCTACTAGTTGACATATGCATCCCGATTGACGAGATCCCATTGGAGAAGCAGCCGGTTGACATTTTAATATATCAACTTCAATTTACTCTTGAATTTGCTCTTCTATTACTTTGTGTCGATTACTGCGAGGAATATTGGAAAACATTAGTCCGGAAAGACGAGTTCACTGTCAGTAATCGCCTGATATATAGCTGTATAAAACATCTACAGTTGTATTTACCTCAGCAAAAAATTGATGACTATGAAAGTTAACCATAGGCACACCACCTCCCAAAAAGGTCGAGAAGCTAAAAAAAACCGACATTAATCAGAAAATACCCCAAAGACGTGTGTTTAATATAAAATTTAAAAGCTAATATAAGAAATGATAGTTATGTATCAAGCTTCAGCGGGCCTCGAGATGATCCTAGCAAGCATTCATAAAAGAGTTTTGGAAAATTTATTGCTAGCGGCCTGCTGGCCTAATGGTAAGGCGTCTGTTTCCGGTGCGGATATACAGGCGATTGCAGGTTCGAGTCCTGCGTAGGTCGATTTTTTTTTTTACCACAGTTCAAGATACCCTTTTCCCTTTCTAGGGATTTATAGCTAGACAAGGCTTGGTTTACTCAAAGATTTTTACTAACGTGGTAATCTCCCCGTTTTTTTACGGCACGAGCTCGTAGCCAAAACTACAAAAATAGATCAACCAACGCGAGTACTAGAATCACTTATTAATTATTAATAATTGTAGCATCTCCTTTCAATCTAAATTCAGAGCCATCATGAACGTATGATAGGACAGCGCCATATCTATATTCAAGAATATCAGATAACCACTATTCGTATTTTGCAATGATAATCCAAACCTCTGAAGTCATCCGGTTTCTTCCCTTGTTTCAAGTTAAAAAAAGATCGCCTCACGCCTTTAATGATGCACTGAGGCCACTCATAACGCGAGAGCGACTCATTTCCGCTTCGCAGGCCAATGTGAGGCTGGCAGGAAATGAGGTTGGCTGCGCTAGGCTGGGCCTGGCTTAACCTCGGGTCATTCTCAAGAGTGGCTGACTGTGGCTAGCCTGATCCGGGCAAGCGAGGCTCCGACACATCCGGTGCTCCCGCTGTGATTGGCGCGAACCCTTCCTGTCCCTGGATTTTTCATTGTTAAGGGCGTGTGTCGCGCGGGTTCTGTTACCGTATTGTTACCAGGAACGCTTCCATTGTGTCCAATAGAAGCATATAATTACATCAGCCGCCCGCTAGTGCAGGAATACGGTAATCACATTTCCCTTAGAGCCTTGGAACAAACACCGCTGCGACCTAAACTGGCCCTCGCAGCCTAGGACTACCGATATCATTAATGTTACCACGGGCCCCTAAGGCCAAGGCCAAGGCCAAGCAAAGTCGCAATATAATGCCTGCTCTGTGTGGCTTGCCAACCTATGCTTCCAGGTAATAATACCGAGTGCGCTGAATCTTTCCCTCTTCCCCCTCGTGGCTTCTGCATAATCAACATTCCATTCTTTCAGGTGATAACAGCCTCCACTCTTGCATCCTGCTGCAGTCCCGATGCTCGTCGCAGATCAGCCTCATATCGATTGTCATAGGCTGTAGGCTGTAGTCTATCTACGTTCTTTATCTCACGCTCTTTTTCTGACGCTGGACACCTACCCGCGCATCAACGGGCCACATTCTTTTCGGAAACGTCACAACATCACTCCCTCTTCACTCGCGTTCACCATCGGGGAATGGTCGCGACTTGACTTTCTTCGATTTCGAGGATTTGTTTTCATCTGTGGCTTCTTCGCCCGGTAGTCACCAGTTCTTGGCCTCATTGACTTTGCTGTTATTCGGGCTCTTTTATATGGTCGACGATAATATCAACCAAAATGCCACACGACCATCATCATCATCACGTTAAGCGTGATTTCATTTCCGATGTCGAAAGTTGGTTTGGATTTGGTAGCGACCCTACTTCGACTCAAGACCCAAATGCTGGGCAGACGACTGCTATTGTGTACGTGACAATGCAGCCAACCTTCACGGGGCCTGTTGGTGGACTTGTCACGGAAACTTCGAAAAGTGACGACCAAACTACTGCCCCAGCAGGGAAGGGACCACCTGTTCAACAAACGCATGCTGAAACGACGAAGACAAAGGAAATTGAATCCACAAGTACGAGCACAAGCACTACTAAAAAGGACCCGAAAACTACACATACAACCACACATACAGATACGTCGACGAGTTCCACGTCAACCACGACAAGCGAACCCTCTACAACCACCACCTTTTCGACAGCCGCTGCGACTACCAGTCTGGTTACTACGTCCTTGAGCGCCGCATTAGATCAAGCCACCTCCTCCTCTACTCCTTCTGCTACTCCTTCCGCATCTAGCTCTGGCGGTCTTTCTGGAGGGGCGAAAGCAGGCATTGCTATTGGAGTTCTGCTCGGAGTAGCTGCAATTGCCGGTTTGATACTTTTCTGGCTGCACAAACAGAAGCAAAATAGGAAAGAGGCTGAGGCAGCAGAAGCAGCAGTAGAGGCAGCGGCTGCAGCCAGAGAGAAGCCCTTTACTCCAAGCCCGCGGCCACCAGTGGCAGGCGCTCAGCCACCGATGTCAAATGCCCCCAATTCATCAGGCCCAAATTCTCAATTTGGTTTGCGCCCAGGTGCTAACGGGAACGCATATGCTGCTGGTGGTATGAGTGTGGCAGCTGTCGGCGCAGCTGTAAGTGCTGCCGCTTCATACCGAGGCTCGGCGCATTCGCCACCAGGCCAGGACCCATTCAACGACCCAGCAAATCCATTTGACACTAGCTCCCAGTCCTCGTCTCCGCCATTGCCTGTCCCTAAAGATGACCCTGTAGGAGGAAGCCAAGTTAGAGATCTAACGTCCTCGCCAACTGGAAGTGGTACTGGAATTCCGAGCTCTCTTTCTGTAGGCACTCCCGCCGATCATGCAGGTGAAACTGCTGCCGCTGGAGCAGTTGCTGGAGCGGCTGTAGCAGCAGCAGCCGTGGCCAAAAAATCCGATGAACATCCTCAACAACGCACGCCCTCCCCCGAGTACCGGGAAGGAAGCCCCGACGGTGGTCCAGGCTCTCGTCCCCAATCGCCCTCTGTGGGTGGTGCACCATTTTCAAGCAATGTTCATCGTGTCCAAATGGATTTCACGCCTACCCTGGCAGACGAAATGGAATTGCGCGCCGGTCAACTGGTTAGAATATTGAAAGCATATGACGACGGATGGGTAAGTCCTCTCAAGTCGTCTGTTCCAGATTCACTATACTAATTTGACAAATAGGCTCAATGTTCTTCGATGGATGGATCAATTAGAGGTATCGCGCCACGCAGCTGTCTTTCTGCACGCCCATTACAACCCCGAAGACCTCCCGGCCCCGGCCAAGGTCCCCGTGGCCCTCAATACATGGGACCGAATGGTAGACCAATGTCTCCGGCGGGTGGTCGAGGTCCCCCGTCTGGAGGACCACCCCGTTTCTACCAGGATGGTCGTCCTATGACACCCACGGGACAAGGCTCGCAATTCCCTATTCCTCCCCCAGTTTCACGCTCAATGTCACCGGATATGCCCCGTCCATTGACACCCGGAGGATCGTCTCGTCCATCAAGTCCAAACGGCGGGCGAGTTCGTAGCAACAGTTCCACACAAAACTCACGGCCACCGATCGTTCAAGCCGGTCCAAGTCCCCTTGCTCCACCAACAGGACCTTTACCCGGTCCTCCAACGCAAGCCCCCGAGCGCTCTGAATCACATATTGGAAGGAAGCCTGTTCCTGGCTCGCAATAGCATTAGGAACTTGATCTGACTTGTCCATAATTTCATGAGCGATACCCCCCTCTTTTGTTGATTCACCTTCAGCTAGTGCACAATTGTTTTATATTCTGTGGAGCTAGGCTTTTGCCTTTCCACATTAAAATTCTTAGCCACTATTTTTATCGCCTTGGTCATGTGTTTATCAGAATGGGCACTGTTCTGATACTGACTTTGATCTATTATTTTTGGGCCAACTTGCTTTCTTCACATATTGTATATGAATGTATGTATTTAACTTCACGTCATGTAACTTTTTTCCACAGTGAAGTGTCGGTTTCTGTAGATGTATCGAATAATACTCCTATAAAAGAGAAGCCAATTTAGAGTTGATATCAATCAGTAACTAGTATTTTGTCTACATATGGCGTCTGTATAATATCTAAATGCTAAAGGTAGTATTCCGAACATCGAGTGCAAAATATCTCAAAGGTAATGTGAGTTCATGCAAAAATGAAAAGAAAGAACATCATTATTATAAATGGGGAACGCCCATGCTAGCTAGAATTAGATTGAGAATGCTAAGTACTCCTTCACCGAGGATAAGTCCAGATGCCAGAACAACCACAGTAGACGATGACTCGTCTTCAACTGCTGGTGGTGGTGTGTGCTGTTTTTGACGTTGGATTAGCGGATGGTGGTCTTCCGCCCCTTCTCCTTCTTCCTCCCCGTCATGTTGTTCTTCGGTGGCCGAACCAGCAGCAAGGATGGATGTCGGGTTTGGGTCAATTGGATTAGTAGATAAGCTGGTATCTTCATGGACCTCCTTTCGATTCCGCCGAGCCCACCACCAAGCAATCGCTCCTCCAATCGCGCGTGCGAGCGTGAAAGAAGGAACATTGAACATGCCCACTGCGACTGCGATGCCACCGGGTACGAATGAAAGCCATGGAGGGGATTGGTTGAATGGTTTCTTGTAAGTGCTTATAATCCTCAAGACTGTCGTGACCACGAATATGATACCAAAGATAATTGCCGCTTGCCACGCCATTGGTGGAAGACCTTGGCCCGTGACTAATCTAGCAGTGAAAATCCACACAAACGCAGTGGGGATCTGGAATTGGTCGCTGGGTATAGGGTATACGTTGACATACATCTTGTATACTGCTGTTGAAACAACGGCGCCAAAGAGACTACCGATGACTTGGCCGTAGAATTGAGCTTTGGGGCTTGCACCGAGGAGATGGCCTGTTTTGAGGTCTTGCATCATGTCTCCGGCTTGGAGAGCGCCGGCCTCGGATACTGCGCCGGCGAGCAGATTTGTGACGACGGCGGAACGACGGGTGTGCATTGATGCAGGAGTGGCAAGGGAGAATATGAGTTGAGTGAGTTTGCTGATACCAGATACCGGGTTCAAGTCTGTTTCACCGAGAGCTCGAACGCCCATTATGGAGAGGAGAACAGCTAGGATGGTGGCAAGCGTTGAAAGAAAGGGCGATATGATGTCCCCAAAAGCTATGTGCATGCAAAGAACATTTAATACCAGTGTGACTGGAAGAAGAATCGCAACAGTTCGAGACGATATCAACTCAGATGCCGGGGCGTCGTCTTTTTCGTCCTCATCCTCATTCTCATGCATGGGTGCCGGTTCGGAGGACGAGTGAAGTGTGGAATATCTGATGTGAGAATGGAAATTTGAGTTACGTCTCTTGATCCCATTTTGCCGTAGTGATTGTAGTTTCGTTGCGAGTCGGGGAAAGGATTCGTACAGAGTCCGAGCAATGAGCCAACCTAGGTTGATTATGGAATCAGCAAGCATAATAGCCAGTGATACCCAGATAATCCATCCTTTGCTTCCATTCTCCCAGTCTCCTACGGGACCAGGTGCCCAGCCTTTGTTCTTGGCAATAGGGGACAAGATGGCCCACCCTAAGACAGCGCCAAACAACATATGCATGGAGGTCGAAGGTCCCATTATGATTCCCTGGCCGACATAGGCAGGAGAAGGATTCAAAGTCCATAACCAATTTTGAGCAAGTGACAATCCAAATATGGGAAGGTCCCGGATTTGAGGAATGAAGTATGAAAAAAGGGTCTGTAATTATTAGAAAATTTATTTCATCCATGGCGTCGCACTGACACTCACATAAATAGCAGAGACAGCGAAGGCGCCAATAAGCAAGCGGATCTTTGACTTCCAATCCTTCCTTCTGTCATTCTTGGTAGGCTCTATTGATCCCAGGTTGGATGTTGCTGATCGCTCTTGTGGTAGAGATCCACGACTCAACAGTCTGTCTTCGCCTGTTAGAGTCTGCTCAGTAGTTTCTCCAGTCTTTTCATCTCTAGAGCCTCCATGTAGCATTCGGATCATTAATGCTGTGGCAGTCCCGCTAGGAAATCGTAATTTTTCACGGATGATTACCTCTTTCCGCAAGGGCACAGCGAAGATTGCACCGAACAAGCAGACTCCAAGACTCCATATTACCAGCTTCCAAAAGCCAACATTTAGTGGGCCACCTTCGCCTATTCCGCCATCTCCAGACGGCCCGTCTGCACCGTCTCTTAACAAATATTCTAATGCTGGTATAACACCCACAAACCCACACCCTAATGGCATTGTTCCAACTGCGCCGGCAACAGTCTGAATGAGAACGTTTTCGACTGGCGTGAAGGGGAACGAGAGATGCTTCGAGAGGCTTTTGAAGACAGCGAAGCCGATTAGCGATGACGGCATAGTCATAAGACTCATCCAGCCAGTTTGGAGGCCGAAATATGTATTTGAGAAGATAATCAATGTTCCGATAATGAGGCCGACGGCGAGCGAGCGTGGCGTAAAGCTCTGCGCCGAGGTAACCGGAGCTTTCGTCGCAGTGAAAGCTGTACTATGTTCATATTCCGTATTTGGATTTTCATTTCCACGATCATGAGTATCTGCAGTTGCGCTGTCTCTACCGACGTCAGTATGAGTGTTCGACGAATTGCTCGTGGAGGCCATCGTCTGGTAGTTCATTGAGCCTCTGGACAGGTCTCTGTCCAATAGGTGCCGCGCGTAAATCTATTATTATAAAGTATGTATCAAAATCATGGCTATATATGAATATGCAAATATTGGAAGACAAGAGTTCATTGACATAAAATGAGAGTAAAGACGAGAGCGCAAGGCGGCGAGTGCGGAGAAGCAAAGCTCCATTACTAAGAAATCCCCGTGATGTCACTGGGCCGCCTTTATCGGTGGGGCATCAGCCTCAATCATTGCTCACTCCAACCTTATAAAATTATCAAAACTGCCAATCCAACTTATTTCTCAATTTTGTGTTCTTCAGAGAAAAGGAGCTGCATATACAGTTATTTGATCATTAACAATATAACAGAAACAATATCCTGAAATCAGCTCGTCTTTCTAGAACTTGCGCTCACTAACATATCGATTGACGGATATTGAGACGTCGGAGTCAAGAACTGTATAAACATTGAATTATTGTATATAATAATTGGCGAATTTTTTTATGACGCCTCTGGTTCACTGTGTGCGACATGCCCAGGTATTATGAACATTCAACTGTTTCTGTTCTTTGATATGGCTTACATAGATACAGGGAGAGCATAACCTCGGGGGCGATGCGTATCTAATACCTGACCCAAAGCTTACAGAGGTTGGAATAGAAGAATGCCGAGCCCTCGAGACTCGGTTTCCTAATCATTCTTCGGTCGAGTTGATAGTTTCATCCCCTCTGCGCAGAACTCTCCAAACTGCACTATGCTCATTTCAGCCAGCAATCCAGCGCGGGGTCAAGATAATTGCTCTTCCTGAACTCCAAGAAACTAGCGATGTTGCTTGCGATACTGGTCGTAGTATTGCAGAAGTGCAGCGAGAATTTTCCCAGGAAAATGCTGGTCAGCAGGCCGCAATTATTGATTTCAGTCTAGTAGAAGAAGGGTGGAATTCAAAGGTATCAAAATCTCACTTTTTACAAAGCAATTATTAATAAAACTATTAGATTGGTAAATGGGCACCATCATCAAATGCCCTGATTGCTCGTGCCCGTGTGGCTCGACAGTGGTTGAGAAAGAGACCGGAGAAAGAATTGATCGTTGTGTGTCATGGGGGATTTTTGCACTACCTCACACAAGATTGGACGGGAATAAAGGCTGATGAGCATGGTAGGCACCAAAAATTTTAATCTGACCCCGCTTCTAATATTTTAAGATAGCAAGCGCATGGCAGAACTGTGATTTTCGTAGCTACCAATTTGCTAGTTCAAAAGATGATGATGACGCGGCAATGATAGAGACAGATCAGTCTCGACAAGCTAGGGGTGTGGCAGATGAGAAAGTACCTACAAAGGAAGGGCAAGATGCTCTGTATTTGGCGACAGTACAGAATTGGGAGGACCGAGGGTTTCAAAATCCTTTGAAACTTAACGAACAATTCAAATGATGCATGGAATTCCTTTATAAATGTAGGAATTCCGATTCGGCGTCTAGAGCTGCAAACTGGTGATATAACGACTTTTAGATCTTTGAAATGTATCACATATCTATATCTATATATATCGGGGAGACGCTTGTACATTATACCAAGAAAACGCCTACCAACCGCTAGGCCGCTAGCGACCTTGGAGGAGTCCCAGTTAGGGGGCTATATTAGGGTATAATGCGTGAATCAATCAATCAATCTATATCTGTATATGTAAGCATGGAACTAGTTGGATCACAGGGCTAGTAACACGCATTTACAGGCATTGTTGAGCACATTCATATACATACATCAGGCCTAAACAACCAAGTTCGTCGGGCTGCCTAAAAAGAAATTTCGGATATTTGTGGGTGTGGTGGTTAGATAATTCTCCATGGTCTTATCTGCATACCAAGCCAAATGAGGACTTGTAGTCAGATTCAAGTCTGTCGTGCCATCCGCAAGTAATGGTGAATTCTCGGCTGAAGCCGGTTCAGTACCGAAAACATCTGTCGCCGCACCAAATATGCTCCTGTCTTTAAGCGCTTGCACAAGTGCGTTTTCGTCGACTATGCCTCCACGGGAAATGTTGATAAGGACTGCTTTGCACGACATTTTTTGGAATTCGGTAGTCGATATCAGATTCATGGTCTCCGGACACCGGGGCACAGCAACCACCAAGACTGTACTCTGTTTGAGGACTTCTTCAAATGGAGTTCGTTCTATATTGGTGCCGGTTCTTTCTCCATTCGCCCCCTTTCGACCGGCTATTAATACTTTCATTCCCAGAGCCTTTGAGAGCTGTGCTACTTTCTTCCCTATCAATGATAGATTAGTTAAGACATCAAAAAGCGAAAAAGGATATAATGATTGTAGAAATAAGACTTACCTACAGATCCGTACCCTAAGATTCCTACGGTTTCTTCGTCGCAAGTCAAGCACAATTCTTGATTCTTGTCCTTCATTTTGCCCGATACTAGAGGTCCATGTCCATTCTTAAACCAATTGCCGTCTTTGACGACACGATCCATACGAATCACGTTTCTTCTCGCCGCAAAATACATGCCCATAACATGATTCGATACTGACTCGACGTTCGCCGCGGGGCAGTTACTAACTATGATTCCACGCTTACGGCATGCCTCTAAATCCACACTGTCTGTGCCGACGGCGGCGATTGCAATGAATTTGAGGTTTGGCGTTATGGCTTCGGACAAGGCTATTGCATCGAGACGCAGGTAGCTGAGTACAATGATAGTGGCATTGCGGCACCTCTCGTGGACTTGATCGGGGGTTGTGTTGGGATAGAGCTCTTGGGTGATATTTATTCCAGGCGGTGCAGAAAATTGAAGGGGGGAAGTGAAGACTTCCGCCTGAGCGACGACTATATGGTGGTTTGTGGCTGTTGACATTGTCCCGCAGACTTGTGTAAGAGAAAATTGCCAAATATCTAAAGTGGTATTAAATAGAAAGACGTTCTTTTGTATTCTACTCCTCTCAACGCCCTTATCGAAAATCTCAAAGAGCTGCCCCGCATATGTGTTATCGTTGCGCCCTAAGACATGTCTATACCCCAAAAATACCAACAGTGGGCCTTGACAATCTACCATATAAGTAGTAATTAATTACCACCAACCATCAGGAAATTGTTTTCCTTAGTTTTAAGCCAAAGTGGTTTTTTGAAAAGTATTTTCATCTCTAGACGGACATGGTCATTTCTCCGAATGTCTCTAACAATTGATTAATTCGTGATTTGGCATTTTATGCATCGATTGGCCAATAAAGAGTGTTACTATGTGACCCACTAGCCGCGACTTCTGCCTGTGATTGGTCGATGTTTATTGTATTGTAAAGGAGAACATCCCATCCTTGCTTTATCGATTATTTAAATTGTCTAAACAGACTATGTGTTTATTATTGCTATAAAAGTATGTAAATGTTTATTGTTGATGCCTCCTTAATCGGAATGGTTGTTTTATATGCAGAATGTGAGCTATAATTCGTTCCATACCAACGCCGTCGAACGTCTTTATAAACA
This sequence comes from Talaromyces proteolyticus, assembly GCF_021365285.1. Taxonomy (NCBI): domain Eukaryota; kingdom Fungi; phylum Ascomycota; class Eurotiomycetes; order Eurotiales; family Trichocomaceae; genus Talaromyces; species Talaromyces proteolyticus. Next base: position 862,607 of record NW_025764281.1, read on the forward strand.
CAATATCGATAAGCAATAAACCCTGCAGTAGCTTGGACTAGAAATTTCTGGATAAATTCTTGAGCAGAGATGCTTGGGCATGGCGAGTCCACTGAAGGTTTTTGTGACGTGGCGGAATGTTGTCATGCACCTCAAGAATGCGGCAAGCAAACTCTCCGGACGCGTGCTTGCATTCTGGTTGCCCCAAAAGATTACTAAATTCTATTCTGGTGTGTAAAATACATTCCTGATGTCTTCTCATGAACTTGTGACGAAGGTTAAAGTGTGTGGCAGGCTGATATACTAGCCATGAACAGGCACGTATTGCACCAATTATGCGTGTTTTTGTAGTATTTAATGTCCTAGACTGATTGTCCTTGTATTTTATATTCTTAATCATTCGAAAATATCCAACTCATTACCACAAGAAAATTTACTATTGAATTACACTTATACTGTTTCACCAAACAGATTTGTAAAATCAATTAGGTATCTACACAGATCAAGCTGATGATAAAAATGCTATCATCAATGGTAAGCTGTATGTAGCTCTCCAAGTTCGGCTACTATCTAACACATTACTCGATAGCTTCTTTCTACAATTTCCCTCGCTCTTCTTTGCTCACTACCCACTCACGCCATAACTAGCGGCAAAGCTTGGGTCGATTTCTATCGAGCATGCCCAGACGACGTATTTACCACGAGCGACCTTGCTGATTTTCTAGATTCACCGAGACAATCAGCTGCATCTGCTTCCGCTCGATCATCTCCTAGCTCCTCTGCCCACCATACTGCACCAACCATGTCATCGAAAAAGTCACTCTTCCGAGCACTCCTCGCAGCTAGCAGTGATGAACCAGCCAAAGAATTCAAATCCGCACCAGTCAATGTGACGCAGGGTGAATGCCAATCAGTGCCTATCCTTACACCCACTCACATGGACTCCAACTCCGTCGCTGTTGAAGTGGAATTGCTCGCCGTGTCACTATTTCAAGAATGCAATATAACGCTGCACGAAGTGGCCGCGTGTATTGACAAGCCCCTTCTGACAGCTCCGGTAAAGAACCGTGTTGCTAAGAGTGGATGCACACCTAGGAACTTCGGGGCATGGACTGATGTATGGGTCAGCTTGGACTGTGAAGAAGTTGGTACAGGAAGATTAGGGCCTTATCGCAATACTACGTCGAGGGTACGGCCTACTCGTGGCTAAATCCCAATAAGAGATGCCGGAAAGTCGTGAGATTTGTTTATTCTTGTTCAGTTGGTTATTGGGTATATATGGAACATTTGATGATATAACTGTACGGTAGTTACGAGACCACGCATTAATTGAAATGACAATTCCCTTGTTCTTTGCTCCGTGCCCAGGAGTGGGGAGATGCGTAAGCCGGAATCAGCCTTGAAAAGAAGCTGTGCGAATAAGTTAGTGGTCAGTCTCTTTCATAAACAGGGGAATCGAAGAGCCGATATCGACCTTGAAAGATGAGGTAGAACAAGTCAGATCAAGTAAAGAAACGGAGGACTCTAAAAAGTCGTAAGAAAATAGAGTAGAATGGAGGATGACCGTATTAAGTCCATGGCGAGCTCACGCGGATGGGGATGGAAGTGAAGCTGAGCAGTGGAGGTGAAGCGAGAGAGGACGGCGCAGCCGTAATTTCTGATGGAGAAAAAGAAGTGGTGGACGGCATCTGTAAGAATGAGGCGACGGGCGCGACCGAGTGAGAGAAATTAATATTGGAGGGAAAATGAAGACGGCGAAGAGTTGAAGGCTAGAACAGCGAGGGGACAGGCCTTTTATGCATGGGAGGTGATAACGATAGTAGATGGCAGATACGGCGTACGGGTGACTAGATGGATGAATTCACATGTTATCACTTTACAAACACAATTCATTAATATCGATAAGCAATAGACCCTACAACAGCTTGGATAAGAAATTTCGGGACGACATCTGGAATTCCTGAGTAGACCTGAGGCATGCGGGTGCATCAAAGATCTCCGTGACACGGTGGAACACCATAACTAGAAGCCAAAACTGTCTAACAACGAATTGGAATCCGGTTCCTCGAACATAGTAGGTTTAGGCTTTGGTTGTGGCCTTTTTGGTGTTGTCGGGCTCTTAATAGCCTCTTGGGCTGCTTCACGTGGAAGTCGCAGCGGCAGGTCCGCAATGACTAGACTGCTGCGTCTACGGAGAAATTTGCGATAATCTGTCTCGGTATCGGCGAACGGAGTTAGAGTCTGAGGTAGAGGCGCCCGAAGGAATTCCCAGCGGGCTACAAGATCAAGAGCTAGCAAGTCACAGCCCATACGATCGTAGAGACGGGCATTGCGCAGTACAAAAGCCCATTCAGCAGCTGGTGGAATTTGGGTTGCACCCTTGAGAGTTTGCAATGTCTTTTCGCGCAGGTGTTTGTATAGAACCACCAACGCAGGATCATTCGAAAGATAAGATCTTGCTTGGAGAGAGATCATACCTGGACTTCCAGGAGATGCAGGCGTTGGTGGTATGAGAGTGTCGACTGGGGACTGCTTACCGTTAGCCATGTCACTTGTTATGTTCCCAGTGATACTTACAATTAAGGATCGTACCGCTGAACTTCTTCGATTCAACATCCAAAAAGCCCAGGATGCCATCCACCGGTTGCCTTCTGATGCAGCCTCTACAAGAACCTTACCCTCTAGGATCTCTTTCAGAATAGGGCCATCATCACCCTCGTACGCTCTTGTGATGGTGATTGCCAGTTGAATATCCCCAATCTGGTTTATGCATACATTTGCAGCTTCACGTAAATGATCTGCCAACAAAAAGAAAGCGGCCGAATATTCTTTTAAAGTTAGATATCCACATGAATTCACTATCCAGATGACCCACGTACCAAATCGACGCTTGCCGAGCAGCGCATATGCGTTTTTTAATGCTGCTGTTTTCCATCTTGGTTCTTCGAAATTGTTTGCTAGCAGGCGTTGTGTGACAGCCTGTTCGCGATTCCACGTTGCCATACGCCACAAGCCTTGGAGGACATTCTTCTTTCGTAAAGCTAGATAATAAAGTGAACAGTCAATCGGGTTTTTCTCCTCCGTTTTGGTATATTCATTCCGAGCGATGATTTCGAGTTGGGCTCTCTTCCTGCCGTTAGTGCTTTGAACAATACCCCGGAACGGGTATCAACTTACGAAGGCAGTAGGATCTGACAGCCACATGAAAATCCCACTTTCTCTCGCCGACTTCCATAGCATTTTACCACTGAACTGTCTCGAAACCAAATCGGCGATAATGTCTTGGCTGTCGCTATGAAGAGCCCACACAATCTCTCGCCACGAGACGGTGTCTTTGTTGGCAACTCCCTGACTTCTTCGGAGCATATGATGACGAAAAAAGAGTAAGTATCGGGCGGCATTAGCATCCATGGACCTACGATGCTTTTCAACTGTAGCAACGCATTCAATTAGGTCAACGAGGCGGAATTGTTCGTGGCTAGAAAGCTGTGGAAGTGTGACACGAGTAAGGTTCTCATTCAGAATTGCTGCTACGTTTTCATTCAGAACTTGCGGTTCATGGTCATCAAGATCAGTGGATGATCGTAATCCTTTCCAAGATGTCCTCTGTAAATCCTACTTAATGTTAGCGTTGACGTAAAATGTTATATGCAGCAAGGTCTCACATCATTATCCCTATAGAATTCTTCAATGGGTATTTCAAGAAAAGTATCGATTTCGTCACCTTCCGTGTAGAACTTCAACTTTTTATTCAGGCCTAGAAGGATGAGGTGCACCAGACTCGTTTTCCCTGACAAAATACATTGAGCAAGAAATTGGGGATGGTAGACTGGCAAAGGCCCGTTTAGTCTGCTAACAACATCGAAAAGATCCACGAATGTGCTTCTACGAGCTTGTATGCGAAGTTTAGAGACCAATCGGCTGTGCGCTTCGACCCCTTTATCGTATACAAAGAGTTGATTCCCCGTACCCACGACAAGATTACCGCTGCCCAGCCAGCACGAGTCCCCAATGGGATGTGGAGTTAAGTCACGGATGCGAATTTCTCGAACTGGGGTCCATGAAGGACCGGCATCCAGGTAATCATATCTGAGTTGGGAGAGCAGAATGACTTTATGAGAAAATCCGACAGCTAAAATTGATTGTTGGTCTGGAGTAGACGTCCAATCGAGGTCTCGAATCATGTCGTGGTCTGGAAATTGCTCTTCGAACTCTAGTTGAGCCCCACTAGTATCCCAAATAGTGAGATGTGTGCGTTCTTGGTCAACGAGAGCAGCCTTCCTGATTGAACTACCACTCGCGAGAGATGGATTTGCCACGCCCGTCTCAACCGTCGACGTAAGCAGCCAGTCTAGTTTTTGATTTGTTTTGTCAACCTTGGCTGCCCATGAATGAATAGTTCCTTTTGTAGTATAAGATAGCGCAATATCCGCAGCAAAAAGATCCAGCGACCCTGAGCTGCGAACAGTCTGACCCGCGGGGTCCACTGCTAAGACGTAGGCAACATCTTCGTCCAATCCCATATCAAATGTACAGAACTGTCTCAAAACTGTGGCGGATTCACTGGTAGTCACAGTCTTGTCGTTATTTGCACCCAACAAGTCGACTTCCCAAGCTATGCCCTTCATATCTGCACTTATTGTAGCAATATAGACCATACTGTCGGATGAATCAGGGTTCGGAACTGTTAGAGCACAAAGTGGCTTGCTAGAAATAGAGAAGCCACGAGAATCCAACATGACAGCCGGAGAAGACTGAATATCCCATAGAGATAGGCTGTTATGGTGAAGATTGATAAGGAAGTGTCCATCCCCAATGACACACGTTCGGTGAATATGTTCTTGCGACGAAAGCGAGCTTTGCCTAGTTAATATGGAGCCTGAGCCTCTGACTTTCTGACGCCAGATCATCGCATTGTTATCATCTGTTCGTGACACAAGGACATGGCCCTTTGCATTGCGAACAATCTTCTTAATTGGCTCTGTGTGGCCAGACCAGATGCCTCGGGATGTTAATCGATTTTTTCGCGGCGTTGGATCGAAGAGTACGTCGACCTTGGAATCGATCCATTCTATCCTCCCATCGAAGTAATGAGCTAGTATTGACAACGACTCTTCTTCCGTGGAAGTACCAAAGGAATAAAATTGTGCATAGTCTTCTTGCGGAGAGGCGTTCTTAGGTAGAGAGAACTGTAAACCCTCTATGTGTAAAATATTGAAAATGTCGGCTGCAGACTTGGCTTTTCCACCAATATTATCCACGGCCCATGCACACATATGGCCATAGTCATCGATAATAATGCAAACATCAGGGCTTTTGTTCGCTACCTCAACAAGGTGTTCCAGGGCCAAGTTATCCTGTTGCGTATTTCTTTGGACGGCACGCTCAGTTGCAGCTCGGAAGTCCCGGCCATCAACAATAAACCCATATCGACGATTGGAAGTATGGAGGCTGTCTCTAGGTTGAATGGAAGCGTTCATATCAATCTCAGTCCAAAGATGCATCACCGACAGAGCTTGGTGATCGGAAACAGCCCAAATTCTGATTTTACCATCTGCACACATTGTATACAATACATTTTCTATTGATTGTTCCCTATGAAATGGTTTTCGCCAGTGTATTTTGGTGACAGTCGCTAGATGAGGAAGATAAGACACCTCAAATCGAACATCATCAGCACCAAAAGATAGTCTTTTCCATATTTTGACAAGCTGATCATATTTCCCTGTTGTCGCCACAAATTCCGCATCGGGGGAGAACTCGGCGAATTTTGCGAGACCTGCCAATTTCTTTTTCCACACGAGACGGGGATTGTCGTTGAGGAACCACACAGAAAGAATAGAGTTGGCAACGAGGAGTTCATTGGATGTACCCCACGACAGGGTATTCACATCTTCATCGTCGTCTTCCGAGCAAAACGCAAAGGCTAGAGACCACTAATGGACAAAGCAATTAGCTCGATTACACGCGTGACAGTTCTGCAACGAGGGGCTCGGACCTTCAATGATTCCCCCTTGAAGCCATTGGGACGGTAGATGAAGATATCCGATCCTCCACTGACTGCAATTTGACCAGTTGCCTCATCGATAGAGATTGCCTCGAGACAATCCGTGTCGTCAACGTAGATGGTCTGCAGGAGCGTTTGCGCTCCGGTCAGGATAACAAGCGCATGTCCAGAAATGTATGCCTGTAAAAGCCCCGACGATTAGAGATTGGGCGACCCGAAATTCAAGGAAGCAAATATATATCGCAGCAAAGAGACTTACAACAATCCGAATACCATCCCACAGCGCAGTGCTGAGAGCCTGGAGCTTCGTTTGAGGCCGCCCTGGCAGAACCGCCCGCATGGGGAGGGCGATCGTGTTTCTGGTCCACTGTGAGTACTGTGTTGCGTCGTGTTAAACCATCGCCAGGCCCCGAGAATTGTAGAGGGATTATTGGTCGTAGGACAAATCACGATATGAATGGAGGCGCTGTTGCATTGATATCGAGAAGCTGACAGTCATCGGACGTTGACTTATGTAACTAACTGGCTTCCCCGGCGCGCGGAACTGCGTACGCTATCGACGTCAGCGATGGCCTATTATCCGTCGTGTGACACTCACCACCTGATGCACCAGCACTGTTTCCGGCAAGATCAATACAACAAACACGCTATATTTTGGCAAAAAATCCACGGACTCGATAGTTTTGTACGTGCAGTTCTTCTGTCGACTGAGACCCGAGTCCCTTACGAATCCTCCGATTCGCCCTATCTAATTACATTAAAGTAGCACGTGCGGAATCTACAAGGCACGTCCGAGTAGATTGAACGTCTATCGATTAATTGAATCTATACAATGAGTAATTGCTACATGCAGTAGAATATACAATAGGCTAGCGAGCATCAAAATCCACTCAACTCTGCTTACTCCTTTAGTGGATTCTCGTTAATCATCTCACTCGTAATTCATATCCAAGAAAGCAAGTAAGGGAAGTGAGATACATCCAACCCAACATAATAAATCAAACCAGAGCCAACGCAGTAGCTATTCAAAGTAACACTGCAAATGCAATCGCCGGGGTATCACAAACGCCACAAGTTACAAACCACTGAAATGCACGGTAAGTAAAGAAAATATTCTGTGTCGACTAGATTATGTTCAAACGATCAAGTGAGAGGTGATGGGTGTCTATAATGTGGAAGAGAGTGGTCAGAGGCCTCACCCCTCTCGTCTAGTAGATCTCCGTCCTTCACTTGGGGATTCAGGCTCTTGTATGGCAAAACGAACCGTCGTGCCCACCGAGTTATGTCGGCCCTCGAGTTTGCTAGCGGTGCTTTCTTGGTCACCGCCCATAGCGGCTCGGAGACGGCTAGCGAAAGGTGTGTAGAGTGGCGTTGCAGGTGTTGTAGACATTTGAGCGAGCATCCGAGCCCTCGCAGCTCGTCTTGAAGGGGAAGCTAGGTATCCAGGCGTAGCAATAGGGGTTGTTGAAGCTAATTGATGTTCTGGCAGAGACATGAGGTCGGTGAAATTGAGTGTATGCTCTGATTCGGGAAGAATTGTGGAAATAAATGTCGCAGCAGGAGTAGTAGGCTCTAGATATGTAATTTCGGGTATCGTGGATACCGTTGACTCGCCAGTTTCGCGAGTCTCTCGAGCTTCACGCTGGGCTTTGGTTCTGTTGTTCCAATGCCGGAGCATGCTTCTATGATGCTTCCTCAGAATGCGATCATGCATGGAATCTGCCGTTTCGATTGTGCTTTGAATCTGAAATATACGTAGACTGAGTTTGCGTAGCTGTGCAGAGGCTAGCCCGGAGACATGGACCAAGTTCAACCCATCAGCCTGTTCACTCAACCCCTGAACCCTTTCATGAACATCAATCCACCTGTTGAGCATGTTATAAGCGAGTTGTCGGTGTGAATACACTTCAGCGTCCTGGGCATCCTGCGTAATCCTGGCAGTCCGTTCGCGCCAGCGTTGAATAAGTTCGGATTTTTGGGAATGCAAGGCCTCCTGGTTCACTTGATCGGCTTCGCGGTCTAGGTTTATTACATGTTGCGACTTATGATACCATGTGGTCATGACGCTTGATGCAAGATTCATCTTAACCTTTCTTCGAATGATCATATAGGCTTCCTGACGACGTTTCTTGGATGCCTCAGCAGTAGCACTCTGCCATTGCTTTAAAGTCTTTGTAGCAGAAAAATAGAAACGAGCCCCATGTGCCCATTTTTCCAGTTTTTGTATGTCTTTGTACTTGGATGACCAAATAACAAACGCTTCTTGTTCGACCCGAGGCGCATAGAATTCTGCTGCCACATATTCTCTCTGTCGTTGGACTGCGAGTTTATTTTTCCAAGATTGGAAACGATACCGTAGAGCATTACAGTTCCGTTTCTTAACGTAATCATCCTCTCGCTGAATCAATTCTCTTGACATGTTTCGCGCAGTGATTATGAATTCGGAGAAATTCTCCCTCTGGATACGTTGGTTTCTGATTCGCTCTGCGAGACGGCATCTCTCAATAAGAACCCATTTATACAGAGTCTCCATCTTCAAACGTTCCTCAATGCGTGCATTCAACGCGTAACAGCGTAATCGGTCATTCCAATTTGTCCAAGCGCTCCGCATAATTCGCAAACGATTAAAATCATCCGCTTGCTGGACGGATTTTCCGCGTGATCTCCATTGCGCAAGAGCCGATTTCATGAATCGTGTGTCTACCCTTGAAGCAACATGCGTAGCCGCTGCCTGTAGCCGGGTGTGGGCATGCCAAACCTCAATGTCATTTACAAGAAGTTTATTGTTATATCTTGCATCAGCTTCACATTCAGCAGTCAACACTGCTTGTGATTTTTGTGACCAGGCTTGGAATACAGACTGAAGGAGTTCATGCCTGTTAGCATAGTCTATCTCGGCTTCGCGCTCTCGCTGTGTCCTGAAAGCACGAATCCATGAAAGAAGGGACCGCCTGGTTAACCGATGGTCGCTCCATTCAGGAGCTCGCTGCTGATAATATACAGTCCATCGTAGAATTCTCAGATATTTCAGCTTAATATTGGTAGCATGTGTAGTTTCGGCAGTATGTTCATTCTCCTTGATTTGCTGGACTTTCTTCTTCCAAAATTGTAGTGGCTTTCTGTGAGCAAAACGTTGAGCCTTGAGCTCGTTGACTGCTGTTATCTCGCGCCAGGCATTGAAATATTTGAGTCGCAAAATATGCTCGCGAGCAACGGATGTTTTGGATATTTCGTCTGCAGTCAGTTGTGCCCAATGTGTGAAAGCCTTTGTCATTAGGTATAGATCTCTTGCCTTAGCAGCACGTCTTTCTAAGTGTCGAAAGAACCTTTCGGTGTGAGCAGTTTCGCGTTTCTTTTGAAGCTCTGCTCGCCAAAGATCAAGCGCTTGGCGAAGTAGAGTTCCCCGATCCCTGTTAAGAGCCGCTATCTCCATGTCTCGATGAGATTGTTGCACACGAACAGCCTTTTCCAGCCATTGTATGAGTACTCTTCGCGCAGTCGCTCTTTTACGATACATTGCAAAAGTTGATGCATCTCGCAGTAAGTCGGATAGACTAGGCTTAGGCCCAATCTCATCAACCATATTCATATCGTTGGCATTCAGGTCTTCGTCAATATCCAAAGAGAAATTACCATTTGAAGACGAGATACCTGAACCATTCCGGACATGAGATGAAGAAGAGGAGGAGGTTAAATGGCCGTTTGTTTGTTTCTGCTGTGTATGAGTTTTAGTTACTTGAGAGGTTTCTCTCAATGGATCTAAGCCTCCCATCAGCCGACGGCCCATTTCCAGGAATTGTGCCAGCAATTGAGTCCTATCAGATGGTTTAGCCGAGTCGCCATGGGCATCTTGTTGGACCGCATCCTCATCAATTTCTGAGAAATCTGACTTTCCAAGTTCCAGACGCGACATGGAAGATCGTGAGCTCGGACGGTATGTATGTCTCTGCGTTCCATCATCACCAATATCGTACATTGAATTGAAAGAAGCTCTCCTTCGAATAGATCTTTGAGTTATGTCTTCAGCGAATCCCTCTATATGTTCTTCGACATTAGCTGGTCCTGGGAAAGAGGCATTCTGCGCGTGTATTCGATCTCGATCAGGCTCAGTGTCGTCAAATGATAGCACAATCCCCATTCGCTGTAAATGATCTTCGAATCTATCAAACAATGGTTGGGCTCCAAAGCTTTTTGAGCCCATTTTGAACAAGAAGCGCATGCAAGCTTGTTCCGGGTCAGCGTCCGGGCCATGTTCGGCGAGAACTTCATCGTAGGCAGCAAAGAGCGCTCGAAAAGGCAAGTGTTCTACATCGGGATTCTGCTCGGCGCGGGTGATGATTTGAAATAGAAGTCCGACATCTGTTGATTTTGCGCTTGTTAGATCTTGAAACGACGTCTAAATTTCAATTTCCCCATTTTTCGAGGCTAACCTTGATCAGACAGTGACCGATTCTCATCTAATAGAGTCGGACGCTGGGCCGGTATTGGAGGCATCGGAAGAGGAGCAAGCTATGGAGCGTTTCTTTGAAGCTACATTGACGCAAGAGCCGCCTAAGATCATCGCGGCGATCAAGACTGTCATGAGAACGACGCCGGGTATTGATCAGGGAATCAAGGCCGTGGATTATTCAGAGAGTCGCCAAAAGCCAAAATTTGTGCAAGCTCACTCCAAATCGTGGCTCTCCATCGTACACGGCAGCCGGGCCTGTTGTTATTATTCACTGGCTGCGAGTCGCGAGTCGCGACGAACATTCTTGCGAGCCGCCGAGAGATGGGTGCTGCCTTGTGGGCCCGTCAAATTAGAGTGCGCCAATCGACAGATGAAAGTCACGTGGCGCGTCCTTTCTCGAGGCAAGATTTGCTGACCCCGATTGAAACCTGCCTGACAACCACACAACCAACAATAATAATTAATCAGGGGCTTTCGTCCAAGCATTAGAGCTCCCCACAAGATGTCCGGTAGAGTCCGGCCCATCGAGAAGTTCGCCCAAGCTGCGGCTCAATGTTCGACTGAAGTGCGAATCTTGTGAAAATGTACCATTGAATTTCTACTTACATCAAGGACAGGCCACAGCATATGGCAAATGCGTCGTTGCCGACTACAATTCTGTTCAAAAGGACATGTGTGCTACAGAATTCATAAGGTTGAAAGATTGCTTTTTGGTAGGAGCGCGTGCTCACCCGTTGTGACTCAAACTAATGGAAACCTCAGGCGGCGTCGAAAAAGAAGTGAAATCGGTATAGATATAAATAAAACGAATTTTGATCATAGTGTAGCTAGCTAATGTCAAACCATAAAGTACAGAATGTTTTTGTGTGCTAACCCTAGAAGCAAACTCTATGGCTTTTTCCCTTTTTTTCCCAGCGCAAGATAAATCGTTCAGAGCTTCAATAGTCTAAGCAGAAAGGTTGCTTTCTGGACCTCTTGCTCCTCTTCTATAATAACTCCTTCTTCTTCTTGCTTGGGGATTTCTCCCTCTACATGCGTCACAACATGATGATCAAGCGGTCGACGTAAGACCTTCTCCATGATTGCAGCCTGAGTGCGGAATGCCTTATCCAGCCCAATATTATCGGGGTCTGAAAGCACCTTGTATTCCATCTTCACATCATCGGTCGCAAGCAAGCAAGCCTTCTTACGCAGTTTCTGAACACGGCTTACGATTTCTCTTCCTATACCTTCATCTGCTAGCTCAGGGTAGATGGCAGTGTCCAAAATAGTTAGGACGTCATTGTCGGTGTTCGACTCCATGTTCTGTGAGGCCGAATCGTCCTTGAGACCTCGTTTAACTACAAGATCCTCTTCGCAAAGTTCAATTCCATCCACAAGAATCTTTTTATCGGCCACAAATTTCTTGACATCGTTACTTGTCAGAGACGGCAGTGCTTTCTTGACTTTTTGCGCATCTTTCTTCAGTTTCTTACCAAGGACAGGCCAGTCTGCAGTGACGCTGTATTGGACATTGTATTTCTCTTCATCTGAAGACAAAACCAAATCTCTCACATTCAGCTCCTCGGTGACATACGTCTCAAGAGATTTGACATCATCCAGATATTGCGGATCCTGATGAATGACGACCAATGTTTTAAGAGGCGTCCTGAGAGCCAAGGTCCGCCGCTCGCGAGAAATTCTGGCAAGTTCAATGACTTTCTGCATTCTCGCCACACGTCTTTCAACAACCTCGTCAAACAGTTCTTCGCGGACCTGAGGGTATGGTTGGAAGTGAACACTGCGATCATCCTCCCCACGCAGAGACTGGGGAATATGAGGGAGAAGACGCAAGTAAATGTTATCCGTCAAAAACGGCGTAAATGGAGCAAGACCACGGACGAGTGTGTACAAGACCTCAAATAGAGTGTTAAGTGCGTGCTGAGTATCATCAATTCCATTTTCACCCTTCAACCGCTTTCTGTTGAACCTAATATACCAGTTGGTGGTGTTATCAATGAGTTCAAGCAGTCTAGGAACAACCGTATAGAGACGGTAACTTTCCATTTCTTGATTCACAAACTTGAGTAGACTCTGGCAACTGGCCAAAATCCATCGATCCATGACGTTCGTATTAGTCACTTCGGCCTTGGGGTCGAACACATAATCAACGTTTTCAACCTTCTTCAACAAAGCTACTTGTCCCTCAAAAAACTTGTAGCTGTTCCATAAAGGTAGGAGAACCTTAGAGATGATCTCCTTCACGCCAGACTCTTTGAATCTTAAGGTCTCAGCTCGAACAACAGGGGAGTTGATCAAATAAAGCCGTAGTGCATCCGATCCATAGCGGTCCATAACCAAACTCGGGTCAGGGTAGTTCTTCAATCGCTTGGACATCTTCTTGCCGTCTTCAGCCAAGACAATACCATTGACAATAACATTTTGGTAAGGTGGCTTTCCATACAAGAGGCAACCTAGAACGGTTAAGGTGTAAAACCAGCCACGTGTTTGATCTAAGGCAAGTCAGTATTGGAGACAGAAGTGTAGACAGCATACTAACCAAGACCCTCTGCAATAAACTGGGCTGGGAAAGCACCATGGAACTCTTCTTCTCGTTCAAACGGGTAGTGTTTTGATGCATAAGGCATAGCACCACTCTCGAACCAGCAATCAAAAACTTCTTTGATACGACGAAGCTGCCCTTTCCCTTGTTTGCTAGGGATGGTGATGTGATCGATAGAATCTCGATGCAAATCCTTCAATTCACCTTCATACCCACTTAATTCCTTCAACTCCGCGACACTGCCCACAGCGACCACTTCTTTGAAATCGTCGCTGACCCAAAGAGGGATCGGATTTCCCCAGTAACGGTTTCTATCAATATTCCAGTCTCTAGCATTTTGAATCCAATTGGCAAAGCGCCTTTCTTTAACAAATGAGGGCACCCAATGAGAGCCTTCAATGCCCTTCAGCATGGTTGGAATAATCGGTCCGATCTTCACAAACCACGCTGGCACAGCTCTATAAATTAGTGGAGTGTCTGACCTCCAACAAAATGGATAACTGTGAGTAATCTGTCCATCCACAATCAATCGACCAGCTGCTTTCAGATGCTTGATAATAGCTCTATCTGCAGCTTTCACATGTTGCCCCGAGAAGTCACGAACTTCAGATGTGAAGTTTCCTCTCTCATCCACCGGGTTAGGGGGAAGTCGAGCATCGGTGACCACTCCATTATCAACCGCAACTCGATAATCATCTTCACCGAATGCGGGAGCCTGGTGCACAATACCTGTACCAGCATCAGAGGACACGTATCCGTCTAACAAGACACGGAACCCAGCTTCTTTGAATTCGTCAGTAAAATAATCAAAGAGTGGTTCATACTTCCAGCCCTTCATGCTAGACCCCTTGAAGCGATCAATAATTTTGAATTTAGCTTTTTTAGGGTCCTTATATAGTGTTCGGAGAAGAGGCTCCATCAGGATGTAGTATTTCCCTAAGGCCTCATCGTGAATCTTCACATACTCAAAATCTGGGTTCACGCAAAGACCAGTGTTGGATGGAAGTGTCCAAGGTGTCGTAGTCCATGCTAATAGTGACACGTTCGAGTCTTGTGCTAGGGGGAATGAGACCACGACTGCCGGGTCTGTCACATCGCGATAGTTCTGAGTGGCCTCCAAGTTGCTCAGAGGAGTGTTGAGTGCGGTAGAATATGGCATGACTCTGTAGCCACGATACACCAGGTCTTTATCGACTAGTTGCTTGAAAACCCACCACACTGATTCCATGAAGTCGCGGTCTAATGTACGATACGGTCGGTCGAAATCGATCCAACGACCCAGCCTCTCAATAGTTTGTCGCCATTCTTCAGCAAATCTCATGACAATTGCACGGCATTCTTCATTGTACTTAGCAATGCCGATCTTCTCAACAGCTTCAGAACCAGACATCCCTAGCTTCTTGTCGATCTCGTGTTCGATCGGAACGCCATGTGTATCTTATCTTCGTTAGTGAAGGCATCAACGCAATGGTGGTTTAGTAATATACCCCAGCCAAACCTTCGCTCGCAATAATGGCCCGTCATGGAGAAGTATCGAGGAATGATGTCCTAAACAGCGCGCTAGTGTAAGCATCAAATCCACTGCCAGTAGTCGCGAAAAATCAAATCGAAGCAGAGCTAACAGGGTGATCTACCTTGATAGTGCTTGCGAGTAAATGGCCATAATGAGGAAGTCCGGTCGCAAAAGGTGGGCCATCATAAAAAGCTGTTGTTAAAGAAATTCATGAGCCATTGCTTTGCTTTTTCGACACGCAGATGCGAGGGGACTCACTGTAAGGTTTCTTGCCCTTGGTTAGTTCGACCTGTCGCTGAAATGCATCGATTTCCCTCCACCGCTTGAGGATGACCTCCTCTTCAGCGGGAAAATCAACAGACATGGCTGACACGATTCTCTAACACTATATCGCTGTGTTGTGTTGTATAAAGAAAGTGACGGAGGAAAGATTCTACAAAAAGTAGCGGGGTGAGTCACCCCCGCCGCCGCTATTTTTGTCGAACTTGGTCCGAGCGTCTACTGTAACAATCTAAGGAATGT
Organism: Talaromyces proteolyticus; assembly: GCF_021365285.1. NCBI lineage: Eukaryota > Fungi > Ascomycota > Eurotiomycetes > Eurotiales > Trichocomaceae > Talaromyces > Talaromyces proteolyticus. The sequence continues at coordinate 877,620 of NW_025764281.1, forward strand.
ATTCAATATGGAGAGAGTTGTTCTCTAGGTACCATGAGCGACCTGGGGCTCTAATATATAGCCAATGGTATACAAAGAAAATCTATCTATAGCACTGAATGGTTTCCCTATGGTCAAAGTCCTTAGATCATGATATCTACGCCGTCTTGTGCGATAAGCATTATTAGGTAACTGACCATGATAGCGATTTTGAGTAATCAGAGTGTCATTTTCACTAATTACATCGGCAGTATACACGTAACGCTCTATTTACTCAATGGGTATCCTCGGAGCTTCCTGGTCCTGCTCTGATCTTCAGTCCACATCATCATTTTCGTCCTCTTCGTCTTCGCCTTCTTCATGATCCTCGTCCTCGTCTTCCGACACTTCTTCTCCAAGTTCTTTAAGGCGATTCTGAGACTTGTTAGATATTTTGTTATTAGATTGGTTTTGGAAGTCGGGAAACATACTTTATCTCCTTTCCTCTTGGCTTCTAAATCACCAAACACTATCAGCAGGTCCTCCAGCTCGCTCTGTGCTTCCTTCCTGGCTTTTTCTGCTCCGATCAGATCACTCTGGGCTTTCTGACTCTTTGATTTAATTTCTTGAAGCTCTTTTTCTGCTTTTCCAGCGTCCTTCTCTGCTTTCTCTGCTCGTTGCTCAGCTGTCTTGATCCGAGCTTCCAGGTTTGAGTACTTGGTCGAATATTCATCCTGCGCAACTTCCTGAGCTTGGACATGATCGTTGTTCGCCTTGTCAAGGTCCGCTTGCAAAAAAGCTATAGAAGTTCTCAGATCGGCTAGCTCGCTTTCATGCTCTTTATTAGTCTTATCGAGGTCTGCTTCCAAAGTTGCTATGGATTTCCTAAGCTCAGTCACCTCATCTTCATGACGCTGTCGCAGTTTTGTGCTCTTCTTCTCGTAGTCTGCAGTTGTTTCTTTCAGCTGACTATCAATGGCTCGCAACTGCTCGCCATGCTGCTTAAGCAAATCATTCCGATTCTGCTTATGTTGTTCTTCCAACCTTGACAGTTCTAACTCATGGTCCTTGCGTAGATTATGCAGCATTTGCTTATTCTGTTCCTCGATCTTCAACCCTTCTAATTCGTGGTTCCTTTGTAAGCTCTCGTTGACTTGCTTTATTCGAGATATTTCATGGCTTGTTGATTCTCTCGTACGTCGGTGATCTAATTGCTCCTGCTCAAGCTTCTGTTGTAGGTTCAACAGATCTGCTTCTAACTTCTGGATCGTCTGGCTGCGGTCTTCCACTTGAGTTCGGAGAGAGTCAACCAGCTCCCTTGAGATTCCTTTCTGAATTCCGTTTGTGATAACTGGGATTTCCAATCCTGGCTCACGATCGATTGCCCGTATAAGACGGTGGAAATTGTCTTTGATGAATTCTATAAATGTTACATCAAAGAATATCTCAGGTAATCCACCATCGTGATCGCCTCGACTTGTTCGAGGTAAGACTTCGAAGTCTCTGACAAGTGGATCTTCCCGGAGCTTGGTGATTTTATCGATGTACTGTTCTCTGCCAAGTCTAGTAATCAACAGGCTATGAAGTGTTTCTCGTGGAATCGGAGAATCCTTCGTTGAAAACTCGTAGATTATACCTAAAAGAACAGAGCACAGACCCGGGACTAGGACATTGCTAACGCCACTCTGCTTGATTTCTTGGACAAGGCTTTGGATAATGCTGCCTTCGCCCAAAAAGTCATTTACAACATCTGGATCCTCAAATAGCCAACCACATAACAGCATGAGATATGCAACGGATATTCGCTCATCATCACCACGTTGTATACCTGTTGCTAGGTTCCCCGCTATCGATTGTATGCATGTAACGACTTCTTCACCTTTTTCAGCGTTTCCTTCCGTAACTTTCATAGCAAGAGCCTTAGCCTCTGGATCTTCAAATACCAAGTGAAACATCAAAACCGATGCAATCCAGTTACGATATGGGTCGGCATTTGCTCGAGACTCTGGAGCCTCTAATAAGACGGACAATATATTTGGAATTTGATCATTCCCGCTCATGTGCCCATCGATGGCTCTCCGTAGCACATGTAAGCGAATCCCAGTATGTTTAGCAAAAAATGCTTTAATACATTCACACGCCGCAAGGCGCGCGTCCAATGCGAAAGTTGGAGCGGATTCGAGGGCCAACTTAAGTAGAGCTTCGATGACGTTGATTTTGACGGACGTTTTGGCCTTTATATTCCCATTGCCCATGTCAGTTTTATTAGGCTCAGTTTTCCAAGAAACTTCGATATCTGCGAACTTCTCTTGTAGCGCCGAATTACCACGAATCAAACCGCCACATGTTTCCAAGGCCTTCAGCGAATCAGTACGCAGCACATCTACAGCAAAAGCTGGGACTTACCATTGCTATGACATGTATCCCAAAGTCTTTACTGAAGGCTATAAGAAGCACCTGCTCCATAATTCCAGCCTGCCAGAACGCTGTTTGATTGGTTTTTTGGATTCCGCCTCTAACAAGGAAAAGTTGGATGATAGCTAGCAGTCCCCAGATATTCTTGTCTCGTCGAGCGATAGACCATGGTGGCATTTCTTCTTGATCTTCTTTAGGCGCTGTAATCTCACCTAGGAGTGCCGCAATTTTCTTCACACATCCTGTCTCTCTAAAGTATGATTGATTGGAAGCATTTAATCGAAGCAGGTTTGCCAACAAAGACAAGCAATCCTCAACGATCTCAGATCCATGAGACAACGATCCCTCAGCTTCTATAAGTTCAAATGTGCGGTCAAATGCGTTTTCGAAAGCAACGAGTTTCTGTAATTCGGCCGAAGAGGGAGTGAGAGCGACGAGAAGGATGAGTGCCTCTAATGAGTAAGACATTAGTAGATTTCCATGAACAATAATAGATTCCGCAAATACCATTTCGTACTGGCTCTCTAGCATCAGACAGTACGTTGACTAGCCTCGATATACCCAAAGGTGCAGTGAAGATACACTCTTGTGTACGGTCAGGCCGTGCTGCAGATATGGAAGAAATCAATTGCAATGAATATAGGCGTGAGTAGAAGTCTCGCGTTTCTAGGAGATCAAGCAATGCTGTGATATTGTCTTGGCGCTAGACATACAGTCAAAACTGCGTCAGTCAATGGATTGTGGATTGCGTTACCTGAGTGAATTCGTCCGCCAGCCATAGAACAATCTCATCTGAAGCTTCGGGCTTTGAACACAGTCAATAATCTCTCTCCTTCCCAAAGTGCATTCAAAACTATTCTTCCAAAAGGGAGACTGACGCTTTTTTCATCCGGGGAAAACAGCATCAACAAGGTCTCTAGGACCACTTTGATTGTATCCACATCCTCAGCATCTTTCCGAATGCTAGCAATCAAATCTCGAAGTGAACCAGATGCGACACTTGCTGGATATGTTTTTGCAAAGCTCCTAAGTCCGAGTATTGCAGCTCTTCGATCCTCTAGTAACGTTGCGCTTTGCAGTCTACCGGACAGAGTCGTGATCGCATCCGTAGCTGTCTGTTTGGCCGGTGCCTGGGATTCGAGTATGCGGAACATATTGAATGATGATCATGGTCACAAAAGACCACGATCCTGGACTAATGCATCACGACCAAAAGGATAAGCTGGTGTTCTCGATATAATTGTCTGTTATTCTGGAGGCCAGATAGCCAATTATTTAACACAGGTCGGCCCTATGTAAATGACTATTTGAGCTTTCCCTATTTGGGGTAGTGTCTCGGCACTTCGGCCATCCATAATATCGGAAAAACTTTACGCCGTAAACTCGTCGCTTTACTGCGAGAAGAGCAACCGACTCTTCGAGGTTCCTAGATTCAGCATATACGCTGGATCCCTATGTATTTCGCTCGGTTACAAGATATATACTTGCGCAATATCTATTTGGTTTGGCTGTCTCTTTCAGATTCGCTATTTGTGACATTTCAGCCCGGCCTTTCGAGCACCGATTGATAGGCACGCGCGCGGTGAAAATTCAAGGCATCAAGAATAGTTTGGGATTCGTTTTTGATCAGTCATCATGGGTGTTCCGGCGCTTTTCCGATGGCTTTCCAACAAATATCCGAAGATCATTTCTTCCGTGATTGAGGAACTGCCATATGAAGTCGACGGTGAAGAAATTCCTGTCGATACGACCAAGCCAAACCCGAACGGAGAAGAGATAGACAACCTCTATCTAGACATGAATGGTATTGTCCATCCATGTACGCACCCAGAGGGTCGACCACCCCCGGAAAATGAGCAGGAAATGATGTTAGAAATTTTCAAATACACTGATCGGGTTATGAATATGGTCCGTCCGAGGAAGCTGTTGATGATTGCAGTCGGTATGTTGAACTCGTCATGATTTTAAGATTAATTTGATTAACATTGATACTCCTCTATTAGATGGCGTTGCGCCTCGTGCAAAGATGAACCAGCAGCGTGCTCGGCGATTCCGTTCGGCCCAGGAAGCCAGGGAAAATGATCAAAAGAAAGAGGAATTTCAAAAGTTGCTGGATCGACAAAATGCCGCAAAGGGTATCAAAAAGGATGAGGATATAGAAGAGCAGGTGATCAAAAAGACATGGGACAGGTAAGCTTGTTATCGAATCCGTCTCATTAGCAGTTCACTAAGGCCTCCCAGCAACGTCATCACACCCGGCACACCATTCATGGATATCCTTGCTGCTTCCCTCAGATATTGGATAGCTTATAAATTAAATACTGATCCGGCATGGGAAAAGGTTAGTTGAATGCATAGTAGACTTACTTATGAAAGGGTTTGCTGACAAATTTCAAGCTCAAAATCATTATCAGTGATGCTACGGTACCCGGAGAGGGCGAGCACAAAATCATGAACTTCATTCGTTCTCAGCGCCAAGATCCAAACCACGATCCCAATACAAGACATGTCCTTTACGGGCTGGTATGTAACAATAACAAACCTGCTTTCATCATCAGAATACTGACTCCAGCAACAGGATGCAGATTTGATCATGTTGGGCCTAGCAACCCACGAGCCGCATTTTCGAGTATTGCGAGAGGACGTGTTTTTTCAAGAATCGAAGCCAAGAACTTGCCGTCTCTGTGGTCAAACAGGTCATAAAGCCGAGGAATGTCGAGGCGAGGCCAAAGAAAAGAGTGGCGAATTTGATGAAAAACATAAAGCAGTAACAAGGAAACCATTCATCTGGTTAAGTGTCTCTATTCTTCGAGAATACCTCGCTGCAGAGCTCCATGTTCCACAACAACGATTCCCTTTTGATCTCGAACGTGCTCTTGACGACTGGGTTTTTATGTGCTTTTTTGTTGGCAATGATTTCTTACCCCACCTTCCTTCTTTAGATATAAGAGAGAATGCAATCGATACATTGATATCTCTCTGGCGCGAGAATATCCCACTCATGGATGGATATGTGACCCGGGATGGAATAGTCAATTTCAAGCACGCACAGCTGATTTTGACCGGCTTAGGGAAGCAAGAAAAATCGATATTTCAGAGAAGGAGACAAGCGGAAGAGAGAAAAGCTGCCAACGAAAAGCGCAGAAGGGAAGAAGACGAAATGCGCAAAGATCAATCTCGAAAACGCCGCCGGGATTCACCAACCTATGACAATTCTGAGACCCAATCCACTCCACCCAGCAAGTCTCGTAAACAAGGGGATGGTTTTATCGCCTCAACAAATATTGATTTGATTACCCCGAGCCGGGGGCATTTATCCAAAGAGGCAAGAGAATTGACGCATAGTCTGGTTGCCAGCCGAGGTGCCGTGTACAAAGCTAATATTGCAAACAAAAGTGCTGCTGCTGCCCTTAAAAGCCAACTTATGAAAGGTAAAATAGAAAATTCTGATGCACTTGAACCCTCAAATGGCACTTCAGCTGAAGAAGAAACTGCTGCTGAGGATTCAGAACGAATATCACCGTCAGTCTTGGGCAAAGGAAAGGCAGAGGAACCAAAGGAAGATGATGCAGACACTGGAACTCCGGGTAGAGATTCACCGGTCGCAGCAACTTCAACAAAAGAGACCCCAGCGAAAGATCCCAACGAACCTCCCCCTGATACAGTCCGGCTTTGGGAAGATGGCTATACTGAGCGGTACTATGAGCAGAAATTTCATGTCGATCCCAGTGATACCACCTTTCGGCATAAGGTTGCAAGAGCCTATGCCGAAGGGCTCCAGTGGGTTCTGTTGTACTACATGCAAGGATGTCCATCCTGGACTTGGTATTATCCATATCACTATGCTCCCTTTGCAGCTGATTTTACTGAGCTCGACGGAATGAATGTACATTTCGAAAAAGGGAAACCATTTCGACCTTTTGAGCAATTGATGGGGGTTCTACCGGCTGCCTCTAACCATGCTATCCCTGAGGTTTTTCATGACCTGATGTCAGATCCGAACAGTGAAATCATTGACTTCTACCCAGAAGATTTCCCTGTCGATCTGAACGGCAAAAAATTCGCCTGGCAAGGTGTAATTCTATTACCATTCATAGATGAAACTCGCCTTCTAGCAGCAATGGAGAAGAAGTACCCGCTTTTAAGTGTCGATGAAAACGCACGTAACACGATAGGAAGAGATGTGCTTCTCATTGCTGATCAACACCCCCTATATCAAGAGCTAGTTGGAAATTTCTTTTCTAAAAAACAAGGTGCCTCGAAATACAAACTAAACATGCGCAGCAGTGGAGGTTTAGCTGGGGAAGTTGAGCGCGACGACAATTACATTCCTCATAGTTCCCTCTATGCTCCATATGACGTTAATATGCCTCCTATCGACGAGGATAGATCTGTAATGTTCGTAAACCCCATTCATCGATTTTTGACACATCTTACTAACTCACATTAGGGTCCACTATGAAATTCCAAAGTCGGCTCACCTTCACAAGTCCATGATTCTTCGAGGAGTTCAATTCCCTTCACCTGCTTTAGATCAAGGGGATATAAACGCTGTGAAATCAAAATCTCGATTTGGTGGCCGTGGAGGAGGCTATCCGAGAAATGGCAGCAGAGGAGGACATATGAATCATCATAATAATGGTGGAAGACTTAACACCAATGAACGACCCAATCCATTCGCTGCCCACTTAGATCCGTCGTTCGTTCCACCTCCACTTGTTGGTGGTGCTGGAGGGTGGGCACCTCCTATAGGAGGTCCTGCTAGCTACTCTCGCGGCCCTCCACCTCCTCCTCGCGGTGGCGGTGCGGACTTTTATACTCCTCCTCATGGTTACAACAATCCGCACTCCTATAATCAAAGGGGGGGTTATGCTTACCCGCCTCGAGATCAGCCAGGTCACTATAATCAGCCTGGGCAGTACAGTCAACGTGACCACTATGAGGGTCCACAAGGTGGATACAGAGGTAATGACCGTTCACGTGGAGGTTATTCAGAGCAGAACCGCAACACCTATCCTCGCGGTCGTTACTAGGTATATTAGTACATTTTACATTTCACTTCATATGGGCCTCGAGATATAGGAGCAGGTGGTGTTTGGGCTAAAGGTTTCATTCCCTTCTAGGGTTGAAGCATCTATGGTTCATTGTGGTTCTTAAATGTGTTATTTACCACTGTACAAAAGCTGCATCTTTGATACCGCGAAGTACGATATCCTCCAGTGTTCCTCGTCATTGTAGCTCTTATACCCCGGTAATTAAGATTTAGTTTCTATTTCTCAGGTTTGAAGCATACCAAGAATAACTAGCACAGTAGTTGATAGTATGCTTTCATGCTACGCACGGGTGATATGATTGGCCAATCCAACCAACCCCACAACCCCTCGGTCAGCGGTGGCAGACCCGTCGGCGGTCGGCGACATCGGCGACAAAATTTAGTTACACAAGGTAAGCTCTTCTGAGTCATCGTGCTTACCCTCTCGGTCATGAATGATGATGCTCAATTGTTAATTGAACACTAAGCTCTTCTTTGACAAACGGTGTAAGAGCCTACCCTTTTCCTTGATGATTCGAATTATTCGAATACGAACCCCTGAATAGCCCCAGTCCATTCAACACCTTCTGAGACCAAAACCGCAAGTTGACTTTTGACATATAGATCATCTACGTCATGAATTGAAAAGTCCTTGTTCGCTCAATACGCATCAGCTATAACAATCTCGTTTTACCAGGGGGCCTTGGGCGCAATGGAGGAACCAACGAAGATTCCCATCCTGGGCCGTGAAAGCATTATCGCTGATTACGGGATCTGGGGTAACTATATCGTTCAAGATCTCTTTTCGAATATAGCTTCGACTACCTACGTTTTGGTAACGGATACCAACCTGGGATCGATCTACAATGAGTCCTTTGGAAAAGCCTTCAATACCGCTGCCAGCGCCGTGTCGCCAGCTCCGCGCCTCCTCATCAAAGAGATCCCTCCCGGCGAAAACTCCAAGTCTCGGCAAGGCAAAGCTGACATTGAGGACTGGATGCTCCAAAATCTTTGTGGGAGAGACACTGTAATAATTGCTCTTGGTGGGGGTGTCATTGGTGATCTCTTGGGTTTTGTCGCCGCCACTTATATGCGGGGCATCAGATTTGTGCAAGTCCCAACAACATTATTGGCAATGGTTGACTCGTCTATTGGAGGTAAGACCGCCATCGATACGCCGTTGGGAAAGAATCTGGTCGGAGCAATCTGGCAACCCACCCGGATCTACATTGACCTCGAATTTTTGAATTCCCTTCCGGAGAGAGAATTCATCAATGGAATGGCAGAGGTCATTAAAACTGCGGCCATCTCTGATGAAAAGGAGTTTGCCGCCCTAGAAAATGACGCCGAGGCGATTTTGGCAGCTGCGCGTAGCAAACCTGGGACCGGCCGATTTGATCAAGTTAAAACTGTTTTGAAACAGCACATTGTCGCATCTGCGCGGCATAAAGCATATGTCGTGACAGTAGATGAACGTGAAGGTGGCTTGAGAAACCTGCTTAACTTGGGACACTCAATTGGTCATGCGATTGAAGCGATCTTGACACCACAGATCCTTCATGGTGAATGCGTCGCCATTGGTATGGTCAAAGAATTGGAGCTTGCGAGGTACCTAGGTGTTCTCAAGGGCGTGGCCGTATCCCGAATGGTTAAATGTCTCTCCAGCTACGGCTTGCCAACTTCGTTGAAAGATCAACGAGTGAGAAAGCTCACAGCCGGTAAATATTGCACTCTCGACCAGATCATGGCGAATATGGCCTTAGATAAAAAAAATGATGGTCCGAAGAAGAAGATTGTTCTTCTCTCAGCTATTGGGCAAACCTACGAACCAAAGGCTAGCGTCGTCGCGAATGAAGACATCAGAGCCATACTAGCACCTAGTATTGAGATAGAACCTGGGGTTCCCTCGTCGCTCAATGTTGTGTGTGCTCCTCCGGGGTCTAAGAGCATTTCAAACAGAGCCCTTGTCCTAGCCGCTCTTGGGTCAGGAACAGTTCGGATCAAAAACTTGCTGCATTCCGACGACACAGAAGTTATGCTTAATGCCTTGGAACGACTTGGCGCCGCGACGTTTACCTGGGAAGAGGAAGGCGAAGTTCTTGTTGTAAATGGTAATGGAGGAAAACTAAAAGCAACTCCTACGGAGCTTTACTTAGGTAATGCTGGCACTGCGTCAAGATTCCTTACCACTGTTGCAACCCTTGCGACTGAGGGATCTGTGGATTACAATGTTCTTACTGGAAACAATCGCATGAAGCAACGGCCCATTGGTGATCTTGTTGATGCCCTCACGGTGAATGGAGCCGAAATCGAATATGTTGAAAAGACCGGCAGTCTACCTTTGAAAATTGCTGCTTCTGGTGGCTTCAAAGGCGGCCGAATCAACCTTGCTGCAAAAGTTTCTTCACAATACGTGTCTTCGCTTTTGATGTGCGCTCCTTATGCAAAAGAACCCGTCACCCTGAAGCTGGTAGGAGGCAAACCAATTTCTCAGCCATATATTGATATGACCACGGCCATGATGCGCTCCTTCGGTATCAACGTGGAAAAATCTACAACGGAAGAATATACATATCATATTCCTCAAGCATCTTATGTCAATCCTGCTGAATATGTTGTGGAGAGCGACGCTAGCTCTGCTACTTATCCTCTCGCTATTGCCGCAATCACCGGCACTACCTGCACAGTACCGAACATAGGATCTTCAAGCTTGCAGGGTGATGCCCGCTTCGCCGTCGAAGTTTTGAGACCTATGGGCTGCAAAGTGGAGCAATCTGCCACTTCCACGACAGTTACCGGCCCTGCAGGTGGTGTCCTACGTCCCCTTCCTAACATCGATATGGAACCAATGACAGATGCCTTCTTGGGTGCCTCGGTTCTTGCTGCAGTCGCACAAGGAGAAGGGTCCAATCACACTACTCGAATTTATGGAATTGCCAATCAGAGGGTTAAAGAATGCAACCGTATTGAAGCAATGAGAGTAGAACTAGCAAAATTCGGTGTGGTATGCCGTGAACACGAAGATGGTCTTGAGATTGACGGTATCGATCGATCTACTCTGCGACATCCTTCTGGAGGTGTATTCTGCTACGATGATCATCGTGTTGCATTCAGCTTCAGTGTTTTATCGCTCGTGACTCCGGTGCCAACGCTGATCCTTGAAAAGGAATGCGTTGGAAAAACGTGGCCAACATACTGGGATGCATTGAAGCAAAAATTCGGAGTTCAGCTTGAGGGCAAAGAACTAGAGGAAACCGAGCTCGTAGAACAGGCTCGCGCAGATCGGTCTTCCGCATCAATCGTCATCATTGGTATGCGAGGTGCCGGTAAGACTACAAGTGGCCGCTGGGTTGCAAAAGCACTTAAGCGTCCGTTCGTGGACCTTGATATAGAATTGGAGAAAAATGAAGGCAAGAAAATACCTGAGATTATCAAGGAGCGTGGCTGGCAAGGGTTCCGTGAAGCAGAGTTGACTCTGTTCAAGCGCGCGCTTACCGAGCGTCCTAAAGGATATGTGTTTGCTTGTGGTGGCGGAATCGTCGAGTCCGCAGAAGCAAGAAAACTTCTCGTCGATTACCACAAGGTGAAAGGACACGTGCTTCTCGTCATGCGAGACATAAAAAAGGTCATGGAGTTCCTCAATATCGACAAATCGAGACCAGCCTACATTGAAGATATGATGAGCGTCTGGCTACGTCGAAAGCCTTGGTTCCAGGAATGCAGCAACATAGAATACTACAGTCAGCATAGTACCTCATCAGAGCTTACTCTCGCCTCGGAAGACTTCAGTCGATTCTTACACTTTGTGACTGGGAAGGTGAATCCTTTGGCGACAATTAGCAAAAAGAGTCTTTCTTCCTTTTTGTCCCTCACACTGCCTGATCTACGCAACACTGGTGACCTCTTACGCAAAGTTTCTTCAGGGTCAGATGCTGTTGAAATGCGCATCGATTTACTAGAGGATCCTTCATCAAGCAATGAGATCCCTTCTCTTGAGTATGTGTCGGAGCAACTGTCCTTCTATCGCAGCCAGGTCTCTCTCCCTATTGTTTTTACAGTTCGCACAAAGAGTCAGGGTGGAAGATTCCCTAACGATGCCCACGACGCTGCGTTTGACCTGATCAGACTTGCCATCCGCAGTGGATGCGAATTCGTAGATCTCGAAATCACATTCCCCGACGAATTGCTACGCAACATAACTGAGATGAAAGGTCACACGAAAATAATTGCATCACACCACGATCCGCAGGGTAAACTCAACTGGTCTAATGGGTCTTGGATTCAACATTACAATAAAGCTTTACAATACGGCGATATTATTAAACTGGTTGGCGTTGCAAAGAGTTTGAATGATAATACTGCGTTGAAAGAGTTCAAGGATTGGGCAGAACAGGCCCACGATGTTCCTATGATTGCTATCAACATGGGTGACAAAGGACAACTAAGCCGCATGCTCAATCGCTTCATGACTCCCGTGTCTCATCCGCAACTTCCATTCAAAGCAGCCCCAGGACAGTTGTCAGCTACTGAGATTCGCCGTGGCTTGGCGCTTATGGGTGAAATCCAGCCTAAGAAGTTTGCGATCTTTGGGAAACCAATCGCCGCCTCTCGTTCCCCCATTCTACACAATACCCTTTTTGAGATGAACGGGCTACCACACAACTACACGCGTCTCGAAACCGACCAGGCCCAGGACGTCAAGGAGTTCATACGCTCGCCCGATTTCGGAGGCGCCTCCGTAACAATCCCTCTCAAGCTGGATATCATTCCACTTATTGATGAGGTGCTAAACGAGGCTGAAATTATTGGTGCAGTCAACACAATTGTTCCAGTCAAAGGAAACAATGGCGCCACCCGTCTTGTCGGGCGCAATACAGACTGGCAAGGAATGGTCCACTGTTTACGTGAAGCTGGTGCCTATGGCGGAGAGAGTGGTGGCAGCGCTCTTGTCGTTGGCGGAGGAGGCACAGCACGGGCGGCAATTTACGCACTGCACAAAATGGGCTATTCGCCAGTCTACTTGCTTGGACGGTCACCTGAAAAGATTCAAAATATGGCTTCTACCTTCCCCACCGGGTTTGACATTCGCGTTGTAGCTGACGCAGCTGATGTCAAGAATATTCCACGCGTCATCATTGGCACCATTCCCGGAGACAAACCGGTTGATCCCAGCATGCGCGAGGTCCTCTGCTCGATTTTCGAACGTGGCCAGGAACTCGACGGGGTGGCGAAGGGAGTACAGGAGGATCCGCGTCGGAGGGTGTTGCTAGAGATGGCCTACAAGCCATCGGTGACTCCGTTGATGCAGCTGGCCTCTGATTCGGGATGGGTGACGATTCCAGGGTTGGAAGCGCTTGTTGGACAGGGAGTCTACCAGTTTGAGTACTGGACTGGGATTTCGCCTGTCTACGAAGATGCTCGGGTAAGTTGTCCAGCCTCTCGCCTCTCACTACCATGCTCAGTACCGAACTAACGTGGCGATAGAATGCTGTTTTGGGTACGAAGGAAACCCCGTAGTTATTCGCTATCTAGTAGTTATTGAATAAAAGTATGTTATACCCTACTCTTCTATTACATATCCCCCGAGTAAAAATACGCGTAATTTGGCAACGGTATTTCCAATAACCACAACGCCGGTAACTTACAGCCACGTTCTTCATGCAATAAAAATATTTACCAAGCATATCAACCTTTAATAGACTACATTATTTTCAGTTTGCTGAATATCAATTGATGGATACACATAGTCAATTTACATGTGGACTGCATGAAAGTGGATGTGCACAGCCACAGGCGGACTCTTCTAAATATGCCCCACCTGTGTAATTCCTCCAATCATCATCTACCAACTCCCATCAAAGATTCCAAACAAACCCAGTCAAAAAAGAAGCTCGAATTTTTTCTAGTTTCAACATTTTCTCTTTCTGTGTGACTCATTTTTCAACAGCCCTGTTCAAAGAGGCAAAAAGAAATATTTTTGCCTAGTTTCGGTGGAACTGGCCACTCAACTTCGCCGAATGTAGGTAGCCTCGTGGCAATGTATACACAATCGTAGCCATACAGACACATGATTTCAGGGGCTATGATATGTTTTCACATGCACTATTCTTATCTCCTTTTTATCTGCATGTTTTAGTTTATGTTTCAGCTGGTCATGGACTGAAGTGATAGAGAAAGGGCGCCTTGCCATCTAGCTGAATGGAATGTTGAATAGCACTCGCCACGCGGGCAGCAGTCGAGAACTTATCAATATCAACGATTTCCGCCGGATAGTTCAGGTGTTGACTCTATGCTATATACCGAGGCAGAAAATTTTAATCCTTTTCCAGATTTGGGGAAGCTTGCTGCTGATTCGATGATAACATGCACCCATTCACCGATAGAGAAAAATAGCATTGAAGGGAGAAGAGAATAAAACAACAAGATAACCTCCCACCAAAGTAATCGCCTCTAGCATCTACTCAACAATTCATACCATTCTATTTGGGTATGTAGAATGCAGCAGCAGTACGCAGTATGTAATTAGCAGTGTAATGTTAAGCGGCCCCACTCGCTAAAATGGATTAAAGACAGACCAGCGGGCCCAGCTTCCTGGGGGGTTACCCGTTGTGCCGATCAGGTCCACCCTGTGGTGTCTGTCTCCACTATAAAATATAATACACATATTTATAATTTCCAATTACTACCAGCACAATCAATCACAAGGACAGCCATTTCTAATATTAGATCTGCGGAATAGTATCGAGTATGCAAAAATTGTGGCTGATGTTACCCACTAGTTGGCATAAGTGGCTTTTTCGAAGCGAGAGTTAACATTTATTCAGGCAATGATCATTGTGCAGCTAATGCAGACTTAATGCGGTGAAGACCATCGAGATATAGGATATCCGCACACACTCCCACTAAGCTCTAGCATATTCCACATACCAGCCACAATTTCGATTTTTTTCTCTCTGTTACGAATACATTTTTAATAATGATTCTTTCGCGGACGAATCGATAGCCTTCTTCTGAACGTCGTCAAGTATGTATCCTACTCTTCACGAAGCTCCTTATTTTTAGCAATCAGTAATAAATAATACTATTATAATATACTATTATGCAGCAGAACGTGCATCCATCCAAGTGGGGCTCAGCACATCCACTTGCAAGCACTAGGGACTGATAACATTAGTCCGCGGCGGAGGGAGAAATTGAAAAAAACGAAGTTAACATCCATGTGTCCCAGATAAGCAGTAATAATACCTTCATATATGGGCCCTACGCAAAGAACTACTTAAGCCACCGTTTATTCGAAACAGATCAACTACGTGTATGTATACACGCGATGCGCGATGCTCTGGCCAATACGAGATCGCAAATCTTCCTAAAGGAACCCAATCGTAGAAAAATTAAATACCAATGGAACCAATCTACCACATAATCAGTGATGAACTTCTCAAAGTCAGAGGACTGGCCGCCGCGGCATTGTTGCAGTCACAAATGAACGCCAGAACAACGCATACATAGACAACTGCAAGCCTCGTCATAACGCGCCTATGGCCTCAAAGAGCCGTCAGGCGTGTATACGGAAGCCCGCATGTGATCGACCAAGCCATGAGGCGGTATTAAATAAGTACGCCGTGTTTTACGCAAGATTCGTTAATTATTTTTATTCGTTTATTTTTGAAGATTGAATAGTGATAATAATAGCAATGCTTTTCGAGTGTACAGTCTTGGTCTATAGAGCTAATATACAAATATCATCAAATATAGTACAAGGATGACAAGGATACAATGTTTTCCGCTTCCGTCACCAACAAACCCATTATGTACCCGTACTCAATATCCAGTACCTCCGTGCATATCAACCGAAAACAAACACCCCTCCCAAATGCAGTTTTGCCGGCAAGAACAGAACAAGAACATGTCGTGACATAGAACGTAACCATCGTAAACATAAACATAAACATCCAGCATAATAAACACGAGACTGGAATCCAGCTCGGCAGATCACCCCACGCGCCGATCATGCCCGTGTGTGAAATTAAAAAGCGCTTGTAACAAAAAGAATACATAACATTATGGAAGCCAGGAGCCGTCATGGCAAAACCGTCTAGTAACAATAAAAAAGATGATCATGAAACATTACGCAGAGAGAGAAGTCTGTATGGTGGAGACGGCACGGTGATTCGTGCAAGGGGGAGGGCTGACGGAACCCGAAACGAGAGATTGACCACTTTGAAGTCATTCCAGCGAAATTGATGCGTTGAAGGGGAAATGACTAGAGGCCGATGACGTCAAGGGCTTGAGTCGAGGGTGTCCATAGCAGGACTAGGCCGCTTCTGGAAGTCGGCCCGCCGATCCGGCTTAGACAATTGAAGTGTCCTTGCCCCATTGGGCGTAGTATGACGTCAGACGAAGGGCCCCTCCGTCATGGTGATTCCACAATGGTCGATTGCGATCCCCAACAGTGGGAAGTGAGAAAGTGAGCTGTGAGCACTGACCAAACAGAGACGTGAGAAATTGTTTCGTGCCAGATCGATCAAATTCAATCCCGGCCCTTGCGTCGCTGCTTGCCCGGCCAGTCGACCTCAGGATGCACCACGCGCATGTGACGGGTGAGCGCGTCGTTGCGCGAGAAGGTCTTTTCTTCCGTGCAAAGATGGCAGCGCACCTTCTGCTTGCGCGCATTGTGTATCGTGTCCTCATGCCGAGTCAAGTCGTATGGCCGTGAGAAAATAGAGTTGCATGGCTTGCCCGTCGAAGGATTGATCTGCTTGCACCTGTGGGGGCCAGCCTGTGAATTGCGTAGCGCCAACGAGGTGCTATGCTCACGAGCCACTGCCCCGGGTTGGCCGGCAACAGCTTGGCGATGAGCTTCGCGCTTGTGTTTCTGTAGCTTAGCTGGCGACTCAAACCGTAGAGTGCAGCCGTGATAGGTGCAGGAATAGGTACCCGAGTCGGAAGAGGTGTCCTCAGGGCGCTTCGTATCAAGTGAAACCGATTCGCTCTTGGTAGATTCCATCGTAGTCAAGGACACCGGAAATTCAGGTGTCTGCTGGATCAGACTGTCGTTGGTGTGACGAGTCTGTGGCTGTTGCAAGTAGTTCAACTGCTGTTGAAGATTGGCAGCTTGCGTAACGTATTGGTTCGAGAATGATTCCATCTGCGTGTATGGTAGTGTAGGCTGGAAAGTGCTAGAACTCGATCGACGAGATGCCAGGTTGCCTGCGCTGACGAAGTCGTTGGATGGGAACAGCGAAGGCAGCCCGTTGGCGGACTCGTCAGGTCCCTCGTGATACTCCAGAAGAGCATCCTTGGGAGAGATGGTCTTGACTTCACCAGCATTGTCCGCCTGTAGATTCATCCCATTGGCGTTAGGCAATTGCAGAGCTGACCCTAGCCCGGATGAGGTCTGGAGACGGGAACCACGGAATTCGGAAGCGAGTGGCGACCCGTGACGGAAAGGTGATCGTTCCCGGTTTATCGCGTTATTGACAGGTGATTGCGATCGAGCAGAGAGGTGGCCCTGGTTGGCAGCGTTGAGGCGGTCGGCAAAGAGATTCCGATACGGCGCAGTAAGAAGCTGCTGATGAGGGTTCTTTCGCACTTGGGGTGTAGGCATCACGGTAGTATTGTAGAGTTCGTCTTGGTAGACATCGGAGATGGTCCGGTTCAGCTTAGGCACCCCAACGGGTATCGCAGCCACTCCTTGACCGTTAAAGTCTGGAAGCGCATCGAATTGTAAGTAATCATCCATCCAGCGGTCAAAGTCAAGAAATCGGTCCTCACCATGGACAATCGCCTTCGATCCGTCATCGAACTCGTCATATGTAGTTTGAGGAGTCACAGGGGAATTTTGATGACTCAGACTCGACACTGACGGCGCCATAGAGTAATGGAATGAGCCTTCGTCATCCGCTGCTGCCTGCTGTGGCTTGGGATGCTGTTGCTCCATGACTGCCTGTCGCATTGCCTGTTCGACTACCACATTATCGCCGTTCTGGCCAGAGGGGTCGTAGTTTTGGAAGGCTGGGGCCAGGAAAGAATTGTGAACTGGCGTCTGGACAGGAGTAGGCAGCGACTTGTTCGAGTTCTGGAAGTTTTCAGCTACACTACCCAGGCTACCGGATGGAGAGAAGGACGAAGAGCTGTGCTGATTTCTCAGGGCAGGTGCATGTGGCGAATTCGATCCCGTCTTGCCGGAGGATCCGGAAGCAGCTCTCTTATGTACACTTTGGAAGCCAGTCCGTCGGGCGAGGCCGTTTTGTGCATGCGCTGGGCTAAGCAGCTGGATGTTGGCGGCGTCGCTGTCCCAGGAGTGTGTGTTGGCAACCATTCCCTGCTGTGCTAGCATGGGGGCGTCTGTTGGAAACGACGATGTCGAGTACTGCGTCGCAGGATACGGCGCAGGGGCAATCTGTGAGCTGCTGTGGAAGGAAGGGTCGTATGATGAGACGACGCTCATGGGCTGTGCTTCGAGCAGACTTCCCTCAAAAGTTGTTGGGAAGTCGCCCGAAACGGTGGTCACTGGCGAGCGCGTCGTCGAGAAGACCGGCGACGAAAAGGTAGGCGAGGTGGAGCCCGACGAGGGCGAGAAGTGTACTCGCGATGGAGAGTGGAAAGGCGACTCCAGAGAGGGTTGGTGTTGGTCGTCGGTAATGAACGACTGCTGAGAGTCGTAGAGGAAGTTTGGAGGAAGCTGTTGATCTTGTAGCTGTTGTTGAGGAAAGATGTCGAGGTCAGAGGAGGAGTGGTGGTTGTTGTTGTAGGAGTCGGTCCAAGGAGTGATAAAATCCTTACGTACAGTAGGATGAAGGAGCATAGTTTGGGTGTGAGACGCCAAAGATGTGGAGACCTCTTGATGTGATGTGGGCAGGCAAAGGCTTGCCACCCGGGGGGTATCGCTGAATATATAGGCAGTGGGCGGGAAGGTTTTCCTACGGTGTCTGAGCCACGGGTCAGTTAAGATTCTCGACCATTCAAAAACAAGGGCTCGCTTCTGTTTGGCCCGGGTTAGTGAGGATCGACTTACTTGTGGCCGTGCACAACCGTCGCGGAACTTAACTTGAGATCGGATGTGAGTCTGTCTACTTGGTAAGCAATCGAAATGAGTGGAAGCTTTCCGTT
Source organism: Talaromyces proteolyticus (assembly GCF_021365285.1). Lineage (NCBI taxonomy): Eukaryota > Fungi > Ascomycota > Eurotiomycetes > Eurotiales > Trichocomaceae > Talaromyces > Talaromyces proteolyticus. The sequence continues at coordinate 896,137 of NW_025764281.1, forward strand.
GAGGATCGCGAGCGAACCTGGTTGCTGGGACTTATCAAGATTAAATCCGACAAAGCCGAGTTCTAGTCGGCAGCGTTGTTTGTAGGCGTTGGGGATGAGTCAAAGGCGATGAGATAGAATAATCGATGCCTGACGACGGTTATATAGAGCGAGCGCTTAGTCGGGTAGGCGCGGACCAGCGACAGACGTAAGCAGACAAGATATCGTAAGGTGGGCAGAGAGTAATAGATAATTGATAAGAGTGCTGGAGAGGAGACGGTAGTATTAATTGATTATGTAGGGTGGGTTGCTTTGGAGGAAGGGAAAACAAAGATCGCATGCTTCGCGGCTGGGGGGAATAGTATTATAATGTCGCTACAATGACGTTTTACTAACTGTTTGGGGCAGCCAAATGCAGACTATCCATTATCCCTGTGGCATGTATGGCGCCAAGTGGGGACTCTGAATCAATCGGTAACGCCGGTTACGCGAACCCGGCGACCTGCGTTCGATACGCTGGCGGTACACGCCGTACCATACACGTCAGCAGTGGTCTGTGATTGGTGGAGGCCCATGGCCGGCGACCCGCGAACTCGAGAGGGCAGCAGAGCCAATCAGCGCCGCCCACGCTCCAGCGCGACGCTTCTGGCAGCTTCGAGAGCCCACGCGCTGTGGCTGGTGAGTTGTCCTTCCCCACCAGCCACAGCCTGCTTTCTAAGCATACCAGCTCCCTTGGCCAGCAGCGCTGATTGGCCGTCGATGGTCGGGCATCCCCGAGAACAGTTTTCTGCAGCGCCAGTGTGGCTAGTGCCTCCGAATTTGCTCGCAGTCCCAAGAGACTGGGAGCCAATCAGCCGCCGCACATTAACACAGCCACCGTCGATCTGCATCAGATCTTTATCGCCGATCTGGCATGGGCACTTCGTTTTGCTGCCAGAGTCCTGCTGAAAATATGCACGTTACGTGGAAGCGACTCTAAGCGTAATATTCGTCGAGATGGTACGTACCGCCAGGCAACTGCGTTTCGCTATTGTGGCTGCTGCGTTGCTGGGCATCGCTGTCAACAAGCTGCCCACCGTGTCAGCTGACCCTGTCCACGAATGTACCCATATCCGTCACGCTAGATCACGTAGTCTAAGGGTAATGTCTTTCCTGTGGTGAGTCACCACTTGTACAGCCTCCTAGTAACTACAGAGACGCATACATGTTCCAAGGTACCGCCGATGCTGGCCGGGAAAATTCCTGGGGTCGGCTGACAGGTCAGCTGACTCGGACATACTACCGCCTATGTCCCTGTCTTCGTACATGCTCGCTTAGAAGTATCTATTATCGACTTGTCCCAACAAAATCAATATTCGGTCACATGAACGAGTATCAAAGACATTGTACCAGACATCGTATCAATCCGTAGATCATGGTCGGGATCGGAAAGTCTATCATCCCTTAGTCCGGGAACCAAAGTTACCAGTCGGGGAATGCTCGGCTGGGTTCACTCGGTCGTAAGCCTCGGCAAGTGTGACTGGTGTACTATCATCCGCGGAAATATGTCGGGAATGGTTTGCGGCAGCTCACTGGTGAATAGGAGTTACTAAACTAGGTAGCCACATGGCCGAAGCCACCCCCAGTTCCCATCAAAGCCTATTTGTTGTTTGAACATACCAGCAAGAAGTAAATTTTCATGTGAATATCGATTGCAGTACCCTAGTGTCTACGACTTCCTGGCCATCAGCGCTTCTAATTTCTGATTGGCCATGGGGGAGGCGATAGTAATGTCCACGCGTATTCGCCCAGCTGAAGGAACCCTTGTGCGGACACTCATCGAGGCGTTCACCGAGCGAGATCGCGTGCCGGTCGACAACAATCCGCATCCACCAACTACAGCGTACATAAATATAATTTTATGAAACAGAGGCTCTAAGCAGTTCTCCCAAGAAATCTAGACCTCGAGGCTGAACAGATCCAGACTGGGCGAAAAATTCTGCCGGTGGGGCCTTGTTGTGTAACAACAGCTTGGCCCTACCGTAGGGCCCGGCCCAGAACCCTTTGGGACACGATGCCAGCTCTGCAGTTGACAGAGCGGGTCATCTGATCCGTGCTGCCGTTATTCCACCTCGTGAGTGGTGAGAAACCTGGGGAATAAACTACCTGCACTCTTACAAGACACACGAACCAATAAACATACATTTAGCTGAGCTAGCTTAGCTGCCAGTCTTGGTGGCCGCGCGTTCTGCTGGTAGAATTTTGGGCAAAAAAGAGAACCGCCTTTGGAGGATCAGGAGAAAAGGTGCGAACCGCGCATCTTCCCGTGTGTCTCAACATCTCAACGCCTATTGCCATGCCACGTATCTCTCAGCTACGAAATAGAGGCAAAAAAAACTAATAATGATGTCTCTTCAGCTGAGAAAGAATGCTATAGCCTAGGATAATCACACACATAATCATCATCAGGATTGTACGAACTGCTTGGACGGTGGTGATTTGATGAAGCGCACCGCCACATGGTGTATACAGCTTTTCCGCGGTACGTCGATTCGTCGAAAGTGCCGACATGATAACTTAGCCATAGGTGGACAAGCGAATGTGCCAGGGGGGCTACAAATTTTTCCCGTTCATGCATTAGAGCGCAGTCATAGCGCTTAAAATTTCAACTTTCCATAAAACTTCATACACGAGTCTGCATGGTTGTTCTTTTTTGCTTTTTTAACTTTCGTTTATTACATTACGACTGTATTCCTGTTACGGACATATTGCGCCAATAATTACGGCCGTGTGGACGACTCAGGCGTGGTGGGGAGCCCAAATGGGTCCGTGATCGGCACTAGTCGCACGCTAGAATGAAAATTTTGCTTCCACCCACACACACAGCCCCTTCCACCGCTTCCAGAAGCCTTCCGCATTCTGTTGCACCGACCTCAACTGTCTGCATACCACCATTGATTATTATTAGTACATATGCAGGGGTTACGCTAAAAGAAAATTTTTACCCTTCATCGGGAATTCACGCGTGGTTATTTGCGATTCGTACTACACATTGTGCATGCTTCTATCGATTCGATAGGTCAAGCACTCACCGGCAGCCTCTACTTCAACACTCTATCTGATTCCTCCGATTATCGGGATGAGTTTTTGACTATGGTAATAATTATGATTATGATATGATTATCGTTGTGCCGAATTAATGATTAGTTTCCTCAAAACTCGGTCTACATTAGTCATGCTTAGTTGAGAGACTCTCATCCGGCTCTTCCTTGCAATGCTTACAAATAAGGCCATTTACAACAGTATCATCGCCAGTCCGGATATATATGGTAATCCAGCCTATGTCAGAAAGCCGGAAAAAGCAGTTTTATCCGAGGCCTTCATCTACATGATTATTATTATTCCAGTTGTTGAATATTATCCCAAATAGGACGGAGTACAGAGTTATGCGGATTTACGTGAACCGGGTCCACCCGAGGTGTGGGAGCAGACGGGAATACGGGACACTAGAGAAAACTTTGATGGCGTTAAGGTTGTCACAAACAGTGAATACTCGTAATCGGAAAAGAAGTTGGCTTGTACGATAAGATAAGACTTACGAGTTGCGACTGTTACACTGTGTTGTGTTGATTAAAGCAATGATGGTAACAAGAAACACAGGTAGCATCAATCATGCAACTATTACATTGCAAGATAAAATAGCAAACGCAAAATTTTCTCCGCGTAATGCCATGCACGTTGACAACTCGCATCACGAAGTAATAATAGAAGCACCGCTTATCGATAAAGAGTGCGGCGGCGGAGCCCACCGGGCGGATCGCAACGGGGACTTAGTGTACAATAATACGTATTGGTATTAATCATTGTGGCTTAGTCCGGGCTTGGGAAGCCGGCACAATACCCTTTCTCAAGCCCGACCGGCAGCTTTCTGCCGCTCGCTTTTATTTCGGTAGAAAAACGGCTTTAGGATTTAATAATATCAAAACTTTGCATGATGAGAAATGCTGGTATTATTAATAGTAGTGCCAATAAGAAATCAATGGAATTTCAGACTGCAACGCGGAAAATCGCATTGTTCGAGCGATTGGGATTCCGGTGAATCACACATAGATCATGACTAGGGCTGAAACTTACAGCCTGATAAGACACTGCTAACAGAGAAAAATACGTTAGCGAAATCTGAATTCCCTTTTTCAGTAATTCATAAACGGCCCATCCGTCAGTAGCTGAATTCAGGCAGGTAAGACTCAAAACTCCTGCCTATTCTTGACTAGTGTCTCTATTGATTTGACTCTGTCGGCTATTGATGACGGATACAGAGTAAATACTACCGCTGACCCTGGACACGCACTAGCAAGTATAAACAAATACGAGGCTTTAAGAATTAGGCGGCTGATTGCAACCAATTCCGGATATCCTAAACCTTCTAGGTTTGGTATACTGACTATGTGCTCATGCTTTCAAACAACTTCCGAGGAGGGTATTCAGCAGCCTAGATACAGCCCAGTCGACGCATTTCAGCCGCGTGTGCTACGAGTGGTTTCTGATTTGACGCCCGACAAAAGGCTGAGTCTGAGACATTCTTCTGCAGTTCAGTTCTTGTCGGTTGAGTGGGGGTGTGTACTATTGTTGGGTTGTCGACACTATCTTTGATGTTGCTTGTACTCGGGTCCTGGTTGCTGTTGGCATATCATAAAAATCGTGGTAACGTCTAGGGTGTATCCGGTCGTAGATAATCAATCTACCTTGTTGGCAAGTTGTCTTCGGCAAGTTGCCTTCTAGCGCCCAGTCTACAACCATCACATGGGTAACCACAGCACAATGCTTTGTCTCCGAACGATGCCCATACGGCTTCGCGCGAGTATGTGAATAATGACTTGGGTGTTCGTGTCCTGGGAAGCCCCTTGGTTGCAATTCTTCTTGCAAAGACGACTAAATAAATGCATGTTTTCACTTGCTATAATTCCCGAAATATGGATCTGTCTATATGTTTGTTAGCGGTATTCGTGTGCTTTGTTTCACAAGCTTCATCCGCATTGATATTCTCGTCCTCGTTGTTCGCACCATTGTTGCCTTCTCGACAAGGACTAAGTATATCATTTATAACCACCACATGATTCTGGCTCTCATACACAAAGGTTATTCAACGTATTGGTATTAGTTCGGCACGAAGCTTTATCATTATTCAAGACCGGGTCGAAGCATTCGTGGTCGCGCATCCCAAGACTCGCGTCTGAGATAGCTCGCGTTTCAGCAGTGTCGCAGAACTTCACCAAAATAAATGAGACATGCACTCTGTAGCGTGAACTATTCATGTCCTATGCAATCCTTTGTGCTGGGTTTTTGATGGCTTACGACCTTGGGATATGTAGAAGGGGGTGTGCTAATGGAATGGAACACAGATCAGTGTTGATGTCTCAATGCGGCTAGCTTCTATTACAATCCACGAGTCATGGTAGATTGATACTTCCGACTTTTTCCATTAATATACTCCCATAAAATTTATCGATTATGGTGTTTTAGTTTTATGCGCGAGTTGATCTATCACTTGCCCTGAATTTTGTCATGTGGTGCTAGTTTGATGTAGTTGGTTGCACCGATAACTCGGGCACGGGTTTTTGATTTTAATCGTGAGTAGAAGGGTCTCTCGTCAGGGATAAGAGCATTTCTGGTGTTTTGTAGTGTATTTTTGGTTCCCTTCTAGTTCTTATGCTACCTAGGTTTCATGCTTTTCAAGTTTGTGGTGTGCTCGATTGATATGTTATATATCGTCATAAACAAGTATGTTTTAGAAGTATATATCACACCACCGGTTGTCCAGTTTAATCATTAAAACTACCCCAGCATCAATCGGCCATGAATAAACCATACAATACATCAATAAGTACGTGTAATCACCACCCCTACGTAAATTACAACCATATCCCCAACAAAACCAGGCAACTCCCAGACCACTAGAGCCAAGGATCGGTGCAGTCAGCCACTCTGCCTGTGCCTATCAGTTCCAATCTCTACATACTTTCTTAGGAATCCTTGGCCTAAGTACGCGTGACCATGATGACCATGGTACTAGTACCATCATTGGCACCAGCACAGTCAGCAACATATGTTGTCGTCATGTCGACTTCCGTGGCAGAATGTGATGATCATGATGCACACCATGTTGCACACCATGTGACTTCCGATGACTCACCATTAATGTTGTTGACGCCTTGTTGCCTGACGGAATCGCCGAGATCACAGGGTAGCTTGGCTAGACCGGTATCGGCTAGCGTTTCTGCCTGGGGCATTCCACTGTCGAACTGTGAGTCAATTTTCTCGCAATATCAGTGGAAATTTATACATTTTTTGATGTATGGTAGTCTCCTAGTCCCTTAACATATAATATACGGTACTATTTATTCCTTTTTAACGTTTTAGACCATGTTATCTTGTTACCTGTCCTTCAAATCCTGAAATAGAGTATACTTCGGCAATTCCGTCTCTCACCGCCTTTGGTATGCAAGTCTCGACTTGATGCGATCGATCAATTCATGACGTTCAATTATAATTCTAGTCTTTAAATTTTGAACTAGCATGAAATATAGGTATTTATCTGTTTGTTTCCGTGGCTTTTGGTATCTATATGAGTGTTGTGGTACTAAGATCACAGTATGATTATTTTCATTTCACCGTCATCGATGGAAATATATATTTTGAAGTGGAGAGAGTAATACGTACCATGATAGAATGCATAGTATTTCTTAAGTGACAACTACGAATAAAAACCAAATCACTATCAACTGTCAAAATCGCCCCCATAGAAAGTAGAATCAAATATTATACTTGACATCACTACTTCCCAAGCAAGAATCTCGAATAGTATCATACGTGGTTGGTAGAGTACGTACCCCTCGCGGAATCAGCTACACGTATACCCAGAACACGAACCTACCAGTGCGAACATCAAAGAAAATACGCGTACACAGGAACTACAATGATAGGGAACAATGCAATTTCAACGACCAGAGGTAAAACTATTCAGCGGATGATCTAGGCTATCATATTGAAGTTGAGTAATGGTAAACTAACAGCTCGTCACGCAAGCGCCGTCAACAACACCAATGGCACTACGCGCTACAAAATACTTGGCGAGACGTACATCACAGGTGGTAGAGCATATACAATGGATTACAATGGGGAGCACTCTGCAGTAAGCGCCAACTAGACAGACCGGCCCCACTAGACATTGTCACGGACACGCGTAGCAAAGTAAACAAAACGTTCCCGATGCACCAACAAAAGGAGAAATACAATACGAAGTAGAAGTAGAAGTTAAATCATCTCATTTCATCGCATATCGATTTCGACAGCATATCAACTCCAGTCCACCTGCAGACGCGGCCGCTATGATACAGAGAAGTGAGCCCGTAGGCCACAAGCCGACCAGTGTAGACAAGTATAGCTTTATAACAAGAGTAGTAGTAGTAGTAAAATGCAAACAATCCCAGACCCATAAAGACGTGAAAAGACTTCGAAGAACACCCTGACGACCCAGTCATACCATAAACCGACCCGAAAAAGCAAACCGGCGCGTCACCACAGCGGCGAGCAAACGCGTCGACCGCGCAGGGAAGGCCATGCGGAAAATAAAGAAGAGAAAATGTTTAACCACCGAAACCGTAGAGGGTACCTGGGAAATGTTAGACGCGTTGGAAGCAAACAAAACAAGACGGGTGAACTTACGGCCCTGTCGCTTGAGAGCGTAGACAACGTCGAGGGATGTGACAGTCTTTCGCTTGGCGTGCTCAGTGTATGTGACGGCATCACGGATGACACCCTCGAGGAAGGTCTTGAGAACACCGCGGGTCTCTTCGTAGATCATGGCAGAGATACGCTTGACACCACCACGGCGGGCAAGACGACGGATAGCGGGCTTGGTGATACCCTGGATGTTGTCACGCAAGATCTTGCGGTGACGCTTGGCACCACCCTTTCCAAGACCCTTTCCACCCTTGCCACGGCCAGTCATTTTGATGGATGAGAAGGTAGTTGTTGTTTAAGATTAAAGTTGGAGTAAGAGGTGGATAAAGCTGAAGCGTAGATGTGACAGCTGGATGAGGTTGCTTGGAAGATGGAGGAGGGAAGAGGGCGAGCACAGAGAGATATTTCTAGCGGGCAGGCGCGACGCGGGGAGCTCCTGGGATCACGCGCTAGCCAGGGGCCCGGCCAATCAGCGGCCGCACCCTCAGATGTGATCTGCCGCTGGGCGGTGAGCCCTGCCGCCTCGCTGATCTGCCCAGCGAGTCTGTGATCCTGGCCGCAGCGCGCAATGCAGTCTGTTTGGCGGGATCAGAGCCCGGAAATTCCGGTGTCCAGTCTGCGCAGAATGAGTCATTCTGCGCGCTCGATCAGAAAGGCCCGTTGTGGTTGGGATCAAGGAGCCCTGGCGTGGCATCTGCATTCTCTGATCCTGCACGTCCATTGGCCGGCGGCAACGGGCTCGCTTAGTGGACGGGCGCAGGGGCCACTTCGCAGCATATCTGATTTCCCTCTGATTTTCGGGTGCCAGAATCACGCTTACGGCAGGCAGCTTTCGGGTCGCTCTAAGTGCACGCAAGAATCCTGGCCAGATCACCCGCCCGCCCCTCGTCCACTACAAATACTCTCCCCCACCCGCCTCCTCCGTCTGACTTTCTCCTCTCTCATCCATCCACTCATCGACAACCCAGGTGATTTATCATCAACCCTCATCACTTTTCATCACCAAATAACCTCTATCCATCAACCAAACATCATTCACAATGGCTCGCACCAAGCAGACTGCCCGTAAGTTATCTTTCCCTCATTGCGACCTCACTGTCGCGGTGCTACTGTCCTGTGAATAGCATCACTAACACACATCTCAGGTAAATCCACTGGTGGCAAGGCCCCTCGTAAGCAGCTCGCTTCCAAGGCCGCCCGCAAGGCCGCCCCCTCTACCGGAGGTGTCAAGAAGCCTCATCGTTACAAGCCTGGTAAGTTTCTACGCGTCCTTGTGTCATACACGCGTCACTAACGACAACAAGGTACTGTCGCTCTCCGTGAAATCCGTCGCTACCAGAAGTCCACTGAGCTCCTGATCCGCAAGCTTCCTTTCCAGCGTCTGGTTCGTGAAATTGCCCAGGACTTCAAGTCGGACCTTCGCTTCCAGTCCTCTGCCATCGGTGCTCTCCAGGAGTCCGTTGAGGCCTACCTCGTCTCTCTCTTCGAGGACACCAACTTGTGCGCCATCCACGCCAAGCGTGTCACCATCCAATCCAAGGACATCCAGCTTGCCCGCCGTCTCCGTGGCGAGCGCTCTTAATTTTTTCTGTTCTTGACAACATCATGGGTCAGCACCGAGCTTAGTCTATCGCGTTGACTCGTGGGTAATTGGGTTGGCGATATGGGAATTTTGCGTTTCATTTTATTTTATCATGACTACTGGCGAGAAATGATGGGTTCTACTTTTATGGGTCAATAACTGGGTTTCATTTTTTCTTTCGAGCTCTGAATAGCAATGGTCACGGCCGACCTCACGGTCGCGCCATCGGAATGTATATTATCAAGACCACTTCATGACAATAGACGTTCATGTCTGCAACACGGCGCGATAGTATTTGACCTGCTAGGTAGCTTAGATAGTAATCATAATCTTAAGATTCTGATTGCTGCTGTAACTGTAGATGTCCTCTAAAGTCCTAATATCCTGAAGCCACTGGGTATATGGTCACTCAGTCGCATGGACAGGTGTTTGGCAATCGATGCATGTAGTTCTATGTTTATTTATCCGGATCCTCGATCCCGATGCGTTAGTTGATTCGATCTAAATGTATTTCTAATTTAATCATGAGTCTATAGAAGGTAGAGTAGATGAATGTCTCAATCGTTACATGTGTATGCGACCGTGTCGCTTAATCCAACCGTACCAGGTATCCATCTTCAGCGAGGAGTTTTCGATCGATAAAGCGATAATTCTTTCTTTCTGATTAGTATATAGTTCCCTAGCAAAGTCTATAATATTTTCACCCTCGCGTCGATGTTGGTAATGCTACGTGTTGATGACGCGTCCTGAGATAGTGCTTCGTCGCTGTATCTTGTGGCGATATGGTGGTGTGTACTGTGTATGATTATGATCGGTGGGTATACGGGATCGTTATTTGCGGGTTATTAACTACTAGAAAATCAAATGATAAACCTGCTTCGACTTAGAACCGCTAATTAGTTACGCGTCTTGCTGTTAATGATCTAATTGATGTATTTGTCGTAGATGACGGGACGAAACTTGAATCGAGGCAAACCATGACTATCCTGTGTCCATGACAATTATCCAAATTCCAGGCTACTAGTATGTCGCAAGATTTTCAGTTTTAAGAGACGCATAATGGGATTCTATTTCGCTTGCTTACTCGTTGCGACAGGCTACTCATTTTACTGTGACTTAAAAGTTCTGCTGGTGGTGCTAAGTGTTGATAGGCTGTACTGAATCTTGCTTTCAAGCTCGATACCGCTCGATACCGCTCGAGATTTCTACAACGACGAAATATCGGACGAGGAGAGAGAGAAAAGAAGTATGGAAGAAATTCACATTAGTAACCGTATACCGACCTATTCGATATCTTGGCCGGAGGAAGGCTTCGATGATCCGAGTATAGAAGGAAACAGAAGCTCTCGTAACAACTTCAAGCACTGTTCGGCGTCCGGAGGTATCTTATCCAAAATAAACTTCCCCTCAGAATCCCTGGCCAGGATATTGGCTCCATATTGGATAAGGAGGCGTATCGAACTCGCCAATCTCTTATCCAAAACATGTCTAAAATGTGTCTTCTGCGTAGAATAGTCCAAAAGGTATTCGCACGCAGCCAGCAATGCTGTATTTCCAGTTATATCACGTTTTTCTATATCTATGTCTTTTTGCTGAAGTAATATCTGCATTGTAGTAGGGTCTCCACACCCTGCTGCGAAATGTAACGGAGTCACTCCTTCATTGGTGGCTGCGTTCACATCAGCACCATGTGAAAGTAGTATTTGCACCATTCTTGCTCTGGAGATGTCAGTAGGGTTATTTTCGCAAATTGCAAGCGATAGTGTTGTCCATCCCTCAGTGGTGGCTGCGTTCACATCAGCACCATGTGAAAGTAGTATTTGCACCATTTTTGCTCTGGAGATGTCACTAAGGTTATTTTTGCAAACTGCGAGTGATAGTGCAGTCCATCCCTCAGTGGTGGCTGCGTTCACGTCAGCACCATATGAAAGTAGTATTTTCACCATTCTTGCTCTAGAGATGTAAGTAATGTTTTTGTTGCGCATTGCACTTAATAGTGCCGTCTCCCCCCCATTGTCGACAGCATTGACACAAGCACCTTCGAAAAGGAGAAATCGAATAAGTTCTAAATTACCATAGCGTGCTGCCATCATCAAATGTGTCTGGCCAGAACTATTAGATGCATTGATATCTGCCCCATTTTTAATGATGGCGCGGAGAATTTCCAAATTCTTGTCCAAATTCTTGTCTCTATTGAGCGCGCCATTCCATATTTCGAAGTGTGCCGGGTGTCGTCTCCAGTCTTCATACAGACTGGCATTCACGTCAGCCCCGTTATCGATTAAAAACCGGACCATGTCTATATGACCTGCCTGAAATGCACATGAAATTGGAAAACCAATAATTGTTGAGGGGGAAGAGCTGCCATTGACCTGGGCTCCATGTTTGATCCAAAAAAGTGACATTTGCATATCTGCGTATAACACTGCCACTGACAGAGCTTCACTGCAGTACGAGGTGTTGAATTTAGGAACTGCCCCGCTTGTAAGGAAGAATTTCATCAATTCGTAGTAGGCTTTATAGCCGCCGGCAGTATTAACGTGTGCAGAGGTGGGGGTCACTGCTTTACGAAGTGATAATAACCCTAATATATCAACACCAAAGTTGATTTCCGCTCCCCTTTCAATCAATAACTTTGATATTTCCAAATCATTATTCTCAGCAGCAAACGTCAATGGCCTCCTTCCGGTCAGGGTCTCAAGGTCGGGATCCGCCCCTGCGTCAAGTGCCATACTAGTCATATCTTGACGCTTGTGTTTGATCGCGTAATGTAAAAGAGAGTATCCGTCGTCATCTATGGCATTCGGCTGCAGCCTGCCAGTGAATAACAGAACGTCAACAGCTGACAGATGGCCATTTTCTGCCAAATATGATAAAAAAGTCTGGTTCTTTTTGAACTGGGACTTCATCAACCATTTCCAATCGTCATCGAGTCTAGGATGGCCGCCCGAGAGAGAAAATGCCTTGCAAGCCCGGATGTTGCCCTTTAAAATAGCCGCAAGGATAGGGGATCCGTATCGCTCCTCCATATTAACCAAGCTGGTTCCATTCATAGGTTCTCCCTCGTGTAGTTTGATTTTGATTAGGCTTGGTAGATCGTTATCTGAAAATATGTACAAAAAACTTGCATGGAAAGTGTATTGGCGAATCCCATGTTTTTCAAGAATATTATGCGCAAAGATCCAGTGTTTTCGGGGGAAATCACTGAGGAAAGTATCTTGTGCTACGCCTTCCGCCTCAGCTTCGTCAGAATGGTGGAGGACAAACCCGGCTGCGTATTCAATAAAGGGTATGTTGATCAACATCTCAGATCTCAACGCTTTCCCTTCTTCCGTCTTCGGGGGGGGGAGCTCACCACCTCCGAGCACAAAGCCTTGGCCGATACCCATCTTGATGTAGTTGTAGCAGCAGTATTTGAGAAGATCATGACCGACACGTAACGAGTTTAATTGAAATTCAGCCAGAAGATGATGAAGACCACCTTCTTTCATGAGAAAGTCTTTCACAGATTCATGGATAAATTGGACAGTTGGGTTGTTTCGGGACTTTGTTATCTCTGCAAATCCCTTCGATGACGTGAGAATAAACCGTTTAACGAGAGCAGGATCCTCAGGCGTTTCGACAGCTGATTTTATCATATCTTCGGTTTGTGATAGAATGGCAAAGTACAGCTCAAGGGGCTTAAGCTGCCTTTTCGCGAATAATATCCATTGGAGGCATACGAAGAGGTCTTCGAGATTATCCCGATCCCTAGTCAATATATCCTTGAAAAGGTTGGATAACCCGGGTGGGATATCTTTGAGCCGCTGGCGCAAGGCTCCCATATGACCTCGATCAAACGCCTTCCTCAAAATGTCCACAACAAGCGCAACCCACAAAAAAATGTTGGATGATTTTTCTAAAATCTCTTGTTTGACACTGTCCACTGTTTGGTGCTTAATCCAGGAAAGTTTGCTGTCTAGATATTTACTTAAGTCTTGAGAGTGGCCTTCTTGATCTTCGAGGACAAGCTCCAAGCCCTTGCCGAAGGTAATATGGGGATAGTGTCGACTAGCAAAACATATATATAGGGCTCTAGAGCCTAATGGCTCGGTCGTTTCTCCCAGTTCAGCCAGAAAATCAAACATTTCTCGTATCTCATCTTCGATACCCTCGTCGAGAGCATCGATGAAAACAATTAGGGTCTTGTCTTGTAGAAGGTTGATAGTTTCGACTAACAACTCTTGAAGCATAACGATATTCCAGTCAAAGTCCTCATCTTCCGCTCGGTGACCCGTTTCTACTGTATCGAGAACGACTTGCACTCTGGGTTCAGCTAGAAAAATTTGTAGCAGCAATGAGCGGTACATGCCAATTGTTGATTTCTCGAGTTTACTCCCACGTGCGTTGAAAAAGAACGAAATCGTCAAGGAACCGCTTTTTTTGGGGAATTTCTGTGATTTTTCAAAGGCATACTTCATGATTGTCGATTTGCCGGTCCCTGGCTTGCCTTTGACCCATAAGAAGCCTTGATGCTCTGTATATTTGCTCGAATCGAGCCAGTGTTGGTACACTGGGTGCTCTAGAAGCCACTGGCATGTTCTTGTATGTGCAGGCTTGATCATTTGTTTTCTCTCATGTATTTGATTGAATCCCAGACAGTCTAACCAACATTTTCTTTTCTCATTGAGTTCCTTTTGTTTTGCGGGTGAGATCTCGGCTTCGTGGGCCGGAATGACGAGTAAAAGCTCTTTTGCATATGCAGCAGCAGCAGCGGCTGCGTAGTCCTGCCACTGCTTGTTTTTGTGCGAGTCTGAATAATCACAAATGCCCCGGATTGCTAAGGAAGGAAACTCATTCATGAGCCCGGAAGCTTCCATTTCAAAGCACAGGGCTTTCAGTTCTTTGGAAAATCTTTTCCGTGTCTTTGCATGTTTAATCACCTGATTTCCAGATGCGATTGTGCCATAGTGGATGAAGGGATAAAGAGCATCTCGAGGGAGCCTCATTACGACTCGATTTTTGTCGCATTTTCCACAAGTCGTATTTCCATCGGGGTGTTCAAATTCTGCATCAAATAAGATATCTTGATCTTGGCCTGGATAAGAATATCTGTCTTCTACACCTGGGTGATTTTTCACCATGTCGCGAATGAGCCTAGATATACCTGTATTAACGTTAAGCCGATGGTTTGCTTGAACCTTGGAAACGGCAGTCAACAAGATGGATGGAGGGTTGTTCTGCCTTCCTGTGAGTTCTAATTTACCATTTGCTATTGTTTTCCCATAGTCATATTGTACAACCGCCGGAGCGTTAGGAGAGGGAACGCTGACAACGACATCACCTAGTCGAATGTCGGCTTGTGGAGTGGGCGCACCGCCAGCAATACCGACCATCAGCCAGAATTTTATGGATGGAAAGCTGGCGCGCATATCGCTTGCAACTCTGGTGGCAGATGTCGTCCCGTAAATTCCAGCCGGTAAACATGCAATGACACAATTATGTCCCAAAATGTTTCCCATTGTGTATGTGTTACTGTCACCCGCCCGAACACTCTGTCCGCATTCTTCATGGATTTCATCTAGCATAGCCTTTGCGGCTGCTAATTCAAGTGACAGTGCTGCGATCCAGCCGACTGTATATTTTTCGCGAGAGAGTTGCTTTCTAGATGGCTTTCCTCCATGATATGGAATGGAAGCATAATCGCCGTGGGAGGTTTTGATTCGCTTCGAGCCTGGGGTCGGTATCGGGTCCATGAAGATGTAGTGTTGTTATATCCTCCCTTTTTTCATAATTTGTAGGGGAATATTGTTATCTTTCAGAAGTTGAAGGACGGAAGTAGGACTTTGGACGATGGAAAGTTGGTTGGGACAAGGCAGACGCAGCAGACCATAGCAGCAGACCGCCTTGCGGCTGGAGCGACGAGGCTGTGCTAAATTAGAATAATGTTCGGGATGCTCCTCTTGAAGCACTCTCCAAACTGGACAAGCTCACTTTTCATTTTCTTAACATGTTGAGATGTTTATCAATATACAATAAAAACCCCAACCGAATCTTCGGATGATGCCGCATACACCGCAAGCTGTCCTGCCTAATACATTACAGCGGGCCGTTCCGTTAGGTCCCCCGCAATCACATCCACGATCCTTATAGGATCAATACACTCAAGGGTTAGGTATACGATATGTTAAGTTGGTATACATATAGTATGATGACAAAAGTTTCAAAATACTACCACAAAGTGGATTTAGTAAAGGAATCTTCCCCATGCCAATACTAATAATACATCAATTGATGTATTTGAACTTATTGCTTTGTCCACATCCTCCTCGGTGGAAATATAACTACCAACACAACAACAATGGGGCCAAGAAGCGCTCCATTGACGGACATTGATTCCTCCAAATTAATTTTTATTAGGGAGGTTATGCGCTCTGATGCGTCTTCAATATTTGAGGTAGACTGGATGGACAAAAGTATGCATTGAAGCTTTTCCACGACAACGGCGAGCCTGGATATACCGAGTAAGGTCGTGATCTGAAACGATTTCGCTGAGAATCCAATGCATATAAGAAATTACTCACTTCTGGTGTCTGTGAGCGTGGCTTCGTTCCAAAATTCCGGCTACATCAATCGAGCGGATCCGGCTGCATTCTATCTGCTCTCTAACATTTCGCCCGAGACAATTCAAAGCCGAGAGCAATATTGCTAGAACACCTCCCCAATACAGAAAGTTTAAACTGCGTGAACTACTCGGATGCGCTCTATCCCCACGCAATTGAGGCATGAAGGAGATGCACAGAGCGGGTGTTCACACCACCAAAACACCTACCCCAGGAGCCTTCTCCTTGTTCGTGGAAACTCTGATAGGTTGGTCTGGATTGACTTTGATGTTGCAACGACTTTCACCGACTTTGGACCAGGTCTGCTGCGACTACGAAACTGCGCTTGTGAAGGGATTTGGGGAAGCAATGGTAAAGGCTTCGCTGCTGCCTATGTTGGAAGCATCCAGCGTGCTGACTGACGAATACAGATAGATGACCAGGCTGAGGGACTCCCCCTGAATACAAAAATTTACTGAGGGTTTCATAGACTTTAAATGATTCTGACAATATGTGATGGCGGTTATGCGGTCTTGTGGCAGGGGTAAGTTAGGCGGGGTTTCGAGCAAGGGCTCTTTCACTTCACGCAGCAGATAAGACCTTTTACTTGAGCTAAACACAGCAACTTTAGGAGAAATGTTTCCTTCGCTCCTAGGAGGGACGTGACTGTAAACTTTTCACTGGTTTTTCAATGATGAGCGGGCATCTGATGTTGTTGCGTAACAGGAAGCCGTCGTGCTGCAGCTTTTGGAAGACGCACTCAGGGTCATACTTGGCCGCAGCGTCCAGCATCTTCTTGACATTTTCGACGGTGTAGCTGCGCAGGATCTTTTGGGAGGCTGTGGCGGAGCTCATACGCAAAAAGTCAAGCATGAGTCCTTTCTTTAGCCAGTGACTGCACGCTCTCGGTCATACTGTCCACTGCTCTTTGCACAGCTGCGTCGTCACTATCGTCCTTGAGCCACTCGCATGTATACACCCACCTATGGTTTTGCATCAAGTCAGCTTTTCCATCGATCAAGGCTCTGTGTGGTTTGTTATGATGGGTGTCATTGTGAGGAGCATGCGAGACCGAGTTACAGCAGTGCGTAACCCTCTCAAGTCCCATAATGCTCCCCCCGGCGATCCTTTCCTGCCTGTACACTAGCTGTGCCCATCGGCTGGATCGTATAATGCAGAACAGCGCCAACTGGCAGGCTCTTGCAGATCTCCACCCAGGAATGTAGACCTCTTCGTAGAGTTCTTGCGAAACCTTAGTCGTTACTGTGCAGATAGCACGTCTGTTGGACCGTGTCAGTGACTGGCCAAACAAAAGTATGTATATTTCTCTTGCACTCTTGCACAGGACCTATACCTTGAGCAAGTGACAATAGAGCCATTTGTGGAAGGAATAGATGTCGTCATGAGGCTCTTGAGGTTATAGGAAAGTGCGAAAGCTGGAGGCTGCTCGGCAGGGGTGTCTCTATAGAGCAAGCCCACAGCGACAAAACCCTGGTTGAAGTTGGTGAAGAGACCGATCTTTGGGTTTTTCTCCATGGCTTGAACGGCCCTTGTTGCCTTGATGAGTCCGACATAGTCCTCCGAGTCGTAGAGGTTGGTTGTGTATTGGACGTTGATGAGAGGGTGGGTTTCAAGATCAAACTTCGTCATGATGCCTGATGATTTATTAGGAACCGGGTCAGCCCTTTCTTGCAAGACAAGGAAAGCCATAGATGGTGGCACGTACTGAAAGTTGGATCCACCGCCTTTCAGAAGGCGGTAGAGATCGGCATCTCGTTCGCATTCGCATTAACAAGCTTGCCGTCCGCCAATAAAACCTGGAGACATAGTCCATCACCACCATGACAAAAATTGTCTGCCCCAGAAAGCAAGCTTATTTACCCCAAAGTTTTTGATACCATCTGCTCTGAGTCAATACAGATTGGGTAATACCTCCATACCATCTTTGGCTATAGTTTAGCTCCCAAGCCTCAGAAGTATGTCATTTGAAATGATAGACAGATACCTCCAATTAGGAAAACCTCCTAGCCCAACTTGCTAGTCTCGGCCTCCAATGGCTGACAGTGTGTGCTCCTCGAGACAGGAATACACCTCGCCCAGGTATTTCCTGATCCAACTTGGGGAACTCTATCTGACGTCAGCACCTTAGACTGGAATTGACGCATGTCGAGCACGATGGCCGACTGAAACCAACGTTGGGATTGTGACCGATAGTGCGAATGGCAAATCTGGATTTTCTACTCTTGATAATAGCAACAGCCTCACTGAGCTCCTGCGCGTTGCTCAGATAGACGTCCAGCGGCAGGGTTCCAACACGTCGGAGACCAGGGACGGTTCACGGCTGCCTCATACTCAGATGTAGCATCTGGAGTTACTACCTTAGAGGGAAGGCAGGGTTGAGTTGAAAAAGTACTGTTGCGGTGCTGGAAACCATGATAAGCTGTCTAAGCATTCTCCAGCTTGTTTTTCAGAAATCGATTATAAGAAGTTGATGTGCGTCACAACTGCTTGTAAGTTAATCTGTTGCGATAAAGAGTATTCAAGAAAGACTTTAGTAGTTAGGCCAGCTTATATCGATGTGATATTTTGGGAAGAGCCATCCGACGAAAGGCGTGAATGCCTCCTAAGACCTTGTGGGCCGAGCGGCCTTCAATGTTGGCCAGCCAACGCACTGCGCAATTCATGCTCTTGGTCATGTGAAAGTCCAAGGGTATGGATATCACAAACCAACAGAGGACGTCAGCCAATGGACTGGCGGTATGTAAAGTTGTAAACGACTGGTTCCTTGTCTTCGAACAGTATATTCTCGGTAAATATCCTGCGCTCGCGCCTATATTTTGAAAATTAAAGGATTCAGTCCACAGGTGACAGAAGACCTGTTCAACCCTAGCTCTAGAGAGTACTAAACATGAGTGAAGAGGGAAAAGATAATGTGTGTTAAGGGCAAATAAGTGCCTTCACCCGGAAGAGTCTCAAAGGGTACCGCCGTCTACAAGCCTCACATATAAAGCATATACGGCATAGCCGTCACACCTGTAATGATAATAGCATAATATACCTGCTAATTTCTTGTTTTATAACCTGGGATCGGACATATCTTGTTGACGGGCTTCTTATTTTATAAATAGATAACACTATAGCCCTATATACATGACTGATTATTTTTCTCAACATGCGAGTTATTCTCGAATTATTCCCCTCGCCGGATACTTTCATCCACAGGTTCGTCTCCTTGGGGTTCCTCGGGTATTTCTGGTTTTTCATAAAATGGTGCAAACGTGCTCTTCATCCTCAACCTTCTACCGAAGAAATAGAAACCGACAGGGATCGGGATGAGAGCCACCGCCAGACATCCAAGTAAAGTTGAGGCCCATTGAATGCCCATGTTGTTGAACATCTGACGCGAGAATAATGGGAAGCTGGCTGCGACAAGTGAACGACAGAATGTGTTGGCGGCTATAGCTGAGGCGGCGCTGGAAAATAAGTCAGTTAAATTCTGCTATTGTCACAAAGAGAGAAAATACTCACAACATAAGGTATGTATCAATCAGATAATTGAACAGTTGAATGAAGATTATCAAAAGACCAAAACCGGTGAATAACCCACTCAACGTTGGTACTATCCAAGGAATACTACCTTTGAAACCGGTCCAACCGAACCAGAAAAGTCCCGCAGCAAAAAGAACTCCGCCGATAATAACAGGCGGGAGCCGCCATTCAGGGACCGGGATCCCGCCATTCGCAGCCAGTTTGGCGTTATATGCTCGACTTGAATAGATAATGTATGATGCAGCGCCGAATATGCCTACGACGAGGCCAAACAAGGGAAGCCCGCCGACTCCGGCATTCATGCCGTGCACACCCTGAAAAACTAAGGTGTATGCTGTCAGAAAGCAGTACAACAGGCCGTAAATGAAGCTCAAATAGATTGTGACAGCCAGAATTAAGGGTTCCTTAAACAACAATCGGAGCGGACGGGAGAAGTTGTTGATGACCAGCTCCCTAAAATCAACTTCGATTTCTTCTTGTTTTGCATGAATACCCCAATTCTTTGTGCGCCGGCGCAGTTCCGAGGCTTTGTCAACGAGAACAACTGGCGGATAAGATTCTTTCAAGAAAAACACGTTCAATACGAAAGCAGCGTATCCCATAATTGCAGGAATATAAGCTGTCCAACGCCAGCCCAAATAGGACAAGTTGATGAAACCGCCGATAAAAGGTGCTATGAGAGGCCCTAGGAACACAGTGCTAGAGAACATGGCAATTGCAACACCACGAGTGCGATTATTGTATATATCCGAGAAAATTGCAGCCACGACAGTCAGCGGACAACTACCGAATACACCGGAGAAGAAGCGACAAATCATGAGTGTTTGTAAGTCCTTCGAAACGGCGACACCAGTGTTGAAAATTCCAAATCCCAGCATGGCGATAAGGACCGGTGGGCGTCGGCCACTGAGCTCCGACAATGGCGCCCATACCAAGGGACCAAAGGCATAGCCCATGATGTAAAGCGAGCTAGAAAGGACTGATACTTCTAAACTGACGCCAAAATATGCTGCGACATGCACACTCGAAGCACTGAATATAGCCGAATCGAAGGTCGAACAGATACTCGTGTAGGCGAGGATAACAGTGGTGTAGATTCTGCGCAGAAACGGAGGGTCAGCAATTCAGAGAACGAAACTGATATAGCGCAACGAGTCCAAAAATGAGCCCCAGGGGAAACAACCGACTTACTTCCTACTCAAAGGCCAGTTTTGCGGATACATAGGATCGTCATCGCCAGTGAACTCTACAACATAATCTTCCTGGGCAGGCAGCGGCGGGGGATACGGTTTCCCAGCTCCAAACGCCGGTAGCGAGACTTTCGATGGTCGCGACTTGATGCTTTGGCCGACAGTGAGCGCATGCTGTAGTCGTTGAGTTTCGCTCCTGCTCAGCGCCTGAGACCCTGCTGTTCGA
This sequence comes from Talaromyces proteolyticus, assembly GCF_021365285.1. NCBI lineage: Eukaryota > Fungi > Ascomycota > Eurotiomycetes > Eurotiales > Trichocomaceae > Talaromyces > Talaromyces proteolyticus. Next base: position 916,966 of record NW_025764281.1, read on the forward strand.
AGGCGCTCCAAATCAACCTCGGTATTGCGCGACTGTAGCGTCTGCAATCGCGTGGGATAATTGACGGAAGTACTCGAGCTTGATGATATGGACGATCCGATGCTGCTGTTAACTGACGACGGTCGTCTTTCAGCCCTATCTTGCGCGGTCTCGGCAGCTTGCGACTCGGCCCCCGCAATTTCGAGATCGAGGTCTTTGTCGTTTACCTCAGCATTGTTGGCGCTCATTGTGTCCGACGCGTATACTCAAATGATTGGCAAAGAGAAAAAGGCTATAGAAAAAAAATAGAAAAAAAAGGAGGCAACTTGTTTTAATTATAGTACTATGTTAATGGCGTAACAATCACAGTAGCGCGCAACCAAGAATGTGACGAGATCCGATTTATCCGCCTGCGAAGAAAATTTGCTGTCTCTCCCATATGATTAATGTTTATTAGTTAATAACACCCCAACACAGGATTCCCACCAATAAGAGCGGTTTGAATAGGAGAATCCTCCTCCACGCTCTAAGGCATAACAAGAGCTGCGGGGCTTCGTTTATCTGCTGTAGCCTTGTTTGTAAGCTGCTTAATAACGCAACTAACTCATTATCAGTTAGTTATTAATATTTCTGTTCAGAAAGCGTGGTCGAGCCGTGATAGTTACTGCTCCCGGTATAGCTTTGTAACGCCTTTGCTCTATTGTCCAACCAGAATTGCCAATTCCCTGAGAAATGCGTCAGCGTGCATGAGCAACGAAATCTACTGACTAATCTCAGCGCCGAGACGGCTATTATCAGCGAAATACGAGATGGCGCACATTAAGCTTCAATCGGGTCAAGTGCTGAGGATGTTAGAAACTATCCTATATTAAGTTATTTCCATTGACGTAAAAATCCTTTTACTCGGAATACTAGACTATATCCACAATTTTTTTCGAGGATAGAAAAACAACCATATTCTCCACGTCAAAATTCTCGAGCTCACAAAAGTGCTAATCGCTATTGTATTTTTGTACAAAGCGTAAAACAAAGTCATGTTAGCTAATGGCTCATTTATAAGGGCAAAAACACATCTATCAGGAAGAGTATTTTGGCCAGAGAAGGCAGTGCTTTCACTTTTAACAGAATTGAGTTTCAGGTTTCCAGGTGAATCGTCATGTGCATATATTGTTTCTGCCTTTGGATCTTTACTCTAGTTGTAACCTAACTTATTGGAGATCATGAGGATTAAAAAGAAACTAATCTCTCTCGTGATTTATTAAGGTTACGAGGCCGTGTTAGGGTAATGTTTACCCACGCGATTTGATTGCCTCAAGTATATGCGTTATATCGACATAGGTCTATTTGTGGTCCGCGAGTGTATGTATTCCACGGCGAAAACCCTTTCAAAAGTTCATTTCAGATATTCACTTGTCACTCAAGTGAGATTTGTGAGTTTCAAATTGAAAACTCAGATTGTAATTTCCAAGATTTTTTTAGTTGCCTCTTTAACATTGTACTGATATCATAAATTAATATTTTAGATCGTTGTAGAGTACTCAACTTAGCCCCAATGAATTTCCTGTAGCCAGTTGAAGACTTCGTTATCCCAAGTTACATTAAATTGAAAAAACTGATATGAAAGCCAATAAATTAATACATTTTAACAAGTTCAGATGCTACTGAAGGCATTACAGTCCCCACTAGATTAACTAAACTACTTTGTAAGATCGTACTCCTCATCAGCTACAGGATCCTCCCCCCTTCCTCAAAGAGAATAGTTTCAAAACAAGTAGTGGTAGCATCTTCCGAATCCAAATAGGCAAAATGGCATTTTCCCTCCCAACTGCCTGACTGTGCAACCTGAAACCCACGCTCTTTGAAACCGGCCACTCGTTCTTCCCATGGGATTCCATTGCAGTCAAATGCTATATGGTGCACGCCCTCCCCATGCTTATCAAGGAATTCATCAAATATATTTGGGCCTGAGATAGGCTGTATTATTTCGTAGGCAATATTCTGTGTCTGCGCAAAGCATACCTTCATGGTGAATGGAGATGGTTTGCCACGATATGTCTGGTTCGTGGTGTTTTCGGGGTTGAAGGTATAGGTCTTCCACGGCCCAATACCAAAGCGCAGTATACCTTCAATGGTATGTTTGTGGTCACGAGTAGCAATGCATATCTCAATCGTATTTCCTACGAAACTCTTCATGCTCTGGCTTATGGTGCTTTTGTCACCGTTGTTTTTCGAGGAAGTCGTGGTGTGTGTAGTGCACAGGATGGGCAGGAACGGTACAACAGAGAGATTTAAGAGATACTATATTTAATATAGAAATGAGAGTTTCGTTTCAAGATTTTTCTTTAGAGAATGCCAATTAAAAAGGAAGAGAAGGTTGCAGAAGCAGCGGGATTTATGTATAGCGATGAGCTTAATAATACCTGGAAAACTACATATCGCCATTGATGTCACTAAAGATCCATTTCAGAACAATATTAGGAAACAATAGCCACGACCAAAAGCCTTCGATATAGTCTTCCCGCGGTCTTTTGGCTTCCTGGTAGGGCTATGTCACAGGAGGCTATACTTTCCTAATACGGATTAGTAGACAGAACGTCACACCACCTACCAACATGTAATCATGTCAACTAGTATAGATGTCCCTTTAGCATGTGTGAGGGTTCATCAGTTGTGCTTTGCGACTGTATGTTGTTCAAAGGTCTATTATTTGCACAATATACATATAGATATACGTATACATGTATCGAAGTTATAGTGCAGTTAGTATAAAGATAATTCCCATCCTTTCGATTCTTGTTGCAAATCAGTATCTAGTTGATAAAGACTATTTTTTTGGGTAAAGCTTACTGATGTAGGTATCCCAATGAAGATCGATCTTCTTATAGAGTTGCTGATCGAATTCCACCCAATACTCTTGCAGAAAAGCCCGAGCACGGCTGACATTTCCCATACCATAATGCGCCTCCAATTTATCTATTAGTTTCATTACGCTACTACGATGATTCGTATCATAGGATTCACATCCAGCGTCAAAAAGCGGTTGTAGCATGGCTACCCCTGGACATGCTTCATCTCGAAGATATAAGCTTGATAAAAGCGTATTATCGCTTGGACAGAAGCTTCGATGTTTGGATGAGTATACGGCAGATATTGTACCCGGCGGTAAAGATGTAAAAGAATGCCATAATGGAAAGCATGATTAAGGGATATAAAATCGGACCGCGATCTGGTGCTGATGTGAGACTCAATAGAAGGATGGAATGTGTAAGACATCCGGGCTAGAGATGATTTCACCTGGCTTATCGCGGCTCGACATCTTTCTTGGACTGTATATGACATTTTCTCCGCAATTTTATGGCCTTGACTACCGATTTCTAATGCTTCTTGCAGTGATTCTCGTTCCATGAGAAGCAGGTTCGCCTCTTGAAAGAGCGGGATCAACGTTCGAGAAAAGCCGTGGAACTCGTCAACATAGTCCGAGCTGCTATTATCAACGGCTTGACCGGTCAATTTGGAATTGGGACCAAGAAGCGAGAGTACCTCTAGTGATTCACACCATGGTCTCAAGAACTTTCTGGTATGCGATTCTTGGAGATTTCTTCGGTTATGTTCTCTTCCTGAAATTTGTTTCATGATAGCTACTGCTCCTTGGAGATGAAGCTGCCATGAGTTCGCCTTTTCTCCCCCAGCAAGGATATCACATAAGCATAACATCAGAGGCGTTGCTATAGCATTATCATCGGCGACAGGATTTTGTCCAATGGCCGGTAATTTGAAATGGCGAAGACTTGAGTGTCGTAAAGCCATGATTTCATGTTCACTGTGGTATAGGCCCAGATATTTTGGGTGGAGTGCTGCAGATTCAAGAGTTGCTGGTAGAATGCTATTCCCTGTAGATGGGTCTAGAGCCATTGGCAAGTATGTATGACAGAACCCATGATGGGTTGCTAGGTGTAAGGAAAACGATCGGGAGACAGTGTAAAGGAAATGGTCCAATAATACGCGATGAGAAGGTGAAAATCATGACAGATGGCAGGGGTTTCGAGAGATAGTATTTAAATATAGCGACAATACCTGATTCTCTTGTATCTGCTGCTCTTGGATAGAAGAAGCGATGGTGGAGAAGCGGGTGTGATTTTCATTCATTGCCCGATAGTCCATAAATAAACGATGAGGCCAATTCATTGCTAGTTCTCATTTGATGTGACGTCCCGGGCTGTGATGGACTGAAATTCGAAGTTTCACAACTGGATTCTGACAAAAGTGGAACTATAGCTACACCCTTATTCACAATTTGACCGAAGGATGATTTTGCAAATGGACGACCACCCCAGGATATTCGTAGGCCATAGATACACTTCTTCTGCGAGGCAAGGCATCCTGAACAGGAAGGTTTAGCTTCGTCACATTTGCGATGGATTCTTCGGCAATTCAGACAACCATTCCGAGACCGGCGTGGGTTTCCTGTAGACTGAAGAGGCATTATTTTCGTAATCGGCGTATTGAGTGGGGAGGTCGATCTCTCTGTGGAACTAGAGTGCTTGACCCTTAGCTCAGACATGCCAGATGTACCGGTCCGGCCTTGTTTAACTTATAAGCTCGGGCGGTGTGTCAGCCACCACTACCCACAAGGGTAAACCCCTTTGGTGTAGTGGAGTTCAAGACCAACATAAAATAATGACACTGCGCTTGCTATTGGATGGATGCGGGTCTATGAAATGTCAACGCAGCCATTATGGTAGTAGTCTTCTACACACCGTCTATGTTCTTTCCTCCAGAATGCTTAGGAATTGCGGAGCCCTCGGAGGCAGACTTTGTCAATGGGACATGGAAACATAGGACTGGGAGCTTGATAGAGTTGGAGAAGAAAGAAACATACTGTTTATGAAGTTGAGTGTGTGCCATCTGCAGTTTAGACTAAGCCACACAACGGAGTCAGAGGATACACCCACTTAGAGAGGGTCCAATTGTTCTAGCTGCAGGTTATACATCGGAAGGGGCGCATCGAGCTATAGAGACTAGTTTACAGGGGAGAAGGCGCATTGGCCTTTGGAAGACGTTTCATATCTAGTCCCGATTTAACTTTCAGGCTTACCAACAACCTGCCTCTGACGCACTATCAACGAGACACACTCTATAAAGTTAGAAGCCCTAATGGCTACATCAATTATGCATTGAGTAAGCCTTGGGTAGATTAGTTGAATGCAAGCCGAGAAGCAAAGTATTAGCTAGTCAACGGCAGAAGGAATCAGTATTATCCAGATAGAAATTCAATTAATTAGTATACGTTGGGTCGCTTTCTAACCTTCCGACATGGTGACTATTAGCTTATAGCACTTCATTGAAGCCAAAAAATATTTTTAAAAAATGGGGATTCATATATGTACCTTTAACCTGACTGCAAATGAGTAGAGAAAAGTAGTGTCGGTATTAGCGGCACTTCTGATTGGAGATTTATCACCATCGTTGTGACCTCTCTTCATCGACAAGGAAAGATAAAACGGCGCAAGATCAGCATGGATTAAGTATCGGATGAGGCAAATGGAAGATACCTGTGCGAACTCTGCGTATCCTAAATCTATCTGGTATGCGCCTGAGGTTAAGTCCCTGGGCGCTGTCAGGATGCTGCCTGGAGGCGTTGACCCAACATCAAGTATCTTGTTGGATATGCTGAATACGAATAAGAAAGCTTCTCATCGCGGTCAAAATGCATATATCCCTGCTGGAGTTTGAGTCGGTGTTAAGATGTTATAAATCTGTGAAATCCGTCTTTGAAATGTCAGTGCCAACTGACCTAATGCTTAATAATCTCGCCAGTTACATGTACGACGGTTAGTGTAGGAGCGTCGGCGATATTATTCTGCATATTTGGAATATTGCTCTAGCCCGATAAAAGTTTTATATCTTAGTGGTGGTGATCCTTGGCGGCAATCTTAGTGGTGATCTTCATTGAATTTTCCTGTTAATTCGAGAATGGATCATGTCCCCATTCGGAATTAAAGCTATGGAGTTACATAAAGCCGACGAGCCCCTAGCACTTCAAGATGTAACATGCGAAGGCCAATAAGTTAAAAGTATATTGATTTCGTTCGTATAAGGACTTTGAGATGTTTTTAAAGAAAGATATATAGCAAAGTGTGCACATCAGTGTATCGGTACTCTCCACGAACTGATCGAGGACGTTATCGAAACAGCAACGATACCAACGACCTTACAAAGAGAGAAATATTTTTGTCAAACTCAAGATAAGATATATCCATCTCTTAAGAAGAAAATACAAAAATGCCAGAGGTTTTAGGCAAACAAGTAGGCCCTATTGGCTTTGGTCTTATGGGATTGACCTGGCGAGATACGCCATGCCCTCAAGAACAAGCCTTTGAGACTATGCGTACTGCTCTCAAAAATGGGGGTACGTGGAAAGACACATATCTTTTTGTTCCCTTTTAATGAGCATTTAGTCACTGGGTTAAATATCAGAAGCTAATCCTTGTTCACTTTAGACAACTACTGGAATGGCGGCGAGTTCTATGGCCCAGTTGAATACAACAGTTTGGTTCTTCTGGAAAGATACTTTGAAAAATATCCCGAAGATGCCGACAAAGTAGTTCTCAACATCAAGGGAGGATCGGATATGAAAACCGGTCTCCCAGACGGCTCACCCCAGAACACTCGTAGGACTCTCGACGACTGCATTGCCCAGCTTAAGGGTCGCAAGAAGATCGACATGTTTGAGTTCGCCCGCCGGGACCAGAAGGTGCCTATGGAGATTACTTTTGATGTCATGCAGAAGGAGTATATCCAGACAGGTAAGCTTGGTGGTATCGCTCTATCAGAGGTGCGGGCCGAGACCATCCATGAAGCTGTCAAGCACATCAAAGTGCTTGCTGTGGAAGTCGAACTATCACTGTAAGTTACTTCGTCAGTGGCCGCCCCAATCAGAAATTCCTTAGTTAATAGCTTGCGATAGATTTTCTACAGACCCCTTGGAAAATGGCGTTGCAGCTGCGTGCGCTCAGTATGGAATACCACTGATCGCATACTCCCCGATTGGAAGAGGCATGTTGACAGGCCAGTTCAAGAAGTTTGAAGATATTCCAAAAAATTCTAATATCCGAAGATTTCCTCGATTTCAGCCAGGGAACTTCGAGATCAACGTGCAGCTGGTCGAGCAGGTAGAGAAGTTGGCCGAGAAGAAAGGATGTACGCCGGCTCAGTTCGCGATCAACTGGACACTGGCGCTATCGAGGCGTCCTGGAATGCCTACTATAATTCCAATCCCCGGTGCTACAACGGCGGCGAGGGTAAATGAAAACAGCAAGTTAGTTAATATTACTGATGAGGAGATGGCTGAGATTGACGCTACTTTGGCCAAGTTTACAACTGCTGGCGAGCGCTATCCCGACTATGTTCCAATGAACACCTAAGGTTAGACAAACGATCGTTGTGGAAGGTATGACCTGTTAGACTGCTGAAAAGAAAGAAGAAGAAGAAAAAATGGCTATATAGTATCAAAAAGTATAGAGAAATAAGAAATTATTTTCTAAATCATGATAGGCTGATATACGGTCATGAAAAATAAACACAATATCCTCACCATAAAACGCATAATTGGTTTCGTAAATAACCGGTTTTAATTCAAATTAAAAAGATGGAGTATTTCTAGCCCACTTTTCATTCATGATTAGTCCTGGTTTGCTATAACAGGCCGATAACGCCCACGAGGAAGATGGTGCAGCACAAGCACTTTATCAAAAGAATGTCAGCAATGGATCTATAAGAAGGAGAAACGAGATGTACATACAAGCAAGCAAGATTAGCATCAGTACCGGCAGGGTCCAAGAAGACTCTCCCAAAGTCTCGGCATTAGAAGTCAAGGTAATGGTGCTGAGCAGAACGATACCAAGGCCAATAAGCAGGTTGACAGCAGTGCTCAAATATTGTAGCCAGTGATGGACATTCTTATGGTTAAAGGATAAGATAGATAAGATACTGATGAATATCAGGATCAAACCAGTACATACGGCAAAGTAGCCTGATAAAAGTTAGCTATAGAATCCAGGGAAAAGACACTATATATCGATTGATGTAAAAGTGAGATAAAATGAATATAGTGACTTACCAAACGTAAGATTGAAGACAGATAAAATTGCGTCATAGGACTCTAAGAATCCCTCAGCTCCTTCGTTTGACGTTTCTTCTGGGGTTTCCCAGCCAAAGTCTTCGATCACAGTTTTATATGAGTCCGTTATCAGCGTGAAGCCGACGCTTATAACCTCAGTAAAATTGGCATCGGCGGGAAGACTTAGGGTTTCATTGAGAGACATCTGAGCCTCATTGAATACTTCTTCGGTGGTCTCAAAACGGGAAAAAACAGTGGTGAATATCTCACTCATTGACGCCCTCAATCCTGTCGGAGACTCATTATCAATAGCGGTGGACAAGGAATTAAATATTGAATCTAGATCAGTCGTAATATGATACCATAATAATGTCTGGTTCGTGCCTTCCATCATAAGACAGAGGGCCAGATGAAAGGGAAAATGAAGAATAGCCCAAATATGTTGACGACGTGAACCAAGCGCCTGGCCGTTAGAGAGGTTATCGAAGTATAGTTGATAGACAATGTACTGTAAGTGCCATGGATTAGCACTGACCGTTTTCATCCTGCTATATGATTTTCTTCAATAGTCGCTTACAATGATGAGTACTGCTGATATTATCATACCGATATCACCTGAAGTAAATTTCTTGTCCATTCCGTCAATCTTGACAATCGTTTTTGTGAGACCAATGATACCTTCGCCGAGCTATATCAAAGTCAGTATTCCATTTGTCGCTTTGCTGGACTGTGGGAAAAGAACAAACAATAATCAAAGTCAAACAGGTCATTCTTTCCGCGAGATGTGTCTTTAAAAGAGACACGGCAGGCCAGATGGCTGCAACAGAAACATTCACAACGACTTCAGATACCGCCACAAAGTACCAAGCAATATAAGCATCGTAAGAAGTCTGATTGTAGAACGCAAATGAAACACCCAGGTAAATGATGATCGCAATAGCTAGAGAAGCTATCACCAGAAGCAATGGTACGCGGGTTTGCTTAAAGCGCCATGTGAAGAAGAGAGTTGTGCTATACTGACATAGCAGAACAATACGACTGCCCATTAGTATAAGCGAAAGTTGTTGTAGAGGGTCCCATCCGTTGGGATCCTGTAAGAAAAGAGGCCCAATGACTGCTAGCCCGACCATAACTCCAAAATGACATGCGTGGGCGATACGTTCAAACAAGCTATCTGTAGCGAAACGGACATCGTATAAGGTGACTTGGCACCAGGTAAACCATAGGATGCAGATGAAACCGACATACGAGGCGAGACCTATGGGCGGAGAATGAGTTAGCTGCTAGTTAAGATCGAGTAGCTAGTTTTTTGTATCAGAAGAAAATTGGGGATATACTTTCTTTACTGTTGACCTCGTGAGAATTGGTGAATGAGGTCAGGTTGGCTACGAAGAAGAGATCGAAGAATAGCTGGAGGTTCGAAGTTGCTTCGTAATGCTCGAATTGCGGGTTCTCAAAAAGTGTGTCGTCTCTGGTAGTCAAGTCTGCATTTTCATTGACAGATTCGCCATGGCGAGTGTTTTTGCTTGACTATAGACCGTTTAGTTATCAGGGAATTGTGTATTCTAGGCCCGACACGTTTGTATACCTACCAGAGGACTTTTGACAAAAGGTAGTCGATCCATTGTAGGGGCTAGCGATAGCAAAAGAACGCTTAATCAAAACCGGAGATCGAAAGATTGTAAGGATTCGGTCAGACTAATGTTATTATCACTCCATCAGCATTATCTTCAAGGATGAAAAACATTTGGAGATTACCAGGGCGAACACTTCACGAAAAGAAGACTTAAATCAGTGGATCTAGACATCAGCTATGTGGTTATTTAAGGCAATTTCCTCGACACGGCATGAAGTGGGAAAATGATTATTAACTAAAGCTACACATCAAATAACGAACCCCTACAGAGATTCAGCTGAAGACGTACCGAATCGATATCTCTATGTGGCTAAGCTCTGAAAGGTGTTTATTGGTCTAGACAGGTCTGTAAGGTTTAAAGTGATCAGCCGTGCGTAAAAAACCTCGAGTTAGCCAATCGCTGGGCGAGCTGGGAAATTGGCCCTTAACTTTAATGTCCAGAGATTTAACGTAAAGTGGGTAATTGTACGTATATAGCCTATAGGGTTGCTGTTGGGATGAGAGCTGAGCCGTGTGGGCATCTAAAAAAAGAGAGGCGCTTAACTGGTGTGTATTTATGGTGTCCTCGTTATCGTATTCATTTCCTCGTTTATAAGCATACCAATTTCTAAAATGTTTGATAAACTAATGTCCTATTCGATGTGGTAAAAGGAACATTTAATTCTTTTCTATACCTTTAGCGGCAGTTTTATTTCCTGGGAACATTTGAAATAGAGGGCGGGGATCGTTTGATTATTTGAGTGAACTAATATATAGTAGATGACCATCTAATTGATTTCAAATGATATTATTCTAGATGTCATTTAACTATTTAAATAGTAATAATAAGCCCAGAATTTCTATGAAACCCACTTCGAAAACAACTTCGTCCAGAGAACACCATCCGCATTACTAACTTGTCATTGCAGAAGATTCTGCGAGTAAAAGCGATGAATTTGCAAAACCAAAAAATAAATGACAATAAGTGTGATAAGTCATTTCAATGAGAAAATTTAGTAACGTCTGATTCCTTTCTTAATAATACAGGGCAAAATGATCATCGCGCGTGCTTTGGCAGACGGAAGCCGAGATACGGTAGATATTTGGCGGGATGCCACCAGATAAACAGAACAAAGCACGGAAGAATCACGAGCGCGTCGAAAACGTACGTGCACCACTCGTTCGTGCTAAGATAGCCCGAAGGACCTTCGTTGAATTCGATCATACGATAAATAGTACGAATCTGATAATGCATCAGGATACAAACTCCCATCGTTGAGCAGGGGAGAAAAGATTCAGGTAATGACTCACCAAAATCAAGCCAGATACTAAGTTCACAACTCGCAGAATCGCTGGCCAGTGTTTCTGTTTAGGCGCAGTGTCCATTTGGAGTGTACGGTCATTTTCTTCGTCAGGGAATTGCTCGTGGGCTGATTTTTTAAATCTTTTGGACGTGAAATTAAAGCGAACGGCGATTATTGAAAACAGACCAAATGCTGCCAATTGTACCACCACACCAGCCTGGGCGATTCCTTTACCATTATTAATCTTCTTTTGTGCATCTTTATCTGTAGCCTGGGTTCCCGAGATGATAACCGCACCCGCCAATTGCAATAGCAGGGCAATGATATCGAAGAAGACAAAGATTGGAGTCACAAATCGAGGAGGCACCCAAATGAGTTTTAGAGTTCTAGACCCTCTCGGCACAGCAAGGAAGACAATCCGCCCGAAAATGATATAGCAGAACGCTGCGACCAGGACAGGCGCAAGCACGGTAAGAGCAAATTGAAGGACGTAGATTGACTGATTGGTAACATTTTGAGTCGAGATAGACCTGCCAATGTATCCAACCGTTTCCACTAGAGAGACGCCAATTGTCAGGGTCGATATTACACACCAAGACGATGGAATGGGCAGTTAAAAGATAAGGGAACGCCTATGCATACTTGCTACAGCCACGACCATGATAACACACACCCAAGCTCTGTGTTTCACCCACAAGGCCGTCGTCAAGATAAAACAGATGCCATAGAGCGCGGCGAAAAGCACGGCGGCGGCCAACGACGGATTGAAGTCGTAGAAAGAGAGTTTCTGTTGCATGGTGATTTAAGTTGCTGACAAGCTAGCCTGCGAATTAACGAGAGAAGGATTCGACGTGTTAAGCACGGGTATAGGTCTCTGATTTATATTGATGCGTGAAGCATGGCGTTCATCCTCAATCCCGAGGGTCAACCTTCCCAGAGGTCCTTTATGCGCAGACAAGTACGATGGAACTGCCAAATGCGGGCTCCAAATCGCCTCGGAAGGGGCGTCGACCCCATACATAAGAAAACATTGGCATCCCCTGGACAGATTACCGGTCAGCGTAGATCAGTTGCGTTGTTACTGGACTGAGGAAAGAGCAGAATCACATGGAGTCGCGGTGGCCCCGCTTATAATCAGAATTCAGCCAATTAGAATCAAAATACGAGTTGGATGCCCCATTGGGTTTAGTGTAATCTGCAACAGGATGCTCCGCCTCAACGGCTGCAGCCAATCAGCTACGTTCCCTGTTCGTCGAATTTGTGGCCTGAGGCTGGGCTTTGTGCCAACGTCTCTCCAAATATCTAGTCTTCATCACCAGGTGAGAGCATGTAAGATAAGTTGCATTATTCTCTCGATTGTATGCACGCCAATAAGATGCTAAATTGAGGCAATGGTTTATTGCGCGCGTCCGAGCAAAAACTGCCTGGGTTGCCGGCAGCGGCGAATCAAAGTACGTCCTCGTACATCTCCAGACAGGAGAAAAGAGAGGAGTCGCTAGGCTCTGATTAACTAGCTAATTAAGAGTTAGTGTGATCTTCGAGTGCCAGCATGTACGCAATGTAAGCGGGCAAGCATGAAATGTGCCGGCTACCGCGACCAGTTGGCGCTTTTGTTCCGTGACGAAAATGCCAGGACACAGCATCGCTCCGTAACGGCCAAAGACAGGTCTAGACAAGCGGAGACGTGCTGGAATAAGATACAAGTCGATCGATTGAGTCTCGCCGCTACTCCGTCCAAGTCACTTGATGAAGGAGGTTTGAGCTTCTTTCTCGACCGCTTTACCACAGCGCCCCAATGGTCATCCATTGACCAATCGTCGATGAGTGTCACAGTCCACCCATTTATTAAAAGTATAGTTGCTAAAGAGCAGACTCGAGATGCTCTGATATCTGTTGGCCTGGCCGCATTATCGAATGTTACTGGAGATAAGGCGTGTCTCAAGGTTGCGTTGCAAAAATACGTCAATGGCATCAAACATGTCCGAGAAGCTCTAGAAGAGCCGACCAAGACGGATTTAGATGACACATTGAAACTTGCTGTGATTCTCGCATTGTTCGAGGTATGTATTCTGCTTCGGCGACTCGAATTTGCTTTGATCCTTTCATGCTCCCAAAGCTAATAGCACTTAACAGCTTGTTAGCACTAGCCCAGGCCACCTCAACTCTTGGAACATTCATACCAACGGCGCTCTTGCTCTCTTTCGGCACTTACACCACGGCCGTATGCCCGTGAAACCACGTAATATGGCAGATTTACAATCTTATACATTCTTCATCCTGAAGTATTTCACCTCAGGCGGGGATATCCCTTCCGAGATTCTCGACTGGTCTCCTCCAAATTATTCCTCACAGATTCTTAACACGGCGGCTGCTCTCATCAGCATTCTCGTGCGTTTCGTTCGCTATTCTGCTGTCTTGCAAGACCCCACTTTCAATATGAATACCGAAGAAGCTGTCCGAGCAGCGTTCCTTATCGACACGGCTCTGAATGATTGGGAAGCCAGCTTATTCAGTGATGACAGTTGGTCATATGTGACACAGGAATCAAGCGAGCTTTTTGGCGTGTACCAAGGAAAGTGTCATGTCTATAAGAATATATGGGCGTCTCGAATATTGAATCACTACCGCTGGGCTCGCATCCGTGTCAACGAATTATTATACCTATACACATCGAAGCTGACGAATCCAACGGCTTCTCAGCTCGTGCATCAGCAGACAGCGCTAAGCACGATTTCTCGCATGGCAACTGACATTTGTATCTCGGTGCCTAATCACTGTCGCTTAATGGGGTTCGGATTTGGCTCGCTGGCTAGTCGTGAGGCCGATGTCCCACCCCTCAATGGGGTCTTCATACTCGTCTTTCCTTTGATCATTGCTGGAAGCGCTATTGGCGTATCTGACGAGCTGCATGAATGGATTGTCAAGACACTCGGCATGATCGGGTCGACAATGGGGATTGGACATGCAGCGGAATCGATTTCAGTTGTGAAAACGATACGGGAGGTAAAGAAGCGCCAGGATGTTGTGTCTTGGAATGCAGCGCTTATTTTTCCGATGCATGGGTAGTCGGAGATTATGTAGATACCATGTAGATACGACTGTTGATGACCGGTTGCAATTGAGAATGCATGATCGTCGTGTATATTAATATCAAGTCACATGATCTTAGTTATATACATAATGGCGCTAGCCACTTCTCCATCATTAGTATAAATAATTAAATATAATCAGCACAAATAACCGTCGAAGGTGTACTTGGACATCTGGAGCCGAACCATCGGGGATGCCGAGCGGGTTGGGTTTCGGCAGTGTCCGTGATCATGCCGAGTCCAGACGTGATTATGCGCACAAAACGATACAAGTTCGGACGAAAAGGTCCAGAATGACAGGCCGAATTTAGCTCTGTCAGACTAGTCAATATGTTGATGATAAACATTGGCACGTTTGAGCTTGGTTCGGCTACGCACGTAAGATCTGAGAATGACTGCTCTGAAGTTCTCAGCATTGAGCGTAGTGTGAAGAAAATTTTGTTTTTAGGCGGCTTATTAGCCACGACCAGTCCATAGTCCGATTTGGTTCCATGGATGGTTCACGGGCCGAGCTGTGTATGTGCGAACGAACCACGAAGTGTCTGATCTGATATTGAGAGTGATCCAGCATGCTCATTGATGTATTGTAAATAACAAAACCATTGACCACTATCCATTATTATTCTTGATGTAACAATCATATTGATAATTGAATAATTTAAATCACAAACAAAACATAAATCTGATACGTCGCGTGGCAACAGATCTACAGTCGCGAGGGAGGGCTGTGATTCGCCACAGATGCAGACGGCGGGGCCACCTTACCACATCAAGAAGAGCCGCTGGAGGGCGACGCAATTATGCATCAGCAAGAATAGTGCAGCCGACTTGTGCCCAACACCGACGGCCAAAGACGGCACTCGGCACGTCTGACTGTGCTTGAGGGATTCATTTGCGATTCTCATTCTTATACCCGGCCATCTTGTGCCAGTTCTGCTATTTTAACTTGTTATGTCCGCCCGGGCAGTCTATTAATCAAATGCTAGCTAAAGTTGGCTTTCATTACTGCGTAGTTCATGCCAGGTTAGAGAGGCGACGATTATTCAGCATGCACAAATCTCGGGTTCATAATTATGCACACCAGGAGTGACGCCATCCCGCGGGCCAGGCCACTAAACAGGCTATCTTCATATGGATTCTGGGCCTGCCTGCCAGATTTTGCGCGTGGCTTATGTCCGAAGCCATAGAACTAAAATGACATTACAGTGGAGATAGCAGCTCTAGTTTGAAAATTGTTAATTTGTCACTATGGGCCGTGATGGAAAAATGACTTAAAAGAGATGCTCCGCCCTGTCCAGCTGTTTGCGGCCATATTTAATTACACTCTACACCTCCACTCAAGCGTCAAGATCCTGTCTGCTATTTTTGAAATACTAATACCTTCATCTCTTCACCTCACTTGACCTTCTCTCTTTGCGCAACCGCTGAGATGGCGGACAACAATCTCGAGAAGGCGAAACAGGCTGAAGAAGCAGTCAAGCCCACGCGCATCCCATATTGGCGGAAGGTTATCGATCAAGCCGGCGTCACTCCAGAGGTCCAAAACTACCAGTATCCCGGCTCGGGAACAGAGGAGGACCCTTATATCATATCATGGATTCCGAATGACCCCCGCAACCCGATGCTTTTCTCCACGTTCAGCAAATGGTTCATCACCACCGTTATGGCCTTTGCCACGCTGGCTGTCGCTCTCGTCTCGTCCGCATACAGTGGTGGTATCGTGCAGATTATAGAGCAGTTCAGCGTGGGCGAGGAAGTCGCAACTCTGGGCATCTCTCTTTTCGTGCTTGGCTTCGCCATTGGGCCGCTGATGTGGGCTCCGCTCAGTGAGCTGTTTGGTCGACAGGTCCTCTTTTTCGGCACTTATGCGATGCTCACGACCTTCAACGCCGGCTGTGCGGGGGCCCAGAATATCTGGACCTTGATCATCCTGCGTTTCTTTGCCGGTGCTTTTGGATCGTCTCCCCTTACTAATGCCGGAGGTGTCATTGCAGACATGTTTTCTGCTGCCGAGCGAGGCCCGGCAATGAGTTTCTTCGCTGCTGCGCCTTTCCTGGGCCCTGTTCTTGGTCCTATCGTTGGTGGTTTTCTCGGTGAAAGCGCTGGTTGGCGGTGGGTTATGGGTTTGTTGGCTGCTTTCGCTGGTCTTCTCTGGATTGTGGGCACTCTCCTGATTCCGGAGACGTACGCGCCAGTACTGCTACGCCAACGCGCTTCCAAGTTGTCAAAAATGACCGGCAAGGTCTATATTACCCGAATGGATGCAGACCGTGGCAAGGTGTCAATTGGCAACGCATTTAAGACTTCGCTCTCGCGCCCGTGGATTTTGCTCCTCAAGGAACCGATCGTGTTCCTTCTGTCTATTTACATGGCTATCATCTACGGAACCCTGTATATGCTTTTCGGCGCCTTTCCTATTGTCTATGAAATAGGCCGTGGCTGGAGTCAAGGAATCTCGGGTTTGGCCTTCTTGGGTATCATGGTTGGCATGCTAATAGCTGTCGTTTATAACTTCTGGGACAATGGACGATACCTCAGAGTCGCGGAGAAACATGATGGGTTTGCACCCCCCGAGGCTCGACTCCCCCCGACTCTTATTGGCAGTATAGCCCTCCCGATTGGCCTCTTTTGGTTTGCGTGGACCAACTATCCTTCTATCCACTGGCTTGCTAGTATTGCCGCCGGTGTTCCTTTCGGGTTCGGAATGGTTCTTGTTTTCCTCAGTGTCATGAGCTATCTGATCGACGCTTATACCATTTTTGCCGCCTCCGTCCTGGCCGCCAACTCGGTTCTTCGTTCCTTATTTGGTGCCGCATTCCCTCTCTTCACTACCTATATGTATAATAACTTGGGTATTCACTGGGCGTCTTCTATCCCAGCCTTCTTGGCACTCGCATGCGTACCATTCCCATTCTTTTTCTACAAGTATGGCCATGCAATCCGCGACCGGTGCAAGTATGCCGGGGAGTCGGCGGCATTCATGCGCAAACTACAGGAATCAAACGAGCCCGAGCCAACTATAGACGGCGAGGAAGAGGCTTTTGATCGTACCGAGGAGCCGCCACCTCACGACATAAGCTCTGACTCGGAGGATGGAGCAGACGAAGAACTGCATCAAACTCGTCGTACACAGTCTCTCGCTTCCACTAGGACCGGAGGCAGCATTCACCGTGTGCACAGCGAATACGAAGGCAACCCCTACGACATTGACCGTGTCAACACGCAGAATTCCGACTTCAGTTTTGTCAACCGCAAGAAATAATCACCTTTTCAGGTCATTAATATTAACCGTTTTTTTCCTTTTTTTTCATCCTGTATATAAATCTCATCTTTGCATACGGCTTTGTCATGAATGAGCCGGGGAGTTTGGTGAGGCAATGTTGTTGCATTTCACGGTAAATATACTAATAGAGCTGTCATTTAATCGACGGTATAATTTGAATCAAATAATCTGATTGCACGCTCCTGACAAATCAAAGTAATGATACGCGGAAGATAGAAATATGAAGGCGGCGTAATAGGTCATGTGACCTTCCAAGCCCTCAGGCTGATTGTATATATATACTGCAAGGGCTGGGGAATCTCTGTATCGCTCAGTATTTTATACGAAAATATATTTCTCGTAGCCATTTCAACTTGAACCAGTCCTTTACGATTTGTATACTCATGGCTAATGGCCTTTTTGCATTGTCCTAATTTCTCACGACACTGTGTCATTTACGAACGGAAGTGATGGTTTGGGTTATCTAATGTCAGATGAACTAGTAAAGTAAAAATACCCAATTAAGTCTTTAGGGGAAATCCTTTGCTGTTACTTTGGTTACCTGCTCGTTACTCTATTAGGTGGCTTGCTCTAATTTCCGCAGCCAACCGATCATCTGCGAAGCCTTCGGAGGTAGGATGCGAGTCTTTGGCCCCATACCAATTACTCGCTTTTCTATGGTCATTCCCAGAAATCTATGCTCTATATCGATGTTTTATCAACTTCGATTATGCTCCGTAGGCTCTTCACGTAAGTAGTATTAAGTGTTGGTAATTTAAACAGAAATATGTAAAGAAGCAGCAGATTTCTTTACAGCCCATATCTTTGATCCTTCAAACGGCATTGAAAAGTCTAGTATCAAAGACACAGGTCTCCGCAATATGTATATCTTCAAGTTCTATTTTTTCTATTACGTACCCCTTCATGACTCTCGCCGTTGCTTCTCCAGTTGACACCAGCCGGCTTCTTGTCGTCCTAATTCTGAAGGTTGTTCCTATTAACGATTGAGATAACGACATTTACTGAAGGGAAAGATCGCTTTTAAAGAGTAAATTAGTTAGTTAAGGTACAATATCTTAATTATTAATTATTTTGTAGGTCCTCATTATTAATCACTTTGAACTTGGTTGCAACGCTGACAATTTGTCCAACTGAGAAGCCCTAACTACACGAAAAGATTTTCGGAGTTAGCCAATAGAAGTGTATCAATCTGACTAACTTTTCTGCTTGATGTTCATTTCCAATTCCCTTTTAGGTAACTAGCTGCTGCTTACAAATTAGAGTATGAATTATATCTCCCGGCTATAAAAGAGTAAAGGGACCCCTGGTATTCCCCTTTACCAAAAAGCCAATGGTTTTGGCGATAAATCAAACTATTAGGAAGCACAGCGAATTACTGGTAGTTGGTAGCCATGACGAGAATTCTCATTATTGGCGGGATACGTTGGATAAGCATTGGCAGCATCCCTTCGTGGGAGTGGCCACCAAGTTTACAGTTTCACTCGCCGCAAGAATGTGGTGCAGACCCTGGCGACACGAGAGATTATTCTGGTGATTGGGAGTGCCTCAGAAAGCGGTACATATCTTGGGGTTGTCCAAATCAATCGTTTTGAAGTGGTGTTCGATGCTTCCAGCGCCAAGCAAGACAGCAGGAAGGTCTTCTCCGATGTCTGGTCTCTTTCAGAAAAGAGAGTACAACAAGATGGGACAGCTCCGAAGGTGGGATATATTTATGTCAGTGGTATGTGGGTACACGGTCACGCCCCACGGCGGATGGTTTCAGATACCGACCCCGTAGGCACAGAAGATGCTGCAGTGGCTCCAGTAGACCTAGTTGGCATGGAGGACAGGCTTGGAACATGATATTTTGAAGGCGAGATCGGTGTTAAATGGAGTGGTTGTGCGGTCGTCGCTGACATATCGCCGTCAGTCGAGCATCTAGTCCATCTTTCTACAGCCAGGATTGACCGCTGCACGACAAAGGAGTTCATCTGTGGCGGTTTCCATTGATCTCAAGTCACACTTCGGACCGATTCATGTTGATGACCTCGCCCGAGGTATCCATCTTACCGTGGACAAACTGCCTTTCTTGCACTCATCGGAGATCTATCCAGTCTTCAATTTTTGCACCAGTATTGAAGAAAAACTCATCGATATTGTCGAGGCCACAGCAATAGCCTACGCATACGATGGAGAGATACAATCTACAGCTCCATACAATGCGTTCACTCCGACAATGAATACCAGTATCGAAGATGCCGACTGTTCGAGGGCGAAGCAGAGCTTGGGATGGTATCCGCAAAGACTGGAAGGGTTTGTTCGTGGCATGGATGTATACGCCACAGCGTTGGAAGTAAGTAAGTCTACGTGATTGTAGAATTACCGTTTGATTGTACTTCAAAGCGCGCTGTCATCAGTATCTAGTGAAGACATGTAGCACTGGCTTGAAGACAAATGCCAATGTAAACAGCTCAAAGTTTGTGGAAGCCGGTTGTTTTTTGCCTGGACGTTGGCTCTTCAGGGGAGAATAGAATATATCTTTAAAGCGGAGATCTCAGAGTCAGGACTAAGTTCTGTTAAAAAAAGAAAAAAGTAGATATTTCTAACACAGGGTAATGGTAAGCGTTGGAAGAAGTTATTGATTGGCCGCTTAAGCGTGATTGGCCAACTCGGACTCGGCGATAACCGGATATCGGATGAGGGCTGAAAAATAGCGATCCCGATTACGCCAGCGACTGCGCCTTTAATGTGTCTTTACCTCTCTCTTTTCCCCCTCATTTTCGTGATGATTTGTCGCATGATATCCGTCCATCGCTGAAGAGGTATTCATTGTTGGCTTTTGCATTTTTCCTTGGGCCGTTCTCGGGGCTTATTGGACTTGCTCTCGTGGTTGTTATCGGTCTTGTTGATTGGTAATACGATATTTTGCAACAGGGCGACTACCTATTTTGTTCAGTAAACCTTCAGCGTGCCTTGGTTCTTGGTTTCTAGATGATACAACACGAGTTGACCAAACTCCATATCGACCATAATGCGCCGATCATTAGTCGACTTGGTCGCACTGGGAGGCCGACGCAACACCTCGTCCTTGCGATATCGAGCCCAGCGGAATTTCCAGCAGCGGCGAGCACAGTCGACCGAATCCAACTTGAAATCAGATAGTTCATTCGTTAAATCAGAAAAGCCTTCCGCCGATACAAAAACAACAACAACAACACCGCCCGCTAGTTCTGCAGCTTCGTCAGCTAGAGCCGCAAGCCCGCCGTTGACGGCTCCTCAAAGTCGCACTGTGTGGGAGGTAGTGAAAGCAAGCCCGGTGGGACGTTTTGGGGGTTGGTATAGTCGAGTACAAGACAAACGACCATATGTCACCCAGATGGTAAGCTCACTAATTGTCTACTTGTGCGGAGACCTCAGTGCGCAGTTGCTGTTCCCTAGCGAGGTGCAGCCGGCACCACAGGAATCGACAAATAATACAACAGTGTCTACGAATGATGCGAGTGAGGAACAAAGCAAACCTGTATTGGCGGGGTATGATCCATTGCGGACGCTGCGCCATCTCACGATTGGCCTCATTTCGAGTATTCCATCGTTCAAATGGTGAGAAGAGAGATCAGGGCAACGTTAATGAGTTTTTGGCTAATCTGTACACCCCTCAGGTTTATGTTCCTCCATCACAATTTTAACTATTCGTCGAAATTCCTATCGATCCTGACCAAAGTCTCTGTGCAGCAAGCTGTGTTTACACCGATTTTCAGTACCTACTTCTTTCTCATGCAGTCGCTCATGGTCGGTGCTACTTTTGAAGAGACTTGTGAGCGACTGAAGAGAGCTGTTCCTGACAGTATACGGAACAGTGTCAAGCTTTGGCCTGCAGTCACGGCTTTCAGTTTTATGTATGTGCCGCCACAGTTTCGCGCAATCTTTGGCGGGACTATCGCAGTCGGTTGGCAAACCTACCTCAGCTGGCTCAATCAAATGGCCGCTCGCGAAGTTGCAGCAGCTGAGACGGCGTCCGTGGTAGCAGCATCACAGCCTGCTGGCCATATTTCTAAGAATTCTGTTGCCTCACAGGCGGCGTGATCTGACTCTCTTTTTTCAACTTTCATTTTTCAATATTTCAACGACACGTTTGGAGGATAAAATTCTGAGCATAGATCATAGATTATAGATTAGATATCAACTGTACACGGGGTGTGCAGGATTCAGCAGGTTACCTGTATACATATATATCAATACATTAAGACATTTTGATGAAGCAAGACCATGAGGAAATACACAAAATCCAGTTTAAAGAGAGAGCAAGCGAATTTATAAATTGTTGAAAAAGACCTTGTTGAGGCGCTCACAAAATTGTCGAACAGTATTAGAGACTCTAAACGCGGGACGTCACGCGTCAATCGGAGCATCAATTTGTTCCTCCACCATCACAACAGGCGTGCCCTGCAATGACACGCAAACAAACAAATCGAGATGCAACTGGTGTCAGGGCAGGATGACCAGGAGAAGGAGAGCAACAGCAGCGATTACGGATCCGACTTCACCCCCGACGAGGAAGAGCTGCTGAACAAATTACTGGTGCGCGTTGTCGCCACAGACCAGCATCGGCTGCCGCCATCTACAACGACCATTTCTGATCCATCGACGCCTCCTCAACAACCTGTTTTAGCAGTCGAGGCTTTGAGTGACCTCAAGCCCCTGCGGGAACCGTTGGTGGTTACAGATATTGAAGACTATGAAATACCCCATTCCGCGCGTATCCCCAAGGTCCTGGGTCGGGAGGCATGGAGTCCTGCGTCTAAGCGTGTCTGGCAGCAGCAACAACAGCAGCAGCAGCGAGTTCTCTCGCAGAAATTATCATCGAGTCCTTCAACGACACCAAAACACGTCCGCGTTTCGATCAGTGGTAAGACAATATGCTTCATGTTTTATAGTTAATTGAAGAGCTGACCGTCTGACCACCCAGCGTTTAGTTGAAAGTACCACTTCCACCGAAGGCAAAAAACGTGATTTACAGAAGCAGCAAGAGCGCGAAAAGAAGTGGACTGATACAGAAGCGAAAAACGATACGCAAACCCAGGATGCATCTGATGACGATGTGGTGGTGGTGGAACAACCATCACCTTTGCAGCGGTTTCGCAAACCGCCGAATAAGGCACTCTCGGTTTCGGACTTGATTGCCCCGGCTTGGTGCGAGCTACAATACTGGTATACCTTAACAAAACATGGGCGAAAGCGAAGAACGCCGGCGATGAAGCAAGGTACTGCAGTGCACAAGGTTCTTGAGGAAGAAGTGCATACTACGGTGCCAGTAGAGATCACGACCAAAGAGGATGGGTGGGCGCTGAGAATTTGGAATATGATTCAAGGACTTCGCACATTGCGCCAATACGGTATGACTAGGGAGTTGGAAATATGGGGCTCCGTTGATGGAGAGATTGTTACGGGCATTATTGACCAGCTCTCTTATATCTGTCCGGACCCTGGTTTGGAGACATCGGCTTCTGCATTTTATGCAGACGCTGATGCCGCGAGGGCGGCTTTGCCGGAATACCAGATGTCTATCACGGACTATTTGTTATCGCCGTCTCAGGGTGGGAAGACATTAGGTGAACTAGGATGGAGCCATGCTATTGAGCCCGCCGTAGAGACGGATCACAACGAATCAAGTGATTTTGAACGGTCATATCTTGAGGTCCCGAGAATTTACATAACAGATATCAAGACACGAGGGAGTCGCTCCATTCCTACAGTTTTCAGTACCTCGTTTCGCCCAACCCACTTACAGCTGCAGTTTTATTACCACATGCTCAACCAATTGGTAACCACAGATGATGTGACGATTGAAAAGATAGCCCAACGATATAACTTGGATTCAGAGCGCGTATTTACCGATGCATTCATCGCCGAAGTTGGCGGTTTGAACGACCAATTTTTTGACGCTCTGTCTTCTCAAGATTCAGACCCAGATTATATTCCAGGCGCGAGTCAGGATTCTATGAGCATTTTGCTGTCCCATAATAATTTAGATAGCCTTTGGAAGTTGATGAAAAAGCAACTTCTTTACACATTTCTTCCTACCGAAGGTATTCGAAACGTCGCCCCATCAGTACCTGCAAAATCACAACCGACACTCCTCGAGCCATACCCCACCGTGCTCTCTCCAGTTCTGACAGCGAAGTATCTCTCCTCGACGGATTCAGAAGACGGTGTCCCGACCGACTTGGGCAGTCGTTCTTTTCTTTTTGACCCATTGGACCTGACATCTTATACCTCCGACCAACTGAATTGGTGGCGTGGCGAACGTGCGCCGCGAGGTGTCGAAGTGATGGATGCTTGGAAATGTCGGATCTGTGATTTCCGTGAGGAATGTGAATGGAGGAAGAGTAAAGAGCGCGAACTGGCTACGCGGCGAAAGCGAATGCAACGGACCAGCATGGATATGTCGGACGCTGCATGATTTTCAAAGTATTATTAGCTGACACGGTATCCTAGTTGCAGATCTATGCATAAATATAGATATATTTATAGTAAAAGGATAAGAGATGAAAATTAATTATGATGCAGAACAGCATCCTAGCAGCATTGACCCCTTCGAAAGTTTGCGTGAACATATTGATTTGAATAATGCTTCATTAATACATAGCGAGTGAATGTGCAAGCCTAGGAAATGCTTTAAGGAAAAGTATTAGGGAAAAGCGCTAAGGAAGAAGACTTAGGAAGAAAACTCAATAAAAAGAGAGGAAGCCAATTCTCCACCATGAAAGTCAGTTGCTTAACTGAACGTAGGCTGTCAGTTTGGGTATCGTATTGTGGGTGGTGTATTGCGCAGTACACTTCCTCTGATGCATTCCAGCCTTGCCACGCATAGCCTGTATACAATCTGCCATATGATGTATGGATATAATGCTGGAAATTTAAAAATGATTAATTGATGGCTGTGTGGTCGGTCTGACAGAAAAGAAGTTCTGCAAAACCCCATTGTGAATTCCTTAGTTCAGATTCTCTCCACAAGGAAGAATATTTGCCTTTCCTCCTCCCCAGAAAAGAAGCGGTTCTTTTTCTCCCAATTCTGGTCTTGTGCCGCGCGGGCTTGCCTCTCCCTCATCTCGTCTAGATCATAGTCGGCCCACACATTCAGCTCTATCCCGAGTTTCTCGCCAACACCTTTCCACATGTCAATCACATACATGTTATGATCCATGATTCACTGCTATGGAAATCAGCGAGTTTTTGAGGTTCTCACTAACGAGGAGACTTACTTGGGAAGTGCCGATAATGTGACTCTGGAGATTATAGAGGGATCCGGCATCTCTTTACCACCCGTTGCTGAGAAAATGAATGCAGCCATTATAGCAGAACTATCCGACTATGCCCAAACGATGCCGCTGAGTGGTTAGCCGGAATTGCCACTACGAGATTTCATCTCCCCAGAATAAACAGCTTATGTATGCATCCGAATTCCGGATGATGTGAAAAGACAGCACTTGAAACCTGGAGCTCCCAGACGTACATCAAGCGATACTACCTCCATGATGTAATTATATATAGTAAATACATGTATTCAACGTTTGATAAACTGAAATTAAATGTATTGTATTTGGTAATATCAAAAAAAAGGTATCATTTCCGACTAATAGGGATATGCACGTACTTCGTCCTCCTTCTCAAGCTCCAGCCCACTGGCCACTTGCTCCTGATGCTTCTGATCGAGATACTCGAGCAACACCTCTTCGTACTTCTCCTTACCTTTATATCTTGACACATCATCACCCCATGAGCGAACCGCCGACGCCAATCTACCCGGCACATAGGGCTCCTTGACGATTTCCGTAACTGGCTCGAAATACGTCCTAATAGTGAACACCACAGCCCCAGACCGCGGCAAGCGTCGCAGCGACTGTCTCTCCGATCTGAAGTAATGATACTCAATCGCCCGATTTTTCTCTGCCGTATTCCACGAAATCCCATCCGAATCCTCCGAGCCAATACTATGCGACCAGGCCAATTCGTCGTCAACCTGCAAGAAGTAATTATTCCGTAGCACGGGATCTTCGGGCTTGATACGTCGGAAGAAATTCACCATTCCCTTTTCGAGTTTCTCCTGAAATTGCGGCACGTCACCGGATGTGTGGATTTCGCTGAGTGGCATGCCGAATTTGTCCTGCAGACGCCAGAATCCTGCGAGTAGGATTGCGCCGGCTAGCAGGTAGTACTGTCCGTCGGGCCTTTCGAACATTAGTGCTAGGTCGTCTTGAATTAAGCGTGAGCATGTGATCATGGGATCTTCGGGGAGTGGTCGTTGGATGATGTTGAATGATTCGCCGGTAAAGAGGTTGTCGATGCCAACGTGGGTTTTGCGGAACATGCTTGGATAGCGGGCGGGGAGGTAAGATGCCCTGTTTACTTATTAGGACGAAGGATTTTATTGTTGGGTAAGGTAGATATGTTTCAGATGTAAAGGTGTGTTTAATAGAGACATACAGTTCTTCTAATAGTTCAATCGCACCGTCCATGGCCTCCGGAGCCGTTTTGCAGCATTTCGACCCGCGTTCGATTATGCGTCGAGACTTGTCTGCGTGAAAACGGGGGTAATGATTGTCCAGTTCTAATATCTTGTTAGGTATAAACATTTTCATCATGTATGGAAAGTGAAAAGGAAGATAACGAACCGATCCAATCGTCCCATTTCATACTTCTCAATCCCATGGTTATAAAATACTTCCTAATAAACATTCACCAAACGGGTCAACAACCTCCATGACTACATGTATCGATTGAAATAACTTACGGTCCATATCGAAACGGCCGATAGGGTATAGGTTTGGACGTTTCTACGTTCCAGTCGGGGTAAGGGACGGGTTCTGGTCTTTTGAAGGATGAGGGAGACCACTCTGTCATTTGCAATAATGAGTGATGTTGATAATAATAGTTGTAATATATGCAATGGGAGAAACACGTACCGCCATATTTCCTAGCGACTTTCCCAAGCTTGTCTTCCTCAAGATCTGGAGACGAAGGCCGCTTGCTGTTTCGTTTTTGGGTACCACTCAATGTTTGGAATAAGGTGAAGATGGCCCAGATTAAAACGGTAATAATAGAAAGACTGATAACGATATGATGAATATGTAATTGGTCCTGGAAGACTAACAGGGAGTCGAGCGGTTCTGGAAGCTTGATTGTCGACATGGCTCGTTTTATTAACAGCAGTCATCAAATGCAAACCGTGAATGAAACAAAGGAAGAAAATTAATGACAATTTTTCTTTTTCAAGGTGACATGTATGTACATAATTAGCGATTGCTGTAGTATCGCCAAAAACAAATACAGATATAATCTACCTGCCCAAAAGGGCTGTTCATAGCGAGGTATCTAAAAGGTGCAGGACTATCCTCTACCAAAGTATGCGCTGCGATAGAGTGAGGGGAAGATTCCAATCTTATCAGTGCTCAATGCCGATAATCCCCTCCTAAAACGGACGACTCTCAAAGCAGGACCGGATTCTGTTTCCTGTTTCGGAAAGATCATACGGTGGACCAACCAATCAAATATTGTAATCAGTTGTAGTCGCACAACATTTGTCCTGCTGTGATCGAACGAAAACGCCTCCGGTCTCATATATTAATACAATATGTGGGAAGAAAAACTGGACGAGCAGGCTATGCTTTTTGTCTTCGTCGGAGTAGGCAATACTCTCCCCATTGCCGCCGATAACGCTCGGGGACAAATGGTAGATCAGGAATCCAAGCAACCCGGCCCAAGATAGACGTTCTGGGAACATCTAAGAATTTTTTGCACGATACCTTTTCCCAGTTCTCTGTATCATTGATATAGTCTGGTTCAAGATCTGTTAATGGGGCGCTGGGGAAGTAAGAGTCGACAAGAAATGCGCATTGGGAGATATCAACCTACGGAATGTTTGTAAGTACGATAAAATTACTAGACAAATGAAGAACTTGGCAACATACGTATTTCAATGGATCCTCCTCGTTAAGATCATTCATTCCCGCTGGGATCGCAGCTGTACCAGCGAGCAAGGCGTCCATGCTATTGGCATCGGGAAATTCGCCTGGTAAAAGACCGGAAAATTCGCTTCTGATGAATTTGGCTCGCATCGAGTCTGGAAGGAAGAAGGAAGATGGGAAGCGATACCATTCTTTTCCTAAGCAGACAGTATCGCCTTCTTTTGCGACACCAGGGGTTTCAAGTGCATTGTACACGCGAAGAGGTGCACCATAAGCCGTTGCCATACCTAGAGACCTAAGAAGTCCAGCATTGACGGACAACAGAATCAATGCTGCTACAGCAAATAGTTTGATTTTTCCAGGAATAAACCCCATCAGCGTGCCAGGCTTGTTGGTTCCGACGAATTCGAGAACTAAATGAAGAGCAAATGCCGCATTCAAGGCCAGAAAGGGGTACGCGGGATACATGAATCTCTCCTCCTTGTGTGGCTGGACGGTGAATATTGCCAGCCAGACGTAAAATGGTGAGACATAGGCAAGTAATCGTACCATCGCTTGATTCGAGGTCAATGCTCGAGACCCAAACAAGGCTCGGAGAACGAGTAGCGGTGCAACAGAAACAGCTAGAAAAAACCAAATGTTGAAGTTCAAGAGCAAGTTTCGAATGTAGAACGTCCAAGGCTCTGTACCAAAAATGTTTGGCCCCCTTCCTTCACCGCCGAATACATTGTATGCGACTATATTCCAAGGTACCACCGCCGGCTTTTGAAAGAAAAGAGAGTCTATCCCAATTTCCAGTCCCTATTTGAGTTAGCTTTGTGATGCGATAATTTGTCAGAAGGCATACTAGAATCACAAAACACCTAATCCCCCCCTTGATCACTCCCCAAATAGCGCTTTGAAAAGTACCAGAAAATATGGAGGTAAGAATTTCGCCTCCAAGTAAAGGTAAAAGCAGCGCTCCAGCAAAAGGCCAGCCGATGATCGCACCTGCACCAAACCACATGACACCTTCGGCGATCTTGTTCCTGCCACGATTGAGGAAGGCTGTGAGCCCAAGCATTGAAGTATACATTGCAAAGCTAGATGGCAGAAATGCCGTTGAAGCATGAAAAAACCCAGGACTAAAAGCGACGACTATCAAGAATAGAAGCCCGATTGCTGGATTGAGAGTTCGACATACCGCCGAGTAGAGACGGGTCTCACAGGCCGCCGAAAAGGTAGCGAGGGCAACTCGGATCACGTAGAAATGCACCGACTTTCTCGGAGTCCAGATAGAGCTCGCCTTCCCAATAATAGCATGCAATGTAACGTACAACCAGCTTCTAATGGAGTATTCCGGCGAATATTCCCACGTCTGCAACCCGTAGCCATGGTCAAGGTAATGGGTTGGCTCCCAGTAGTTGAATATCTCATCGCAATCTTGAATTGGCGCATAAGCGGCCGAGAGGCAGTTAGAGATGACAAATATGTAGAGCGCTGCGTTCAATGGCAGGTAGAATCGAGAAGGGCCGCCTCTACGAGCAAGCCTCATTGATTAGTCTTGCGGTTTCGGTGATTGAAATGCATGACGTACTTTGGATTTCCGCGAGACGCGGCGTGTGGTCTGTCAGAATGCTCATCTTCAGACGAGGACATTGTTACGGCAATAATCCCATAGCCCGCACGTGGCGACTACTGTAATGGGCGGATTTGATGGTATTGTTGACTGACGATGATGATGGATCGATCGTACGTGTCGACAAGGCTTATCGATAAGCAAGTACGGTAGCCCATGCGGCCAACCAGACAGCTTCCGCAAAAAAAAAATACCCGCCACTTCCTTCTCACTCGATGAAATCTTCATAAATTCACAATCCGTTTGGTCTATTTTTTTCTTGAATAGATTTACGGACTATTTACCATGGAGGACCGCCCAGGTACTAGTAAAGTGCCAGATGAGCAACAGCAGTCTCCAACAGAGCCTTCGAGTACACTTGCCATTCCTACACCAGCAGCTGTCGATACCGGCAGTGATTTTTACAATACACCCTTGACCGGCCAAACGCCAGTGTATCCTGCCGGATCCAATTCAAATGATAACAGCGTTGCACCTTCCCCTTCGAAACCGGTGTCTGCAATTCCTGGATTATCCATTCTGAATAATAGCGATCAGGCTCAACAGCATGAAACCAATACCGAGACCGAGGCTGCACCTCCAAATGGCGATCAGGTTATGGAGAATGTACCCGATGTGAATGATATGCTGGAACCTATTAGTTCCGCAGCAGAGCCTAGTCATTTGGAAGGTCAAAATGGAAATAATGAAACGGGGAACATGATGGAGATTGAAGGAACGGAAAATCGCCAAACTGAGACAATAGAAAAGGAGCATCCAGAGTGGGAAGTTGACTCATCACCCTACGAATCATCAACAGATAGCTCTACCGACTCTTCGGACGACAGCGACGATGAAGACGACGAGGATTATCCAATCTTATCGGCAGAAGAAACGGCCCGCATTCTGATGCAGGCAGAGGGTGGTTCGGACGACGAAGGAGAAGGAAAGCCTGGCGCTGGAAACCAAATCCGATCAGCGCATGAAGAACGGGAAGAGGTCGCCCCTATTCCTGATATTACTGTTAGCCCAGACATGAAAATCGTGATGCTTGGTCATGTCGAGACCATCGTTGAGAACATTGTCCTTATTAAGGCCAGTCTATTTAACGAGATCCAAGTCCTTGAACCCAACTCACTTCTATGTCTTCATGATCGTACTGTTATTGGTGTGGTGGCGGACACATTTGGACGAGTCGAAGAGCCTCTATACACAATTCGTTTTGCGGACCCGGAGAAGATCAAGGAATTTGACCTGACCCCAGCAACACCTGTTTATTACGTCGAGGGCCATTCTACATATGTTTTTACACAAACTCTCAAGAATATGAAGGGCAGCGACGCTTCTAACTTCCATGACGAGGAGGTTGGCGAAGATGAAATTGAATTTTCAGATGACGAAGCGGAGGCTGAATATAAGCGAAGATTGAAACAGAAAAAGAGGGAAAGGAGAGAAGGTCAAGCCGATCGTGGTGGTTTTGGTGGAAAAGGTAGGAAAGATCTTCCTGGTCCGTCACGTCTACGCCAAAGCGAGTTGAACTACGACGATGAAGATAGAGCAACAGAGGACGGATACACGCCGCTTGCTCGACCAAAGGACTACCACGAAATGATGGGACATCAAGAAGCACCCGTTGAAGGACCTCAAAGTTTCCGCGGCCGAGGAAACTTCCGTGGCAGAGGACGCGGCGCGCGAGGCTTCGATCGAGGATCTGGTCGCGGGGGCCGTGGACGTGGTGGCTGGGATTCATCCGGTCGAGGCTATCGACTAGATTCTTCTCGCGAGAGCTCTTCTACACTCCAACCTAATTTTTCTCCACAACCTTCTGGCTCCTCAGCATTTCAGTATCCGCAACATCCTTATGCTCAACAGTTCCAGCAAGCACCTCAGAACCCGGCATTCGGGCAAATATTGCCGCAAGCTATGCCTCAGTATCCATTCCAAATGCCTTCTCTACAGCAAAATCCATTTCCACAATTTGGGCTTGGAGCACACATCAACCCGACTTTCTTTGCAAACCTACAACAACAACTGCAGCAGGGAGCTTCAACGACCGCGACGCAAGCCCAATCAGCAGATAATCAGGCTGCCTTTAGCCAGATACAAGCCAGTTTGGACATACTGCAGCAGCTATCTCGTAACGGGAACGGTAATGGGAACGACGATGGTTCAGGGGGGAATCCATCCAGATAAGAAAAATGCATGTATGCACGTGGTATTCGGGTAAAAGCATTTGCATGGAGTTACAAAATTGGAGTTTTCTAAGGACGTGGGATTGGGTCTGTTCTTACATGAAAAAGTTTGTGTTACTTGTTATACCTAAGTGGTCTGGACCGAATCGAGTGAACTATATATTCTAATGTTATTTCCTTTAATCGCTATATCATGATATTATTATACAACTGTGTTAATAAGTACGTAAGAACCATTAGAGTTCGTGAGTTGCTACAAATAGCATGAAATGATAGTGACTCCATCGGTAGTCGCAATATCTCAAGTCATTGACATCACTTAATAAACAGCCTGCTTGGAGCTTTTCGCCAAAGTCCAAAAGTTTTCCATCTTCGCCCGAGACAAAGTATCCTTAGCAGCTGCGTCCGTTTCACAAACTCGAGCTCCCAACCATTTGCGGAACGCTCTCGCTTTCTGTTGACCCTCCCAAAGTAAAATACATGTATTGGAACTGAGATCCTGTAATTCACCCTTTTCGTCTTCGGGGTTCAGCCACGATGCCAATGACTCGCGACTTCCCTCTCTTTGTGGTGTGGGACCCGAGTTTTCAGTCCAATCAATACGATTAAGCATCAACTTCTTGTATGCGTTGATAGAGTGAGCCCCCCCTTCAACGATAACCAAATTGAGCCTCGGGTGCATCACACAAAGTCCTGTTAATGCCATTTGTTCTGCATTTTTCGCGATCTTGAATCGATGGCGGCCATTCGCGAGATTATCGATTCTGTACACGCACACATAGATGCCTTTCTCGGCATCCTTTTCTTGCTGAGCGGCTAGTTTTTCTCGCCGTTGTTCCTTAGTCAACTTGCGATCTTGGTTTGCCTCTTCATGCTGTTCACGTCGCTCTGCAATTTCACGATTCACACGCGCTTCTACGGCAGTAGGATCTTTCACAGCTTCTTCACCAAGAACACGCATGAGATTGGACTTCTTGACCTTTGGTGGCGGTGCGGGTACTAAGCCCATTCTTATTTTCTCTTGTTGTTCCTTCAAATCTGCCATGCGGCGCTGTCGACGAAGTTTTGCTTGTTCCTTGGAGGTGAGATACATGGGTTTTTGTGCTGGAGTCAATTTCTCCTGAGGTGGCGCTAACAAGACAGGATGTTGAATATAAAGCGTGACAAGCGAGTCGTCCGTACCGACTTTGATATTCTTAGGATCATCAATTGCAGCGTAACTTTCTCCATTAACCAGCCCCTCATCCCACCATTCAATTGCAGGTGGCTCTGGAACCTCGAAGGCTCTCTCAATTCCCATGTCCTCATCTACACCAGCCTGACGCGCCATATTGGCGATTCGTTTCTTCATCTCTTCCATCTGCGCTTGACGACGCAGAGCGGCCGCCTGCGCGATATATTTGCCTTTCTGATTAAAAACGAGTTGTTTAGATAAACGAGGCTTCGACGTGGCGTGGAGACTGTTATCATAATATGGGTTCTGTCGAATTTCCTCTAGAGATGGCCCAGAAAGATCGAGTCCTGGCTTCTCCCTCCCACCTTTGGAGCCTGGAACGGGCGACTCTGTTCGGCGGTTCGCCGTGGATCCAAATCTAGGCTGTGGCGCATTGCGTCCTTTTACTCCTCGTTGATCTTGAGTAGAGTCTGCTAAAAGTGCCGGGTGAAGACCTACTCCCAACCCACCGCGTGCCTTTGACAGATCATCTTCGTAACGAGCGGGTGGTTGAGGAATCGGCGTGGGGGTTGGTCTCTGTTGGTTTGTAGCGTTGACTTTCCCAGTTGCAGCTGCAACTCTTGCTCTCATCTGTTCGATACGCGACCTTGCACTGTCAGTGCTAGTGGCAGCAGCAGCAGGAGGAGGTGCTGGGCTGGGGGAAGCTGATCCAGTGCCGCCTTTCGCAGCTTGCAGCCTGGCTCTGACTTCCTCAGCCTTAGCCCTGGCCTGAGCGACCATGCTCTCGATGTCAACCTTTCCCCCGGTGGCGCCATTGGCCCCTGGCATAGGAGAGCCATTGTTGGACCGTGATCTCTTCTGTGTGTTTGATTCTTCATCCTCCGGGTGAGGCCTTTTCAGCGACACATCGGCCATGACGGAGGCTCAAGATTTCCACTCACCCACGAGAACAGATGTCGGATCTTAGATTTTCGAAGACAGAAAGGTATTGAAAAGTAGAGAAGTGGAGGAGAAAAAGGATGCTAACGGAAAAAAATTGTTGCAGGTAATAGCTTGATGTATTGAGAGAGCGACGCGCAGAGTTGAGTCCCGATTTTAGCGGCTGGAAGCACAACCAGGCTTTTATTGGCTGGCTGCAGAGGCGGTGGCAGGTTGCAGAAAAAGTCTCCAAAAAAAGTTTCTCAATGAAGCTTCCTTCCCGGCTGTGAGAATTACTCCGCTCGGCGATTTGAAGAAGACAATTGTAAAATCTAACGCAGGTTCCTTCTTACGCGGACAAGTATGAGTTTTCGGTCGCTGTAAGAAGATCTCACCATGTCTTCTTTTGCACGACCTGTCGCAAGCTCGCTTGCGTCAGTCGATTTCTCGGTTTATTCGTCAGATGATATCAAGAAGATATCGGTGAAGCGCATTTTCAATACCCCATCCCTAGACACGCTTCACAATCCCGTTCCGTCCTCGTTATACGATCCAGCGTTAGGAGCATGGGGAGATCACATGTAAGAAAATTTACACAAACCCTACAAGTCTTATAGAGCTATTTGGACAGCTTCAGGCTAAGATTTGACGACTGATTTTGATTTACTTGCAGTTGCACCACCTGCCGCGCGAGCTCGTGGTCATGCCCTGGTCACCCTGGTCACATAGAGTTACCGGTAAATGTTTATAATGTGACATTTTTCGACCAGATGCTCCGTTTGCTTCGGGCAAAGTGTGACTTCTGTCACCGGCTCCGAATGTCCCGAGTGGAAGTTAATACTTACGTTTGCAAATTGCGATTACTGCAGTACGGATTGGTTGATAAAGCGGCGGAGATTGATTCTATTGGAGAGGAAGGAGACGAAGCAGTTGATGCTGATGAAAGTGGAAGAGTCGATCCGCAGACTAAGATGGAAAGCAGGAACAAGTTCGTGAAGAGGTGCATTCGTGAAGCTCAGAAACAAAACCAGAAGGATGGTTTTGTTCCAGATGAGAAAAATGTTGTTGCCACCGATCGTCGGCGCCAGTTGATCCGAGACTTTCTGAAAGACATCGTGGCCGTGAAGAAGTGTAACAGCTGTCATTAGTAAGCGCCTCTTTACTGCGTATTGATTACCGGCTAATTCTAACCCAAATTTAGCATTTCTCCCGGATACCGTAAAGATCGTTATTCGAAGATCTTTCGCAAGGCGTTGCCTGAAAAGTCAAGGGTGGCCATGAAAATGGCTGGCATGACTGCCCCCAATCCGCTCATTGTCTGGCAAGAAGAAAACAAAATCTACTCAAAATCCAAGGAATTACAGAAATCAACGACCAACGGTGTCGGTGAGGACACTGAACTCCATGGAGCCGAGGAAGAAGTAGTTCGTGCCAATGCTGCAGCTGAACTTGCTCAGAACAACAATACTACCGGTAAAGGAGGACTTGAAGCGATCCAGCAGTTTGTTCCATCACCCGAAGTCTATGCTGCTATCTGTCTTTTGTTTGAAAAGGAGCGTGAAATCCTGAATCTGGTGTATAGTTCTCGCCCGGGAACCAAGATCTCACCTGACATGCTTTTCATTAAAAACCTCCTCGTCCCACCGAACCGATTTCGACCACCTGCAATGCAAAACGGAGAAATTATGGAGGCCCAGCAGAATACGCCATTTACACAAATACTCAAGACTTGTGATTTGATCAACTTCATTAGTCACCAGCGGCAAACGGCTGAGTCCTCAGATGCTGCAAAACGTGACTATCGCGACCTTCTTCAGGCAATGGTCACCCTTCAAGAACAAGTTAACGGACTAATTGATACTGATCGGGGCCCTCAAAATTATGCAGCTGCCCGGTCCGCAGCCGGTGTCAAGCAACTTTTGGAAAAGAAGGAAGGCCTTTTCAGAAAGAACATGATGGGAAAGCGTGTGAATTACGCTGCTCGCAGTGTCATTTCTCCAGATCCTAGTCTTGAAACCCACGAAGTTGGCGTGCCCATGGTTTTCGCAAAGAAATTAACTTTTCCAGAACCAGTTACATCGTTCAACTTTCATGAACTAAGGGAGGCAGTTATCAATGGTCCTGATAAATATCCCGGAGCTTCAGCAATTGAAAATGAATGGGGTCAGGTTGTCAATCTTAAGTTTAAAAAGCTTGATGAGCGTACTGCCCTTGCGAATCAGCTGCTCGCTCCTTCAAATGCGAAAATGAAGGGTAATCGCAATAAAAAAGTATATCGCCATCTTACCACTGGTGATTACGTTGTCATGAACCGTCAACCAACCCTTCATAAGCCTTCCATGATGGGCCACCGTGCACGTGTATTGCCGAATGAACGAGTTCTTCGACTGCCTTATCCCAATACCAATTCGTAAGTTCATGAAACAACAATGCAATATATGTTGTGAAAGCTAACCTCAATCTAGGTACAATGCAGATTATGACGCAAGTGACTCTTTGATGTGGTAAAA
The DNA here is from genome assembly GCF_021365285.1 of Talaromyces proteolyticus. NCBI lineage: Eukaryota > Fungi > Ascomycota > Eurotiomycetes > Eurotiales > Trichocomaceae > Talaromyces > Talaromyces proteolyticus. The sequence goes on from NW_025764281.1 coordinate 952,690, forward strand.
TAATAATATGCTGACTTTCATTATAGGGCGACGAAATGAATATGCATTTCCCACAAAATACATTAGCCCGTGCGGAGCTTTCTATGATAGCAGATGCGGATCGACAATATATATCCTCTACGGACGGAAAACCCCTTAGAGGTCTTATTCAAGATCATATTACAGTCTCTACATTTTTGACAAGCCGAGACGCATTCTTTGAAGAGGAGGAATATCAGCAACTTCTGTACAGCTGTTTGCGCCCCGAAAATTCCAACACCGTTACGGACAGGATACAGCTTGTTGAACCAGCTGTGCTACGTCCTCGGCGTCTTTGGACAGGAAAGCAAGTTATATCAACTGTTTTGAAAAACATCACTCCACCAAATAGGAGAGGCCTTAATCTTCAAGGAAAGTCATCTACCCCTGGTGACAGATGGGGAGATGACAATGAAGAAGGCAAAGTTATTTTCAAAGACGGCGAGTTACTTTGTGGTATTCTGGACAAGAAACAAATTGGTGCATCTGGCGGTGGTTTTATCGATGCTATCCACGAAATCTACGGCAATACGATTGCGGGTAGTTTGCTGAGTATTCTAGGTCGACTGCTCACTAGATATCTTAACATGCGAGCATTTAGTTGTGGTATAGAAGATCTTCGGTTGACAGCTGAAGGAGACCGCCAACGTCGTGATATTCTTGAAAAAGCTACTGCACTCGGACGTGAAGTAGCATTGAAATACGTCACTCTTGACCAAACCCCTACGCATAATCAGGACGCGGAGCTGCAACGTCGTTTGGAAGATATTCTGCGTGATGATGAGAAGCAGTCTGGCTTAGATAGCGTTTTCAACAGCCGTACGCGGGCACTCACATCTGAAATTACGTCGAAATGTCTTCCACATGGTCTAATAAAGCAATTTCCTTGGAATCAAATGCAACTTATGACAACGACTGGTGCAAAAGGGTCGGGAGTTAATGCCAACCTTATTTCCTGCAACCTTGGCCAACAAGTTTTGGAAGGTCGCCGTGTACCACTCATGGTTAGCGGAAAGACTTTGCCATCTTATCAAGCATTTGATACCCACCCACAAGCTGGAGGGTATGTCTGTGGCCGCTTCTTGACTGGAATCAAGCCCCAAGAATATTACTTCCACACGATGGCAGGTCGTGAGGGTTTGATTGATACTGCTGTCAAGACGGCTAAATCGGGTTACTTGCAGCGTTGCTTGATCAAGGGCATGGAAGCAGTCAAGGTTGAGTATGATTCTTCGGTTCGAGATACCGCCAATGGGGGGTCGATGGTTCAATTCATTTACGGTGAAGACGGTCTTGATATCGCAAAGCAAGTTCATCTACAAAACTTCAGTTTCCTGGCGCAGAATTACGTTTCTGCGATGGCCCAATTAAATATGACTCAGGACTTCCATACGCTCGAAAAGCCGGAGGTTTCACAATGGCACAAGGAAGCCTTGAAGCAAGTTAAGAAGACTAGCAAGACCGCAGCCAAAGACCCCGTCTTATCTGTGTATCATCCTGGTGGACATTACGGCAGTGTGTCAGAGTCCTTCTCACAGGCGTTGAAAGAGGTAAGTCTATTACGTGATTTTGCGTTTTCCTTTCCCAGACTAATATGGCATACTAGTATGGGGAAGATAACCCGGATAAACTTCTCAAGGACAAAAAGAGGGGGGTGGAAGGCATGCTAAGCAAGAAATCCTTTGAAAGTGTCATGCATATGAAATACTTGAATAGTGTCATCGATCCAGGTGATGCCGTTGGAATTGTTGCTGGCCAGTCTATCGGTTCGCAAACAACACAAATGACTCTCAACACGTAAGACTTTTGGATCGAATTGTGAGTTAGTATGTTCTAATTTTTTCCCCTAGGTTCCACTTGGCGGGTCACAGTGCCCATAACGTCACGCTTGGTGTCCCTCGATTGCGCGAGATCGTGATGACTGCTAGCCAGAAGCCTACGACGCCTACTATGACAGTTGAAGTTATCGAAGAACTGAGCGAAGAAGCCGGAGAGTCTTTCGCGAAGGGTATCAGTAGACTAAGCATTGCTGAAGTCATTGATACACTCCAGGTTAGAGAAAGTACAACTTCTGGGGAGGGTGCTGCAAAGGCGAAGATCTACGACATTGATCTAAAGTTCTTTGATGCGAAAGAATACGGTAAAGAATATGCAATCACAAAACGCGATCTTCTTCGCTCGCTTCAAGACGAGTTTATCCCGAAATTCATCAAGCTCATCAAGAACGAGCTGAAGAGGCGTGAAGACGAGAAAGATCTCAAGGTCTATTCTGCTGCCCAACCTGATATTGGCGTGTCTATTGGCACGTCTGAGGGGTTTGATGGTGCTGCTCGCCAGACGGAGGCTTCGACAAGGAATGATGATGCAGGGGATGATGACGACGAAGACGACGAAGAAGATGCGAAACGTGGGCGCAGTAATAATAACCGCAACAATCAAGTTAGCTACGAGGAACCTGACGACGATGAGGATGTAATCAGAAGAGATCAAAGTGATTCAGAATCGGAATCAGACGACGACGATGATTCTGCTCGGAAAAATCGACGCGAGAAAACCCGCAGCGACAGTACGGACACCTCTGACGATGAAGACGAGCTGACCGAAGAAATCAAGGCCGAAAGACATGACGCCAAAATGCGCGAAGAAGAGGTGTTGGGTAAATATGGAGAAATCAGTTCTTTCAAGTTTGATACAAAGCATGGAGACTCGTGCTTCATCCGACTGGAATACTCTATCGATACACCGAAGCTTCTGGTTCTGCCACTTGTTGAAGATGCTGCACGACGTGCAGTTATTCAGGCAGTTCGCGGCCTCGGCGGATGCATTTACAGCAAAGCTGACTCAGAGAAGAAGGAACCCGCAAAAATTGATATCGAAGGTGTGAATTTACTCGCCATGCGTGACTATCAAGGTTACATTAATCCACACACCATCCGCACCAACTCGATTTACGATATGCTACTCTACTATGGTGTTGAAGCGGCTCGCTCTACGATCATTCGAGAAATGTCAGACGTTTTCACTGGTCACAGCATTACTGTAGATAACCGTCATCTAAACTTGATTGGTGATGTGATGACACACAGTGGTGGCTTCAAGGCTTACAGTCGTAACGGGCTTATCAAAGAAAGCAACTCGCCGTTTTCCAAGAGTTCGTTTGAGACTAGTTTGGGTTTTATGAGGGAAGCTGTTCTCGAGCGCGATTTCGACGACTTCAAGAGTCCTAGTAGCCGGATTGTCGTTGGTCGACTCAACGTTATTGGTACTGGTGCATTCGACGTCCTCGCACCTGTGGCATAAATTTGTAAATCCATGTTTTACCTGAACTACATTTCGATATGCATTTTGTTCTTGCGTTTTATGTCCTTATGATTGTATCCATTTACTGTGACTTGGAGTTAGTGAGAGTGCATGATAAGCGATCGTTGACTGTCAATTTAAATAAAAATTTAGAGATCAGTTGATATCCTATAAAAATTTCAATGGTATACATGAATCGAGAAATGGTAGCATGTTTTATACCTTAAGTGTTCAAAAAATTGATGACGGCAGCTTTAACGTCCATCGGATGGCCAAGGACATTTGTAAATCAACATTGATATCTGTCGATACTAGTTGACACTACGGCTAGCTGCTATCTTAACATTTAAATGTTATACATGTTCCATAAGACAAAAAATAGTGGTTAGAACAATATCTTTATGTCTCAAACTCGTTAATGAAACATTTCATTGCCTCAAAACATTGAAAAGGACCAAACTCCGCCCGCAGCCATGCATGTATGCTAAAAAGTCTACCGAGTATTTTCTTAAATTTTCAACGGTCGCTGAAATGAGAAAGGGGTATCAGTCTGCATCTAGGTTCATCAGTTCCTCATCAATATCATCATCGAATTCATCTACAACAACCCCTGCATCGTTAGTTATCCGGCCATTAGTCGCTCCAGCATGACCCTGGCCATCTAAGTCGTGCATATGTCTATCCTCCTCAATCTTGCGTTTCGCAATTTGCTCTTGCAGCTGCGCAGGAGTCCAGCTGGAGATGCCTTCATGATCCTTGGCTTTGAATGGTTGGGCCATCGTTCGCAGGAAATTTTTGGCTGTGGCTACAGCCATGTCTGTACTTAGATTCACCTCGCTCTCCAGAATCGTTTGATTGATCCATTTCGGAAGTTGGGTTCTCTTTCGTGCAAAACGTTTATCTGCGAGAACCATGATACCGTAATCATCCTTACCACGGATGACACGGCCGAGACATTGGGAGGCGTGTCTCATGGCTGTTCCATTTCTATTAGAAACTTTGTACAAAATTATCCTCCAAGGGATTAACGTACCATCAAAAGATAAGAAATCGTTTTCTCGAATACTGTAGTTTTCTCGAAGAAATTCGAGACGCGCCCTCAATATACGCGACTCAGTGTACTGAAATGGCACACCAATACAGATGACTGCTCGTCCGTACTGATGGTCAAAATCGACTCCTTCTGCCACTTTGCCTCTAAAATGCAAAGTTAGTACACTTGCTCCGGATTGATTCTTGAAAGGATTTAACAAACCTCGCAACAGACATGAGAATACTAGTGACACATAGTTAGTACACTCCTTATAAAGATGACCATTAATGGATGAAGACTTACGCTCCGCGACCGTTACAGCAGGCTGTTCGATATGTTTCTAGAGCAAGTGATGACTCTTGCGCGTCCGGCGTTTCGACTAGAATGAGCTTGTAATTCCAGATCATATCTAGAATACCCATGCCTGACCAGACGTGCAGTGTCGACTCCATGTATAAGTATGATGGGAAGAAAACCACAATCCCATCAGGAACAATCCTAGCAAAGTCGACTAAAAGAGTACCGAAATTACGCAGGTTGCTTGGATCGTTTCTTGTTTGGAATGAAGATGAGATTTGTGCCTGGTCAGATCCTCGAGTAACTATCATAGGTAAAAAGGAGCGTCGAGCAAGAGTCATTGTGTATGATTCTTGCAACACTGGTGTGAAGTTGAGCATTTTGGGAAACATATCCAGAGGAGTCAGGGTACCTGTGATGGGAATAAGCATCGTTGGAAGAAGAAAAAGGGCGGATGAGCCTACCAGAAGTAACTACGATCGATGAGAATCGATCGACAACTGGTTTGAATGCAATTGCCGCATCCAAACAGGCAAGATGCAAGACAGGATTGGGAACCGTGGCAGCCTCGGACTCAAAAGGCTCTAATATCAGGAGAAACCCACGATCATAAGTGCTGACGAGAGTTGCAAACATAGCAACTTCTTGAAGGGGCTGGTAGTCTTCGATATTCATAAGCTCAAGCGTACGAACAAGTGAAGTTAATCGTTCGGAGCAGAATTTCAAAGGCTTAGCCTCAATAAAGACCAATTCACGAAGATGTTGTAAGAAACTTGGCGTTGTTTCACTAATAGTATGTGTGACTTTCATTCTCGTCATTAGATACTGTATGAACCTTTGTAAGAAGGCTATGAAGTGTTCTGCTCGTCGAATGTTACCCGGTACAGCTTCTGCATTTTGTGTTAGCTTGAGCATAACGAGATGCAGCAATATGTGTACCAGTTAATAAATCTGCGGGTAAGACCGGATTGGACATGATTAAGTCTTCGTCTCTCGCCTCTTCGGTGGCCTTTAAGCCTTCGACGAGCTTGGTATATTCTGATTGTAACTTTTCGGCATCTGATGATTTAAGTTCTTCAATCTTGCGCTCAAGGTTCTTTGCCCCCCTCGAAGCTTTTCGTAAAGAATCTTCGGTTAAATCAATACTGAAATAAATGTCAGAGTGAGATACTGATTCGATAAGCCTTGATTGAACTAACCTGAGCGATTCAATGGCGACGTTATCAATATTGTGAGCCTATTATTGTTCTTAGACGGAGTCTTTCAACATTGCTAGCAGTTACAAACCTCGTCAAAAACAACAATGCAATCTTTTGATAGTTCCCTGGATACTCGCTCTGCGATCTTAGGGTCTAGAAGATAGTGATAACTGTAGATTATGACGTTGCAATAAGGCAGCTAGGAAGGAATTTTCAGTTTCGAAATCAAGGTGATGAAAATGATGGTAACTTTACGTACCATGCGTCGCACAGTGAAGTAGGGACATGTGACCTTTTCTTGACAGTATTTGAGAAGATCGCCGAATGTGAAGACACCCGGCTCGATTAAATTGTGTGGTTCAAGTAAATCCAAATTCTAGAAACTAAAAGTTAGCCTGCTTGTCTTCCGTTGATATTGGGATTCTCACATCATGGTACGTGCAAGTATCCACCTCTTCACCACGCTCTTTCTTTTGGGCCACAAAGGAAGCAGTGAGGCTCCTGCATCTAGCATCGACAACAGTACCGCTCTTTTCGCGTTTGACGGATGGATGCAAACATAGATTCTTCCTGCTGGAAAGTCCTAGGCCGCGAAAGTCTTCTGCATAGCCCAACTGAGATTCACGATATTTCATCAAAGCCTTTAATTCATGAAGTGCCTTGTCTGGATTCGGTCAGCTCTGAAATTATAAGCGCTCAGAATAAATAACTGACCAATTTCACTCATAGTTCGTGAGCAATAAATCAATTTCCTGGAATCTCCATGGTGTCGCTGGTAGGCGACGATCAATGATAATAGTGTGACAGTCTTGCCTGCGCATAATGTCAACTATAAAATCATTCCACCAGCCTTGAGTCCATACCAGTGCCCGAAGGCATCTCAAGTAAGCAATGCCCCCCCGCGTCTAGAGCCTTTTTCAGGTCACACATGTATTGCCTGATAAAATGTCAGATATTATTGAATTAGGTTACAAACGATTCTAAAAGACACACCATTGCTCAGGATAGATCTTGGGGTACGGAAAGAGCACCTCAAGCTCGCTATAGAAGTTTTAATTAGTATTTTTGTCTCGCAAAATTCATTATAAGCTTGAGAATCTAACTCTATCATAAACCTCATTTTGAAAGGTTTGGGGGCAAAGCCCGTGGGAGACTGCCAGCTGTTCAAACCAATACACGAGATCAAGCGGTGATTTCAAATAGAAAGTAAGGCTTGTAGCTAAGAACATGCGGTCTGCTGCAATCATTAGCTGAAAGTCCACTCGTGGTTTGGCGATGGCAGAGGATGAAGTGAAGATTGAAGCTTGAAGCTGGAAGCTTCAAAGTTCGGCTGACTTATCGATAACGCCAAGTCACTGTCGGGGTGCCAGCCTAACTGGATTGGGATAGCCTGGCGCGTCTGCCTACGCCAGATCACGTGCCTTATGCATGACTCAACATCCCAAAGTGGGAGCCCGGCGCGGGGAATTTTAGAGGAAGTGGCGATTGTGTATGTGCGAGAGGAAGTTCATGATATGTCGTGATTACCGGCTTGCTTCTTCTACCGTTTCTCCCTATTTTAAGGTCTCGAAATTTCATATATGGTCTCTTAACTTCACTGTGAATGCTTGTATGGTAATTGCATGGCAGACTTTCCTTCGTCATTCCGTTACCCCACACCATGAGCAAAAAGTTCAAGTCCCAGGCCTCCAGCAGTCGAGCTGCTGCAGGTGGCTTTGGAGGGTTCCCTAGCCCTTTTGGCGGGTTCTCGAATGCTTCTCAATCGGACACGCGTGCTCCCTCATCGCTGTCATACGTGGCAGAACCTCCGGATCTGACTCGCATATCGGAGCCGAATCTGGTAGTGGCATTCAAAAACCTTTCAAAGAAAGATGACATCACTAAGACCAAGGCCTTGGAAGATATCAAAGATACGATAGGGAAACTTAAAAATCGTAGCGATGATCTTGAAGAAGGGGTGTTGGAGGCTTGGGTATGAAGCACCCTCCAAGCTCGTATCTTAATTGATAGTAACATGTTTTTCTTGCAGACAAAAGTATATCCACGCACTTCAATAGAAAATTCTAGGAGAGTTCGACAGCTTGCACATCAGATTCAGGGTCTGATTGCGTCCCTTGCCGGTAAGCGGGTTGCACGCTATCTTCCTAAAGTCATTGGGGCCTGGCTGGCAGGGCTCTATGACAACGACAAACTTGTTTCTCGAAGCGTCTTCGAGTCAATTACAGACGTATTCTCTACAGATGAAAAGAGAAATAGTCTTTGGAAAGTATTCCAAACTCCCATACTCGAATTTGTCGATGATGTTATTCTCCATCAAACAGTCTTAACCCTCAGCGACGAGCGAATTGTCAAGCCCGATGACGCTGAATCTAAATTTGCAAGGGTTTCAGCTACAGCTATCTTACTTTTCAATCGTATTTTGAGTATGTTGATGATTAGTTGCGTATGTGATTATCTGTTAATCCCTTCTCAGGCACCGCGTCGCAACAACAATTAGACAAGGACCTTTCTACATTTCACACACTTTTGGAGAGCAAAATTCTTTGGTCTTTTGCCCATCATGAGGATCCGTTTGTTCGACGTTGCATTTACGCTCTTCTTCGTTCGTCTTTGACACAGGGACTGGAAGGCAATGATTGGAAAGTTATAAGTCAACATGTCATTTCTCAGGCCCTCTCGATATCCCAGCTTGGGTCCGCAACAGATTTTTCGGAAACCATTCTGCAGCTGTCGCAGGTCAGGCCCCAAATATGGACTACAGATTTCAAAGGGAAATCTTCAGCGAGCAAGAGACTACATCAATATATCAAAAGGGGATCTCAGGGTGCCTCAGAATCGTATTGGTCAAACCTCGCAAATCTACTGCAGATTATCCCAAAAGATATTATTGCTGGGTATGGTTCAAAGACAGATGATATATCTGAGATTGAAAGTTTACAAGCAACGGCTCTTATGGAAGACTTTATAGAAGGTCTATCGTCTAGAGAAGAGCCCCGACATAACCTAAAGACAGGATGGGCGGCATACGTCGATACAGGAGTCTGGTTGTCAACACTGCTAGATGGAACCGCCAAAGGAATATTCGTTTCAAAACAGTTGACGCAACTCTTTGATCCATATGTGAACGGTGAAGTCGACGGCCAGTGGGTGCTACCTAAAGAGAATGCCCAGGAAATATGCGTTACTACTTTCCTAAGGTTGGCCAATCATGGATATACCGGCGAGTTGGAACTCGCGTGGACCACAACTATTCAGAAAATATTGCAGGCAGTCAAATTGTCGCTTCCAGAACAGTCAAAGGATTTTCGAACTTCGCAGGATGAGATATGTGCCCGAGCCGCTCGATTCTTCAAGCTTGAAGCGGCTATTATATCAAAAATATCCTCTACATCAAATGCAGTCTCAGATATGTTTCAAGATCAGACTTTGCAGTTGGTGGAAGGATCGATACAGGTACTACAGGCACGAAATGGTAAACCTTATGGTGCTGCTGCAATTCTAGAAGAGGCAATTCGCCACGTCCCGAACCTGATTCAAACTTCACAACAATTAGCTGAAGCTCTCAAGAATAACATACCTCAATTATTATCGACTCCGTCAGCAGACAGAATCATGTCGACACTTCTCCTGTGTCGCGATTGGCCTGGTTTTGAATCCGTGCTGGACACCTCTCTTCAACAAATAACAGAGACAGATATAGGGGATTCTGGTATAGCCGCTCTTGAAAAATTGTTATCAACAGTGGATTTTGAGCACGTGCAAGACCTCTCTCACTTTGCTTTTATTGTGACGGAGAGTACTAGGAGTGCTACCCTTGGAAAACGATCGGATTGGGTCTTAGTTTTTGCGTTAACACGAAATCCAACCTTGCCGAATGAACTGATCGATAAACTGATTCTGGCATTGCTGCAAGGTTTATCGTCAGATGAAGAAATTATCTTAGAGACACTCTTTGGACTATCATCACTCGCAGCCCAGAATCCACAGGCGATGCAGCGCTTTAGGAAAGGCAGCCACGGCTCCAAATTCGTGTCAAAATTGTTGTATCTCGCCGAATCATCAATTGACGAGATCGCTCAAAAGGCAGCATTGATAGAGAAGAAATTGAAGGAGACGGTGTCTGCTGAAGTTACTTCAGAGTCTAGCTTGGAAATACTAAAGCAGGGAATCAAAGATGTGGGATCCGAATCACTGTCGTAAGTGGCATATGGTATCAATAACCTTCTGTACTCCCAAATTAACTCTTCCTAGGATTGAGTCCTTGGCTAGTATTGCGGAGGATCTCCTTCAGCGTTCGGATTTACAAGATTATCAAAATATATTGGCTGAAATATTTCCATCCGAGGAATTATGGAAGAAATCTTTAGAACCATTCTTGGGCTTACCGCCTAGACCATCAGCATCTATCACAAGCCCTTTAGGTGGAGCTGTCCACCTTGTAAGTCATGATCTGTCAACTTCGTTCTGGACCAAGCTAGAGAATGTGTCTCGGGATTCCAATGGGGAATCATCGGCTTTTCGTCTGACCACCTACGCGACGAGGCTTCTTGCTTGGAATAATGTGTTTGAGTCTCTAAATGTCAAGCAACGCGAAAGCCTGTTCTATTATTTTCCATTGGCTCTTCAGTTGATCGATGATGATACTAGCATTGAGAATTCGATAGGAATAATTGGATTGCAGCTACCAGAAGACCGCGATGAAGCCCTGGAGATCTTGAGCAATGGCCGATCCATTATCAGCAAATGGATTCGTTCAGATGCCCGTTTAATTGATAATGACCTTTGTATCTCAGAGGAACTACGTTTCTTTTGGAGACAAAAGACTGAACACATTACAGATACCTCTCCTGAGAGCTATCGGATTTGTGAAGTCTTTGTGAAGGTTATGTCTGAAATAGACGTGGCTAAAACTTCGGATGAATTGGTTGCTCTCGCGAGAGAGATTCGGAAATCCAACCCTCTTCGAGCTGCGGCTGTACTCGCCGTATGGGGCCCTTCTATTTCTTCTGGCCCAGCTGGTACGCGACTTTGCAATGAGCTTGTTGCAGAGGCTACAGGGTTTAATCTACAGAAGAACCGTGAGGGTGAGTAGTTCTAGTTCTTTCCCCTCAACAACTATTGACTTTACTTAGGTTTAAAAAACATCATATTTGTCAACATCCTTACGCAGGGTATGAAGGCGATCATCGATTCGATACCTACACAACGGTTGGTATTTCTTGTTAAGAATCTTATTCAAGTTGTACAAGCAAATACGGATTCTATGGATGTTAGAAGTGAAGCTTTCAAAGCCCTCGCAGCTGTTTTACGACCCCTGAGTGAGATATATGGATCGCATTGGGCTGAAGCGATAGAGCTTCTACATACTACTTGGACCGAAACTGGCGGAGGAGATTCTGCGCTTCCTGTACTGCACTCTTCGTTTAGGCTTTTTTCGGCGTTGAATGGCCTTGTACAGTCTGAAAGCAATGATGACCTAGTAGATGCTTGGGCTGAAGCAAAGAACGATTTATTCGAGAGTCTCATCTCTAGCTTATATAGGATAGGTAAGTTTTATGACCTGTGGTGAGACAGAAATGCCTAATAGATGATAGATTCTTCGAGTTCTACCTATCAGCCTCGAGATATAACAGCCGATCTTTTACGACGTGAACTCCTGAGTGTCCCAGTTGATTCTCTTGCAGGTCGTACTGATATATTTTCTCTGTTAGCTGTTCAATGCAAAGACATTCAGCAGGCTGCCTATGAAATCTTACATCGATATATTCCTCGAGCTCAAGAGCAGGTTTCTTTTGATGTTGCATTGTCCAAGACAAATGTTAATCTTCCAGATGAACTGCTTTCGTTGTTATTAGAAGCACCGAAAGCAGATATGATCACATTTATGAATGACGAGAAAGCATGGCTCGGCCTTCGATCTTACATGTTGAGTTGGAAAGTAGTCTTTGATCATTTCTTGAATTCGGTAAGCGCATATTCGTATTTCCAATTTTCCTCGTGCTAAAACATTCTGCGCTAGTCGCTGCCAGTCCAGGAGAATTACTCTGCAAATATTAAAGAGAATGAATTGTTAGGCCCTCTACTAGACTTTACTTTTGATTTCCTACAGAAGCCTCGTGGGAAGCTTTTGAACGCTTCGAATTTTGATATTCGTTCGTGGGATCCGAGCATTGAACCCAGTGAAAAAGACACACAATGGCTCGTCATTCACTTGTACTACTTGGCCCTTAAGCACCTAGGAGTCCTCGCCAAAAATTGGTGGATCGATAGCAAAAAGAGAATCAAAGGCCCGGTTGAGACTTGGACAGAAAAATATGTGAGTTTTCGAAAGGTACCCTTGCCATCTTTATGGATGCTTATGAGGCTATAGATATCCCCGTTTATCACTGAAGACGCCTTGAATGGCGTTTCGGAATGGACTGAGACACAGAACCAAGATGATGAACGACCACTTTCCGTCAAGGTATCTCACCGGACGGGTGAACTTGTTGCTAGCATCCCAGTGGACGAAGATTCCCCTCCTGTGGCAATAGCCATCTCCCTTCCACCTTCCTACCCACTGCAACCTGCAATAGTAACTGGGAGAAGCCGTGTTCTTGTCGATGAAAAGAAATGGCGCAGTTGGTTGTTGGCTGTTCAAGGTGTGATCATGTTTTCGAATGGTAGCCTTGTGGACGGTTTACTGGCATTCCGAAGGAATGTCCAGGGCGCCTTGAAAGGGCAAAGTGAGTGTGCTATCTGCTATTCAGTTATATCGACCGACATGCAGACACCCAACAAACGTTGCGCTACATGCAAGAATACTTTCCATTCTGTGTGCCTCTTCCGATGGTTCAAGAGCAGCAACCAGAGCACATGCCCCCTCTGCCGGAACAATTTTGTCTATGTTTGAAGCAAAACTTTCGGTTTTTTGCATAGGTCTTATGAAAGAGAAGCGCATATAACATGTATAGTACATATTTATTATAGATAGATGAATTTCTAGAATGATGATTCAAATCAGCAACATGAGCAATCTATGTGTAGCTCGCCTTATCGGTGCCTTTATCGCGCTTCTTATCTTATCCGGCCTTGGAGTCTACCCCACCCAAGCTCTCACACGTTCATCGAAATAGATGTTGACCTTGTCGACGGTGGCATCCCCCTCCCCAAGGCAGGAGAGACTCTCACCCCTCATTCATAGCGGCTGAGGATGTCAGCCCCTCAGATCCCAAATCTAAATACCCTTCGCAGAGGTGGGGGAGGGCTCCGAGGACGTCTTCCAGGGCGCGGTCGGGGATCCAACGCTGCTCCTGACGCAACTCCTAATGCCGGAAACACAGCGGGGAAGGATCAAATTGTGCAGAGCACCGACGGCGATGCTAGTTTATCTAGACTAAGCGCTGTTGAATTGGGATACTTAGATGACCCATTTGCGAGAAGTTTGACACCGGGTGGAGGGACGGCGTCAAGGAGATTTCCCATCATTAATCGAGGTACAGCTTTTCATTCCAAGATCCCTTCACACGATCTAATGAGTCTGGCATGAATAGGAACATATGTCCGAACAACTGCTATTGACGAATTGGTGGATCGATTTTTGGGCCACGCTGACGATCAACACGCTACGAAGAAACAAATTATTTCCCTCGGCGCAGGGTCAGATACACGCATCTTTCGTATTTGTGCGAAACAGCCAGCCTCAACAATTGTATACCATGAGATAGACTTTTCTGTGAATACGGCCGCCAAAATAAAGACTATACGTTCCACACCGTCTTTACAAAAAACAATACATATTAATGAAGCTGCTTTGGAGGGGGGAGAAAGCGGGGGGGTTACAATATCTCTCGCTGGGGACACTCTGCACTCACCTTCTTATCACATACACCCGATCGATCTAAGGACTCTTGTAGCCGAAACAAAAAAACAAACCTCACAAGAATCAACAATCTCTCCAACTGCTTCAGTAGCACATCTTCCTGGAATAGATACTTCTCTACCGACGCTTCTAATATCAGAATGCTGCCTGATCTATCTATCTCCGCATGATGCAGATTCTGTGGTGGATTATTTTGCCAAAAAAGTTTTTCCAAACACAACCCCTTTAGGGTTAGTTATTTATGAGCCAATTCGCCCAGACGATCCATTCGGAAGAACAATGGTGTCTAATCTAGCAGCAAGAGGAATTCAATTGCAAACTCTACACAAATACTCATCATTGAAAGCGCAGAAACAACGGCTACGAGATCATGGGTTTGATACTGGACAGGAGGTAGCTGATATTGACTTTATTTGGAACCGTTGGATTAGTGAGGGGGAGAAGGAACGGGTTGCGATGTTGGAAATGCTGGATGAGATCGAAGAATGGAGATTACTAGCGCAGCATTATTGTATTGCGTGGGGTTGGCGCGATTCAGAGGAGGGGCATTTCATTGATTGGAATGTCATAGAAAAGCAAAACTCCGACATCTGAGATGAGTTGAGAGTCTTGGAAAAGGATTCAAATGACCTGGGCGTGGTACTCATAATGAAAATATGTGTCGGGTCAAGAAATTGCACCCCTACCCAGATTTGAAGGAAACCTGGTCAGGATAACTTGTCTTAGGCACCCTAAGTAGGCCCCATTACTGTTGGTACTTTCCCTCTTTAAAGACGATGACCAACCTTTCAAGTATTTCATCGTTTCACCGTTCTTAAGCTTTTCGGGCTCTTAAAGATACTAATGTCTTTAGGAGGCCCACGTTAAACTAGATGTTGCCTCGACGAACTCGTAATTGTTTTGTGTAAATTGGTAGCCGTGTCGTTCAAATCAATCGATTCGAGCGCTCTTTATGAAGTTATTTAGAGTTGTAAAAGAATATAAGAGAGAAAAGACCGACAACCACCCATTTTCACTTGGGATTAGGTAGCGCCTTTGACTAGGGGTTATACTATTTCTACTCTGTAGTTTGTTTAAATCTATACATGTAGAAATATTCGTCAATGATAATTAGTGATGTTATAATAAGTCCATAGTTGTAGCTGAAAATCTAAGCTGTGTGTATATTTCTCAATATGAGTAAGAAGCATTGATATCTCCAGATTCTGAAACCATCTCCTAATATCCCAATGATTTGTCTACTTGATTAATCAAGTCCTTTCCTTCGTGAAGACGGCTTAGGTTATATGCCAAGATCTTCATGACTCGCTCACTATAGTGATCTGAAATACCACTAGTGTGAGGAGTAATAATAGCGTTTGGTGTTTTCCACAACTTGTGGTCTGCAGGGAGCGGTTCAGGATCAGTTACATCTAATGAGGCCCCTCTAATTTTACCGTTCTCTAGGGCTGAAACAAGATCGTCCGTGTTGATAATGGTGCCTCGTCCTACATTGCTGACGAACGCCTTCTTCTTGCTGAGAATTTCAAACTGAGTTTTAGTTATCAAGCCTTTAGTTTTGGTCGTCCCTGGCAGGGTAATGATTAAAAGATCTAGGCCAGAGCCCAAGAAGTCATTCAGCTGTTTGTCGCCAAAGAACCACCTAGAAGGAAAAATCCCTTCTGGATCCCCCAGACCAGGTTCAGTGAACGACTCATCTTTCCGTGATTCGGGGGTGGCTCGCTCGTGTAGCGTATAGGCATAGACATCCATTCCAAAAGCTTTTGCGACTCGAGCGCATTGCCGTCCAATACAGCCGTATCCGAGGATACCTCTGTGCAGATGTTAGTTTTATTCAAAAATAAACATGGGCGGACGATGTAAATTGGAAAACCTACACCCGCAGACCAACCGCATCCTCAACACCCTCATCAGATGGAGGGTCGATCCATTTTCCAAGCTTCTGGTTTTCCAAGTGCTCGGGGACTGGAAATATTTGCTATGTTAGCTCTCAATTTTGTTCTTCTTCGCTTGGTATCTACAATAACCGGAGAAGAGTACTTACTATGATGTTGGAACAATAAGAAAGTAGAAAAAACCCATTCTGTTATCTGGGGTCTAAATATCCAAGCCCAAGTTAGAGAGAAGTCTTAGATATTCAGCGGCCATCTTACGGATGAACTCCATTGGCTGTACAATAAGCAATATCTGTCTCCTTGAAAACTGGGAGTTCCGACAAATGATTACAACCGGCACTAATAAGTTGCACGTATCGGAGGTTAGGAACTTGCTCCTTTTTAGGAAGGGCCTTCCATGTAAGAAGTGCTGTAACCGATTTCCAAGTCTCAGGCGATATGTCTGAAGGAACTTCAGTGGCATACATAGGAATTTGTCGCGAAATCACACGAATCCCAGGACTAACCCTTTCCAGGCTAGCAATGTATTGCAGTGGAGGGGAATATGGTGTTAGAAAGAGCAGCACTTGTCCTCCACTGGAAGAATCTGCTGCCCCTCCTGATGCCATGTTGAATGATATACTGGAAATGCAAGTACCGGCACTCTCACTGAAGGCGCTGTTGGGCTTCAACCCTTCGAGAGCGAAGTGTGCCAGGGCTTGCGCCCTTTTCTAGACTCACACTAAGGATACAAGACTCACCCCACCGTCGAAATAGCTCATAAAGCGAAAAATAACGACCGGGCGGTTACAGAAAGCGGGGGAGTTTCGGCCAGGTTAGTGCCACCCACATGCGCCGAGTTGGGAATTCAACATTGGAATATTGTTCGCTGAGCCGTGCGTATACAAATAGCCTACGGATTACCAGACGAGCACCATACTTTCATATCAATTGAGATATGAATCTGGGTACTTTATGTTAATACTATCTGGTTTTGAAATTCCAGATGTGGAGACATCATATGTAGTTGGACTCTAAGCATTTATATATCTAGCAATCATGGTTTAGCTTTCTTCTACAAATAAGCTACAATAAATTTATCCCCAATATATATAGAACGAATTGTATACCACGTTTCCTTTATCACTAATTATAGAGATAGATATGTACACTACATCCACACCTATGGCTTCAGTTACACCCCTCCAAATATATTCAGTATATCATATGAACTAACATATTACTAGAATAGTACAGAATTTAATGATTTAAGTGAATAGATTAGAGGAAAGAGTATAGAGGCGCCTAGAAGAGACTTAAGGGCCTGAGGCGGTATCTGCATTATATTTTGAAGCCTACGATGACATCTTAAATATCGCCTACTGCAGTGCTCAAGGGCCCGAGGCACCATTCAGAAGAAAGATTAATTTGAAGAAAATTCTTGTATTTGTAAAAACTAGTAAAACACTGAAATTTATCTTTAAAATAGAGGTTTGGACATATTTTTATATCTTCAATGCATTATATCTATACTTTATATCAGAAAGGGCATAGATGTAGCCTCAGAGGGTGTCGATGCAACCTCTGGAGATACGGATGTAAGTGTATCCCTAATTATATCAATCCCAGCAAAACATGTAACGTTGCAGGCGTGGGGTATCCCCGCTGTGTTATCTACCCTAAGCATCAATATATAAATGAGGCTTGGATCATATATCTGCGTGGTTTACAATATTGCCATAGGGAGCACTCCAGAACAATATTTACAGCCAGCCATCCAGCCCTATCTACACCTAAAAGTTTAGAAACCACCAGGTGACATCAAACCATCTTAGAGGATCAAGGTCATCCATCCAACACAAAAAGAAATCTTGGTGGTTTATCGTCCCATCAAAATGCAAGCAACAACCAACAGATCTGAAGGCTCTAGCTCGATTGCGTCTGCTTTTGCTTCTTTATCTTCTGCAAAGGTTGACCTACCACCTAGGTTTATAGACCTCAAACGTAGTATTATTCACAGCCACGAAGAAGCTGTATTGGCTGGATGGACGCGTCTTCTCCAGCAACGGTTGACGCTTGACAAGCTCAAAAAACTGGAATCGAATGTGATTCCAGAAGTTGAATTCGCGGACATCGTTGGAAACAAAGGAAGATTACCCAACGATATCGAAAGCAGACTACGGGAATGCGGCACAATTATCGTGAGAGGCTTGGTTAGCACAGATCAAGCTCTGAATTGGAAACAACAAGTTCGAGATTACGTGAAATTGAATCCCCAGACAGAAGGGTTTCCCGCTGGAAATATCCAGGTTTATGAGCTGTACTGGTCCAAAGCACAGCTGGAGGCGAGATCGCATGCAAATATGCTCCTGGTCCAAACTGCGTTGAATCGAGTTTGGAGGGCGAAACCTCAAGACCCTGTTGATCTTGATATCCCTGTCACATATTGTGATAGATTGCGGATGAGAACAGTATGCTCAATTTCTCTTCATATCTCAGAAATTTGAAGATCTATAACTAAAGAAGTTAGCCTGGCGATCAATCGTTTAATTTAGGTCCCCATTTAGACGGGGGGTCTCTCGAGCGGTGGGAGGATCCTGAGTACCGGCAGTGTTATTCCAGCATTCTTCGCGGAGACTGGGAAAAACACGACCCATTCGATGCGACTCATCGATTGAAAGCGACTGTTGATATGTACAAAGGTCCGGGTGGATGTTCAGCATTTCGCTCCTATCAAGTATGCATTAGTATATCGATTAGATTTTAGGTTTTCGATTTTGATTATCTGCCGCTGATCTCTTTCCGCTTTTATAGGGATGGCTTTCTCTTTCGGACTGCAAACCGGGGTCTGGGACTCTCCGTGTAATGCCTGACTTGACTGCCTCCACGGCTTATACTCTCCTTCGTCCGTTTGTGAAACAGGATGCCAATGGGATCAACTGGACGATTGACGTGGATAGCCCAACGTTCCATGGTGCAGACATGGGAAAGGGTCAGGAGCTCACAGAAACAGATCACTCGCTTCTCAATCCTCATGGCTTCGTATCAATCCCGCCCGTTCGTCCTGGAGATGCAGTGTTCTGGCATTGTGACGTTGCACATATGGTCGAGGCAGAGCATTGCGGGAAGAGTGATTCTAGTGTTTTTTACATTCCTGCTCTGCCTTTGTGCGAGATAAACAGCAAGTATGTCAAGGATCAAAGAGAAAACTTTCTGCGTGGAATTCCTCCGCCCGACTTTCCTGGAGGCGTGGGCGAGAGTGAGCACACGGGTAGAGGCAAAAGTGAGGATATACAGCTAGCCGAAGGTAGAAGAGCAATGGGATTAGGTAAGTTTGAGGTTCAACTTCAGAAAACGATGGGGCAGAAGAATGCCATTGAGACAGCAAATAAAATCTTGGGATTTGCTTAAGGGAAAGAAAAGGTGCTCGTCCCAGCCTTAAGAGTGTTGTTGCTAAATCTCTCGTCGTCTAATGTAATCAAGAATTACATATATCTTTATGATAGTAAGAAATTTTGAAGCTTTAATAGATTGAAGGATAGCTTGTGAAAGTACGATATTTAGTTAGAATTATCACGTTAAAATACATTGACCTAACCTTTCCCCCATAAATCAAGGTTCCTAGTTGCATGCAACATTGTCGATGCACACCGTAAAAAGGTAACAAATTCCACAAGTAGGTTGATATTTCCGCTCAATTTCTCCCACCCATTTTAAATTGTTTCGTAATTTCAAGTTTAATGTTCAGTAAAATCATCTAAACTCGCTCCGACCATATCCTGGTCCTTATCAAAATGCACAGGATCCGGCACTAAATTGCCCGATTTGTCATAGTCTGTCTCGAATTGCTGTTCTAGCGGCAGATCAGAGATATCGCTGGGCTTTCGGGCTTCAGGCATTTGCGCTGCCTGTCCCTGCGTTTGAGAGGGCATTTTCTTGTTGTCGCCTGAACTGTCTTTTAGATTCTCAGGCTTTAGGGAGCGAAGAGTTCGTTTAATTTTGTCGGCCATAGTTCTTTTGTGTTTGTTTATCTTGGTTCTTGAAAAGTAAGTTCTTTGGGGTTTGTCTTTTGCTTTTCATAAATTGATATTGACCAAAAAGGTAGCCACAAAAGGGCATCCCCCTTCTTCATATATATGTAAACAGTGACCAAAGACTGAAAAATAGCACCTGACGCAAATCAGCATCATAGTTGAGGACCTACGTGTCATAGACCTTAAGGGCCCTCAAATCACCGGCCTTGACTACACCCGGAAGCTTTTCAACAGAAGGGAATAGATTGAGTTATGCCCATGCATTCCCCATGGAAAGACCGTCAGATGATGATATGTTGCCACCAAAAAACACTACTGTGGATAGATTCTGTCCGTCTTTGGATTGATGTCTAGACTGAAAGCTATGAATTTTAGAAGATTCATTACAAGGCGGTACATGTTATGTATGAAATGACATGAGATAGGACTTAATTCTCAGCTTTCTACACTGGTTGATGCCAATATTTCTCTATTTAATTCGATGTGAGGGTACGATCCTGCTTCATAGTTTAATCCTAGGCCCAGCATTGGATCATACTCTTCACCGGAGTCAGGTCTTTGGCTTTTTTAATTCATCCACACAGGTTTATAAAATAATGATTGAAATATAACAGTATTATATCCGTTTTTATTTAGGTGGTGACTAGATGACATCAAGGTGGCGAAAGTCGATGTCTGTTACCACGAAAAGCCAATCCCCACATCATGCCATCTATTGGTGGTTCATAATATACAAAATGTATAAATTAATTACCCAATGCATTTCATGGACTAGGTCGGAATATTTGAGGTGTTTTGACACACTTCCATATATCGCGTACTGCGCGTTCTTGAAACGGTCGACCTATTTCTATCACCGGTGGCCCTACTATTATTTATATAATTAGAAGACTCCAACAGGATAAAGATGGGAAAGACTTACCTAACAGCTAAATACAGCCTGCTACCTAACCTCACTTCCTCAATCGGAGCTGTCTCTCGGTCGTTTGGCGGATTCACTGTTGTTCCTAGCCCTCCAGTTTCCAGCAGAACACAATTCCGGCGGCAACATCCTTATCGATGGTAAGTACGGACTGATAATATAAATAGAGCAGAAGAAAGTCCACAGAGTAAAACGCACCATTTCCAACAACCGTCTTCCCGCCAAATATCCAATGGTCGAACCCGTGTACGCCAAATCGAGCGTCGCACTTCACAAACTTCTTACTCCATGCACCATATCCCCTAACCCGCAATACCGCCTCGATCAGGTGCCATATTGGCAAAGCTGTCCATCTTTCTTTACATATTCCGCTCGATGGAGTCCTTACGACTCTCCCCATTCTCACGAGAATTAACACTTGCTTGGCGCATTGGTCGGCGTAGGCGGAATGCTAGGTTTTTGTGTCAAAGTAGGAGGAATCTTCTCATTATACCAGGCACCACGGCCAATGCATGACTAAAAAAGCTGGTTGAGCATGGGTGCGTTGATGACTCCGATGACAGAGCGGCCTTTGACTAGAATGGCGATGCTGACACAGAACTTGGGGAAGAGGTGTATGTAGTTCACGGTGCCGTCAAGAGGGTCGACACACCATGTTGGATGGACTGGCTGTTTTAATGATCTCAGATAATCGCGTGCAGATGACTTTGCGTATGTGACTTCGCCAATGAACCTCAGCAATTATTAACAAACAGAAGGGATATTATGTTACAATACCTCAACTTACTCGTGGCTTGGGCATTTCGTGGCAATAACTGTACTCTATGTCTGTTTGAATGAGAATAAACATCAATGTACATAACTATCAAGTCTTTCTGCGAGGAATAACAGATGAACTAAACATAACCAGCCTGTGGCACGGCATCAACTGCGTTGTCCTTCTCTGTAAAAGCCAGATTGCTGCTTGTATTGGCATCGATTCCGTTCACTACATCATTTCCACTCATTGGAGGAGAATATATTCCATCTATCGACTTATACCCAGCCCTTTTTCCTAGATCAATCGTGAATTGGTAAATGTCGTCAGGTTGCTCGGCGGTCATGCTGCCATATCCAGGGATTGGCATAGCTGACCTGAGATTTATTTGGGGTTGTACTTCTATCCTGATATAGCCGTGAGTTGCGTGCTTGTCAGGAATACCCGATCTATACACCGCAGGCTTTATCAATCACAGTCAGAAAAATATGTATACAATAGAAAGGTATATTAATTAGGCTCCTTTATCCAATTCAGTTTTATAATGGCATATTCAGCCTTTGACATCTTGCTGTTGAATCTCAACCCTGTCTCTGAAGGGCCTCATCCTCCTCTTCGTTTCTTCCATTCTCCCGCTCTTTCCCACTTTCTCTTGGTTTTGGATAACATATCTCGCATCTCAACACAACTTTGATTAAAACATTCTGTCCCATACTTTCTCTCCACTATCAAGGTTATCTGCTTCACGTCGCAGCATGTCGGCACGGTATTTGCGAAAGGCACTCTCGATCCGCTTTCTCGTCTCCGGATCTTTCGTGATACTGCGACTTGCTCTGGCTGAGCCGCCCAGAAGACCTAAAAAGCGGTCCCATTAGTTCATACATTACACGTTATTAATACAGGCAGATTTTTTTTAGCAATGTTTCATACCGAGCTCTCCGCCCAAAAACAATCCTCCAGCAGAAGCGAAAAAATACGTCGCAAAGTCTCCCAGCGAGGATGGCTTGAGTAATGGTGTAATATCGGGGATGGATTCTGGAAATATTTTTAGAATTGGGTGAAAGGTGGTGCCTGAACAGAATCCGAGCTTACCAGTCCTCCCATCCGCGAAGAGAACACTGACAGGCTTCTCCTGCGCTTTGAATGCTTCGAAAACCTGCTTGCGCACCCCCCTCAGGCGAAACGCCACATAAAAACCGAGGCCAATTCCTATAGCTGAACCGACGACCGTCCAGGTCGAAACCGTTAAGGCTGCGGCCTTCAGAGCATCGCGATCGGCGGGCTGGAGATCATGCTGCAGGTGTTCGTCTGCGAGCTTTGCTAGCTCATCACGACGCTGTCTGCGGAGTGCGGCAATTGACTCAGACATGATTTGGATGATTTATATATTCTTTAGATGAGCTGTTGTATATTTCTGTTTTTTTCCTGATGAATTGAAATATCAGTGAATGGAGAAAATTGTCAGGTGGTGGAAGCTCCAGAAGCTGGCGAGGACATGACGTCATTGAGAGCCGTTTTCGGTTCTAGGCCCGGTCTTGCCAATCGTCGCATATCCAAAAGGTTCACTTCTGAGCGTCTGCCACAAGAAAATGCAATTGAAGCAGTCAAATTCTCTGACTGCCTATTGTGTATCTTGAATTCGTAGGTAATTAGAAAAATTTCGGTCCCAAGTTTAGTAATTGCGAGGTGGTTGGAGGAATAAATGGCGTTAGTGCATAAGCCGTATATTGATATTTCTCTCCGTTGCCTACCGAGATATGAATATTCTAATGTTGTGTTTAATAAATATCTCCTAGATTACTTATCATGCCAAGATACAGTATACGGTTACTATGTCCTCTAAGCTTTTAGTATACAGATAATGAGCCTAACTACTCCTACTTAATACTAGCTCAAATGTGCTAAATTGGATACAAGGCAATAATGATATTACGTTATGATTTTACTTTGATGGGAATTATGAATTAAGGTGATATAGTTATCAAATAATCTTACATAGCGATTTCATCTGCTACTGAATGTAGATCGGGTATCAGCTGCCTTTAAAGAAATGCGAACCATTAATACAAATAATGTACTATAGCAAATAGCTTACATTCTAACTCCCTGGCATATATTTTGTCTATCAATAATTAATCATTGAGCACTTGCATAACTTAGCTAATTAACGGTTGATAAGTTCCCCGCATTGAGACTTGCCTAAGAAGACCAGATGGGGCAACATGACCAATCATATAGTGTCCTCGCTCCCGCTGCCCAAATGAGACTAGCGTTTAAAACGATGGAAACCAAGATTCGCCTGGACCCATATCTGTGTCCCACTCTCTCGGCAGGACAGTCTCTTTTGGGTCTATGTCGATGTTCTCGCTACGAGACATGCTCTAGATACTCGTTTTAGACGAATATGTGTTGGGGGTTGGCTGGAGCCTGTTGATTGTCACCGTAGTATGAAAGCGCTAGGTCTGGTTTTTCGTTTTAGGGATGCGATAAGTTGTTTTGCTGTATGGATCTTTAATCCCAGATATTGTTAACTCATACGGTGCATTGTATTCATTCTTGGAATTGAGTCAGTCACAATGTTATCTTCGGATAAAACTGCAGAGTATACGACTGCCACTAATGGCGAGAAGGGGGTGCCAAAACCCTCCCCATTGAACGAGGACTTTAAAAACCTGGTAACCAAGACACTTGAAAAATGGCATATCCAAGGTGTCTCCGTTGCAGTTGTTGATGGCGATGAGACTTGGGCTGAGGTATATACACACATATTAATTGATCTCGAACAATAAATAACGAAACAGTAGGGATATGGAATTGCGGCAATGCCTGATATTCCAGTTCGGCCTTCAACACTTTTCTACACTGGCAGCACGACGAAAGCCTTTACTGCCGCTGCAGCTTCTTTTCTGGTTGATGATGACGAAAAATATCCAAACATAAAATGGAATACACCTCTTAGTGAGGTGATCCGTGAGGATTTCGTTCTTCCAGATGAGTATGCAACATCGCATGTCACACTAGAGGACGCACTCTCACATCGATCCGGCTTGGCTGGACATGAGCTAACGTTGGGTCGTCTCGGCACCGTACGAGATGTCGTTCGAAGTCTGCGTCATTTCAAGATGAGCCAGGAAATTAGAACCACCTGGCAATACCACAATGCTTTGTATATTACAGTAGCACATATGATTGAGGTTGCAACTGGAGAGTGGTTAGGTGACTTTCTCCGAAAGCGTCTCTGGGAACCCTTGGATATGAAATCTACATTCTTTTCACTCGAAGACGCACGGCAGTATGCTGCATCTGCTGATAACGACGCCACTCTTGCTGTTCCTTATGGCTGGGATGAGACCAAATCTGAAATGGAGGAGATTCCTTATTGTGAGGGCGTGTTAAGCGGTGCCGGAGCAGTAATCTCTAATGTTGTTGACTATACAAAGTACCTACGCTCTGTGATGAGACAGTCAGGTCCGCTCTCTAAAGAGGGATATGCTGCGATGCGCCAACCTCGGTCTTTCTGCCCTCAAATGTTGCCGCAAATGAAGAATCAGATTCTATATACCCTAGGGTGGATGACAACTACATATCATGGAGAATTTGTAATGTTTCATCCGGGTGGCCTGGAAGGCATGACTGCCACAATGATCCTATTCCCTGAACGCGAATGGGGTGTACTTGTCTTTTGCAATAGCGATGGCCCAGGGCGCGAAACGCTAGCATGGCATTTGGTAGACGAAATGTTGAAGGTTCCACAAGAAGATCGTTTGGACCTGTATGATTTGTATGTCTTTCCCTAGCTTTCTCAGAAATCGGTCTTTATCTCGGACTCATGCTAATTTGACTTTCTCTATATAAGTGTCCAAAAGAAGCTTGTTGAGAAGAGGAAGTACAACTCTACAGCCCAGGAACGCCTCTACCCGTCTATTCCCTCACCACCTCGACCTCTCACACTCCCACTAGAAGAATATGCTGGTACATACACTCACCCAGCGCATCCGGATATTGTTATTACTATAGCATCCGAAGCGGAGCCTCAATTCCTTGTCGAAGTCACAGGATCGCTCCGTAGCACAATAGCCCTGAAGCATGTTTCTGCTGATTACTTCCTTGCCGAAGTATCTCTCTACATGTTGCGCCGGGATCCTTCTGCAATCGTCAAGGCAGAATTCCAACTCAATGCGGAAGGAAAGGTGGCTAGATTTGGTGCTGCTATCGATTTCGATTACATGCCGGATACCTTGATTTGGTTTGAGCGTTCTCCATGAACATAAAATATTAGTATTTTTTACTAGATTCTACCTGTAGCTGAAAAGAGTAAATCAATATTTACATTTAACCCTCTCTGGACGCTAAAATGACTTTTAAAAATATTCTAGCAATTGAATTCAATGATTTGGCTCGTAAGTCTGGGGGAAATAGAGCATTCTGAAGTAGCAAATCCAATTTTTAAAGAAGGTTATCAATCCAGAATCGAGTCTGTGATTCCGTTGAAGCTTTTATCGTTTTCTCCATATGGAATCCGTGCCCTTCCCCAGGATAAATTTCAATTTCAACCGTCTTCCCAAGTTCACGCATTTTTTCCACCATATGCGTTGCTTGCCATGCCGGGACAATTGTATCGACGTCGCCTTGTTGAAGCAATAGTGGCCCCTTGATTTTCTCTGCATGATATACCGCACTTCGACTCTTATAAATAGTTTCTATTTCTTCCTTCGTTTTCCCCCCCTTTCCTAACACAAGAGAGTCAATATAATGACTTTCAAATTTATGTGTTGTCTCTGCAAACTCCGAAAGGCTGCTAATCCCATAAATACTTATTCCGGCAGCCCAGATATCGGGATACGTATAAAGAGCTTGCATGACTGAATAACCACCAGCGCTCTCGCCAACAATGCCGACTCTAGAAGAATCAATAACACCTTCAGAAGCGAGATACTTGACACAGCTGGCCGCATCTGCAATTTCAGCGGCGCCCCATTCGCCATCGAGAAGCTCACGATACGCCCGCCCGTATCCGGTAGAGCCGACATGATTCACAAGAACGTAAGCATAGCCTCGGGATGTCCAGTATTGCGTCGTTAGAGCGAGCCCAGGTGGGACATGGTATGTCGGGCCACCGTGCATCCACACGAGCAAAGGTGGTTTAGTGCCCTCTGGGGCTTTAAAAGCAGCATTTTTGGGTTCAACAAGCCAAGCGTACGCATTGGCAGACTTAGAATCGTCTTTTTTACCGTACAATCGTGGAAAGGTTATATGTCGGGCTTCCGAGATGAGCGTGTCTGGTATATCGAGTTCAGTGGTTGGCTTTAGTAACTTGATAGAAACACCGTCGCTCAAGTCCACACGGTAAAGCGCTTGCGGGACAGTACGAGTGCTTCCTATTACAGCAAATGCTGTGGGCGATATACTAGCCATAGCATTCTTTTGAATATCAACAATAGGTAAAGATAGGTCTTTCCATGAGCTTGTTTCTAGGTCAATCAAGACCAGATTGGATGTCGCATTTTGGTTAACGGATGCAACGATGGTCTTGTTATCTAATTGCACATATGTGCAGCTGGAAAAAAGGGTCAGATAAAGCATGTTTTTAAAATTAGAGACCTCAACATACTTTCCAAGAGCGGGCTCTCGACTTCCAAATTCAGCCGATTCTAGACCATTTAAATGTATCAGTTTCGGTGTCTCACCATCGAAGCGATATAACTGCCAGTATCCCGTCTTGTCGCTAACAAAAAATAAAGTACCGTCTAAACCCCATCTTGGCTGGCAGATACTCTCAACACCAGCTTCACCAGAAACCAGAATTTGCCCTGAAAGTTTTCCAGTTTCCCACTGAGCAACGTATAGTCTCGTCCCTGACCAAGGCATATCAGGGTGGTTCCATTCTGTCCAACAGACCCGTTTCCCATCTGGGCTAAATTGAGGATGTTGATAAAAATCAGCGCCTTCAGCAATAACAGACACCTCGGCTGTGTTTACACGGATAGCTACAATCGCGTTCTTTACAACTGCACCTCCGTCAGAATTTTTTGAATGGCTTTCCTGGATAGCAAGAATCCATTCTGCAGTTGTTGGATGAACATGGAAATTTCCAAAACGAACAGAAACATTAGGGGCTACAATGGTCTCCACATCTCCAGATGCAGGATCTAGCAGAAATATGCCGTTATCCGGGTGACTGGTGAAGAGTAAACGGCCATTAGGATGCATCGCGAAAGAGCCACCACCGTATTCATGTATTGTACCTTCGGCATTGTATTCCGCAGGCAAGACATCTCTGGTTGTGGTGTCGGCCAGTTCCACGATGGCATATCTTCCACCTTCGGAAGGGCGTGATTCAAGAACAAAAAGCTGTCCAGTAGACGGCTTCTCTCATAAGCATGGGTTATCATAAATAGTCCGGTTCTGGCTTAAAAACGTACGTTGGCTTGTATACCTTCAAGGTGGACACTGCCGCTGGAGAGATGTTCTGCAGTAATGGGGCTATCCCATTTTCCATATGGTGCGACCGTTATTGAATCTGACATTGTGTGGCTGGGTGATTAGATTCGTAAGTTTATTGACAAAAAAATGACTTCTGATAGACTGCTAGGAGACTCTCGATCATGATTATCAAAATATATTAAGTTTATTTTGAACGCAGATTTGTCAGCTCAGGGTTGAAGCGACGCGTCGCTCTCGGGCTCCCGATGCGGAATAGAAGCTGGGGGGCCATCGTTAGGGCTGGACCCGGGACTACGGGTCGAGATAGTGCCCCTTGGATTGCCTGGGAGAGGACAAGAAGAGCGGGACTTTCACTCTGAGAATGACTGAGTCGCAAGCATGTATTGTTCTCGGCTAGATATGCTTTAATATACAAAGAGCCGGGTACGCTATCAATTCCTAATGGTGTCTTTGGTTACGTAACAAGATCGTTGTAAATTATGACCACATCCATATTTTTAGGCGACAGATTTCATAGCATATAGCGGTTATCTTCGGATGCGATTTACACACTTCAATTGCCTTCAGGGAGATTGTGACTCTGGACAGCCCAGCCTGGATGTTCCACAGTGGAAAAATCACCTAAAGGATATTTTGGGGAATTTTTCTACAGGACATTTGAGAAAATACCAAGTGAACAAAGTTCAAGAATTCCGCGACAAGAAAAAACAAAATGGCCTCACAGTCTTTTAAGATAACGGTAATTGGGTAAGACTATGAAAGGAAGACAGTAAATAAAACTCTAAGACCTTTTCACCTGACAATTAACTTAGAGCTGGAGTATCCGGTCTCACAACGGCGTTAGTTCTCTCTCAGAATCCCAAATATAGAATCACCGTTGTCGCGAAATTCATGCCTGGAGATTACGATGCCGAATATGCGTCACCATGGGCTGGGGCCAACTTTTGGCCGTACGTTTATATATCTAAATTCTTTTACGTTTTACTTTCTGACATCTATAGGCAGTATGGGAGCAGCTGGAAGTACACAGGCTGAATTGGAAAAATCTACATGGTCGGAATTATCTAAATTGGCTAAAGAGTATCCCGAATCTGGGATTTCATTCCAAAGTATGTTATGAGTTTATCTTGTATATTCGACTCTAATTTTCGACTAATATTTATTAGAGGCCTTTATTCACACCCGTGTCGAAGATGTAGGAAGGGTGGGATCATTATTTTGCCAAAGTGATAAAAATCTGCCATGGTGGAGTGATCTTTTCCACGATGTATGTTCTATATGAACACCGTCCTATCCCTAAGATATAAATTTTATACTCTATGCTAATACCGGTTTAGTTTAAAAGTCTAGATCAGTCAGAACTCACTTCAGGGATACACTCAACCTACGAATTTACAACGGTCTGCATAAATACAGCAATATATCTGCCATGGCTTCTTTCTCAGTGCATAAAGAATGGAGTCATCTTCAAGAGAGCAGTAGTAAAGCATATCGCTGATGCTGCATCTCTACACGCAAGCCAGAAACCGGCGGATCTGGTGGTAAATTGCACCGGGCTTATGGCGCGAAATTTAGGGGGTGTAGAGGACAAGACCGTAGTGCCTGCACGAGGACAAGTTGTTGTAGTTCGAAACGACCCAGGAATCATGGCTACCATATCGAATACGAGTTCAAAGAATGACGAGATGGCATATATGATGTCCCGCCCAGGTGGTAAGTAATCTGAAATTAACATGAATAAACCTTTCTTGTCCCTGCTTACGTAGTTTTCAGGTGGTGGAACGATTCTTGGGGGCTGTTATCAGGTGGGAAATTGGAATGCATTTCCGGACCCCGATCTTGCAGAGAGCATAAAGAAAGGATGTCTTGCCCTATATCCAGAATTGACTCAAGGAAAAGGCGTGGAGGAGCTGAGTGTTATTCGCCACGGTGTTGGGTTTCGCCCCTTGCGCCCTCAGGGTGTGCGTATCGAAACTGAGCGCGTAAAGGGGACCCTAGTTGTTCATAATTACGGCCATGGTGGTTGGGGGTATCAATCTTCGTATGGAAGTGCTGCTGCTGTAGATTTGCTTGTTGAGCGAGAGGTAAAGTTGAATGCTAAGCTCTAGGCACCAGACTATCGTGTAAGGATTAACATCCCTTCTTAAAGTTTACCTTGTGTTATAGACTTTTTCCATTATCTATTAAGTAGAGTGTTGGCTAAATTGAATCATTAACTATATTAGGAATAAACTACATAATCTTCAATGTTGTTGTTCTTGTGAGTCTTCAATGAAGATTTCAGCACATTGGCTATTGAAACTACTAAGAAAAACGAACATATTGGTTATATGATAAATAAAATTATATCTTAATTGTCTGCGTGCCTAGATAAAGCACCAATATACCAGCTTCTTCTGATACTAATCAAACTTAAGCGTCTTCCTTAGTCGTAGGATGCTTCTCAGCATGCCCCATGTTGACCTTATCCTTCAAGGCATCCACAGCACCGGTCTTGCCAATAACGATACCCTTATATTCTCTGTTGGAGTCCACCTCACTGATATTGAAGTTTTGCAGCAAGAGAGAACACAAAAAAGCCACAGCGACAAGAATCAGCCCTACCAATATCATATCCCGAAAAGTGCTTGTAAAGGAATTGTTGATAGCATCACGAGTTGGCGTTCCCCATTCAAATGACAATGCTGATGTAATGGAGGCTGCAATTTCTTCCATGTAGCTAGCATCCTGGGCAGGCAAATTGGCACTAAGTTTTCGGGGAAGTAGGGCTAAGGAAAAGGACGTTTCGTCAGTGATATAAATTCTTTTATAAGAGATCAAAGCATATCTTACTTGTCCACATGCCTCCGGCTATTGCTGCACCAACGGCATTCCCAACCGCAACGGATGTTGTAAACAACGCTGTACCTGCCGCCATTTCTATGTAATAGTCAGTATAGTCAATTGATGTAAAGTGCGAAAAGACGGTACCTACCAGATTGGTCAATAGAAGCTTGTATGCCAAATTGTGTTGTCATGACAAATCCTTCGCCAATTCCCAGGATCAATTGCGAAACGACTAACTGGGGCATCTGACCATTCCCGTTGACATACTTATAGGTCAGACCCATCCCAAGCACTATGAGTCCGTATCCAGAAACCACAACCCATTTATATCTTTTCAAATATTTGACCAGTAGGCCGGACATGAGTTGGCCCAATGATCCTGCAAATGGGATGAGAATATAAATGTTTGTAGCCGCATTGACTGATAAATTGGCTGCAATCAGTTCATACATGAGGAGATAGCTTTGGAGTATGTAAAGGCCGCTATAGTTGATGAACATAGCTGATGTCTTGTTAGCGGACGGTCCTTCGTATAAAGATATAGAAGAGCCTACCTATTAAACCGAAGATTACTGTACGATTTTTTAAGACCTTCATGGACAAAATTGGCCAGCGAGCCCACTTAGTTTCCCATATCACGAGGGCAATCAAACAAACACTGCCAATGACCAATTCAACGATTGTATGGGTGGTTTTCCAGTTATTTTCATTGGAAGGCGCGAGCGATATCGGTATTAGCACAAGAGCGAGTCCAGCACCGAACAGAATTAACCCGAGGGGATCAAGTTGGAGGAAATTTTGAACGTGATTTCGGGGTTTATAAGTGCCTTCCTCTTTTCTTAACATTGTACCCTTTCTCTTGTTGTGGTAAAGGGACGCCAGTATAGGCAATGAAATTACAGGGATCTATATACCTCGTCAGCTATCGACGTTAACTCACGGAAGACTGAAGTACCGACAATAATAGCAAATATCCCAAAACCCCACCGCCATGTGATCTTGATTATTCCGGTCGCAACCGAACCGGCAATCTAGTAAAATATTAGTTTAATTATCAATTCTTTAATATGTTGATTAAGTACTCACCCAGCATGTAACAAGTGAGGGGGCAATGGGTATTGCATTTATGAGGGCACGATTATGGAGATCACTGGTGTCTAGTTGTTGACGTTATCAGCAAAGTTTAGATCAAGGCTTGCAAGGTTACATACCACCTGCCAGAATCTGAAGCATCAACGAAATTCCTAAAATAATCAGCTGTCTGAGACTATTGTCTTAAGGATATAGCTAAAGAAACATGGAGCGTACCTATGTAGCCAAAAGCCCAGAATACCTGTGCTCCAGCGTAAACACCAACGCTTTTTGATGACGCTATCATAATCTCTCCGATGGTTAAGAGTATCACGGAAATCGAAAGCATCTCGAATCGACTTAATGTCACGATTGCATCAGAAAGGAGTGGTCAATGATACTGTAAATAGGGCAGCCCCCGTCGGTACTAACCCATAAACATCAGCAAGCCTAGCGAGAGGTTGCAAGGCAACTGTTTTTGTCTTAGTATAAGCAAAGGATCATAAAATAGATAGTACGAACCCGCTGATGCCACAGCCTGAACCACAGTGACCGTTCCCAAGAGTGGAGCAGAAGCAAAGTCACTCGTCGCATACGAGGCAAAGGAGCTTGATGTTTGATTGTTCAGATTTGTGGCGAAGCTCATAAGCAGAGCAGATATCCAGATAACGATCAGGTTTTGAAGGTTCCAGCTGCGTTGAATACCGTCCAGGTCCGCAAGTCCAGGGAGTTGCTTCTTGTCCTCGGACAGACTTTTACCATCAGCTATAGCAACGCTTTCCACATCGGCGGCATCTTGAGAAATGGCTTTCATGTCGAAAGCTTTTGGGTCCTCTGGGAGGCCTGGGGAAGTCATGGTTTGAGGACTTGGGCTAAGTGATCCATTAAGAAACCTTCATAAACGTAATCAAAGAGTCAAAGGCAAGTCCACGGAGGCATGGGTGTTCAATATTGCGGGCGTCAGCCTGCCTCTATATTCATTCCCAGAGGCGTTGTTATCGGTCGCTGGTGATACATCCGTGCAGTGATTAAATCGAGCTTTCTCCAATCCAATGGATGCGAAATTGACATGCGACAGTAGTAGCCCTATTCATGCCTGTGTGGCTTGTCGCACTCCCTTACCGCATTCAGCCAGAAAATGCGACACTAACGACGCCGAGGCGAAGCTAAAATACGCAAAGATAGGGCGGAGGCGGAAACCCCAGGCTCGCTCGCTTCCATTCGTCTGGCTCCCTCCCTTATCTGATAAGCCTTCGACGCTGCCGGGTGCCGGATACGCCCCCGCCGACTGGCGGTTACTGGCGGTTACCCCATATTCCGCCATGTCCAGACTCCCAAAGTGAAATCCACTTCTGCTCACCATCCATCGCCTTCCGGCCTGATCTGTCCAAGTCTCTCCCTCATGAGTCTACAGGAAGAACCGCAGAAAAAGCGATTGAAGACTGGCATTACCCGTGTTCGCACTGGTTGCTATACATGTCGGCGGCGGAAGGTCAAGGTACGAATCTGTCAGATACAGAGTCGTGTGTCCCAATGTTGATTATCTCGTAGTGTGATGAAGCCAAACCGGCATGTCGAGCCTGTGGCCAGCTTGGTCTTCGTTGCGAGGGCTATGCACCACGTTACAAGTTCTGCGATCCCCAAACCTTTGAAACCATCCAGTGGGCTACAACAGTGGTGCCGGGGACAGGCTCTCCATCCCAACAATTATTATCGCCTAAATCATTAAGAGATTCTGAAACCTCACTATATCCTGCCAGTTCCGCATCGGTTGCGGGCTCAGACACTGCGAGCGATTTCCCTTCATCGGTAGTTGGGACCTTGAACCACAGCAAGCCATCTCTGGTCGAGTCGTCTGCCGCAGGCTCCCGAGCTCAATTAGACGCCAGCTTTCATGATCAGTTCTCCCCTTTTAGCGATAATATTATCGACACGGTTTATAACTTAGGCCTCACACACTATTCCGAGTCGGACTTCTATGTTGAACGGATGGATCGCTCGTCTGGCATAACGGACATGTTTCTAGGCGACATAGCTAGTCCCACCGAATGCGCCGGTACTATTCATATTTCAGCCATATCAGAGAATTCGCCGTCCAGTTTTAGCAATGACGTCTATCAGCCTTTACACTTAACTAATATGAACAATAATCAATCTCTTGGCGAGCTTTACCTAACGCAATGGCACAACGTCGTGGCACCTCTACTACCGTCGGTGTTTCATGACATCACTACAGATATGCCGGAATTTCCGCCTCTGAAAAATGCAGCTCTAGCTATTACAGCGGCCTACGTGGCCCACCTCGAGTCTTTGACGATCCGAAGGGCCCATAGAAGCAAAGAGTCATGTTATATACCACAAAAAGACCACCAATACCAAAGCTTGCAATACTATAATAAAAGCATTCAAGGCATTGGAAGATCTTTCGAAATAGCACAGGCGAATCCTGTCCACGTCCTAGCAGCATTACTTCTATCTTACTACTTCGAGCTAGATTCCGGGTCCTTCGCGGGTGGTATTGGGCACATGACCGTCATTGACAAATTTCTTGCCTCCAACCACGAGGAAATTAAGATAAATCCTACAGGGCAAAAGTTGCTTTGCACGTGGATGAATCTCCGCTCCCAGTTCGTGAATCGGTACCTTGGAGGATACAGGTCATCAGAGCCTCCTCATACAATCGACACATTCCCACTAAATCGCATGATAGATAATGGAGGGTCGCATCACGATTCCATAATTATCATGTTGTGTGATTGTAAATTATTGAGCCGAAAGATTATTCTCGACTGGTGTGTGACACGAGGGGAGTCTCGCAACGCTGGTAACAAGACTCCAATAGAAAATATACTTACCAAGACGTCACTTCCAAAATCACGGTATGATTCAATGTCCCAGTTGGCCATAATCGACGAGCGGTACCAGGATTCCTTAGAAAAGCAACGTGCAAGGTTAGATAAGTGGCACTCTGATCTCGATCTATCCGAGCTCCCAATAGACAGCTACACATCACAACGCAAGGACTTGCTCACCGAGCAATCGTCTAAACTTGACATATTTCCTTTGAAATTCCACAGCTTTGAGGCCGCGATGAACTATGCCTATTACGCACACGCTCAGATGTTATGCTCTGAGGAAACGATAGATCGGCTGGAAGATCCGGCATTTGTCGAGCCGGCCTTTACGAGAAAAGATTCCCCATGGGTGGAGCTTATACTACGCATTACTCAAGGACTTAATATCGCTGAGTGCATCTATAAGAACACTTTCAACGCCGGCATTCTACCGATTATTACTTCCTGCATGGTTGCTTGTCCTCGGGCGGACGTGGCATCATGGATTGAGGATTGGCTACGGAAAGTGGAAGACTTCGGTATTCCACTTGAAAGCGGACTGCCATTCGGGATAATTAAACGAACTATCCGTTTTATATTAAACCAGAGGCAGAATAGGCGTCATGTACTGCTTATCTTACCCCTAGACATTGAAGATGCGGAAAAGTCGGATCTTTACCACAGTGATTTCAAGATGCAAGTTGTAGTCTGCGGAAAGAACACACGAACAGGGAAGTTATATAATGAGATTGCTGAAATACCCGAAATATGAACAAAAATGAAAGCGATCCAGCCCTATCTCAGGCTTCTGCTGGCCAGTGACATTTGTTATACGCCAGATAACTGCTATTGGCTATCTTGCTGCGATGAGGCCTAAAGCCGATCCTCCTAGATTTGATTGAAAATTCATCTAAATTTAATAGTCTTGAGAAACTTACAATAAGAAACCTAAGCGTTTGCTCGAATTAGCTTATTTTAATCAGGTTTTATGGCAGCTAGGTAGGAATCAGAGACAGCCATACAGGATCTCGAGGCTTGGGTCTGTTGTTGCTGGTAGCCAAGGTGACTACGTCAAAGGGGTGTATTGCTGGATTGAAGTAGTCGAAGGGCAAAAGGCCATGGTTCCCCCCATAACAAGCAGCGACTAACGTGTAAGAACAGCTTTACTGCCTGCGTATTGTTACAAGAGGAATAATGGAGGCTGAAATATCTCGAGGCAGAATACCATGGTCACCTTGCATACGCACGATGAATTTTTCGCTTCAGAGGCAATAGAGGCAATTCAGAGTCAAATTTCCTCACAATCCCCTAATCCCTCACCCCCCATCCCCCATAGTCCCCCACCCAATAGGGATCAGGTTCTCCTACATCGCGTTGGGCGCGCGGCGGTAATTCATAGTTCACCATTGACATGTATGGTACGGCGTTTACCGCCAGCGTATCGAACGCAGGGGCCGGCCACTGGCCAGAGCTGGATTTCCGGCCCGCCCGGACACGCCAAGCCGGCTGGTGGTTGGCACTGCAGGTGAACTCGCTTTGATTGGCCAGCATACGCAGACAAACCGTGATCAGTATTGATAAACTCAGCATTCTCACATTTTATCCTCTCCTCCTCAATACTCACCTACGTCAAGGTAGGAAATCTATACAAACCGACATTACTTTCATAAGAACCTTTCACCAACCGATGGCTCTTTCAGCTGAAGCAATTATTGGTTTGGTAACCCTATTGGTCATGTGTCTTTGCGTTCCTGGCCTCTGGTCTTTCATCCGCCGCAATCAACTATTTCGACAAACTAGTATGAATTCTAATTTTCTTCTATTTTCTGTATCGTATGATATCAGCTGCTAATATTCTATAATTAGGAAATGCTGCTCTCACGCTGGTACAACATAATCAAATTCCTCAAAACATGGTAATTACATCGCGCAACCAACCGCTTCTTCCGCTTTGGAGAGAACCGGCCACTTTTGG
The DNA here is from genome assembly GCF_021365285.1 of Talaromyces proteolyticus. Classification (NCBI taxonomy): domain Eukaryota; kingdom Fungi; phylum Ascomycota; class Eurotiomycetes; order Eurotiales; family Trichocomaceae; genus Talaromyces; species Talaromyces proteolyticus. Next base: position 989,135 of record NW_025764281.1, read on the forward strand.
GATGACATACTATAGATACACAGTCAGTAATTAATACATAGGTCTTTTTACCTTAAACCTTGCTATTAATCAACATTGAACGCATTAACTAATGGCATGGTTCTCTATAAAGACAGAAATCCGAAGTTACGAGATGTACTCGACGCAACCCTGGCCCGACGACCCTACCAGCTCTTGATATTCACATATTTGTCGACGATTGAACATAACTTCGTGTATGTTAGGAATGTTAGGGCGCTATATCTACATTGATTTATAGATATTCACATGTATACCTTGTTGCTTGCGATCAGTCTGCTCCTTCCCCGCCACATCAGGGATGCTCAAAAGGAAATAGACCGCTTTACTTTGCCCATATGAGGATCAGTGAAACGAAGGTAGAGTGTGGTTAAAGCACTTATTATACAGTTCAAGGACGATTTACCGTTATTTTCAAAATTTATGAAAAATTATGGCACGTTAAGAGCAAAGATACATTAGAGGCATTTGGTGGTACAGGTACAACCCCAAGGAGCTCCACATGGCACGGCGGCAACGAGGCGGCTCTCCCGAGATGCGCTAATCCGCATTAAGCGGTCGACGGCCGCAAGGTTTGCGAATAGCTTCGTCTTTAATTCATCTAGTTGACTTGATTTCCATACCTTTCTCGTTGGTGTTTTCCACTCTTCATCTAGTAAAATGTATTCTGGCATTATCAACTTATTTACTCGTCAACATTTATATTGTATATTCATAAGCAATGAAAAATTGAATCCAAAATCTAAATCCTCGCTTAATTTCACGAAAGTCGACCAAAATATAAACACGTTTCTGCCAAATCATCCAGACTCTGAAGTATTTCACATCTCTAGGACAAAGAGATATAGACCTTTTAAGAGTTGACGATGGCCATGTCGGCCAGGAGCCGTGGGTATCCCGATAGAAAAAGGAAAATTCAAAAACCAACCATGAGTTTTCTTTCTCTTTATAAAGAGAAAAGACGATCAAATTAATTTATTGATGGACCGGAGCATAATGAGTTGGAGGATATGGCGCTGTCGCATATTGAACGAATTCTGTGGAAGACAGTTCCATATTGCGTTTAGTTTTTGTCAAGACCCCGTTCTTTCGCTCTTTGCGACTAGGAAAGTTGCCATCTCTACCAGCCATAATAGATCCTGGATGGACAAAGTTGAATACAATGTTGGCAAGGAACATTGGAAGTGTATCAAGCAGATATTGGTAAATCTCGTGAGTCATGGTGGGGCCCTTCGTGCCTCCACCGAATTCAGCAAGACGGAAGATAACACGAACCTAGAAAAAAGTCAGAAGGGTTAAACAAATAAACAGATTGTTGTAATCATTAGAGGCCAAATTAAACATACGGTGATCATTAGCAGAGCGAAGTACAAAGCGTACAATAGCATATAAGCCATCCTGGGATTGCCTCCTTCTCGATTCATGGTTCGGTGGAAGTTGAATGCAAAGAAGAAGAAAACCAGAATAAAGAATTGCTGGATACCAATCCCACCCATGTAAATGTGGATTCCTTGTTCAATTATTAGTTTTCAGATAAGAGAAATCGACTTCGAGGGAACGGAAAATCATACCGGTCATCACTGCATTATAGTCGTTGCGTGGATTTGCTGTTTTAATTCCTCCAATAATCTGCACGAAGAAAGAGCTTGTAAAGTTGTTAATCCAAAGCCAGATCGGTGTTAGTGAAGAATGAGACATACAGAATATCCAAAAGAACAAAGATCAAGCCAAACCTCCACGGTTTGATTCCGCCAATTTTGGCATTGTTGGTGAAGTTCCAAACCATCCGTCCAAACACCATGTATACAAATGCGTTCGTGAATATCGGTGCGATCTATTAGAAATTTGTTATTAGATGGTGACTCCAGAAAAGTAGCAGTAATTCATGCTTTCAAGAAAAGGTAGCCGTACCAGAACTCCAACAAATTGAACAGCATAAGGCCCAAGGTCTGTCGGGTGATCAATACTGATGTAGCGGAAGATGTAAGATACGGTCTGCAGCGCTGCCGCTATTACAACAACCAGGCAGTAGGGTTTCCTGTGGAAGAACATTTGGAAAAAGTGAGCGACCGTCACTAAGGCGAACACCACGGCCATGATAGCGGCGCCTGTTTTCGAAGGACAAAAACTCCATAGCCGGTCTTGGTCGGAAACATCGACCGCTGTGGTGATCATCCATTAGCATTCAAAAGGTAAATTAATCAAAGATATGACCAATGGTACGAACCTGGACAGCTTTGTGCCATAGTTCCTTGTGCTATGTTTTTTGTATTCTTCTCGAACCCAACAGAAATCCCAGCCAAATACCGTGTGAAGCGAAAGGAATAAAGGTCAAAGATGCACTCGTAGCGCTTACTACCAACAAGTTTTGAATATCAAAAAGGGGATTGAAGCCAATTTATAGAAGGACTTCTGTGATCTTTACTGCCATTAAGATGGAAATGGTCCGTTCATACAAAATCATCCTACCAGGCTATGATATCTTTAGTTAGAGCACTATAAAAACGTTTGGCCGTACTAGGCGCCCGTGCCAGCAGATTATGCCGTTCTGGATTACGACTAAATAATGCGGAAGGGTCTTCGTATTCGGCTGGCGCCAGGAGTAAGGGCTGGGGCCAACCTTATTCTCGCCGCCTGTGAGCCAATCGCTATCGGAAATATAGTGCACTAGACCTAATATGGGTATTTTCCTGGTCCCCACCATCAGCTTAAAGCATACAGCCCAACATTTCTCTAAAAATAGTCGAATCAGCCCCCTAAGGTTTCTAGCGCGTTACAAAAGCCTTATGTTGACACTTAATTCTCTATGCTTTGACTAGGGATCTACCACGTTCCCTGGCCAGCGGACCTAGCCAGCGCTATCTCGGGCCCTCGACCTCCTTAAATTTACAGAGTAGCCATTAAGCAAGCATCTACTTGTAAATTAGCGAATCGATTTCCCAAAAGATGTTTTCAGCCGCAGCCGAAGTGGAAACAAAAATTGCCAGCAAATCAGGTCTATTGGCCAGAAGCATGCATTGACGTGTCCCATCTAGATAATAATCCTAAATATAACATCAAGAATTCGTCTATCTTTTGCAAATATAGTAACCGAAGATTGATCGTTATTGAGTGCTAGCATAGTATTATGCCTTTCATCGTGATTATATCGAGCCTGCACCATACGTTAGCAAGGCATGTTCAGCAATAAAATTGTTGTGCTAGACCTAATCTCTACTTTGCTAGGCGCCTCTTAGTCAGTGAGAAAAGTTTCTAGGCGTGGCTGTCAGAGCCTGCAAAATTGCAAGGGGTGTTCGTACACTACTTGGTAGTAATTAAATTATCGCCATAGCCCCAACGATTAAACGCACTAGTCCCTGATCTAGACCTATTTTGGGATAAAACATACCAAGAAGTAAGTGGCTTAGTAAGATTTGAATTACCCATCGCAAAAGTATTAACTGTAGAGAACGGAAGGAACTGGCAACATCATTTGGGGCCAGAAAACCTTATGAATGGAAAGGCAAAATGGCTTCAAGATCTGTGTTGAGCAACAACAATGATAACAACACCGACAAGGTTTCATTATATGAACAATTGGGTCAGAAATTCACGAATTGAAACCGAAGCTTTGCTTATAAACATATGAGATTACTATGGTTTTGGGAAAGGCGATCAAAACTTTAGTCAAAAAGCCGTGTTCTTTAGATCAAATTAGGAAAATATTGTAATACTCAAAATTGAAATGTAGCATAAAAGTAACCTGGTCAAAATTCAACTTCATATCAAATACTTAATTGTATGGCAAATCAATAGAACTCTTGGTCAATAATTCTGTGCTACACTATCTATTTTTACTATTACATTGATTCCACCTCAGAATCTTGTGCCTATGCATCTAGAATATTTCTCTGTTAAGGTATGCCGCTCGTTCGTCAATGAGATACCCATGTACCCAGAGCCAAATGAACAAGCTTTGCTTCAGGAGGGGCAGTCTGATATAAGACTTAGTAATACTTTAATTCGTTCCATGCCATAGCTATAGGCTCAGATAGGGTGTATCTCTTTCAATTAAACTTTTTTTGCTTCTAAATCGGATACCCTTTCGATTCACTACATACACCAGACATTGTTAATTGATGCATCTCACCTAGTCACAACATTAAAGTTTATATATATCGATTGATACGACTAATAGCTTCCTTTTTATCTTTCATCATTATTCAAGATTATATCCATAAATAGAGGATGGTTTAATATTTTCAAAACATAACATTTTTCATATAATGCAATAAATAACATGTTAACTCTTCTACGATGATATTCATAGAGCAGTCACTTTAATGTCGACATTGTAAAAACCAACATCAAATTCAGGATACTTCCGGGTCAGTCAATTCCCGTCTTTTGAGCGGATGCCCTTCGCATTAAGACAGCATTTAATTAGATAGTGTTACATCCCAACTACGTTATCCGAAAAAGTAAAGCGAAAACAATTCCCCGTAAACAATACCATCATTAGGAGCCGTCATAAGTGTGGGGTTTCCTTATTTCACCCCACGGAATACCTCTAAAGACTTATTGGTTGACAGTTTTGTACAACACTACCCCGCCGACTACTGCGAGACAATCAAAGAACGGCCAACAAGTGCCTTCGTGAGGGGAACGTTCAAAGCTTCATGGAATCATGCAGCCTTTCATGCTCAAACTTGATGACGGGGAGTCACCTCTGGGCGGCTCTCTATTCCTGTAAAGCGTTCGTCGGATAAATTTAGACCTCTCATTATTTGCCTTCACGGCGGTGGATATGACGCTGAATATTTTGACAGCGATTCTGAGCACTCAATTGCCAGCGTCTCTGACGCCTTAGGTATTCCAGTAATATCAGTCACTCGCCCGGGGTATGGTGACAGTACCATGCCTTTTGCGAAGGAAGATACAGACGATTGTTGTGAAACATATTCTGAGAAGCAAGGAAAAAATGAGTGAACATACGGCTCGCCTAAACAAACCAATTCCTTTTGGCGAAGTCTAGGATATTAATGGAATTTGGATCTAATCCTGGCAGAAGTACTGCAGAGCTGTCAAAGTTCCGGTTATGCATGGGTTAAGTGAGTTTGATAGTCTTTGGCTCTCAACCCCAGCAGCCATGCAGAGCTACCAAATGGCGTTCATTTCGTCCCGAAAGACTGAGGTGGTATTTGTGTCTATGGCCCCTCATTGCATTGAGTTAAGTCTCCAAAATAGAGCGTGGTTCACTAGATGTTGTGGTTTTGCTATTGAGTCTGTGGTCCTAGAAGGGCTGAGCAAAGGTTCCTGATTCGATGAGATAGTCCATATTTTGTCGAACTTTTAACCATTAGACCGAAAGGGCGCAACCCTTACGTAGTAAGGATTCTAGTGGTATTATAGTCGTATATTTAGTCTGACATATTTTGAGATCACGTGGTCATGATATTTTACAAGCTTTTCATTCGGTAAACAATATTATTTTACCTCAACTCTATGTCAGAACAGTTACTCAAAGCTGCTGGGCAGTAGCTACTGAGATAATGGTTCTCTTTAGCTCACTGCGTTATAATATGTTTTCTGAAATTTTGGATAAATATACTCCATCTCACAATGATAAGGTTAAAAATTGGCTAACAGAAATCAGAATAAAGAGCATTTATAATAGTTCACAGCTTGCATCATCTTGGTGCCCCTAGTCTTAACCTCCTATTGGGGTCATCTGATACAATCATTGCCAAGACTTTAGTCACCATCAAACCCATGTTTTTATGATATTTTTATTATTTGTTTCTTGAAAGTTAATACAGACTTAGTATGTGTTGTCTGTGTAATAAAAGCAAGAAAAATTGTCATGTGTGAAAGGTTTGGATTACCTTTGTAATTTGTCATACGTTAAGATATTTTGTTGTTAAACAATGTCTTACCTGCGCTGTGTTCGCAATCCTTTCTATTGTACCTGCATGCAGCGTTGCGTATCCGCACACCTACTTGTTCAGTGGGACGAATCCGCTTTAGGGCTTTCTTGCTCCTTGTGCCCAATGCACTTTGACTTTCAGCTGGTAAATTCTATTGATTTTTTTCACTTAACTTAGTCTACTACTGGCCTTAGTTAGTGATATAGCATTGACAATTTGATATAAAATATAGGAGCACTAAAGTTACTATAGCTAAGTCATTTCGCCCGCCCAATATCGCAACCCTGTGGTTGCGATATTTTTATCATTCATTCTTTTTACCAAATACATGCTGGTTTTAATGGATAAATTTAGATTATGTCTTATTCAAATTACTTATTACCGTAAGATACGTCAGATAACAGGAAGTTTCTTTGTTCTCGTTGTAAACCGATTGGGCCTAAAGCCTGGGGTTTCCAATATCGATCAGGCTACACCTCGGTTATTTGCATAGCCAGGCTTTCATTTCGTGGTCTGTACAGCGCATTCGGATGTCTGAATACGTGGGCCGGCTAGTTACAGCTACACAGACATCTGGAGCATCGATGTTTCACTGCGACCCCAGAGTTGTAGCATACAACTGTTACTTTTCGGTCGTTTAAGTTTTCTATCTCTATCTTGGTAATTGACATGTTTGTGAAATTTATTTTCAATCTTTCGAGACTATGACCGTTTATTTAGGCAGGGGTCGAGATCGCTGCCCAAACCTATATAAGGGCCAGTCTCGTCCTTCAAATGTAGATCAATTCAACCTAACTTCTACAGCAAATTACTTTGCATAGTTGCTGTTCTATCTACTTTATTTCAATAAACCATGGGGTTCTTCGCTAAGTCCTTGATATACTTCCTCTTCGTAGGGGCTGCGACTGCACGCGTCATCAATGAGCAGGAGGAGGGAATCATTGAACCAGGGCATGTTATCAGAAACGACAAGGGCTTTGATATTGTGGCTGCCAAAAATCCAATTATTGCCCCAACTTCCACAACCTCTATCATTAAAGTTGGCCGTGCGGACACCGTCACCGCGGGAGCGCCTTCTCCTACACAATCAGGTCTAACTTCTAACTGTGACGCCTTCTACTTTGTCGAGTCTGGCGATTACTGTGCCGCTATTGTTTCAAAGTTTGGGAACTTTACACTTGATCAGTTCTACATTTGGAACCCGTATGTTTGATTTTTAATTTAATTCCTTTTATGGATACATGAGACCTTCTTTCATTCTTACTACTAACACATTCATAGAGCCGTGAAGTCTGACTGTTCCAACTTGCTAGCTGGGTACTATGTCTGTGTTGGGATTTCAGGTACTCTTATCATTTCTACATGCAGTAGTATTTTCCCTACTAAATCAAGTACTTCAGCTTCGACTCCATCTCCAATTCCATCTCCAACGCAAACCGGCATTGCTAGCAACTGTATGTATAAATACTCTAAAGTACCAAAAATATCAACATATTCTAATTCAACATTGGAAAACAGGTAACGATTACTACAAGGTTCAGTCAGGAGATACATGTGTGGGAATTGCCAACGACAATAAGATCAGCCTTTCCGAGTTCTACAGTTGGAATCCAGCTGTAGGGTCTAGTTGCCAGGTTCTCCTGACTGGCTATTATGTCTGCGTGGGAGTCAGTGGTGGGAAAAAGCTCTCCAAACGGAAATTCAATGGATTCGGTCTACTGGAACGAGAAGGCATCCCTACAGCCATGGTGACAGTCACACCAACTTGGGCTGCGGCTCCCTCACCTACTCAACCTGGCATCGTCTCTGGATGCACGGAATACTACAAGGCAGAGTCTGGAGATACCTGCATCTCCATCGTATCGGACCACTACCCTATAATTACTGTCTCTCAATTTGAAGGCTGGAATCCAGCCGTTGGGAAAGACTGCAAAACTCTCCTCGTAGGATACTATTACTGTGTGGCGGCGTGAAGTTGGCAAGTTGCATTGATCGCTTGGATTGACTATCGACCTATTACAATTGAGGATTTGTGGCGATGTTTTTATCGAAATCATTTGCTCGGTAATATGCCTAGACCGTTCCAATGTCCAAGTAGAGAAGTATCAATTGATCGTGACTAAAGACATTACAGCAACTTCCATAAAAGTACTTGAGTCTTTGTCCGCTAGCCAGATCTGGTCTATTTCTATATATAAACAATAATCACTATATACATATTTATGTTCTATCCACCAAAGAATAAAGGGCACGGCTATGCAAATCCCATAATCTGATCCTGGGGTATTTAAAAGAGTAAAAACGAAATAACAAGAAAAGAAAATCAGCCCTGCACCAGTGTATCGACCTGAGATTTCACTATTTCACTCTCGGCGACAGCAGGCGATAATGATGATACCTGAACTGGTGCAGGCCCCTTACTTTCTTTCTTCAACTGTTCGGCCTTACGTTGGTCCTTCTTGCTAACAGTCATAGCCCCAATGGCGAACGCCTCATCTGGAAGCGGTCTAATGTGCGGTTGACAGATCCACCAAGGTCGACTATACTCCGCGATTGTAGCCTTTGACCCCTCAAGCTTTTCGCGATTGTGTTGACTGTCGAATTGCTCAGGATTTTTCTCATATTCTTGAAGGCCTTCCTTCACCGCTTGTTCCACCATGCTGAGAATATTTTCAAAAGCAGCGATATCACCGTTGGCAGATTTGGCTAGAGCATCACGAATATGCGTTTTAGTTGAAACCATGGGCCGAAGAAGTTGGAATAGATGGCCTTGCATGGCACACAGGCTGGGATCATTAACTTTCACTTTATTCTTTCCTTTCTGGCGCTTTTGTTTCTTTTTCGGTGGTCCTTCTTCTTCTTCTCCTTCTACCTCAACAGGCTTCGTTTCATTTTCTTTTTGAGTAGAGTCGACCGGATCGGATGGAAGGAACAATGGCTTCCTCACAGGGACCGCATCACGTAAGACATATCGATGAATGATATCAAGATAACGACGGAAAACTGCATCTACACGATATCCTCCTTTCCCGTTGCGACCGCGCCAATACTCCCGGCCTTCACATCCCACAGGAGGCACTTCACTGAAAATTGTAGGATCCGAGAGATTGCCTTCAGCGCTCATGACACCATCTGCACCTGTGGCTTCTAAACATTTTTCAATATCCCCATTATTCAAAACATTTCCGTTTGCGAAGATAACAGTGTCGGGAGGTAAATTTTCTCTCAAGTAGCGGATGTAAGTCAAATCAGCAACACCGGTATTGTGACCTTTCTGCTCTCTCCTTCTACCGTGAACGGTGATGATACTAGCACCCGCCGACAAAATCATTTTCGCGTATTCCAGCGTCTTTTCCTTTGTTTCTTGAATGCGAAATTTGGCTGTTACCGGAATGGGAAGCTCTGTGTGTAGCTTATTGATCAACTTGTATATTAAATCCCAGTTCTCCTGTAAAAATGCGCCGTAGTTTCCCTTGCGCGCAATTCCCTGCGGACATCCAAGATTGAGATCGACGGCATCGCAGTAAGGAGCTACATGGTGAGCGGCTTGTATAAAGTCTTCTGGGTCGTTTGAGCAAAACTGCACAAAGAGTGGGCGATCGATGGCGGGGTTGCCGTCAAGAAAAGGTGTCACTGTTTCCCCATCAACCGCGCGTGTAGGCTGGAAGAATTGAGCACGGAATCCCGCAGTTTCTTTAAACAATCGAGCGTGGAACATTGGGGAATACGCAAGAAGAGGGTTTGGCGCGTGTTTTTTCATGTAGGAGCGGGTGAGCATTCTCCATGCCTGAGAAGCATTAGCTTATCAAATGTGAAGGTAGAGACAGGGCATAGTAATAGCCTACAAATTCAGATCTGTCTACCATAGGCGCAACAATGAATTTTGGGCTTCCAATACTCTTGTAAAATTCCCTCCCCGTCAACTTCGGCCTTGCGGGCTGTGCGGGCTCTGTCGTTGGGGACGGCGTCTTGACAGGTTCTTGCGCCATTTTCAGGACTGCAGGTAGTCGCGATCTGAAGTATTTCAGGCCCCAAACTGGGGGTTTGATGTGGAAAATCCCTATTTTGAAAGATTGGCGTCTTCCCTTTCTTTTTGTATGATATGAACAGTGTGGTGTAAAAAACAGCATGGAATAAATTTGGGCCAAATTCAATTTCCGCCATCACCGCAGCGGAATAATGTTATCCCGAAGCCTTATCTTATCGGGCTGTGGGGGTGTAGGTACAGTAAATATTGAGCCCTGGATACCGCGCCACGGTAGAATAGTTGCTAAAAATGATCGGTTTGGTTGTTACAATAGTTCGAGCTTGACCATGGTAGCTCCTCTATATATCCCGGGTCCATATTTTAATCAGTTATACAATAATGGCGTCTCAAAGCAATACAGGTATATCTCCTCCCCTGTCTAGTCCCTCGCGCTGCTAACCTCCAACCTAGGTCCTTCATTGATATCAATCTCACATGGCGGTGAATATACTGTACAGATAAAAAAGAAGGAAATATGGATACATTCTGCAGTGCCGATTGAAGGGACACGATTTCTTCAGTCCAGCAAACTTAAGGAACCCCTCAGTACACAATTAAAATTTCTCAAGATATCAGGGTCTGGTGCAACCAGTGACGGTGAAAACAAGCCCAACACCACCCAACACGAAGAACCATTGGATCTTGCTTCCCATTACCGTATCATATGTGGCAGCGAAAGTCGAATTTCCGTCTGGCAAGTGGATTCGCTTGAATGGCACGCAGACATCGAGAATATCGAGCCAAGCTTAACTTCTGTTGACTTTGGAGCGAGTGATGACGAAGCCATTCTTTTTCACGCGTGGAGCTCAAAAGCGACTATCTTCAATCTTGATTCTGCAAAAAGTCTTGTTATCAAGTCACCCAAATTCTGCAATCCAAGCAGCCAAGGGTACGGCTATCGGCCGAGGACAAGGCAACTTGCTATTCTGCTAAAACCAGAAACTAGTGACTTGCTGACAATCCATGAAGCTTGCTCCTATGAAACTATTTCAAAGGTCATCCTGCCAACAATTGATGCTCAGGGATTGAAATGGAGCCCGGATGGAAGATGGATCGCTATCTGGGATGCCGCCAACAACGGTACAAAGATACTCATTTACACAGCTGATGGTCAGCTATTCCGAACATACTCCGGACGACCAGATACAGAAACGACGCATGATCTCGGTATTAGATGTATAGAATGGGCACCTCTGAAACGTCGGCAGCAAAGCTCTGAACTGTTAGCTGTTGGTAAGTTTGATGGGACAGTAGACCTACTTAATACTCGAACAGTATGTGGTTTTCAGATTTTTGAAATGACAAGCTTTCACTAATTCAGTTAGTTCTCATGCTCTACAACACTCTTACATACCTTTCAAATCGATACCCAATCACCCGCAGTCTGGCGGGAGCGTATGTCCTTTGAGGGAAAACTCGAATACGCCGAAGCCTCTTCTTCATCGGCTTTTACTACAGCTAGTGCTGACTCTGCGGGATTTCCTCGTGGAGTTTCAATGCTACGGTTCTCATATAACAGCGACTTCCTAGCTACAGTAGACCAAACTCAACCAAACATCGTCTGGATTTGGTCTTTAAGTGCCTCTATTAATCTTAAATCAGCCTTGGTACATGAGCACAATGTCAGAAATATTGCTTGGCATCCACGAGAGCAAGAGCTACTTATTACAACGGCCAATAGCACTTTCGCTGCAGTACACGTTTGGTCACAGGACCGCAACCCGAATATTGCGGGGGTTCCGATTTCGCGTAGTGAGGCAGGAAGATATGATGTCACTTGGGTAACAGCGACTGCTCGCGGTGAGCCAGATGTATTCTGGTTCAACACGGCTGATGATGCTGTTCTTGGTCATCTTTCAGTAGGTGACGATGGGCATGGGTATTTCAACATGCTCCATTCTGTTAGTGGAGACGGTTACCCTCAAACATAGAGAGAATACTGTTCCAAACTGATATCAAAAATTTTATTTTCTTAAACACTTATATGGTCATAGCAGAGACAAATGATAGACCACTAATTGACATCGCCTCATATACTTCGATATAATGGTTGCCATTAAAACTCTGACGCCGCATTTTGGATATTTCTCACTGTATCTAAACCAGCCAAGATCAAATCCAGATTATTCGATACCTCTGTAGGATCATCCAACGCCGACGGGCATGCAATTCGCGTGAGCTGCATAAGAAACCATTTACGGAAGGAATCCGGTGAGCTATTTCTTGCACCAACAGCCAAGCACCAAATCAGAGCACCTGGTAATGGCCCATGATAGTTGTCCACCTTGAATTTCCAGAGAATATTTCGCAATTCATTAACGGATTTTTGCTGTGAATAGTCATCATGTACCTCCGAAGCAAATAGGAAGATAGCGTTCAGTAATATATGGTCTAATTCCATTTCCACGCAGTAAGGGGTTGACTTCAACATGACTAGGTTATCATGAAGGAAATGCCAATGGATCAGGGTACGCTGACGCCTGACTGGGTCATCGGACGAGCGGTGATAGCATATAGATAGAGTAACCAGCTGATAAAAATCACTGAGCAGGCGGAGAGTAGATATATTGATTTGCCGTGACCATAAATCCTTTTGACCTTGTTCGAACGTAAACACTTTAAAATCATTAGGTAGAGACAATGGATGACTATGTTGATCATATCGCCCAAGAGATATTGTGTCGAGTGGAGAAGGCGATTCCGAAAAGCCTTTGATCACTTTTTCAAGTTGCTCGATTCTAAACATGAATGAGTGTCTGTTGAAGGTGACATATTAGATCAAAGGCGATTTGAACACTTACGCTAACAAACTAATCTTCAGGTTACCGTCAAACCCTAATTTATCTAACCCTCCTCTTGATTCAACTAGGCGGTAAATAATGCCTTTGTATCGATTATAAACCAATTTATCGCCATTGACAATCTATCACAATCAGCGTTAATAACAGTTAAACTAATTGCACCAAACTATATTTACCTCAAATGCCAGTAGTGTCATAAGTGCCGTGATATTAATATCGCTGCCTGACGATTTCGAATCCGCTATAGAGTCTGATATTATCCCCTGAGTTATTCCTCTCTGAAAAAGTGTCAATTCACTAATTTCACAATCCGGGCCATTGAGGTCGTCCCAAGCAGTGGCATTAACGAGCTTGGCGCTCATCAGCGGTACATGCACAACCATAGCTGGGATCATAGAGCGCAAAAACGGATGTACATATGCGCTCGACTCGATGTATTGGCGGAAAACTTTACAACTACTTGTCAAACTAAAGTAATTTGACATTTAATTGCCGATCCCTTATGGCATAATCAGACTTACAAGCTTTCATCCTTTCGCATATAGCTTCAGAAACAGGCAGCCACGATAAATCCACCGTCTTTGCCAGCTGTCTTTCTGGCGATCCCAGTGCCGGTGGATAAGACACTAGCAGTGAGCTTGTTGTCGCCTTTGCTGGTCTCCGTCTCTGTTGGTGGACCTCATGTCGAAGGCGGGAGTTTCTGATATGCGATCGCACATGACTAATTCTTTTGTGCTTATTCTCTTGCGGTGATCCCGTAATGATCACAAATGACGAGTCTCCAATTTTCATATCCATGACAGGGCCAGGCTCGGATAATTAAATTTGGCGCTTCCAGACGTTGTTTTGCCCAATTCTGTCAGCCTATTGTACGTACGTCATTGAAAATGCAGCTGAAAAATAGTCTGCGTGATGTCCATATAGATTAGCGAGTTTATTTCTAAGTAAAATTTGAAGGAAAAGTGTCGCTATGCGAAAATAACGAAAGATGAAGTTAGAAGGCTGACCAGATGTGGCGAAAAAGGAATAGCGAGAAGTTCTGATTGGAGGAGGAACTAGTACAAATTCCTAATTCGGTCTAGCTTGAACCACTAGACTATTTACAACAATTGCCGTATTAAGACACATACGAGAAATCCGATTTCGAAGCATATTGAATCCAGCAAGAATAAAACAGTGTCATAAACGCTGTTCAGAAAAACTATATATATGGTCAATTGAATCTGTCACAATGATACATCTGCATTCTACGCTTTAATTCAATTTCACCCACTGAGAGTAAACACGAAGTGAAAATTACTAAAAAATGACCGCCCCTTCAACAAAACTAGCCTCGACAGCTGTCTGGTTTGGTAAGTAGTCTCATGCCTCAATATAGTCTCATACCTGACTGGAATTACATAGTCACCGGATGTTCCTCTGGATTGGGAAAAGCCATAGTGCAGACTGCGCTCAATGCTGGTCAGCATGTTGTAGCAACGGCTCGCAACGTGGACTCCTTATCTTACCTCCCTGACAGCAAGAAAGTTCTCAAACTAAGGTTAGACGTCACCTCCAAAGAATCCATTGTCAAAGCCATCAGAGAAACGGTTGAAAAACATGGGCGACTGGACGTGGTAGTCAATAATGCCGGATATTCCCTCACGGGCGATACTGAAGCGATACCAGAGGAAGATGCGCGGCAACTAATCGAGACTCTCTACTGGGGACCTGTATTCATTATGCAGGAAGCAGTTCGAGTCTTTCGAGAGGTTAACCCTCCAAATACTGGTGGAACAGTCATCAATATCAGCTCGATGGGAGGATCAATAACAGTGGCGGGTAACTCCTTCTATCATGCCGGGTAAGATTTAATGGAATGCACCGCTGCAATGTCAAAGAGATCTAACATAATGTGAAACAGGAAATTCGCTCTTGAAGGATTCACCAAATCAATTGCGCAAGAGATGAAGCCAGAATGGAATATTCGATTCATGCTTGTCGCTCCAGGAGGGGTACGGACAAATTTTGCCGGGTCCAAAACGAGCAGCATGAAGGTCCTACCTCGGCATCCAGCCTATGACAGCCCATCTCATCCGTTGACACAGCTGCTGAACTATCTCGAAATGCCAGGAGTTGGCGATACTTGGGGAGACCCGGAGATCTGTGCTAAGCTGATGTACGACACGGTTGTGGGAAAATATGACCGGCCTTTGCCGACACGGTTGTTAATGGGGGGTGATGCTGTCCGACTAGTGAAGCAGGACATTGAAAAGACATTGCAGGAGATAGAGATATGGGAAGCTGAGAGTAAAATTTGCTCGCCCAATGGTGGAGCAGACTTATCAGGAGCTGGCAAATAGTTAGATAGGAAAATTGTGTCACGTGAAAAAGAATTGTGTAGTATCTATTATATCAAGATAAATTAATAAATCATCATGAACACTGATTGCTTGATGTTGTATTCTTGATGTTGTGTTGAGTTGCACGTCTAGCCGCATATGATTGGCCTCCGAAGCCCATAAAAACAGTTTCACGTGACACGTCGCTTAGGGCAGGCAAGCTTAGTCATCCCCCACTCAAATTTCGCACTGGCGATAAGTCCCGGCTCGATGCTTCTTCTCTCTTCCCGTTGAAGAATCACGACAACCGACAAAATGGTGCGTTACCTACACCCTCCCTCCTGAGAGCGAGTTACCAATCCAATCCGAACTTTACCAACTAACGAAAATCCTCTCCTCTACAGGCCCCAGCAGCATCTACCGGTGGCAAGAAGCAAAAGAAGAAGTGGTCCAAGGGCAAGGGTACGTGAATTGCCAAAGCATCAACCTTTTCCTGGGTATTTCATCGGCAATCGTCGTTTTCGGACCGAAGTGGAATCATTATTTTGTCGGATTTGTCTGCGATGATGATGGTTAGCCGGGAATGGGAACGACGACCGCCGATGAATTGGGGAACGGATGGTGTATGATTGAGAAAAATAGGGACAGACGCTGACTGTTTCGTATAGTCAAGGACAAGGCCAACCACGCCGTTGTCCTCGACAAGACCACCTCCGAGAAGCTCTACAAGGATGTCCAGTCCTACCGCCTGATCACCGTCGCCACCCTGGTTGATCGTCTCAAGATCAACGGCAGCTTGGCCCGTTCGGCTCTTGCTGACTTGGAGGAAAAGGGATTGATCAAGAAAGTCGTTGGCCACTCGAAGATGAACATCTACAGTATGTTTTGCTCTCCAAAGTAACCTATATTAGGAATGCTAATGCCTATTCTAGCCCGTGCCGTCACCGCCGAGTAAACGGTTTCCTTTTCGGTTCGGTTGTGCTTGCAAATTCAATTAATGGTGTTTTTGTTTTATCTATGACGAATTAAATACCTTTTCTCTCCCATAATGTGCGAGAACCACATGGTCAGTGGTTGAAAACGACTACGACAGTTCGGACGGATACAGTTATGGACATGTCAAATAAAAACGAGACGAGATTTTCAATTAATCGAACTCGGAAATTCTTCCAATAAAGTCATCTTGCCGTATAATATTTATCGTTAAAACCGTTAACGCCAGTAATGCATATATATATCCCATGTTGGACCCTACAGTCTCCTGGGCGAGTGTCCCTATACAATCGTGATGACCTCAGAGCTGTTTATTCAGCTCACTCCTTCGGGGTCTGTTATGCTGTGCCCCTTCACACAACACCAGCTTCTCTGTCTCCCTATCTTCGTCATCCTCTAGAATCACATGACCGACGGCGAAATACTTTTTATGATTCGAGTAAAACCCTACCCAGTGACTGACCTGTGCGCGCACCTTCTCTCGTGCCTCGTTTACCTCTGCTTCATGACGACGCTGTTTCTCTCCCTTTGTCAAAGCCCGTTCATGCTGCGAGTCATCATCGTCTTCGATGGGAATATACATTTCCTCAACACCCGTCATGTCATTGGTAAGATCTTCTTGGAAGCAGCCGGTCACGAAAGCTCGTGAGGCGTCCCTGCCGACGAAGAAGTGATAGCCACCGCCGGGTCCATAGATACTAGGGTTTGCGGAGACGTCAATGATAGTGCCATTGAGAGCGAGGTAGATCGGTAGCGAAGGATCAGACCCATTGTAGAGAGCAAGTTCGGAGGGGGTCAGGTTGACTGGTCCTTTCTATGTTTGGCAAGTGATTAGTGCCAATCCTTTTCCTTCGCGAAAATCGAGGGGCGCAAAGGCTTACGAGAAATTGCTTGATGCCATTATATCGCATCCACCAAGGCCGCTGGCTTTCGAATCCCCAGACGTAGCTCTCGCCAGCAGTTACATAGTAGCTCAACCCAACAACCAAAACCACCAGGGTCACGATAACACGGATGACATCGAGTAGCGAAATGCCAGCTTCCTCATCGTCATCATCCGCGTCTGTCTTGTAAACTTTTCCCTTGCTGTGTTTTCCTTTGCTGTGTTTTCCTTGTCCTGCCTTTTCATTCTGGTTCCGCTCTTGTTGCTGTGCTGTCGCTCGTGTGATTTCGGCTTCTTCGTCGGTGTCCACTTCGACGACTCGAGGCTGTGCAGAGTCCGGGGGATTGTTTCGGCGGTTGCGAAGGTTTGGTGGCATTTTGATCTTGTTTCTTTTTCTATCTGTTTCGCGTCTGGGTCGAAATATATCTAAGTCTGCAATGGCAACAACGCTGGCAATCTGGTCTGTTTTGAATGGAAGAACACTACAGGGGTGGAGCCGAGCCTTGGACTGTAAGACGGCCCGGCGCCTTCCATCCCGGACATCAAATGATTAATTACACGCTTAGAGATGAACTACTTAGTAATAAAATACTTCATTTCTTTATTCGTCGACATCAATCATGATTTTTATTTAATACATTAAGCGGTCGTTGCAAACTCTTTCAGATACGCAGCCAGTTTCTCAACGCCTGCTTCAGGAATGGCATTGTAATTGGATGCGCGAATGCCTATTTATTCAATTAGCAACTCTCTCCCTTCATAGAGGAAAGCAACGACAACTCACCACCAACACTACGGTGTCCCTTTAGACCCAGTAGCGCTCTATCATTGGCCCCTTTCAGGAAAGCCTTTTCAGCCTCGTCGACATTGCCGCCCTATTGCTTCCAGTTAGTCACGCGAGTAGTATAATGTGGTAGGTACTTTATGCGATACCTTGATCACTCGGAAGCAAATATTCATTCTTGAGCGCACAGCCTTGTCGGGGACCACTCTGTACACCTCGGGGTATGCATCGAGGGTGTTATAGAGAAGAGCCGATTTCCTGCCCGCCACAACCTCCTGGCCTTGCACTTTATCTGGGAAAGATGCGAGGAGCTTCTTGAGAACTTGGCCGGCCACGAAGACACTAATGAAGAGTAAACAAATGAAGATAATCTAACGTTAGAACAGAAGAACTTACTCGAAGATGCTCAGGGTGTTGTAGAGACTGTTATTCTTTGCAATGACAGAATAGTCGAGGATAGTAGGCGGCACAGGTAGCCCAAGCTTACGAATTAACTCGGCAGTGTTTTTTCCAGTCAAAAGCGAAACCAGATCTTTCCTGACAATCACGGGCGTGATTCCTGTCGAGCCAAGGTTTTTCTGTGCGCCAAAGAACACAATGGAGAAATATTCAAATGGAATTCTACGTGAAAGAATGGTCGAAGAGAAGTCTCCAACAATCACAGTTTCATCATCTGCCGCCTTTGATTGCAAAACCTTGGGGAAATGAGGCCACTCGACGCCGTCGACCGTCTCATTCTCGCAGAGGTAGATCATGGCAGGTCGATCGCTCAATTTCCAAGCTGACTCTTCGGCGATTTTGCCAAATTTTCCATCATTGATCTTGCGTGAGTCCGAAGCGACATTGACGTAGTCTGGGCCTAGTAAACGGACGGCTTCTTGGCTGGCTTTCAACGACCAGGAGCCAGTGACTAGATAGTCCAAGTGCAGGTCTGCTTTGACTTTTTGCTGGAGCTGCTCAAGTACCTCGGCGTCGCTGGCATTTGCCTTGCTTTGGATAATATTTTGCCTCTGCTTCTCGACCCAGATCGAGATAGTGTTGTAGATAGTTGCATCGAATTGACCCGAGCCACCGCCTATTTAATAAAGGTCAGTACTCCACGTTCTTTTCATGGATGGAGTTGGTGTCGAGTACCATGCATAATCAAGACCTCATGCGATGCGGGTACATTAAGAAAATCCACCAAATCAGCCTTCATATTGTTCACGATATCTGCAGCCAGTTGACTACGATGACTGTGCTCTGCAACACCCCTAGAGACATAATTAGCTCCAGTCTCTCGCCTTTCAGATTAAATAGCCAGCAAGCAGCTTACAATCCAGTCTCTTGATAGTTCTGCAATGCCTCCGCCGCGGTCGCCAGAACATCAGTAGGCAAAGCCGCCGGGCCAGCGCCGAAATATACCACGTCCTCTCTCTTCATTTTGTGAACTTATTCTTTCCTCAATTGACCGAAGGAATGAGAAAGAAGTTGGCTGTATTTATGACTGGAAACCCAGGCAATTGAATTCCTGTCCAGCATGAGTCAGATCAAGCAGACAAATACTAAAACAATTAACTTCTCTGCAAACCCCACGGCCAAGCTGCAGCTCGCGTCCCATTGGCCATTCGGCCACCGCCCGGCCGGCCTGATTGGTCGCAGATGCTTTTCTATGCCTTTTGCCCCCGCCGTAATGCGAAAAAAAGAAGCTCCGGTTGTTGCCCCACCATTCAGGCAGGAATCGTGACTGTAGCGATGTTGTAATGGAATTGCAATTATTTCTATGTTGAAGAAAGATGATTTTTTAATTGGCTGAGGTATATCGGGTCATTACTACTTGTACATCCATACTTGCATACCGTAGATCATTAAAAACCTCACTGCCAAGCTCGGGAATTACTCGGCGATCGCTTCATGGGCTTCCTCGACTGCAGGCTGCTCTTCAGCTGGCCGATCCCACGGACGAGAGAAGATCTCGTTCAGCGCGTCTTGAAAAACACGGCAGTTCATATCAATGAGTCCCTTCTTCTCGTTGGCGTCAGGGTTGTGGATGACAGAAACAAGACAGAGGTATCTGGTGCAGTCAGCACTTGTCCTAGAATTGTATTGTAAAAAATGATAAGATCAGGAAGCATATACTTGTTCATTTCCATCAAATGGATCATGCAATCATTCTGCAGCACGACATGAGACTCAGCCTCGCGCATCTGGTCGCCCTTGGGCTTGCGGTTCGGGTGCTCCCACGAGTAGAGCTCGGAAATATCAACAATCACGTCGATATAATCAGAACACATCTCATAACAGGACATATCGACTGGACGAGTATCGGACGCAATGTATATCTTGCTGAGTACGTCAAAGAGATAGCACTTGTCGAATCCGCAATTGCTGGCAAGGATGTTGATCAAGTTCTCAAGGGTCGACAGCCGCGGTATCAGTTTCTGGATCACTTTGCTGAAGGCCTCAAAAACAGAATAGTCATAGATTGACGTAAGGTAGTAATGAACTGGCGCATTTTCGTAGCCATTATCACTAAGGTCGTCTGAAATGCGCTGCACAATGTCCTGGAAGACTTCTGTCCGGTATTCATCGGCCAGTGCGTCAACTTTGTGAATGAAAACTTCGATGTTGATGTTTGGAAAGTTGTGCATAATCATTAGAATGGTACGGTTAAGGCGCACCACGGATTCCACATAGTCATCTTGGGCATCGATCACCCATACTACCGCACCCAAGGAGCCAAAGACCTCTTCCAAATCAACAATTGAAGGGTCGAGATGCTCCAGCTGCCCCGGAAAATCCCACACTTGAAAATCCATAAAAGAACTACAAGATTAGCTATCTAATGCGTGTAGGGGGGGAGTTCCTCACTGTATCGAATCTATCTGAATGCGAGTAGTAGACTCTAGGAACAATGTCTCATTCGGTGGCATTTTGTTAAAGACAACATTTGATATTGAAGACTTGCCGCTTCTACTTTTAAATTAGCATTTTCAGCCACCAACCAGGAAGCGGAAACAACTAACCGCCTAAGTCCCATCAACAAAAGGCGAGGTTTAGTGTCACGGAATTTATTGTCGTTTGGGTTAGCAGCTGTGACTGGTCCAGCCGTTTCAGCCGGCTTCGCTCGAGGGTCCTGTAAAATAGATTCCAAGTTTAGCTGGGCTGGCGTCTTGATTTTCGCACGCCGTCCTTGCAATATAGACGTGTCTGAAAAGATAAGCCTGTCTTGTTCTGGAGGTACATTCGGCCAGTTGCCTGGCCTAGGGATCACCGAGTATCGATCTCCCATATTGATAGTATGAGGGGAAGTAATATTAAGGTTTTAAGCACGATGAGAAAAGGTCATTGCGACGAAGAATGATTCTCCCCGAGAGTATTCATCTTTGAAGAGGCAAAAAGGGTTCCAGAATAATGAATAACAAGTGACTCATGGTAAGGGCCACCAACATGCCACGTCAAGTAAATTCCAATCACTCAAAGTTCAATTGGGGGCTGTGTTGGAATATCAAGGCATATTCTTCAACATCAACGTATTTTTTGCAAGGTTGGTGTTGCAATAGCCTCAGTCAAGAATTCGCCCATCACCGTCGCATATATCAACAAATACAGAGAAACGGATGAGCACATGAGCGGATGAAATATTATGCAGAAAACAACAATAAAGCATACATAATAATCAACCGTGTACGTAAAGGGGTCAGAAATAACGGGGGTAATCGGACTCATGGTGGCGAGGAGGAAAAAGCGGTCACTTACAGCCATAATGATTTGCTACAGCTATCTCGATATCCCTCCTAGTCGAGCCCACAAAAAAAATTGACAGGGAGCCGGGGTCAAGACATCTAAGCGAATGATATCAGCAGAATCCGTAGTATCAAAATTAACTCACTAACCAATCGGGCAAATTGTTAGACGAAGGAAGCAGGAGCTGAAGACACCGACAAATACGGTGAACCATACAGATGTAACGATAGCGAAATGATGGAGACTCGCGCTGCTTTGATGGTCCACAAAAGAAAGTCAAAACCGAGAGGGAGAATGCGGGTTTAAAGCCCCTAAGAGCCGGATGAGCGTGTCAAGAAGCAAGTTCAGTGCGGAGGTGAAGATTGGAACAATGTTATTTGAGACTTGTACTGCGGTTAAGCGTAATGCGGACGTCCGCTTCTTGCTCCCGTTGCCCGCAGCTAAATTGGGCTAATCAATTGATGTTGTGTGAGAGATCTTACCGCCACTCGGTATCTTTAATTATCCTGTCGTCAGCTGGAACACTAATTACGTCTTTTAGGCCAGACCTATGAGTTCATATATTAGTTACACAAATTGAATCTTTATGCAGGCTGATGCTGCCCTGTACGACAAGTACAAGTGCGTGTGGCTTAGTAATCCGTTCATATCAGGATTAGTGGCCTCGCATGTTGAAATTCAGGGTCGAGCAGCCTCTTCCTCCTTGCAATTCGAGAGATTTGTGAGATCAGTTGGACTGAAGCCCAGGAGATCGAGGCAGTATTGCTGTGACCCCACGCCCGAGATTACCGCAAGATAAACGAAATTGTTCATGACAATCGGCATTGATGCTTGTTGCCAGATGAAATCATGGCCAGGAATGTGGGGTGAGCCAATTAGGACGACACAGACTGAAGTTGCTGCTCTGAGACTCATCAACCATGGAGCTGCGAAACTTCTTTGCCTCGATTGGAATCGCAGTCTCTGGACTTGCTCTGATCCATCTTGCTCGGGAAATATTTGTCTACGTGCGACCGTCATCTCTGCCGCGCTATCTGAAGAAGGACGAGAAGGGCACATCATGGGCATTCATCAGTGGCGCGAGCGATGGCATCGGCCTTGGATTTGCCCATGAACTTTGCAGGCGCGGGTTTAATGTCTTTATACATGGACGCAATTACGAGAAATTGCGCCGACTACAGGACGATCTATGCGCGCTCTATCCAGAACGACAAACCAAAATTGTCATCTACGACGCGTCGGAGCTCGCCGAGGACGTTGATGAGAGAATTATGGACGAGGTTGGGGATGCGCGTTTGACCCTGCTGGTAAACAATGTTGGCGGCATGGCCATGATGAAGCCTTCGCCATACGTCAAGCTGCACGACTTCTCCTACAACGAAATGAAGACAGTGCTCGATGTCAATGCCAACTTTACCGCGCAGCTGACTCGCATATTGCTCCCACGGCTCATGCAATCACAACCGAGTCTGGTCATCAACATCTCCTCGATTGCCAAACTCGGGTTTCCATGGCTGGTCCCGTACTCGGCAACGAAGGCCTTTGTGTCTGCCTTGGGCGAAGGACTCAGTGCAGAGATGCGTGCCGACAAGCAAGATGTCGAAATCCTCGGTGTCATTGTAGGCAGTGTCTCAACGGCCGGACACAATGTCAGTGAGGGCCTCTTTGTGCCGAGTGCCGGAGCTCTAGCCAGCGCAACGTTGGATCGGGTCGGCTGCAATAGACTTTCTGTATGGGGTTATTGGTCACATCGCCTGCGTGGGTTTCCATTGGAATTGATTTCGCAAAAAACGTTTCAGGCTGCGGCCACCAAAGAAATCCGCAGGCTGCGGCAGGATATTCTTGACAAAGCAGCAGACAAGGACAAAGACAAATAATCTTAAAACCGATCTACTCACATCAATATTTTTGTTCAAAATACAATGTAATTCCCTATAATACTTGTTTGCCGTAAAAACCTGCATTTCAATTGAGCTCAAAATGTTCTTCATGTACATACAGCAGTTGTGCTATTGTAGCCCTGTGGCCCGCCGTATACCACGTCATCTCGGGTTTATCGCCGAGTCACAGTCACCCCTCACGAAAGTATGACTCTCGCCCTTTCACACTCGTTTCTTAGAGTCTCAAACCCAGCATGACAAGCATTAATTTCAGGGAGCCCTACTCCAAGCAGGAGCTCGACCAGCTTTATCCGCCACACTTGAAACTTCAGTTAGTACAAGTGGTATGTTGATTCGAAGACAACGGCTTTTTGGTCGTCCATCGATCGTCTTTGGGATAGTGATATGCTGACAATTGATTTAATACCTAGTTTTTGCGTCATGGTACTGCATAGCGACAAATTCTACTTCAAATCACACCGATAAACTAACCGCTTCATTTCTACCAGGCGAACGAACCCCGGTTTCGGCCCGGTTTCAAAATGTATGTGCCTTTCTTTCACTATACAGCAATCTGTTTTGACTAACGCACGATCATCATAGACTGGCCTGGCGACATGTAACTACTCCTGCAAATATATTTGATTACACGGACACTGATATCTTTGCCACAAGACTGGCCGTATTGCGCTGTCGCTCGCCGCATGACCTCGATGGTAGCTACGAGCAATGACCTCTCGAAATGGGACACCCTACAATGGCGGCGAAAGATTGAGACATTTGGACATGATGATGAAGCAGTGGCTACCCATGGCCCAGGGGGGGAGACTGAGGCAATTTGGCAAGTGTCCACACAAATTCGAGAGATCTAGCTAGCTAACAGCAACAACCTTGTAACAGCCAAGCTGGCGAGCTCACAGACAAAGGGCGCCAGACTACACTTCAACTCGGCCAGCGTTTGCGACATCTCTACGTTGATCAGCTAGGTTTCATGCCTAAAATTAAGTCTGACGCCGAGGACATGTATCTCCGCGCCAGTCCCATCCCCCGTGCCCTGGAGTCAATGCAACAAGCTTTCATGGGCATGTACCCAGCCAGTGCTCGAACGGCCGATTTTGCGACCCCTGCTGTAGTAACTCGATCACTGGCAGATGAGACTGTGTATCCGAACGATGCCAACTGTCGACGGTTCAGACAACTTTCCAGGCTGTTTGCCGACCGAGCGGCGGATAGATGTCAGTATTTCTTTACTACTAATGAAATTCTGCCTTCTTGCTTTGTGTCACCCAACATTGTCTGATATTGCTTTCAACAATCAGGGAATAACACCGATGATATGGAGTATCTGAACAAGCTGTACTCGAAATGGATGCCATCCACCTCGCCCAAAGTTGCCGTTGATTCCCACCCTCGTCTTTCCGGTATCATGGACACCATCAATGCCACTTTGGCTCATGGACCGGCTACGCGTCTTCCCCCACAATTCTACGACCAGAAGGGCCGAGAGATTATCGACAAGATCGCCGTGGAGGAGTGGTTCGCTGGTTATAGAGAGAATGTAGAGTACCGCAGACTCGGTATCGGTGGCCTGATGGGGGATGTTGTAGATCGTATGGTGAGTGCCGCATTAGAGGGCGGCTGGTGCAGTCAAGTGGCTTCATCAAGCGCGACCGGCTGCAAAGTGCCCATCAAATTCGCGATGACCGGCTGCCATGATACTACCCTTGCCTCAGTTCTGGCCAGTCTAGGTGCATACAACAACGAGAACTGGCCTCCTTTTACATCTTCCATTGCCATTGAGCTATTTTCAACTGGTGAGCAGCAATCCAGCGACCCTGGCAGCGTGCTCGAGGAACTTGCGCAACCAGTAGATAAAAACGCTTCTTCAGGGATTTTCTCCTTCCTTTCTGGATCTTCCCGGAAACAAGATGCATCTTCCTCTGCAGCGTTTTCGGAAGTCGCGCGCGTGCCACTCACAGAGCTGGATGAATCGCAGCGAAAAGCCCTGCGCCAGTACTATGTCCGTCTCCGATATAACGATCGTGTCATGAGAATTCCCGGCTGCGTTTCAAAGACTGCTAACCATCTCCCCGGCGATGACTCCTTCTGTACTCTGGAAGCATTCAAAGAGATTGTCGACAAGTTCACGCCTAAGCAGTGGACGTCGGAGTGTCACGAGAATCTCAACCAGGGTATCTTCGGAAAGGACAACAAGGACAAATCTATTTCTGGGTATTAGGGGATGTCAGTAGGTCTCCATATTTGTATTTTGTAGATTTCCTTGCGCCGTCGACAAATCTGGTGGACACGGCGAAAAGTACCTTGGCATAATTAGACAAATTATCAACTAATACTAAGTACAAATTAAATACTAATATGGTCAGAATTCTCTGTCAATTTAACGTTGCATCACTCAAGGTTACATATTGTATCATGTTGCCTCCATTAGAATTATGTTGCCTCGAGAGTCAACTTTTGTTATCCCGCCGCTTACTACATATCAATATCGTAGTTTAAACCATTGAAAAATAACGTTGAATTCACCTTTCATCCCGCCCAACCTGAAAGAAAAACATTCTCAATTAATACCATTAGCCTCACATCAATTCATGTAATTGATCAGAACAACACCACCATGGCCATCATCACCATCGATATAATCTCCGACATAGTCTGCGCGGCAAGTCCTCTCCCAAGATCCCAACATCACAAACAAACACCCAAACATCAACTAATACTAATTATATGCGTAGTGGTGCTACATCGGCACCAAATCCCTCGAAAAGGCCATATCTATATACCAAAAAACCTACCCTGGCGGTCGCAACGACATTTTCGTGCTCACCTGGCGACCCTACTACCTCAACTACCACGCCAGCCTGACCAGCATCGACAAACACGTCCTCGCGCAGACAAAATTGCGCCATATGACCGCCGAACAACGCACCGCGCTTGAGCAGCGCATGGATCGCATCGGGCGCGCGGCGGGCATCGTGTTTAGGAACGGTGGGAAGATCGGGAGTACGCGGCCTGCGCATCATTTGATTGCGCTGTGTCAACGACAGATAGCACCGGGATCTGCAGAAGGGCTAGCGGGAGGGAAAGGGATGTATCCTGTGGAGGTGCGTGATGCACTGGTAGCTAGATTGTTCGAGGCGTATCATGAGCTCGAGCGGGATATTGCGTCGCGGGAGGTGTTGCGGGAGATTGCGGTGGATGTTGGGATGGATGAGGCGGAGGTTGATGGGTGTTTGGACGCTTGCTTTTCGAATGGAACGGGGGTGGAAGAGAGTAGTGTGGATAGGGAGGCGAGGGAGAATAAAGAGGCTGGTACGGGGGTGCCGCTGTTTATTATTCAAGGCGTCCATAGGGTGGAGGGCGCGCAGGACGTGATGGAGTTGGTTGAAATTTTTGGGAAAACCAGAGAGAATGATGAACTGTAGCTTCGATTGGATCTTAGTAAATGTTGGATCTTCAATACATGTATTGAGAGTTAGAATTAGACCAAGGCAGTATGTAATAATATAGTACATGTAGTTAATAAAAGTCTCCCAACAACCCATGAGAATGCAAATATATTGTACAAGTGGAGGTATATAAATAAACGCCTTAATATCTATGCACCGACTAGATCATGGGTTCTCTTTCTCATTCTCGCCCTCGCTGTCAGCGTCAGACCACCCACTCTCCGACTCACTGGCACTCCAAGCCGACGGTTTAGCAGGCTGGTCCTCAGCTTGCGCAGCGGCAGCCTCAGCAGGTATGCTCCATTTCTGCTTCGCTTTCATCTTCGCTATATACTTAGGGTTCTTTGTAAGTGCGCCTTCACGCTTCTGCTTTTCCTTTTCTGCTTCCTCGACCGAAGCCTGGTCGAGACGTTGGACCAGCCTCTCGAATGCTGGCGCAAACATCTGAGCAATGGGGATGTCCCTGATCTTGACACGCATGTAGTCGAAGCCAGCGCATGTTGGGATCGGTCTGGCTTGGGCAGGCGGCTCGGCGGTTGCTTCGGCCATGTCAAGAGTAATGTCGTCTTCTCCTTGCTCAAAGTCTTCTCCTAGCTCGTCAGCGTCATTTGGCGCGACGTCGGGCTGCCATGCCTGTTGTGGAATGAATCCCTCGGGTGGCGCAGTTGGCCTGGATGTAGGGTCGACTCTCGAAAGCTTGGCATATCTCTGACTAAAGTGAGTCAGGAGCAGCATACGAGCATTCATTCTTCGGCCAATTTCAATCGCTTCCGCAGCGGTACTGTGTTTCTTGGCAATAGCAGATCCTACCATGTCGTTTTCGAACGTGGCTTCGTGAATAAGCAACGTGGAGTTCTTCCCTAATTGCGCGAATTTCACGGACGGCCGGCAGTCGCCAGAGTAGGAAACCTTGAAACCTTGCTCCCATTCAAAAGTGACTGCCATTGCACCCTTGCAGTGAATCACATGTACCGCGCCGAAATTTTTCAAGCCAGTAGCTTTCTGCAGTAGCTCAGTGAGATGAGATTTCTGGTCAAAATATATTGTTGTGGCCGAAGGGCCTCCATCGGGGTATGTTCCATCCGGTCGACAGTGCCGATAAACAAGACTTGTCCTGTGACCGCGTCCACTCTGTAAGTATGGACTGGCTGAAAGAGGTAGAAGCATATCGAATCCAAATTCCTCCACCCCTGCATACTCCTCTAACCATTGTATGAACATGCCGTCGCTAATCACGCACAGTCGCTTTTGCCGCAAGATATCTTCGATGCTGTCCGCTTTTGGCATAGAACCAGATTGATGTTTTTGGTAGTTCACCTTGTACCACTCTTTGATAACGGACACCGTGCCAAGGTGGTGGTCAGCGTGCAAATGGCTAATCCAGATTACGCGAAGATTTTCCATTACCTCGCGTAACTCATCTGGCGCAAAACTCCTTTTCAACTGTCCGAGAGTGTTCTCGCCACAGTCAAACAGATAGTAACCCTTTCCGGGAACGTGCAGCAGCGTAGCTGAGACGTTACGATGTTTGGAAGGGGTAGACGACCCCGTACCCAGTGTGAAGACTTCGGCCTCTTCTGCCAAGGGAGGAAGCCCGTCACGCATCTCCATGACCTTGTGGATGACATGGGGTTTACGGAGTCTTTGCTGGATGATTTTGAGCCGCTGCTCCGCTGCACGTGGAATTCGGCTGATGAACTGAAGTGGGTTCAGAGTATTGACTACCTCCGTCTCATTGATTGAGAACTTCGGTTCCATATCTACAATCAGACCCAGCTCGGAAGTTCTCCAAGCCTTCTTCTCTATAGAGATGGATTCATTCTCACGCCTCGTTCCTGTCTGAGGAAGGGTGTGGTTATCGTGGACCGGTACCTGGAAATTATCGGAGTTGATTCGAGCTAGGCGAAGAGAAGACATTGCAGCAGTCTTCATAGCCAGATAATTAGGGCAGTGGTCAGTACTAGAAACAATATGCTCGCAGCCTTTCATTCGAGCAACAAAATCGAGAATTCGGCGATCTTCTCCAACACCGGGACCTAAAATCCAGAAGAAAACGCTTAGGCCAGATGTGACGGCCTTTGACTGCCACTCAGCACGTGAGATGAAATCATCAATATATTCTCTCGAAGGTATGTCAATGAACGCAACGCCTTTCCCAGGGCGGTGAGGTCCAAGAACCATTTCGGGGGTAACGACTCGGCCATCTTCTGTAGTGTAACTGATACCATTTGTGAGATCGCCAAAGGCACGACCCTTTGGGACCCCAGCTTCGATTGCTTTCTTGGGGTCAAACTTCCCTCTTTGGTCATGACCGCGGACAATATAGCACATGGACTCAGTCGCAGGGGTTGTTGGTGGCAGCCTATCAACAGTCGCAGCAGGCCAGGGTTTTCGAACAAAAACTTTAATATCGGGGACGGCTTCATCGCCTCCCGGAAGTGGCCCATTGTATCGCTCCAAGTCCTTGGTGACGGGGTTGCGGACGAAAATGGTGGCTGGCATAGTGACATTTGCCAATTTATGTTCCGTTAACGAGTCAAGCGTCCATTGACTGTCAAACATGTCCTTGACAATACTCTCGCGAAGCATATCATCTTTAGCTTTGGGGTCAAGACCCTCTACTTGCTCACCCTCACGTTCCTCGAATTCATTCAAGCTTCTCTTTCGGGGGCTTCCGAATCCAGAGACAGAATTCTTAAAGCTCTTCTCATAGCTAGGTCTCAAGGGCATGGCCCACACTTTAATATTCTCATCAGACCACGTGGGAAATTCAAAAGCATCGGACTGTGCTGATTGATCTCGCGCGCTTGCGAGAGAAGCCGCGTCATATTCTTGGACTTTGACAGGAAAACTTTTCCTGAAGATAAACCTGCGCGCCGTCGATAACGTGTGATTTAAGTTTTTACTGCCGTGGATGGTGAGTCTTTCAGGTTCCGTCGATTCAATTTCGGGCTCAGGCTCAGGAGGTAAACCTCTGGCTACTCGGTCTCGCAAACGACGGTTTCGCTTTTCTTCGTTCTCCAGGGCCATCGATGCAGCCGACGCGGCCCGCGCATCAGCCATAGTCAACACCATGCCGAGAACACCCCCATTAGTATTCCACGCCGTCTTGCCGGTAATGAAAAATTCGGTCAAATAAGAATGCGACTGGGTGCGCTCTGAAAACAGTCTCTGCGTGCCTTCGGCGACATGGCCAAACAGATATTTTCGATTCGGATAGTTGAGGATAAAAGTCGAGCCGGGAGAGTCGGCAGTTGGGGTGCTGAGCACCTGGTAGTAGTACTTCATCGCCTTGGCGAATGCCGGCTCAGGCGGAAGTTCAATCTTGCTCTTAGGTTCGACAAGGTAGTAATCAGGCAATCGAGTGCCGGAGCGGCGCGGTGGAGGAGGCGGAATGAGATGTACTCCTGGGAGAGCTGGTTGCGAGTCTGCCAGGTAATTACCACCGCGATTCCACGTTCGAACTGAGGCACGGAAAACTAGGGAAATGCTGGGTGATGAAGCGTCAAGTCGAGCTGACGAAATCAAGGGCGTACGACACTGCGTTCGGAGAGGTGATCCGTGGAAGGCGAGCCTTCCCAATCCTCGCAAGGACGCCAACGTGACAGACTCGGGGTAACCACCGAACTAGCAAAGAAATTGAGCGCCTATTTCAAAAGCCCAAGCATAGTAGCTAGTAGGACCTTAACAGGAGCGTTGAAGCGTGATGAAGGGTAACATCGAAGTTTGTTTGGAGATATTTTTATGTTCCTAATAATTACCCGCAGCTGGTAAATTTTCGGCGCTAACCCAATCTGCCGAGTTAGCCATCATTGGTCCTGAGCCATGCGACAGCAACAGGATTTTAAGGATAGACATTAGATGTAGATTATTAGATTGTCGCTGAAACTGGTCATAAAGTAAAGTGATTTTACAAGGAAGACATTCAGAAAATTATATGCTTGAATGGGAATATAATTCCCAGTTGAAGACAATGATAAGACAACTAGATACATCGTTGTAATGACACTTATAGACAAAAAAAAACACCAGATAGCCAATGAAGAATGAAGAGATAGTAGTCTTCCGCTTGCCAATATATTTACCTCACAACACCGGAAATACAACAAGTCCTGCAAAACCTGACCCCTCGAAATGAGCGACGAAATGAGCGACGAAATGGGCCCCTTTACTTCCCAACCAGAGACTCCCTGTGTGGAGAGAACGATCTATCGCATGAATCAAAACCAAAATATAATAGGGAAAATGTCATCAAAAGAAGGTAATTTTTCTACAGCAGATGCGCTGTGAGCAATGATACTCGTTCGAACGCATCGTCCATGCTTGCACACAACCGTTCAAATGCGCGCACAGAAGCTGCCGAGGCCTCGGTAGATTCCTCGCTGTCAACAACAAGTGTGTAGCGCGGAATCTTTTCAGGCTGAATACTGACGAAGCGTGATTCAGACGAAGGAATCGAGATATCATCTAAGAAGAGAGCAAGGGACGGGTCTGACTCATCCATCTCTGCAGTCGAAGCAGCGGTGTCTTCCTTGACAACTTCGGGGCCTGGAGTGTTGAAAACAGGGGGCCGGTCAAGTTGCGGGACCTCTACCTTGGACGAAGACAAGTCTGACGTGATTGGAATCGTGCTTGAGGATTTTCCAGAGAGAATCTCTGTGTCGACAGCAGGGCCTTCCGGAACCTCCAACACGGCAAAGATGGATGGGTTGTAGTTCAAGTCAATCCCTGAATTCCAGCCAGAAGCGTACATGTCCATACGTTGGTCGGGAACCATCACCATTCCAACTTGGAAATTTTGCTGTTGCTGAGCAGGAAAGTCTTGTCCGCCCATATGAGTATTACCTTCATTGCGTACATTAGAAGGTACCGGGGCTTGAGGTGCAGGCTGTTGAGGTTGTTGTTGGGGTGTCTGCTGGGGTGTTTGGAATTGCTGGGGCATTCCATTTACTGTCAAGTCGTTCAAGAAGTCGGAGAAGCTGGGAGATGAGAGAAGCAGACGCGTCAGGTCGGTGAGACGATTGTTTTCCTCCATGAGAGCATGGTTCTGCAAGCGTAGTTCATTGGCTTCATTGGTTTTGGCGGCTACCTCTCCTTCAAGCTGGCCAATGTATTCTAGACAATCTGTTAGATACATATCTCTATTTATTAAATGGTAGTTAGATAGATACCTTTGCGGCGAGATCGGAACGCACGAGCAGAGACTTTGTTCCGTAATTGACGGCGCTCCTTACTGCTGAGTTTCTTGCCTTCTTCACTGGCAAGTAGTCGCTCGTCGTCATCCATGTCATCATCATCCTTCTTGGGCTTGGACATATGTGGCAGCGAGGACGGAGTCGCGGTGGAATTGCTGCCATCTTGATTGGAGTTCTCTCTCATTTGTTGCAAAAGGCGAGAGATCCGCTCTTCAACAACAGGGTCGACGTTGCGAGCGGGGCGATTTTGTGTTGGCTGAGATGCAGGCGTGGCGATTTGATGAGTAGTTTGACGCATTGGTTGCTGTTGACGAATGATCTCGGTTTGTTGTCTTTGCTGTTGTTGAGCAGCGCGGGCCATGGCAGCTTGTTGTTGGTGCATACCAGGATACATCCGACCGGCCTGCGGCGCAGGAGCGACTGTTGGATGTCCGCCCAAGACGTGAGGGTCAACAAACTGTTGAGCCCGAGCGGCAGCATTGGTGGTGGGAACAAAGTAGGGCATGTTACTCGTGGTATCGCTTTCAACGTCCATTTCCGAATGGCTGCGGGAAGGAGCTGTGCCAAAATCGAAACTTGTCTCTTCCCTCTTCATGCGAACCAGCGCATCATCATTCATGGAGAATCCTTGGTGTCCAGCACCAAAAACCCCCATCGCGGTATCATTGTATGTCATAGCATGGGCAACAGCGCCTGGCGGCAGGCCAGTCTGCTGTTGGTGGTCTCCATACTGATGACTAGGGGCCGAAAACGCCTGGCCTAAGTCACTTGTGCTGGCTTCCGAAACGGCCATGGACGGTTGAGAGATGAGAGAGGGGTTCGTTTTCATTGATTCGGAGGGATAGGCGGTTTGGTCGAGATTCAAGAACGAGTCAAATTCTGGATCGTAGGTGGTGAGATTGGCAAGCGGCGACGCAATAGTGGTCGGTAATTCTCCTAGAGCGGCCATCCTTCTGCCTCCTTGAGAATGCTTTCTGTATGATCCCCAAAATAGCTGGCCTGTCCAACAACAGCTGATCGAGAGCCTCAGTGAGCGTGTCGAGGCGATAGACAGCCCAGTGACGAGGATGACGAGGGAATCGATGAATTGGGCGATGAGATAGCGGTGGTGGTGGTGGTGGTGGTGGTGGTGAATAGCGAAGAGATAACAGTCAAGGTCGTAGAGGACAGCGACTCGGGGGGCAGTCGCAGGAAGGCTGTGGCTTAGCCTAACGCAGAGAGGAGCGACAACGCGAATAACCAACCGCGGCTGGCTCGGCCGCTAGCCCTCCCTGTTTGGGCCTAGCTCCGGCGTAGGCTCCAAGAATAGCAGGCGAACGCGCGTCGCCTGTCGGCTCAAGCTTTATCCGCCCTGCAAAGTAGGGCTCGGCAATATTCCCGGAAGAACATACTTAAGAATAGTTTATTCGACACTCTTCTGTCCTGCGGTTTCACCCAAGCCACACTCGTCTGACCTATCCTATGGCAGATTTTTCTTTTAAGCTTTTGAAACCATCTCTCTTGGCTTCTTCTCCCTGGTGTACGTCAACTGTCGGGTCTAGAACTTGGGCAATGCCGATTGGTCTCGTTATTGCTCTGAAAACAGACCAAGGCTGCTTCGGGTTTCCTCTATTGGTACTTGCTTGCTAGATTCATACTCAATAATCAAGGTCAAAATTCTAGAGCACCCCTATCCAGACTATCCCTATTCGTCACGATTTGGTATAAGCGCCCTCGGTTCGTAGACCCCTGGACACCGCAGGCCGGATTAGCCATACAGAATTGACTCAGACACAGGCATACGTAGCCCCCCTCGGCACCCCTCGGCACCCCTGAGGAGTTCATGTTGAGACATTGTATGTCTCAAGCAATGCTTTCGCCGACTACGTATGCTCCTGTTACGGCTACATAACATTGAATAACATTGAAGTTTGCGATATTCTGCATATCAATCATCTCATGGTTTGATAGTAGTAAATGTCCCGTAATACCGTTCGTCGATAAGAGCCCAGTAGATTTCATTAAACAGAGAACTACATCTCGAAGCAAGACAATCCCAAAATAAACCAGTTTCCATTGACATCTTCATGACGTCTGATAGAGCTATGAGTCTGACAAGCAGCCTTCAGCAACTTGTCTCGTCTTATACTCTCGAAACGTTTCCAGGAATACGTGAAACTGGGGCATGAAACGCGCTAGAAAGTGTATAAGATCTGGCTCCCATTCTTCCGGACGGCCCAGCAACACCCACCAGAGCGCAGTGTAGCTGAATTCCGCTTGGGCAGCGTATGCAAACTCTCAATCGATAGCCCCGCTAACAGTAAGCGTTGAGGCATCAATAAGAACATTGCCCGCCCCCCAAAGTCGTCACAAATGAGCCGGAAGGTACCATCACAATGCTCTTTAAGTGATATTTCTCACGATATCTTACGGAAGAGACATCGAGCGATATATCTTTTCCGACAGTCTGCTTCGTCCTTGACTGCATCATTACGTTGAAATTCTAGATGGTATAGATGTTGCTTGGCGAGCTCTTCAAAATAGTCGGGTGCATTAGTGAATCGTTGCGTTGCAAATATATCAAAAGGGATGCTGGAAAATTAAGCTAGCCGGTTCATGTTAAACGCAACTGGTCTTTTACGTTCCATCCTCCAGCTTCATCATTTCTCAGAGCTCCGATGAACGGAAAAATAGGCTTTGATAGTTCTAGCATGATTTTAGCCATGATATAGTATGCTCTCCTCAATACAGAAATGGGTATTTGGGAATTCAACGTGATTATCTCTTAAAGAGGGCTCTTGAGATAACCGGATAACATATTCCCTCCCATGATGATCATGACAATATATGGGCCCACAGCGCACTTGCCGGAACATATGACCTGTGGAACGTGTAGAACTTACACTATTGATATTGAAATCAAGAAACCCGCAAATAAGGCCCATAAACTTGTTGATCGCTTGAAATATCCATTCTTGACCCAGCTATTTCTCTCTAGCAAGTGCAGCCGCGCCAAAACTTTCCCATGCCTCTTTCAAGCCAAAAATACTAAATTGACTACTGTTAGATTCATCTAGACTTGAGACTTGAGACTTGAGACGGATCGAAACTTCAAAATCGAAACATTATTAGTTTGGCCTGACTCAATGTTGCAATATACTTGCCTTAACTAGGCCAATCAGAGGCCATGTTGATTCGGCGATGCAGGCGTGCTGTGATTGGACAGAATCCCCGCGACCGTATAATTCTCGACTTTGGCGGCCAATATTTAATGTTTCGTAATGTTAAAAAGTAATATAGGTGTATGTTGCAGGTCATGTTTAATTGTGTTAGGAATTGTCTACTTGTGATTGATTTACAACTCGAAGTTGATCAATATTATTATATATGTTATATAGTGTTTAATGTCAAAGATGGTTATATATCCACCTACATGTACACCTTATTTTTGTCAACATTGAAATCGAAATAAGATTCGACTTGGATACTGTCACCTCGAATTAAATATTGAATTATAAATTTGCAAATTCTAGCGTTGGACGATTGCTATTACTAGTGGCCCTGACATTGACGTCGAAAGCGGGCTGAATGACTCATTCCGAAAGTCGGCCTTTTTACTACAACTATTAAATGAACATGGAACATCCCAACATTTATGTTTCAAATGTTAGTACACCAGCAATAACTTATAACATCAATTGATATGAATCGACCGCTCGGGCCTCCCGTCGACGCAACGCCGGCACCGTGGCCATCACGCGTCACGCTCGAGGGCCAAACGGTTATCCTTGAGCCTCTAGAGGAATCCCACGCCGACGCCCTCTTCCCTCACATCGGCGGGGCCGCGAATGCATGGCTCTGGGACTACATGTTCACCGATGTACCCAGCTCCCTCGCTGAAATACGCTCTCGCATCGCGAGACAGGCCCAGTCCAAGGACCCCTTCTTCTGGGCCATCAAAGTCAAGAAACACGCCGCACAAGGCACTGCAGAAGCAGAGGTAGTCGGATACATCGCGTTCCTGGCCATCGTCCCGGCGCACCGGTCCATTGAAATCGGGCATGTCATGTACTCAGCAGCCCTGCAACGCACGACGGCGGCGACCGAGGCGATCTACCTCCTGGGTCACTACGCCATCCGCGACCTGGGCTACCGACGTCTCGAGTGGAAGTGCAACGACCTCAACGCGGCGTCGAGGAAGGCGGCAGCGCGCTATGGGTTTACCTTTGAAGGCGTCTTTCGGCAGCATTACATCTCCAAGGGCCGCAACAGGGATACCGCGTGGTTCTCGATCCTGGACTCGGAGTGGGAGCGTGGCGTCGAGGCGGCGTTTGAGCAGTGGCTAGACCCAGGCAATTTCGACGAGGAGGGGAAGCAGAAGAGGCGGCTGGAGAGCTTTCGTTAATCTACAAGGTTGGAGCGATGCAATTCCTATTCTTGATGGCTCTATAGTTAAGTTAGACTGCGCTAGATCGGATTGGGGTGATAGGGTTAGGGTTAGATTGACCCTGGAGCTATTATGCAGTAGGCTATAATATTAACTAAGTAACTAGTCATATATTAACGTATTTCATTCGCGAATGGCCACTCCAGGTGTACTCTGGATAATCGAGCATGATACAGTTGCATTCTGAGTGATATTTGCTGTCCGTCCAATCCATGGGACTTTTCTCGGATTGTTTTGATGTCGCGATAATAGTGGGCGAGATTCTTGCCTTCTTTTACAACCACCTCGATGTTTCCCGCGTTTGGGCTTTCATAGTTACTCTGGGTTATAGATCCAGGACCTTGAATTGACTGGTTTCGCTGTTTAGATACGCACTCAAAATTGCCGGGATTGTTGGGCGAGAATCTACAATTGCTCTGGGTGAGTTGTTCAACCATTTTTGGTAAAGCGTTTTCGAAAAAGAG
This sequence comes from Talaromyces proteolyticus, assembly GCF_021365285.1. Lineage (NCBI taxonomy): Eukaryota > Fungi > Ascomycota > Eurotiomycetes > Eurotiales > Trichocomaceae > Talaromyces > Talaromyces proteolyticus. The sequence goes on from NW_025764281.1 coordinate 1,026,026, forward strand.
CTTTTCTCGATTTGAAGTAATAATTTCTGGAGTGACTTGATTTGAAACAAAACTGTCAAAAAATCCGATGATTCAAGCCCGGTATAAGTACTTCATGGCCCGATGTTCTAGCCCAGTTCCATCCTGAGGCTTTTCTCAACATTACTCAATAATCACGTCAGGATGATACTGTAGATATGGCTCACAAACATAATTATGCAAAAGTGTGGCCAAATGGCTCAAGGCTTCTTACAACCATCACCAAAAAGTAAGTCCGCCTGTACCCCGCTTCTACTAATTTAACGGGAACCAATGAAACTGGGGCGCACGATGGTTTCGGCAGCCCACCGTCCAAAGTTAGAATCAGCAGATGGCAGATCCATTTATGAATGGGAAAGAAAGAGTCACGGAGAACAGGGAATTAGGTCTTAAGCCTTCAACTTTTTAATTCCGGCTATCCGCAACATCTTTGTGTCAACCGAATAACTATATCAGACACTTGACAATGACACAAAAGAACGTTGTGGTGATAGGGTAAGCTTAAGCAACACCGCTGATAAGCTGATCCTGACTGATACCCAGGGCTGGCGTGGCTGGTTTGACAACGGCCTTTCTCTTGTCCAAGAGACCCGGCTACAAGATTGTGGTAGCGGCCAAGCATATGCCAGGTGACTACGATATTGAATATGCTTCTCCATGGGCCGGCGCCAATTATATGCCGTAAGTAATTGTGAACCTTGCAACTGCGATGATTGACATCGGCTGATGCATCCAGCGTGGGAGTGCGTGGAACTCAGGCAGCAGAGTGGGAAAAGGCCACTTGGGGCCCATTGGAAAACCTCGCGAGGAATCACCCTGATGCCGGTGTTCATTTCCAAGGTAAGATTTTTATACTGTTTTGGTTGTATTCTAGTGAGCCTTCCTGCTGACGGAAAAATGGAAGACTGCGAGATACGCACTCGTTCAAAGGACCTTGGATCAGCAACAGCAAACTGGTTTTCTGAGTTATTGTCTCCTAATCCGTGGTTCAAGGATGTTGTTCCAAATGTGAGTGTTTTCTAATTAGAAAATAAACAAGCAACTCTAACACAATCAAGTTCCGTGTTATCCCTAGAGAGGAGCTAGGGCCAGGGGTTGACTCTGCCACTTCTTTTACTTCTGTTTGTATCAACACTGCAATTTATCTACCGTGGCTGGTCTCTCAGTGTCTGAAAAATGGTGTCATTTTCAAACGCAAGGTTTTCCAGCATATTTTAGAAACCACTAAACCCAATGTCCACCCATCTGGCTACGTTGATCTGGTAATCAATTGTACAGGCCTGATGGCATCGCAACTCGGCGGCGTTGAAGATAAGTCCGTCGTTCCAGCTCGCGGACAGATTGTAGTCGTTCGCAACGATACTGGGGGGAAAATGTTCGATGTTTCCGGTACAGATGATGCGGATGATGAAGCATGTTATATTATGATGAGAGCGGCCGGTGGCGGAACAATTTTGGGTGGCTCATATCAGATGAGGAATTGGGAATCACAACCAGACCCAAATTTGGCAGTCAGAATCATGAAGAGGGCTATCGAGATGTGCCCTGAACTTACCGGTGGAAGAAAGGGAATCGAGAATTTGGATATTGTTAGGCATGCAGTGGGGTTACGACCGGTACGCGAAGGTGGAACACGAGTTGAGAAAGAGCGTATTGGAAATGTATGGGTGGTGCACAATTATGGAGCTGGAGGCGCTGGATATCAATCGTCTTACGGCTGCGCACAAACTGCAGTCAACTTAGCCGAGGAGGTTTTTCAAAAACGAGCACAATTATAACTTAGAAATCGCCTGGTCTTTCAATGATTTATTGCCTTATTGAGAAGATGAGCTAGAACTAAATCGAGTCTTGATCTATTATATTTTCCACATCTTCCTAAAGGAGTGGTAGAGTGATGGAGGTTACGGTCTGGGTGTGAACCCATGGTTTTATTGCTACTCCTCCACTCCTTATCAAGTTGGCTTTTCTTGATCACGGTTTCACGCGCAAAATTTCTTGATGAGGAATATCACTTGCTAGATAACTAGTGCGGAATAATATAGCAAATGATATTAGAAGGGGCGTCGTTGTAATAGAAAAATAAAAAGTATTCTTACATCCACAATTTTCCATATATGTATTGTACAGTCTATTCGGTAGCATCTTCTATAATTTCCTCCGCCTCGGTCAGCGAGTTGACTTTACATACCTATCCCATTCACAGATATCACGATGAAACGATGGGCTGTTCCTTTAGGGTTAGGGTTAGGGTTAAGGCTCTCTCCTGGTATCACTTGCAGGCTCCTGGTCGCTAGCTTCATTCAGGGTTGGGTATCTCAGTAGCGGCAACCACTGTGAACCTCTTCGTTGCAGTGTGTGTTGCAGTGTGTGGGCCAGTGCAAAAGAGTTAAACGCGACTTAACGTTGCGAGGGCTACCCGAGCTACCTGGACAACTTGTACAATTCTCTGCGTTAGTCATCTTCAAAGATGCAGACATTAGATGGGTTCCTATACTTCTGACAATTGCTTGCTATTTCTTGAAACTTCCCGAGCTGTCTAGCAAAAGAGCTACGAGCCTGTTTACCGCGGTCGAGAAACTGTGAGGCCGTTTGGCTGTGACATTAGCTGCTTTTAAAAGCAACCTTCTTCTCTTCTGTGTGTTGGTTTCGTCACAGGATCTTGGGCCTTGTCGGCCTTGCCAGATTGGGCCTAGAAGAGCTTCCTAGGCTAGCCCTCTTACAGGTGGAACAGGGTGGCGTTCGCCAATGAAATACGTTAGATATACGGAGTATATTAACTAGTTATTATTATTTTAATATATTAATGAGGGGAAAGCTGCAGCCTACAGCCAACTTGTTCCTATCAGGAGGGGTAATTAGTTAGTACACAGACTAGGCCGTGTTACTAGCCACACTTACGAAGTACTCGCAACAATAGTACATCGACCGTCCGTTATTGGGACTTGGACCTATCTCTTGGCACAAGGCAAGCAAGAAATGCGCCGTCCGAGTCTGCCAATCGTACTAAGAGTGTCTCTACCCCCAAGTCATGAGTGATTTGAGCTATCAAATTATCACCTTCTTGTGGCAGACTAGAGCCTTTTTGTCTGGCTTGGCACCAGGCTCTCCGCTCAGCCAAGAGTCCAGGACGAGCTGCCATTTGTCTCGGAGCCCCGCGCGGTGGTGCACCGCCCCCTCTTCTGTTGTCATTATCAATTGTTGCTATTATTTGCGCCTTACTATGTAGTAGTCGACGCTCGACTTGCGCCTGGATCGCTATGCCATGCCACACTTATAACCCGAGCCACATTTATAATCCCTGATAGCCCGTTCTCTCTCAACACAAGTCTTCACAAGTCTTCGCAAGTCTTCGCAAGTCTTCTTGCCAGGCTGCCATACCGAGCTGTACCAACGATAGACTTGCGCTGGGTGTGCGGCATTTCCCCGCACGTGTGATTGGCAGTCCTTCTCCCTGCTCCGCTCTCCTGCTGGCCGACCACTCATCCAGTGCTTTCCGTAAGTTCATCCCATGCGTACACCAGATCCAATACATCCACCAGCCACCCAATAACACAAACATGCCTCTGACAGACAGCTATCTAGAGCGGCCTCGAGGCATCGCGGAGATGTGGGGGCGCTATCTGGAGAGCGGCGAGTACTCAGACTTCCTCGTCACTTGCGGCAGCCGAGACTTCCACGTGCACCGCCTGGTGATCTGTCACAAGTCCAGCTATTTCCGTATGCTGTGCAAGGACAATTTCAAGGAGGGCATCACGCAGAAGCTGGAGCTGGTGGACGAGGACCCGGATGTGTTTCAGGCCGTGTTGACCTTTTTGTACACGGGCATCTACGAGACGGATAAGATTGCGGGGTCGGCAGAGCTTGGTTGGCCTATCTCTTTTTAACAGCGTGTATCCAATCTAACCTCAACAGAAATCCCCCCGGAAGGAAGCTGTGGCTCCTCAGTCGACTCGGAAAATGACGAGGAGAACCACCGCAAGGGTCGGCCCGCCACGACCGAAGACCTTGTCGCGCACATCCAGCTCTACGCGAGCGGGGACAAGTTCGACATCCGCGATCTCAAAGACGTATCCTCGAAGATGTTCCGCAACCAACTGATGCGCACACCCGTCGAGAACCTCGACGTGCCTCAAATCATCCAGGCCGTGTACACCTGCACGCCGCTCAACGACGCGTCCCTGCGCCCCGTGCTCATCGACTACTGCGTGCAAAACCTCAGCACCCTGCTAACCCAGCCCGAAATGGCCTCTGTGCTCGCCGACATGGGCCAGTGCGCGTTCGAGCTGCTGCGCGCGTACAAGGACGAAGCCGACCTGCGTTCGCGCAAGGCAGTGGAAGACCAGCGCACGGCCGTGCTCGAGATAAAAAAGGCCGAGTCGCAGCAGCTGCGCGAGTCGCTGGCCAAGCTGCAGAAACGCGATACCCATTTGATGGAGATCCTCGCGTCGCATCATAACTGCCGCAATTGCGGAAAGGTGTTTGGCGGCGCGCCGCAGGTGTATGGGCCGATGAGTGATAGGGTCATGTTGCGGTGTAAGGCCTGTTATACAAAACATTCCTAGCCTTCCGTCCAACTTAACATCCCTCTCGATCTGACATGCTTATGACTTATGACTGGCGGTGTTTTCTATCTTCTGGGGATTTATGCATTGCCGGCGTGTCCATTTCAATTTCGTCTAGTCTCTAGTCTTGCTCGTTTAGCAGTACATACCAATTCATTTACTATAGTATACGAACTCTCAATTATCACTACATGTACCATCCCTCCTCCACACCCCGCTCTTCCCCCCCTCTTCTCAAGCAACCTGACATCCCCAATAACCATCCCCTTATCATTCGCCTTGCACATATCATACAGCGTCAACGCGGCGCCCATCACCGCTGTCATAGCCTCCATCTCAACGCCCGTACGGCCCTCGCTCGTCACCGTCGCCACAATCTCCACAGCACCATACTCCCTACCACTGGATGTGGATGGGGGCACCAGCTTGACATCAACACTCACGCTATCAATGCCAATACTTGGATGACACAGCGGCACAATATCCGGCGTTTTTTTCGCGGCCATGATACCTGCTACCCGCGCCGCAGCGAAAACGTCGCCTTTGGCTAGTCCTGCTTCTGAAGAGGGTGAATTTGGAGCTGGGTTGATTAGTGGGTAGGTTTTTGGGTTCGTGAAGTAAACGAGGCATGTCGCGCGCGCGTATCGCTGCGAAGACGGCTTGGAGCTGACGTCCGTCATGTGCATTTGGCCCGAGGTGTTCAGGTGAGGGAGATTAGGGTGGTTTTGGCTTGTTTTGTATGTGCGGAGTTGTGTGAAAGAGTCGAGTTCTGGTGTGTAAGAGGGGAGGCGGTGTAGTGGGATTCTAGATGATGCTAGGTTGAGGGGGTTATCTACGGATATCATTGTCAGTCAGTTACGCTAGATAGAATGAGAGTATTATAATGATATTCAACAATCCTGCCAGGTATCATAATCATCATTCATACATATTTGCAACGCCGAAATGCAATGCCAATGCCAATGCCAATGTAGATAGTTGATATATAACGAAAAAGAATCACCCACCAATCAAAATCATAGGCCGATTCTTCATCTTTTCTAACCGGCCGATGCCGGCATGTTTTGCCTTTTTCCGCTTGACAGCCATGCCGATGACGTCGAGGAGTTCGCGTTCGCTGGATTCGAGATCAAGCGCCTCCATGGCCTGCTCGTCGATGGGCAAGCCGTTGTTTCCCCTGCGTATTAAATCCCGCAGCGACACCTCTGCGTTCCCATGCAAGCACACTTTTAGATTCCCATCCGACGTGATGCGCAGCCGATTACAAGTTCCACAGAAATTATGCGTCATGCTGGTAATAAACCCAACCTTCCCCGTAAACCCCGGTACCCGATACGTCTTGCTCGTGTCATTCTTGTGGTCTGTCACTTTCTCCAAGGCGGGGTATTGTTCACGGATGAGTGAGAGCATTTCTTGATACGGCACCATTTTTCCTTCACTCCACTTATTGCCGCCAAAGGGCATGTACTCGATGAAGCGCACCTCGATGTCCCTGTCCCGGCCCATTTCCACAAATGGGACTATCTCGCGCTCGTTCAGGCCGCGCATCACCACGCAGTTGATTTTCAGTTTTATCCCCGCGCCGGCTTTGTTCATCTCCTCGATCCGCGCAATGCTCTTCATCACCGCTTCGAACCCGTTCCGGCGGGTCATGATTTGGAATTGGAAGGGGTCGAGGGTATCAAGACTGAGGTTCACGCCGGTCAAGCCCGCTTCGGCCATTGCGTCGAGTTTGCGGTGTAGGGATATGCCGTTCGTCGTCAGACACAGCTCCCGCAGCCCGTCGCGGCGGAGGTTGCCGAGCGCCTGCATCATCGGGACGATGTCCTTGCGGACTGTGGGCTCGCCGCCGGTTAATCGGATCTTTGTGACGCCCTGGGAAACGAACAGCGACGAGAGATAGACAATTTCTGGCGTTGTTAAGAGATGTGCTGGCGGCGACAGCGGCACCCCTTCCTCCGGCATGCAGTATAGACAGCGCAGGTTGCATTTTTCCGTGATGCTGATCCGGAGATAGTCATGTTGGCGGTTGAAGGAGTCGGTCAGGAAGGCGGAGAATGGCTTGTATTTTGGAGCTTCTGCTGTTGTGCTGTGTCGTCTGAATGGGAATGAGACTGGTACCCCGCGTGGGCAGCGAAGGGGAAGGAGGCTGACTGCTCGGCTCTGAAGTGGTGCCTTCATGGTCGATGAATACAGTTGACTGCGATCATATCGCCATCTATCGAGAGTGGCGGTTGTGAGGGGAAGTCATTCAGAAATACATTCTCGCAGGTTACTCCACACCACTCAGCCAATCACTAGCAGGCGATAGTAACTAACCTCAAGACGAACCTTGTGACTGTTACACGTTAGTAGAGATTACTCAGCAAGAAGTTAGATGAGTTAATCATACATTCCACCGTTTTAGACAACATGGACTGTGCATAGCTGTAGTTAGCTCTAAATGGCTCTCAATGGATCTAACAATACTGCCCTAAGCTTGAAGGGATTAATTAGACCGCTCGATAGCGCCGAGATTGGCAGAATGTTGCCGCATCATTGGCTAGAGGATGACACCTAGTTACCGCCCAGCTGAACCTTCTCAGTATCCCAGCCCTACCTAGATTACCTAGATTACCTAGATTACCTACAGTAGATGCTGATAACTGAGAGTGAAATGCTCCTTGCAGAGCTGGCTACAAAAGTTCTGTATGGCGCTAACTCCACTAATACAATAGCGCAGCCACCAGAGCGTTTTATTCGGTGCTCACATTACCTAGTAAACCACTAACCAAATCAAGTATCAGTAGAAACGCGCTAAGTTCTTCACCTCCCCGTATCTGCGTGGCTATCTCAATATTGCTTTGATACATTAAAGTTGTCTTTACCGTTACAAGGATTCGTCCCACACCGCTATTTGGACTTTTGTTTTCGCTTATTAGTGTCTATTCCTGTTTAATATTCCTGACTAACCAAAGCCTGTTTGAACAGAGACCTGAATCCCCCAAATAACCGCGTCTTGACGCGTACGAAGATGACCAAAAGAGAGAGCTATTCGGTGGAAATCCGCGCGCAGATTGTATCCTTGGTTCTTATAGCAAATATGAAACCTACAGAGGTTGCAACTCTGTTGAATATACCACAACCAACGGTATCCAGAATTGTGCAGCGTGCAAGGCAGCGTGGATTTGATCCCAGTGATGATGCCCGACTGGATGTACGTTATCTCGCAGATTCACCTCGCTCAGGCCGTCCAAAAGTTAGCACTCCGGACACCGAAGCTACTTCAACGCAAAGACCAGAGATGGCAGACACGGCATAGAATATGTCGCGTATATTCCAATGCAAAGAGACGATCCTGAGATATTCTGCAGGCCAGAGGCATCATGGCGCCGAATGCTCTTTCAACAGTCAGTTCCAGCAGCGCAAGAAACCTTGATTTGTTTCAAGAAAAGTGCTGGTCTCCACCCGTACGGCTTGCTATCTTTTCGGGGTGACTACACTATGGGCAAGGTTCACGATCACGTCCAAAAATTAACGCATATACCACGTGGTGATGATTTGCAATAGCTCTTTGTCTTGCAACCCGGGTCAAGCCAAAAACCCCGTTTCGGACCTAGGGCTGAATCTTTGGTTCAACAGGGGTGGATCGACCGACAGCTTTGGTGTAAAAAGCATTTTGGCATGGCGGACAATATGAAACTAAGTGGCGATGAGCAACAGATCCGGAAGTCTTGGTGTGAAAGAAATCCTAGGCTGACTAGAAGGAAGATTGAAAGGGTGCACAGGGATCTGTGGTGGTATGCCCCAGGTTTTTCGCTGGTATCCTGAGTTGTAAATTCTCTTTCCACCCAGACATCCTGCACCTCCAGGATGCTGTCACAGCTGTAACAAGGCCGAAACTCCCAGCCCCCTAGGGTTTACTAGTGACTAGTCTGAAGGACCAAGAGTACCTGTGCCCCGAGTTGGCTTAGTCCTCTCACCAGTGGTAAATCCTATACACTTCCCAACGGACTCTGTCTTGAGACATGGCCTCTGCAATCAGTGTCCCGGCCACCTTGTCTTGAACCAGAGTTGAGCCGCGCCATCATCTGGCTTCGGGGATCACTTAGAGATCTCCCTAATGACGCTTGACAACTGCATCATGCTAAAACCCACACCCATGCAGTTTAGTTGCCCTCGATGAATCATCTGCCAGCCCAAAACACGCTAGACTTGGCCACAGTCCTACTTCCTATAATTAATTATCAAAAGATTACGTAGTATAATTCTTAAAAGTTGACTATATTCTATTCAATAGATTTAGTACCTCTAATCACTATTTTGGGTGCTTCAAACCTATCCCCAAAACTGTTAGTGACAAATATTCTGTCATCTCTTTCTCTCACTAGAGTGTTCAGAGTGTTCAGAGTGTTCAGAATTTTTGGAATATTTCATCTGCTGCTGAATTGCACTATTTGCATATTTGCGATTCCATTGACACCTCCGGTCTTTGTCTCACCCACTCAGCATTTTCTTAACCCTCTTTTCCAGGCTTTTCTCGAATTGCTCTACCCCAGTCTGCTCGACCAGTTTCCCCGCTTTCAAGATAAAAACCGTTCTTCGTCTTGGAATCTGAGTATCATCATCGGATTGTTCATCATCTTCGGCTTCGAAATCCTCATTCAGTCGCGCATCCCCGTCTCGCTTGCCTTCAACGACAGACCTTACTAGAAAACGGTCGTGCGAAACTACCAAGATCGCTCCGTTGAACGTCGACAACGCCGATGCCAGAGCCGTGACTGTGTGGAAGTCCAGATGCGTAGTGATTTCATCGAGCACTAACAGATGCGGCGGATTCCAAAGCACCTTTGCCATGGCGAGCCGAACCTGTGAACATTAGCAGAGTCACTACATTAAACTCCATAGACAGATTATGTGCCTACCAATTGCCCACCGGATAGACGAAACACGGGAACATCGGATGCAATACGACCAGGCAGGCCCAAAGCCCCCAGGAGCGCTCTAGCATCGCCCTCATTTAGTTGGCCATCCGCTTCACGCATTATGGTTGACAGTGCCGTTTGTTCTTGATTCGCACGACCTTCCTTTTGCAGCCCCCCAACCGAGTTCTGAGCATAGTACCCAATCTTCAGTCGTGGATGGCGAGTGACCTTCCCAACACCAGCCTTTTCCATCTCCCCCGTTAGCAGCTGCAGGAGCGTCGATTTCCCGCTCCCATTAAGCCCCATGATGCCCACGCGGTCACCAAGGTGGATCGTCAAGTTGATATCACTGAGTACCACCGGCGCAGTGCGCTTGTACCGAAAAGTGATATTCTCCAGCGATATCAACGGTCCGGGAAACCTCAAATCCGGCGCGTTTGGTATGAACATTGATGCGCCCTTCTCGTCCTTGGGCACTTCGATCTCTGCCCTGCTGTTCTCGTGCCACCCTACCATGTCTCGGTTTAACTTGAACCGACCGCCATTCGCACTAACCTGCACGCCCATCCGATCATCGATCTTCTTTTGGCGAGACTTGGCCATGCGCAGTTTATTCTCATCGCCGGTTTTCTTGCCCATCTTCGTGGTTTCGCGAATCGTCGCCTCCATGTGTGCGATTTGCTTTTCTTGCGCCTCCCTCATACGGCCCCAGTATAGCTTCTGATACTCGAAATTTTCTTCGTACGCGGCAAGGTTGCCTTTGAAGTAGGAGAGTGTTTGGTCGCGGAGGATCACTAGCTCTTCGCAAATGGCGTTGATGAAAGCGCGGTCATGAGAGACTAGGACTAATGTCGTGTCCGACGTTTCGCGCATCTGTTTGAGGTAGTTCTCAAGCCAGATGACTCCGAGGAGGTCGAGGAAATTGGTCGGTTCGTCGAGGATCATGATGTCGGGGTTTTGAATCAGAATGCCGGCGAGCATACATCGCATTCGCCAGCCCCCTGACAACGTGACGAACGGCTTCGAGAGACCTTCCTCTTTGAAGCCCAGGCCAAGCAATACTTTTCGTGCTTGTTGCTCTATATCGACAACTTTCATCTAATCAGTTTAGCAGTAGAAATTTCAATATCTAAGTCTACATGGTAACTGACCGTTTCGTATTGCGACTGAAGCTCTTCGAGAAGATCAACTGCTGCCTGAGTGTCGGCTGTAATGCTTTCTGCATTGATTGAATCTTTGTCTTCATTTAGCAAGCCCCGCGAGACGGCGACCTTGGTCTCGACAGATTTGAGTTCTTTCCTCGCTTGAAGCCCTCTGGCACCACTTCTCAAACTCGCGTTTTTCTGTGCTAGAAATAATTGCTTCTCTAGCTCCTCATGGCGGAGCTTTCTGATGGTTAACACTGGGGCTAAAGAGTCATCCTCGTTTTCCAAACTTCTCGATAGAACTATCGATAGTTAATGAACGATTCAATCTTATGACTCTTGTAGAAGGGAGTTACCTTCGATTTTTCTTTTGATGTCATTTCTGAGATCATCACTCGCCATGACCTGCTCCAAAACACTTCTCCCCTTTCCCCCTGACACGGAAGCAGCTTCTCTCAACGACTCGGCGAGACTATTATCATCTTCATCTTCTATCTCGGCATCTGTCTGCTGAAGAATCGCTATCCTAGTCGTATACGAAATACCCGGAATAAGCTTCTCCGCCATTGCCTTGAGGATGGCTTACAATCATTGTCAGTTATTAAAAAAAAAAAAAAAATTAAAACCGTCTGATTAAAAATTTTACATACTGGACTTGCCCGTCCCATTCCTTCCAATAAGACCATAATGCACACCAGCTTTGAGCCGCAAGTCAGCGTTGGAAACTAATTCAAGGCCGTCGGATTTGGATTTGGATTTCGCTGCTTTTGGCTTCTCGCTGGTAGAAGGCTGGGATGATCGGACTGCGATGGTGAGGCCTTGGATGTCAACCTGTATATATTTATTTATTATTAAAAACGAGAATAATATTTAAGGCTTCGGATCATACCTCGCGAGAAGGTCTGTCGTCGAGGAGATGGAACCGTGTTTGCTTGCACGTGGCGAGGATGGAGGGTCCGGATTCAGTCATATTTGCACGTCTTACTTCTATCAACAGCGTCTTTCACATCGATGTCTTTCACAGCGATGATCTGGTAGGTCAGATTGAAGAGATGGAATTTTTGAATTCTTTGATTTGGTTAGTGCTAAGATTGAATTCTGAATTTGATCTTGATTTCTTTTTATTCCTTTCTATGTGAATGGCGAATCTCGTATGCCGGAGTGCATTGGCCAATCAAAGAGGCTCAAAGTGACTCATTTTTGGTCAACTTAATGAGCAAGAAAATTAATCTTGGTAATTTCTAAATAAGTAAGTAAGAAATAAAAATCCGTTGATTGATATTAATTTAAATCGTCTGGTTGGGAATAAATGGAAATTTTATAGGCTCGACTGAGTACGTATACTGTAAGGCTCCTTGGCACTGCCAACCTCTAAATGCCAAAAAGTAATACTGAGGTAATTGGGCCATTGCCCAATTCCAGGGTTGGCACGCTTATAAGCCTCTGTGAGCCTGCAGCGCTCTTGCTGCTGCCAGGCCTCACATATACCTCAATTGTTGCATACTGCCCATCTCTACGTATGTATGAATGCAATGCTCTATGACCTTTATATAGAAAAGCTGTATTCTTTTTGTCATATAATTACAAAGATATATTATAAATCTATAGGAATAATCAGCTATTATACTCTTATTATTAAGAAATATATATATTATTTTTTATATAAGCTGTATCATTTTAAAAAGCAAGATACCCACCTAGCTATAAAACGGTTAGTTTGAAATAGAGACTCCCTGACTAATAGGGCAAAATAAAGGAGAGTGTACAAAAACTTGAAGGAGGTTTCGAATTTGACTGTATAAATCAGCTATCAAACGATAAATTAGAATTCCATGAATGTAAAAATAATTTACAGCATCCTTCAAAGAATATATATTACTATATTACTAGGGACTATTTCCAGAACCTTCCAATCTTTTATTTTTCGCCGCAGTTCTCCGATATCATTCACCTTGAGAATCGCGGATTGAATAATGATGTCTTGAGCTTCCATCGCGGTTTCCATTTCAGTATACACTGGATGTTTAGAATGAACAAAGAAAAGAAACGACGAGCGGGTTAGGTATTTGATTCTCCCACTTTGGTGCCGTGCTCCCGGGGCTATTCTCTTACGGCTTCAACGAAGTGCTTAGTTGATAAAAAAAGCTACTTGGTCTCGTGGCACAGCGTACTCTGTCCAAAGTTGCCAGTTCCCGGTCGAGTTAATGCAACGCATAAACCTAGCGCATCATACGATTTAATAAGAGCAACAACGGAAATGGATAGCATTATTGTATAACAAAGCTCCCCTCCCTTCCCCGCAGTTTCATTCTTGCATGTCTATATCTTTCAACAACATTTAGGATGGGTTATCATTGTTCAGCCTTCAAAATCACTGTATCTAATAGGTTTGCACTGTTGCTTCTGAGGAATGGACCTGAAATCCACCTCATGATTTTCAATCCCAATGACCCCATTTGTATTCCTGCAGAATCTCATACTCTTGTCCTAGAGTCAAAAAGCCTTCCGTAACCTAAGATTGTACTTTCACTCTCCATCTCCCAATTTTATTTCTTGAGGTTTACGCTCCTAGGCAAGTTCTAAATTGATCAAAGACATCATCCATCTCCACTAAGGATCTACAGAGTCAGTTCTGTTCTTCCGCTGGGCTACTTAAAACTCTTATCATTCTATATAGCCACACTACAAAGAGTGAGCACTAGCTTACATCGACATTGGGATAACTTAAATATCACTTCACATCAAATCCCGAAGAAACACCCCGAAGCAGACTAAGGTCAGAAGAATGAATAAGGTAAGTATTTATCACGTTCATTCATGGCTGTATAAGTGGACCAGAGAGAAGAATAAAATCTTAACCAATATGCCGTATTATATAAAATAATAGCTCACCATGAAAGTTTCAATAAACATATTCTCATCCTATAACGATATTCTGCTCTACTAGCTAATTCCTCCTTACTAGATAGTTATACAGAATAAATAGGCATACTAAGTTATGCTTAACGATATACTAAATCACCTAAATAAAGACTCTATTATCAATACAAGATGGGCCACATAGTGCTGGGCAGACTCTCATTTGTCAGAGGTGTCCGGAAAGTGCAAAGCTTAGTACTGAAAACTATCCTAACCAATCAATCTTCACGATTAGATTGAACAGTGCTCTTCAACAGATTATTACCCATGCCAACAGCGCCACACACTCTTTTAGATGGTGGTGCGTTCACCTCAATACAATTACCACCTCAGCACAAGAAGTTACGTTTCGCTAGTGATTACGGGCTTTGTATATTCATTTGCTAGCCTTTCGCGAAGCTATAAACCTGAACTGAGGTATAAGTGATGATGATATTCTACACAATCTAGTATACAGGCATATCTATTTATAGTCATAGTAGCTACCTGTTGTCTGCTAGATTACCACTGGTAGCCTAGCAGTATAGGTATCACATGATCTGGGATCCAACTGCCGAAGCGACATGCAGGATGTCACTCCAGACAGCTATCTCTATTCATCTAGTTACAGCTAGTTTCGCTCTAAAAACCCTGTTTTTATTTTTGGACCCTAACGCTAGAGCTATTACGGACCAGCTGAATTTTGAACCCTGCCTTTAGTTCTCCCGGGGTTTCAGCTTGGCTGACACTTGCGAAAAGCCAGCGCGTAGATTTCATGGCAAGTTTGGTATCAGACCATGAATTCGACATTCCAATCTCTACTAATCTCGAAAACTTGGTTCCAGGTTGTAAGTCTCCCTTCCCCTTTGGCTTTGGGTAGACGGATCAAACACAACCACCAGACACAGGACCGTTGCCAAATGATAAGGTTGCAGCTCTTTAGTACTAGTGTCGCACGCGGTCCGTTGGACGGCGGGAGGGACGGACGGACGGGAGGGCGGACGGTAGCCTTTGGCCAGGAGCGCGGCCCTGGAAATTGGGCTCTTGAACATACTTAATCATAAGCCAAACTTTTTACCATAGCAAGGCTGAAACGCGCCACCAGCGGGCTCTGCCTATAATTGCCCAGTCTGAGGAGCCACATGTTCGCTCTTAAAGTGACAGCCCCGTTCCAAAATTTGCGTGTTCCCATCAAAGGACTAATTACCGAGTTACACCCTACCTAGCTGTGTACTCTGTTATCCTTCAAAGTCCAAGTGTAGAACCGCACAATGGATTGCAGATATCTTGTTATCCAAGACGAAGCCTCCAGCCCTGCACTTGATGATCTTGTGACGTCCGCCTTAATCACAAAAGGAACAGTAAGTGACAAGTAATGTTGGGCTATCTGAACTTATATTCATTCACTCGCGTTAGAGTGATGACCACCCTACTCCTAGAAAGTCCCCTCAACCGTTATCGTCGAGACAAAACGAAAAGGATGGTGTTACATACGCTTCAGTTCCTACTGTACCATTCGATGAGCTCGACGACACAGACGAAGGTGGACGACCTTTGCAATCAACCAAAGCCTTAACAGGAGCCGAATCACGAGATCTACTGCCTGCCGTCGACATTGGGTCTGGCACCAAATTGCAGTGTCTTCTCACAATAGCCCTAGGCGTAGCGTGCTTTTTGGCCTGTATTATCTGCAGCATTGGCTTCTGGACCAAGTCCACTGGACCTCCATTAGTGTACCTGCCCAAAGGCTTACCCGGCGAGGCGCTCTCCTTCATCGTCAACATCATCCTTACGCAATGTCTGGAAGGCTTAGCGTATGTCCATTCAGTATCACTTCGCTGGGCACTTCTAAAGGAGAATCGACTCGTATTCAACACCAACATTCGCTTAGCCGCCAACTCGAGGCTCTCTCGGCCTAATAGCTGGTACATCAATTCCATCTCAGCGACACTTCTAATTCTTTGCTATGCGGCCACTTCAATGCTTGTTATGCCTCGGGTCGACTCGGACGAAGGCATACACCACGAATCACACATTAACTTGATCGCCTTGTTGGCACTTGGACTCGCTCTGTTCGGCCAAACATTGCTCGCCTTCTGGTGCTACTATAACAATCTTCGTGACATTCCCTCCTGGAGCTCAAACCCACTGAATACTACACTAACTATTCTAAATCAGCAGCTCGTGCAACATAGAGAAGGCCGCTGTATAGACCCGGTTCAAATTCGAGACACACCAGACGAAAGACCAATGCTCCCGCGTAAACAGCAGCCGAGTCAATGGCAAGTCAGCACTTCCGCAAGGAACGCTATTATATTCATCTGGATCCTGACTGGGTTGTCTTTCGTCTGGTTCTTGACCATAGTCCTTGTCGCACGAGCCAACATGATAGGTGCAATCAATAAAGTCAACCATCTGCCCAATGCGAAATGGCATTTCTCATTGGCTTGGGATCCTTCAGGAAATCCCATTGTTGGGGAAACAGGAGCAACGACCTATTTCAATGCGGTTTTCTTCAGTCTTGATTATGTCGAGCAAATCCAATCAATGTCTTTCGTTGCTGCTCTTATCGTCGGTCTTCTGTTTGTCTGCATAATACAAGGATTGCAAACTCTTGGGCTCCACTGTGCAGAGCTCATTGTCAATTTATCTCGAGATGAAGATGTATGGAGAGCTCTCGATGCTCAAGACGGGTCTGGCGCCAAAAACCATGTTCTCAAGAACCCGCCCATCCTAGCTGCCCTGATGAGCTGGAAGTACCTCACGCTCCTAATCTTCAAATCCCTTCTGCATTGGCTGCTCGGCCAATCATCCCAGCCTTCCTTCGATTATATTGTCGACAGCCGAGTTTGGTTCACCATGAACTACGCTCGTTTATTCGTTTACGTCATCTGCGCCGCTGCCTTTGCTTCAGCTCTTACCTTTCTTACGTTCATGAAGCCGAAGGGCCCCCAGCCGGCAACGTACGGCCATATACAAACTATTGCAGACTTAATTGACGACTGGACTTTGAATGAAAATGGACGATTTTGGTGGGGAGATAAAGGTTGCACAGAAGGAGTTCGGCACGCGGGGATGAGTTCTAAGAAAACAGGTCTCGGACAGATACAGATGAATACTCCTTACGCTGGTGAACTTAGTAGGAGATTTATTGGCAGCACGAAGTTCATTAACAAGAAATATTCTTAGCACAACTGTATCATGGTTCACACTTACTGGTGTGGTACCAGAGAGTGAGAGAGGATCATAATCCTCGGGAAATTCCTGGACACAAGGAGTGCGACGTCGCCGACAAGCGACAAATGTTGTGACATGACCCTTTGCTGTAGATAACGAGCATCGGACCTTTCTGCGTTTGCATTCCCAGCAACTACGAGTTCCTTTGCGGACTTTTTGTCGCTTGATAGAAGACTTCAGACTAAACGATATGGTGTCTAATTCATCCGTTGCATCCGTTGCTTCCACCATAGGTCTTCCCCACCAACATGGGTTCCGACAATACCCTTTCAGAGCAATCCGATCTCAGTATACACGACTAGTATATTTTTGTTCTCTGTTCACTTCGATGTAGAGCTAGCTGGGTGCAGATTTAGTTGGTTATTGGACCGAGGTTTGTGATCCGACGAAGGTCACTTCGGCGGAAACGACATCTGGCCGAAGTTTGAATTATTTTATTTGTCACAAGAATCGATAAGTCACGACCAATGAATTAAGTTCGACATTTTTGAGTGGCGATCATGTCTCCCACCTGTTATCATAACCAAGAAAAAGTAACGTCCCATTGTCTATTTTTCTGTATGGGAAACCCTTATCTTTCGATGAAAAAACGGACTACAATTTAGAAGATGTTAGGCTGTCTTAGTATCTTAGTATAACTTTTTAATATAAATCATTTTAATTATATTAAAAAGATTAAAAAAATAATTGTACTTGAATCTGGGCGGTCTGTCATCGGCAGGCGACGCCCGCACGTTTGGCTCCTAGGAGGTGTGAGGCCTGGCGGCAGCGGAGCGCGCGCTCATAGAGGCTTATAAGCGTGCCAACCCTGGAATTGGGCATTAGCCCAATTACCTCAGTATTACTTTTTGTCACTTGGAGGTCGGCATTGGCAGAAAGCGTTACATTAGTTTAGATTTATAATATATTTCATTTATTAATATATAAGTATTCTATTAATCTATTAATATTTTAATAATATAAGAACTTATGTAGAGTTTTTAGTATAATACCGCATTATAAGTGTTCTGTAGCTAAGGTTTTAGACTGGAGGCCCCACACTTTCTCTTCTTTTCACTGGCAGAGATGCCTACTGCTCTTTAGCCTTGCAGCTGGCGGCCCTACTAAGGTTTAGGTGTGTGTGGATGAATTCTATCTATCTATCTTAGGGAATGCTTATTGAGTGTTTTGAATTTATAGATGCCGCTTAGCGAGCGATCTCTAAGTTAGGTTGAGCATAAAGCGGCACTGTGCTGAGCGCGTTAGGGCCGCATATTGCATTTATGTAGGTACAGCATTAAAGCCAAGATCTACCCTTATTCTGAAGAGGTTTCAGTGATTCAGTTGTATTGATTGAGAACAAAAAGTCTGAGTACTATAAGCATAAAAATACGTTTAATGAAGGAAATAAATTTTAAATGCTAGTCAGCGTCTTGAAGTCGGAAGCAATGACTGGATATGAAAAGCTTCCTGTAGAGACTATAAAAATCTATTTAATGTACGAAACTAAAATCTAGCCTTTTGTTCCCCTGGTCCGTTGTGGATTTTATGTAGTCGATTTTCTCCTATTTCACTTGTCAGTCTGAATTGCACATATCGAAAGTAACAAGAGAACCAACAACAGACCTCTTCCGTTAGGGCAGCCCACTTCCTAGCCTTCCATTTATTTCTAGTGATATAGTAAAACTTGGTGAAGAAAAATAACCCAATCACGAGACAGTTGATGATGATGAGGTTTCTATTGCCTTGATGGTAGAGCGGAGCGTCTTCTGAACGATAGATATTCGCAGAGATCACGCTGCCTACTTGAACCATCACTGTAAATCCAAGTTAGTCATTTTTCCCACACTAAAGTTTCGGTTCATATAGAATCGACGAGACATACTATTATAAACAGCCGCAGAGATGGAGCGTGTTCGCACTGATCCCGAGTTTGTAGAGCACCATGCCCTTAATATTCACTGTTAGTTGATCACTTATAATTTCGAATCGAAAAAGCAAGAGGCAAGAAACATACACTAGAATTGCATGACAGTATGGATAACTTAATAAAACCGTCATCAACGCAAAGGTCCCCCATGACTGTTGAAGTTCTCCGGGCCAGAAACGCAGGGCAATAACGCAGGGTAGAGTCCAAATGGGCTGGAGCATGCTGACGAAGGTTCGCTCGCGCACGCGTCTACTAAGCCAAGTTAATCCGAGAAGGGTAAATATTGAAATAACGGTGGAAGGGATAGTAAGAAGATTTGTTTGAAACTAATTCTGCGGGTCAGTCTTAATACTTCAAATGAAAGGGCTGTGGAGAGGAATACTGTTGTAAACCCGAGTTTTCGTAGTGATAGCGACATATAATAGGCCGTTGGCTGTAGAGGGACATATGCGATAAGACCAAGGGCGTATATCTGTACTTAGATAAGTTCGCTGCTTCGGTAAAATGGCCGAAACGAGGACTCACAGGCCACATATCAAAATCTTTCAGTGACAGCCATAATCTTTTGGGAGTAATGGCCATTCGATTATGCATGTCACCTAAACATTTGAATGTATTAGCTCGAATCTTGAAATTTGAATGGACTTATAAAATACCCTTGGTTGGGTCATCCCGTAGAACGCGATTGACAACAATGCTCAGCTCTCGGTCGTTGAACCATCCATTGGGTCGAAACCATGTCTTGGTTTGGACAGCTGAAGCGGGCATCAGAAAGAAGGATGCAATACCAACTGACAATGTAATTATTCCTTCGATGAGGAAGAGGTATCTGCAAGATAACGTATGAGTATGACGAAAATCAGTGATGAGTACTAATTCCTTACCTCCACCCAGCTACACCGTGAGCACCATCTAAATGAAGAATACCAAACGCTAATAATGAATTGATGATTCCAGTTACACTCAACGTTGCCCAGAAGAAACTGCTTTCATTAGCTATCCTTCACCATGTTTGCATTTGGTGAGAAATACCTGAGTCGAATTGGAAGCTCGCTGCTAGTGTAGAAATACGAGAGCCACAAAACGAGATCCGGAATAAAACCTCCCTATGGTTCGCCATCAGCATATAAATTCAATATGTTTGCATGTGTATTAAATAAACAGATCTTACCTCGAGAATTCCGAGCAATGACCGCGTAGCATAAAATGAGCTTTTTCCTTTCAGCGCATACTGACTCATTGCGACGATGGACCAGAGTGTCATTTGAGTTGGAATCCATCTATCTGGGCCCAGTTTCTTGGAAACCAACTGAGAGGGGACCTCTGCACATAGGAAGGAAACTAGGAATATAGTGTTTCCTTTAAATAGTGAGTATGTTTCTTCTTTCCTCGGCATGATTAGGATATTTACCATAATTGTAATCTGGCGAATAGAATGGTTAGCTGCAGTGTTCGGCATCAAATTATTGGGCTGTTTTCTAACCATTAGTCGTCAGATGAAGCTCCTCCAACAAGTTGCCCGACACTGCCTGGATGAGGTTTCCTCTATCGATCTGAAGCGCGAAGAACATAATACACTGTAACCCCAATTAGTTTTATTTACATACATATGTATGTATGACCAATCCCTACCGCCCATAAGCAAACATGCCAATCAAGCTTCAGCACAACTTTCCGTTCTTCCTCCTCCGACCACCGGAGATTCGGGTCCAGTAGGTGACGGCACTCATATTTTGCTTCCTCGTATATCGAGGTGTAATGAGCGAGGATCTCAGGGTCAGAGAAAATGTTGTGAGATGTAGTCGAGCCAGTTTCCTCATCGCTGGATGAACTGAGCTCGAGAGGACTTACAGTTGCCTCTTTGTTGGGGAGATTGCCAACTTCATGCGGATTATTTTCGGGGTTTGTTTCAATCGCCATGTCTAGTTACTATAGAATTTCACGGCAAAAATTGAGACAATTCTGTATTTTGGTTATTGCAGAAGGAATCTGGCTACAGCTATTAGTTTATATTCGAGCGCGTCTGGGCCGGCTTCGTGTAGGATATGGTATGGATCTACTCTACTACATAGTAACATCGAATGCTGTCAATTGCAAGACAAGGTGATATTTCCAAGGCCAATTGCGTGATATCCATGTGTCCAAGATCGATGTTTTATTTATCTAACGCTGCAAGAGCGATTAAGTCTCTACTAGTGAGTATGATTGTTATCGATGGTGCCGGCGAGCACGTCAACTGCGCCGTCATGTGGAACAGCGCAATTATACGTTCATTATTACTCTGTACAAAATGAGACGATAATACATTTCCGTTCATTTTTCTTGTTTTTCACGTGTATATTCAGTATATAGATGGAATTGAGTTTGGATAAGTTAAGCTTTCATACGCCATAATAAAGTTCTTCGTGCCTCGTAGTCCGAGGCCGCAAACCCGTCTTCAAATTCAAATATAGTTCCAGTGGATGTAATTTGCTAGTTTCTGACCCTGGGACAAAATAAAAACCAAACCGACACCGGATTCTCCGTTTCATGATACAAACATCAATTGATTGAGTTTTAGATGCTTACCTTCCTAATAAGGAAATTTCAATTCGGAGGTCCGCGACGTGTTTCAAAGTGACAAGTACAATTCTACTCTTAGTTTCCCAATGCTTATTAAGATTAGTGCTCAGGGTCTTTAAGCATTACAAGGGTTGTGATCAGACCTGGTGTTGTGCGGGGCTGGACGATGACATCGAAGCGCGGATGGTTGACGTGATTCGGGGCAGTTAGTTAGCATACATATCAACGTACATAGTGTCCCATTGTAATGAGAGAATAAAAACAAGCCAATAGCGAAGGTCCGATAAGGCACTTCTAAGGCCATACATATTACTCAGTCTCGAATCTCTAATCTCCTCAAATCCAATGATGATATGCCACTCTACAAGCACCTCATCGCGCGCTAACAGCGCATGCTCCGAGTGCTGGCCTAAGGCACCATACCTGCAGACGATGATGCCTTATATTTGTCTATGTGATTCTGGCTTTTATGCACATAATACCATTGCGTAACCAACTTTAATTCAGGTCAGGAGACTTTAGCCAGCGTATATACAACGCTTTGGTTGGTGCGCACCATCTCGTCGCGCAAGCATGCCATTATGTTACTTGCTAATTCAGAGACGCCTCTACATGTGGAAGACGGAGCATTTTTTGTAACGCGGAGCATTTTTGGCGGGGTCGCTTGAAATACGTCAGACTGGATTGTATAAATACTAATGAAGGCCACCCGACATCGTTAAATGCATGTAAGCAAGGGAAAGACTTTTCCTGTCTCGCCAAAAATACCATTAAAAAACACCTTTTAATCAGTACTAAATCACTATTCAAAGTTAGAGAAAATGGCTCCTTCAGTTGCAGAAATTTCGGAGAGTCAGGGAACTGCTCCAGTGACTGTTCCATTGAAGAATGTGTCCGAGACCACTGAATCCAAGCCCAAGGTCAGAAGAATAATCGATGAGGAGAAGGATTCAACTGCTAGTGTTAGTATCCCCACCTCATTCAATTTTGAAACTCTGTATTAAGAATATCTATGTTTTATAGTATCCGAACTACCTTCCAACCTGGGACCACGGGGAAAAGTATCCCGCTTGGGAACCTTTCACCCACGTCGAACACGGCAAAGGTGCCGACCCAACCTTCAAGGACCTGCTGCCCGAAGGATCTACTATTCAGAGACTCACTCCATCCATCGGGTCTGAAGTCCGAGGAGTCCAGCTAAGCAAGTTGTCCGACGCCGGAAAGGATCAATTAGCCCTACTCGTGGCCCAGCGTAAAGTAGTCGCATTCCGTGACCAAGACTTCGCGGATCTTCCAATTCCTGACGCCCTTAATTTTGGTGGCTACTTTGGCCGTCATCACATTCACCCGACCAGCGGTGCTCCTGAGGGACATCCCGAAGTCCACATCGTCTATCGAAATGGGTCAGATGGCGAAGTTGAGGCTTTCTTTGCCAATCGCAATAGCAGTGTCCAGTGGCACTCGGATGTTTCGTACGAGCAACAGCCCCCGGGAACCACCTTTTTGTACATCCTTGACTCGCCAGAGGTAGGCGGTGACACTGCTTTTGTAAATCAGGTTGAGGCATACAACCGTCTGTCGCCGGCAATTCAAGAGCGTTTGCATGGGCTGAGGGCTATTCATTCTGGTTTTGAACAAGCAGAGTTTAGCAAAGGTCGCGGAGGTGTTGTAAGGCGAGAGCCAGTTTCGAACGAGCACCCAATTGTGCGAACTCATCCGGCAACTGGGGAAAAAGCTTTATACGTGAACGGCGGATGTAAGTGCATAGTTCTGCTCCTTCTTATTGTTCATTAACTTACGGTTTTGAAGTCACTCGCAGCATCGTTGGCCTTAAGAAAGAGGAAAGCGAGTCCTTGTTGTCTTTCTTGTTGAATCATATCGGCCGTGGAATTGATTATCAGGCCCGTGTTCGATGGGGCCCTAAGACAGTTGTTGTTTGGGATGTGAGTTCCATAGAGAAACTATGCGGATGAATATTTATACTGATAAACTATAGAACCGTGTTACTGCGCACTCTGCCATCTTCGATTGGACTACAGGCGAACGCCGTCACCTGGCACGAATCACTCCCCAGGCTGAACGGCCGTATGAAACACCATATGCGGCTTGAATGACATGACCGCAATAAAACAGTATATGGAACTTTCAGAAATCATATTTTTGTTTGAAACACAAATTGGCTCGTCCATTTACACAAAGTTGATATAATATACCATTTTAGTAGTATTATTTATTGTGTGCATTTGTAGATAAAGTTGTTCGTGACAAAGGATTTATCATATGAGAGAGTAACCACCAGTTTCACACGGAAATGGTCCGAAAAGGAGAAATTAAGCATGGGATATTTTTAATCTAGTTACATAAAGGCATGACTCATAGTATATTCCAGCCACACCCTCAACTATTTGCCTCTCATAATATATGACCAACCGCTAGAAAGTTGTCCACAGTTATCAAGCATTGAAAAGGGGACTTTATGCTAAATATATTTCTAATCACTTCTGTATTTGAACTTTTCGGGGATTTTATCTCTATTTTATGCTTCATAACATGCACCTAAATAGAGGCACGGATAGCGGAAGAATTAATTAATTTAGAGATCAATAGTTGGATGTGTCCTATTCGAGGCTATTCTCTTGAGGATCTAGCCCTTGCTTGTACTTGACTTCGGTACGAGGTTGTCCATCATCGGGTTCGGGTTTTTGATATACTGTGGCAAAATTCTCCCAATCTTTGGGGAGTGTGATGATTAATGTAGTACCCTGACATTTGTATCGAAACTAACCAACCTTGTCCATGCCAAATATCGCTTCAGTGATAAAACTAGTTCATTATGTTGTGCGGTATACTTGTCGTCGGTGCTCAAGTTACTTTGCTGCACAGACAATCTCGGAATCCCATTTCCATATTGGAGCTATACTGGTATCTACCGAGTCTGGGAAGTTATGTAGATATTCTAGCTGGGCTAACATATTTCGATTGACGATTTTCTGGCGCCCGTATATAGATTCCGCTAGCGATAAGTTATGGATAAGCTTATGTGGTAAATGTACATCTCTCATGTCCTAACAACGAATAGGCTAGCAGAAACAGACGACTATGAGTTGCGTTCTACTTTCAAAGCAGAAATGACTCGTATTAGTGCATATTCAACTAGAAATCTAACAATGAGAGAACATAATACGGGTATTTTTGCGTGCCATCTATGTGGCGAGCAGACATGTGACTCCGCTGGCACTGTTTCCAACCAAGCATAGCCTCTTGCCGGTCTCCATCCACAGGAATAACAAATCTCTCTATTCACCCAACTTAACTACGTTGAATTAGGAAGGAGACAGTGGCTTCTTCATGCTTTTCAGAACATTATTGGGCCCATATATCGAGAGGTTAATATCACTTTGTCGATATGAGCCCAGGAATTAGTGGGCAGGTTAAGCCAACCAGTATCAAGTCTTAAGGTCATATGGCCAAATTGATCTTAGGACTCCTTCATCTTTCACTGGTTCATCATGATCAGGGTTCTTGTTTGTTAGAACAGCAGTCAACATGCCATCAAATACTTCCTCGTGGGCCAACTCAGTTGCTTCCCAGTTATCTAAAGGAACCCATCCATCTGTCGCAGTATTGAGCAGGCTTGATAGGTCATGCTTCAAGTCCTGTGCTGCTACAAACAGCTTGTACTCTCTTTCATGCTTCGCTAGTTCATTTGGCGAAGGGAGAGAATATGGACTCGAGCCTGCGAAACCGAGTTCGTTCCACCTTCGGGTAGTCTCAATCAGTTCATGGCGTAGGGCAACAACTCCATCTTTCCACGTTCTGTAACCATAGAGAAACGGTCTGAATAGATCCTCATCCATTAACCTAGGACCGGAAAGCTTGGGAGTCAAAAACCGAGAGCAAGTATCAAAAGCTTTCGCGCAAACATTGTTTTCAGAATCATCAGGAATAGCAAAATCCGGCACTTCATCCGCATACCAGAACGCCGGTTCAATGCTAACTGACTGCCAATCAATAATGTCTGTTATTTTTGAAGGGTCATCTTCCGAAACAAATATATTTCTTTTGTGTAGATCGGGATGGAACAATGTCGGTGTTGAAACTGCTTGAATCTGAGGGTGTGTACACATTTCCTTCAGCACAGACCGAGTACATTCAAGGAGGCTCAAGTGTTCTTGAACAGAGCCATGATACAATGCCCGTTTCTCAGCTGCACAATCGTTAGGTGGGATCCTGGAAATACCAGCATCAACAAGGCCATCGCAATATTCATTTAGAGTAGTCCCTGGGTAACCTGTAAGCAAATTGACCGAAGCAATCCTTGAGCAACCTACATGGTCCTTGATTTGGTTGAGTGTTATAATAATACCTTGGCTCACTAGTATTGCAATTCCAATACCTGGGTGCGCAGTGGGGTCCAACACAAAAACCTCCACCCAGAGGTTGTTTTTTGCAATCAGGTGGAAGACTGGCTTCGAAATTCACACTCCCAAAAGCAGGGAATTTCAAGCCCACCATCTCTCGCAGCTTTCGGTAGATTCCGTCAATACATCTTACTCGTTCATTACCAGCCATTTCTGGCCATTTTTTGTGTAGTTGAACACCCTCAGCATGTTCCATTATGATATACTCGCTTCCAATAGCATTTGAGCACTCATTACTCCAGTCCAGGATTGTTGGGATTGGAATAGTCGTCTTAGCTTGTACTGTCAATATATCAGTCGTCATTCAGAGTATCTGGTGAATTCTCAATCCCTCCTTACAGTATTGAATTGTAGCAACTTCAGAGGAAGTTGCTAATTGAGATGGTCCAGCCAGAGTAAATGGTAGCCTTGCAACGATGAGTTTAGAATCATTCAAGGTGAAGATAAAGACCCGATTAAATCCTCCTTCTATTTTTTTGCAATTCGAGATCGAATCAGCACCTGGACATAGCTCAAGAATCCTCCTACAAAGCGCATCGAAATTGAATCCGACGTAGCGCATGTCTCTCTCTTTTTGTCGTGGTGAAGCCACCGACCGCTTGTATAATTATGTGGGTCGAGTTCTATACTTTTGTGAGCAGTCTTGAAAAACCGCTTAAGTTATAGAAGCGAACCTATCATATGTTCATGTAACAGCGCTTTGTTATGGCCATATAACGTGAGAGAACGTGCCATACATAGAGGCGGAGGATGCATAGATGACTGAGCAAATTTAAGAGAAAAATGGTGTGTCAAAGGAAATAGACCTGGATGGCGCTTTTTCCACAAGCACTGGCGTATCATTATACGCATGTCAGAATGCCCAGGTAAAAGAAGGAGTACGAGGGAAATATGAGATGCTAGGGGTTTAGTCCTACTAACACAGGTTTAAGCTCCAACTTTATCAGTTGACTAATCCAATAAAACTAACTATGTTAGGTTAATCAAATTCAATAAGATAAGTGATTGGTGGGGTATAGGGTTTTGCTGCTGTCTAAGAAACATAATTTGTTTCATACCTTTATTCAATCACTCATTTGACTTGTCCAGTATCTAATTATATACATCATATAAATGATGTAGTTCATTAGTACTTGCCATTGCTGATATAGATTAGTTGTTCACTTATCATGAGCAGCAACAATAAAGCATCACAATTAAGATCATTAATTAGGACATAAACTTTATTTGCCATTTATCTCTTATATTCACTCAGCGCTAAACATAGACAATTTCAGCCGTATTTGTTTTATGCTAAATGATCGTCTTTAGGCAATATGCGCAATACTAAAACATTAAATATAGGCAGGTTTTGATATATTCCAAATTCACAATATTCTGTTAAGCATCTATCTATAGTACAGGTAAAGCCAAAGAGAAATGGAGTGAGACCTCTCCTTGAAATCTGTCCCAATTTGACACACCCACAGCCACCATGCTTGAAGACTCTATTAAGCCGACTAATAGAGATATTGGAACCGTCAGGAAAGTGAAGTTGCTAAGTATAAACCCATGGTTTGAAGGGAAAGGCCCAACGACCAGTTAAGGCGGGGATACTAGATTTATCTAGCCCTTTTACTCGCCAACTGGTCTATGTTTGCTGTCTTCACCGCAGATGTAGATAGGAGGTCCCTCAAAGTCTACCCATTCGTCGATTCCTTTGAATTTGATTGTACCTGCGATAAAGAAACGTCCATCACGAATCTGCATTCCATTGCTCGATTCGTTGACAGACTCGCAGATTTTGACGCTAGCGACTTTCCGTTTAAATGCCCACCTAGAATCCCAAGCGGAGTCCTGATAGCCGTCAACGTAGACTTCCCAGATAGGAGAGTTTCCAGGCCCAGGAGGCTGACTTTTGTATAGTCGCTCAGGCATGGGAGCAGTTCCCCAGGAGATCTTATTGCGCATCAAAGACTCCTCACTAGGATCATCGAACCTGGCCAGATGGTCGTTTCGCTTGTAGAATTGAGTTTGATAAGTTCTGCCACCAGAGAGCCCAATTTAAGGGTGGTGCTATCGTTGTATTCTAAGGTCGGATGAAGTTCAAATTTCAACTCCTTAGGTGGGCATGGCTTCAAAATGTTGTTTTCGTCGATCCACCATACCCCCAGAGCTCCTGTGTTATACTCCAAAATTTTACCTTTCAGTTCTTTACTGGACTGGGGCATTTCGACGAGTTGGAGGGATGACTTTATATGAGTGATATCGCAAAGTATAAGGAATGACAGGTAGAAGAAAACGATGCATGAAATGAGCATTACCAGCTATTAAATATATGAGACTCCCAGTGAGTCAATCAGGTGTCAATCACAATTCTGACGCAAGAAGAGCTTGTAATAATGAACTTACGGCTATTCATCTGATATCACAAGCGTGTGATTACATATTTAGTGAGTCAAAATCCTTTTACTCAGTGAGAGTTATATAGACAATTTGTAATGATTAAATTGTAGTCATGTAAGAAGAATGATCTACTTTATAAGTCAGTTCATGACTTCGTAACCACACAACGAAGATGTTGATAGTAGAATTTGTAAGCTTGAGAGATGCGAGTCATGATGAAATTGAATCATAGAAATACCTGTGAATCAAGAGTCATTATCGGATAAAATAATGAGTTTAAAGGGGAGAATCTAACATTAGATAATCTATGGTTATAAGGATCAACTAGTACACTTCAGCGTTGGGTTTGATATTCAATGTTGTCAAACAAAATTGACATCTTCAATGTTATATGAATCAAACCCTCCAATGTTTGCTTTTCTATATAATATAAAGTTTTCAATGTTAATGTTATCACAATACAGATAGGAATTCAGTCATCAGTGTTTATTTGCAAGAGATAAGACTTCCCCTAATATGTTGAAATTGGTTATGTGTTAGGTGTGAAAACACCTAAAATCTATTCAAATTCAAAATCATACCACATGTGCATCATTAAACATACTATAAGGGCTAATATAAAGAACATTCTAAAGTATTGAAATTAATGCTCTATTTAGTGTTTATATAATTTAAAATCTGAAAAAAATTTGATATATATTACCTGCTCAAACAACTCTACCACAATCTATGAAACCAGAATTCTATCAAGGTAGAGAAATTTGAAAGACAAAGTAACAAAATCTTCAATGTTATTATGATCGAAAAGCGATTTTATATTATTCTCTGTTGGCATGAACCTGGTTTAGTGCGCTGACAATAAAAAGCCGTTTGTTGTTGTATGAACTAGGAAATAAACGCTGCACAATCGCAAACACACAGTCTCTTCGCACCTTACCTCTGTACTTCAGGCTTGTGGATGGCAGTCATTACAGCAGTTATTACTGCTCTATTATCTTTTGACGATTAGTTCTTGATCTTTCTCAGCATCATATTTGCGATATCGTAATGACAGGGAGTCGTGGTGTGAAATGAGCCTCCTTCGCGACTGGAGTCCGCAACTGTGAGTCAGCAGCTGTTATCCTCCATTTCTCTTCTTTTGGAACTTTAACCCATCACACTAAGATCAAGGGTAATTGTATATTACAACTTTTTTGATGCTTCTGTAATACTGATGGTGTTTTGTTCTAGGGATATGGTCGTGCTGCCAAGAAAAAGCGCACTGTAAAGATCCCCTCTCATCTTTATGTATGCGTGGCGCGTGCTTACTTCACAGAACAAGGCCAGTGATGTAGGATCTCCACCTGAGGATAACGTGCCCACTGTTGAAATGAAACCTGAAACAGGTTCTAAAGACCTGGAAATGCGACCAAAGCCAGAATAGGACACTAAGATGTTGCATGAAACTCACACAGAAAATACTCCAGACAAGTCTGTGCTGATAGCGAGAATGTACTTCAAGATTTTGACCAAGGACGAAAAGGATAAGATGGGATCAATTCCTTATGAGTATATGGTGTAATGGCCTCCCCGCAATGACATGCATGTTGTTTGGCACAACGACCCAACCCATGTATGCATTGTGCCTACTTTGTCTGCTTCAAAGGCGCCAATTGCGTACAAGAAAAACCATCTTTCAAGTGTTTTCATCGTCAAAACACAAATCAAGAGTGTTTCAAAATTCCAATGACATGTCGAGATACCTTTTGCAAAATACAGGAGCTGACACAGGATGGAAGGTTGAGAGATGCTTTCGCACAGCGATGGATGTGGATAGGAGAAGTTAATACTAGGCGTACCCTAAAACAATTGGGAGGACCTCCGTCTTCAACGAAGGGGTTGCCCACAAATGACCCGGGCAAGATGCTAGATCTTGTGACCCACAAGCTTGACGTTTTGATCAAGTCTGTTGATCGGAACACCAATTCTCAGCTGGCAATAGTAAGTCTTTTGGTCCGTATTGTATTTCGTATTTAATCTGACTTCGACATACAGTTCAACAAGGACCCTGTCGCTGCGTTGGAATAAGGAGGAAATGGGTGCTGAATATCAGAGGATAAACTGTTGATTGTTTAGCGAAACCGAACATATTAGAATTCTGTTAGCAGTTGCCTTGATGTCAGATTGGGTCCATCTTTCGATCGCTGTTCGACCCACAATGGAGATGAATGCAATATGATGGCGCTTGTGATATCAATGGGTAAAACGATAAGGTCGATGACAAGGAAATTGGTCTTGTGTAAATTAAGAAATTGTCAGACTCTAGGAATTCTGATCTCAATTCGTAAAAGTTGACCAGATTTCATACTCTGAATAGTGACTAGTTTGATTATTTGTTGATTTCTTTCCAGAATCTTTGTACAACAGAAGAAGCGTCAGCCGGCCCCCGAAGGAGATATTATTAAAACGGGTGGGAATAAAGAATTGGAATTTCGACAATCTATAATAATAATAATTATTGTTTTTCAAGCACGCAATATTTGATGATGACATCTAAAAATAGGGAGCGAGGAGGCTAAGGAATTAGCCGTGCACTAAACATTGGGGCTGTTGGGGGGATTGCGGCTGGAAGAAAAAACAAGCTGCGCACAATACTCATATTGGGATAGAACAAAATAGGGCGAAGTTGGAATGTTCGGGGAGAGGATTGGTGTGCGGTTTCGCTGAACTGCGAATATGCAGTGTCAACACCTGACTGCAGTAACAATCCTGCCCAGGTCAGTGGAATTAATTAGCAATGCTAGCAGTTGCGCGGCTTATCAATCTTATGTCATACGCATAAACTCTGCTAGGAACGAAAATTTGCCTAGTGCTTAAACTGTTTGAGGATGGAAATATAGGTAGGTGATTCTTTGAGCCTCCAGCTGCGATGCAAAAGTGTTTCGCGCATATACGTAATGTTCTGGACGTACAAATCAGATCAGATGTGCTGGGCACACCTACGTACTTTCTCATCATGCTGTCGGTCTCGATTGCCGATCTTTGGGGTTTTTGATACGGATGCATGATGGCTGCAACGTTGTGAAACGAGAGCAATCCCCACTTCACGATCCTATTTGAGTTTGTCCTGCCGTCCTTCGATTCGACGGTGGAGACCGGCGGAATTGTATTGTGATTGGCCTGCATCTAGACTTCGATGTGTTTTTCGCTGAGACCTTTTGCTTCATATTCTTGGTCTGCGAGTAAGCTGCCAGGAACGCGCTTCACGTGACTTGGCTCTGTGACAACCAGGCCGATCTCTCCTACCCTCCTACAGCGTGCCCGGAGCTTCTGCTCAAGCGTTTCAGATATCGGTAGATAGCCGGAGACGGTTGCGCTGGTGTGTCGACCACCGGATGACCCTCCCCATAATTGATCAACCTTCACGAGATGCTACTGCGCACATGCTGCCATTTGGTCTCCACAAATGATAAAGAACGAGCTAGGGATCAACAAGACTGCACGAGGCGCTGTGGCTGCCTGCGAGGCGTTCGTTGACAGACAGTCGAGGGATCCTGCAGCAGCCTCATCTAAGTTTAGAGCTGGCCAAGCAGGAATATAATTTATTGTACGTGCTACTACCACTAAGTACAGTACAAACTACATGCTGCGCTTGTAGATATAGATAAAGGCTAGCTGGATGGGGGCAGGGCCAGCCACTGTGACATCGTCCGACTGGCCTTGTCCCGATTAGGAAAATCCTGGCCCTCACCCTAACGCGACGGCGCTGTGGTTCTTGTCATCTGAGAAAGCTTCTTCTTGCTGGTAGGAGAGTTATGCTTACGTATTATTTTCGGCGTTTGGACTGCGGTAGCACGATTGCTGGAATGAAACAGGAGAATGGGAGACGTCAAACACGCAGGTGATGTGTATAATTGCGAGAAAACATGCATCCCGACTGGGTCATACTCAACTTCCCCGCATATCGAAACATTAATGGTGTGAGCGCCCTTTTGGACCGGGATCTAGTTAGTCCAGCTGACATTGACCCTCTCATGGCTAGATCCCAAGACAGTGTCGCGAGGTCAGCCAAGAAGCACCGTGACCGCCGGCCTCAAGCTGGTGTGGCTTTATGTCAAACCGGGGGGCCGGGAGGACTAGTCAGGAACGTTGCAATTGCTAGAGGGCAGAGCTACTGGTCAATCGCTGCAACCCTTGTTATCGTCGCTTACTAGGTTTGGTGGCTGCCATGCGAAGCCGCCACCTTCCCCACCGCATCGCGGCCCTTGATGCTCCAGTCTCCATGTCACTCTACCATGAGCAGCTCTCAGTGTGGAAATTTGTTGGTGTGCACCCCTGGGGCTAGTGATGATACCTACTGACCCCATCAATGGAACTGTCATCATGGGTGCTCTAGTCGGCTTGGTTGCAATGATCTGCAGAGCCGGCATTCCAGACAAGCTTCCCATACAACGGACCCAACCAGGCAAAATGGGAGATGAAGGGCATAAATAGACCTGCTACCACCTCTCAATCCTCTCTTTCTTCTCTTTCATAATCAACAATTCACCTTTTCGACTCGACAGTTCAATCTTTAAGGTCCTAGACGGATCTGTCCATTCCCTTTTCAGTCTCTCCTTGACACTCAGCCTTACCGATCGATCTCGGTTTAAACACTCCTTTCAGCCATTTCACGAAGTTTGAATCTAAAGATACCCAAAATGCATTACTCCACACTTGCTGGTCTGGGCCTCATGGCCACCACTGCCCTGGCCTACCCTACCATCCCCAGACACTCTTTCCGTCGCGACAACAGCACTTCGGGCGCTGAGACCGTTGTCTACTGGGGTCAAAATGGTGGAAATGCCGTTGAGAACAACGACCTCTCCACCTACTGTACCGCTGACTCTGGCATTGACATCCTTGTCCTCTCTTTCCTTTATGAATTTGGCAATGGTGTCGATACTCCCTCTGGTACCATCGGCCAGTCTTGCTCCATCGACACCTCCGGCAAAGGCAGCAACTGCGATGACCTCGCCGCCGCCATCAAGACATGCCAAGGCAACGGCAAGAAGATCATCCTCTCTCTCGGTGGTGCTTCTGGCTCTTACTCTCTCTCCTCTCAGCAGGAGGCCGAGACCATTGGCCAGAACCTCTGGGACTCCTACGGAAACAGCGGCAGCAGCAGCGCTCCTCGCCCATTCGGTAGCACCTTCGTCAACGGCTTCGACTTTGATCTTGAGGCCAACCCCGCTGGCACCAACACCAACTACCAATACTTGATCGCCAAGCTCCGTAGCAACTTCGCCAGCGACTCCGCCAACACCTACTACATCACCGGTGCTCCTCAGTGCCCTATCCCCGAGCCCAACATGCAGGACGTCATCACCACCAGCCAGTTCGACTACCTCTTCGTTCAGTTCTACAACAACCAGGGCTGCTCTACCAACACTGGTACCAACTACGCTGACTGGGTAAAGAACGTCCAGAACACTCCATCTGCCAACGCTAAGATCGTCATCGGTGTCCCTGCCTCTGAGCTCGCCTCCAACGGTGCTCAGACCGGTGCCGTCTACTACCTTGCTCCTTCCGACCTGTCCACTCTCGTTGGAAAGTACAAGTCTGACTCTGCTTTCGGTGGTGTGATGATGTGGGATGCTGGTTTCTCTGACGACAACACCAACAGCGGCTGCACTTACGCCCAGGAGGTTCACAGCATCCTCACCACCGGCAGCCCTTGCTCTTAAGTGCTCTCGTTAAAACACTTCTTTGTATATAACTCTTTCCCTCCACTTTCATAGAGTGATTGTGGTGGGCATGGAATATTTCTCACTTGATGAAATACCATGTTTGCATTGCATTTGAATATCTGTCAGTCGTTACGAAGGTGAACTTATAGAATTGAATTCTCTTCAAACCTTACAAATTCTTTATTTCATAATAAATAAACTAAATAAACTAAACAAACTAAAAAGAATGAGTAAAGTGGACGGGTCCCGTACTAGAAGTTCATGTCTTGTAAGCCACACTTTATTTTGACAGAACCTTATAACTGAATTTATACTTGGTCTATAGTCTTAATACCTTATGGAGTTTGTCAACTATATTTTGAACTTCAAAAAGTGGATAATACAGCTCTGATCATTCTCTCTGACTGCACGCCCGACCGGACGCTTCCTGCTCCGTGACGGAAAAAATCCCTAAGCAACATTTGAAGAAGTACGAGTAAATAAACATGACCGCCACATATTTCATCCTGCCCGTGCCCGTCTCCTCGGCATGACTGGAATGCGTTCCTGGACGAGGTCCTCCCCCTTGCATTTTGACAATCTCACGTGTGCGCTACTCATGGATACCCGCATTTCGGTAAGATCTTTTGATATGTGCTTTGATATACGTACATACCAACGAAATATGCCGGCACTAATGATATCATCTCGCAGCTATTCATAGCGCAGAAAAGCTTATTGCCATGCTTCCCTGTTTAGGAGCATACCTAACCGTCGAGCGTAATAAAGCTTATGAGGATCTTTGTAGGGAAGCGTTCGGTATCAGTTCACTCTGGCTCGAGTGTGACCTGTGGGAGTAGGTCGCCTGAGCAATATCTGCAGGCTCCCTTACTTGGTAACTTAGAGCCATTGTTTAGAGCTCTGTATAGTTTCACGCATTTAGAACCTCGGGGATAATTGTTGCGCTAGTCCCATTCAGGTGAAACCCACGAGCAACAGTGAAATAGCGCTAAGGCGAGACCGATCCTGGGTTCCACATCAGGTTCGACCTGCACTTCATCTCAGCGATTAATACACGTTTCATAGTCTCTTCGATGCCATAGATGTCCGGGAATGCAAACTGTGGGAGCTGAAAACGCTCACCATAGGGCCAGACAGGAACAGATCAACGTGACTACATTAAGCGGCTGACTCCTGCCATCCACGTAATCGGCACCACATCATGCCATTTCCAAGTTCGGGGTGCGAAACGTGCAAGATCCGGCGAATAAAGGCAAGCTGATCATCTAGCACTATACCTATATCTGGAATTAGATGTATTATAGATGTTATATCTGACCAACCAATCGCAGTGTGACGAGACCCAGCCGGTATGCCGAAAATGCATCAGGGCACACCGAGTCTGCCGGGGAATGGGTAGTGGGCCAAGCTCGTATGTTGTACATAGTGAAAACTCGTACGCTAGCGGGCAGCATAAGCGTCCTCGAGGCCCGCGCTCGATACGGAAAACTGATGGTGCTTCTTCGCTCGCCACGTCATCGCAGCCCCCGCCAGCAGGCGTAGATCTCAAGGCCCTGGCAATTGCTGAATATTTGAAGAATCACCTGGTTATACCAAAGGAAACACCAAGCATTTTAAGATCGACTGATGGTGATCTGCTCCCTATATGGACAGCCAAGGGAGAACACCCGATCCTCGACCATGCTGTGTCTGCGATTGCTCTCGCTTTGTTTTCGCGGCTGCATAATTACCCACCAGCGGTTACCGAGGCTTCTTTGGAATATGATCGGTTGTTACCGATAGTTCGAGAGTCGATGCCTACACTTGATGGCGGAAATATTGATTCTTACCTGCTTGCTGTCTTCTTCATGAGCCGGTATGAGGATGCAGTCCACATCCCCGAGCTGAGCCCAGCAAATGGTTCAGTAGAATCGAAATGTAATAAATACACCAGCTTTTCGCATCACGACGGGGCACTTGCGGTGTTGAAAATGTGGAAGGAGCATCTCAGTCACCATCAGCCAGTATCAAATGTAATAAAGCACACGAGGCGAGGATTGATCAGATCTGCCCTGCTTCGGAAAACCGCGTTGCCGGAGTGCCTCATAAATGGCGCAGCGTTTGGCGAGCGTGGTATAGATCTTGAATATGATAATATCGTTGTGCGGCTAGTGCATGTCCGAGAACGATTGGCGGTGCTGCTCAAGCATGCAGGAGCAGGAGAAATCAACTGTCACGCGCGAACTACGGCATTGGAGGCACTGGACAGCGAGACGCAATCAATTGACAAAGCGCTACAAGACATGACGACTCATTTCCCCAGTACATGGTCCTATAAACGACATACCCGGCCAGTATCTACCCATTCTTACCCCACGCAAGACTTTTTTCAATCCGTGGTTTATAGCTATTCGAATGTGATGTATGCTGGAGTTTGGAACCTATATTTTGCTACAAGGATGCTTATCAACAACACCCGTTTAGACATTCTCGAAACAACCAAATTTACACCCTACGATCAGACTCTAGGATGCTCCTCAGTTTTGAACAGCATCGCCAACGATTTAGCGTCCAGCTTGCCGTATTGTTTTGGGAAATTCAGGGTTATCCAGACACAAAACTCGCTAGAGGATGTTGTTGCGGAAGTAGAGGGTGCAAATTTTGAGTTCAATGTAGTTCGTACCGCCGCATGGCCATTGACCATTGCTTCCGGCCTAGGCTATTTGGACCAGGAGCAAAAGTCGTGGTTTCAGGCTTTGCTTCTCCGTATTGGGAAACTTTCGGGGTTTGGATCTCTCGAGTCTGTTGGGTCCCGAGGCGGCTTGAATCTTTGATTTGATCAGTTAGCATTTTATACCTTAGGATGAAGTATTGATTGAAAAAAAACATTGCACGGTTGCTTGTATAAATGTAGCTAAAAGACAATTTTGATTTGCATATAAATATCTAAGAAAGAACCATAATATAGATAAACTGTTAAAGAGCAATTTCGACAAACGGTGAAATATAAAGTTGAAGCAGTGTTTTTTTTTGGGTATATTGTAGTCTTACCACCACACCGCTACTGACTAAACCATATCCACATTCTTCTTACTATCATGTACCAAATTGAAAGTCCTTGATCGCTCCAATCGCGTCGCCGCATCTTCCTCCTCAGCCCAAGCCAGAGACTCATCCGGCAGCATAACGGCCTTGTCAATAGCAACCGGCAACCCGCGATGCCGTCCACGCAGCATAACTGCCACGAGGATGAGCTTGCTAATGACATGCCAGGCACCCGAAAACGAGTAGTTCTGGTCCGGCAAGCCAACTGTAATACCCACGCATCCGTAAGCCGAAACGACCTCGAAAATAATATTGAACGTAGAGAAAGTGACTGGGTCCTGGCTATACGACGGTCCTTCTGCAATCGTGATAAAGAGCACTGCAAGGCATATCCACCAGATGTCGTGACTGAGTTGGGATCGTAGCTGCTGGCGAATAAAATAGCTACGCGAGGTATCATTTTCGTCAGCATAGTTATCTCTCTGTCCTTCATATCTTTCGCGTGTATTGAATGATGAGATGAAGCTCTTTATATGGCTGTACACATTGCCCAAGGAAGCATGGTGTCGTTGGTCTTCGGCGAGGTTATCGGTTGCATAAATACCCAAGGAGCGTTCTTCGTAGACATTTGTATTTCGTATAGTGAGAAGCACAGGAAATGCTGAGACGTACATCATTAGTACGTAGAGGACGAGCAGGCCTTGGTGCAAATCGGCGATAGTTACGACATAAAATCCTCCTGAGCGCACGGCAAAGGCCTGGAAGAGACCATCTATAATGCGATAGGGGCCCAAGCTTTGAATGTCGTTGTTTCCGATTGATAGCAACTCAAAACCCGCCCAGTCGATTCCATTTAGGAGGATGACTGTACATAACAGGTACCAAGTGTGACGTCTGGGAAACAGATGTGTATATACCCTTCTAGGGTGGTCAAGAATAAAGTCGAGCACGTTTCTCCAGTCATCAAACCACCTTGTTCGAGGAAGTATACGTCTAATTGCCCAAATATTTAGACGCAGGAAACAAGGGTACAGCGTATTGCCTGCGAGGATCAGGAATGCCATTGTGAGAAGCACGTAGACGCTATATTTGATTAGTTTAGTTCTTATGAAATTGGTTTTCACTCTTACCTAGTCTGCAAAGCAGTCATATTAACATCTAACAGAGACATTCCATTGTTTCCAAAGGCGGAAACGGCGAAAAAAGCTCCAGTCCAGAAAGGGTCCAACCCATTTACACGGGCAACATCGGGCTTGTTGACAGCAATCCAAGCGCCGATTCCCACGAGACCAAAGATGTTGAATAGCACAAAATACAGAGGAACAACGATGGACAGAAATGATATGGCTTTATATTCCACACCACCTAACCTGTCACGTTCAGCCGGGGTGAGACCGTAGAATTGCGAATTGCGAGATATGAATCCCCGGGACAAAAAGTATTTTCGAGTACCCCTTATAGCATCCCCGATGATTGATGGGCGTCGCACATCATCAAGTACCAGGTTTAGGACAGCATCTCTAGGATACTTTGCGTCAGGTCGTGCGCCTACTCCTGCCATAGGAAAGATCCGATGCCTATTTCTTTCCCGAACAGATGGACTGATGGTGATTTGATCATCGTCAACCCACCGGATGGCATCGATATCTTGGGATGCGATTTCGGAGGCCACACTCCTATTTTCTGCACTGATTTGAGGATCTGCTGTCTCCTCTGGATTACGGACGCCTTGATGTACTTGTACATTTTGTCTATCGGGGTGAACATCGACACCAGCCGCTTTGTGTTTCTTCTTCCCAATAAGAGGCAGGTGAATGGCTTTTTGAATGGAGGAAATCCTCCGCGCATGTTCTTCGGCGATGCCACGGAACTTCGTTTCAAAGGCTCGCTTGCGCACGAAAAGAACGGTGCTTGATATCAAAATAGGGTGACCAAGCAATATTAAGCCAAACAGAACAGATTGCTGGAACGTGTTCAGTACAGATATATTGACCTGAAAATGTAAGTGGTGAGACGATGACTACTTCTGGCTGTTTGACATACAGTATTTAAACCAGCCCCCGTCATCGCACTGACACACAAAAATAGCGAGTCTGTGTAAGTGACACTGCGAGCTGGTTCAGACGAGGCCCAGAATATGACACTCCATAACAAAGCTATGAGAATAAAGTATGCGTAATGGAGAGTAAGAAAGTTGAGCGGGGGTAGCAGACCACCCACCCGGCGAATGACGGTCTTTTGCGAGGCTGGCCATATTGAATCAAATATCAATGTTAGCCATGCATTGCAAAGGCAGACCGGAATTTTTGAGAGAACTCACCCATCATCCTGAGACCAATCCAGAAATCGGCGGAGACTCAATAGAATATCTGAAAGAACAACCAATGGCCCACCTTTGACAAAATGTATCGGAGAGCCAAGAAAACAAACTATATATGTACGCCTGAGTATTTTGAACAATATCTCGTCACAGGATTACCCGTAAGACCCTATTTTTTCTGAATCCCAGATTGTTTCTGCTAAAGACATTGCCGACAAAAAGTAAAGCTGATGCAAAGGAATTATGGTGTGCAATTGGATGCAAGCCTATGTTAGAGAATCGACAGGACAGAGAAGATCATTGGGAGCTAAGAACTGGAAGCTGGTAGCTGGTGGCTGGTGGCTGGTGGCTGAATTGATGCTGCTGGAAAGCGTGAGATTCTAGTCTGGAAGGGATTATTGATTGATGCAGGAGATAATAAATAAGCGGTGAAGATCGCGGAGGAAATCCCTGTGGATTGACAAAAAGTGGGCCGGGCCAACGGTCGAGCTCTCACGCACGGAGTATATTAATATTTATCAATTGATTACTTGCATTAATATATCTATTGATTAGTGTGTTATCCAAGACTGCATATGCGCTCTGATACCTGTGGATCAGCTCTCAACTTTCCAGCTTACACGTAGACCTGATATTTCCCCGTGATTTACTCGCAAATGACACCTCCGGTAGAAATTTCTTTTAAATACGTAAACTAATGTATACACAGCACCCGGCGCCAAAGAAATACATGCATAAAAGCTGTCCTGGTGGTAGATGTGGCGATTACTCGTCCTCTTCTTCGTCGTCGCCACTATCAACCTCGACATCATCATCGTCACTGCCATTTTCGCGCTCCTTTTGTCGCTGCTTTTCCTCGTCTTGCCTGCCCTGCTCAAGAACGGCAGCTTTCTCTTCTCGTAATTTGCGTTGGGTCTTCACAAAAGCACCGAGGGGAGTGGATTCCCAATCGGTCTCTTTGAGGAAGCTTTCAACCTCGGCGCGGTTTTTGGGAGCAAAGGTGACTTTGGCGCGACGTTCCTCAATCCAGCGGGAATTGAGCTCGAGCTTTTGAACAAGTAGCAGAATCATCTGGTTAATCTTCGAGTTTTTATTGCCTGTAGCGCGCGATCCAACTTCCTTGAGCCATCGCTTCAACATCACAACAATGGGCAAGGAGAGTTCTGGAAATGCGATGCTCTTTGTCCATAGAACAAAGAATTCAGATAGCAGTTCGGCAACCTGCTCGCCAACTCCGTCTTGGTAGACACGTGTGCGAAGGTAAGATTTGGCTGCTCGAATAGATGTGTTGAAATCCGGGGCCCTCAAAGTGCTAGATTTGGGAGGCTTTCGCAATTCGTTCGAGTTTAGAACTTCCAATAGCACTGGAGCCAAAGGAATATAAGTGCCTGTAGCACGGGACATACGTAAAAGAGCTCGAATAAGCTGGAAACGGAGTGGGAAGTATTGAGGGGTAGGAATCAAACGAATGGCACCCAGTGTGATTTGAACGACTGGATATATA
Source organism: Talaromyces proteolyticus (assembly GCF_021365285.1). Taxonomy (NCBI): domain Eukaryota; kingdom Fungi; phylum Ascomycota; class Eurotiomycetes; order Eurotiales; family Trichocomaceae; genus Talaromyces; species Talaromyces proteolyticus. The sequence continues at coordinate 1,066,623 of NW_025764281.1, forward strand.
AGAGGACGGAGTGCCGACTGTTTTCCAGCTTCTGCTTCAACAAGGCCATTGCAGTGCTGAGAGAGTACTCGTGACCAAAAGTCAAGGGAGTGCACGTATTGCCAGTTGTAAACTGTTTTGTATGATTCCTTGCTTTTGTTTGTAATACTGCCTCGGAGATGGATAGCGAGCTGGCGGATAAAACTAAAGCCTGTAGTGTAGGACACATTTTGGTCAACGCCCCAAATTTCTGCGGCAGAATTCTTCGTTAGGTTGACACCTGCCAGTGTGTGAACGGTGGTATTCCGGCTGCCTTTGACGACACCTTCGTATGTTGCCTTTAAGACCGCCTCGCGGATTCCAGCGTCGCCGATTTTCATCAAACGGCGCATGATGAGGAAACCAGTGACGCGGACGGCTTCAGCATTAGAGTTGTCTGACCAAATTCCCACGACAGTTTTCACGAGAACCTTCAGGAGCTTTCTGAATTGGAGAAGGTACGGCATCATGGGTTCGACGGAAGAAAGTGTGAGCTTCAAAGTGGACGGGTCCGTGAGATTAACCAGAAGTTGGTGAACCGAAGATGTGTGCGACTTGATGAGAGGCGTAAGCGTTTTGAATTTTTTGGACTCCGTGTTCAGTTTGAGCTTGCCTCCCGCGGTCTCTTTGACTGGTAGGTGGTACGCAAGAACCTTGGGCACAGATTCTAACGCGGTAACAAGAACTTGATGATAAACAGCGGAGTCAGAGATCGAATACTTCGTATTGTCTGCCTCATCCTCGTTCATATACGCGGCTGATCTGAAGGCAAGCACTATTTGTCGCAGAGCTCTCATTGAGTGTTCCTCCTGCATAGCCTTCTTCCATTTTTTGACCATCGACGTTGTAAGCTTGGTGTCATCCGGCCCGTCGGCTTCTATTTCGTTCTTTGACTTTTTCTTCTTCTTCGCGGGTCCTTCTTCAGCCTCGCTCAGTTCGTCAACTTCAGCCAGGTCACCTTGGTCACCGAAATCCAAGAGCTCGGCATCGTTCTCTTTGAGGAACTTGTAGAATTCCGGATCTTTGTCTTTTAAAGCCTCCAATTGTCCCATGTGCGCTTCGAAGTCGCCGACGTTGCTCGCATCGTCAGAATCTTGCTCATCGCCGTCAGATTCTACGTCCACGTCGGCATCACTCTCCGCGCTGTCTGATGCAGAAGTACCGCCTTCTGCAACATCTTCAGCACGCTTTCTCTTGCCGATTTTGGGTGTCACATCCTTCTTTTGCGCTTTCTTTCCCTTGCCTTTTGTTTGTTCTGGGATATCAAATCCGCCAGCGAAGAAGTCGTCGACGTTCATTTCAGCGAATGCATTATCCTTAGCTTGCTCTTTCGGATCGACGACCTTCTCTGCTTCTTCCTTCTCCCGGCGTCCGGCATTTTTGGCCTTTCTTTTCTCGGCTATCTGATGTCGCTGCTTGATCTTGGAAAATTCTTTGCGTCTCTCGAGGGTGTCTCCCAGCCGCCGCTGTTGGAACTTTTTTGTGGATTTCTTCAGCTTGGCGGTCATTTTTGCAAATCACACACAGCCTAGCAAAATACCGGGGCGCAACAAAAAACCAGTGATAGATGGGAATTAATATTCTCTCTAGCGCAGATTTATTCGGCGGATAAAAAAAAATCGATTTGGCTGGCAGAAAAAGCCCGCACGGGCCACACCGCACTCCCCGCCCTGCGATTCCGCGGCAGCTTCAATGTTGCCTCGCATCTTCTCTAAATGAATACTTCGCAATTCAAACATGAAGCATGGATTACCAACGCCCCCTGTCTTATGCGCCGACTCCCTACAGTTACACGCCAAATCCGGCATTGTCGTCGTCAATCAACCTTGACGAAGTATGTTCTACGCCTGCCTCTCGCCGACTAGACTAACCTCCCAAGGAAGTGAAACTTGCAACTACCTCTGCCGAACGGGATCTCTACGAATCGCTTGCTGAGATTTACAGCATCATCATCACGCTAGATGGCTTGGAAAAGGCGTATATCAGGGATGCTATTTCGGAATCAGAGTACACGGAAACATGCACTCGTTTACTAAAGCAATACAAGTCGACGCTGGGTGACGAAACGGTTGCGAGAGAGTTTGTGGATTTGGAGACTTTCAAACGCACCTGGGATGTATGTTGAAGCTGTCGGATTATCATTTTACAATACTTACAAATTTAATAGCTCGAATGCCCCCGAGCGACCGAACGTCTACGGATTGGTCTCCCAGCAACAGTCGAGCAAGCTCCTCACGGCGCCCACACACCAAGCAATGGTGCACCTAGCAATGCCCCTGCTGGCGGTGCTTCTGGCACTCTAATCCTCACCGCGACAGAAAATTTTATAACCTTTCTGGATGCCTTGAAGCTGAATATGGTTTCGAAGGATGCGTTGCATCCGTTGCTATCTGAAGTCATTCAGTCGGTGAACAAGGTTACGGACCGCGACTTCGAATCCCGTGGGAAGATAATCCAGTGGCTTATCACGCTCAATCAGATGCGAGCAACAGAAGAGTTGAATGAAGACCAGGCTCGCGAGCTGTCATTTGATATCGAGCAAGCGTACCAGGGCTTCAAGGCAACTCTAACTTGATGGGTGTTGTTGAGGAATAAGTCTTTTTCACAAGGACCACTAGAATGCATTATGGCGTTTGTAGGTTTTGGAAAGTTTTGATTATACATATACCCCGTCGCATGTTTCTGTACATATTTTCTTGTCTTTGTTGATCGCTCTTGACAGCCATATCTTTGCTACTAACCATAATGCGAAGGACGCAAAGGAGCTATTTCCTTTGTTCACCTTCTTGAAATCTCGTTTCTTGAGCCTTTCAGCCATTCCTGCCACTATCCTTTGAAAAAGTTTCACCCAAGCACAAAGTGACGTATCTCCAGACAGAAATTGCGAGGGGAGGTGGAGGGAAGAGAGAATGAAAAACACATCCTTCTCTCTAGTCTACCATGGTTCTCACTTAGTCAAAGACAAGTAAAGGAAAAGGGAAACGAACGAAGATAGTATAAAAATGCAAGTGGACGTACTGGAGATCGAATCCAGCACCTTCTCGAACCTGAGAAAGAAACGGTATAAGGAGCAGCATGGTGTACCCAGTATATATATTTTTCTGCAAACGAGACGTCATGCCAACTAGACCATAAGCCCTGACTGAAACAATATCGAAAATTTTCTTCCGGAATATTTTTCCTACCTGTATCATCATCACTGCACTTTGTAACGCTTAGAGTGGAGTCATAATCAATCGGATTTTGATAAAAGCTTAGGTGAGCATTTGAACCTTCAGATGGATATTGAGTTAAAGATTTGAATGAATGTACCTCAATCATGCTGATTCACGCGGTGTTTAATCATGACACATGAGTGCACGCATGTGTGCTTTTGTAGCCTATTAATTTCATGTAAATATAAAAAGAAACCATACGGTATATAGAGATATACCAGTTATATTGCTACTGCATATCAACTATAGAGTTTTCTTTTTGCAGGAATAACCATTTAAGCTGGGTCTAATGTAACAATCTAGAACTTACATGTAAAGGATCTGATGTATTTTAAATACACAACGACACATGAGCTAGATACATAGTCGTCATAGAGTCCCACTAAGCACATGGCACACAGAGAACAGTCAACATCAACTGGTGTAAGGCGAAGGTGGCGACCAGATTATGGCACCATCCGTCATTGGGAATGATCATGTCTCGTTGCCGCCGAGTCCTATACCTTTCTCCTGTACATCAGAGCCAATTAATATATTGTGTATATCTTAAAATTGCATATTCCTTTTTTAGTCTAATATAACTTTCATATGTAGTTTTGATTTTATTCTATTTTTAGGGATAAGGGAGGTAGGCGGGTTAGTACCTTTTTTTTTTTTCGGGCCGAAGCCTAAGATAAGAACTTTTTTCTCCTCGACGATAACCGCTTTTCCTGGCCTCCCTAGAGTTCACCAATCTTTTGGCAGTAAAGGCGTGCGCCCAGTCACCTGGGCTGCCCTTGGAGGAGTCGTTTTTCCTTTTTTTTCACCATGATCACCGCAGACAATGGCGAGCCTCTCCACGGTATACCCCCCCCTAGTCGATTTTCTTGACTTCTCCACCGTATGCAAGGCCTGATAAGCTGATAAAGGTGTACATGACCAGTGCTCGATCTGCCCCAGCTTTATATGAAACCATCTAGCCAAGACCTACTCAAAGTGTTAGAAATACTCACAGTCCAGCCGAAAACATTCGGAAGCGTTGCTCGCGATGTAGTCAAACCGAGCTTTCAATCAGCCGAGGTTTCGAGATACCTCACTTCTATCATATCGAGCTCTCTAGCTTGGTTTGATTCCGATGAATTGAGGGAGGTAGTGTGGGATGCGGCGGCAGCGAGATTGAGTGAACGTGCGGGTCGCACTGGTAAATATTTTCTCGGCCCATTATTCGGTTTCTGTCGGTACTTACAATATATAGCCATGCCGGCGCTCTCTCGCGTATTCAACATTCCTACGTCCTCGGGCGAAGAGTTCGCGCTTACCTTGCACGAACCGTCGCTGACGGCAGATAATCTGGGAATGAAGACATGGGTGTCTTCGTACCTGTTATCCCGTCGGCTGCATTCTCTCTTCGATTCTGTCCCGGAGCTGGTTCTCTCTGATCACACCAGCAACAATACAGTTATGGAAAAACCTTCAATAAGAGCATTGGAGCTGGGTTCTGGGACAGGACTCGTCGGCCTCTCCTTCGCGATACTCGGTGGCGCCGCAGCTTCGATATATCTAACTGATCTGCCCGCCATTGTTCCCAACCTGGCCCATAATGTGACATTGAATTCCGATATATTGCTAAAGTCTAATGCAGAGGTCAACACTGGCGTGCTCGACTGGTCTGTGGTTCCTCAGCCGGCTCCAACCAAGGAAGAGCGGTACACAGTTATCCTGGCTGCGGATCCGCTCTACTCGCCCGACCATCCCAAGTGGCTCGTCCAGACTGTCGAAACGTGGTTGAGCCGGGGATTGGATGCACGTGTTGTTGTTGAGTTGCCTCTCCGGGACGCTTATCTTCCACAAGTTCGGGAATTTCGCCAGAGGATGGAAGATATTGGCTTGGCCATTGTTGAAGAGGGCAAGGAAAGCGGGTATGATGATTGGGAGGGGGCGGATGGTGGCTCGGTTGAAGTGCATTGTTGGTGGTCGGTGTGGGGGTGGAGTGAGCAGCTGTAGAGTTTTTCCTTTTGTTGATATTTGCATGATAAACGCGCCATGAGCATATGAATAGACTATAGAATAGATGTCTAGACAGATGATAGACCAAGACATAGAAATTTGCACATATCAATTCTATATCAACTGATCTTCGGCTTCGTGTACCCAGTGAAATAAAGGATCCTAGAGTGTCACTGCCACACCGAAATCCAATGCCTAGACCCCTTCACATAGTTCTCATCCCACTCTTTTCTCATCGCCGTCTCAACTTTAGCCTGTTCTTCCAATTTCTCGCGTCTTGACTTCCAGGTGGCTTTATTCCAATACAGGTCCGCGAATTCATTATCCCATGCATCGCGCCGAGAAAGCTCTGCCATTAACCCATAGCCGGTTTTTGAACATGAAGCTAGATTTTATTCCCTAGTCAGCGACTCTGGACTAATTTAACTTCGAATTGTTCTCTTGTTTGTACTCGAACAATATGAGATAGTAGCTTACAGGTTTTAACGCCTTCGAAATCATCCGGGGGTGTAGAACCGAAACAATAACACATCATCTGAGGTTCCATATGATGACGATTCATGAATCGAACAAGCGAAGGGTTCAGAAGTGTACACGTTTTACGCACATCTTCAAGGGAGACTAGTCATATCAGCTGAGGGGAAATAAATAGTCGACTTGGGTAAAACAAACGGGTGGTTTCTCGTAAGTTGCAAAGATCATCAGGACTTAACACAAAGTGGCAGGATGATGCCAATTGTCTTCTGCGAGTATCGGGCATTTTAATATCTTTTGACAGCTCAAACTTCGCCTGTACAACATAAACCTGCAGACCGCCCCAACTCTTGGCTAGGTTGAAGTCGGTCCATGTGCCGTATATGTATCCAAGGACAGGAATAGGCGTCCCATCTGCTGCCATGAGTTTTGGTTGACGTTCTGGTGGACAGTTGTGCAACACAAAGCGGCGCCAGTCAATCCATTCGGCGGACACAAGGTTGAAACCGTTTGCAATCTGATGATCGATCACGGCGAGGTCGCCAGGGGTATCGTTAAATAGGCCGAGGACTGCTTCCCCATGAGAGAGATTTAGAGATTTGAGTATTCCCGGGTTCTGTACAACGTTAGTAACTGGCACAAAATGCTTCTTCTGGGGGTTATGTACCTCGAGTTGCCCCGGAGGAGTACTCTTCTGTTCGTTATCGACTGAACTACTTTTCTCACTAGGGCCATTTCGAGCAACAATTGAGCCAGTCTCTTTATCATATACGTATTCTTCGATCCCCCCTCTTCCAGAGTCAACTAGCAGAAAAGCAGGAATAGGATCGTTCGGGAAATGAACGAAGAAAACATCGTTCAGCATGTAAACATCAAACAGCCCGCTTTTGCCAAGAGCGTTATCAAGTGTTCTCCATTTACTAAGGGTAGGGTGACTCAATGATCCCTTGCAGTAGAAAGCATATGAACTCCCGAATCGATAGCATTGCGAGGTTTTGAAATTACGGTATGTGATATACGGCAATTCAAGAACCATGCAGTTGTCCTCTGACCGTCGAAACGGCCTTGGTTGATAACCAGCAGGTAGACCTGGAATCCATTCAGAAGGCATATCCACATGCCCAAGGTTTTCTGCAATAGGCAGACGTTCAACCAATGGATGCCATTTCATCATCTTCTCTTCATCGGATGGCTCGACGGATAATAGCACGACCTTGTCAAACGCGAAAATAGCGGTTTCTAGACTATTATAGTTGAAATTTGAGAATACACCGCAGCCGTCTAGACGGGAAATGGCGCTGAAAAGCTGATTCCTGCCTCGTATTTTTATATACGGTGGGGAAAACGGGTTGAAGAATTCTGCATATAGTTCACTGCTGATCGACTCGGTGAATTTCCAGAGCAACACTCGTGCTTTGTTGTCTTGATCATGGTTCTTGTAGAAGTCTACAAGTGTAGGGGCGATACTCTCTCGGAAAAGCTCAACATTGACAGATTGATGGTTTGTTCCTTCGAGTGCCCCATTCAAGAAGTCTTCGTATAATTTTTGAACGCCGCGTACTTTATCACCTTTCACGTCGGAAAAGTAGTACTGAAGAGTGTAACTGCATGCATCGTTGAGATAGAATCTTCCTAGCTTTTCCGTCAGATCCCATGTGATAGGATGATATTTTCCGTGGATCTTTCTTGCTAGCCTCAATGCATGGTTCAGTAATTGACCTGCGTCCAAGCTGCTAGTATGACGCGCCAACCCTCTGCGTAGATTGATTGTATAACCGCTTTCTTCAACGCCTTTGCCATCGTCGCTACCCTCACATTTGAGCAATTTTAATACTCTTTGTGACAGCCCATAGAGTCTTCCATCATCCCACTGACTAAGCTCGCTATTGCGACTTCTCAAATTCGGCACAAGTGCGCCGACCTCAGGGATTAAAGTCACCAGTTTCGAGTCCGAAAACGAGTGGATGCATTCCAGGGCATGCTCAAGAGGATCCTTTTTACCCGTATTCATCGGGATGTGCTTAGGGTATCTTTCGTAAAAATTCCAAAGAATCTGCCCGATAAAATATAGCACATCAAACTCTTGGTTATAGATAGATCCCGTGTAGTTCAGAAGATAGTCTCCAGCCACGTCACAAATCTGCTTATATAAGCCTTTATTGATCTTTTTTTTATCTTGCTTCTTCCTCAATGCAAGGATCTTTTCAGCAGGGACTAGGAATCGCTCAAATGTCTCTGAGTCGACTCTGTTTACGCGGTGGAGTGCGATATATTCCCAACTCCATAACCACTCAAGCATTCGTGATCGTTTGAAAGAGAAACAGTTTGCAAACTCCCGTGCTGAGTAGACAAGGCGCTCATAGCGGTCGTATTGATCCTTGGTCAGATCAAGTTCCCCAAATTTAGGGTGTTGGTATTTCTCCTTCTTGGCAAGTGAGCCCAAGTCTGTGCTTGACTCTCTTGTCGTCGTGACAGCTGTGAGTTTTTCCGTTTTTGCAGTCATATTGACCTATCAATTTATACTGTGTTGCATAGATCTCACCAGGTCCTGAGAAAGAAGCTCATGAATCGACGTCCATTGTCTCATGCAGGGTTGTCGCCAAGCAAGCCATGGCCTCCGGCTAAACCTATTTATAACGAGAGTCAGCCTTGGGCTAATTCAAGCAAGATCAGCCTTCTAGCATCCGCGAAAAAGAGAAATTAATTATTTAATTCAAGCTCGCCGTTGAGTATAAATAACACCAGATGGCAGGAACGCCCTGTCAGCGAGCGGTGTGCTGTGATTGGCCAGGCCGGCTCCCATACAAAGGGCCAATTCTGTGCAACTGCAAATCGCCTAATCAACAGCAAAATGCCCGCCTGAAGTGTATGGGTCATGTGATATTTCCGATATTGGTCTAGCGCATATCTCACCGCCTACAAATGAGAGAATGACCTGGCTTCCGCCTTGGAATAGACCGGCAGAAAAGGGTTTCTGTTATGACGTCGGTGGTTGGGCTGTTTTGCTGTTTTACCAGACAATCATCGAATTGTTACATTCACGATTTGCATTCCCCAGCCATATGTTACCTAACGCTATCAAAGCATCAGTGAAGTAAAACAAAATGGTCATTGGCCTCCTCGCCGTCACGGCCATTCCCACCGTCACAGGCGTCTCGCTGGGCGTCGTCGAACAACGCAAGCAAAATACTCGCATGGAAGATGAGAAACGCATGGCCAAGTTCCACATAGATGTTTTCTGTGAGGGAAATTCAGAGAAAGCAATGAGATTAAATAGAAGGCGAGGTGTATTGAGGGATAATAAGGTAGGAAAGCTATTGACAATATCAACTCGGCTCGATTTATAATTACATGGCTGATACTATTGTTGGGTTTGTAAATTATTAGGTCTATATTGATCACGCAGATCCTAGCCTTCGCAAACAGACTGCACATACTGCTGCTGCATTCTATATTGGATATCCCGATGACAATCAAAAGCGAGGGGATGGACTTGTCAGTACCATATCCGACAACCCGCCAATGCTGAATTGGATATATGTCGATAAGAATACCATGGAATTGAAATATGGGAATCGCACACAGAGCATAGAGCATATTGTCGGTCACTGGGATTGGACTGAAGATGAGGCCGGTGTCATTTTAGACAAGAAAGAATTATGGGTCGCGGTCGAGGAGGAAGATGATGTCTGGGCGTTGTATTATGATCAAAACAGCGATGGATTGACAGGCTTTGTTGATCCGGAAAAGACGGTCGTTGAGATTAGTATCTGCAGAAATCTCATAGACAAGCCGGAAGGTGGGAACAATAGTGACCAGAATCAAACGTGAACAAATTGTTTACTCATCAATTCCCTCCCATTCATCTCCACTCTCTGCTGGAACTGTAGACGCCTTGGACTTTTGACGATTAGCGGTAATCGTGCCCTTTCTTTTGTTCTCCATTTTTCGATCGTATCCACTCTTTGTACTAATGCGTGATGTGCGTATCTCTTTGCCGTCGGGTCTCAGTTTGGCTGACGCTGCCCGTGCCTTGACACCATGTCTTTTCAACTCTTGCTTGTCTTTTTTACTCAAATCCGGAAGAGCGTCCAGTAGCCACTTTTGAACGGACTTTTCTCCCGTAGTACCCTGCAGTTTCTCGCTGGTGTGGATGAGGTTGGCTATGCTTTTGACATATGGTATGTCTTCTTTAGTATAGAATGTAACTGCGACACCTCCTTCACGGCCAGCCCTGCCTGTTCGACCGACGCGATGAACGTATGCTGCACTCGATGTCGGGATATCATAGTTCACCACACCATTGATCCCACGAAAGTCGACTCCTCGTGCTAGCAAATCTGTGGTGATAATGATCCAGATTTCGCCTTTGCGAAACCCTTTCATAATGTCCGAACGACGGGTCTCTGATAAGTCTGAATGCAGAACAGCAATTCGAGAAGATCCTCCAGCTTCAGGGGGGATGTCATAAAGCAACTCCGAATGTAGCGCAACTGCTCGTGGAATTGTTTGTGTGAAGATGAGAAATGGCGGTCGTAAGCGGGCTTCGTTGGGAGCGACGGCTGCACTGGGACGAAGAAGTTGACGTAAACCAAGCAACTTGCCCTGTTCAGTGGCTGCGTATACAAGTTTGTGTTTGATGTTCGGGACAGCGGAGTCTTTGAGGCCAATAACAACTCGTAGGAGGGGAGTTGAGGTATTTTGACTATTTTCAATGGCAAGAGATTCCCGACGTTTCTTGATCGTCTCCTTAGTCAGCTCTTCAATATTAGAACCCATCGTGGCCGACCATAGCGATATGCGGAGCCGAGGGTTGGTGCACGCATTCCAGATGGCTGAGGTCTGTTCACGAAACAAAGGGTCTAGAAGTACATCTGCCTCGTCCAGGACAAGATGCTCTACTGACGGTAATGGGGAGACACTTTTCGTCTTATTCGCAGATAATGCATTGACTAGAGCGAGTGGCGTGGTGACGAGGATGTCGCTCTTGGTGACAGTTGTGTTGGTTTTCTTCCCTTTGGATTTTGACTTTGCGTCTTCCGTTTCGTTGTCACTGCTAGACCCTGGGTCTGATTCGGAGCTGCTCTTCTCTTCCAATAAGTTTTCCTCGTCATGAATTAGATCCATGACCTGCATGCCCTTTCTCATCGCCGTAATTGTTACCCCAGTCCCAACAGCTAGTTTCCGTCCTTCATTGACGATCTGGCCCACAAGTTCTTTCGTGGGAGCAACAATGACTGAACATATCTCACGCTGTCCAGGATTCTGTCGATGATGTTGAACCATGTTATTGATCAATGGGATCAAAAATGCCAGTGTTTTCCCGCTTCCTGTCGGAGCAACTACAAGTAAGTCAAGCTCTTGACTCTCCTTCGGCGATGAAGGCGTCTTATCAATGGCACTATTCCACAAAAGAAGAGGCAAACTACCCATCTGCACTTCAGTCGGCACTGAGAAGCCTTGCTCACCAATATTTGCTGTTAAACGCCTAGAGACGCGATACTTGTTCCGCAGCTCTTGGAATGAAACCAGAGGCTCGGGGTATAGTTGTCGAGCTTCTTTTTGCTTCTTTTTACTGAGGGTAGGTTCTTTCTTCTTCTTCCTCTTCTTTTTCTTCTCCACGTCGTCGCCGGTCTTGGCAGCTTGGATCTCTTCCAAATCGCGCAAGTCGGAGACTTTAATCCTATGCGCTTTCAAAATTGACCGTCGCTCGGACTCTTCCATCACGGCGGTTGATACTTCATGATCTGAATCAGGCTCATTTTGAGCATTGTCTTCTTCCACAGACTGATTCTTATTAGACTTCCGTAACTTTTTAGATTCCTTTAACGATGCATTTTTGACTGGTGCAGACTTAGCACCAAAAAGCGCTAGCTGCGTCGCATCAAACTCATTGTCCGATCCCTCATTTCCATCAGAATCTTCATGCTCGTCAGATCCTCTCTTTCTTTTCTTGGTTTCAAGGTCTTGTGCAGACCGAAAGAGCTGCGGGTTCTCTGCTTTTCCTGCGGAAGGCAGGCGGTGGCTATTAGAAGATGCAGCTGTGGGCTTCAGCTTTGTTGATCGAGTCAACAGTTTGAAGGCGTCCATATTGGATATTCAGTTCCCAGAAAGAGCCACAGTGGCAAGATTTCAAAGCATCCTGGTGGTTACTCTGGCAAAGCGCTGAACGTTGAAGAGTAGCGAGCCTGATGGAACATGAAAAAAGTTCGGTCTCAAGCAGGCCGTCTCCGAGCCAATCAGAGGCCAGCATTCGCCGCACTAAACAAGTATCCAAGGACAACCACAGCATTGTTTCCCGATTCCTACGAATGATACTCGCTGTATTTTGCAGTTCTGATATGTATGAGAAGTAGAATTTGATTAGTATTTAGCCACTATCATCGTCCTTTTACAGAGTTCTGACTGAATATATTTTGCCAGCACAATTGCAAAATATTTCTATTTCTTTGCCTCACCCTGCAGCGTTCGAACACGGCTTTTGCCAGTGTCTTTCGCAAATGTCTCAGGAAATGCAGCTAATATTCCATCGTCTATCATACAATAGTACAAATCGCTGCCATAAGGGACGCGGGAAACAAAGGAAATCGGTGGCTACAGGTTAGAAGAAAATGCTGAATATAAATGGAAAATAAAAAAATAACAAAAGAAGTCTATTTAGTGATGCTCATGTTGGGGCTCTCCCTGGTATCCAACAATTTGACGGCGGCCAAGGATCTCGCCAACGGCGAAGAAGCCGATAACTTCGGCGGTGGTGACACCGACGAAGGCCCATTCCTTAACACTGAAGCTTCGTACCCGCGTGACGAGATTCTGGGGGTTGAAGCTGATGTTCTTAATAGTCGCGGGGTTGCGGACGGCGTTGATCAAAGGTTGGAAATAGGACTGGATGGTGGCGACACTTCTGGAATTGCTTGTGAGAAAAAGCGGTCAGGAACTGAATGTTGACTGATTTGCACTTACGGAGGGTACATGTTTTGGCCGCGGAAGACAAGCTGGGCTAGCTCAAAGCCAACGCGAGTGTAGTAGACGGTGGGAGGTATTAAGCCTGTTGAGCAAAGAATGCATTAGCCACCCATCTCCAATTTTGAGAAACAATGCCTCTTCTCCAGCAGTTTTCTCCACAATGACCCCATATGAGAGACACTATGTCAACACGATATCGATTGTCATCAAAATAAAGGTTCCTTACGCTCAACGAAACCGACAGCCTTGGCAGTAGGACCGCCGACCTTGCGAAGGGCATTGCCAACGTTTTGGGCAGCACCGGCAATTGCTGGTCCAGCGCTCGAAGAGACCTTGGACAGGCCTTCTGAGGCCTTGGAAGTGGCCTGGCTGACTGTTTCCTTGGCCTTGTTTGCTGCATTGCTCGAGTTGTGTCTGACGGCGGTTCTGCGGATCAGAAACTGCGACTGCCGGAGCACGGCGCGGGTTGCCGTAGGAGACATAGCGAGATGTCTTGCTTGAATCAGCCGACGAGAAATAGGGCAAGGAGAATGGCTGTCGACAAGACAAGGTCCAATGGAGCTGGTTCGAGGGGTGGCTGGCAGCTCGTTGTCGTCTTGTCAGGGCCGGGATCGAAGGGCAACAACGGCCTCGGAAAATCTAGGAGAAAACTTTGGCCGTTCAGATCACGTGACCATATATACTGTGTCCGCACTCCTTATCAACACTGCTCCCTGGCTCATGAACATTCAACGCCGAAATTGCAATCATACAATTCATAAACGAAACTTACCACTTCAAGTCACTATGACGCCTACTGGAATTTACCATCTCTTTATTTTTGGTTCTAATGAACAAGAGAAAACTGACTCGTATTGCATGCCAAATAAAGTCGACCTATGTACGTACGTTACATGTATATCCCAGTATTGGAAGCTGTTCAAATGTTCTTCTTCGGTCCGTCCACGCAATTTTTCTGCTAGGGTCCGTAGATAATTTGAAGATGAAGCTCGCCGTGGCCGCCTCCATCCTCAGCTTGGTCACCAAGTCCTGGGAATGACAGTTTAAACAATTCGATATTTTCACTGTCTGCAACCCCACCACTCGACAATTGTCTTTCCCTTTTAACATGCAAAAGGTCTTGAAGGTCCTCTTTATTGAAAGTTATAGCAACCTTTGTCTCCCCTCTCTTTTGATCACGACGTAGCCAATGTGTCAGTCCATTTCGTAGTTTGTATTGGTCGATCAAAACAGTCTCCTGACGGTCGTAGCCGTAGTGGTTTGCTCCTCGAGGAAGGAAATCATTAAAGGATTCTTGGTCCAACTTCGGCATTGTGATTAGCATTTTATATATGCGTGTTTCCTTCATTGGAGGAAAATCGTTCAAACCTACAGACTTGACGGTGACTATCAGGTCACGCTTTCCCAAGTTGACATCTTCATCGCCGCAAGCAGGGAAAACATATTCGACATCAACCTGGATTCTTGCACCAAAGTTTAACTCATGTACAACAAATTTTTCCTGGCCAGCTTGGTAAATGCGTTGTTCGACATAAATGATCGGCTCCGAGTGGTCTTCATCTTTCTTTGGCATGACCACGGTCATTCGGACATCTTGCAGGCTATCATAAGTGCCCTTGGTGTTAAGGACTTCGGTGTCGTCTAATCAAATTTTAAAAGTCAGCCCTCTGCATACGAACTGATTTTGTTACTATTTTGAGATATTCTCTCACCCATGAAAAATATTTTCCTATACCGGTATCCTTGAATCTCATTCCGCTCGCGACTCCGGTCCTGGATTTTGGAAAATATCGTGAGGGGGCAGTTTGATTAAACCTATGCGCCTTCATCATTTCTTCGATAGGGCCAAGGCATCTTGATTGGCCTAAAATAGACCCCTGCGACCATGCCATTCTAGTATTCTTCTTGGGTTGTGGAGGAGACCGAGTTGTGGATGCTCCTTTGGTCACCCGAGAAGCTGATCGCTTGCTATGCAGGACAGGAGTGTCGTTATCCTCTATAACCTCAACCGTCGCTGGCCTGGGTGATTGCTTCATCTGTGCTGTAGTGTTGAAATCGACTTTGCGCGATATCTTCATCTTCAGGCTTGTCGTGCGCCGTGGTGCCCTTTTTATAGACAAATCCTCGAGAAACAACACACCAAGTTATCTAAATAAAACACACCAGCGTTTTATTTTCGTTTTGGATCCGTCTCGGGGTCGGATTGCGCAGGGTTCTGCGCCGCAAAATGTTATACCAAGAATGGTTAACCAGCCACTCATTTAGCGCTTCTCTGGTGACACCAGTAACCACTGTCACATATATGCAGCTTGAACGCTTAGCGTATGTAGATGACCGGAATTAATCCTTGTCAGTCCCAACCAGCTTTCGTGATTATGCGGTTCAAGGCTTTAATAACTACAAATTGTTCTCTACCGCATTTGGAAATCCGGCGCTTTTGCTAATTTGATTGGCCTGTATGGAAAGATACGTGAACTATCAATTGATTAGCCGAATTTATTTTTATATACCGTCAGCGTTTTAGTTTCGTTTATTCTTTTCTTTTCTTTTTCCCCGCCCCTTTTCAAGTTTCACTATACATTTTCATTGCTTATTTCGCGCTACGAAGACCAGAGAGGTTCCAAATATTATATATATAGGTACAACATTTGAAACAAGTGCAATTATAATAAATGGTCGAAAATTTTGTAACAGCTGGGCATCAATTGATAGGTGATAACATTACATACTAAGAAAATAAAATGTCTCTCCGGTTTCACACATCCGAAGTCCTGACTGCTTCACTGGCCTGCACCTGCGCTTTCCCTCCATCAACAGTATTCTCATAAGGGTATTTCTTGGTGAGAACCATTAAGAGAAAAGCCGTAATCACAGCACCAAACATTAGCGATGTAGTAACCGAGAATCCGGCAATATACCTGGGAGCAGCGTTTGACGGCCAAATATACGATCCACTGCAAGACGAAAACAAGCATATAAGCATCAAATAAATTTTCGACATGAAATGTGGTGAACTTACTATACAGAAGAGAGATTGGCCAAAGCACTATAAACGTGTCAGTCTTTGTATATAGATATAGAGATAAACCACTGCATATGTATACGTACTTTACTACCCCGATCGCCACGGCTCGCTTTTCGGCTGGTCGAGAGATTGTATTGGACAAGTAGCTCAGCGTCAAGGGGCTGCAGCACCAGATTCCAGCAGCGCCTGTTGTGGGATATTAGCAGATGCAGTTGGATTTCAGTGACTATCTATTACCGAATGTTAAAAAGGCATATCGAGCTTTTGAGTTGTTCACAGCGGCAGTAATGATCAATGATATGGTTGAAATAGCTGCCATGACCATAATGTGCTTCGGGCGTTCATTCTGAAGATCTGACGAAAAGCAACAGATGAGGACGATAACTAGTGAAGCAATATCTATAGGTTATGTGAGTAGAGTAGTAAGTATATTTATTTTGCCTACTTACATAATGGGATTGTCATCTGCAAATCACGATTAGCGATGAACCAAATCGGTTGCCGAGTTACTCACGTATTGAACGGATTTTCCAGTATATCCCAGTGCAGCCATTAGTGTCGGGACGAAATAAGTGATCGTACCGGCGCAAGTACATAAACTCTGAGCAAGCATGAAGAGCCACGTTCTATTTCTGTTAACCTCGTATCTCAAAATTCATATTGTGGTATGAATCATACCTCCAGTCCTTGACTGCATGGATAAAGCTCTGGGTATGACTGAGATCTCCTGCCAACGTGGAGTTGTTGTCATGTTCGAGACGACGCATCGCATATTCTCTTTCTTCTATCGTGAGCCACTTGGTTGTCGCTGGGAAGTCTGGCAGGATGAAACTGGGATGAATATTAGCAACCGAATGATTTTTTTCTGGATCCAAGGAGAGTTTACATAGAAAGAATAGCAAAGCCAATGGTAATGCATCCCTCGACTATAGACTATCAGCGAATGTTCGAGGAATCTCTAAGATAGCGTACTTAGAAAAAGCCACTTCCAAGCAGGAAGATTTCCTCTATTTTGCATATTGTCTACAATAAGACCGGCTGCCATTAAATTAGGGACTTATTCAGCTAATTCGGAAAGGAATTTTCATACCGATAAGTCCTCCCACAGCACCCGAAAGTAGGGATGCGCAGTAGAATATCGAAAAGCGTCGAGCGAGTTCGCTCTTTTTGTACCAATTGCTCATGAATAGCAAAACTCCGGGCTGCAACTATTAGGAGAGTCTAGAATAATGAGTCTGGGCAACACACAAAATAGCCTGCTTCAACAAGCCCTAGGCAAAAGCGGAGGGCAATCAAATGTTTCTTGGTGCTGATACCGATATATGCAATACTTCCGCCAAATGTGTTATTCTTGAACATAGTCGTGTTTTGAAGTCTAAAAGAGTCACTTACACCATTCCGCCCCAAACGATCTATGAATGATTAGACAAGCAATGGCCCTATGGATAATAAAGGATCCTCTCACCATTAATCCAGGCAGATATAAGCTCGGCCTTGTCCGACTCAAGATCATGTTGCTTGGCACTTCAAGAAGGAGATAGCCAATGAAAAAGATAGACACCGCCAAAGAATAGTCGGAGGAGCTGAGGTGAAGGGACTCAGCCATGCCCGCCTCCTTAGCATTTCCAATACTACGAAAGTAAGTCTAAGTCCGCGAATTCCAGTTCAGATGGCTTAGACGATACATACTTATTTCGATCAAGGTCTATGGCGAAAAATGGTCATATGATTAGTAACTGCTTCTTGACCAAAGGTTTTGACCTTACAATTGAGAATGTACTGTAGAAACCTTTAGTAGAATCCCTAGAATTGATATTCCAAAACTTACCATCACAAATAACGGTGGAATTAAGCGGATGTCGACCTTCCGTAAAATCCTGATCCATCATTAATCCCTGCATCCTGCATATCGGAGGATGTCCGACGCACCGTTGCTCCAAGGCCGGGTCCTCCACGAACACTCCTGCAACATTCTCGGAAACATATTCCTTGTGAGTCAAATCGTCTTTATTGGACATGGTAGGCTATTATAATGGCATATAGTAGATAAACATCGTAGTCCGCGGCCACGCCATGTTCCTTTAATATATAGACGCGATCTTGCGTTGAGATCTGGGGATAACAACTGTGGGGAAGTGGAGATTCCGACTCTTCAATAATGTTGCCACTTCAACTGCTTTCAATGTTCCTCAGGACTTCGCACATGTCAAGTGGAGAAATCACCGAAGCTAATCCCCAGAGGATAGACTCCTGAAGTGCAGAGCTCGGCCCGGTTTCTCCGTGAAGTGTGGAATTTTCCAAAAAGCAGACACCGAGATTTAAATGTTATCTCCACTTCTCATCCGCATCCCACTTTGAAGCCGACCATTGTTCAAGTTTGCAAAATGCAGCCAGCGTCCTTCGACGTATTATCGGATGATGCATATCAGGAACGGGTCTGGGATACCCCGCAAATCGGACAATCACGCCAGAAACCAACTTTTGCCTGTAGTTGGCCAGGATGTGGGCGCGTATACGGAAAACGAGAGCATCTCCAGCGCCATGAGCGCGGCCGTACGTGTTTTCACATTATTGAAATGATTTCTCATAGTCTAACTTGGGAAAATAGATGCCGGCGATGTGAAATACGAGTGTCCAGTATGTAAAAAGCGATTTGTTCGAAGGTGAATTTCTCTTTTCGATGTTAGTTGTTATCAACACGTTGCTTACGGAATACTGGTATCCATAGAGATGTAATGACTCGACATCTTTCTCTACACGGGTCTAGAGTGAAAGTTCCACGCAAAGTGTCATGGTGAGTACGAAATCTTGAATTATTAAAGCAGGATGATTTACTTGAGAAGTATATCTTGCGTTAGCTTGAAGGTACGATGTGATGGACAACGAGGGCAAACTTGTAGCAAGTGCAGAACCTCAGGGCGGACATGTGTATATCGGAACACAAAGGAAGATTCAATCCCTGACCAGCGAGTCCAAGATCCCGAAGAATCCTTCGTTGCTCAAGACTTGGTTATTCGACGTGAGGCAACTGCCATACTACCTGAGCCACTTGATGTTCTGGCTGCAGCGTCTGAGTCCCATCTTCTAGCTTCGGTTGAGCCGGGATATCATAATATCAACACCAATATCCAAAATCCGATTTCATTATCAATAACTGGTTTGCTTCCCTATATCTGCATGTGAATGATCTCAACTAACAAATATGTAGCCGATACTTTCCCATCAGTTCCAGTCGGATCCCTTTTTGAATTCCCCATGGACCCCTCTGAAAGCTTCTTTGGGTGGGATATGGACGAATCTGAGCTAGACACTCTCAACATACCGCCTCTTGGTTTTATTCCGACCGGTGACGTCCAACCTGGTACTTATACAGCATCCGGGGCACCAGAAATCCGTGAATTAAGTTCCATGGAGCCATCAGAATTAATTCGAGATGCTCAGCCACCTGATACGCCATGGGTAAGTTGTGGAGGAAGAGCCCCCGACTTTCGCAGTATCTAATACCAAATTACCTAGCCTCATGTATTTCGACCCAGCCAGCAAGACAATCAACTCGACCTGCCTCCTCCTGTCAATCAAAAAGCTCGATTAGGTCTTCAAGGCCCAGTTATTGATGGAATTGAGTACTCCACTCGCCAGGAAATCATTTCACTTATTCACACCGCTCATCGACCACAATGGCCTTTAGTCGATCTTTCCTTCTTTCCTTCAAACGAAACGCTGACCTCCTGTGTGAATCTTTATTTCCGCCATTTCCACGAAACCCTCCCCATAATCCGCCGCTCTACCTTCCGCAAAACCGACGCACCACCAATCCTCCTCCTCACAATGGCAGCTATCGGCGCAGTGTACTCACACGATGGTTTAAGCGGGCTTGCAATTGCCTTAAACGAGCTAGCACGTCGAGTGATTTCACATGTCCGCGAGAGCGACCAACGGGCAATGTTTGATAGGGTTTTCATTCAAGCACTGCTCCTCCAATCTGTCTTTGGGCTGTTTTGTGGCTCTAGAATGCTTTATCAACATGCAGAGATAAGTCGGGCTAGTCTTGTTACTGCAGCTAGGAGGATGCACCTTCTGCGACCGAGTTTGTCGTATGTTAAAGAACTCGAGAAACGGAATACGTCGCCGAGTGCAGACGAGCTTCAGCGGGCGTACGCGGATGATGATCGGCGGCGGAATTTAGGTTGGGGGATATACGTAAGAAAGTATCACTATTGCCGAGAAAAATTTAATTGACTTGATAACTAGCTCTATGATATGCAGATATCCTCCCTTCTGAATATCGCACCTCTTCTCTCTATCAGCGAGATCAATGTTCCTCTCCCAATCGACGAGGAGACGTGGAATGGATCTAATCCGGGCGAGAGAGTGAGTCCAGAGCACGTTCTGCAACAATCGCCGAGCTTTCGAACAGTGCTGGATTCATTGCTCTCTACGGAGAAGTTGCCAGGGCCCTTGAGCTCGTTCGGGCATTGTATCGTGGCACATACTCTATATAGGCATGTTATACCATCACCCGGTGTATGTACAGCGCGTTACTAGCGGCTAATGAATGACAGGCTTTGTACCGATGCCTCTGCATTTGATACCATATTTTCGAGACCAGCAATGCCATCGGATACGTTGTACCGACTAGCATTCCCATCTACATTTAAACAGTCAGTCCTCATCAGCAGTTTTGAAACATGGATTTTGGTTGGTGACATCGATTAAATATTATAGTAACCCCCAACAACTCCTCGACCAGTTATCAGTCTACTGCCACGGGCTATCTCACATGCCAAACTCATTGATCGTCAGCGTCTCTGCTCTATCACACCTCGGTCATATGCAATTCACCTGGCCCGCATTCTTGAACAATATCAAAGTCGCTGCCGGAAAGTCTGGGACTGAGGAGAGCAAAGCGGACGCTAGAAGCTGGCTACGAGCTCGTATTGCGGAGGATCCTTTGGGTGCAAGGTCAATCCTTGTACATGCCGGACAGCTTAGTGCGTTGTTGTTGAGATTTACATTCGAGTAAGCATACTAAAGCATCAAAAACTACGGAGATTAGATACTAACAACATCGTTTCCGTTCCAGTGCGCCCTCCGAGACTGTCCTTGTCTTCGACGCCGCATTAACATTTTGGGCTATTATCAAATTCTCAGATGAATCAATCCTAGGTCCGTCTTCATCTACAAGAAGAACGGTAATTACCTGTAAGTCTTCCTACTAGTTCAAACACCACTACATCAAGTCTAAATATCTCTCTACAGGGTCTGATTTTGACGACATTCACGAGTGGGTGAAAAGCGGAGGGCCGGTGTGTTTCCAAGGACTAGGGGATTTATCTGATCTTACAAGCTCTAAGATACTATCAATTTTTAGTGAACGACTGGAGAATATGCCGTGGGGTTTGTCGCGGCGGTTTAAACATGTCCTAATGATGTTGGAGCGGGAGTAAGCATGCTTGTTAATACAAATGACAAAAGAAAGTACTACATATAGTAAGTATTCCTAGTTTGCACATCAATTGATGTCATTGATAAAGAGAATCAACGCTCGGCTTTCGAAGTTACCTGAGCTGGGGTAGAGTGGAGATGTATCATCTCCACATCATCTCCGGCCATCCCCCCATTTAACCCCTCACTGAACATGGTAGAATTTGATGAATTGAAATTTTTATTTCAATTACGATTTCTACAAACTACATTCTACATACACTGCTATCCATCCGCAAACATGTCTCTCCCAACGCACTTCAAACTCAACACCGGGACCTCTATCCCCGCTATCGGGCTCGGTGAGCTGCTCAACAATCTATATTCCTTGAAAACGGCCGATTAATTTTCTTCGCAGGAACCTGGCGTGCTGAACCAGGTCAAGTCGGCGAGGCAGTAAAGCATGCATTGAAAAGCGGGTATCGCCATATCGACTGCGCGTTAATTTATCAGAATGGTTCGTTGCGAATTCCAGCCCTTGATCAAATTCTCATTCCCCGCAGAAAAAGAAGTTGGAGAAGCGATCAAGACTTCGGGGGTACCCCGAGAAGAGATTTTTATTACCAGCAAAGTGTTCGTTTATCAAGTCAAGAAGCCGTGTTTGTTACTGACTGGCTATACAGCTGGAATACATATCAAACGGACGTCGCCGCTGGACTGGAGCAAACACTCAAGGACCTACAGACTGATTACGTAGATCTATATCTGATCCACTGGCCTGTGTAAGCCCTCCATCCCACTACTCACATCACACCCATCTAAACACCACCAGCCGCCTCGTCCCCAATGAAACGTCCGCGCTCTTCCCCACCAACCCCGACGGAACGCGCGCCGTCGACCGCTCGTGGAACCAGCAGGAGACATGGCGGCAGATGGAGGCAGTGTACCGATCGGGAAAAGCCAAGGCCATTGGCGTATCCAACTGGAGTATCCCGTACCTCGAGCATCTCGAGAAAACATGGACGGTTGTCCCCGCCGTGAACCAAGTTGAACTGCACCCGTATTGTCCACAGCATGCATTGAAGAAATGGTGCGCGGATCGGGGAATACTACTCGAAGCGTATTGTCCGTTGGGATCAAATGGTTTGTCCGCTGCTTCGTAGTATACTTTTCGGTGTTGGTGATGACTGAGTTGTATGGTTCTAGACTCCCCGCTCCTCCGTGATGACGAAGTAACGGCTATCGCCGATAAACATAATGTATCCGCCGCCACAGTTTTGATTTCCTATCAAGTGAATCGGGGCTGCATCGTTCTCCCGAAATCAATCACGCCAGCACGCATTGAGCAGAATCTCAAGGTGATTGCATTGCCGCAAGAGGATATGGAGATTCTGGATGGTATGGCTGCGAAGGGGAAGCAGCAGCGTGTTAACACACCTTTGTTTGGGCATGATTTGGTTAGTATTCACTTTCTTTCTATCTTCGGGATTGTTCCGATATACTAATGTGTTAATCAGGGCTTTGATGATTGGTATGGACCAGGGAATAAGAATGCTCCCAAATAGACGTTTTGACAGGAATATTTAGAGGAATATACTAGATTGTATTTATCAAAAGACTGTTAAGAGATGAATATTCGCGTTTGCCTAGGGCTATGGTTTAGGGTTATTAGGGTTAAGCTGAGTGCGCTATACTGTAAATGACAAGGCCCATAAAATATGAATTTGAGCGATCCTATTGGATGTCGAGGAATTATGAATACGAGCTCTTGGCAAGACTTCCGCATCTGGATTAGCCGCATCGTATTCCACGAGGGCGATGACGATGATCACCTAACTCCGCCACCTTCACGATAAGGAGGATTATGATTTAAAGATCTACGTCTGGAGGAAATTGAAAAGTCGTTTTGTAAACACATTTCTTGCAAATACTACCCGCGAGTTCGTACTGAGCATCCACAATGCCGTCCCTTGTCGATACCAATGATAGCACGATAACTGTCAGACCCAAGAAACAGCCACAGCCCTCAGCGCAATTCCAGAGCGTCTTCCGGCTCAAGCAACCGCTCAAACATAACACAGTAGCACGCACGCAAAATAGCAGTTTCCAGCTTGCGCAGTCATCTTTGTCGTCCTTTCAAGATGGGCAGGCGCAGCAGTATGGTTTCCATTCGCGACGAAGCCACCGGAAATCACGACTCGGATGCGGGAATTGTAAGAAAAGGAGGGTTAAGGTATGATTACATTCTATACGTATATCTTTTGTTGCGAGTTTAGGGTTAATGGTTGGTATGTGTAGTGTGACGAGACAAAACCAGAGTGTACGCGCTGTTTTAAATACGGGGTTACGTGCGACTTCTCGTCGGATAGCTCCAGTCACAATTCCAACTCGAGTTCCGACTCCGATGGCAACTCGCCTTCTGATTTTGAGTTGGTGCTGGGGTTGACTGAGAGCTCACCAGATATGGCAGCGAGCAGTATGTCGTTAGCTGTGGTTGAGCGGAATATCGCGCATATTGTTGGGTTGGATCATGATCGATGGAGCTGTAGTGAGAGAATGGTTCGGTTAGGTTTGGGCGATGGGTCGTCGCAGCTGGTTAATTTAAGTGTGCTGTATAATTTCATTATGAGTACTGAGACGATTCCGGATGAGAAGATGAAAAAGGTTATAAAGACGGGGTTAATCCAGACTGCTTTTGGGGTGAGTATCTTCTGCTTTGATTTCGGTGTGACCTCCAGACCAACATGTTTATGGTAATAGAGCGCGCACTTGATGCATACGATATTGGCAGCCTCGTATCTGCACATGAACCACGCACGACGTCGCAACTCATACCGCCGAGTGCAGGAAGCTTATCATTGGCAACGCGCTATCCAGCTGTATCAAGTCGAGATGCAGAACCCCATCGGAGCGCATAATACGAACGCGCTGATGGGCAGTTGCATTTTCATGGGTATAAACACACTAATGCCTGTCGGATTCCAGCCACAGGATTCGTGGGTGTTCACCTCAGACCCGGCAGACCTCAACTGGTTGGCGCTGCAAGGGGGTCTACGCTGTATGATCGAACTGACGCAGCCGTTCATCGCAGACAGCATCTGGGGGGAGTCATTCCAAGCATCGGCGGAGCGCCTCAAGCCGTTTCAGGACGAAGTGCCAGGACGCGAGGGCATGCACTCAGCGCTGGCGGATTTGTGTGAAATTGATGATGCGACCACGCCCGCGACGAACCCGTACCACTGGCATGTCCAGCTTCTGAGCCGCATGCTGATGCTTAAGCCATTTGACCGGCCCGACAACTACAACGTTTTTGTGACATGGATGGGTCAGATTCTGCCCGAGTTCATCACGCTGCTGCGCGGCAAGGACGAGCGCGCGATGCTGATTCTGAGCTGGTGGATGGCGCTGATGTGTGCCATGGCGTCGTTCCAGGTGTGGATTCATGCGCGTATCGTGCCCGAGTGCCGGGCCATTTGCATGTATTTGGAGCAGAATAGCACGGACGCGGAAATATTGAGGCTGATGCGCTGGCCAGCACAGGCTTGCGGGTATCACGAGTGGATGCCAGAGACCTTTGAGGATGTGATAATTTAATTAGAGAGGCCCTGAGCAGTCATACTTTGACCGGCCATTATTCGCGATTTAGATTGGGCGCATGACTCCGACCTGGCTGGGCACTTCATTGTCTATTGGTAGAAGGTCGCGATGCCCAGCAACGTGCAAAATTAGATGGCTTGGAGTGAGACAATTGATTTGTGACAGCGTCGCCTGCTAGCGATGCGGCTGTAACCGAGACACTGCGAAGAAAGCTAAGATACGACAATAGTACAAGAACGGTTAGTACAACTCCTCCAGTTCGGCGGCGTCACGGGCGCTAATTGGCCAGTGTCAAGACATGTCTTGCGCGCACGGCCCCTGATTGGTTCGGTGCCGACTTCGTCGCAAACTATACGCCTTTCAGCCTCCGCGCGGTCACCTGCCGGCCTAAGAAAACCACGGCGCTATCGCTGCTAGCGGCGAAGGCTAAGTATATGCTAGAAGCTTTGGCTGAGCTATCGACGTTAGCAACGGCGCTTGTTTCTCCTACAGCCGGACTCCGTTGTATTATCGTGGGCGCAAAGAATTACAGAACCGAGTAATTATTTTGTTGGTTGTTTGGTGGCAGTGACCACAGGCGGTGGAGAGAGGTGCCGATCCGAATGTGCTTTACTGGGTCTGTGACTTCATGATCTCCAACGATGACTGGCCCCCTCTTGGCGACACATGAAACCGTTCTAAGCTCTGGATGTTTGCTGTGAGTAGGGAGAGGCGTTCAGAGATGTTTTAAATTTTACCACTACCGGTTGGGAAGGCAGAGTAACATGGCTGGCAAGGTGTCATATGCCATTGCGCCTTACCCAGCCGGGCCCTGGCCTAGCCGGCTGTCATACAGTGGCCCGAGGAAAGCGCACTGATTGGCCTGAAGCCCGAGGGGGCGCGTATTGAGCGCCCGGTGATTGGCGCTACGGAGTGGACCCCATGGTGCATATTGCATGCTGATTGCTACCATGCATACCACGGTACCTACATGTGGCATTATTGTATCCGTATTTTGTATTGTTCCATAGTGCAGCACGGCACTTCTAAAGCACAGCCTCCGTCAGCAGGCCTGAAAGCTTTTTCTTTTTTCTTCTCATACAATAAGAAAACAAATAATGAAATTTCTGCCGAGTGTCGGTGTAGCCGCCACCTGCTAAGTAAGGGACAACTAGGCATAGTGGCTGGCCAGCAACAAGCACAGGGACAGGTCTATCTCGTACCATACAAGGCACCGAGCAAGGATGAGTGCTGCGAGCCCCCTGAAAATCTTGGGTCAGCGTCTCAAAAATAGCACGGGCTTTTCCTGATTGAGTGGCCGCTGGCCTCCTAGGCGGTATCCGGGCTAGCGGCGTTGACTCGGATGCGAATGTTATTTCTAATTCGCAGAGACTGTTTGGGAGCGCAGCTGGCCCCACCGCGGGCGGCTCCACCAAGGCAAATAGAAGCTCCTTCTGGTATTAGGAAACTGCTAAACTGTCGCAAAACTAACCTGACTCATCCAACACAAATAATGGATAATGAGATGGATAATGGTGGAGAGCAGATCCGCCGCATGACGGTGGGGCCCTGGGGACGATAGGCACTCTGACTGGGTCCCGGAGTCATTGCATGGGCAACCGCCAGCTGTGATTGTCTCAGTCCACAGCGCCTGCCTCCGATATAAAGCCTCTGCCGCCCTCTCGCCTGTTCTTATAGTCTCTCGCTATCACTGCCTGTCGTTTCCACACACCTGTGCTTGCTTGTTTACTTGCTTGGTGTTGATACAGCTTCGTCGCTTTCAGTATCACGGTGACGCCATCCGACTTCTCACTCGCTACTAAGAACTCGGACTTGCACTCGCTTGGGGTTGACAAGAGATAATCGCTGTCGCTAACTGCAATACCTAAACCAACAACTAATATAATCCTCAACATGCGTTCTACTATCGCCCAGTCGGCAGCTATGCTGCTTGCTGCTGCCTCGATGGCATCTGCGCAGACCTGGACCGCCTGCAACCCGATGAAGAATAGTAAGCCTGACAATCGTATCAAATTATGACTCGACGAGAGATTGACTGGTGTCTAGCTTGCCCTGCCGATCCTGCTCTGGGCGCTACGCTCTCCACCGACTTTACCGCCGGTGCCTCCAAGGACTGGAAGGTCACTAATGGTGAGATCAGCTACAACGGCCAGGGTGCTGTATTCACCGTCGCCAAGAAGGGTGATTCTCCTACCATCCAGACCAACGACTACTTTTTCTTCGGTACTGCTGAGGTCAAGATGCAGGCTGCTCCCGGTACTGGTATCGTCAGCAGCATTGTGTTGGAGTCTGATGACTTAGACGAGATCGACTGGGTATGTGGTGCCAATCCTAGATGCTCAAGATTCAATCAACTAACTGTTCTTTAGGAGGCTCTTGGTGGTGACAACACGCAGATCGAGACCAACTACTTCGGCAAGGACAATACTGGCACTTACAACCGTGCCACCTATGTCAACCTAAACTCGCCTCAGACCACCAGCTACACCTACACTGTTGACTGGCAGAAGGATCAAATCCAATGGTTAATCAACGGCAACGTGGTCCGCACTTTGCTCGCTTCCGATGCTGGCGAATACTTCCCTCAAACCCCAATGACCTTGAGAATCGGCATCTGGGCCGGTGGCGACTCAGGCAACGCTCCGGGAACCATCCAGTGGGCTGGCGGTGTCACCGACTACAGCAAGGGTCCTTTCACCATGTACGTCGAGTCCGTGACCATCAAGAACGCCAACCCTGGCAAGTCCTACACCTACTCCGACAACAGCGGTTCTGCCGACAGCATCAAGATTGACGGTTCTTCCTCCCCTGATCCCACTACTTCTGCCGCCACTACCACGTCTGTCCACTCTACCACCTCCGCCCACCCTACTACCAGCGCCGAGCCTACCACCAGTGCCGGCCATGGCACCACCACCAGCGTTCCTCCTTCCCATACTTCCACTGCTGGCGACGGCACCACCACTGCCCCATCTGGCACCGCCACTGGCAAGACTGGAACCCTCACCACCGTTACCTCCGCTACCCCCAGCACTGGTGTTGTTCCCGGCTCTGGCAACTCAACCACTACCCCTGGCAGCTCCCACGCTTCCTCCACCTCCACCACTGCTCCTGTCCACACTGGTGGCGCCATCTCCAGCGTCAGCACCTCTGGCTCCCTGGTTGCTCTCTATGGCTTCCTCGCCGCCATGGTCGCCTACGTTCTGTAGATTACTCGAAAATCTTTTTCAGCCGTGTACATAAACAAGCTAGACTCATACAACTCTACACCACTTAGCGGGTAGATGCATTTTGGGTTGCGTTGGGCTATTTTTCTCACTTTACCTTATCGTTGGCGGGCTGTTTATAAACAAATAAATTACACGAATCACACCAGATGTATTTTGACCATTATGATTACATGTATTGGAGGATGCAGTTTGTTCGGGAATTGACATTTGACTAGCGTTGCAGGTTTCCTTTTGCAGTGTTGTTTTTTGACACACTTCATATCTGGCAGGTTACACAATGCCGGGGCCTAATAAATAATAACATTGATTATCACATAAACATTAAAAAAGTAATTAGATGATAATAACTTGCCATTTTTGATTACTGTATGACAATGACCTGCATGAATGCTGACTATATCAATGCTACTATACCGCCCCCATCTATAGGGCGCGTTCTAGATTGCGAGACCCTAACATTGAAATAATCCATCAGGCTGGCAGGGATTCTTGATGACAACACGTCAGCACTATTTACAAAGTATCACAATAAATTGGAGAATATTGATTTTACTCGAATGAATAAACAAATCATAATGAATTCAAAGTCTTTGTTTACTTTGTAGCTCAACGGCGGTTGTTGGATTGATCGGTAGCTAAATATTAATATGTCGGTTGCAGATCCTCTACGGTAACAATACGTAGCAGGCAATTTGGATTCGTAAGAAGTCCCTGAAAACGCCTTACATATATCTGTACCTTCGAATATAATACTAACATTCGTGTTCTTTCCTGATTGGGGACGTGGTGAAGCAATATATTGGCATGCGACATTATATATATATATATATATATATATATATGTGAATCAATTGATATTTGATTCATATTCTTACTTACTCTCTACTTTGCTCCCTGCCTCACTTGTTGAACGCGTTGATGAGTCCTTAAATTGATGTGTTTTAGAGCGCTGCTCATATGACTGTCTATCTAGGTGTGCGTGCAAGGCTTGTACACGCAGGTAGGGCTTGTATACACGTCGGGGTGGACACGTTGTTTTGTAAATAATACTCTTTTTTAATATAATTTTAAATATTACATATTTTGATTGCCGCTGGGGTTATTCCAGTATTATTTTGTACAGAACATGTCTTTTCAATCGGTATGTCTTGGCATACGAGATGTATATAAATTAATATATATATCCTGTACCAAGTCGTTGAAAATTAAAGTCTAGTATGAAAGCCGTATTGAAAATAAATATTTATGAAATTTATAGATAATATTAAAACATTGCCACAACCCTAAAACGATAGAAATAATAAATTAGGGCAGTATTCGAGTTGTGTCCGAGAACTCCTATATTCCGCTATTGACATAGGCAAGATCAATGGATCATATGATTAGAAATATAATATAATTTCTTCCTGATATTATAGAACTCATGCTCTATGTGGAGTGGGCTGCTAGAAAAGTCTTGGGTGGCCATTACTCTATGAAGGAGGAGGTTACCTTGACATGCCGCTTCATATATTACCCGTCTGCCCTACCGATGCAGCCATACTTTGAAACTCAATCGCGCTAAATCTTAAAATAATAAAAAATAGAGGTCATAAATGTTGAAGAGACAGACAGAGATATATTCCACCAATTAGCTCCCATCAACGCCATGCCGAAATATCCACCGGGAAATTACCCGAGCGAGCTCTTCTGATCTACTATGGCGCTTCTATTGGCCTAGATCCTCCCCATTTTTCTCTCTTAAAGAACGCTCTCCTGCGGTACGTACTCCGTTGCAGTGCGGGCCATGTTTTATTTTACCGACAAGCGCCTGGCCGCTCGAGCCCAGTTCCCAGAGGTAAACTGACAGGAATTGTGCTGAAACGGGCCACGATGCGTTGGCAAATGAGTCAAGTGATACGTTTCATTCCGCCGGTGCAGCAGCCCCGCGATCAGCATGCGCGTTATCTCATACTGATAGTGCCGAGTGCTGTGTGAGGTGCGCTGCATAAACCGGATATGCTGGTTTCAAGGAATTATAATGAGCTCTTGATTATTACCACTTATCCGCAGCCAGGAACGAGAGGCCATATGCATTCGGGGAGGAATTGAGAAAAGAAGGAAATGAGGGGCAGTCTCCAATGGCATTTGATTCGATCTTCTCGAATTTTTTGTTCCCCGCGCGCTGGGAACGGGTAAAAGCATCCTACCCGCCTTGTATTACATTTCTAATTAAGAGCGACGGGGTAACGCCAATCAAGAGCTGTTCGCAATGCTGCGGATGGTTGTGCAGATGATGGCTCCACCTGCTTCCATCCTACCTCTTTTCTTTCTTATTTATGTATTCTCCTGCTCGCTCCCCTTTTTTGTATCTTCTTCACATTCGTTTTTCTCAGTCGCTTTCTCTCTTTGCGGTTCGCAGTATACCCCAATAAGAGAAGATGGCTACAGAGACTGTCTTGGACAAGCCTAACATTGGCGTCTTCACCAACCCGCAGCATGCGCTGTGGATCGCGGACGCAAAGCCGACGCTAGAAGAGGTGCAGAAAGGTGACGGGCTCAAGCCGGGCGAGGTGACGGTTGAGATTAGAAGTACTGGGATTTGCGGGTAGGCATACATCTTTGTCTGTTTTCGCTGCTATTTCTTTTTGCTGCAGGTGCTGATGTGCGGATTCGCCGTAGTTCCGATGTCCATTTCTGGCATGCTGGTTGTATTGGTCCTATGATTGTCACGGGAGACCATATCCTAGGCCATGAATCTGCCGGTGTCGTCCTCGCAGTTGCGCCAGATGTCAAGACACTCAAGGTTGGTGATCGTGTCGCCGTGGAACCCAACATTATCTGCAACAAGTGCGAGGCCTGCCTAACCGGTCGCTACAATGGTTGTGAGGCGGTCGAATTCCTGTCAACACCCCCTGTCGACGGTCTTCTCCGTCGGTACGTCAACCACCCTGCCATTTGGTGCCATAAGATCGGCGACATGAGCTTCGAGAACGGCGCATTGCTAGAACCCCTCAGTGTCGCACTCGCCGGCCTTGACCGCGCGGGGGTTCGTCTGGGTGATCCGGTGCTCATCACTGGAGCCGGCCCTATCGGTCTGGTCACATTGGCCTGTGTCCGGGCTGCCGGTGCCTCGCCCATCGTCATCACTGACATTGACGAGGGCCGACTACGCTTCGCCAAAGAGCTAGCTCCAGACGCACGCACGTACAAGGTGCAAATCAATAAGACGCCAGAAGAGAACGCAGCGGGAATATTGGACGCCCTGAACGATGGCAACGCGGACGCAACAGACGCCATACGCCCGCGCGTCGCTATGGAATGCACTGGAGTCGAGAGCAGCGTCGCTTCCGCCATCTGGAGTGTCAAATTCGGCGGCAAGGTATTCGTGATTGGCGTGGGCAAGAACGAGATGAAGGTCCCTTTCATGCGCCTCAGCACCTGGGAAATCGATCTGCAATATCAATACCGATACTCAAACACATGGCCCAAGGCGATCCGGTTGGTGAAGAACGGCGTGATTGATCTACGGAAACTCGTCACTCATCGCTTCTCTATCGACAACGCGCTAGAGGCATTTAAGACTGCGGCGAACCCGAAGACCGGCGCTATCAAAGTGCAGATTATGAGCTCGGATGAAGAAGTTAGATTGGCTACGGCAGCTGTCACTGCGAATGGCGTCCATTAATTTTGGTATTTTCTTCTGCTCTGAGCTGATGGCGACCGGTGGCATTCCCTGGTGTGGTCGCTATGGCTGGATATAGCTGGGTTGCGCTTGGTCATCTTGTGTGTATAGACGCTTGCATATATTATTCAACTGATGATGATTATGATAATAAAATCTTTTATTTGTAGAAGAAGATCCGCCTGCTCTTCAGATATCAGGTAGAGTTTATTGGTCAATGTTGTGGACAACCGAGCAAGTCGATTCTCGCATATAGCTTTATTTTGTAGAAGGGAAAAGCACGCCTTGGTGACTAAGGTAGTTGGAAAGCCAAATGCCGTGACTGTGTACTGTGGTTGTAATGGGTGACTCAGATAGCTGGCTCGTTAGTCAGCGGGATAGCAGGTGTTCCTGGCGTGTGGAACCAGGAGATGGGGCCGAGACTTGCTGTTTTTAGAGGTATATTGTGATACCTAGTCAAGAGAGTAGTTCAAGTCACAAAAAAGCAAAGAGATGACACTGTAGAGACAGGTTGGCACCAGGCAGCTCTATTAACAATCTCAGGCAACCCTATTAAGAGCGTGTTGATCGTGAGGGTATAAAAGTGATCTTATCGCCGGACAAGACTCCCCACCTGCACGGCAGCCCCTGATTGGCTGATAGCTGCCGCTCCGAGTTAAGCTATGGAGGGGTGGAGCAGGTGCCGTCATCGCCTCTTGTTTCCTGTTGTTTCCTCTTGTCTTGCTGGCGTATGTATCTGCCGCAGCGCTCGTGACACGATTGAAGGTATATATTTCAGTCGTCAGTCCTCGGCCATGTCACTGTCAGAAACTACAAATTGAGCCTCGACTCTCGCAAAGTTGGCCACGGCACATGTGAGGGGCAACCTTGGAGCAATTACGCATTTGGGTCACTTGGATTTGTGATATAACTACCATTACCCGAACGACGATAAAGCCCCGATATGTTTGGCTAGACTTCTGATAATCGCATAGTTTATCTCGCCATGTCTACACAAGAGAAGGCAGGCCTGCTTCCCGAGGACGACTCCGAAAACAGGCTGTCGAGACTCCCCACTCAGGAAGATGTCACGGTTGGAGAGGAAGTCCCAAAACCGGTCTACAGCAATGTCTATGGACATATGGACTTGACTGGTGGCGGATTGAGCACACAAGCAACAATAACAGGTGAATACAAGTGTCCGCCCTCTCTACATAGCTCTAACGTATGCGCCTGCTACAGCCGACGGACGAGTCGATATCGACATCAAAGGGCGTACTTCGTGGCTGCAGTCTGCTTTTAAACTGCCTGCATTTAAGCCTTCATCTACCACCGAACCGCCGCCTCCCTACGTCCCCCCGTCACTCCAAAAAGGCGCGGGTAAAGAAATACCCCGCTTGAATATCGTCATACACGTGGTTGGATCTCGAGGTGATGTGCAGCCATTTATTGCACTGGGTCAGGTTTTAAAGCGCGACCACGGACATCGAGTTCGGTTGGCCACTCATCCAACCTTTCAACTGTTTGTGGAAGAGAATGGGCTTGAGTTCTTCAGCATCGGAGGCGATCCGGCGGAACTCATGGCTTTCATGGTCAAGAACCCTGGTCTCATGCCCGGAATTGATGCACTGAAGAATGGCGATATTAGCAGACGGCGGTTTGAAATTGCAGAGATCGTTTCAGGTTGCTGGAGGTCGTGCTTTGAGGCTGGTGATGGCACAGGCGTGCCAGTCTCAGATCAAAATGCTGATTTGCGAAACTTCCAAGGCACATCACCGCCGTTTGTTGCAGATGCGATTATTGCAAACCCGCCTAGTTTCGCGCATGTTCATTGTGCTGAGAAATTGGGAATACCATTACATATGATGTTCACGTATGTTTAGGTCGAATTTTTGATGAGTATAAGGAACTGACTTGAATGCAGTATGCCATGGTCACCCACACAAGCCTTCCCACATCCTCTCGCCAGCATCGGCCATTCGAATGCAGACCCTGGTATTTCTAATTATGTGACTTACGCTTTGGTAGAAATGTTGACCTGGCAAGGACTGGGTGATATCATCAATCGGTTCCGTGAGAAGAGCTTAGGATTGGAGCCAATTAGTATCGTGTGGGCACCATCGATGATTCCCCGGATGCGGATTCCATATACATACTGCTGGTATGTCGTCCACAATTTACTCCGATGATAAAATTCTTTAGTGCTAACGTGCCAGGTCTCCTGCATTGATCCCTAAGCCCAATGATTGGGCCGGTCATATTGATATCTCTGGCTTCTACTTTCTGTCTCTTGCTTCGGATTACACCCCACCGGAAGACCTGGCGGCCTTTCTTGCCGCCGGCCCCCCTCCGATATACATAGGGTTTGGATCTATTGTAGTTGATGATCCGAACGAAATGACAAGATTGATTTTCGACGCTGTTCGCATTACCGGCCAGAGGACTCTGGTGTCAAAAGGATGGGGTGGTCTCGGTGCTGAGGAACTTGGCATGCCGGATAATGTGTACATGATTGGAAATTGTCCTCATGACTGGCTGTTCCAACGTGTCTCGTGTGTTGTTCACCATGGAGGGGCTGGTACTACTGCCGCTGGAATAGCATTAGGCCGCCCCACGGTGGTCATCCCTTTTTTCGGTGACCAGCCGTTTTGGGGTGCGATGATAGGCAAAGCCGGGGCAGGACCCAACCCAATTCCATACAAGCAGCTGACCGCTGAGAAGCTGGCAGCCGCTATCAAACATGCTTTGGAGCCAACCACTTTGGAAAAGGCAGCAGAACTTGGTGCCAGAATTAGAGGCGAACAAGGCACTGAAGAGGGAGCACTCTCCTTCCAGCGACAACTGAATGTGGACAAAATGCGATGCTCGTTGGCACCCGAACGAGTTGCAGTCTTCCGCCTCAAACGGACCAGAATTAGACTCAGTGCTCTAGCATTCACCATTCTTAATACCGAGGGTTTGGTTGAGTTGGAAGATGTCAAGCTGTACGTACATCCCTTTTTCCTTTTAGCATATCCCGACTGACTCGTGTAGGTACCGGTCAAAGGAATACATGACCGAAGCTGATCCCACGGACCCGGTCATTGGAGGCGGTGTGGCCCTGCTTGGTAATATTGAAGGGTTTATTATGGGGTTTGCCGATCTATCACACGACCTCAAGCGCGGCTTCAATACAAAAGCACCAGGAACACGGTCTCCACGGAGCGGTAGTAAACCCAGCAGTCGGGCCTCCTCGCCGGCTTCAAACAAAACGGAAGGAGTAGAGGATGGACAGTCTAGAAAATCAATATCTGATTCGTCTACCTTAGTCTCGCCACGGCCAGACACTGACGGCGCCTCTGAAACTGGTTTAAGACATAGGTCAGCGACTGTGACAACGGCACGGACAGACTTCACTTCTAGTAGCGGTATTAGTAATACCGGCTCTGAGACTCGACTGAATCCAAAAATTGATCTAGATGCAGTCGTCTCTGCCGGAAAGTCTGCAGCAAAGATATTCAATCTTGGATTTCGAGCCCCTGCTGATTTTACTATGGCCGTGGCGAAAGGCTTCCATAATGCACCATTATTGTATCACGATGAGACTGTGCGCGAATCGCCTAAAGTGACGGGTATCAAGAGCGGGTTGAAAGCAGCTGGCATGGTTAGTTGATGGTTCTGGTTTAACATTTGTGTTAGCTTACTAATAGCTCTCAGCAATTCGGATACGGGTTCTACGATGGAATTTCAGGCCTTGCCACCCAACCGGTCCAGGGTGCGAAGAAAGAAGGCGCGGCGGGGGCTATCAAGGGCTTTACTAAGGGTATAGGTGGGTTGATACTGAAGCCAGCTGCAGGTTAGTAATCATTTGTATACTTCAAACCCACTCTTACTGACATTTTCAAGGTGTTTGGGCATTGACGGGCTACACGCTGAGCGGCGTGTACAAGGAGATTCAAAAGCGGTTTGGTGAAAGTGTTGAAAATTACATTATGGCATCACGATTCGCTCAGGGAATATCTGAGGCTGCCTCTTGTACTGTGGCGGAGAAGGATAGTATCTTGCGACACTGGAAGCTCTTTGAACCGGAATTTCTCAAGAAGAAAGCAGCGAGACTGGGTCTACCCAAGCCTCAAGACCAAGCTGCAAGCCCAACAGTTGCAACGATAAGGAAAGCGGCAACAATGAAAGATGTGGAGAGAGAAGACATGATGTCGGACAGAAGTTCACTGGAATCAGGGCAAGCGGCAGATAGAGCGCGACGCAGACAAGCGCTTCGTGACGTTTTCCGTGGCCGCTCCAATTCCTCGCCATCTCGCTTTTCAAGACGGAGTCTGGAACTTCCAGTTGAGTACGAGGAGGCAATCCAAAACTCTGTTCACGAGACGTCTCAGGGAGATGCGACCGAGGACGAGATGATAGAACGAGCTCTAAGAGCGAGCATGGTTGAACTGCAAGCCGCCGAAGCGGCCGGGGAGGAAGAACAGCAGGCGTACAATCGTGCATTAGAAGCCAGTATTCGAGAAGCGGAGCGTATGTTGGCCGAGCAGAAGAGGAGGAGGGAAGATCTGTCTCCAAATAGTAGATTGCGTTTCAGTTCTAGAACTGTAGACGTTCTACAACAGCATGGACGCCAACCCCCGGAATTACCAGGGCGCAAACCAGAGATGGAACCATTGGACAGCGATGAGGATCCGGATTTGCGGGCTGCACTAGTGGAGTCACGAGAAAGTTATGAAGAAAGTATTCGACGCGAGCAACGCGAAAAGTCGGAATTGGATATGGTTATAGAATACGTGAAGCGGCAAAGCTTGGCCGAGTCAGAGTATTCACAGCAGAAGCAAGAGACGTCTAGGGTGGAGGGTAAAAATGACGCCGATACGACATGAATGATGATTTACGATTAGACTAGATTATGAGTTGAGATACCTCGTTAATATCATTTAGTATTATTGTGATGATTTCATGCTGGGTATTCAGCTTATATGTCTTTGAGGGATTAATGAGTGTAGACAGGGTGATCAACCCTTGACCTGAAAAAGTCCACATCACAACAACATCAATTATGACGTGTCAACGCGAACAAGGGATAAGATAGAGGCTTATATGAGACACGATTGGCCTGTAATTAATTAATAAAGATATCCATCCATTCGGCGAATTCTTGCTTGCTGTTCAAACTGCACCACATAACAAAATGTAGCTGTCAACAAGCCTCCTCGCCGGCTTATTACCACGTACGCCGATACCAAACCACCCTCCAAAATTGGTTCCTGGAAATGTGCACTCGCAGCAGATGGACATAGAATGTCTAGATAACCGTTCTGCTGTGACAAGAACGAGATAGATCGGTCGTATGACGCCGCAAAGATTCTCGTCGCAATGAATTGTCTTCTCTCTCTTTCTTTCCACACCTGAATAAATATCCTTTAGGTTCAAACTGGGATTCTATATAGCTAATAGAGCAGTTGAATAGTATAGGTACGGTAGTTCCTGCTGACCAGAATGTATAGTGTGCGCAGGTGGCAGGTGGCGAATGTCTAGTTTTTCTATAGAGGGGTATGCGTCTATCTCTCCTATTTACAACAGCCTTGGAGTGACTAATTCCCGGTTTTCGTACGTTTATAAGACAGATGACCCAACTGTCAAAGATGGCTGGGCTTTGAACGAGCGTGGCAAACCGGAAACCTTCCTAGATGATTGTATCATACCTTTTCAATTACATTTGGGTTCTGATCAGTCTTGGTGGCACTCCAGGGCACTTTAATGGGGATAATAAGCCTCTGGGGCACTACATTAGTATAGTAATCTTTTACTCTGGCAGTATATAATATATTAGATTATATAGATTTGACGCATTTTTCTATTACTTGGTTCCAAATTTTCTCATCCCAGCCCGCGCAAGGCGAC
The DNA here is from genome assembly GCF_021365285.1 of Talaromyces proteolyticus. Lineage (NCBI taxonomy): Eukaryota > Fungi > Ascomycota > Eurotiomycetes > Eurotiales > Trichocomaceae > Talaromyces > Talaromyces proteolyticus. Next base: position 1,104,090 of record NW_025764281.1, read on the forward strand.
ATCGGCCCCAAAGCTTGTTTATACCAACTGATATAGCTTGGAAAGAATGATGTTAAGAAGCCTTATAGAGGATATTATGGATTCTAAGTGGTTTCTCTAGAGTAAACCGTAATTAAACGTATTCTATTCAAAATCCAATATGATGTAAGCTTAGCCTTAGTAATGGTGCAGATCGCCAAAACTGCCGATCCGAACACCACCCTTCGGCCCCTCCCCGACAAGATTCGCCCACTGAACGTCGTCCCAAGAGATCACGAAATTTGTCTCTCAGCTGGATATTACCTCACATCACTGATTTCCGTACACATTCTGCCGCCCTTCATCGTTTTCGGGTCGTTACGTACGCAGCTTGCATAATAAATATACAAGATTACTCCTAGAAGAGTGGATTATCGTGAATATCAATCAACAAAATCAGTACTTGGGGGTCTTTCTATACTTGTGCAAAGTACTTCTGTACCACACTCGCACTATTGATTGTGGACAGTGTGTCGATGCAAGCAAACTGATCCTGTATAGATTTCTTTTTCTGGGAGCATTATAGATTAAACATAAAGTAGATTAACGATAATTCTTCATGTAGATATATAATATATATCAATTATATTGCGTACCTATATTTTTTCGTGACAGTAATTGACAAAATTTCAAAATGTTGAAGGCTCAAGTCATCTGAAAGACGAATATTTATAAAAGAACTAGTTTATATGGAACGCCACTAATATAATGCTCGTAAGGATCGACGGTTATTCTTAAAAAGGCAAATCGTGTAACTTGTGGTTGTTTGGTGTCGGGCATACTCCGATCCTAAAAGTTGTTCTCTGGGGTGCTTGGCTCTATTCTAGTGTCAACTAAACCGCTTACCATAATTGAATTACTCCTTGCCGTGAGAAATTCGATTGGGTCGAAATTTCACAGGGACTAAGAAACACTCACGTAAATTTGTCTTAGGAATTACCATGTAGTTGCGGCTAAGCCCCTTGCCGATGGAGAAGTTTTCCATGTATATATTAATCTGGTACTTCCCATCCACTTCATTGACAAGAGAATACATTTCTCAAGTTAATAGAGTGAAGTAAACAAAATGAAAACCACGAGCTTTACGCAGGTCGTTGCTAGCGTTCTGCTGATGGCGCTTGCTACAAATTGCCAGGTACTGCATGCTTCAAGTTGCCAGGCAGAAGGTGTCACGCGAACGGTGTTACAACAACACGACATTGACGTTCCTGGCAAAGATACCGTTCAAGACATTGTCGATTTCGGTCCTGGAACCACCTTTCCAAGGCATACTCACCCTGGGGAAGAAGTCATATATATCCTTGATGGGTTGCTCGAATATCAGATCGATGGCAAGCCGGCGGTGACATTAAAAGCTGGAGACGTTTTCTTTGTCCCGGCTGGGGTTGTTCATTCGGTGAGGAATCTCGGTAACAGCAGCGGGAGCGAGCTTGCGACCTATATCCTCGAAAAGGGGCAACCGCCAGTTACATGTGTTCAGTGAGACGAAGTCATGTAAGTTACTATTCCTTTTCAAATGATTGGCATTCTGAAGCATACCGACATATCTTCCTACTTGTTTCCCTTCTAAAGAGCCCAATTGCTGATATGCTTCTAGCTTGCATCTAATCGATATATCTGTTTTATCTTTCCTCGACTGGTATTTGTAACAATCGGGAATTATTGGATTGTCAAAGCCAGCATTCGATACTATTCAATATTCAGTTACTGCTATATTCACTCATTCTATCCGATTCATTAGCCCATTGTCCACGATGGCACCAATATATTTATGGACAGATACTTCACAATGTCGATATTATCAATCTCGTCTAGTTTCTGGGCAGTAGATACGGTAACAACGAATTTAACATGAGCTGAATGAGGTTCTAGTTTAATTTTCAAGATTGAGAAATTTAAGAAGATGCGAATCAAGGCTAAACAGAAAATATGAAGATCTTTAACGATGGTGCGGTGAGTCCTTTGAGAAGGGACCACCACAGAACACGTAAACATGTAAAGGTCTACTTCCATGGTCGGTAAGTAATGCCCTCCCTTTGCGGAGTCTTGTAAAGAACTACCCTACAGGTTATGTTGATTTTGCTCGCTCAGATAATCATTGCGAAAGCAAGCAAATCAGGTGTATAGTTCATTATGTTGATCTCGTACGACATCTGGTGCATTGCCTGGAGTGGAAAAGCTAAGTTAGTGTATTGTACTCCGGTTAATTAAATTGCAAGATTAACAACTATTCGCTGAATTAGAAGTTCCTCTACGAAATAATTAGTGAGTCCAGCGTTGTCTAGACTTTTAGTGGCTACCGTGGCACAAACTTCCAAGTAAAATATTCAGATTTTAGAAATAGTGACTATATCTATGAAAGAACGGTACTGAATATACTAGTGTATTTTTTCCTCCCAATACCTGCCATTATGGCAAGATTAAAGAACCCGACAGAAGAAATAATATTTGGCGGGTTTAGCAGTAGCAGCCTCGTGAACACTGCCTTCCTTAGCTCACATATCTGGCTGATGTCAGGCCGAACATGATGTCCCCACCCAACACCAACAAAAAAAGTTGCATTCGAACTCTTCTGCCATCCTCGCTCGCCTCGAACGGATCAACGAGGTACTTATTCGAGTTTAATAGCAAAGCGTTATTTCATCCATTCTCCTTTTTGGATTATTATTGTGGAAAGGACTTCGTTCTTATAGATGTTGCATATGACCTCTAGGTAACCTACAATATGCATCTCTGGCTACAAGTCGTTGGTGTCGTACTCACTTTCCGCCTGGCGCTCTCAATCTATCACCACTTGACGTCAACCTTGCGTCACGTTCCAGGGCCTTTCTGGGCTCGTTTCTCGAGACTATGGTATTTCCATCGTGTCTGGCGCGGTCATTTTGAACAAGACAACGTCAGTTTGCACAATAAGTATCATAGCGCGGTCGTCCAGGTGGCGCCGAATTGGTATAGCTGTACCGGGCCTGAAGCGTTAAAGGAGATTTACGCACCGGGGTCCAAGTTTACAAAGTCGGATTGGTATGATGGATGGAAACACCCGGACCCGGATCAGTGGACTTTATTTCCTGATAAGAATATGAAACGACATGGTATATATTTCTTATCTTAGGTATTGCTGTTGAAAAAAGGAGATTTTGCTGATAACTAATGGTAGGGGAGACAAAAAAGCGGTTTGCGGCGATGTATTCGTTAAGTTCACTGGTTAGTTACGAACCATTCGTTGAGCGATGCGTGACACTTTTTGCCAATCGACTCAGTGAATTTTCGGAGAGCAAGAATGGCATTGATATGGGCTACTGGCTTCAGTGCTATGCCTTTGATGTCATTGGATGTATAACATACGGCGAACGATTTGGTCCGTTGCTGGTCTCTACTAGTTTCGATATATGCTGATTTATTTCTGCAGGCTTTCTGGATGCGGGCGAAGATATCGAAAATGCCATCAATGCAGTCGGTTCCATCCCTGAGTATTCAACTCTGGCGGGTATATATCCAGAATGGCATCCGCTGCTTTATAAAATTACCAGTCGATTGGGCGGCTCCGGCTCCGGTGGACGCAACTTCGTTCGCCAATTCGCACAGACACGAATTGCAAAACACAAGCAGCAAAAAGTTGATCTTGAATTGTCGCAAGAGCCATTCATGACCAAGATGATCCGTGCCCACCGAGAGGATCCCGAAAAAGTAACAGATTATCACATGTTCATGATGGCCCAGAGTAACGTGATTGCTGGATTTGATACCACAGCGATCAGCTTGTCGGCCATTATCTACTTCCTTATGAAGAATCCACGGGTGATGCAGAAGCTGCGTTGTGAGATTGACGCTGCTGTACAGAATGGCAGTTTGGGTGGAGGTCGTGACAATGCGGTTACATTTCAACAAAGTCAGAGCCTACCGTACTTACAAGTAGTCCTGAAAGAAGCTTTGCGTATGCATCCAGCAACAGGTCTCCCTCTGTGGCGCGTTGTTCCGAAGGGAGGCTTTGATCTCGACGGGTTGCATTTTCCAGCAGGAACTGTAGTAGGCGCAAATAGCTGGGTTACACACTACGATCCTGAGGTTTTTGAAAACCCGAATGAGTTCATGCCAGAGAGGTGGCTTGATCAAGATGAGGATAAAGTGAAGGCTATGAATGAGATGTATATGCCGGTGGGTACTTCGCACATAATTCCGTCGGGCTCGTATTAGAAATAAACTAATGGAATTAAATAGTTCGGACTCGGTTCTCGTACTTGTATCGGGAGACATATTTCGACCCTAGAAATGGCCAAGTTGATCCCAGTTCTTGTCCGGGATTTTGATTTCAGCTTTGCAACTGCAGACCAGGATTGGGAGACTGAGAATTATTGGTTTGTGAAACCCAAGAATTTCCGGGTTCATGTATCCAGAAGGAATACCAATGTTTACGAAGAAAAGAGGATGTAATTTGTTTGAAGCTTGTATTCCTATTTTCACTGAACCCAAGAGGGATTTGCAAATGGTTTGCTCTTATTCAAAATGTTTACTGGGAGAGTTCAATGAGTAGGCTAATTTATTTAACCTGATAGTTTTGGGCGAATATAAAACAATTCTCCATTATGATGTAATATGTAAGTCAAGATCAACAAGTCATTGTAGTAAGTTAATCAGTCAACAGCATGAAGAAAGCCAGCAACGTATTAATTAATTTTATTGGCTAGACTTTTTCGGCACTAGCAGCATCATTTTATTCACTGTTTTTGTTGGTCCGTCCGACCTCATCTCCTTCAACGCGACAAATTTCAATTGAAAAGAAAACTCCGACAAATTATGGCGGGTTCTTCCTAAGTAAGAGAATCAACAGAATTAATCTCCAGCACTTTACACGATACTAAATTGATGAGAGTGAACAGCGACTATAGACATAACAATCATGTCATCCTCAGACTGCAGCAAGTCCAATGGTCAACTCTTACAACCTCAAACCACAAGAGAAGACAATAAAATTGAATCCCAAGAACTATCACAATTTTTAGAAAACACCGGAGAGACTGTGCCGACTACATTTTCGCAGCGATTCCGGGCTCGTGTTTCTCGCTACTGGCCACAATACATCATCGGAATCATATCTTACAATATCGCAATTTATGCCGCAGAGGAAATTTCTCCCCGCATTACAGAGAAACTGGGCATCGAAGGGTACTGGGGTCGGTGGATATGCTTTGTAGCTGTGGGAATCACTGTTTTTTTCATTGGCCCAATAACCCTCAACACGCTTTTTCCTGCACTAAGGAATCGGTGACGATATGGCTCTAGAAATATCATCGAGCTCGACATGCAGCGACAATAATGGGCAAATTAATATATCAGCTAGTATTCAAGAAAAGAAGGGGTAATAATCATAATTTATCGGTTATTGTATTCTAGAAAGAATTAGCCAAGAAGTAACTACGCACTATGGAGTAAATGTGGAGTGAAATGCAATTGAATTGGCAAAATTTAAACCTATTTATAAATTGAAATACTTTCCTGGGCATACAGCTAATGGCCCACAAGACTCTGAATCGTCCAATTATCTGTGCAGTACTTCGCACTACGCCGCAAAATGTTAGTATGAAGCTATGCCTTGTAGATACTCCGACGCTTGGCAGCACCAACTGGCAAGGTTTTGGTAGATGATTCTAGTCAGCACTTGCTCTTGAAGGAGTCAGAATAACTCTATATGACTGCCGCCAAGGCTCTAAGTATCCAGGACTGAATCCTGTACCCAATCACTAAATCTTCTCGCAGTAATAATGTAAGATCATCGAAATTATAATTTGTAGTTCGGAACAGGCAGCATTTATGAGGCTGAATTTTCTGCTACGGCTAACGGCGCCAAATGTTCCCTAACAAGGCTAGCTGCGTTAGCAGATCCCAACCGACTTGCACTCATGATTCGCGGATGGCCAACTATCTGTGATACGGCCGAAAATGATAATCGGCAGATTGATGATGGTGGCAATGTTAGGTTGATTAACATCTATAGGAAAGTTTTCTAATCTAGGCACGCGTAGAATTGACCTTAGGTTCTGAAGAGAGCATACCAAAAGTATATAAACAGAGACATAGACCAACCTTGAATAATTAGAGAGCAATAAAAATCTGATCCATACATCCAAACATAACAACCCAACCCTATAACATTTGAAGATGCATCCGATCAAGTTTCTCCAATTCTATTTAATGTTTCTGTCAACACAATTAGTGATTGCCTGCAATCCCTCCAAAGGCAATTCATCTGACCCTAGCAATCCTTTCGTCATTGGTACAGATGGCCCAGCACCGGTCGCAACGCTCGGCTACGCAATCAATCACATCGGCCTCGTCACAACCAACCTGTCCGCCATGAAAGACTTTTACGTCAATATTCTCGGTATGAGAACGCTATTCGACGCCTATGTCACACCCGAATACACAGTCACCTACCTCGGTTTTGCGCAAGGAGGTCGCAACGGGACAGGATTTCAAAGCGGTGCCGATATGACAGCCGAGAAGAACAATTTATACGGACTGATTGAGCTGCAACAATTCAATGTTTCGGATGATACCTTGCTTGCTTCCACAAAAAGGAGCAATACATTCGGCCATGTTGGTCTTATCGTGCCTGACGTCGTCAAGGCCCAAGAGTACTTTGAGAGCAAAGATATTCCGATTTTGAAGAAGGTCAACGTACCTCTTTCGGAGTTTACTGGTGTCATTCCCAATGCTTACGGGCTCGGAGAGTATGCGGGTGCGCATATTGAGGCCAAAAAACGCCTCCTGAAAGCTCAAGGTCTTATTGGACTTGAGATGTTTCTGATGATTGCTGATCCAGATGGAAACCTGATCGAGATACAGCAACAAGACTTGTAACGGTGTCTGATTATACCAGAATTATTGGCCGCTATCGATTTTGAGCATAGATTTGAATATTTAAAAAATTTATTATCTCAACTTTAATAGATCGTCGAGAAGCCCACGAACTTGAAGGGAATCATGGGAGCTCTGTTCAAGGTGTTTAATCTACTTCTAGCAAATTCGATTTAAATCAAGTAATAGATAATACAAACGGATGCATGTAAGCGCAATGAGCTGACAACCGTAAGCAATAACCTCTTGGTGCATCTCATATATCCATAGAGTGACTGCGTGAAAACCTAGAGTTTTTTTAGTGCAGTGGTCGATAATCTAAAACATTATCTTAACCACTCCATACCTGTTTCGATGTCTCCCCACCGTGCGACTGCGAGGTCCTTCCAAAAGTATGACCGAGGCCGCCACGGATCCGTAGATGCAGTCTTGGGAAACGCGTCTCCACCTATTTTCACATATGTTGCTGACAAGGCTAAAAATGGACGCTCCTTCAAAGTCTCTCTGTCTTCTGGGGTCATTCGTGGCACTATAACTAAGAAACCTTCTTTCTTCATCCGCGTAAGCAAGCGGCATGCTAGTTGCGCCGTCGAGTCCGCTCCAAGCGTCCAGCTTGCGTTAGAGTAACCCCATGAGAGTACTACATTCGGCAGGCCCTCCACCATGGCCGCCCTCCAAGCGAAGTGATGAGATATGTCATACTCCTCGCCGTCAACAGAAATAGCGATATTACCTGCCGTGCACAGCTTCAACCCTGTCGCTGTTACGATAATGTCTGGGTTCAACTCTTCACCGGAAGTTAGCTTTATGCTGTGCGGTGTAATGGCTTCGATTTTGCTGGTCTTGACGCTTGCTTTCCCACTCCGGATAGAAGAGTAAAAGTCTCCATCAGGACATAGGCACAAACGCTGCTCCCAGGGGTTATACGACGGCACAAAGTCTGGCTCCAGGTTCGTTCCTGGTGGCAGGAGCTTTGCTGTCCTTTGGAGCAAAAGCCTTTTGGCGGTGCGAGGGAAGTGCCGGCAGATTGATACCATGAAGAGGGAGAAGAGTATCCATTTGAGTCGTATTATTCGACTGGACGCAAACATAGGGAGTGCCCTTGAGATAATAGCTTCGAACTTTCCCTCCCTAGGCAGGGAAGCGATATAGGTTGGCGAGCGTTGGAGCATGGTTACATGGGCAGAGTTCGTGGCGAGAGAAGGAAGCAATGTGATGGCAGTCGCGCCAGAGCCGATTATGACGATGCGCTTGTTGGCGTAGTCGAGATCAGAGGGCCAGAACTGGGGGTGGATGACCTTGCCTTTAAAACTGTCTATTCCGGGAATGCTGGCCTGTAACGGCTTCTGGTAGTCGTAATAGCCGGTGCCGAGGAACACGAAACGGGATCTTAGGAATATGTTCGTCGTGGTGTTGGAAGTGATGCTGAGTGTCCAGGTATTGGACAAGGATGACCAGCTCATGCTGCTTACCTGATGGAGGAAGCGTATTTTCTTATCAATGCCTTCTTGCGTCGCCGAGTCTTCTACATATTGGCGGATGATAGAGCCATGAACAATGGACATATTTCCAACCCAGGGCCGCCATGCAAAGCCAAAGGTGAAGAGGTCCGAGTCTGACCTTATCCCTGCATCTCCAATTGTCAGTTGACGCATTAAAATCAGTTACGGATGGAGCGTCAGTGCTCACCCGGGTATTGAAAGAGACTCCAAGTGCCTCCAATTTCATGACGTCCCTCTAGAATGCAGTACTTGAGTTCCGGATTGCGTTCTTGTAGCCGGTAAGCAAAATTAATACCAGATATACCGGCGCCAACAATAATGACATCAAAGTCTAGTTTCTCTTTGTCTGCAGCCATAGTAACGAGACTGGGCAGTTTTTTTGTTTGAATGCTATGCAGCTGTAGTCAATGGGCTTACATTAATAGGGACCTCGAAAAGGCCATATGAATTTCATCATGATCTATGTCATTCTAGTGATTTTCCTACCCCGTTCGCTCCCGATTCTATACTCTCGGAACCGCGGAACCGCTAAACAATAACATTTAACTATGAATATCTTACAGCATGGTGAAATGAGATACGAGTAACGAATTACATATTGAAGATAGGAATATTTATTTACTTAGTCAAATTTAACGACCTTATCCAGCTATAAGCTATGAAGGTCTCGTTTCAGTTGGCGCTAGGGGCCTTATAGGGGACTAGACCTCTAATTCCCCCTCCTGCCTGCCCCAGACTGGTGCTTAGCAATTTAATATACTAAAAAATTCCTCGCCCCAAGCCGCTTATATGCGCAGTGCCGAGTTGGGAGACTTAAAGGGGCTGGCGGAGCCCCTGCGGACCTCCGGCATCCCTCCTCCTCTATTGCTTCCGACCCCATAAATTGGTCCTCCGGGCCTCTAGCTGCCTCCTGCCGCTGCTCCAGGGCCTTAATGGCCCTAGGGTCCGCCAATATGCGCGCTGCAGGGGCCTCTTCGGCCGCTGAAGGCCTACTAACGTTGGCCTCCGAGAGGCCCCTGAAGATAGGAATATACAGAGATAAATTTCGTTTCGGAGACGTATTTTCATATTGGAGAACAGTCACTCTATATACAAGGGCAGGCAAGTGTGCTGGTCGACCCTGAGACATATTTTTGATACATCAAGGTGGTCTTGGCATGACTCCCCGTGGTTTAGAGATAGCTATCAGCTATCGGTCTTTTCCTGCAAACTTTCACAGATTAATCGCTCTTGCAAATCCTTTCTTGACTCGTGTCTGAGTGCTGGACCAAGGCTACAGTAAAGATCTGACCAACTTGCCAAGGATGGCTGCCTCAGTGAATAAGACAACCAAGAATCTCAACGGAACATGGATCTTGGTATGATTTCGATTTTTTGTGATATAGACACGGCTTCTGCATTTTACCCACCAGTACCTAATTCTACTCGAGGCTGCTGCACACTATGTTTATTGACGTATAGCCTCGCAACCAGAACAAGGAGCTCTCCGACTCGGCCGACCCTGGATTGCAGATTCAGGATATCGGATACTTTATTCGCAGTATTATTTGTGTCGTACCCATCACCATCGAAGTTAAGCAATATGAAGGGCTGCCCAAGTTGTCTTCGACTGTTTCGGGCCTCGTTATCCACATTGACATTGACCAAAGAGCAACTAGTGTCAGCCCCAGTGAAGAGCTTCGTTGCTTGGGTAACCTACCTCGAAATCACTCAGACTGGCTATTTGGAAACGTTAAGGAACAAACGTGCCGGATCTCTTTCGAAGAAATAAACGACGAATTCCTTAAGTCGAGCTGGCTAGTCGAAGAATATGGGAAAAGCCTGATACGTAGCTATACTATCAGTGAGGACAAAGGCTGGCAGGTATATTTAACCGCGGGGACTTGGTGAGAAGGCACACTCTCAACTGACTGAGGATGCCGACTCTGGTAATATTTTTACATCAATAAGGGCAACACATGTACATCCTTGTATTGAGACAGATGAGTTGCGGCATCTATGCGTACTGAAAATTCTACCATTTCGTAGTTGGTGGTACAATAAAGCTCTATTTGTAGAAGCGCGTTCTATTCTAGAGCTGAATATTGAACTATTGTCCTTTCTACTGCTCTCTATCATTTGTTATTTTGGCGAAGAAAATAAGGTTATGTTGGATTCGCAAAGTCGATTCAGGCTTGACTCCGGGCTCCAGGCGGGGGTAATAAGAAGCAAACTTAACTACTATGTCAGGTGCTTTGCTTTACAGCGGAGAGAACACGCATTGGAAACACCCATCCGCTATTGAAAACTTGGAAGTTATTCTGCATGACAAACCTTCCCAACCTTATCAATAGCTGTCTGCTTCCTGCTGGGCTATGATAGCTAGTTGACAACGGCTCCGTCGTCGGCTCCGTAATTTAAATGGGTACCAACACTATTCTAACACACCCCGCGTGGTTTCTTCGGAGTGGATACGATTGCAAAGTATCAGTAAGGCTCTGCAGAATATTAGGGCATGTGTTTGGCCTAAATATAATTTGACTGCCTCGAGCGCGTGACTACTCAATCAATCGTTGATTTTGAGATATCACCCAAATCTTCCACGTCAACTGTGGCATCTACAACAACTAATCATGAGTGAGAAGTGTGAACTGGCAAAGTCTAATTCCTCCGAGCAGCGATTATCAATAGCAGAGAAGCTGGATTTACTTCCAGCACTAGTCTCGATCCTATGGGTAGGTTTTATCTCAGTATTTACCGGGATCAAACGAGGCAAGAATGGTACACCTAGCTTTCATCTCCATGTCGCGTATTCAATATTGCGCAAGGCTACAAGGCGATTGTCCCCACTTCAGTTCCAGTGAGTCTGAACCTTGGCCAATCTATCATCTGGAAAATATATTTATTGGTAATAGGTGGATGTCACCACCGACAGACAAAATGTATGAGATATACATGAAGAGGAGGCGACTGACGCCGGAAACAATCATGTTGGACCATGGGGCAAAAGGTCATTGGATCGGGAGCCAAAATGCACCTTACGTGTTGATCTGGTACCATGGTGCGGTCGATGATTAGAACAAGGTCCTTCCTCTTGTGTTAAATGCTCACTTCTTACAGGCGGCGGGTTCTGTTTACCAGCGAATATTGGCTATTTCAAGTTCTGGGCGGATCTCTGCTCGAGCTCGCGGGATTCTGGCAAGGACGTCGCGATCTTCGCCGTGACCTATACTCTGGCCCCGCACGCACAATACCCAGTGCAGCTTATTCAGGCCGTCGAAGCACTGCGATACGTACTGACCATACCACACTACCGCCCAGGGAATATATTGTTAGGTGGTGACTCTGCAGGGGGCAACCTAGCCCTTGGCGTGCTTTCGCACCTCACTCATTCACATCCTGCCATCACAAACCTGAATGTCTCCGAATCTCTCGCTGGCACTGTTGTTATTGCGCCCTGGACTTCCCTTGAGGAGACCGTTGCGGGGAAATACGATTGTACTGGAGACATCATCACGCCAGATGCTGCTAAGCCGTGGGCTTCAGCGTACCTGGGTAAGACAGAGAGAGACTATTACACAGATCCTGTAACGGCGCCCTCGAGTTGGTTCAGTAACTTCCCAGTGCAAGAAATCTTGGTTTTAGGCGGCCAAAATGAAATTTTGCTGCCTTTCATCAAGCAGTTCGTTGTCAAAGTCAAGGTAATATAATCCACCAAGATATAGTGCATTGGAATATTCAAATGTATACTAACTGTATAGACCGGGTTTCCTTCAATTGAATTCTTCATTGGCGAGGGGGAAGGCCATGTAGCTCCGATATACAATCTGTACGTTGGAGATAAGAAAGAAACCAAACAGGGGCATAAGGTGAAGGCATGGCTGAAAAGATTCTTGACTAATTAGAAAAGGTTCTACCACTACGAGAACTAAATATTGGATACTGTAACGATCATCTTCATATGTATATGAAGTGAAAGGTGAATCAAAGAAAGGGAAAGACATGATTTTCAGGATTATCTTCTAAGTTACTGTTTTTTGTAAGTAATTATGAACCTAGCAGAGGTGTCTCCTGTTGGAATTTTCTTCTCCTGGCCGTTGTGTCATCCAAAATGGATTTTACAGGCAATTTTGGACTAAAAATATTATACGTATTGCTCTGGAGGGAAATGAGTGCTACTGGAATTGATAACATTAGGCCATGACTGGCGACGCACATGTAATGTTCTCTTATACTGCTTGTTCACAAACTAACCTTAGGTTGATGATTCCAACCGTAAGACAGTTCTGCAATTTGATATTGAACATATTGAAATGGCAGCTATATATTTAATTCTTGGAAGTTTTATTGTGAGCACGGCGGGAAAAGTCAAGGTCAACTAGATACTACCACACAAGGCTCCACACATAATAATACCTGGATATGGATTGATGGGAAAATCAAGCCCAGTTTAACCAACTATCGCCAAGGATGAAACTCTCGGCAAACAAAGCGTAGTGCCTAGATATATCACACTGGCCACGATGAGACAGACCGCTGTAAATATCTGCATCGGAACATAGTTGATATCGCCCGTGTTGTCCAGCATCCTGCCCGCGATAGGTCCCGTCCCGAGAACAGCGAAAGAAACAACAGTAATGCAAAGCCCTTTCGGTAATCACGTTAGAAATATACATCAAAATGAATAGATAATGTTAGTAGCGAGTAATGCTCACCGTTCCATGTGCCGATAAGTGACGGCTTTGGTGACAAGTGTGATATACAGGGCGAGAACAGTGCTTGTATTGCGCCAGAGAGGAATCCATAGATCACACACCATGCGGTTATACCCGCATTGTTGCGAGTACCAATCCAACCAAAGGCAGTAATAGCACAACCAAATGCAACAAAAGTGAGACTGTTGAAACAGCCCATCTTGGACTTTGCAACGACGGGAAATGCGTAGCATCCGACGAATGCGCCAGCGTTCAGAATTGCTGAGAGATAGAATGAACTACTCGCTGACATACCCCACTGCGTACCATACAGGGAGATGTAGAACTATATGTTATGGATTTGTGTTAATAAACTTGAAATGCAGAGGATACTGACATCAATTCTTTACTTACATACGGAATGTAGATGCCGAAGAAGGTGATTAGGGTTGCAACGGTAAACATTATAGTTCTCCTGTCCGTGAAGAACTGCCTTATTGGAATAGGCTGTGTTGGCAGACTAGGAAAACGAGGCTGGATTAACAGTGTAGCAGCAACCATGCAAGCCAACTGCATGAATCCAATGATTCGCATAGTCCAGCCCCAGGAGAGCCCATTGTAATTGATGAGCTGGTTTACTAAGATCGGCCAAATGACTCCTATAGCATTAAAAAAATAGATGGCGAAAAGTTAGTAACTAGATCCCAATCTCATTAGAGTGTAGGAAAGATGCAAACTAACCGCCGACATTCTGGCCAGACATGACCAACCCACCAACAAATGCACGCCGTCTAAGGAACCATTGAGATTGAACAGCAATAGCTGGAGTAAAAGAAAAACCAAGACCAATTGCAGAGCAAATCCCCTGAGAGAGGATAAATTGGTAGTATTTCTTAGAGATGGATGCCATCATTGTGCCGAGCACCGTGAAAACTGTCCCCGCAGCGAGTGGAAACCTGGGTCCACGGCTATCCGAAAGCCTGCCAGACCATAATCCAAAGCCAAAACAACCCCAGATTTGCAGACTTCCAATCCATGAGATCTCACTCGGCGTGTATGTAGACAGTTCTGTGGTGCTATAGTAGCTCTCGAACACCGAAAAGCCACTGATGACTCCGATAGTTGAGAAGAGCGTCAACCAGCCAGCAAGCACAGTGAGCCATGCCTTGTGCCCGCCGTCAGGGAAATAGAGTTCGGCAGATGCAACATCATTACCAATTGAAGTGTTTGCTAGAGAGCTCTCCAGTGGAAGCTCAGCCGGTTCTAAGGTGTTCTTACCTGCGGGACATTTCTCAGGGTCTACAGACATATTGGGCACTGACGGAAGGAAAATACGCTCTCGTGTGATCCAACAGGGATTCCTATATCACAGGTAGCATTTAAATACCAAGTGCTTGGCAGCATATCTATCATGTTTATCATATCTATCTCCTGCGTTAATTTCCCAGCTGGAGGGATGATAAGCTTTTTGGTCCCACTGCGCGCGTCGGAGCCGCTGCCGGGGCCGCTTTAGCATCACATAACCTTGAAGGCAATGTCTGGTCAGAGCGGCAAGCCATTTTCCCATTTCCCATTTCCCTCCTTCTTCAAATTCCTTCCAGCAGTGGGATAGTTAGTGTGAGTAATTTATAGGTAGATCTTGGTTTATCCAAAGGTCGAGGGGGATAGACTGTGACTTCGTGTATTAAAAGATTATATCAATGGCCAATCATATCCTCTTTTGTGACAAGCTGCGAAAGTCATTATTATATTATTTTCAATCTTAATTTTTTTTTTGTTTATAAACTAGCTCCTCAGGACCTACATAGAGTAGTGAAATTAATGAGCCTGCTGTAGTGTCTATATCCTGTTCCGGATTAGTTCTATATAAGTCTTGACTCTTCATCCCATCTCCCTGCCATGGTATCCTTCCATGCTGACATGATTTCCACTGTAAGCTTTTCAATTTCTTAATAATAATTGACCTTGTTTATTGTTGTTATATATGCATATCAAAGTTAGCAAAAAACAAGCCTTTTTCCCGTCGCTAGTTCGGTAAATAGGCCTATCCACCGGCCACCTTACCACATTATCATGTCAGTAGGAAGGTACGAACGGAACGTGTCGGAGATAATGATAACTACATGGGGCAGTTTGTCCCTTTCTTTGTATCTTTAGTCTCCTAGTAGGGCTACTTTTACTAAACCCAGAATAAGCCCCAAAATACAAACGCCACCGCTACTGCTCTACGAGAGACTCTAGAAGAAAGATTATATAATTAAATCATTTCAATAGCGGACTGGAAGTTACATATATCTGCCAATTTATTGGTTTTCTAAAGGAGAATGATAGCGAAAAATAAGAATTCAAACCATTTGGCCTAACGTAGTGCATTTCCAGAGAAAATACTTGCGTTAAGCTATGAGAGACTCGACTATTTCTTCTCGCGGAGTACCGAACTTCTCGAGGGCGCTGTAAAAGACATTAGGCGCCGCCCAATCTTCAGGTGCAAAAACGCCAGCCCGTTTCTGGCCGTCCTCAAGTGCCATTATTATGAAGGCAGCACATGCATTGCCAGTAATAGCTGCCATGTCCTTCATTAGGAAGGAGTCTTTGCCACATTTTGCTGTCCGCTTGATCACCATCGCGGGGTGGCCATTGCGAGTACCCACGGCTCGAACGAGAAGACTGCCACGGTATTGCGCTGTCTGGCCGCGGACGGAGGAGATAACAAAGCTCAGAATCTCCCCAGTTGTGCATTCACCGCTCCTAATTTGATCAATCATGCCCATGAGAGCGTAGCGCCATGGCCCTAAAGCATGGGCACCGTATGATACTAGCTGCCACAGCTCCTTGACGCTGATATCCCCACCGCGCATGTGTGCGCTAAGTCCACTGAACATTTCAGTCCATCCACTGGTGGAGGGAGGATTATTAATCAAATTAGATACGAAGTCGACGGCCTCACTCAGAGATAGTGCTTCACGACGGACTGCAACACCAAGCCCACGAGCAATGCCGTTGAAGGGCGCGGGATCTAGGCCACCTAGGCAACGAATTCGACTAGCACTAGGAAAGATCCGCGGGAGAGTAACAGGCTCTGGATGTGCTGTCTCATGCAAGAGTGTCTCTCCAACATGACCAACCATAGGAGCATACGCTGTCTCGACCCAACTTTCATTAAGAGTCGGTTTATTATTAGCCCAGGTTAAGCAAGGACCGGCAGCAATGTGCATGAGATGCTCAAGTACTGCTTTCCCTATACCTGGACGCTCATCACCAACTAGCCAGCAAATGTCAATGGTGTCAACAGTGTCAAGGTTCTGAGTTGCATCAACAACTAGAACGTTGCTCATCCCTGGCGAGGCGCCGCAGCCAATATAGAACGGAACGTTCGCCTTCTTGGCTAGATCGTGTAAACTCAAAGCAGCCGTGGTACTCTCTACATCATCGTCAAAGTCAAGGTAAGGCACCTTCCGCTTTAGACAGGCCTCCAAAACCGGTTTGGATGTTCGTGAATAGGGCCCTGCTCCAAGAACAACAAGAGAAGCACCCTGAACTATCTCATCCAAAGCGGCTTCATTAAATAGATCTAGCTTTTGGGTGATGACACGCTCGCTGGGCAGCTTGGCGACGAGTGGCTCTAGAGCCTTTGTATTGATGTCCGCGAGAACAAGTGAGGCATTGCTTGCCATAGCAAAACGTTCGATTGCCACACGGCACATTTCACCGGCAGCGCCGATAAAAACAACTTGCACTCGATCGGCAGTCATATTGTTATGATGTGTTTTTTTTTTTTGGTATGGAGCTGAAAAACCTTGCGCAAATCGTTGTGAGGAAGTGTAGGTGAAACGTAAGTTGAGAACTGGAAACTTCTCTTATGTACTTGCCTTTTTATGTCCATAACCAGTCTTATAATTTTATGGGAGCTTATATAGTCGTATTCTAGGGACGGTCTAGCGGGTAAACTCGGCCGTAATTAGAAGATACACAGGTGGAGAAGGCTCGGAGGATCCGGCGGCACCGACTCTAGGCCGGAGATAGTACTGAATAGTGCTCATGATTTTGCAGAATTTTGGCCTTGATGTAGCGTTGATTCTGGCCGTAGCTTTTATTGTGGAGGGAAAATAGAAAAAGACGTGGAAAATGGAAAAGAAAATCGCCAGAAGGTTGACGTTGATCTCTCAGCGTAGTCTCTGTATAGTGTAGCCAAGTTTGAACCCCCTCCGGAATATTCCCTAATTTATGAACGATACATATATACTTAGCAGTAGATAGGACTAGATTCATGAAATAGCACAACTTTCACGATGGAACAAAAAGAAGTCGCTTACGTTTCATCATTGCTGGTACTGTAATCTTTGGAATTGACTTTGTGAAGCGATTACAATGTTACCCAAATTTGACTTATTGTATACTAGAAGATCATTATTAAAATGGAGGAACATGTTTTAATGCCTCAGTAATCTGAGTTTTAAGGCAGAGGGTTCTATTGGGGAGACCCCCTATTAATGTAGTAATCACAGAGTACCTTAGCAGGAGGGGATTGACAAGAGAATAAGTTCTACCATCGGTAAGGAGATGCAATGGATCGTTGAAATATCATATAATGGCGAATACGCGCAACTACCAAAAAGAGTGTAGTCTTCCTTTATTACGCTTCGGATTTCTCTTATGCATAATCGAGCCACCTAGTAAAAAGCAATACTCATCCTTATCTGCTTTGGTAAATGTAGTTAAGGTACATATTGCGTGTATCAAATATATGTATGGCAGCATTGCCATATCTTCATCCATACTACTATAAACCAATAACTTGTTGGTAGTAACCATTAAACCAGATTCTGCAAGTTAAAGTTTCTCTATTTTCTTTGTGGTTTCCTGTACATCCATACTGTTCCATGCATCGCGTTCTAGATAAGATTCATATATACCTCTAAGTTAGAACGGTTATTACCTCCTCTCAGAAACACAAAACAGTGTAAGTGGATAAATTATATAATCCGAATTAATATTACAGCTAAGAAGTAGACAAAGCAGCATACACGTCACGAGCTGCAGCTACACCGGTCTCCAAGGCGCCCTCAATGGCACCAACATCCATAGCCGCGATGTCACTACCAGCAAAGTGTACGAGTCCATGGGGTTGTCGCATTAACGGTGCTGCCTCGGTCAAACTTCCTGGCCGATGAAACATCCAACCGCCCTTGGAGAATTCATCCACTGCCCAGTTATGGCTGGCTGTATCTACAACCTCTATATCAGGCACAAACAGCCGCAATGCTTCCTGCACTGCATGTTTATCATCCCCTTGAATGGCAGCCGCGTCCGAGAGAATACACATGATCAAGGTGTCACCATTATGATACTGTTCAGTTCGAACTGCATTGATGGGATGTTTACCCACAGGAGCAAAACCCGTGAACGGTTCAATATGGCCCTTGACCCTAACCCAGAGCTTGCCACCCATCACGGGGTTTTTTTGGTCAATGAAGGCACGCGCTCGTGGAGACACATCTGGTGTGAACTGAAGGTCTTGGAGTGTATTGAGTGGGAGGGCAACAATAGCTCGCCGAGCGTATACTTCCAGGCCAGCACGTGTTGTAACTTTCACTCTGGTGCCGTCATCGAAGATGGAGCGGACTGGACTAGACAAGTGTAGCTCAGCCTTTGTCTCGCCCATGATGGCATTAACCAGGGCTCTAGTACCGCCTTCAATGCTCCAGAAACTTGCTGTTTCAAAGAACGCCTTATAGTCGCCAAAGTATGCAGCCACACACAAAAGGAGCTGAGCGACTCCCTGCTCTTCATATGAATGAACAATCCCAGATAGGACACCATCTAGCACATCACGCTCATAAGGAGAAAGATTCAGCGACGAAATTCGGTCCTCCAGCGACTGCTTCTCAATATCACTGTTGTCCACAATGGAGATGTCAAAGGGCATGGGAAACCGAGCGCGAGCGTCGGCGACTAGCCGTGCTATTAACGGGTCAACAAGTGAAAAATAATCGGCCTCAGTACCCGAATGCACTTTGTCTTGAGCGAGCCAGTAAACCTTGTTCGCGGTAGGAGGGGGAAATATCGAAATGCCATATCGGTGCAGCTCGCGCCACACATTGGCCTGGGTCCAGTGAACGTATCCGCCGCCTAGGTCAATGTGGCTACCCAAGGCTTGCTCCGTGTAAGTTCGTCCACCGAGCCGATCGCGGGCTTCAATGAGGACAACCGAGAAACCTTTATTGCTGAGATCGCGGGCGGCGATAATGCCTGCCATCCCAGCTCCAATGACTGCAACGTCGAATTGGTCGAGCATGATGAGACTGGTTTGAGAGAATGATACCTAGATCAGGCTGCTCTAGCTTTCCTTAGCTGCGTCCCTTAGATGCACTGTCCTGTGTTTTAAAATGCTGCTCTTCTACACAGTACTCTAACATCCTGGCATTTCTAGTGTTTTAGTATGCCTATTTTTCCTAATACGGGAATAAACCCGAAACAGCCTCCATATGTCTTGACCGCGGCTCCGCGGCTCCGCTGGCGGCTCCGAAGCACACTAACCCTGGTTGGTAACCGTAACTGTGGCCATCGCTGCCAGAGCCTACAAGCTTAGTGATATGATGAAGGACGAGCAGAACAAAAATGCTCCTTCTCGGCCTGGTCTATTATTTGAATAATGAGTGGCAGAACATAGGTTGGCACCTCTAAACAAAGATATGGTAATCCTATAACTACAAAAAATACTCTCTCTGCGGGTACATCTTTTCAATTTTCAAAATTGCTATATATATATTCCTACTCTTATCATTGTAGACTGTAACAGTAAGAGCTAATTCTATGTAATAAAATTATTGTACTAACATTTAATATTCAATATATGACATGTCTGGACAAGTAACTAGAGTCTCTTGAAGCCCACGTAATGCCTGCAGACAAATATTCATCTCCGCTGTCATATCAGCTGCGTGATTCATATCAAGCTTGGCAATCGAACCTTGAACCTCCTCTGAGAATGCTTTAGCAGCTAGCATATGAGCTTGCAGTGGCATTATAGGATACTGTTCGGGGATTAGTATTCTTTCAGTGAGGATTAAAGAAGGATAGAAGCTCGCAGCTTACTGGGTGAGAAGCAATATCTTGCACGTAAGCCTTCAGACCATCCTTACCCTGGAACCCTGGACTACAGACTCCGTGGAATATCGAGGCTAACGTGGAAATATCTCTAGCACTTAGAAGTCGCTGCATCTTGTGGTAACTTCTGTCGTTTCGGAGCACCTCCAATAGGTTATTTTGATTTACAGTGGATGGTTGCCCTTGGAGATGCGTCTCAAGCCTATGTATGATGTCATAGAATATCATGACAGCTAAGTTGCCATCATTTGAGCAAAAGGAGAGAATGTTCTGGAATGTCGAAGATGAATTTTGGATATGCGCCGTTGTTATTCCGTCAAAAGTGCCGAAATTTGATCGCCACAGGTCAATGGTCGTGGTAACCATAGAGTATAATCGGTGAATAGCCGCATACTCGAGGTTTTTCTTCGGACTCTTTTCAGCCGCCTGGGCCAGATTTGCTAGCGACTTCCACAGGACAATGGTAAGTGCTCCTAACTCTCGGAGTTTCTGCAGAAGTGTGTCCTCACAGACGCCATCGCGCCATTGTGTTACGAAGATGTCATCCTTTGTCTTCTCTCGCACCAGAATCGAGTCAAACATCTCCTGTGAACACGGTGATTTATCATTATTGGGGGTTGAAACGGCTTCTCCGATGTTAGAAACGCTTTCTGTGTTGGTAGGAAGCGCATCGGCAGGGTAGAGATCATGAAGTACTCCACTTCTTAGAACGGTTGTCACCACTTTTGATATCTCGACAAGCCACTCAACAGACCCGATCAATTCCCTGATATTCTCTTTTACATGCGGTGGTAGAGCTCGGAGATCATCCTCTGTCCGTAGACGCTTCCGTGCCAGTATACAGAGGATCTGGAGACGTCGAATACCTTCATTCCGACTGTAAAAAGCGTCTTGCTCCATAGTAGAATCATCTTCACCTGACTTAGGGGGTTGGGTAAAGCCAAATATGAGCGAGGAGACGCCATACCGAAATGAAGACACCGCTGCAATATTACCAAATACCATCTGTCTTGCCATTCGCCATGTTGCATATGCAAAGTCTCGACTCTTTGACCTAGTCTCCCTAGAACTGTTTGGGGAAAGACCATGGCTGTCCCTACAAACTGCAAACTGTGCCGATGTAGCAATAGCGACCCATTTGTAAGTTTCGGTGATTGCGGCATCGCGTGAACTTGATATCGCTTTATCCTGAAATAGAGCGTCTAAGATTCTTACCGTACGGAAAGTCTGTGATCTCACAGTCATCGATACTGGGTGGCTCAAGTTTGCGTCCGAACAGCACTGGATCCATCGGTCGGCACGGTTAAGGTATGTGGCCATGTGGGAGCTATTACCCAGAGGAACAGAGGCGGCGATTCCAGAACTATAGCAAGGAGGCATGCTCCCTTGCAAGAGACACTGCGAAACGGGCATGTCAAATATGTCAACGTAAAGATTGAACCTTTGTAAACACGCATCCTTCGCCTCTAGGTGTCTGGCTAGGTCTGATTCAGGCCCCGACAGAGACGGTGAGAGAAGCTGGTGAGGCGGAATATATTCATTCAGAGATTGCTTGTCTGCTCTCGTGCTGGTGCTGGTGCTACTGCCAGGATCGGTCGCGGGAACCGCCGATATTGGTTGCATTCGCTTTCTAGTACTTAGCGCAGACTGTCGTTTCGCGAGCCACGTCGTCGTACAATCCAAGCCTCGCACCTTGCATGTGGAACATGCTCCTAGTTGTTTTTGCTTCTGCGTTACCATGTTTATGGACAAGTCACAGGCCTTTTTCGACGAGCGACATTGGTCGCAGGAGTGGTTTTGCCGGCGAGGGGGCCGTCTTTGGGTGTAGTATGCCTCCCGTGATATGTCCAGGCTATCTTGGAAAGTATCTGCAGATGTGTGACATGACGACGGGTCCAAGGGAGCAGTGTCCAGATCATAATGTCCGGCACTCTGGGGTAATCCATCCAGATCTGCTTCATTGACACTCCCTGGAAGAGCCGGCAGGATTGGATATGACCATTGCCATGCAGTAACATCGAACTCCTGTTCCTCGTTATTTTGCCAATTAACAAAGTTCCAGGGAAAGCCCATTTCTGGGGTCCCTGTTGTGGTCATATCCTCGTCTCCTGTGGTCCCCAGTGGTGTTGGCATTTCCAATTGGAATAATCGGCCCTCTAAGCTAATTATTTAGCGGATTCGCTGTGACGAGAGTTGAAAGGGTCTATATCCGCGTGAGATTGTTGGTGGGACTCGTGTGGCATTATTCCTTGTTCTTGAGGCACAGTTCGTGTTGGGGGAGTGAAGTTACGACTTTATTCCTGGTGGCAATTGCTGCTAGAATTAATAGTGGCTCTGGCTACGCGGGGTATGCAGGCTACCGCCAATTATCTGGCAAAGCAACCAGTATTTTAGCTTTGTTCCCAAAGTTAGTATTGAACTTACCACATAACTAAAAAGTACTTATCTGGTTTATCTTCCCCTCCCTGACTGCTATCTTAGACGGCTCCGGTCAATAACTTTGGTCTGCTCTTTTCGACTAAGTAATAATAGATAAGGCATTGGGTTAACAGGATTCAAGTTTTAGCACCCCCGTCACTAGTTCAGAGGATCTTAGGAATAATATCAAAAATAGATGTAAAATATCTAAACTATAATTAAAGAATGACTATAATAAAAATATAATTTTTACAGTTGGAAAGTAGCTGTAGAAATGACGCCGAAAATGACGGCTAGTGGGAACCAGTTTTAGCGTTATTTCTACATTCCGACCAACGATTATGATAAGAAGCGAAAATGAATTTAATTAGAACCAGCATGATTTCCTGCCAAGTCTTGCCCTTCCATCAAATATTTATTCTCTAAATTAATGTTTATAAGATCATCAATAGCCCTGATAGGTGTTTCTATCTGTTTTTTCTGCTGCTATAAGGGATATCTGAAATTCTGGATTCATGTCACTCTCTTGGATCACATTCTCATTTCTTAAAAATTTCAGATCAGCTTCAATAAAGGCGGACTGTTTGTCCACTGTGTCCTTTGTTTCCCGCTGTAGTGCATCAGAGATGGTGCATTCTAAAATGTCGGCGAGCGGTACCCGGACGAAACTATTGCTTTCCAGCGACATTCGCTGCCTACCCCTAAAGGTGCGTGAGAACGAAGTTCAGATGAAAGAGAAAGATAGAAAAGGGAGAGAAATACGTGAAAAATGCCATGTTCCATGTTCGCCGCGTTGTAGGTTCCATGATTTATCCCGCAATTGAAGTATGAGTAGGTGTAGGAAATCAGTGTGGATATTGAGCATTTTTGCTTCAAAATCCCCATTACTATCTTCGATGCAATACAGCGACAGGTTTTGACGATGACGTAGTGTTGAAGTGAGAAAATTCAGCACAGCTTGCAAGTTTTGATCCGAATTCGTTATTATCATTTGTCAAAACACCCTCTAGCCATAGAAAGGGACTGTAGTCGACCTACCCCTACCACGTGTAACCCTGAGGGCATTCCGGAATACTTCAATGACCAAATAATAGATTTAATCGAGGTATAACTGAATATAGCTTTCAAATGCACCCCATAATCCAGGCCCATCATTCTCCATTGAGCGCATTTCTTCCTCATTCCAACACCGATATTCTTAGCACCCGTTGAATTCGTTCCGTAGTACCGGCAGAAAGTTACATATGAGCTGTGATTGAACTGAAGACAGTGAGAAGAGTGGAATTATTCAGTGGAAGTAACAAATACCGACTGCCAGAGCATGCGTGTTTTTGTCACGCGCTGGCTCTCCACTGCTATGCTAATCGTTTTGAATCTCATAATAAATTGAAATTTATGTCCAGGCTATTTATAACCTACTCATGTACAGGTTAAACTAGTAATTGGATTTCGCTACTAATTCGCGTGAGATATCATTGATTCACGACACTAGAGATATAAAATATTCCCATGGCATCCTAAGCTTCTTACTTCGTCCAATTCCCGCTGAATAGCAGACAAAGTGTTTAGAATCTCTTTCTTTCTTTCTACATTGGCATCCCCAAAACCTGCTTGAACCTAGGATTGCTGGAATTTCATCATTAATGCATTTAATTGTTGCTTGAAGATGACTTTCGGGGACTATGCCGATACAATAGCGGCGCAATTTACTAATTCCAATGAGGTTAAAAAGGGGAAGAGCTTGTTGAGCTGGCGTATTAGGCTCCTGCGAGTATATGGTATTGCTAATGCACAATGTCTTGAGTTTTTGTCTCCCCTTCCACCAGATAATTGCTGTACCGCCTTTGAATTTGCTCAAAACTTCTCGATTTCGAACACTGATGATATGGTTACTCAAACTACCCAGACTAACCTCTAAATATGAGGGGAGTTTCTCATGATGGGGTAATCTCACCGAAATAACCATTCATTCAGCAGCTTCCTGCAAAGATAGTAAGAACGTAAGACCCGAAATTTAAATACAGATGTTGTGTTGCTGGTGAAGCTCGACTAGTTCTTGCATAAGGAGGACGTGGTGTCGGTGATCCTAAGTGAGAAGTGAAGTCCTCAAAACGGACAAGGCATCTGCCCATCGTAGGGAGCGAAGAAAATGTGAAGAATGCACTAAAAAGGATAAATCTGGGTCTATTCATGTTGTAAGGGTGCCATCTACTCTATGTAATTCATGCGTCCGTCATACCTGAGAAGCTGGGTACGGATGTAACTCATAATACATTTATCATGATAAGATACCACCAAGCAAGGATGTATCAATTGACTTAATCATTTGTTTTAGGAAGAGTATCAGAAGTAAACAATGGTAGTGTCCGAGGGCTGTTCAAGTCAATGGCCATGGTGCAGCCTCCTAGATGGCTAGAACGGTTGTGAATTCATGACAGGTTCCGTGCGGCGGGTAACTAATAGGCGCAGCTGACCTGACCTTCTTGCACTATCCAATATGCGGCTGAAACTTACTATGATAAACCTAAAGGATATCCTCATCCACACAATCCAAAAGCAACATATGTCCAGGCAGGTGAGCCATCACAACTCCCTTCAGCCCAGCCCTCATGACAGCCTCCTGAGGAGTGACACCACAGCCCCAGAACACTGGGATGACCGTCTCAGACCCTACCAGACTGGCCAACGGCCTTCCATCTTGTGAAACCGGACTATCACCCCAATCTGGTATGTCGATACTCTTAATCCCAAGCTTTTTTAAGGCATCCCACCCCCAAGCAATAGGCTCACCATGTGTAGCATGATACTTTGATGTGATTTCACGAACAGTCGATAGATCAGCTCTATTATATGCCCTCATCGAGACTACATATGTCGATCCTGTGAAAACGCCAGCCGGACACAAAGGAATTGTAGTGCGGTACATGGCGACATTTCTTTTTGCAAGGACATGCGGTGGCGGTAGCCCCGCATTGATCAGAGCAGTTTCAAAACTGTATGAACAACCGATTAGAAAAGCAACATGATCGGACGTCCATTCTTCAACTATATCCAGACAGCCAGTCTTGACAGGCTCTGCGTCTTGATAAACCATGTATCGACCAACATCTCGGCGAAGGTCAAGATCATTGGTCTGGATCACGGATTCGGATTTGTTTTTCGTCGGGGAAGAAGGAGATGATAAAGAGGATATATAGGATTTGACAGCGTCAAACCGTCCGACGGCAGAGGACTCGCCGATAAGAGGACAGGGAACGGGATTTCGTGCGCAGAGGCTGCGAAAGTCATTGGCATAGCGGGATGGTAGGATGATCATGTTAGCTTGTAGATAGCCTGGAGCGAGACCGGCGGTTGGACTGGTGCAATCGTTTCTGCGTGCCGAGAGGCGGACTTCACTGCCCGTGGAGGCTGGAAAAGTAGTGGATGGGCTCATGTTGTATGTACAAGTTTGATTTTGGTGATAAAAATGGACTTGAACAAGGACACTAAATACTGTACAGTTGAATGAATATTCTTTGGGTAGTTAGGAGTTATCGATCATTTATATCGTAGTGATCGGCATTGTGAGCGACAAGCCGGTTTGTCGTCGGCCGTGTCGGATATCAGCCGATGAGAATGACATCCATCCATCCTGAGCAATTGCAGGAGTCAAATGTATAACGAGAGATTGGGAAGGCGTTGAGCAGGGTTCTCAATACACTTCTCCCTTATTTTGCTCTATGCTAACACTACGTGGTTATTGTTAAGGGTTTTCAGGGCTTTTTCCTTAATGATTGCTTACCTAATACTGATATATCCTGTGCGGGGAGTGGGATCGAATGATGTTGCAACTAGGCATATAGTGCGAAGATGGCACATTTTTGTATTTAGCTTGAGAGAGTATTGGCATAGCGACAGGTAAAAGGATGTTGCTAAAACTGGACTATAAATCTTGGTCCGACGAACGAACGAACGATGAATAATGATGTTTGAATTTTACATTTTCAAACCATCAGATGGAAGGATAGAAACCCTTTTGACATTAATGTAGATAACCTTATCGGTCCCCGTCTGGCGTTGGCCGCTTTCCAACAGGGCTCTACGAAACTTGAGATGATAAACAATATTCATAAGAATTGATGGCACTTGAGCAATTTCTTTCTACTTAGATACAAGCTGAGAAGTGGATCTTTTTACTATGTCAACATCGAAAATCCTAGACTTTTTTAAGTGCCGCTTTCACCTAAGCGTGCCGATATCACGACTCGGGTACAACAAGCATGTTGATATCTGGGCCATACGTTCCATCTGATGTGGTAATGACTATCTCATTGTTTCCTTTGTCGTCAAGTTTGCAAAAGAGAACGCTTGTCCCAGGTGTCTGCCCAGAGGCTGTAGGCAGAAACTCCAAGAGCTCTGTGGCACCATTCACAGAAATATTTGCGTACCTTGCTGATGAATCACCATTTTCATATTGAATTTGGACTGTGGTTAAGTCAGAAGCTCGAGAATATACATTTGAAAATGTTACAGTCCCTTCAGATGGCCCGCCAATATAGCCTGCCGCCTCGTCATCGTAGCAACCACTGCATGATACAAGCTTGGCACCGTTGGACAGAGTTGCGTTGACTCCGTAGTTCTTTGTCTCAGCTGGTGACGATGACCATGTGTCGCCATTCACGTCTGGAACCCAGCTGATTTGGTTCTGCATTGTGACATTGGTGCCATCGATGGTAAGTGGTAACCATACGTAGGTGCTAGCAAAGAGATTCGATGATACCCAACGATCTCCCATGTACATGACTGTTTTCCCGCCAGGAAAAGGAAGTATATAATTGGTCTGTGAATTGTAGGTATCGGTACCCACAGTTGCAAAAGTTGTCCAGTTCGACCACGGGCCAGACATTGAAGTTGCATAGCTGTATCCGTTATCGTTTGCACTCCACCCAGTTAAATGAGAGGCAAACATAAAGTAGTAATTATTTTTTTGAGAATAGCGGGTGCTTCCATATCGGAAAATAGATAGATAGGTTCAGACACGTTCAAATAATCATCAGTCAATGAGTCAATACGGAGGCCGTTTGCTCTCTATCGTCAGGAAACCATTTTTAGTACCCAATTCTTACAATTCTCTCAAAAAAGAAGAAAGAAAGAGAGAAAGGAAACCAGAACAAAATTGGAACAAAAATGGAGCAAGACCTACATCTTCAGTGAGTAAATAGGCCGTTCCGTCATCATCTTGAAACAGGCCGATATCCCTAGACTGGTGGCCCAACGGCTGCCAGCTCCCAAGATAGTCGTACGATCCACACACAGAGCTTCCAGTTGCAACCCCGACTTTTGCTTCACTATAATTAGAATTGTCGATATGCATCCAGAGAACATACTTTCCCGTTTTTTTGTTGTAAATTACCTTAGGCCGTTCAACTACACGGTCCGGGCCCAAGTCGCCACCCGACTGACGACTCAGGAGCGGACCGACATATGTCCATTCAACAAGGTTCGTGGAAGAATAACAGTTGACATGTTGAAACGAGGAGCCGTTGGTCTTGTCCTCACCGATAAGATAGTAAGTACCTTCAACTTCGATGACACCAGCCCCGTGGGCTTGGACATGGGCATGTGTGTTAACCTTACACGCAGATAG
This sequence comes from Talaromyces proteolyticus, assembly GCF_021365285.1. Taxonomy (NCBI): domain Eukaryota; kingdom Fungi; phylum Ascomycota; class Eurotiomycetes; order Eurotiales; family Trichocomaceae; genus Talaromyces; species Talaromyces proteolyticus. The sequence goes on from NW_025764281.1 coordinate 1,132,289, forward strand.
ATCTTCATTAGCAACCATTGAACGTAAAGGAGAAGTATCCTTTGCAAATGAGACTACAAGTACTTACGGCTCTCCAAGTTGCACCTGGAACGATCTGTAGAGAAGCGCTCGCTATTCCAGCCAACAGAAAGGCCCAAGTAATTGCATTGGAAAGCCAGGATACTTGTGCCATTGCTGTAGAATAATTTCGTGGCTGAATGTTGTTTTGACTTTTGTATGGTTCGAAGGATACCTAAAATGCTTCTAGATTCTCATAATCGATCCGTGAATTGAGTGGGAATTTAACGCTTTATATAATTATGTCAAGTTCGGTAAATCGGACCGAAACCCAGAAGCAGGACATATAGCTAACATGATAATAGTCATATATTCGAATATTCTGAATTAGCCTATTCGGTAAATAATGAGAAGAGTCATCCCTAATAAAATTAATTGCCGGGATAATGACATCGGGTGTGAAGAGCGAAGTCCACATGAACCTGTATATCCATTTCCATATCGAGAATTGCGGGGTAGTGTGAAACTTTTCGACCTCAGTCCGGGACATCTCCGGGCCCGGACCGCAAGAATCTGGAGAAATCTTAAATTTTTACAATAAGCATATAGATATTAGCGAGTTCTGTATATGGTGCATTATCAGACGTGCTCTCAAGTCCTAGGTCCCTCCAGCGCATGGTAATTCCATCTAAGAACTGTACCTAGTATGCTAATTACAAATCGGTCAAAGTTTAAAAACTAATGGATTTACTATCTCGCTTTGTCTGGAATAATATTTGATACTACGTAGTAGAATAATCCAACATCTGAGAGTACGGAGAATTGGCGGGGGTCGTCCGAAAATAGGGGAAATTAATATCACCCACACAAGAGGTCGCTACTTCCACAATCACGAATTCATAGAATCAAGTGTCTAGCCAATTTCCTAGACACAAGTAAACAAACAGGCAAAGAATAAATTTGCATATATGAGAAGATTTAGTTTTTTTCCACCTATCGGAGGTTGCACTATTAGTTTTTTTTTTTTTTTAATAGTAAACCTAAATATTGATGAGGTTCTGTGATGCGACGAGTACATTTAAAATTTTCTCTTTTCTAGTCGAAGGAATTGGCAACGTACGAAGAACAATCTACTAGCAAACTTTCTAGGGGAAACCGGAGCCGAGGATCACGGTGCAATTGAGATCATATAGTATTATCAGGTTTTGGATTCTTTACCCCACTTGCCTTAGTTTCCCTACATCTATTGATCTATATGTTTTAGCTTGAATGGCGAATCACCAGCAACATTTAAACTGCTTCATGACATCATATTTTGAGAATTCTTTCCGGAATCGCGGAATATTTATTTCGTCTCGTTCTAATGTGATAACACATGATTAATCAGTATTATTGAGTAATTAATGTTGTATTGTTGCGTTGTATTGTGGCGACCGTTGGCTGGCTACTACTGCTTACTGTCCATCTTAGAAGTGCGGGGTTCCAACCAATGATCACGACAAGCAGTTCCTGATTATTGTGGTCCAAGTAGATTATTTCTCTCTTGACGCGATTACGGAACTCGCGGAGTTGACTCCGTAAATAACACGACACGACACGACCAGTCGGGACGCGGTACAACGAAAGAGGCCGCTGACGTCTGATTCAAGGCATGATCTGCGTTAGGCACGCCACAGCCGACAGCCATCCGACTGACTAGGGGAAAATCAAGAGAGTGTTGCTGGTACAGTATCAAATTATCAATGACCAGGTACATCCACTCCTGCGACTAAATATTAAGCGTGACTGGAATCTGCAAAATTGTGGCTGTGGAGCAAATAATCCTGAAAATATGTGCAAATTTGGGCAGAGTCTTGTGGAAAGACAAATGATTTAAAGAAACGAAAACGACGCACTCGAAGAAAGGGAATAGAATTCCAAAAGCTTGGAAGACGCCCACTTGATGCGAAGCTCAGGAACAAAAGCTTATCAATTCTTAGCGTGTCTAGCGTTATTTGTGGTTGGCTCTAGAATGTAACTATACCACCACGAAATTAAATAATTAACCGATCTGTGGGGTACAATCCTTCAGTTCAGGGGAAGCTCTACCCATTTAATTATAGCAATGCATTGTTACGCGTCTTTCACAGTTGCGACTGACGGGTCAATTGGTAGCACGCGAGTACCAATTACTAGACTTATATAGACTGATTCCCAATTGCTATTTATCTGGACCGCTTATCCGAGTTCACAATATTCCCAATCGTCTAACATTGATCAAATTTTATGCTATTGGAGCTTACCTTAGACCATGGGACGTTATCTCAGTACCGCTGGCCTGGCCATTTTGGCCATCTCCGGTGTCGCTGCAGCGACTGGTAACACCGCAAGTGTTACGAGGTCAGGTTCAGCAGCAACAGTGATGGCAAAGCCTCTCTACCCTGGTCCTAAGAACACTGTCCCTTCTGGAACCCATTCCTCATATAGCTGGCCTCCAGCGGAGACCAAGATTAGCGATCCAACCTGCACCAAAGTGCAGTATGACTTCCCATCGGGTACCAATTTGAATACATCGCGTGCCGATGCGGTTCGAGACCTTTATAAACGATCTTGGAATGAGTACGCAGAATATTGTTTTGGCTGGGATCAGTTGCTTACCCTCAACAATTCCTGTGAAAATGACATCTTCGGATGGGGAGCATCCATTGTTGATGGTATTGATACAGCAATCCTGATGAACCTGACTGAAATTGTTGCCACTCAGTTGGAGTTTATCGCCAAGACTGATTACACGTATGTCCTGGTATTCTGGGTAATATGCATTTAGTTGCTGACATCGGAGAAATAGCACGGCTAACTCACTTGTTGATGGATTTGATGCCATCATCCGTTACTTGGGAGGGTACGGCACCAATAACTCTAAATGCTGACTCCCACAAAGATATGCTAATATGTTATTAACAATTAGATTACTTTCAGCCTACGATTTGCTCACCAGTGGATATGTTCCCGAAGGAACTTACAATAGTGATAATGTCAAGGCTCTTCTGTCGCAAGCAAAGGTTTTGGGTGATAAGCTGAAACCGCAATTTGACACTCCCAGCGGTTTGCCAACTGCCAATATCAACTTTACTACCAATACGCCCATTAATTCTCAGTTTACGAACCCGCTTAACAACGTCACATATAATGCTACCAATGTTGCGGTTGCTGGGACCCTCATCCTGGAGTTTACGAGGCTTTCTGACCTCACTGGTGATCAATCATTCCGCGAGTTGGTAAGTTTGACTTTTACCTAGGACCTCGCTGAAGAATTTGGGAATTGAAGGTTACGGTTCTAATTCTTTTAGGCTCTTCGGACTGAGGGGAATCTAATTTATCCCGACCCAGGTCCTGTTTGGCCAGGACTGGTTGGTAGCAATCTGGATACTGAGACTGGAAAGTTTCTTACCTACGATTTTGGATGGCAAGCTGGTATTGATAGCTTCATTGAGGTAGGTGTATATTTATCGATAATGGTACTCATTTTGCTAATGATTTTTAGTATCTGATCAAAACGTACTACTACAACCCAAGCAACGCAGCAAATGCTGTCATGAAAGATTTTTGGCTCACCACTGTCGAGTCCTCAATTGAACACATTGCTTTACATCCATACGACCATCCAGAATTGACCTACCTTAGCCAGGGTGATGCCGCTGGTAATATCGAATGGCAGATGGATGACTATGTGAGTAGGCCTCGAGATTCTTAATAACATATTGAAAGATATTATACTAACATAATCTATTAGGCTTGCTTCGCTGGTGGAAACCTGTTGCTAGGGGGTGCTTTCCTTAACAGGCCCGATATCACCGACCTCGGTCTTGCTGTTACAGACTCATGTCATTATTTCTATAACACAACTGAGACCGGGCTTGGACCTTTGAGTACGTCTATCTATAAAGCCCAGTTCTCTTGTTTTTCTTTTTGATGTGATTTAACCCGATTTTCTTCACTTCCACAGGCTGGGGTTGGTATAATGCATCAAATGAAGCCTACGATCCTTCTTGGAACACCAACAGAACCTACCGACAGCAAGGTGCTGAGTTCGGCTATTTTATCACGAGTCCCGAATATGATTCTTTCCCCGAGTCAATTGAGAGTTTCTTCTACGCATACCGCATAACTGGTGACTCCAAATGGCAAGAATACAATTGGGAGATATTCCGCAATCTTGAACGGCAAAGCACACCAAAGATTCCATCTGCGCCAATTTCCGATGTCAATAAGCCAAAGAGCTTTATTTCTGAGTTGCCCAGGTATATAGTCCCCATCTTGTGACCCATCATGGCGGTCTGGCTGATATAATATGCATCTAGCTACTACTTCGCCGAAGTCCTCAAATATTTGTATCTTTCTTTCGTTGATCCAGAAATTGTTAATCTTGACTATTGGGTGTTCAATACCGAATGCCACCCGATGCGCCGCAATGCTCAAGGCTGCTCTGCCAATTAATTTTGAAGACAGGAATGGGAATGCCTTTGGGCGATCTTCGCTTTTGAGAACATGGAAAACAGAATATCACAACATGTGAATAATCAATTATCAAATATTTGGATCTATTGTTATAAGTTTAGTGGTTTCCTCATTTCTGAGGTATAAATATTTTTATTTATCAATTGACGGAACAATATTAATACAATCGATCTTACACATATTTATATAGAACCAAAAAAACATATAACTACGTGCACTCGAGTCTACATATAGGTAATATCGATTCGCTAGTTGACAAGGTGGTCTACTCAAATAAAGCCACACCATGTTTGAAAATAAGTTGATAGTACGTTAAACATTGGATCGTGTCTCGCAGATTAATCGATATACCTTTTAGTTGATTCCAGATGTCCACTCGATGAGCACTGTTAGATGTTACGTACCTCCACCCGCTGGCCTATATTGGTATACAAAACCATTATGTCAAGGGCAATAATATGTAATTAGACGTAATCCTCCGCTTTCAGCACTTTCTTTCCAATTTCGGCCAGTTTGCTACTCCACAGGGGATCATTCGTTATTCCATTTTGACATTGGTCGATCATTGCGGCAGCAAGTTCAGATACATGAACACGCGGTGTATGGCCAAACATATTGAAAAGGGCCTTGACCATGGCGTCGGACGTCTCTCTTATACTTGGAGCATCGATGGCTCCAGGTTTGGTCACAGTTACTTGCACATCTGGTGCGTTTTTGTGAGCAAAGTCAACAAGAAAGTTCTCGGTACGTCCCTATAGCAGAGTAAATAAAATTGTATATAGAAATAAAATACATGGTAATTGGTGGAAATGATGATCACTGACTCGCATCAGACGGTATTCTCCCATATGGGGTAGGACTTTGCTTTGGTCGCGTTCGATCAATACACCAGAAACATAGACAAACCGGAATGGTTTGTTTGCCACAGCGGCCATAATTTGCATACCATTGACGGTATAATCATGACATATGGTGGTTACGTCCGCAAAGTCCATCGACCTGGACTTGGTCGGGGTGACTGCAAGGCTCCTGACAAACTGTCAGTCTAAAGATCGACCGAAGTATACAGAGGTTGAGGCTACCATATGCATGCATCAGCTCCCTTTATGCCGTCCATCAAATATTTAGGATAGGGTCCTGTCCAGTCGTCCAAGGCAAATGATTGGAACTTGGACGCATCCTCGTTTGGTGGGGGTTGCACAACCCGACGAGCGATGGCAATGACAAAACTGACAGCAGGATTGCGCAGCGCTTGCCGAACAACTTCCGAACCGACGAATCCGGTAGCCCCGGTGACTATGAGTTTCATTCTGGATAATTGTTCATGTATGCATGCTCCTATAATAGCAACAATGTTGAAGTGTGAGTGAGTGGCGGGGAGAAAATACTGGCGGGAGAATTTTGTACGTACATCGTTGTTTGGCCATCTTCTCCGTTCGTATGGGTCTTTGTTAGCAGTAATTTGATTCGCACAACTTTCTAAACAGCAAAAGGTCAATTTCCTTCGCGTCGGATAATGTCGCATCTTCAAGCATTATTGTTCCCTAATTGGCCAACGCCTGGACGGAGAGTGCTAGGGATAACATTGAAGGCACTAAGGAAACCATAAGCATTGATATTTGTGAATAAAAGATTGGGGTTGTTTTAGCTCGAATATAATCGGAACTAAAGACCGGAATACACTGTCACGCATTTGAAGTCAATTAAATCATGTGTTGCTTAAATCGACTCCATCTAAAGTAAGATACTAGCCCTTTCTACCAGATTAATTAACTAAGGCAGTTTTTAGAACCTCTATGCAGGTCGATGGCGTCTATTAATATTGTTTAGGCAGCCTCATCGATATATTCGGAGGACTAGTGGTTGTTCTTTTCCTGGTTTTCGACCGGGGAGGAATACAGGGAATTGTCTACAATTCTTCTCAACTCCGCGTACATGCTGTGGGATGACCATCACTGGGGAATAATGTCGCTGCCAACTCGAAAATCGACGCAAGACGACCAAGTTCACAGAATGCATGGTAATAAAAGCGAAGGTTGATAATGGAATGGACCAACAGCAACATTTCTGTAGGTAATGTGCCTACCTTTCACTATCCTGTAGGAACGGTTATCGAATGCTGAGGCACACGCATGGGCCTTAGGCATATTAATAGCACGTATCCAAATCTCTATGATATTAGAATATTCATGCGATTCGCCGCTAAATGTTCCTCGGGTGGGTAATATCCGCACACGATCTGTGATCCAGCAAATCTGACGTTCACTCAGATGACATTGAAAATGTGCGGAAATATGTCTTTCATATGCAATTGATGAAAGAATGTTATTTTGAGTTTTGTTCCCCATTGTAATGGATTTAGTCAAACATCCACCATTAGTAATTAGTTATTAAACTTGAAATCTGCCAAGCAGAGCGTCGATTTTGTCATCGTTGAGGATACTTAAATGCTCCTCTTTGAGCTTTTTAGCATCATTTGCCTCGAACCAAAATGCCCACGTGCTCTGTGTATCAGCCTCTGCCATTTTTCGACTTGAGCGAAGGCCAACATGCTGGACCTGAGGTGGAGCTAGGGCGAATCGTCTTAATCCAGTCTTTTGTGCAAAATCATCGATCATCAAGTCTGTTTGACCACTCCTCTCCTGTTCAAGATAGTCGATGAGAGAGGGAACATGTTGGCGAGGATAGATAAGGGCTTGCGAGCAACATCCGTGAGCATCCATGGGGACAACGTCCCGAAGTGGATGAACGGAATATTTTCCGATCATGAAGTATAACCCAGTAAAAGCAGGAATTGTCACTAAACAAATGACTATTATTGTGCTATATGTCAAGATTGACCGTGCTCGCGGAAAGAGCCTTCGAGTCATCATACAGATGAGAAGGCCTGTACTCATTGCAACTAGAAATATCATGTGAATATTTCGGTATGCAAAATCGGTTTCTTCCCACTGTAACTGCGTTTCGGTGTAAAATAGGCGCATATATAACCACGAAGCTGTCGGAGCAAGGGTCTCATCAACGTTTTCGATAGGTTCAGATTCCATAGTGTGGTTCAGCTTCATCAGTCCCTTCATGGTTTTTGCCATCCACCCGTCTGCGAAAAGTATATCATCTTCGAAAATCCCGATGTATGGTGCGTCGGTCTCCATGCAGCGGTTTAAGGTATATACGTAGTCACTGTACCGTCATGATTGCATTAATTCAATGATTGGGGACAGCGAGAAAAGAAACCTTACAAGACACCTTTGGTCCGAAAATCCTCTTCAGCTTCTAATCTCTGAAGTTCTCGGAATGTTGACTGCGGTACTTCATAGGACTCTACCGAGTCGATTACTCGATTCAACCACGGCTGTCCCCAGCTGGGGTGTCTCTGCGGATCAGTATTGGCAAATACTACCTTCAAATGCAAGGCGTGCCGCTCTCGATCGTCCAGCCCCTCTAACATGGAGCCGATAGAGTCCTCAAAATAGTCGTCCAGATCTCTTTTCACGGTTACGAATGCAGCGCACACCAATGGCTCATCGTTGCTTTTCAAGATCTCGTCGGATTGTTGATGGTCATTGTCCACCAAGAGTGTTTTATGGAACGCGATAAAGTGATGTGCTTCATGCTCTCTAGTAAGACTGTATTGCCAGTCGTAAACCTTGGAAATATCAAAGAATGCTGAATGCGGATCACGCCAAAACCGGATGCGACAATATTGGAAGATAAAAAAGTAAAAGATACCAGTCGCTAGCAGTGCTTTAAAAGCAGGCGATCGAAGAATTTGTGTGAGATTTCCAGAGGATAAGAAAATTTGACCAACAGCCATGCTGGAATTTGGGTGAAAAGGGCGGCACAGAGGGTTCTTTTCAACTTAACTAGTAACTAGCATGGAGAGCAAAATGATAGATGAAAAGATAGTCTTGCTCCTGATAGTGGGCATCTAGGTCGATGAGGATTGGGAAGCGTAGTGATTATTACCTTGGCAGAGCCTTTTTAGTAATTTTATTGAAGATCAGTGTCAATACTAGTCATAAGCACTACGGTTCAGCCCCCTAAGCTGAGCGAACCTTAGCTCTGATTATTCAGTGGCACGTTCCAATCAGCTAAAAAGTTCCCTCGATGCGATTCATTTTGCATATCGTAGGTGGAGTGGCATTTGACAACAGTGAATCCAATAAATTTGTCTATACGCAACTTGCTATGCTTTCTCCAGGTCACGATTGAGCCGCAACTAAAAGAAAAACAAGACTAAAGTCGCTTCACAAAACGTCTGGTATTCAATCAAGTGGGGCTCGAATTTCGACCAATCTGAGCCTCGGCGCAGCTGCAGAGCCCTTGTGAGTTGTTACTTAAAATAGGGTCTTCCCCATCGTCATTGGCGCGGACAGTATTCGGCAGACTAAATCGATCTTAAGGACAATGCAAGTTTTTTTCATTAAATTCTTCCACCGCCTACGACAACTAGTATTATTTTTAACCAATTAAATCATCGGATTTTGAAATTAATGAAATATTTACGAATTTAGTGGCCTTGTCTCTTACTTAGTGGGCGTCCTCAGGGGCACTTTCAGTGAGAGAAGTATATTATATATATCCGAATATTATAATACCATAGTCTAGTATAAACTTATTTAATTATCATTGCTAGCTGTATTGTATAAACTAATTATAAACTAACAGCCCCTCTTACATAGTAATAAAATAAAAATGCGTGAAATGAAGCATGATTTTTGGGAGAAAATCAAAATTTTTTGGAAAAAACCTGTGCTGTCCTTAAGATCGATTTAGGCCACCGTATGTGAAACTAACGTACCTGGAGTCATGCCGATGTTTTTTAACTCTCCATGAATTCCGTACTTCTCAGTGAAAGCCTGGGGTGAATCGTGCAACATTTCAGTCTCTATGAAAATACTGGATAGAGACCAGCGCGGATTTGTGTGATGTACGTATCGATAGATTAAGAAACTTGGCAAGGTTGAGTGCTAAACTTATCATGCTAACCTACTTCGTAATAAATTACCACATGGAGTATTTGTAACATACATATAGACAAAATAATGTCAATTCAAAGGCGATTCTCCAGATTGCGACACCAAATTAGAACCTTTGGAAATTTTGTGTATATCAGTAAATATTAATTGACTCTGGGTTTTTGAATATAAAAAGTATCGATGTAATGTCACGGCAGGTGTCTATGGAAATCATAATCTATCAATTCAAAGAAGCTTCATATGTTTGTGGATATGTACCACTCTGCTCCATATATCAAGTCAAATCTTCGAATCCGCGTTTGATGTTTTCACAGACATTCTCAACAAACTCTTCTTCACTCATATTGAATTTTACTATATCCAAAGCTCCTAACTGTCAAGATACAGCAATAGACAATAGCCCGTCATTGGAGCTCCAGTGATGTCAGCTGTCTGAGTGAAAACCATTTGATCAACTGAACATTTCAGATGACCAGAGTTCGATATAGGCTGACGATGAAAGCCGAGCGAATTGCTTACTTTGTACGAAGAATCCCGTTCTTCGCCAATCTTGCCTTCCATCCATGCGTGCATATTATTTAAGTATCGTAGAAGCCCAACTGTGTGATCATGACGCCTATTGGTGGTGGCTCCTAGTTTCCGTGATATAAGTCTAGGAGTATCCCAGAGCACTCAACACACCGAGACCGATGTTATGAAGATGGTCCATGAAGTTGACAAGAAATGACGATTCTTTTTGAAATGATTGGGGCAGAGAAAAGCCGTCTTTGCCCTTGATAGGATTACAGACACCATCACTGGGGAACTAAAGGTACACATATTCGTCTACCAGGATCTGCTCGGACATATGATGCATCTTACTGCGTACCCTTCCAGGCCAGGCATCTTCCCATCACTGGTGAGACCTACATTTCTCCCGACCGGGGTCTAACTGCATTCAGAGAAAAGTAAGAGGGGAAAGTGTAATAATGATGAGCACATGCAAAGGCATCTAGGCACATACCCGTTCAGCTTCCAAGGGCCAACGCATCCGCATCGTATTTCATTTTCTTTCACTTTCCAACTCGAAAAAGGAATTTACGACCTTAAACAGAGAGCAAACATCCTGAATAGTTGGAATTTGCTCCTTGTTCTCTTCTCGAAGATCAAGATAAAAGAACCCCTCCTATTCGCATACTTTGCGAAGAGAAGCCAATTCGCCTGCATCTCCTTGGACATTTTTCAACTCGTCACTGGTGTGATACGTGTTAACCTTCTCCACCAGAGTGACAATGCGTGTGACATGCATTGCCTGCAATGTCATACATAGAACCCGCACATGTCAATTTACGGTCCTAGCAATAAATGACACCATATCCAAGAATACTGGGCAGCATCAAGGGTTACCATGACTTGAATTCCATCCCACAATGGCCTTGCGTATTCCCGTTCTCTAGTTGACGTTGATTCGTACTGTTCGGGACGAGGGGCATCGCAAGTCTTCTAGTAGATGGAAATCGATCTTACCCGGAGAGCGAAGGAAGCAAAACGAGGTAGACGAAATGTTTCGAACCGGTGTTCCTCAACTCCTAGCATTCTGTGATGGGCGGTTCTGGGCGGCGTTACGTTTCCATCACGGCATGCCGTTAATCAAAGCAAATTCCTTCGCCACCCAGGGTGATCTTCCTGGGGACAAAGAATCCGTATTCAGGAGCCACCGGCGGCAATTCACCTCGACATACGGGTGTTTGCGAGGAACACATGCAACTCTGAACCGCCTTAGCATTCCTGCATATCAATTAACAACAATAGCCTACAATGTATGGTCGTTACTTGATTCCTCTGATGACGTATTCAATGCTGTGCTCACCTTATATAATTCAAGAAGAGTAATCTATGCTACCAAAATGGTTGATCCAAGTTTTTATGTAATGGACACATCACGAAAGCCTCCATACATGCAGCCGACAGCTGAGCGACTTGGGATATATATGTACTGTTAGGGCTCAGAAGTCACCCGTTAAGATTCATGTTTTGTGAGGATTTTATAAAATATATTTGATTAACTATGTAGAGCTATATCATATAATTTAACCGAGGCAATAAAATTAAAACCATACCGTCTACTGACCGCGCGTCGATGCTACCATCAACGGCTGAACATGTCTTGTGTGATTCCATTGCTGTCACACATAGCTCTGAATGTGCTACCTTGCTTCCACAAATCCAATGGATGACCCAGCTCCACAACTTCGCCCTTATCCATGACGCAGACGCGGTCATACAGTATGACGGTCCGGAGTCGATGTGCAATAGCCACTAATGTTTTTTCTCTCAATCCTGTCGCCAGTGTTTCTTGGACACGCGCGTCTGTTTCGGGATCAACGCTGCTTGTGCCTTCGTCAACTAGAACGATACGAGTGGATCGAAGGAGAGCTCGAGCTAAGGCAATCAACTGTCGCTGACCGAGCGAAAAGTTGAGCCCTTCCGCTTCAACCGGTACATCAAGCGTTACGTTGGTCTCGCGAGTCTCACCAGCGTCGCCACAAGTTTCACTTATTTTCACTTTGGCGCTACTTACCTGAGTGCCCTCTTAAGTGTTTGCAAGAGACTTCCCGGGAATTAGATGTACCTCACGTAGGGCGTTCCATAATCTTATGTCGGTATACTTGTTGAAAGGGTCAAGGTTCGAGCGGATTGTAGTTGGAAGAGCGTAGGGTCTTGAGGAATGATTGCCAAAGAAGATTGAAGACGATGAAGACCAATCTGGCTAATATTAACCCCATCAATTGTGATACATCCCCCCGAGAATTCCGTTAACCTAAAGAGCGCAGATAATATTGTGCTCTTTCCAGCACCAGTACGACCAACAATGCCTACTCTTTCGTCGCTGGCAATCTACAGAGAGGAGTCATCAATAACAAATACCTGAAGGGAGTAATAAGGGTGATTTAGAAACTACCTCGCAATTCTTTGTCTGCAGATAGGTCCGCAGTAGCCGCCTTGAACCAATCAGCTCCTCCAAATACAGTAAATCGAAATTATTATTATCTCTGGCCTATGATATGCAGCGTCAAACTAATGCAATGTCACAATTAAGCGATTGGGTGGCATCTGGCTCCGCCGCCTTCCGAGCGCTTTGTTGTCGCAAATTTGTGTATTAATAAACACTTCAGCGAATACATTTGCAATCATATAGTGTGGGGCTTGTAAACAAAATCAGTCACTTATATCCTATCCTTCATTATCATTCATCAAGCGCTAAATCTTTTGCACAGATTCTATAGCATTCTATCTAGGACATCAGGGCTCCATAGCCGAAACATGGTGATATATAGATTGTACCTTCTCAGTTCTTATGCTGAACACAACGACTGAAACCAAAGCAAAAAGCGCAGCAGCAATTACAAAGGGAAACCCGAGCCATGTGTGTCCCCAGGCCATACCCAATCTAAAGGCCCATGCCATCCCCGGTCCTGCCATAAGACTGCCTATGCCTTCCACGACAGAGATCAGTGCATAGAGGCGCCCGATATCGCTTGCCTTGTTTGCATGATGAGACTCGACAAGAAATGTTACCAGACTGCGTATGACGGGTGCAAAGCCCGCGCCAAGAGTAGAAATGATGACCCCTTTAAAAAATTAGTTATTAGGATTACGATTTCATCGGCCATGCTTGTTTACCAGTGATCATGAAGGCCGCAATTTCTGATGAGGCTATAATAACAGTCCCTAGGAATAACAGAATAATGCTTGCTTTCCCTATCCAGAGGTCCTTGGAAGCTGAACTTGTGCCCGAAAGTGCACAGGCCGTAATGGACGGTAGTATGATAGTGAACAAGGCAATATTGACGCTGGCACGCAATGATACGAGTAGCCCAGCCTGTATGTTGGATCATGTTAGCTATAAATCCATAGTTGAGTAAAGCAATACATTCCTGTGATAATGTCCATCCATATCTCTTCGACACGTATTGAAAGAGAACGTTGTTGGCCTGACGTCCGATTTTTGAAACTAAGAACGTGAACACTAAAGCTGAAACAACTCCATCTCGTGTGACAAAGTCAAATGACATTTTCATCTGCCGGAACCAATTTACTCTCCTGCTCTCACGTATGCATCGTTCCTCCGTTTCCTGACTGGTCGTGCCTACCGGAGAGGTATTATGGATATAATTGGAAAGGTCAAAGCCAGCCACGGGTAACGTCTCTGGCAACCCCAGTGCTATTATGAAGCCGAATCCTTGAAACACAACGGCAAGCAAGAGTGGGATCCATACGTTTCTGGACATCAAGATAGAGGTAATTGGGGGAACGATTAGGTCTGCGACTAGATCGGTACAAAACCGATAAAAGAATACGGTACTCCTACCGGGGTAACGACCTTGTCAAAAATTTAAATCACGACGGGGATTGAAAGACGTGCACAAACCTGAACTCTGGTGGCACGACATCAGCAACAATGGTCGTGATCAAGGTTGTTCCCATAGTTGGACCACCGCCGACCAAGAAGAAGAGTGGTGACAGCCAGACATATTTTAAAGGTAAATACAGTACTCCAACCTATCAAAGGAGCATTAGAAAAGAAGACTCATGGAAAGGACTACTTCCGGCGACACCTACAAAACATAGAGTCGCCGCCGTGGACATTGCGTAACCAGCCAATGCTAGAACTAAAATCCATTTTCGTCCACATAAATCAGCGATATACCCGTACGGGATAGGAAGTAGAATCGCTGGTATGCTTTCGAAAAAGGATAGCCAACCCAGTGTCAAGGCCACCTTGCTCTGCACCGAGTCGATCTTGCAGAAATGCTCCGGGACGGAACCATCTCGATCAACCAACGAAGGGTCATTTTGCAAGTAGTAGTGGGTGCACGCGACCGACTCGAAGATTCGGACCCTCGGGGCACCGTAGAGGGATTCGCCAATGTCTGAAACTATGGCAACCCCAATACAAGCCAGTACAACATAAATCCACGGCCACAAGCAACGTGTGCGGCTTGCTGGTGCGATCGGCTCACGTATTTCGGTGGCTGGTGGTAAAAGAAGTGGTCTTGTTTCAGAGGCAGCGGCCGCGTCATGGCCGCTGCTCTCGATATGTTGAACCATATTCAGTGAGCATAGAAGCGAAGTTAAGAAGGAGAATTCAACAGTTGAATGCATAGGAAGCGAGATGTTGGGAAAGGGTAAAATGTTGGCCGGGGCTCAAAACATTTAATAGTCGACCGATGTCGAGTCGTGCCTGCCGCCAGCGCCGCGCCCAACACTAGCCACTTAACTTTTCTAATAAATTATTATATTACAAGAAACAAAAAATATTATTAGTTTACATAAAACTTAAATGCTAATTATATTTTTTATCAGATATCTAGTTAAAAAATCAAGTATAAGAAAAAATATGATAATCATTCTTTATCTTCCAATGGGCCCTTATTCAGACCGCTTATTCAGAACGCTTATTCAAACTGATGCTTCGAGGCTCATGGAAGGGAACCCATCTAGTGTTTTTATAACAACGTCTCGAATATAAGAATCGGACACTAAAATCCCAAGAGATGTGCTGATATCATATACAGATATAGCCTTTTCGATCAGCTGCTCTGCTTGGTCGCATAGCTATGTTCTTTGATATCGGACAATTTGATGAGTTTGATCTAACCCACCAGTGTACCCCTAAATAACCATCATTGGCTGCGAAATAGATTAGGGCATGAGACGCTTATACACATTCAAGAAACCCTTCATTGTCGTTCTTCTGTGTCTCTTGTTCTGGTATGGTTGGTATATTGCAAAGATATGGAGGAGAGGTCTCTAGATAATTCCCAACCTTCAAATCTGCCTTCTTGGTCTCTCGTGATTGATATTTTATGATCCACAATAAAGGGTCAACCTGGCTGTCTTGAATTTTATCGTTATCGAAGAGGCTTCCTTGGGTGTTTGAGGAAGTAGATTGATTTTGAGCTCTTGTTTTTTCACTTACTCGAAGTCACAAAAAGTTGGTAATAATTCTGAAAAGTTACGGACTCATCAACATACGCCATTTCCGTTGAGCGACACAGTTTTGAATCTTTCGCCGTTCCGAATAATCCAATTTTCTTTCCATTCCAGTCATATTTGCATTGGAGAAGGAATTCGTAATGGTATTATGTTGAGAAGAGGAGGATGAATCGACATATATGTTATTATTCAGCACTTGGGCGATGTAGGAGACGATGCATCATTCTCATTCTTGCGATAGTCACGCTTGTTCGGTATATCTTACACAGAAATCACAAGCATTATTGGAGGATATTGCGGCGTAGTTGTCCTAACAAGGTTCCCCTCATGGCTGTGCCAACGTACATCATGATCATGCCACCATGCTGAACCCTTATAGGCCTGTTTCGTGCTAAAGAACACCGGGAAGTCATTGAAAGGCTTTCTCTATTTTTTAGTGAAAAACACTAGACCAAGAAATCTCGAACAGCTAAACATTTTTACTGGACTAGAGTAAGTTGACACAATCTGCATTAAACCATTTTTGTAAAAAAAATGATGCTGGTCGGTCTTTGTTGGTAACGCCATTTGAAAGAAGTAAGCCTACAATGCGACTAAATTAGAAGAGGGATATAATATCCAATGATACAGATATGTATACATGTATGTTCAGGGTCCCCCAGTTGATGAGACAGACCAGCAGGGAAACTAAACTAATTATGGCCCATTTAATTTCCGTTTTATATTCCTGAGGGGAGTGACATGGGCCGCATCGGTGCGAAGTAAAACTATTGATTCGTGGGGATGTTATACGCAGAGCAAATCAATGAAGCATTGAACTTCTTATCGCGAGGCTAAGTCCCTCAAATTATCAGCTTTCCAAACACTGTACTTTAATGCAGGTAGAACTGCACAGTCAACCTCACCCCTGCTTTGCGAACCCCACTACCGGCCCTAAAACGAGAGGGGTGACTGTGCCTCATTTCAACATTACCAAACAGAATGGAAGGTTATGGCATAGTTGTGATACCCTTCCTGCACGAGTAATCACATTTTGCGGCGCTGCCCCCAACACCGTAACCGGCGTTACAGCAAATGAATGTCTCGATCGATCCCTGATTTTTTAGTGGGTTCTGGCTCATATCCGGAGAACCCGCTCATTACACACGAAGGGTACACACAAAGGATAGACTTTGATATTGGTAGGAGTGAACTAAGTAGGAAGAAATGGATTGCGTGGGCTCAAATACGACTTATTAATATTTATTTTACGGAAACAAGACGTAGATGCATACGAGTCATAACTAGGAAAGCTCCTTACTATTAAGATCAGTTACATACCCCGAAGGTATCCACGAATATAGGATATATTCATTTATTTATTTATTTGAAGCTCTAATTTTGACTCTGGACTTCAAAAAGAGATGAAAGATTGAATGCTAGTTAATACAGTCATGCTGCTTCCTTGTTGTTCCGCAGCATGGGAGAGCCTTTGCTTGACGTCGAGCTAATGTTGTATCGTGCTTAAAATACTGTAGAATATTGTAGAATACTGTAGCTTACGGTTTCTTACGGTCTCTTACAGTTGCTTACAGTCGCTTTTAGTACTTTTCAGCGTGGTGAAATATCACGTGAGTTTTATTCTTATCTAAAGATCTCTACAAAATCCTGTCATCATTCTATACTATATAAACCGAGATACATCTTGTCTTCATTACAAAATGCCATCAGATACAGACGGAACAGAGTTCCCTCCGGCACAAGCTCTTCTCGAGGTGGGTAATCCTAATATTAGTCAGAAACGAAGCTAACAAATCCACGGACATTGGCTAGACAAAAGAGAACGAGGTCCTTGTGGAAGCACCTATGACATTGGAAGTGTTTAACACCTTCAAGCCTCTTCTTCTTCAATTGATGCGAAACTATGTTGTTCGGAGCTATTCTTACGACGCAGTTGCTGGCTATATCAGTCTGGTCTGCGCCACTCAACGCAACTGATAGAGGACCTTTGGCCGATGTGGGTCCGTAGGATATTTCGTTTTACGGTGATAACATCTGTCGGACTTATGTTGGCGGAAGTGGTTCTAGATCCGCGACAGGATGCTTGTCAGTAGGCTCTAGCGGGACAGAAAGCTTTGAATTTGATTGCAGTAGAAACTTCGGTGTAAGACTTTATCCATAAACTAGTTGTGCTGGAAGCGTTTATGCTGTAGGTGGGTTTGTCAATTGCAACTTAGCTAGGTTCAAGATACAATCATATCAAGGCATTAGTGTTCATTGAAAGTGCCCAATGTGTTTGGGCATTGCTTATTGGATATTGAGTCATTTATTTCGCATCATCATTCACCTACGGACTATCTCAGTACTCAGACATCTATATAATTTAAACAGTCACGTTTAAAACATTAGTGTAGTTGGCTAAGCAATCGACAACCAATAAGTTACAATCATATTCCCCTGCATCATACAATCCTTATACCTGAGTTGCTCAGGTTGAGGCTTGAACTAAAAATTTATCAAATTCAAAGGACTGTTTGTTTACAAATCCAGCTACTATGATTCTCATCTGTGATTATCGTATTATTTCGGCCACAATATGCTAAGCTACAGATTCTCCAAGCCACTCCATGGGAAGGGGCATGGGATCAAGAGGTTAGTCATCCTTTTCTCACAAGCTTTTTCTCTCTAACTGAGTCTTTGGTTCCTTTATCTCTTGTTGTTTTGTAACCCACTCTTGAACACCAGTTGCAGCATTCGCAGGTGAGTTCTTCTGTTCCAAGAGGAATGACAGGATTTAGGCTGGACTGAACTCTAACTCTGGCACGTGGGTGGCAAACTCCTCAGCCAAATTTTCAACTGTACTATCGTTGATATCCCTTTCTGGCTGAAGAAGTCCACTAGGTGTCTTTTTGAAGATGGTGCGAAAAAGGCGAGTGACAATATCTTTGTTGGTGTGTTTAAATGAAACGGTTTTGTCAAACACGACCTGACCAGATGAGGGCTTCATCTAGATAGTTAATATAGTAAGTATATAATTTTCCTGAGAATCAATGTCATCAATAACATTTAAGAAACTGGATAATGATACTCTAAACTAGGATATATCCTTTTGACTTTGGTTTGTATTGATATATTTTTATTTCAAGCCAAACGCATTTAGATCTTCTAGGAAGATGATATAATAAGAAGGCAACTGAAAAAGAATTTACTTAGCCCATCCTTACTCAGGCTTAACAAGTTGAGAATATAAATGTCTAGATCATATAGGTCTATAATAGGAAGACAGAAGCTAAACTTCCCCATTCTAGGAGGCCTATTAATTTAAAAGATATCCTTATTTATAGGAAATTCTGTGGTAGGTATACTACACTTGAACCTGTTCATTAAGGAATTCTTCAATATTAGTTAGAACGCTGCTTTTAACTTCTTTCTCCATTATTACTGTGGAAATATCTCTTATAGGTTTCAGACTAGTTCTTTTTCATTTATCACCCTCCTTGACTGGTACGCTCAGGCCTATGGTGGCAGCTCTGGTGACATACAAGGCTGCGGCTATTGGTGGATATCGGTGTCTAAGATTCCCTCGTCAACTTCTCGGATCGGTGAAAATCGACCGTCGATCTGACAATGATAGAATCGGCCAATAGCAGCTTGCGTATTTTTAATATTAGCCAGATCCTGCCTCCAGGCAACAAGTTATTTCCCTGAGATCCTGGCAAAAATATGATGTGCCTCTTTTTGTGTTTTTGGAAAACCGACCGACGTCTTCAGAGATGGCCGTGCGCGGGATCAGACCTCTATGGCGAAAAGCAATGTTATGGTAAAAGCCAAAGAGTGACTTCTATCTACTTGAAAGTGTATTTGACCTATTACATGCATGTTCATGGCCTTAATTTGTTGGATTGTAAAGTCTTTTACTGCTTGTCATTTTATTGCACTTAATTTTACAACATACAAGTCTCAATTTTTCGGGTTTCTGCTGGCAGAATGACTTTCAAACTTCGATTAATTCATTTATTCGTATTCTTCGCACTTGCGCTGGCGCAGAAAGATCAAACGGCAGACGATACCCTACCAACTTCGGTTTTCGTTCTTCCCCTTGAAAATGATTCAAGAAACTACACATTTGCTCTAAATCTACCGTCTAATTCCGAAGATATTTACTTTCGTCTTTCTGGTCCTGCCGATTACTCTTGGGTTGCCGTCGGAACCGGATCTGAAATGAAAGATTCTCTGATGTTTCTCCTTTATGCGGATGCTGAAGGAACGGGTTCGTGACTTACTTCATATCACCCGAGCCTCCCTCTTCAATACTCAATATTTTGATTGATGTTACTTCTCTAGGTACTACACTCAGTCCTAGGCTGTGTACCGACGAAACCGAGCCCGTCTACTCGTCGTCTCTCGAAGTGGAAACATTGCCTGGAACTGGATTGTCAGGTAACAACATGGTCGTCAACGCTCGCTGCTCAAACTGTCGTACATGGAAAACCGGATCTTTAGACGTGAATAACACCGCGCTCCCATGGATTTATGCTCTTGGGCCAACCGTTGGAGCGACGGCAAAACTTCGGAGTGATTCACTATCCGCTAATCTTGAACGGCATTCATTTTATGGTATGACTCACTGACCTATGAAAACGAAGCTTTTTGGACCGATTATTGATTACGAAACCTGCAGGGCAATTTTTCATGAATATGATCCAGGCAACTGGTGGCGAGAATGGCAGTATCATCTCGACACTAGCTCTCACAGCATCGACCGGCACTGGGAAAGACGGAAGTCCCACAAATGATAGCAATTGGCCGACAATAATCCATGCTATTGCCTTATGCACAACATTCGTCCTTTTAATGCCCGCTGGAGTTGTACAATTGCGTGTTCTACCGGCGAGCGTACGTTGGCACTGGGTGAATCAATCTTTAGCGACAATTTTAGCAGGCATTGGCGGCGTCATTGGTCTGTGGCTTAGCACTATGTTCAACAAATCAAAGCACTACAACTCAGCCCATCAGGTGCTAGGGCTAATTTGCATTATTGCAGTGCTTTTCCAATGGGGGTTTGGATTCTGGCATCATTTTCAATACAAACGTACTGGAAAATCTACTCGATATGGTGTTATTCATCGATACTTAGGTCGCGTTGTTATGGTTCTGGCAATAGTTGTTGGGGGTATAGGCTTGACATGGTGTTATGCGTCTATAGGTGTGGTGGTTTCCTATGCGGTTATCGTTGTGGTCATATCTGGCATTGTCGTCGGATCTGTCATGTGGAAGAAATATGCTTCTTCGCAACATGGTCGAAAGAATAGATCGGGTGAAGAAGCAGCATTCACACCCGACAGACGGATGTACTCTCGTCAAGTCGACTCCGAAACCCCCTTGTACAACTATCCTACACAACATGGTATCGGAGGATAAGGGCCTTCATATTTATTCCTTTATCTCTGTTCAAATATGAAGATAGACGAGTTCTACGATGTGCAAATCAAATCGATATATTTGTTATCGATCAGTCAAAAATCACATGAGCTTCATAAAATTATCGATAACGAAAGATACATTTAAAATCAAACACATCACGCGTAAATTCTCACTCATAACTGGGTAGGAAAGGCTTTCAACGTGTAGTATGTTGCAAATCCCCGACACTTACCACTAAACTCGACAACTTTCTTGCAAACATCCGGAGATAACCCCCAAGGAGCGCAAACTCCCACTACACACTCACCCTCGGCTCCCTTCAATTGATTACATATATGTTTACTCTCTACCTTACTTAAAATGCTGTTGACTACTCAAAAATACACTCAGGAATACTCCTAGGTAGGTTATACCAGCGTACACAAGGATATATTAGGTGTGTTTCTATTCACTGCCTTACTAAAAACCCTGCCGACGCCTACGAATGCTCCTAGATTGATGAGGCAAGCAAGGCAAACTTATAAAGGGATATACTAGATGAATTTGTGCTCAATGCCCTACCTTCTAGCAAGCGCCACGCTTTTGTCGACACCAAGGAAGAAGCCTAGATTGGTTTTAGTTCTTACCAGTCGAGTAAGAAATCAAGAGTCTGGAAATTGCGCTTAAATTAAATATGTAGCTTCTGATTTAGTGGTAATACTTTACAACATTTGAAGGTTAATTGTGCCATCTGGACTTGATATCATGCATACTACGGGCTTGACTGAGACACGAAATTACAAACCAAGTGGTAGTCCTACCCAAGCCTTACCCTATAAATCTCTATCACACCACGCCCATAACTTTTACCATGAGGAAAAACATGAAATGTAGCTATGAGAATATCAGTCATTGTAGTTGTCGGTGCTCTTGGATTCAAGGAGCCAGCGTCGTGTCAGTCTACTTATCATCACAAAACGCAACACAGCACCATATCCGAGCTCTGACTTCCAATCCATTAAGTGATGCTGCTGTGAAGCTAGCAAGCAATCGAAATGTAACCGTCATGAGAGTTGATCTTAATTCTTTTGATAGCATTGTCTCTGCTTTCCAAGACGCTACCTTCATCTTCGCCAATACTGTGGTTCACACTGAAACGTTTCTGAACGAAGGGGCCAAGGAGACACAATTACTCGAAGAAAGACAAGGTCTCAATATTGCCGAAGCAGCATCTAAAATACCATCACTGCAGCATTTGGTCTGGTCTACTCTTCCAGATGCGCTGAGCGTCATGGAAGGAAAATACGTGATCCCGCACATCCAATCCAGAATTCCAGCAGAAAATTCTTGCTCGACGTTAAGAACGGTCTTGCTCAAAAGACGACTTATCTCTATGTTGGCTTGTACGGATCAAATATTGGGAGAGACCCTTACCGCCCGATTTATGTGGTGAGTTGCATCCGATTACACAGATTGTTGATGAATGCGGCGAACATCCCACTTCGGACAAGAATATTTAGAAAGGAGATAAGAGGTATATCATCACTTGGCCATGCTCTTCAAATGCCAATGTCCCATATGGAGACGATAAGGCGGTGAACATTGGCTTGATAGTCAAGGCTATTAAGAACTCTAGAAAGTCCGTTTTGGGGATATCAGAGTACTTGACTAGTACAAGTCTCACATCAAAAATTTCGAGGATATTGAAGGAGAAGGATTATTCTGCGGATGTAGCATTCGTTGAAACAACGTTCGATTCTTATAGAGATCAAGTTTGATACTTTCTTTTGTTTGTCATTATTCAACAAGGGATCCAGGATGATTAGGCTTTACAAATCAGTGACCCTAATTAAATTACCTAGTTAGTGACCTTTGGGCACCACCTATATGCGGTATTACTTGGTGGTAAATATCGCCGACAACATGGAAGTCCCTAAAGGAAGCATTTCTGCTCAACGAAATCAGACTTAACAGGGTAGGCCGTTGAAAATTCATTCATCGAGACAGTTTATGATAAAATGGCATTCAGCATTACAAGTAGATCGAGTATAAAAAATGGATTATAATTTAGGATTGATATACTATCGGACTTCATCAAACAGAAGTTAACTTGAATATATACTGGTCTATAATATGTGCATGCCATGGCAATATGCCATAGGTCGTATGTCCTTTATATTTCTCACTGTACCACCTTCCAAGAATTTCTGGATTCATTGTGGGACTGGAGAAATGCTAAAATGAGTGTCTGCAGGAAGTGGATATCGTCAGGTCGTTTATTAAATCACGTCTGCTCAAGGGACGCTCGCGTTTGTACCTGTCGTCCAGGTAGTCGAATCATATGGCGCTGGTGCCATATTGGCGTTCATGGGCTCAACGTATGAGAATGCATCGTAGACATCAGAGTGGAGTTCGTATCTCATTGAAGAACCATCTTGGTTCAACACCACCCCGGGTGGCATTGGGCCCGTGGGCTGTCGCGGTGTAGCAAGGTCAGGCATGAAAGCGATTTGAGAACCTGGGTCGTATATGGGTAGTTGATGTTGGAACTGTTGATAGTGTAGCAGAGGTGGCGTTGTGGTTGAAGTAGTAGATGGGGCCATAGTAGCCGCCACGATGGGACTAGGCGTCGAAATGGAAGGTTGTTGATGAGGCGATACATTACGACTGGAGGGATCCTGGGATGGGGGTGACTGATTTTGGGAGTGGATATGTGATGGGGATAGATTCTGGCTTGGAGGTATTGGAATCGGTATGTCTACCTGCAGCTTCTGGAGTTCTTGGTAGATTAGAGTAAGGCCAGTCGTAATTACTACATGAATTAGCAAATATTTCCAGTATATTAGACAGAAAACATACCGTGGTTTGCTCTCTTTACTCTCTCTAGGGCAAAAACGCAAAATTTGACCTTTTCTACAGTACCTGCAGCAGCATACTTGAGTGCTTTGATCTCCAGCAAAAAGATCGACACTGCGGTATACAAGCTGTATGCTAGAGAAAGAACAACATGGCTGTCTCCAAAAGTGCGTCGATACAAATCAAACAAAGCGCAGATGCTTGTGGCTGAACACATACATTGCACAAGGTGATTCATGTCCGGACGGGTACCGTTTGTAGCCAATTTGCCGCATAAAATCGGGCGATGTAAAAGAATATTTACAGTGTGGTATAAACAACTACAGACGTACATTAGCAAAATGAAGACTCTTATAATGAGAACAAACATACTTCAATGTCACAATATGACTTGGCGGGCTATAAGGGGGAAGTTCATTTGCGACCAACCGCAGAAAGTCGGGCAATTCATCCCACCACTGACTTAGATGCCTTTCCTGCTGTGCGATGCAATTTCTGACTTCAATCTCCGTTGTTTGTCGAAGAGGATCGTAGATATGAATGAGAATCTGGTTAAGTATCTCTGACAATGCACACATCTTTACAAAACACGACGTCGAATGGGCCGGCATTGGTGGATACTGAGCGCCCTGAGGAAATGTGACTCCATGCGGATACCAAATTTCGCTCTCCGCAGTATCGTCAACTATCACATGTCAGGATTTGTGAACTTGATACAAAAGTTTGGGGTGGATATCCACTCACGTAACACTCGTGGCGGGCTCACTCGGGAGTTTTGAATGGCAGGCGATCGACCGAAATACAAACATATGAGTTTGTCCCAGAAATAACAACTCCAGAACAGTCGATTGCGGATTTCAATATCTTCGTCAGTGAAAGGAACAGACCGAGAATATTTCCGGCTATCGATCGATATACCCAAATCTTCCACCAGTCGAAATGCCATGCCACTGTAAAGCCAGGCTTGAGCCCGATTTCCTCGGCCACATTCTTGTGCACTTAACAGGAGCAGAGTTTGTACAGTTGGAATCTTTGGATAGCCGCTCCTCAGAGTTTCGAAGGTACCTGTAACAGCGGCTTGAAAGAACTTTGCGCCGCCGTCGAACGATTCAAGCAAAGGTTGGACTTTAGTGTCTCGCATACACCAGCGCACTGAGTGCGATAAAAGCGCGTTTAGTAGAATATCTGAATAGTAAGGACCTGACGCTTTCATGTCACCTAGTGAGACGTGTAAGCTACATTCCAATTATACATATATATGGACCAAAAATGATGCCACAACTCACGAGTAAAAGCAGGTCGGTAGACGAAGTTGAAAAGAGGTTGAATCCAGCACCAATGAAAGTCAAGCAGATACTGAAATGGCTCCTACGGCGATCGTAAGTGATTCTGCAACAGGGCATAACTCAATCAGGCCGCGCTTACTGGGATCCCAGAGAGTTGTTCGATTGCTCGCTCGTGCCAGGCATTATTCATGAGCCGCTCCTTCCGAGCCTCGAGTTCTGAAGTAAGATGTGATGATGACGCTGTCTCGTTGACTGTGTCGCTGGGCAGCAGATGGAAAAGACTGGTTGGTCCATGGAACGAGACGCGCCCGTCTTGCTCTATCGTCAGTCCTTCAAATTCGCTGGAGAGCTCTAACGCCAAGGCTCCCTCGTCTTGTTCTGGAGTCTGTTCAGTGCTGCTTGAATATTCGGCCGGAGATCCACGGGGACTAGGCTTTGATGTCTTGTCGCTGTCGCTTGCTCGCTCTTCTTGTGTCTTTGCCAATTTTTCCTCCAACTCAGCAATCCGGGTCTCCAGGGTCTTGGTATACGATAAAGTCGGCGCTCTACACGGTACAGTATCAACAGGACCGTTCAAAGGAGATGACGTTCATACGACGACGACGGGAACTCACAGGCTGTAGACGCAGACATCCCCCCGAGCAGCGCATCGGGAACATGTTGGACTGGCACCATTACATTTTACCTAACGAAACACGCGGTCAATGCGACAGCACAGCTATGCATACACCGAACAGACACTAACCTTGCGCTTGCGACAAGCCTCGCAGGAGAATGCGCTCTTCCGTAGAACAGTCGACGGTTTGGAGGAGGATTCGGGCATATCGGCGCCGAAGAGCTGCGAAACTGCGGCAAGTGGGCGCCCGCAGACCTCAACTGCGATCAATTGTTTCAATTGTCGACAAGCCGGCCTGCCATGTGGCAGCCCGTCCAAGTTGTTGCGTCAATTCGCTCTACCGTACGTTTAGGGAATCTCAAGGATCGTGCTATATAATATTGTGGTCGCTGGGCTTTCAGCTGTTGAGAAAATTGCCTCCCAGCCGTGGGGCTCTCCGTGACTCACTCTGTGCGGGGATAGCGACAAGAATACCACGCACCAGATCAATCGCTCTCTCTCCGTTGTCGCTGCCACTTGCTTAATATATAAGAGAACGGAAGGCGGGCAGAAAGTTCACCACGGTCCAGGGTATAGATTATAGCCATGTGACGAAAGGCAGGAGGGTTTCAGATTGAGATACAATTCTGCTCAGGTATCCGCATCCCTATTTCCGATAGACCGGTGTTAAATAATCTCGTGCTTGCGATGCAACAAACGCGCCACATACGCTAGCCTGCCGGGCCGGAGAGACGATACAAGACGATGATGGTCGAAGTTTAAATTCCGCAATTGGGCTGAGAACTGCGCTTGACCTGGTTGGATACGCTTTTGGGAGTCGATTTTTCGGACGATCGGCAGGCAATCTTCTTGGACGTACCGTTGCCTGATGTCGCAACGAGAATTCGTTCGCTAGCGGCTTCTTATCGACATGGTTCTTATCCCAGTTTCTGGACAATCTTAAAGATGAGACAGGACTTATTCGAGCATTCGAGACTGCAACAGGCTGCCACGGCTTGGTACTACACGCGTATTCTGCTTCAACCTTGAACAATCGAATACATACTGACGAACATGAACCTAAGCCCCCCTTTTTCCAGGACCCTGGGCCTGACGTGGATCTTCAGCTGAAGGTTGTGAGCTTTGAGGGAATCTTCCGACCCACTTAGGATAGCGAGTCTGAAACCTCAGCCTTTTCCTGCGCCGGAGGGGGGAATGCTACCATGGGCTAGGGACGCCGAGACGTGACGCACTTGAACCTTATCACGACCAGGTCCAATTGAATAGTCCGTAGTGTGTGGAACTTGACTTGGCTCGGCCGACAGTCAAAACTCGGTAGTCGATGACGCATTTCTACGGACGTCGCGGACCCGTATCAAGGGCGCCAAAGTCTTAGGGTGCAAACTGCAAAGCGTATGAGTGACATTCGGCAATTGATGGTCGCGCAAACGGCCGACCCTGGCGGACGTTGCCTTTCTGGAAGATTGCCTACTTTCGACTAGTGTCCGCCAAACATGAAAAAATGGCTCGAAGACCGATTCGTTCGTGCGCCTTGCCAAGTTGCATGCTACGAGGCCCACTGCTCAATCGTTGGTTCATGCAAACTGATCAGTATCAGGTCGGAATCCCAAAAGAAGTACCCAAGGATAAGTTCTCAACCGAACCCTGTGAAAAGGCAGGCAGGCCACATATCTATTAATTCCTGGTGCGGAACAAGTTGTTACATTGTCCACGCCACATGGTTCCGTTGCGTTAAACCTTCCCCTGGGCGCTAACCTGTCTTTATTCGCCGACAGGGAAAGACTATGGAGCCCTGGCGTGAGCTAATTTGATTGAGCTAATTTGATTCTTGGGAGATCTCTAAAATTACCATTATACCCTGCGTAGTAGGTATGTGTCTGCATTATGACTATAATCTATTAATACATTGAAGTATATACACTAGTTCTACAAGGCGCAGCGATAGAGGGTCCCGCAGTTATTGGCCAGACCGATCTCGGAGCATTTCGCTAATCACAGGAAATTCTTTTCCAGCTGTACCAACATTGGATAGACGTCTTCGATTTGCATCTTCACGGAGCGTTTGTTTGTCACAGATAAATCTGCGCCAACGCCAGTGAGAAGGCTGTGGAGTTTTGCTACTCCCTCGTCATCGCTACTTTTCAGTTGACCATCGATGTCGAGTTCGATGCTGTTATCAGCTAGGTTCTTTTGGCCCAGCACAAAAATGAAATTGTATTTCAATTTTTTGGCGCGCGCGACCTTCTTGCCCAACGAGTCAGTGCTGTTGTCGATATCAACGAGAAATGTTGGATCGGTAGAAGCTAGAGGTGCGGGCGGTTGGACGGAATCTCCCAAACCCAATGTTGGTAGTAGTGCGCGGAAGCCAGCTAACTTTGCTGCTGCCCGTTCAGCCAGTTGAGACACATCATCGCTCTGGTGCACGGTAAGTATTATGCATTGTCGAGGTGAAAGCCAAAACGGCCAGCGCCCGGCGTAACGTTCGATTAGGATAGCAAGGAAGCGCTCCAACGATCCGAATACTGCCCGGTGGATCATGACAGGCGTAGCCTTTCCGGGGCTCTGCGCATCAAATTCCTCCTCCCCTTCTCCTACTTGATACTCAAGCCCAAAGCGCTGTGGAAGATTGAGATCTAGTTGGATTGTTGATAATTGGTAATATTTGCCGTTCGAGTCTTGCAGTTGGATATCAATCTTCGGCCCGTAAAATGCACCGTCACCCTCATTGAGTTCCCACACACGGCCACTTTTTTCGAGAGCATCGCGCAGCTGCGCCTCCGCGCTATCCCATAGTTCCAGACTCCCGATGTAGTCTTTCTCGGGGCGAGTAGATAGAAGGAGACGATACGTGCCCAGCCTAAACGTTTTCATAACCATATCAACAAACCCCAGTGCCAGAGAGATTTCTTGTTTTATTTGTTGAGGCCGGCAGAATATATGCCCATCGTCCTGATGAAACCGTCGGACTCGTGTCAATCCACTGAGAGATCCGGAAATCTCATTGCGATGCAGAGGGCTGAAATCCGCATAGCGGACGGGGAGTTGACGGTATGAGTGTTTTTGTGATTTGAAAAGCAGGCAATGTCCAGGACAATTCATTGGTTTTAGGCCATACGATTCATCCTCGCCTATCTCTCCTTCAGTCTCGCCGGTAGCGCCACGACCGCGTACCTCGTACATGTCCTCCTTGTAATTTTGCCAGTGACCAGATACCTCCCAGAGCGACTTTTTGTATATATTTGGCGTGAGAACTTCTTTAAATCCATATTGTCGATATTGCGCGCGGAGGAAGTCGATCAGTTTGTTCACGAGATGCGTGCCATTCGGCAGGAACAACGGCGATCCGGGGCTGTATGTCGACGCGGTGAAGAGCTCTTGCTCAGTGCCTAGCACTCTATGGTCTGCAACGACGGTGCTCGGGTTCCCAGTCACCGAGGAATTGCTGGCGTTCCGCCGGGATAAGGATGAATTCACGGAGACATCAGAGACTTCCGGTCGTCTCACGGGGCCTGCGTGGCAGGAACAGTATCGAACAGAGCATCTACCCAGGACTCGCCGTGGCAGAACGCCCGTGAAGAGCTGTTGCCTGTAGCCGAAGAAGCCTGGTGAGCGCATTGCGCGTGTCGGGAGGTGGTTTTGCTGCAGTCACGATGGCCTGCGCTTTTTGGGCATAGGCTCCCCGCACAGCGGCCCACAGCCAATCATAGTCCAGGCCGTGCCAGGCTGCCAGGCGACGGCGGGCATGTGACCGTGATCGTCTCATGTTGATTTTCTGTTTCTTGTGATATGATATGATTGTCTCTCAGTCCAGAATTTACGTTTGAATGCTGACTATGTGTGTTTCTCATTCTGCGTAAGAACATATTTCGTACGATAACCGAAATCAACAGACACCAGTTGACATTGTTCTCTTCTCATTTTGATCATATATATATTGTTTATATCCCCGCCAATATGACCACTGCAGACTCCACTGCTTCCTTAGGAGGCTCCTGGGTCGTACCTAAACAAGATGAAACGTCAAACACCCTGCGCGTGATGCAACGCACCAACTCGCTACTTACCGACAACAACTCCCAGGAGGCCGTTTCCACATCGGTCTCGCAGGAAGCACCGCTTACTCCGCTCTCTTCATTCTCAGAAAGTGAATTTTTGGCCGATTACGAGGACTCAGAGCCTCCTGCACCAGCCAACCCTCAACCTGAAGTTTCTGATCCCGCTGCACCTGTCCTATCGTCAGCATCGTCTTCACCTGGACTTGAGTTGGTGATGCCGTCAATCATGTTTGAAAGTACCTCGACCAGTAACCGCTCCTGGGTAATCCCCAAGAAACGCAGTCAGAACCCGTTATATGAGAGTAGAAAGACACCTAAAATGCCTAAAAAACGCGGCAACTCGCCATCGCAAGAAACGCAGCAATCAGATACCGCTGGTTCATCGGCTGCAACACCTGTCAGCGCAGTGAAGCGTCGTCTGCTGGAAGTCAAGAATTATGTCTTTGAAAAAATTGATCAAAACCATCTCCTCAGAGCGATTCTGAATTCTTTCTTCCTGCTGATGACGTTGCATCTGCTAATTATCCCTGAGCTGTTTTACCAGATCCCTTCTCTCTGTCAGCTCTCTGGTGCCTCGAAGATATTCCCAAGCAGTTGCATCACATCCAACCAGACTCTCTCAAACACCCCTACTGTATCTGCAAAGTTCCAGTCGGCTATGCGTACGCAGAGTCAATTACAGGAGTATCTAAACCTTACTATCCAGTCAATCACGCCTTTGGAGCACTCGTTGAAAGGCACTGACATGGCGCTTCGCGATGTGTATAACCACCTTCGCACAGAATACTCTGCAGCGAACAACGAAATAGATCTCGAGTTTCAAGGTGCTTGGACTGCCTCCCGGTCGATTTCGCGGGCGTTTATGGCACTGAAGGTGGACTTGGAAGCCGTTGTCGGCAATCTAGAATCTTACAAATCCTCATCAGATCAAGTGCGCCTAGAGACAGCTATTAAAATGGGCAAAAACAATATTTTCGGTCGATTCAGATCTCGTGATATATCCGAGACTGAGAAGCAAGAAGCGAGCGGTCTTGCAATTACAAACCAATTTAATCGTCTTGATCAAGAGCAAGAATCGGTCATCTCTCGCCTCAGCCAGAAAACCGAGGCCTTTCTTTCACGGCTCGCAAAGCTAGATGATCATCTGGAGTCAATGAAAGAGGTGGCTACCCGCGAGCAACAGCGTCTAGGTCGCGACTCAAATAAGCTTAGTCAAACGAACATCGTCTGGGATTCAATTGCGGGACTTTGGTCTGGGGTCGGTGATACCACAGAGAAGAACCGCCTGGATGTTGACAATAAAATCTTAAGCGAGTTGGAACGCATCTCATCATATCACAGATTGTTAGCCGACGTTGTTGGTAAACTTGATAAGGAGCTCTATGCGCTACAAAAGATTAGGGCGCTTCGAGCTTGATGGATGATTATTATGTGCCCTTCTCGAACCAATTGTGCTACGAAGATGATGAAACTTATGAATTTATTGACGTCCCTTAGTATTCCACGAAGTAATGCGGCGTTGTATTTCCGTGTTTTCCCTCCATACCCTGTACTTTAGTTAATGAACAGCTCAGCCTAGTGTTTTACAATAGACCAGAATGACTAGAATACATAATGCTTTCTCTTCTTACTCTGAGCCTTTCTATCTCGATGTCCCTGGTTTACTGGAAGAACGATTCCACCAGATCAATCAATGGCTGGCACTCATCAGGATGCAGGCCTGACGCACGTCCAACACATTTACCGATGACAGATATATGGTCACGAGAAACCCCACGTTGTGACAGGTTCTCTCCCAAACCGAGCTTATTCACAAGAGCAATAATGCGGTGGCCGACTTGACAGGCGTCGACTACATCGTTCCCTGCAAGGCGATCACCCGTTGCAGGCAACAGTCGCGCGATCTGCTTAGCTGCCCCAGCACTGCGCTTGGCTTTGTATATGATGACTTTCCCCAGTGTTATGCAGCAGGTTTCAGCATCTGCATGGCATCTATTTAGTATCCACACAATGGTCTTCTGTTTTCGGATAGAAGCTTACTTACGAGGAATATTGAACGGGCTACCCAGCGCATACGCGAATAAGTGACAGATGCCCTCTTGCCCGCCCACATTGTTACCTTTCAACGAGTTGCTGGCGTACGTAGCAAGGAACAGACGCGTCATGGCGTCACGACTGCCAGGGTAACTTTCGTGGACTTCCTGCAATCCGTCGAACAGAACCTTCATAGCCCAGGAAGCCAAGGCCTTTCGTGGAAATTCTGTAGAAAATGGATGATACATAGTCTCGACAGCATGGCTAAGAGCGCAAATCCCCGATGAAAGCCAAAGCCGCTTGGGCGTGTATTGTGAGTACTCAGGGTCGTAGAGAATCGAATCCACCACGGTGTAAGAGTTCGACATGGTTAACTTCGTGCCATTTTTAGAGTAGGAACCAACTGGAGAAGCCTCACAGGCGCTCAGTGTGGTGGGAATTGCAATAATGGCAATACGACCCATGTCGAAATCCTTTGTCAGATGAGATGCAAGCATTTTCGCAAAATCGATGGTCGAGCCACCCCCGACCGCAAGCACGACGTCGAATGGATTACTGATATGTCTGATTTTTTCAGCCGCTTCGAGAATGCCTTCGAGTGGAACATGTTGCTTGACGCCTGCAAAAGTCCCGACGATGCGGTGGCCAAGCAAGGCTTTGAGATCCTCGAGGAGCGGCGTATTGCGTACTATGGAGTTGGAAGTCGCTATGAATACGCCTGATTTCGGGGAGGGTAGGCATGAGATCAAATGGTTCCCTACGCAACCTGCTCCATAGTGGAGGTTACGCAGAGTGTCGTCAGGCTGCCACAAGCCAGCAAGAGGCTTGTCACTTGCTGGTGTTGGCATCATGCAACAGCACAATAGCTGTTTATAGGCGTGTGGCGCTGCTCAAAGCTAAAAATGGACACAGTGAGCCTCAGGGATGTTTTGGGATATGATATAAGAGATGAGATGAGATGTCGTGCGTTTTTTGTTATTGATAAGTCACCTGACCTCTATCCATCCAATTGGGAAGGCAACGGCAACCATCCTCTAAGCAGTCTTTAAGTTTTACACTGGCTTAGAATTGTTTCATATCAGTTTGGTAGGACCAATCAATCATTATCCTATACCATCACTTACAGCACCTAAGTTTTCAGCTAGCAGAGGACCAGAGCTCTTTGTTACACCGTGATTTAATGGATAGGTGCGGCTGTTTTGCTTAGAAATGTCTACACAATCACGATCAAGAGATGCAAAAACATTTAATACATTCATTTTTCCTTTGATCTCTTTTGTTTTTGTATTTCTGCAGTAAAAACTAAGAATCCAAAACTTGTCTTGATTGACGGTTTGGTCATGTCTCCAGGCCTATTGTGTGAGATATAGATTAGATAAAAGAGTGATACAGGGTTTATGTTCTTCACTTTGCTGTCTATCTCCACCATAGTGCCGCAACCTTCATGTCCCAAAGTGAGGATAATATCACCAGTCCAGCTGCGCTGTCAGTAGGTATATCACTTCTACATATACCAGTCTGTTCTATATGTACTCGTACGTCGTACTCGTCATGAAGCTTAGAACTTCTCGATGTTTGAAAGAAACATTTTTTACTGATTGTAGGACAGACGCGGGGTTCTAGAATTGCCTTCAACCAATAACTAGGATCATCGGCCCATAACATTCAGCCACAACGACAGCTATATTTTCACATGCTATGAAACTCTGACTATTGCGAATACGTGCAGATATCTCAGCTACATTAACGTATGCAAGTACAATCGAGCATGGCCAAGAGTATCAATTGATACAAGAAGAGAAATCATTGAAGAAAAAGGCTGATTGATATACGACCTTGATATTGAGTTGATATCTTGCTTTACCATCAAAAATGGAGTGTACATAGCAAAATATAGCGGGCTGAATGTTTCAAAATCTTGAATACCAACTATTTATATTAAAATCTAACTAATCCACGACACTTAGTCAAAGCTAGGGCGTTAAATCTTGAACACAAATGACGAATGCCGATTTTGGTAAAATTGTTTCGTGCTATGCCCCAAACACGCCCCACAGTAATCATCTGCGGGAGAGTAATGCGACCAACCACATAGAGCGAACATATTTTATAGACTGGTAGCTTACGATAGAGTAGAATTTGTATGTAGACTAGGCCTAAATAACATACAAATCTAGAGGTTGCTAGCGTGTTGCTGCCACGAGGCTGACGAAGTTGCCCCACCAATAATCGGGTGGCGGTTCTGCCTAGCTTTTTCAACAACGCCATCACTCACAAGGACAACATGCATAATCGAACATCAGCCAATCAATAATGCGGCATGTAGACTATTAGCGGGTCATTTCGCTTTGTAGAAGTCAACAGGCAGCTATTTCTGGGCTGAACGCAGCATGTCAAAAGTGCCAGCCACCATTTCGGACGCAGAGGCCGAGATTTTCGCGAGCACCGAGGCCGGTGCGGAGACGCTGCGATCCACAACCATGTCGACAGCAAGGCTTCGTAGTTGCGTCACTTGCAGAAGCCGAAAAGTTCGCTGTGACAAGCAGTCCCCCTGCTCCAATTGCCGCCGAGCTAATATCGCCTGCGTCGTTCCTTCGACAGATCGTCCACCAAGATGGGCTCGTCGTCTCGATCGCATTACCAATAATGCGGCATCGGCCTCAGACCCGCGAGTTAATCAAGTGATGGAGAGACTGCACACTCTTGAGGGCCTCGTCAAGGAGCTGAGTGGCCAGCTCGAACAAGCCAACGCAACCGCCAATTCAACTGTCGCTAGCTCGTCTGGAGACACTGAACCCCCCCAGGAGAATTCGTCTAATACAAGTCCTGCAAATGTTCAGAATAAGTTCGGTAGGCTCGTTCTTCAGGACGCGAGCAGTAGTCGCTATATTAGCAGTGGTTTTTGGTCTCGTGTGGGCTATGAAGTGAGTTAATCTTCTATTGACAGCCTCTCTCCAGTTGCTTGAACTATGAACTTACTTGAGCTCCAGCTTGATGAACTTAAGATGGACACCAATGGTCTTCCAGACGATGATTCTGACTCTTCGGACGACGACTTGTCAGCTGAGAAGACTACACCAGCTACATCTACCCAGGAAGCTACACGCACACCCTCTGAACGACACGCCTTCATGTTCGGGCATAATTTAAACCATTCAGTCCCAAATCTTGATGACTTTCGTCCATTTCCTTCACAAATTCCTTTCTTATTGGATATTTTCTCCGAAAATGTTAATGTCATACTG
Source organism: Talaromyces proteolyticus (assembly GCF_021365285.1). Taxonomy (NCBI): domain Eukaryota; kingdom Fungi; phylum Ascomycota; class Eurotiomycetes; order Eurotiales; family Trichocomaceae; genus Talaromyces; species Talaromyces proteolyticus. The sequence goes on from NW_025764281.1 coordinate 1,167,215, forward strand.
CAAATCGTCCACATGCCGACTGTTAAAAAGCTAGTTCGGGACTTGCGCACAAGTGACAAAGCTACTCTTACTCCGGCTAATGAAGCTTTATTATTCTCTATATACTATGCAGCAGTAACCTCTATGGATGATCAAGATGTAAGTTATTTTTTTGTGAAGTTAACCTGAGTGAGAATCGGCATAACGCTCATACTTTCCAGGTCATCACCAACTTCGGCTTCACCAAAACAGATCTCAATCTCAGATATCGTATGGGTTTAGAGTATGCTTTAGCAAAGGCTGATTTCCTTAACACTCCGAGTGTAGCTTTAACACAGGCACTTACGATATTTCTGTTTCTGCTTCGTCTACATGAAAGCCCCGCTTTTGTCTGGATGATGACTGGACTCGCAATTAGGATGGCCCAAGCCATTGGGCTGCACCGCGATGGAGCTAACTTAAAGCATCTGAAACCATATAAAGTTGAAATGCGAAGAAGAGTGTGGTGGGCACTGTGTATGCTAGATATTCGAGCATCCGAGAACCAGGGTACAGATCTCACCATTTCAAACGATAGCTTCGACACCAAGCTCCCCCTCAACATTAACGATGCGGATATAGACCCCGACTCGGATCAGCCTCCCACAGAGCGCGAAGGCATCACGGATACATTCTTTGCTCGTATTAGCTACGAAAGCTGTTATATTATGAGGCAAATGACCGGTTTGATCGTCAAGGATGGCCCGTCCGATCTGGAAAGACAAAGCCATATGCTCAACGAGCTCTACCAGATTGTTGAGCGAAATCGATTGAAATACTGGACAGAGTCAACCAGCGTCGTGTTCTGGGTCATGATTACATGCACTCGCCTTGTAATAGCCAAAATGACCCTTCTAACCTACCTTCCTTCTTTATTCTTTTCTCCAAACGAGCACTTCTCGGATGAGGTCAGAGCTAAACTTTTCACTTCTGCTATTGAGGTGGCGGAGTACAACCACACTTTAAATTCGGAACCGAAGTGTCGCCAATGGCGTTGGATTTTCCTGACTTATACCCATTGGTACGCCATTGTTTATCTTGCGATGGAGATCTCGCGGCGACCGTGGTCACCCATGGTTGAAAGAGCCTGGGTCGCGCTTCACAGTAGCTGGCTTATCCCATCTCGGTTTTACACAGACAAGAATATGCGGATATGGGTTCCCCTGCGCAAGCTAATGTCTAAAGCGAAACAACATCGAGATTCAGAGTTGGAACGTCTGAGAGCCAACGCAACAGCTGCTAAAGAGCTGGCTGAAAGCAGCGGAATCCCAGTACCAACAAGCTCTGGCCCTTTTTCCGCTGAAAGTGATGCTGTTGGTATCTTTCGAAATCGTTGGTGGCAGCTCCTCAATACTCCAGATTACCAGAATATTCCAATATCAGCGGTTTATCATGGGCTCGAACCCTCAGGATCATCAATTTACAACTCCAACCCACCTCAACTGAATATACGCTCAATGGCTGGGCAACCTCCAAGTCACGCGGCTTCTACCATGAACTTAGATCCTACATATTTGGGTTCAAACACGGCTCAACCACGTCAAGAACCAGGGACTTTTGGTATAACCACATCTGAAATAACTCTTGATCAACCCGAGCTCTTACTAGGGCAACTTACCGGGAAATCAAACAATCAACTTTCAAACGTGACTGAAGATTTGCCGTACAGTCAAAATATTGAGACTGGCTTCATGCCTTGGTCATGGGCAGATGCTGAGCCGTCATTTGACTCAGACGCTCAATTTAATTGGCTTAATTGGATCGAATCTGCTAAAAGCATGGATTGGGAACGAGATGGCACTAATTAGCGACATGCCTAGCCCGCGACTGAAAGAGAATAGAGAAAGATGGCTTATTATTATACTATATTCTAAATATATTTACTCTAATATATGATTCATTACTTTATCAATTGATATTGAAGATTATAAATAACAAGAAATTTATTAAGACTTTGACATATATTCACAGATGCTACCCCCAGGCTAGTCATCACATAGTGAACGGCAATCTTAGGCAAATTCCCGTTAATTTCTCCGTGATTGGCCAAAATTGTATAAACTCATCACTCAGAGGCTCTTTTCCGTAAATAAACCTTCGTCTCACCATATACCTGACTCATGTGGTGAGTTGCACTAATATGCCCCCTTTCAAACAAAAAAGTCTTGGCGGGCTCGCGTTTTTCTCGCGTGCCGCAGCCGAAGTAATAGCGAGACCTTTTTGTATGATGACGAGCTAAAATCTTGAATAAGCGAACGAGCCAACAAAATATATATTGGCAAATAAGCTCTAATCACCGACTGCGCTAGTCCAAGCTCTAACTTTGTGAAATCGATAAGCGGTTTCAGCTTTCGCTCTCTTCTCAGCGACAATTCGGCCCAAAGTTATTGCGCGCGAGAAAGCACCGAGCTACACGGAAATGCAGTCGCAAGATTCATGTTCTATATAAACAGGCATCGTTCCCATCCTCTGGACGCTACCATGCATATCAACCGCGTTTACGTTTATCTTTGGCTCCTCGATTATCCATCAAACTTTGCGCCCTGCATCTGCTAGAGAGTCTCTAGTGGTTCGTATATCCCTCCGGTCTACTGCTACCTGGGAAGAGAGAAATACCATACGTTGACCGATTTTGTCTCTGTGAATCAACATTTGAGATTTGGCTACTGCGTCATTTCGATCTATACAACTCGCCGAAGGAGTGTCTTTAGTTCTCACTCCCAATTCTGCAATGGCGCCATCGTGTGAAGAGTGCATCAAAGTACGAACTCTACTAATACTAGTATAACAGTATTACTTACAATTTTATGCAGGGTAGCATCCATGCTGGCCTGCCCAAGGGCAAGGAAGAAGTCATCCACGGTCTCAATACTTATGTGATCGGCAACCGCACCAACCCTCGGGGCATCATTGTGGTTTATTCAGATATTTTCGGTCTAGCACTACCAAACAACAAGCTGATCGCGGATGCCTACGCTGAAAGTGGCGAGTGGCTAGTTTACCTTCCCGACTTTTTTGAAGGTGATCCTGCACCGCTCAAGTTTGCTGATGTCGCCATTCCAGTCGATGCGGCCAAGCAATCAACATTCGCAAAGTATACCGGTCTTCTCGCCAATGTCCCATCCGTGCTCATATGGATGATGAGGCACAAGGAGCCACAGACAAATAAAGTTTGCATGGACTTTTTGCAGGCTTTGAGACGGGCGACTCCAAAGAACCAAAAGATCGGGATGGCTGGATTCTGCTGGGGCGGAAGATATGCTCTTCGAGCTGGCCTAGAAAGCAACATGATTGAAATGAACGGGGAAAAGATACCGCTTATTGATGCAGCGGTGGCTCTGCACCCAAGTAATCTGTCATTTCCCGGCGACGTTGAGGCTCTAGTTGTTCCCGTTACTATCGGCTGGGGCTTGGAGGACATTGGAGTGAAGATTGAGCAAAAAGGCAAGGTCGAGCAAATCCATGACAGCGCTAAGAAAGGGGGAAGGAAGTATCCAGAAATTGTTCATAAGGTGTATAAGCCTGGCCGTCATGGATTTGCCGTAAGAGGCAACCCGGATGATCCTCAGGAGAGAGCCTGTCTGGAGGACTCCATGGCACAGGCTTTAGACTGGTTCAAGCGGTGGCTTTGAGTGATTGATTGATTCCCAAATTACTTTTCCTTCTTCCTGCAAGCTTAAAGTCGGAAATATTTGAACTTAGAACAATTAGCGATTTGCGTACTAATCAATTGGTTTTGCTGTGAATTTAGTCATATTCATAATACTAGAAGGATGACTTTATTAAGTTGCCGCTGAGCTTACTCTAAATAGTCCCTAACACGGGGCCGAACTTCAGGCATACACATGCCTATTTTTTTTGTAACCTCAGCCCCCCCTCTTAGACCTACCTTATTTCATCACCCTCAACTTGACTACTTCTTGCATGGCCAAACACCATCACGGGTGTGATTGATCAATCAGTGAGAATGTCATGTGAGCCTAAGAGTAGATGATTCACTTCGAATCTAAGGGAATATTATTAGTGCCATGGGTCTCTCCAACGCATAAGCAATAAACCTCAATCCACTAGTCTGTATTTATTTAAATGAGGTTACTTTATTTTTTGCTTTTTGCTAAAGAGACACGATAATTCCAATGAAAAGTGCACTTAACACTATATAGAATAATGACGTCGTTGGGGTCGCTGGATGGTTACCGAAAGGAGTTAGTTGGGGTGGGTTAGTTTAACAAGCTGGTTGCCGTAAAGGGAAACATTTCAGGGCTTGATCTGGGTATATAATGAACTGTATTCCAGCACTTGGTATTCTTATCACATTTCATGGCATTTCTATTATATTTCAACATTCATAGCTTTCACTACAGGCATATTGTGTCATGGGTTTGATTAGAGATGTCCTTGGCTCGGCTCTTGGTGCTGGTCAAGTGAACAACGGCTTCAGCTCAAACCGCTTTTCGTCATCGTCTAGCCAATACTCGGTCTCTCCTTCTAGTCAACGATATTCTGATGGTACCGATTACAACACAAGAGACGTACGAATGCAAAATCGACCCCCGGGTTACCCTCCACCGCGATATAGTTACGATGGCCGTCATCAACAGCCGCGTAGGCAGGACGACCCAGTGGATATGAGACATAATAATAACAATTACTATGATTCCGGACCATACTACAATTCCGACTACCAATCCCCTCAAGTGAACGCTCAACCTCCTTTGCCGCCGCGACAACGGTACACTGAGAACAACGATTATCAGGATTCTGGTTATTCGCAAAGTCCTGACTTTCGTCCGCTGGCTTTACCGCAAATCACATACGGAGACGGACAACCTTTCCTTCGCGGATACAGTAATGAACTGAGACAGTACGGTGTATCCTTCAGAGATTTTATTCAAGCTTTGGATAATATCAACATCGCTATCATCCCGAATCCGGAGGCGCAGGTTTTCCAGAAGGGGGCTAATATCGCTGGATGGTTCTTGTGAGTTTCTTTTCCAGTTTAATATCATTTTCCAGCTCAAAACTGATTTGCGATTCGTTCTCTGCAGGCCTGGAGCTGCCTCGATTGGTCTCACAGTCGGCCAGATTGGTGTTGGCCTCGGCACAGCAATGGGCCACTCGTCTGCTGTCGCTCGGGCCCTATCAAAAGCCAACCTAGATCTGTTTGTACCAAATGGTCTCGAGATATGGTAGGTTTACTTTTGTCCCGCTAAGAGCCGCTGGTTAACCTCGGCCCAGTATTGGTAAATCGAAGGATGTCGATGCTGAAGTCGGGATTTCTTCCTCTGCATCAAGATCGGCGCCTGGCACATTACCAGAAGATCGAGTAGCACGGTATGGTAACCTTATTGCCCCTCTCTCTGATGTATTGCCACCACTGGCGAATAGTGGCCGACAAGACCCTCTTGCCGCCTTTGGTCAAAGAATTGGCAATAAAGCCGACGACAAAAAGGTGCGCAAAGCAAGGGAGAAAATGGAGAAGGGGAAGACCGATAAATTCGATGCTCTGGAGGGAGGCCTCCAATGGGTAAGATTTGGAGCCAATCTATCAACTGTGACAACAGTGGCTCATTATTGCTTTAGATTATAGTTCGGCGAGCCTCGCCTGTCGCTTTGGACACTTGGCAGAGAACGTTGCGGCAGAGTGACGCCGCTTTGAAACAGAGACCAGCGTCGGGGAACAGAATAGGGAGATGATGGGGTGACGTGGTAATATTTCAATCTTACTGGCGCGTAGAGCTGTGACATCGATATGTTCTAGGTTCCGTCCTGTTTTATGGCATGTTGTACGAGCACTTCTTTTTAACTTGTATAAAGGGATAGACTAGACCTAGAGTTGGCTGGATGAAGGGCTTATCTATTGGCGCCATGATATTTCCAAGTGTATTCTGAACAAGTCATAATGTTTATCTAGTTATAGACTTTGTTTAAGGCACTATTTTCTTTTTCTATATATATGTCAAATAATTAATAGTATAGAAATTAGTGAACAAAAATTGTAGTTATACTCGTTAATAAGATTCAAAACAGTAAAATATTTCTTTTGAATCCTCTATATAGTCATTGAGAAAGATCAGGCAATAACTAACCGTATTCGTATCGATAATCGAGAAACCTAAGCGTCAGGAGGAAATCTAAACTACATGGATGTTCTTGGTTTTTACTTGTGCGTGCAAATGGCACAGTCATGCTTAGGCAGTGACTGGTCGTCACACGTCGCACTGGTAGAAAAAATATGCAACTAAGAAACCAAAATAATCGTTACCAAACAAGCGTTGCGCTGCCCTTTTTGGTATGGTGGTTAAAAGTTCGACAAGTACTAAGTCGTGCTCGGATTTCTATTTGAAAGTCAGTCTCTGTGCCTGCAGAATTGCGAAATATTGGTCAACACCGAGAGGTGCACCGTAAAGGATGCGTAACTTGTCTCAGACATTTGAAAAAGGTAACATTCCACAGCAATGCACGGAGTACTACAATTTGTCGCATCTATATTGGGCTCGGCGACTCGCCCTCAATAACCTGCGACTAAATTTCCAAGCCCCAACAGTGCCTTGGTCGATCCTCGTTGTGATTGGAGCACTTACGTGGCCTCTCCACCAACTACTGACTCGGCATCGACTTAATGCTCTCCATTCTGAGTTAGTGCATCTGTACTAAGATCAATAATATGTGGCTGAACGATTGCTTGTTCGGTCCTAAGCCAGTCACTGCGTTGCACAGGATTCCGGCAGTCTCCGGGAAGCCGGTAGCTACGTGGCTGAGATTTCCTACGTTGATAGCGGGGACCGGAGATGGAATAAAAATGTTACTTCATATAGAAGCGGCTCCTCAGGCACCTGTGTTTATTTTCTTGATTTTCAGTCTTAGAGCCAGTTTAGTTTCGCGTAGCAATTCGTGTAGGAATTGGTGTCACGCAAGCCATGGCTTGGCCATCCTGCAATTCTACTGAGGAGAATGCGACGAGTAAGTTTTGGGATAGTGCTGGATTAATTTGATTTTGCTGATTTTTTTTTCTAATTAGTCCACGAGATCCATCTCTGGAATGGAGGGGTCACGTTTCATAATTTAAGCGTGATTCTTTGCGCTATATTTACAGTGATATCTTTTATTCTAGTCAGTATTTTGATCATTGGCCACACCACACACTATAGCAGACCGGCCGAGCAGAGACAGTACGTACCCGTATTTGGATAGCCGTGAAAAGAAGTCCATAAACCTAACCTCTGCTGATAATTCCAGTATACTTCGAATTCTGTTCATGATTCCGATATACTCGATTACGTCCTTCCTCTGCGTGTACTTTTATAAGAAAACAGTTTATTTCGAACTCATTGGCAATTGCTACGAGCCTTTTGCCATTGCATCTTTCTTCACTTTGCTCTGTAACTATATCGTTCCAGACCTTCACAGCCAAAAGGAATACTTCCGACACATTCAGCCGAAAAACTGGGTTTGGCCAATTCCTTGGATGCAGAAATGCACTGGTGGACAAAATGGGATTTGGCGTAAGCCTCGTAGCGGTTTGACCTGGTTCAACGTATGTGGCAGCCTTTTCATATATAGAAGCTGCAAATTGGGTTTGGTTGTTTTGCTGACTGTGTTGAACTTTTCAGGTTGTATGGATCGGCGTGTTTCAATATTGCTTCATTCGTGTGGTGATGACAGTTATTGCTGTTGCCGCAGAGTCTGTCAATCTCTATTGTGAAAATTCGGATAATCCAGCATTTGCCCACATTTGGGTCAGTTTCAACCTTTGCTGGACAGCGAACGTTTCTGACAGCCGAACAGGTTCTCATTATCGAGTCAGTCGCGGTGACAATCGCTATGTATTGTTTGATCCAATTCTATATCCAGATCAAAGAAGATATTGCGCAGCATCGGCCGTTTTTGAAGATTCTGTGCATCAAGCTAGTGATTTTCTTGTCGTTCTGGCAGTCTGTTCGTCCCACCCTTTTATTCCTTGGGTTTGAAGCGCTGTGAACTAACAAATATAGACGATAATTGACTTTCTAACCTCTTCCGGCGCTATCAAGTCATCTGAAAAAGTTTCTCTGCAAGACTGGAACAATGCACTGCCAAACCTGCTCATCTGCATCGAGATGTCCTTGTTCGCAATTCTCCATTTCTGGGGCTTTCCGTGGCAGCCGTACGTCATCAACAAGCAGAACATTGGGGCTCAAGGGAGCCAAACGTATCACGGAGGATGGCTAGGAGCGGCAGCCATAATTGATGCCATCAACCCATGGGATCTTTGCAAAGCGGTTGCACGTGGCCTGCGGTGGTTGTTTGTCGGTCGCAAGCGACGCACTTTCGACCCCAGCTATCATCTCGCGGCAGATAGGGAGTCGCAGGAACAGCAAGAGTATCAACAACTGACAGAGAGAGTTTAACTTGCGATTTTTCGGTTAATGCCGAGAGAGGTGAGATCGAGCTGTTGCTTCTTCTGGGACACCTAATAATAATGTGATGACCTAACATGAATGAATATCGACCATGATTAGCTATATTTACAACGTTTAGACGAGAGAATCTCGAGATTTTGCAGTTTTCCGTAAAGTTAGCAGACCCCGTATGGAAAGTCGTTTGATTTGTAGGCATACACTGGGAGTAATTGATTGTCCGAATCTCGTTGTAATGACGGATGGTGACGTCAGCAACATTGTGCTCAGGCGATCTCCCGCAGTGGGACTCCCCATAGTCCGCCGTACCCATCCCTTTATTAAGTCCTAGCAACGAAGCTTAGTTCACAGTGACAACATCAGCTCATGTAATCGCATCCAATGCAGTCATATCACATCAACACGTACTCTGAGCCCAAGGGCTACCAGCTGGGCGAGCTGCCCAAACCTGTCATTGAGAATGATCGTGACATAATCATCAAAGTGCATGCTGGGTCTGTCAATCCGGTCGACGTCAAGCTAGCAAGTGGCGTTATGAAGATGGTGTCTCCCCTACAGTATGGCCTTTGGGAGCTCTGAGAGAGATCATGATACCGCTTGACCCTCGCTAACGATGGAAGATTTCCGTATAAAATCGGTTATGACTGCGCCGGAACTGTCAGCGAAGTTGGATCGGCGGTGACGCGATTCAAGGTTGGCGATGAGGTCTATGTCCGGCTGAAGAGTCCTGATCGGGGTATGAATTTCTGAAGCACGAATTCTTAATGTATTTATCAGAGATGCTAAATTAGAAAGGGTCATGGAGTGAGTACGCCAAGTCGACGGAGGATCTTGCGTCGCTAAAGCCAACCAATACGTCCTTTACCGAAGCGGCATCTATTCCCCTGGCAGCCATGACTGCACTTCAAGCGCTCAGGTTGGCGGGTACTCTAGAGGGAAAGACCGTCTTTGTTCCAGCAGGATGTGAGTCATACATTCTTTTCGACCAACGTACAGGTTTGTTAATTGTAAATTGGCTAGTGAGTGGAACTGGCGTATATTGCTGCCAGTTGGCAAAAATGTCTTCAAAGCTGGAAAGGTTATTACCACAGTGTCAACTGCGAAGGTACCAAAGGTGAACGAGCTACTGGGTGAGGGTGTCGTGGATCGGAGTAAGACTCCTGTTAAAATTAATAATGACTGATTACACTGACGGGACTTGGAAGTTATTGATTACACTAAATCGGACCCTAAAACTACGATTCCACCTGGCTCTGTTGACTTCATCTTCGATACCATTGGCATGGCCATGCCCTACCTCTCTCTGTTGCGCCCTAAGACTGGTTTAGTTGTATCAATTTCGTTGCTTCCGTCGGGAGATCAACTTGCTGCATCCGGGGAAATAAGTGTTCCTTATATACTTCGACAAATTCTCAATTTTGTCGATGCGATCAATCGATGGCGTGCGTCGTGGAGTGGTGTGAACTATCAATACCTGTGGCTGGAACCGAGTGGAAAGGATTTGGAAGAGTTAAAAGCGATTATTGAACAGGGAAAGCTAAGACCAGTGGTCGGTACTGAAGTGCATTACAAAGACATTGATGCTGTCCGCGCAGCATGTTCTGTGGTTTTCAATGGTAAAGGTGGGATTGGAAAGACGGTCATCTCATTTGAATGAGTTGAGATATCGGCATTCGTTGACTGGTCCTTGGAGCTTAGGGTTAATATTCGATGATTTGCTAGCCTAATTTCAATGGCGCAATGTTCCATGTTATACTTTTAATATGATTCAATGCTGATCACTTTTAGTTAACTGCAGAAATATAATTCCTCTAAATACAGGCTGGTTCCTCCATTGAATCGCTGCGATAACTAATTTAACTTTCTATAAGCACCTCATTCATATTGACGGAATCGAAAACTAGGGCTTTTATTTCACGTGCAAGAGAAACCTTGCTCTTTCTCTTGGACTGAAAGGACCAACAATAGAGCCGATTGCCGTTTTCGCACTAGCGTGCCTAGAACTCCGGAATTTCGCATTGCATTCTCGATCTCTTTCTTGTCTCTCCGTCATTTCATAGATGCTGTTGAGTAAACCATGGAGTCTTAATGGATCTGACAATTTTCTCCATACGGTCAATTCCAATCACGTCAATTGTTCTCATTTCACCTTGACGGACTCACCAGGCTTACTCGCCGCGCGCGCAGTGACGTCAACAACTCCACTACGCGTCCCTTTTTTTTTTGTCGCGATGAGTTTGCACTCGTACAATCGCGACGAAGTCGCCCTTTCGGTGACAGAATTCTATAATGCACTCACCAAATTACCCTATGTTGACGCGAAAGCTCTTATTTGCCCTGCCACGGAAGAAAACGATCGCGCGAGATCTGGGATCAACGAGGCTGAGCTCCGCTGGCGCGGAAAGACAGATGAAGCCATCGAGCTGCTACGTCATCTACCATACTTACGACAGCCCGTTGATAACAGCAAAGCAGAGACAAGCTCTATAAAGGGACTCGGAAATTGTGGCAAAAAATGGATGCTAGGTCCTGATACCATCTCTATTGCCTATGGCGATGGGGAGGTATATAATAGAAAGTTGGACGAAATACAACCTACGCCAGGCCATTGTGTCTGGTTAACTGATCTGATGGAAGATGGCCATGGGACGGCTTTGCTGATAGATACCAATACTGGTTAGTATTTCTATAAGGCATGGCGGAAATAGAAAATGACGATAAATTAATCCATGGGGGGTAATAGGCACAATAACTGAATATTCTACGGAAAGGCGCAAAATCGTGATTGACATTGTGGACTATGACAAACTCGCCCCAGAAGAACGTTGGATGGCGTATCCCACATGGCCGGTAAAGGATTTCTTTCGAATGTGGTCTAGGAGGTATGAGACACTGACGTGGATGGCGGTATATCATGACATGGGTAGGGCTGGCACAGCACTATGGTATATCGGCTCACAGACTGATGATGATAATGATGAGGACGAGTCATGGGACTCGGATGACGAGAGTTATGTACCGGACTCGGAGGAAAATTCCTCTGAGGATGATGATGAATATGAATGGGACAGCGAGTATGGCAGTGATGATGACTATGAGGTTTCAGATGATGAAGACTTGGACCAACCCGGAGATTACAAACAAGCAATAGATTGGTTAAAGGATCATGGCACGGATGAAAAACAAAACCTAGACAGAGTCGACACTTCACGGGGAAATGAGTTCAGCTTGGAAAGCAAAACAGCAGTAAGTAGGAGTATTTCACCCTTGTCTGGTCGTAACTAAGATCGACCATCAATAGGAAGTATATGCAATCCATATAAAAAACGGCTGGCCGTTTAATTTTGATAGGGAAAACTGTAGGTGGGAATTGACGGAGTTCGTTGATCGAACAGAAAATTTAATCACATGATGAAATTAAATTCTACACAATGTATCTCCGCTGATAGCGAAACTCGTCACGTCTACTTTCCACGTGCGCGTGATCCAGATCCCGTCCTGCTTTTGCGGTGTCCCCGGCAGTCTGGATTGATCGATTGCGGGGATCCAGAGGCCGGAATATAGTAAATCATGGACATTATAGAATTAGGTGGGTGAAAGCCCACAAGAATCTAGAAGGTTATAGCCCGGGAGAGGATCCTGGTAATAGTATCTAGCCCTAGAATAATTATATAAACCATATAATTGCTATAAAGCCCTGGTAACTACATGTGCAACCTCTTATCTATCATGCAATACCCGCCTAGATATCTACTGAAATGTCTGGTAACCCAATCCCAATCAACCAGGAGGATGGCACATAAAAAGCCCATAAGTGAACACAGGCGGTATTGACTAGTCTCCACATTCGCAGCATTTTATCATTGGCTTGTATATAACCAAAGTCCGGAATAACCACGGACTTTTTACCACTATTTAATGGGTAGGTCTCTAATTGGGTCGATCTTCTACTACCTAAGACTGGAGGCAAGTATAAGTCATTGTGACTGTGGCTGATACACTTTAAGCGTGGAAAATAAGGTAGGTGACTCCAAAGTATTATTGAGAGCTGCTTTATTTGCCATAGCTCTAGACCTAAAGCTGAATTCGAGTATTTTTCGTTTTTAAGAGGAATGACAGAGGTCACTGAATCATCATAATCCAAATAGGACTGTACAAATGGAGATAAATTATACATATTGGGTAAGACACTGAAATCAAATACCATGGGTGTATTTTCAGGTAGAAGCGCCACCAACAGTGATAGTTAACGTCTGTGGGTTACTCGCTGAGACCACTCCAGACTCGTTCTCACCGGCTGGATTGACGTCGTCATATGCAAAGGCATAACCTTTGCCATCGACCTCGTTTTCATGGACAAACTTGCTGTAGTAATTGGAGGGCGATGTAGTGTAGTATGAAGTAGCAGGGGGGCCAGGCTGGAAGTTGCCACCGGGAATCAAGAATGTACCTCGATTAAAAGCAGCACAAAGGCGAGGCACCACGGCGTCATGAGTTGGATTATCGCTCGTTTGAATAGCAAAAGGACCAGTATTGCAACCAAAGATATCTCCTGCTGATGGTTTAGGATAGTCACGGTTATCACCATCACAGGTCAGAGAATCGCCACTGGATGAACAGGAGACATTGCCTGGTGAGCTCTGCGTGTCGATAATGATTGAACCATTGCCTCCACTGGAGCCTGTGTTACTTCCACTGTAAGTGGAATAAACCGTGTCTATATAGCTGGTGAAGTAGTCTGAGAAGGCATCAGAGTTGCCGTTCTGGATGTATTGGTATGGAGACATCACGCGAAGATAGTTGGAGCTGTTATCACCCATACACAGATTACCCCAAGGATATGCATCGGCTGAGCTTTGCGATACAAGCTTGGTACAGATGGTGGACACAGCATCCGGCTGGAGACCCAGGGCGGCTTGTACGGATCCGTTAGTAGTGACCAGTGACATGCCTAGGATCAACCCAACAAAATCGACGTAGCTGATATTGGCGTAGAGACCTCCATCTGCTGTGTAAGTCAGTTCGACGAAGCCCCAGTTCACTCCCGAGTTAGGATCAACAGCATTGACGGCCGACGGTTCAACTAGCACCGTGCCGCTATTAGGATCGTTCATAACGAAAAATTGAAGATTGCCAACGGCCAAATATATGCGTCCAGAAGAAATGTAATCCGGTAGAGTCAGATTGGTGGTGCTTCCTTGTGCCCCAAGAGGAATGGCAACATTAGCTGAAATGGGGGATGGTTCATTCGATGTCCCAGGAGGAGGATAGTAGAATGAACCATCAGATGCGAGCATGACAACATTGTTGCTGCTGTCGCGGCCAGTGACATATACATTTATCTGATTGTCACTAGCACCGGCGAGATTGTTCACGATGGCTAGAGGAAGCTGAGCACCAGATGTAGGTTTTGAAGCTGTGCCATTCCCATCACTGCTGCCAATAAATGTGCCGTTAAGACCATTTAACTCATCAACGACGATATCTTGGGCACCTCCAGGATGAACCTTCATTGGGCCTGCCAACCCTTGACCGAATATCATGGCGGCCAGCGTCCATGTCCATGTAGAGAATGGCAACATGGTTGATCTAACTTATCAGCAAGGACTGTACAAGCGATCGTTGTAATAGAAAGACGATGATGGAAGAATAAGTGACTTCAAACGAAAGAAGACGACAAAAGAATGACTGGAGTTCTAGAGAAAAGAAATCAAGAACAAAAGGAATGCAAACGAGGGTCACTTGGTTATATATCCCATCTACATCTGCTTTCCGTTAGTCATAGCTCATTTGACTTTGCCTATCGGAGGGAGAATAAATAGCTGTGCTCATTCAACCCCGTAGCCGAGAAATATATGGTAGATATACCCACTATCCATGTTACCTGAGTTACAAAAGACATGGCTATTGCCATGTGAATGGGTACCGGTGCTACGGACGTCCTAAAAGCTTCTAGAACTATCTTCTAGAGCTCATATTAGTGGTTGAGAGAATATTAATTTGGGGTTAAACATCGGAACTACGTCCGGAAATCTCTGATTCCATGCTGCCAGTAATATCTTACATAGAAGGGATGTAGTTGGGAATCGGTTTTTTCCAGAATAAGATCCATGTTCAGACAAATTATATGGGTCGTCAGCGAGGTTTAGCAAATCAATGCAAAGTAAAAAGGGCGCCACCCTTAACTTTCTGAGGGAAAACTGTGACGCTTTGATAAGAAGCAATTAACCGAAGAAATCCCTTGCCTATTGTTTTCTGTGGGCATAAGTAAATGGCGCTCGGTTCTACCTAGTCATGAGCCACGAAGGTAAGCATGGATTAGTGTTTGTATGGCTCTAGTTCTAAATAATCTAATTTGGTTACCCTATCATTGCCACATATCACTATGGAGGCGGAGCTGCAAGACGCCACAAGCATGGGCTCGCGAGGTTAAGCCGATTTGTGGCTATCTTCCAGCACCCTGGCAAGCTCAACGCCACGCGGTAATTACTCTAATGTAGAAAGGGAGAATTTGAATCAAAAAGAAGGAAATAGAACATATAAAGAATAGGACAGCCACAGATGTAGTTTGCAGCGACCAAAACGCCGACCAAAACGGCGAGTCTGTAAGATGGCAACGACCCCGGATTTTCCTACGGAAATCCACTCGAAGCGTTTAGGCCATCTCTGTTGGCGAACTACTTGAACTCTATAACTAAAATTAATTACCTGGCAAAAAGTGATGGCAATAGCAACAGCCTGATGAGTGAGAAACAAGACACCCGAAAATTATCTCTCGGACTACCTAGCTCAGTAAAGCTGCTGGTCCATCTTGGTTAGTTCATCCTAATCACCAATTTGACTATATACCAGCTTTTTAAGCAATTTAGACCTTATTTATATGGAACTGCTCAATCCAATTCGTAGAAACAATAACAAGAGTCCTGGTATGATTGCTATCGCTTGTTTATGTGAAAAGTAAAAGTAGGACGCCAACTTACCTCACGATATTAACTTTACGAGAGATTTCGCTTGGGTTTTCTTTTCTCTCTTTTTGGAAACTTTACAAATTAGTGGATACAGTTATATGCAGCCTATAATATCTTCTAGCTAAAAATTAGATTGTTCGCTCCGTAGCTTGTGCTACAGCTTGCGCCCGGGTAAACCACAAGCTAACTATGATTGAATGGTCGCAAAATAACTTCACAGCCAGCCTAATGAACTAATGCGCTAAATACCGGTCGAAACCTAGCTGCCTAGGAGATGCATAAGTAGCGCCGGGGGCTGTGTCAGGCTGTGATGAGTTGGCGCCGATTCTCATAGCCCCAACCACCGCGCGATTTTCGATGAGGCTCATCCACGAGTCCGCCTAACGAGATTTAAAGTACAGTAGGTCCTCGTCTCTTCGACCCGTAGTTATTTGTATGCGTAGCTTCGAGTCTACCTATATATATATATACATATATATACGAAAACCCTATCAAATTGAATGTAGAAGAAAATGAACCATATTATTCGCGCTCAGACAGTTCCCAGCAGCGGCTTCGTTGGAAGTAGAGCCACCACACCCACCCAGGACGCTGAGCTGGATGTGCAATCTTATGAAGAAGATGGTACGGCTTTGTCTATTAACTTAATTCAAATGGCACTTTTTTACTATGCAGTGGATGGCATCTTACTACTTTACAGGCCACAGGCAATTCCATGCACGTACAGGCACCTTGACCGAAGCAATTAGAATCTACGTTCGTCATTTTTCCGATTCCTGGCTGGGTAACTAACTAATAATATACAAAAGCGCAAAAACAAGCCGCGACGAATGATCGTGTTTGTCACATTTCTTTCCGAGTCTTTTTCCACATTCAAGCTAATATGTATTTACTAGATTCGCCAAAAGTGGTACCGAAAATTGTGCCGAAAATGGTGCCTTTCAGCACCAACACTATCCATTCTTTCCTCCGCGATTCAAGTCGGTTATAAATGATGACCTCAATGGTACATTTGGTATTTATCGTTATGAAGATACCATTACTGGTACTAACGAGACTAGCTACGGTGGGTTGTAAACGAAAAGTCCGTTATAAAAAAAAACAAAGTTTAATTAAGTTCACTAGATTCGTGGAGCACATTCAAGATCAAACACACTTATCAGGGTAAAGATAGCCTCTTCCCTGACTACCACTGGTCGCAAATATCTGTGTTGGTTAGGCAATTCCAAGGTCAGCAGTTTGTGTTGTTTGTAAACTGCCCACCGTCGGTCTCGGAACAGATAATGGAGAGTGTTTACTATGGAGCTCATGGGTTCAAAAATCTTGAGAACCCATATTTGTGGCATGTATCCTTGGCAGAAGAACTAGAAGATGTTTACGACAAAGCTGTCTGGAAGGTGCGAGATCTTGTTCGTGGTCGGGAAAAGGTCGGTTATATTATTCGTCTAACCCTTCACTATATTATTTTGCTGTTAGTTTAATTTTCAAAAATACTAATCAAACCAGGAACGAGATAAACCCGTGACCAAAGCAGGAACGGCCATTAGCGTTTCGGAGAGCGATAATAGAAAGAACGGCATATCATTCTATACGCCAGATTTTCCTCGTCTCAGGGAGATTGCTCGTCATTTGATTCACATAAATGAGACATTCGAAGTTGCCATTGACACGCTAGAAAGTATGAGATATCACCATGCTCAATTTTTCACCGAGAGCCAGAATACCAGGAAGCTTAGCACTGGCTCTGCCACTGACAATTCTCCTGCCCAACAGCCTGCAGCAGAATGGCATAAGATATACTCCCTTATTCAAGAGCGGATGTACCTCGCAACAAAAAGAATCAAAGCTATCAAAGCAAGGGCATCGACTCTAAGCGAAAGACTGTCTAACGAAGCAGACCTCGTATGTTTATTGTATTCTTCTATAATCATGAACTGGAAGACAAGCTACTAACAAACTGTAGTACAATCACCAAATAACAATGGTAATTGCTGATACAACCCGTCGTGATAATGCGACGGTGAAAGCACTGACTTTAGTGGGTGTTTTTTATCTACCGGGCACATTTATTTCCGGGATTTTTGGATCCAATTTCTTCAATTATACTCCTGGAAGTAGCACCGGCCGCGACTGGAATATGTCAGACAAGTTTTGGGTATACTGGGTAGTAACAATCCCACTTACACTGATGACACTATATGGATGGGCAAAGTTAGATGATCTTGTCAGAATATGCAGTGACATGCTAGATTGGGCAAGCCAGCTAACTCCTTTTCACCGGCCTCATTTACCTCATTTCTCGTTTCCGTCTAGAGGAAAGAACCCCGAAATTGAAATTCATGAGTCTAAGGTTTGACTTACTTCCAGATCAATTGGTGTTTTATTATTCTCTATATACAGGTTAAGTGAAGATTGCTCTAAATATTTCATTTATAGGACATCTGGATTATCATATTTTTATGAACTTTGTAAACTCATATATTTTATCTATTTTGATCTAAATTGTGGAATGTCACTATAGAATGTTTTCATTTTCACTTTTCTCTGTTTTCCATCTTTTCTAGCTCGGCCTCCAGCTCAAACAGTTCACGAAGCGTTTCCATAAACGTATCTCCATCCGTTTCATTAAAAGGAAGCAACGGTCTTCGTGGTGCTACTCCATATCCATGTATTTTATTTAAAGCGTATTCTATGTGAAATCAGAAATGGTTTAAATAAAAACGAGGGATTAGAAATAAAGAAAGTGGGCGAGGCGACTAACTCATTGCACGAATTCCACCAGGTACTGCGGCGACATCTGCCTTGGACAGAATCGCCTGTAATTTCGAAGCCTCTTCTGACTTTTCTTTAGTCAATGATGACGTATTGAGCAAATTCCATAGCCTCATTGATGCTAGCGGTGCAAAATTGGGAATACCGCTAACTGTCCCATGTCCACCACACTGCATCCAAGGTGTCAAATCGGCGATAAGGCCATCTAAAAGCAAGAAAGGGAAAGGTCGGCTGCTATTTACTGATAGACTTTCCTTTATTCTAGCGTTAAGACGGAGGAGTTTCCCGATGCTTCCGCCACATCTAAAGACAAGTCGTCAGCACTGGTTATCTACAATGTTGAGATACCAACGTTAGTTTGACACCGCATAAATTTGGTGCCCGGTCCATTATTTCACTTATCACAGCAGAAGGCATATCTTGTCCTCCAGCGTTGGCTGGGAAATTGTAAAGCAAGAGTGGTATCTAATTTCCGTCAGTCGTCACTTTTCTTTTGGTAAAGAATAGCCTGAAATTGTATCATGAAACTTACTGGTGATGCTTCACAGATATCGACGTAATATTGAACAACTTGATTGGCATCGGTGTTGAGGCTGGCGGCGTAATATGCTGGTAGGATAACCATCCCAGCGTCCCTGCTGGCCCGTGAGCGAACATAATGACAAGAAGAATATAGGAAATATTTACGCCCCGGCATCCGATGCTGCTTTTGCTAAGGCAATTGTTTCTCGGGTGCTTAAGCCTCCTACACCAGCCACAATAGGGGTTAATTTGAGACCTGCTTCATCTAGAGTTGCCCTGATGAATCGGATTAAGGCTGTTCTTTCGTCAAAGCTCTTTGATAATTTAGTCCGATATACAATATATAAGGTAGTGGAATATAATTACTCACCAAATGAACTGCCTCTCCCAGAGACCCCGCGCATACAGGTACTGCATGGAGGTTAGTATTGAAATTAGATTGCGTTTTTAACCACCCACTCATTCCCTTGGTCGCTAGCTCTATGCAAAATGTCAATAAATCTTCAAAAATGGTCCGTTAACATAGATAAATAGGGAAACTCACTGAGAAGGTGTTTCTTGTAGCTGACATAGTCAAGTTCTTGATGGTCATCGAAGAACGTAGGCAAAGGCGCGTAGACCCCTGGTTTCAGTGCTCGTTTCATGCTGCAAGACGCAATTGCAACTTTCTATTTTATCTTAGAATGAGATCAATCATCGATACCCAGATTTGATATGTTTTGAAACAAATTTATTTTATCTCAAAAAATGGCTATGCTGTGTAACTACGTAGTCGGCAGCGTCGGTGTGCCATCCGCAGTTTTTAGGGCATTGATAAGAACAGCGGTAACTTGCCGATGGACCCGCATAGTTATCATGGGCCAGCAACGCCAAACTGCTGTTATCACGAAGGCAGACCCGCAGTCCATATCTGAGTTTATCGCGACTGTATTAGTTTAGTTGTCGCGCTTGGACAGTCTCTCATATACTACTAATGAAGTTACAAGATTAAATAGAAACTCACCACCCCCATCGGCGGAGTTGCTTACACGAGGGAATCAGCCTGTTGGTATAATATTGGGAACCAATCATGTTTCACGAAGAGGTAAGCAAGATGGAACTCATCATAAGACAATTTTTCGTAGATTTTCAGTGTCTAATTATACGAAATCTCTTAGAAAAAGGTAGTGGATGGCATTAATACCGACGAAACGCCAGTTTCTACCGGTAGTGTTGAGGAAAGCCGTGAGATCCTACTACAGAATGGCGATGGTCTGAAACGACAACTGAAGGTATATATCATCCCATCTTTTATCATAATAATGTTTGTTGATAGTGATTGTGTAGCCTCGGCATATGTGAGTCTATAAAAGATGCAATTCGATATTACTTACCCTCATGCACGGTCTAATCAATATTCCAGACAAATGATTGCAATTGGAGGTGTTATTGTTAGTTACTCTGTTCCGGTGTATCCAAAATTATCCTCTAATCATAAACTATAGGGTACTGGTCTGTTCTTAGGCACCGCAAGCGATTTGGAAAATGGTGGCCCAGCAGGTCTGCTTATCAGCTACTGTGTTATGGCATCCTTGTTATACTCGGTCATGGTACGCTTTGCTTTCTACCTTTGGGTCATACAGAACGTCGAATAGCTGATATTTAATGTAGATTGCATTGGGTGAGATGGTATCCCAGTTTCCGATGCCCGGTGGGCAATTCGCTCTCGCCGGTCGATTTGTTTCTCCTGAGCTTGGTTTTGCAATGGGTGTCTTGTATTGGTATAAGTCAGTTTTCTCCGACACCCACAGGCTTACTTTTTATTAACCTCATTATTAGTTATATTAGTAAGTTTTTTATTTTATCGACAGTGAACGTGAAAGTTGACATGTACAGTCGTTCTTCCCGCCGAGATCTCAGCTGCGGCTGTACTTATCACATATTGGACGCCCGCTGGGCAGGCTGACTCAACTTGTACTACGGGAATCTGCAATAATGCAATGTGGGTCGGCTTGATGCTCATTGTAGTGGTAAGTTTTGTCTCTGCATACTTTCAGCAGATCTCAACTAATTCAGCTTCTAGTGGGCAATCAATTTTGCGGGCACGCGTGTTTTTGGTGAGATGGAATTTTGGTTCTGTTCTATCAAAGTATTATGCCCTCACTCAATTAAAATCATTCCTTAGTTACAGTCTCTAACGATACATTACCTGTAGGTTATCACCATCATTGGCCTCATTATCACTGGCGTTATTATCAGTGCAGGAGGTGGTCCTAATCACACTGCGATCGGGTTCAAATACTGGAGTGAAACTGGAGGATTTGTTCAATATTCAGGGATTGGTAAGCCTACGGTTCTATATATACCCGATAGTGTTAAGATCTGACCAAAAGTTACTTCTCTAGCTGGTGCCAAGGGCCGCTTTCTTGGATTCTTCAGCGGTATGGCAGCTCATTGACTACATTCTATCATGTTCGTGTGCTGATAGCAGAACACTTCAGTTCTTATTGACGCCGCATTTGCATTCATTGGTACCGAAATCACTGCCATTGCAGCTGCCGAAACTGCCAGTGTATGAATCCATTTCTCCAAAAACGTTATTGATCTAGATATTGACTTGTAAATTCGGTAGCCACGAAAGAATGTACCCCGTGCCATTAAGAGTGTCTGGATCAGGCTTGTCTTGTGTGAGTATTCATTTTGCCGCGAGGGTTGCAATTTGAGCTAATTTCTGCTCTGTATAGTCTACGTTTGCAGTGCTTTCCTTGTAAGACTTGGCCTTCAGTACCTAGGCCACAAAATAAGGATTATTAACTCACAATTTTTACAGATCGGTCTTCTTGTCTCTCCATCGGATCCCTCTCTCAACATTAGTTCCACTGCAGCCAAGAGTCCTTTTGTTATTGCAATCAAGGTTCGTGATGTTGAAATGTTCTCTTTCCTCAGATGTATTAATGCGGGAACGTAGAATGCGGGAATACCTGTTTTACCATCAATAATCAACGCCGCCCTTCTAACTAGTGCGTGGTCAGCCGGATGTGCTGATCTCTTCGTTTCATCACGGACTCTTTACGGGCTTGCTGCTCGAGGGCATGCACCAAAGATCTTCTTGAAAACCAGGAAGTCTGATGGCATGCCATGGCTAAGCGTTATTTTCTGTGGAGCCTTCTCGCTACTCTCGTTCATGGCCGCCTCCAAAGGCGAGGCAGGGACGGTTTTCGGTTACTGTATGAATATTATCACCTTCAATATCACTGTTGTGATGTGCTCTTTTTTCTTTTACTAAATACATCTAGTTTCGAACATGACGGCTATGTGCGGAATGATCTCTTGGACCGGAATTTTGTGGACAAGTATCCGATGGCACAAGGGCCTTAAAGCTAACGGCATCGATCGAAAGACGCTATCCTACCAAGCCCCATTCCAGCCGTATCTCTCATACTGTAAGTCGCAGAACATTATCCAATAGCAACACCTTACTGATTATTTCTGTAGATGGCATGTTTGTCTGTATTATGGTGATTATTTTTGGTGGATTCGGCACCTTCAGTAAGTTTGCATGAGAAAAGAGACTTATCAGTTCGGACAAGAACTGACAGCTAATTTCATTACTTTTCTATTAGTCCACAAGTTTAATGCCTCTGCTTTTGTCACAACCTATTTCCCTATTCCTCTCTTTGCGGTCCTTTTCTTCGGATACAAGACCTGGAACAAATCGAAGATAGTCAACTATGCAGACATGGACTTTGTCACTGGGTCATCAGAGGATATTCCCGAGGAGGTAAGTGCTCTCTGTGATTTGCTTCTACTCTCAGTATCTGTCAGAAATACCAGACTGACTGTTGTGGTGCAGCCGACCTCACAGAGTAAATGGAAAAAAATCATGGCAAGGGTTTAATTATTTGCAAGACTACATGTAGATCTAGAACATGTTCAATCTTGTACTGGATTTAGTTGAGTGCTTTTGTAACTTCAATGTTTGTATATATTAGATTATCTACGACGGTAATTGTGTTAATGAATATTGAATGATAGCATGTAATATCAATGGTCTACTACACCAGAAATAAGTCAACGTACCGGCCTATTCCAAGTATCAACGGTGTTGCATAATTCGCACGTGGCAACGATCAGGACTGAGCATTTCCTTATCGTTGCGCTTTGTCCGCAGTAATTTCATCGTTGGGTGAGAAGGCACGGTTGGTGGGTCGGCATCTCACCGAACATCGGCG
The DNA here is from genome assembly GCF_021365285.1 of Talaromyces proteolyticus. Lineage (NCBI taxonomy): Eukaryota > Fungi > Ascomycota > Eurotiomycetes > Eurotiales > Trichocomaceae > Talaromyces > Talaromyces proteolyticus. The sequence continues at coordinate 1,190,105 of NW_025764281.1, forward strand.
CACTAGCCGTCTTAGCCGCGTCTACAACGGTTGGAAGCAACAACCAATGAATTAATTGATCGTGAATATTCTTTAATCATTTAATAATAAGGGATATGGAGCATTTTAACATTGCATGTAGGGACTCATGTAAAATTATGCAGTTCATTCTAGATGAGATAGAATATCTACTTCGATGTTATAAATATTGATATATGTTCATTACGAGTCTACGAGGGACAATAGGTATAACATTGAATAATTAGACGCCAATCTCTGATTATATTATATTGAAGATAATTTTGCACTTCAACTCTTCGCGAATTACTGGAAATGACTATGTCTTCGATTGTATAAACTTACCAGCATACTCGATTGAATCTATATGCACAAAGTGTTATTGATTAAGGTGGATTACTCATGCTATTGGGTTGACAAGCCTCTCGATAATTCATATTATAGCCTAGTTAGGGCTTGCCACGATCCACCCGTCTCAAACCAATCAGCGCCCATTATGTTATCATTGCCTGATAAAGCTGTTCCCCAAATACCTTCCAATGTTGTTCGTCGACGCATGTTTGGAGCAGTCCAAATTCTCTCTAGGATGACTATGTCGGAAAAAAGAGCATCGCCAACACTGTATTAACCATTTCGTTCAAATTACAAGGACGCAAACTAACGAATGACTATAGCTGTGACGAGGATCAACCTCCCTCCAAAGCTCGCCGTATTGCGCGGGCCTGCTTGCAAGTCTGTCTAACCATGACTCTGGAAATTATAAGATCCAAACCATAACTGATCGCATATTAATAGTGTCGTGCGAGAAAACAGCGTTGCACAACGTCCTCAGAGGCAGTCAGTCTGCAGGCACCGTGTAAACGATGCCGTAAGCATGGCCTCACTTGCTCGTTTCAGACGGATAGAATCATCGGGCCAGAAGAGAGCCCTGGGCCATCACGTATGGCACAATTGGTTGTGGAGTTAAATCAACGGTGAGGGCATAAAATCATACTAGTCCTTAGCTCAACTACTGATAGCCATCTAGCGTTAACCAACATGAGGCGCGCATATTGGAACTGGAGAAACAGTCGCGAGGAATTCATCATCAAGAGTCAAGGTATCAATTACACTAAACATGCTAGCTGCATAGATTTAATACTAAAATTTTCTGCAAGCATGGCGCTTAGTTATGAAACAGCTTCGCCAAATGAGGTGCAAAACATACACAAAGAGAAAGGCCATCGCAATGGGGTCTCGCCAGGCCAAACTATTGTATCGCATTCCCCCGGCTTCAGCATGGATGGAATTGACTTGGGGCCTCCAATTGCTACATTGAGGTCTCTAGGCGCATTGTCAAAGGATGAACCAAATTCCAACTCAAATTTACAGACGGCGCGAACAAAACAAGCACCGTATAACAGTATTTATGATCCGGTGTCTCGGGGAGTGCTGACAATTCACGAGGCGCAACGCGCAATTTCAATGTATGTATCTTGCTCTACAAGTCTTATTAAAAATTCCAAGTTTCAAACTAGGACTTACAAGCCTTCAGCTTTTTCGATAATTGTCATTTAATGGCCCCTGTACTGAACGAAAGTCTGCGTGCTTCCTGGCATGGTCTTCGTCTCTCCGCCCCAATGCTATTTCTAGCAATAATTTCAGTTGGGACGAGGTTTTGGAATGCTGGCTATGAAGAGTAAGTCAATAAATGTTGTTTTAGCAAGCTAGCGCTTATGATGGTTACTTTGAACGAAGATACAGAGCTGGTCATAGTGTCCATCCCCGATTTTCTGAACTCACCTCTCTGCTCGACCAAGCCGTTTCACGTCTTCTTCTCCGCCCCAACCCGTCCGATGTCACCCTTAATTCTATACGAATGCTTCTTTTATATGCACAATGGATGCCCTGCAATTCGGACGACGAAGACGATCCATCGCCTAAAACCACAGCCGCAATGCCTAAAGGGCTCAAGAGCCGATACAACGAGATAAGCGCCTGGGCCGTTCTCGGACTAGCCCTTCGATACGCATTATTTCTTGGTCTTGATAAATCGGCTGTAGCCCCTTTTCAAGGCCCTGTCAAGCCTGTCTCTGACGAAGACATTTCTTGTCTTCGTGTTTGGTACAACTTATTGACTTGTGACTTTAACCTCATGCTTACATCCGGTCTACCTGCGTCACTTGATCCGTCATTATCTGCACAGGTAGCTAGGAGATTTAGCTCTAGTCGGCATACACAGCAACCAGGAGATCTTCGCGTCGCAGGTCTCGTTGAGCTGGTAGCAGTCGTCCATCGTGCCATGCGAAGTTGTGGTGATGTATCGGGGCGGCAGCTAGACTCATATTGTTTGCGAAAGTTGAATACTGAGCTAGAGGATTGGGAAAGGTGGGTAACGTATAATATTCTTTAAAACAATGATGTGCTAAGGAATAAACTGTAGAACTTGGCTTGTCCGCCTACGTAGGTCAATATACAATTACCACAGAATGAGTTGAATTAACATGGAATGCAGGGCATACCGAATCGCAACACAATCAACTTCCATTCAACTCTGTAAGGGTATGATATGATACCTGTATATGTGGCAGCTTAATATGAAAGGCTGTATTAGACATGCTAATATCTTCACAGTGGTACCGTCTGTCCCTCAACAGTGCTAGATTAGGCCCATTGCTATCCTCAATCTGTCAATCTTCTCAGCAGCCACTGCAGGTCTCATTACTCCACTCCTTTGAGATCAGCCTAACATCTGCAGCACAAATCCTAATTTCTTTATCAATTGACGGAGCAGAATCTGTATGGAGGATTGAATCTCAAAACAGAGCAACCTTTCCTGAAGGGCCATTCCAAGTAGACCGCGCTGCTGTGGGCCGTTTACACTACGCCGTTGATTCAGCGTGGATATCGCATACATTTGCCGTTACATTTCTAGTACTTTGCTACATTAGAGGGGCAGTAGATGGTAAGTGGGAAGTCTCCATGCACTACCTGATTATGTTCTTTCTTTTTGATCATTTATTCTTGTTCGCTCATAAATCAACTAACTCGAATTCTGAAAGAAAATCTCCAAATTCGCAGTCTCAACCCAAATTCACCTATCAATTCGACATTAATCCCACCCCACTCAAGCTCTATAATTGCTCGTCTTCTTCGCCTTGCGCTAGAAATTTTTGATGGTGTTTGTCCAACAGCAACATTCCATCCGGCACGCGACTTCCAAGCCATTGTCCACGACGCCACATCTCTTGTACTCGCTCCAGCCAATTTCGATATCCTAGAGGGACAGGAGCCAGATGAGCTGGCTCTGCAGTCTTTACTTGATTTGATGAATGATGCTGGCTTGGAATGGCCGGGGAATATACTGGAGACATCTGGAGACTTTACCAGTGGGTTCGAACCTGGAGCGATGTTCTAAACGCGAAAATTGGCCATATAGTGAAACTCAATGAGGAGAAATACGACAACCCTAATAGTCAAAGCTAATCGTTGTAAAAAGAATTCTGAGTTATAGCCGCGAAGCTTATTGACAAGGCGAGGTATGGATGTAATCATATAACTTAGAGCTTAGCTGAACGCCTCGCTTTGAATCGACGTACCCTATTTCGACAACCTGTGAGCAAGTTGTTACACATATCACAGGACTTTGTTAAAGAAGCTCACATTTCCTCACCAGCAATTTCGAACAACACATCTTGGGCGCCGTTCCACAAGACCAACTCCCCCAGCGACCTCAAATTCTCTTTTCCGTCTGTTATCGTCAAGAAATGATTTGCTGCCAACGGTCCCATCTTGCTAGCAAATGCGACACCGCCATAACAAAACAAGATCTCTGTCTCCGAAATACCCCCTGGATATAACAGTATATCGCCTGATCCTGGATGTGCAGTGTGGTTCTCGAATGAGACACCGAAATCCGTCTCGCCGAGTGGAATCCATAACCCTTCACCACTCCATCGCACATGGATGAGTTTTTGTCGATACGGAAGTAAGGTACGGAACAACGATACAGTTTTTGGAGCGGCGGAGGACTCGAGGGTTGCGAGGAATTGATATGGTCCAGCAGTGATGAGGATGGTATTGTTTTCGGTCATGGTGAAAATATTTAGTATAGGGAAGATGCGCCGAAGTTGTAGAACTGGCTTGGCTTTCAAAGAAGTTCTTCTATCGTGGAGGTTGTGCAACTCTCCACTTACGACTCCTCCCAGCACCTTTTGTCCAGATAGCTTTGAATGTAATATGTCAACGCCGGATAAAGATGGCGGTCAAGAGAATGGATCGAATTTTATTTGCTACCTTGAAGTTTCTGTAAGAGAACTAACAGAACCACTTAACCCTCGAAGGTTTAACTACCTTTTTGTGCGAATTGTAATGCACGTATCAAATGCTATCATTTGATCAAGTTCACGAGTATTCGTTTTGGTTTTAGAAAGCTGAAAAATTCCCCCTACGTTTATTATTGATCAATGTTGTGTTTTAATTAATAATCGCGCAGCAGAATTAGAACTGGCCGTTATCTCCATTGACGGCGTGTCGGGTATATCGGCCTCGGGCCGCACGGCGACTATGCCGCCACGAAACCGTTGACCAACATCATATTAGATATGTTATGTTAGATATTAGATATTAGATATGAAAGGGCTTGGTGGCACCTCTTATTTGATTTAACGCCACCGTTATCTAGAAAAATCACAGTTGGAATGATCTCGCCATGTCCCTTTCTCATATCCACATTCGTACATATGAAAACACATGTCCTTCACAAACGGACAAACATAGTGTTATCCAAGACGGCAATCTATCTGTCACTCCTGTTCTTCAAAGTGAAGACTCGGCATTTGGTGCAGAGGTAACAGGGGTCGATTGGAGCAGGCCAATCCCAGAAGAAACTGTGGCGCAGGTAGGAAGCAGCCACCCAGGTACAAACTTTATATATAGGGGACAAGGCCTTTGACGATTACTTTCTACAGTTAGTTGCATTACAGAACAAATATGCCGTGTTGATATTTCGTAATACTGGACTGGATAATTCCCGTCACATTGCTTTCTCGCAACAGCTGGGCGAGAAGCTTGAGATCAATCCATTCTTTTATGGGCGGGAGAATGATCGGTTGAAAGAGGCGCTGCTATTTGATGTCGGAAAGTATGACAATGAGCTAGATGGGATCGTTTTCATTGAGAGGCTGATCATGATATCAACAGTATCCAGTTGGACGGATCATTAGTGGAACGAGATAGTCGGAGATGGCATCACAGTTTGGGAAATGCATTGTGGCATACAGTAAGAATACTAAGCTGAATATCTCATGCCATGAATTATTAGATTGACGTTTCAAACAGGATTCATCTTACCACCAACAACGATCCAAATACTCCATTCTTCTATCTCATGGGAACCCCGTGAAAGGGGGATCGTGGACACATTTCGCCGATATGCGACGAGCCTACGCTGATCTACCCCAGGAAAAAAAGAGTGAACTGGAGAATCTTATCGTCGAGCATGAGTAAGAGGGTTTAAGGTCTTTGGAAGTGAAGGTTGACTAATGAAATTTATTGCTAAGTCTATGGCACTCGAGAAAACTAGCCTCACCAATTGTGTATGGAAACCCCTTGCCACACGAATTAGCGGCAAAGCCACCCGCATATCACCGCCTTGTACAGACCGCACCTGATGGGCGTAAAACGCTGTATCTTGCCGCTCATGCAAAGGTGATTCTCGGTTACTCGTTTGAGGAGAGCCAGAAACTCATTTGGGAGTTGATTGATCATTGTACTCAGCCAAAGGTAAATTACGGAATTTCTCCAATGACGGTATTGAGAATAGCTACTTACTTCTTCGCTCTAAAATATAGTATGTTTTCAGTATGGAGTGGTTATTTGGTGGAGATATGGTATGGTGGGATAATAGGTAATACCCCTCTGCCAAATTGTTCGATTCACATCCATGACTAAGAGACCGCCTTTTAACGATCCTTTCTTGATAGACAATCTATGCACCGTGCAAACCCGTATACTGAAAGCATGACGGCAAGAGATGTGCGTCGATCGACCATTATCGATGACGGCCCATTGGCTTATGGGGTTACACTGGAAGAGAAGCCGGCAGTTGGATGGAAGCCACAAACCATGGCGGCGACATAGAGCCGGAAACCAGTTTGTGTCATCTAGAGAGACTTGTATAAAAGTCGCCGGATCAGAATCATGCATTGATAACGACTTAGCGTAGTTAGGGGACTAATGTAACGCCAGCCAATGGATCGAATACGTAAATTATGTGTACGTTACTCGAGACCCGTAGCTGCCCGACTTCCAATTAAAAAATGGTTCAGTTGCTCTCCATGTTAGGTGCTAGTCCGGATAGAGACTTAATCCGAAGCGATATCATGAAGACCATCGGGGTGGGGCAGCCCGGATATAGACTAGAAAAAGAAAAGAATGAGGGGGATTCTAGACCACACAACTGGGCGAGAATTAAAAGGCGGAGATTTGCCCTGCAAGCTTGTCGCTTTGACTTTGGCGGGATGACACTATGGCTGGCGTTGGCTGCGGCATTAGTCCATTTCCGGATGGAATCATTTGGTGATCCCCACATTATCACATGTCGGACGAAGCATCTATGACAAGGTTTCTTATCAATATGCCGAAATCTGGATAACCCTTGCGAGTGGCCACTGGTGGCAGGATTTACAAATTTACGCTCTGATATCTTAGTTACAAGAGGCATTTGACATGTGTTGGCCCGTCAATGCCGCGGTGGTCAGTAAAATTAGTAAATGTACAACCGAAGCATGTCATTGAAGAAAAGTTTATAGCTATCAATCACCAAACCCAACAATGCACCATCATATTGAGCGCCATAAGATCAAATCAAAGGGGAAAAGTAACTCCATGGCCAGTCTGGCTTTAACACAGAGAAAAGGCCGCAAACCGTGTAATATGTAAAATGCACTTAGATAGCCAACCAAGATAATTCTAGGACCTCTAAAACAAAAGAAAAGGGAATTGATGAGGGCGAATTAACTCATTGTTGAGCTACTGGAGCGACTGCGGCCAACTGCAGTGCATCCTTAACCTTTTGCTGCTTGTCCTCATTCTCTTTTGCTATGATATCCTTGTAGGCGGCTTCGCGTGCTTCTTTCATCGCAATTTGGCGGATTTGCTCGTCTTTGGGTAACTCGTCAAAGTTCTTCACATTCTCATCCCACACTCGTATGCAGTCAGTGTTCCAGTTGCATCCCTCTACCTCACCATACATTGGGTGGCTGTATCGTGGGTGGGCGGTAGGCCACATGGAAGCGTGATAGTGGTGTTTGACCAACGCAGTGCGTGCGTCGTGATTTCCCGAATCTGAGTGACCCTGCCCGGCAGCAAAAGCTTCGACAGTCAAAACAAGAATGCCACCGACGACTTTGGATTCAGCTAAGTTGTGGAAAGACTCCCAGGTCACAGTCCGGCCGCTGCGCGCGCTCATCTCGGCCAACACAGCCTCAGTAAAAGCAGATGGACCTGTACCACTGATAACCTCGTCAAAGTCTAGTTGAATGTTGGCAATTGACACCCCCTGTTTGCGGGATATGTCATCGAGCCATTGAAGGATTCCGTTTATCAGCCTCATCATGACTGGTAATCCTGGTTTTGCCATGAATGTCCATTGGCAGAACGAGCGTGATTTCGGCCCAAGAATCGGATGATCGTACCATTCGGGCTCGTCAATCTCAACACCGATCACCAGGTCAATGTCTTTTGCTTCGTAACGATCAGGGATAAAGCGGTCAATGGGGCGCAAGGCTTCCACATCAATGTCTGTGTAGACGCCCCCTTCAACGTACATAACCAGATAGCGCAATAGATCAGCCTTAATAATTCTCGCCGTGAGCGATCGATACACATTGACAATGTCAGGTCGATTCAGACCCGTTGGTCCAAAGTGTGTCTCGACGTAGTATAGATCGTTACCATCGGTTAGCACCTCATACCGGTGACCTGGATTCTTCTGGATCCATGTTCGTGCAACCGAAAGATCGCGCTCCTCAAATGCCAATGGATCAACTTTCCAAGTTTGCCAAACTTTGTGTGGGAATTCCCCTGTTGCTGCGGTTGTCTTATAAGAAAGGTTGTTCTCAATCCCATTCAACGATCCCGAGCCGGACAGATAGAAGATGAACAGAATACACGCGATGCACAAGGGGTACATCTTGCGTATCTGTTTCATCTTGGTGTCACCGCCGAGGACAACAGACATAGTTGCGGCGTCGACACTGAGACAATAGGGTGAGCAGAAGAGAAGAGTGATCAATTGTCTCACTGGGTATCATCGCAATCAAGAATTCAGACAAAAAAAAAGAAAGACTATAGCTACGTGACGAAGGATTGGGCGGGGTACACAGCCTAATGAGAAAACGCTAGCCAGGACCTTGCTAGATTAGACAAGAATTACCACCGATGTTATCATGGAGGGTCTTCCATTTGCGCGGTAAATAGGTGATAGTCAAGTGGAAAGGGATCGGCCGGTTACTTGCCTCCTAGCAGCAAGCCCTGGTGGTCAGTGACGGTACCAATCGCTGCTGTAGCGTCGAAAACCGAGGCCAATGCTTGCCAATGGCGGAGAAAGTTTGTGCAACCAATACAGCCATTTCTGATTTTACCCACTAGTTTGGAAAAAAAGTAATCTACGCTCCCTTTCCGAGTAGACTCTGGAGCTGTTGCTAAAACATAGTATCCACAGCTTCACGGCAGCATCGGGATTCGTCCCCAATTTTCCATCCCCACAGATTGGACCGGGTTGTCAGGGATGTCTGTCTCGTGCCCGGTGGAGACAGCATCGGAAATGAGATGCAGGATATTCCTGCATGCAGTGTGACGACGTCGACAGCCACGATGACACCGCTATTGACGTTTGCTCGAAGAGTTTATTCGCACCCGGCCCCATTGGGCTGGTTTCTTATAAAATTCCCTTCGCAATTCTATATTCGACGCGGGCGTTTCAAGTGAAATGACCGGCAGAATAGCGCTCGTCAACTTCGTCAATTAGGGAGCCTCCGCAATCGATTTGGCGAGAGTCGAGAGTGGTTGACTAGTGAGTGGTCCGGGGAAAAGCAGTGGAGAGTACTCCGTATGGAGAGCGTAATTTAGGTAATTAGTGGCCGAGAACGGCGGGCACCCCCGCCCGAACGGCTTCCATTTTGACCTTTTGGCTTCCTTACGACGGGTTTATTATTACACGGGGTGCATTTCGCCTCCAGCCAACACAGCCCATTGGCAATCTTACCGAGCCTCTGTCCCGAACATTGTCCTCGCTTGCATGTGACGGACAAGGCACCGCCGAATCACTCACTGTACCGCAACCGGCCGGATCCTGGACCACGACTCGGCCCAGCCGACTCAACGACTCAACGACTCAATGTAGAAAGCGACTTCACCTTGCCTGGCCTGCCATATTGTCTGGATGCGGCAGAGCCTAGTCGACCGTTGATCGGCAGTTGATAGTCGCTGTGTTGATCTCTTCTACTCTTCGGCCCCGAAATTTCCGAGTCTAGCACTGCCGAGCTACGCGTCTCGTCGACCTGTCACCCCGCCGATGTTGATGCCGATCGCTCGCTCCACTGCTGAGTTCCAATTGATCTAGTACTTACTTTACCCCAGCTGAGGTGTCCGAGACCCTCCTGATATCCGTCTTCATATTGTGCATGAGAAGAATTCTCACCACTACTTCTCCTTCGCCATCTGACATGGTTTTCAATCGCAATGCCGACTGGATTCAAAGGTATACTAGACAGTGAAAAGCTGTGGAAAGGCACTTCCCACACTGGTCCTGACCTGAAAGCCGCACTGTCGGCTCGTGCCCTTCGTGGTGTCACTACCTTCGTTCGACCGACTTACTGGGCTAGCAGTAGCACCAATGGCAAACAGCTCAGGCGGACGGCCTATCTAGACGGCTTGCGGGGATTTGCAGCTTTCATGGTCTACTGGCTGCATCATCAACTATGGGCTCATGAAGATCTTCAGATGAACCGCGCCTTTGAGAACGCCTTTGGCTGGGATGGTCATTACTATTTTGTTGCGCTACCAGGCGTCCGTACTTTCTTCTCCGGAGGCCATTTCGCCGTGACTGTTTTTTACGTTATTTCGGGATACGTGCTCTCTGCAAAGCCGCTGGCATTGATTCAGGCGGGCGAATACGTCAAACTGTCAGACAGCGTCGGATCGTCCCTCTTTCGTCGATGGTTGCGACTATTTTTGCCGGTAATCGGGACGACCTTTGTATTCATGAGCCTGCTACACATTTTCAACCTTCCCACCTCGGTGCTGGACAAGGCACCCACATACAGTGAAGAAGTGTCGAAATGGTATAAAGAGTTCAACGACTTCGCCTTTATATTTCGAAGCGGCGGCGAGCCATGGTTTACCTATCACTTCCATGCCTGGTCTATTCCAGTTGAATTTAGAGGCTCAATTATGATCTACGCATCTATCATCGCATTTTCACGGTGCACACGAGATGCACGACTTTTGTGCCAGCTCGGCTTGATAATATACTTTGTCTGGATTACAGACGGGTGGTTCTGCGGGTTGTTTTCATCAGGGATGCTTTTGTGCGATTTGGATTTGCTCGCAGCCAACGATAACCTACCGCGCTTCTTATCTAAGTTGCGTCCCTACAAACAGACTATATTCCACACCTTATTTATAGCGTCTATCTACCTCGGTGGTGTGCCCAGTAGCAACGCAGACGTCAATAACCTACGAGACTCCTACGGTTGGCAGTATTTATCGTACCTCAAACCGAAGGCTATGTGGGACTATAAGTGGTTTTACCTGACCTGGGCATCCACTTTTCTTGTGTCTTCCGTGCCACACATTTCTTGGCTCAAAGCCTTCTTCGAAACTCATTTCTGTCAATATCTTGGCCGCATATCCTTCGCCTTTTATCTTGTTCATGGGCCAGTGCTATGGCTTGTAGCTGACAGGTTGTATGCCAGTGTCGGCTGGACGAAGGAGTGGCACGGTAGCAACATACCTGGTTGGATCAATAAATTCCCATTGCCAAAGGGGGGTCCATTGGGCCTAGAGCCGAGCTTTCTCGCCATACATCTAATTGTGTTACCACTCACACTTTGGCTTGCTGAGGTTTTGACAAAGGTGTTTGACGACCCAAGCATAAGGATATCACAGTGGTTGTACAATAAAACACTCGCCGGGAGCGAGAAGTAGGCTTTCAATGTTACACTGGAGTTTTCAAATTTCCCATTTAATCGTACGGTATATCGATAGCTAGATAATATGGTGAAACATTCAGTAATTAACGTCATCAAGTTCCGGAAACAGTGACGAAGCCTCTAAAGTAGCATCATCTATTGTAACCCCGCAGCGGAAATAATGAGGCATGGGGTTGGCCACTGAGAGCCTGAGCAATTATTGGCTTTCGCGCGTCCCAATTCCGGCGCCCGGGAAATATTGTGGGGGCACCTATTGGGGGTTCATAATGGAGGGTGGTGCGGCCGATTCGATTATTACTAGTATCACCAATAAAATTCCTGTGTCGCACCTTCCACTCTCCAACTCTCACATGCAAATTTTTTGTGTATGCAGACTGCCAGCTCAAATTTCCGCGGAGTAGATGAACACTAAAGACACAAGAATTGGATAAAATACTTTTCATCGAATGTTGTCAAAACAACATCACTGCACACACTCACGAGTATGTTAATCAGAGGAGTCACCCGTGTATTCCCTCTGATTGCACTGGTAACGCTCGTTACCTTCTTCGCTTTTGCGAAGTTCAAGCGTAACTCACTTCTCAACTCGTGGACGTTTGGATATGGGGGTTTAGCCAAAGATGTGGTGACTCCCTTTATACATTCACCGGACCCATTAGAATCAGACCCAGACCGAGTTTGGGATAATGGCAACATCCATGATGGTTCTCGTTTAGATCTTGAGAAAATACCCTTGCCAGATTTGAGTTCGGTGCAGCCATCACCACAGTCCCAGCACCAGCCAGAATTATTGGGGTCAGAGTGGCAATCAACGCCAGATAACACTCACAATGAAATTTTCTCGGTCTCAACGCCTTCTAGGAAATATTTCGATATATTGTTCGGTGAACACGAAACACTCAACCCGAACATAATCCCTCACCCGTCATCGAACAATAAATGGATCATCGTTGCACAGCAGAAGAACCGGGATCTCCAAAATGGCAAAAAGTCACTCGTGAGCATACAACTTGTCTGTGACGCCGCCTTCGATACGTCCGATAAGAATGATGGTCAAAGTGCTTCCTCTTCCGCTTCCTTCACCGATAACAGCGGCGAGACTCTGGCATGTGTCACTCAGCCTACCATCCTGCCAATCTCCGCCACAAGCTCGGAAGACAGATGCCAGGGCCGCTGGTCGATGCTGGCTGCCAATATTGGCCCGCATGATGCCCGTGTATTCTACGGACCTGATATTCCATATACTATTTACGGGTCCAATTCGCAATATACGTGTTTTGGACAATGGATGCACGATTTCCGCATGTTAGTTGACTGGAAATCACCTTCGAATGAAATTGCCACATCCTTCGATGTAGAGAAAAGTCCCAATGTCTTTCATACAGCGACCGAGTTGTATCGCCCCATTCCACTTGGTGAAGTCGAGAAGAATTGGTTCATTTTCTGGGATGCAGCAGGAGAAGCGTACGTGCATTATGACGTGTGGCCGAAACGATCATTCGCCAAGATAGAAAAGAACGACTACAGCATTCTCGATGAATCATCTCCAGTCAGCATTACTGTTGGTCCAGATCTTTCAATTCTACCGAGCACGTCAGACACGAGATGCATGGACAAGTATATGCCAGTAGTGCCTGACAATTCAAAGGAATTTATTCATCAAGCTACGAACTCCCTATCAATAACCCTATGCAAGCGCTCGGAGGCTGGTTGCCTGGCTACCGACCAAAACACGTTTATTTTTACTATTTTCCAAAAGAAGACTGATGTCGGTTTTGGAGCCAGTTCTTATGAGCCGTATGTGATGCTTTTTCGCCGCACTTTGCCATTTGACCTACATAGTATCTCGACAAAACCATTCTGGATTCACGGTCGGAAGGCAGCCCAAAAGAATGAAATGAAGCCGGAGATGATGTATGTTACGTCAATGAGCTGGAAGAACCATGGTCAGACATATCATGGGTATAGTGATGATGTGCTTTTTCTGGCTTTCGGCATTGACGATTCTAGGACGGCAGGGATTGATATTGTGGCCGGGGATTTGTTGAGAGATATGGGTATTTGTATGAACGTGTAAAATAAGTTTCTTGCTTCTATATACACTCTTAGATACATTTCATTAGTAATTGTTAGATAAACAGATTCAATTCCCTAAGAAATTCTTTCAGTCCAATATTTTCCATGGCTTGGGCACTCAATCCTTCGAACACACTTCTCAACTGTGATGTCTGTTCTGCTGACAAGTTGTCAACATCATACCCTCCTTGTCGCAATTCCCACTTAACAATGCACGTAATGACATATTTTTGATCTCTGGCGATTGCCCCCTGCAGTGCTGTCTTTCTATCTCGATCAACGATTTGATAATCAGCACCGGCTTGCAGAAGCAACTCAACGCATTTCAGTTGACCCATATAAGCAGCCCATATCAAGGCTGTTTTACCCCACTGGTCTTGCACGTTCAGGTCAATACCCTCTTCCGCGAGAAGCATGGACATGACTTCCGGTTGTCCTCGTTCGGCAGCGCAAGCCAAAGAAGTAAATCCAACGCGATTGGATGAGTTGATGTCGATCTGGTGACGGTGTCGTTTGCAACTGAGGAGCAACTTGACAATATCTGGATGCCCGCCGCTAGCTGCTACGAGAGGGGTTTCACCATTGTTATCCTTATGGTTCAATATAATGTTATCCCGTTCCAGGAGCATCGATATGATTTCTGGTGTCCCTCCTCGCGAGTTTATTGCCCAATGTATTGGCATTGCATTATAACTGTCAATTGAATTTATTTCAACATTGGGCTCAGCAAGCAGTAGTCGTGCTATGTTGGGTCGTCCTTCTTTACAGGCTGTAGCGAAGGGCGTGAAGCCGTCACTGTCTTTGCTGTGCAGCAGTTTGGGATCCCGTTTTAGTAGTGCTTTGAATATGGCTTCACGCCCTTCGCTAATAGCTGCATACATAGCTGCCTGAATATTAAAACCGCCTATGGATGCTTCCGCATTTCGCGCAAGACGATCAAATATCCGAGTATGCCCGAGCTTCGCAGCCAGAGTAATAGGAGACTCAGTAGGATGATTATAGTTAATTTCCAGTGGTGGATCTTTGAGATTCAGTAATATCTCAACAATCTCTAATGAACCACTTCCAACAGCAAAGTTCATCGCATTCCCTTCGTGTACATTCTTCCTGTTGATATCGATTCCAGGTCTTGAGAGAAGAAGGCGTACAATATCCACATTGCCACTTCCACAAGCCCATGAGAGACAGCTTTGACAACGATCGTCACAAGCGTTGATATCGACGTCACGTCGAGCGAGAAAAAGTTTGACGATGTCCAGATTTCCTACTTCACAAGCCCGTAAAAATGGTGTTTTGCGCATTTTGTCTCTGTGATTAACATCGATACCTGGCTGTTTTAAAAGCAATTTTACAACGTCTAGATGGCCATGTCGACTTGCTTCTGTAAGCGCTGACATCTGCTCATTGTCTGTTTGGTTTATAAGCATTTCATCCGGTTTAGCAAATAGGCCTTTCAAGAAAGACATGCGGGATGAACCCTTTTTGATCATATTTCGAACAACTGCTGTGTGCCCAAAATATGATGCGACAACTATTGGCATCGTCTGTACGGTACCGAAGCTATATTCGTATACCTGGACCCAAAACATGGTATACCAAGTTTTGAATCGATTTGAATTTATATCGTACAGCCAGAGGAATGCCTCGAGATTTGCTGCATCCTCCGAAATCGACGTTTTCCGGAAGTGGTCTGCCCAGTATCTGGTTGCGTAATAAAGGAAACTGAACTTGTTCGCGTAGTCGTCGGCAGCTTTCTTTTTGAAAGCGTCACCAATGTTATGATCTCCAATAAAGGGTGTCTTTTCAAATTCATCAAAGTGCAGGTAGTAGTTACACACTTTAGCTAGATGGTAGTGCACCTCATCCGGTTCAAATGAATGCTTCCAGATTCCAGGAATTTGCTGTTCCGGGGAAGAGGCCCTTGACGGGCGCAAGAGGAACTCACGAGCGGTTTGGTGAGCTAGATAGAGTGTGAAATCATTTATTCTTAAGAAAACGCCACACAGAACCTGAATCGTCGCCTCAATACGAGGTTCTAAATCCATATCTGATTCAGTCGTGTTGCGTGGGTCGATGCACAGTGCAGTGTTGACTTCAGTCAAACTTAGAGGTCGGAAGGCTCCCACCACGATTTTCAGAAGTTTTCGCGTGTATTGATCATTAGTAGACTCTCGCAAAATTTTCTCATACACACCATCCAAGTCCGGTGGTGATGTCTCAACCAGTTCCTTCAGAGCTTGGCGAGTGAAACGACCACTGGTCTCAATACGCTGTAAAACTAGATTTACCCAAAGAAAAGTCCGATCAGATTTGGCTAATATCTGCTTCATCAACTCCTCTTGCTGTGCTTGTGGTATACTTCTTCGGCGACCGATTTGTAAAATGGTCTCGCGGACTACCAACTCAACATCTCGAGATATTGCCAGAGTTTCGTCTTCAGCCCGCAGTCGGATATTTGGAAGATCGAAAAGAATATCTTCCAGTTTCATTCCTGGACGGCTAGTAATCAGGAATTTGAGCGAGTATTTAGATTCGGTAGGCTCATTGGGCCAAGTAGTATACGGCTTGCTCAATTCTTTGATGAGCTGAATACGATCCTGTTCTTCACATTCATCCAGACCGTCGAGTATACATACTACACTCCTTCCTCGTGTGGAGTCTGACGTTATTACATTGAGCACACTCCACAAACTCATGAAC
The DNA here is from genome assembly GCF_021365285.1 of Talaromyces proteolyticus. NCBI lineage: Eukaryota > Fungi > Ascomycota > Eurotiomycetes > Eurotiales > Trichocomaceae > Talaromyces > Talaromyces proteolyticus. Next base: position 1,206,073 of record NW_025764281.1, read on the forward strand.
TCTCGAGAAAACTGTTGGGCCTTTAATTGATACTGAGGAAGCACATGTGTAAGTAAGCCCAGATCATCCGCTATTATCTGGTGTAGCAATGCTGAAAATGCCGCAGCCGAAGTGCGCTGTTCGGAATTGTCGTCTTTGAAGAAGAAGTAACACAGCGTCGTGTCTTCCTTTTTGATTCCACTGCTGAGGTGATCGATAAGAAAACTAGCGAGTACGGATTTACCGCAACCAGCATCTGCGGAAACCCAGAGCAGATCCGAGTTCTTATTTTCTACCCAATGCGTATATTTTGGGTGCTCTAAGAACCACTCGCAAGTGCCAGTAACTCGCTTAGGATTTCGGGCCTTGTGTTGGGTGTAATCTGACTGATACAAGCTGCGGATGCATGCCAGTTCGGATTCACTTAGACTATCCAAATCTAGAATTTTGAAACAGTTTAACAAATGATTGATAGGTATTCTGCTTCGACTCACCCCTATCTCTTGCTTTAGGTTTTTTGGGATCTATTCCAGTGTAATCTATGGCAATCAGCATGAAGCAATATTTTTTACCACACTCCAGTCGAGACAACTTACAATTATTTGTTGTGTACTGGTGGCCTGCTTGCACCCTCGCCTGCCCTGACACTGTAATGTCCTTCCATTGGTGCTGTGGGAGGTCAGGAGCCTAGCGATTTAGGGTCAAAGCTAGTTCTCGATCACTTCAATCAGATAAATTATTTGGCACTTACCATGCTTTTTGGGAGCCGGGGTAGCGTTTAGTTGAATAACTGTCGAGTGGGAGCGCATATGGCTCCTTTGTAGTACAGTCTCCATTGTCACTGGGAGTTGGTGTTTTTGTGTTATGTACGCTGCTGTCGAAAGATCGGAGTACCAATACGACCGGCAATTGCAACCGAGGGGAGTTAATTGGGTGGCAATACTAGAGGTTCAAGAACAGGTTTAGCAAATCCTAGGGATTATTTGCTACTTAAAAAGTGATTTCTGCAGTTCGAATCGGATACAAGATAAACAGGCTTTAATGAAAGCAGTATCAATAGTAAATGCTTAATATTAGAACATGATTCAAAACAAATCTACATGGAAAGTTAGTCGCAATTCGTACCCAAACAAATTCGGTTAATTCAAATGATTCTTCCTAATCGTTTCAAATTACCATTTGAATTGACGGTGACATGAATAGCGGCTCCGACCTTTGTAGTTAATGTAAATCATTCAAACATCTACAGAATTGTGGGTTTTAGTGGGCTAAAACCTCTCGATTCAATATTATTTCGGGTCGATTGACTGAAAACCCCCACACCACTATCATACGTGGAGAATAGCATAAAATCTAGGAGATAACTGTTTGAATTCGGCTTTAAAAAAGAAGGTACTTGTTAGTGCGATGTTTATGACCGCTTCCGATTGATTTGATATCTCGGCCCTTCTTAAAAAGAAGAGACCGTCCGAGTCCTGACAGTGGTTAGACTCGGAGTAAAAGCGCTTTAACATCTAGCCTCGGATTTGGCGTATTCCGATTTTTAGCGCCATTCAAACATTTGTCCCCACTTAGGTTATCGCTGTTGGTTACCATTTACGGTTAGAGTTGCGCACTATATCGGGTTTACTATTCTAGGAGAATTATATAGCTTTGTGAGAATGAGAAAGAAAGCAAGGATTGTCCAAAACCAATATATAAAGGCTGTATTCAGACACTTTGTTCGTCTCTCCATCATCACCATTGATATTGATTCTTTATATTCTCGCCTAATCCTCTGAAGAGCATAATTCAAGCTTCTCGCTTCTCTGAATTTTCTTCCTGCTTGGTAGCTGTATGATCCGTTCCTCTGTTGCCGGCCTCTTTGCTCTCTCTTCCAAGAAATTACAAGTTTCTCTGAAGTCTTATTCCCCTGTTCGAAAGCTCGTAATGGCCTCCAACTCCGCTGCCTGGCTCTCCGCGGCCAAAGCCTATCCCTTCGAAGTCAAGGAGGCCCCTACATGGAGCCCCGAAGAGAACGAAATCCTCGTTAAAAACCGCGCTGTCGCCGTCAACCCTGTCGATGTTGGCCTCCAGACAAAGGCCTGGTGGCCCATGAACTACCCTACCATTCTGGGCCAGGATGTTGCTGGCGAGGTGGTCGCCGTTGGCCCCAATGTCGTCCGCTTCAAGCCAGGTGACCGGGTGGTTGGCCACGCGGTCGGAATGGTTACCAAACGAGGCCAGCACAATGCGTTCCAAGCTTATACTGTCCTCCAGACCAATATGGTCAGCGAAATTCCCAGCGCTATCTCTTACGAAAGCGCGTCAGTGCTGCCCCTAGCATTATCCACAGCCGCCTGTGGCTTGTTCCAGGACGAGTTCCTCAAGCTGCAACTCCCCACGGAGCCCCGTCAAACACCCACCGGCCAAGCCCTGCTGATTTGGGGTGGCGCTGGAAGCGTTGGCAGCAACGCCATCCAGCTTGGTGTCGCTGCCGGATACGAAGTCTTCACCACAGCCTCTCCCAAGAACTTCGACTATGTCAAGAATCTTGGCGCCAGCCAGGTCTTTGACTACAACAGCTCCACCGTTGCGGCCGACCTTATCAAGGCCCTCAAGGGCAAGACCTTGGCTGGTGCCATGGACTGCATTGGCTTTGCTGCGACCCCTCTAACCGTCGAGGTTGTCATCGGCTCGGAGGGTACCAAGTTTGTCTCCACCGTTAAGGGAGGTTTTCAACCTCCTGAGGGAGCCACTGTCAAGAACGTATTCGGTACCACTCTCAAAGACAACCATGTCGGCAAGGCCATATACGAGGACTTCCTGCCCAATGCTCTCAGGGCTGGAAATTTCATTCCCGCCCCAAACGCTCTGGTTGCCGGCAAGGGTTTAGAAGCTATTCAGGCTGCGTTAGATCTGCAAGCCAAAGGCACCTCTGCCCAGAAGGTTGTTGTCTCCCTGTAGAAAGAAGGAGCATTCAATATTATGTTTGGCGGGGGGGTTCTAAGGCGTCTCTTGAACATTTCAAATATTGCTTGTTTTCATTGTTTTTGTATATTCTTTACGATTTTCCTAGATATGTCTTCAACTCACCTCATTTTCTGAAGTTCTTCTCTGTGAAAGTCAAATAAAATATTCGTGAAGTGGAAATCGAAAATCTTACATGTAAAACGACATCAAAGAATTTATATGGAGAGCAGTTACGGCGTTTTTTCTTCATCTAGTTCATATAGTTGATTTGGTATCATCTTGATTGTTGACCGTCCACTAAGAGCCCTAGACTCAAAGGAAACGACTATCAACCTAAGTATGTGGTATATCAGTCATATGTAAGTCCATTTGAAATGTGTAAATCAATCGAATCTCTCATAATAACCGATGTGTATCGTTTATTACCTTCGACACGTTCAGATATTTGATCGTCACGCAGCCATTTGGTCAGGTTGACAGTCCCAAGAATCGCCCCTGAATAATGCCATGCGGGAGATTCTAGCCGAAAGCAGCTTCACGCGTGCCAGCAGGCTTTACCCGGCTTTCAAGCCTCCCGAGAACTTCCAAGGGTATATCAACTTTACACAAAAAGGCGGCTTTCCACCAGTGACATATGCATGGGTTTTATGAGGCTTGTCGCAGCTCCCTGTAGTGATTTGTCTGAGGGCTTCGTAGATAGTGCAGATATAGTCCTACTTGGTGGTACTAAAACCTAGAATACGATTGTCAAGGCTGTATGAAACTCCTAGGAACAATTAATTACCTGGCGAGTAATTTCTTCGTTGCGAATCATTGTCTAAACAGTCCACGTGACCATCTGACCCGTCACCCAATCAGGCGTGTTTCCCCGCGTTTTGTCGGTTCCCGCCAGCATGCTCCAGCCGACTACGTCCCTCGGTCCGTGGCTACATTCTGCAAACCCCCAACTAATCTTCTCTTAGAGGAGAAGATGGATCTTTTATACCTCTATGTTCCACTTGGCATCTGTCTGGTGTCGTTTGCTGTCATGGTCTATCTGAACTAGCCCAGTTGAGTCACAGGGCAAGTTGTTCTTTGGCGGTGATACGTGTCACGTACTGCCAGTATGCTCCTCTAACCCTTCTGCGCTCGGTTGAAAATCAAACTGACTTCCTGTTTAAACAGTTACTTGTCGCAATGTCCTCCTCACCAGATATCCCGTCTTCTTACGCGACCCTTCCGACCAAGTACATCAGGCTTTCCCACGTACCGGCAGACTCGCCAACCCCAACCAAGGTCATCCTCGTCACGCTCAACCGCCCAGAAAAGCACAATGCGTGGATTAAGGACATGGCGCGCGAACTGGAGGCCGTATATAAGCAGTTTGATGTTGACGACCGTGTTCGCGCCATCGTCTTAACGGGTGCGGGGAAAATGTTTTGCGCTGGTGCAGACCTTGAAGTCGGGTTTCTCGGTGGACAAGGCGAGAAAGACCTTGCTGGGCCTAGCGGAGCTAAGGATCATCGTGACAGTGCCGGCTGGGTGACTTTGGCGATGCATAATTGCCGTAAACCCACGGTCGTTGCAATTAATGGTTCGGCTGTCGGTGTCGGCATTACCTGCACGTTACCTGCGGCCATCAGAGTCGCATACCAAGATGCAAAGATTGGATTTGTGTTTGCTCGACGTGGGGTGATTATGGAGGGTGCATCAGCATTCTTCTTACCAAAGCTGATTGGGCATTCGCGTGCCTTGCATCTCGCGACAACGGGTGGCGTATATCCCGCTTCACATCCGTTACTGTCAAATCTGTTTTCCGAGCTACTTCCTACACCCGAGGCTACTATTGCGCGTGCCTTGGAGCTCGCGAATGATATTGCTGAGAATACCTCGGTGGTGGCGACCGCAATAATGCGAGACCTTATGTGGCGAACGCCCAGCAGTGCTGAAGAAACCCATCTGCTGAACTCGCGGTTGATATACGATCTTTTTGGAAGTACTGATAATACGGAGGGTGTCGCGAGTTTCTTTGAGAAGCGCAAACCTCAGTTCAATGGCTCTTTCAACGAGGCGCGTGATATCCCGTCAGCATGGCCTTGGTGGACGCCGTTTAGTTTGGAAAAATGGCCGCGAAAGTCTCGTCTTTGATTTTGACGGGTGTTCTTCATTCTTTACATATATATTTCAGACAATATAAAGACGCATTGATATTATTCTCCCACTCCATAGCTAATTACAATGACCAAGGTAACATTCTGACACTGCAACGCTACTCTTATCATTTGCAGGCTTTGAACGCTCCATTACGTCCACTCGTACCCTTCCGCAAACTCCACTATTCGGAATAGATGCGGAATTGTACCGCATGGTCGCCTCTAATATCTGGTCAAGGGTCTCTTTATCTTTATTGCGTTTGGCTGACAGATGCATTCTATTACCGGAAATTCGGAGGGGGTCTCTGTTTATGATGGTCACTGCATCAGCTTGCTTTGATATAAGTATCTTATCATATATCTTTTTATTATGTTTATGTAATTATACGACGTCAATGCTCTTCTCAATGAAGTCATTGCAATCATGTCTGATGCTTCTACCTCAGATATATGTACCAAAAGGCTAAAAAAATAATGCCTCTCATAGCGAGCTAGATCAGGTCACCGTTCGGGGTCGCCATATGCGTGAGCAGTTCTCCGGGTGGCCTTTAGGAGCGCTTTGACTATACCTAATAGCCATATAGGAAGGCGTGCTTAGCGAATAGGGATCCTCAAACCCCAACTCGTCGCATCCATATGCAGTAGCTTCATTGCCATTATTCAAAAGTGATTCGTTGTTTTCGGAAGCTCAAAATGCGGGGGAATCCCTTGCGGAATGAATTCCGTAAGGGCGGTTAGGTCCGGGAATTTTTAGGGCTATTCAAGGTGTTCAGTTGACGTATACTAAAATGTTAGAACCGGCAGAATAAAAATGGCCAATCCCGCCGAGATACCCATTTGAACGGTAACCCGGAAATAATATCATAAATTTTGATCAGCTGGACATCATTTCTTGCAACTTCTTTTGAACGGTGCGCTATCGACGACTCAAATCAGGAAACAATATACAAATAAAACCTCATATTCATTGGTTCTGTTTTAAACCCGAAACAATTGAGCAAAATGGCTTCCGATAAACCTATCACTCGTGTGACCTTTTTCAAAATTCCAGACCCTGCGGATCAACAGAAGCTTATCAACATGTACAAGGAGATGCCCAAGAAAGCCACAAAGGTATCCCAAATAATTATTTGAAGATTCCCGTGCAGAGTGGTTGCTAATTATTCAAAAATTACAGAATGGAAAGCCTTACATCCTTTCGGTTACCGCCGGCTCTACTTTTGACGACCAACGCAACCAGGGCTTCACCGTAGCGGTGATTTCATCATTTGCATCGCTCGAAGATTTCGAGTATTATGATAAGGAATGCGAAGCTCATGCGGCTTTAAAGCCGGTGGCTAACTCTATGCACCAAGGGATTATGATGGCTTATTTCAACAATGCCGTGGCATAGGTCACGCTCATCTCCCTTCCGGTTCTGGTGGATACCCTAAAAAGGGGTATTTTGTGTTATTTCTTCGTTCAATTAGTGATATAGCCTTTATAAACCATCGAAAATCTCTATTTTAATATGTTTAAATCCATGTTTTGATCTATTTATACCCGTTTTTCCCAGAGGGAAAGCTAACCAGAACCGCAAAGATTTCACGTAATCTATTACTCAATGCTATATCAACATTTGATACTGCTTTGTTATAACACTCGCAAGTACGCTTTCATTTCTGCTGCTTTCTTTGCGACTGGGAAGCCTTGGAAATGAGGTAAGAATATTTATTCCAATGGATCATCTCTCAAATAGCTGAGGGAGATGAGATCACTTGATAACAGAACGTAACGGAATTGGTTCCGTCACACCGACGAAGCAAACAATAGATCGGATATTCCCAATTGGCCAATAAACTGAAAAGGCTATCATGATATATGTAATTATATAGATTATTATAGGCTTATTAAAGGTATGCGAACTTAGAAAATTAAAGGGTGTCGTAAATAATCTATTGATTGACGGTAAAATAGATCCAAGATATATAGTTTACGTCATCCAGAAGGTGTTAATGCATACCGATTTTCACTTTTACCACAAGTACGAAATATTCCGAACGTTTCTGTATCCATTTCCGACTAAGGAAACAGACGTAATCGTTATGACAAGATTTTCATGATCGCCTAGTGCATGGCAACCTATGTGGAAGCGGGATTACTCCGCACTCCCCCAGACCCCAGGAAGCATTCCCGTTCCATGTCGGTGTCTTTTCAACTAAACCGCCTATTGAAGACACCAGCGCTTTAGCCCTCATTGTTCCGTCTCATCTTACATTAACTCGCGAAAGTTCATCGGCCATATCATGCTACACCATCATGGCAATCCAACAACTCTTAACCACACTCCAGGACAAGTTTAAGCCAGAATCAAGTCTTCAGCAGCTTGCTACGGGACTTTTATTGCTTCCAGTTCTCTATGTGCTCATCAATGAGTTTATCCGCAGCAACGCCCGCATCCCTAATTTAAAAGGTCCTCGTGGTCTGCCTCTTATCGGGAATCTGCATCAAATACGTATCAACGCAGCGGAACAGTATCGAATATGGTCCAGAAAATACGGTGGAGCGTATCAGATTCAACTGGGAAATATCCCGATTGTTGTCGTGAATACAGCGGAGACGGCAAAGGCTATCTTTGGAAACAATGCGCTGAGCTCGAGGCCTGAGTTTTATACTTTTCACAAGGTCAATACTTCCGTCTATGCATGCCGAGAAATACAGGCTGATATTTTCAGGTGCTATCAAACACCGCTGGTACCACGATTGGTACTTCGCCTTATAGTGATTCGCTTAAACGCCGCAGAAAAGGTGCTGCATCCGCCCTCAATAGACCTTCCGTGCAAACCTATGTTTCCCACCTTGATATCGAGACCAAGGACTTCATTAAAGAATTACTAGAGTACGGTAAGGCCGGGAAGGCGGGAGTTGACCCGATGCCCATGATTCAACGTCTATCACTTAGTCTTGCTCTCACACTTAACTGGGGCATTCGAATGGATTCTCAAAAATCGGATCTCTTCCATGAAATCACTCACGTCGAGGAAGAAATCAGTCGGTTCCGCAGCACTACTGGTAATCTACAAGACTATATCCCACTATTGCGTCTTAACCCTTTCAATTTCGAATCACGCAAGGCGCAAGATATGCGTGACCGACGTGATGTTTATCTCACTGCGCTCAACAACGGCCTGGATGAACGGATCGCCAACGGAACACACAAGCCATGCATCCAGGCCAATGTCATCATGGATAAAGAGGCCAAACTGAACAAAGAAGAGCTTACCTCGATTAGTTTGACAATGTTGTCTGGAGGCCTTGATACTATCACCACCCTTGTCGCATGGAGTCTTGCCTTGCTAGCTCAACGGCCAGATATCCAGGATACTGCACTAGAGGCAATCAAGGCGACTTATGGGACCAATAAACCACTATGCGATGCACTAGATGATCAGCAATGCCAGTATGTTGTCGCTCTGGTGCGTGAATGTCTTCGGTACTATACAGTTCTCCGCTTGGCCCTGCCTCGCGCGTCAATTAAGGATATCACTTTTCAAGGAGTCCGCATCCCAAAGGGAACAGTTATCTTCCTCAATGCGTGGGCCTGTAACATGGGTATGTTAATGCCTTCAGTTTTCCCTTATTTCGTTTTGAATTTTCTAACCGATGTCAATGTTAGATCCCAATGTATGGGAAGACCCAGAAATCTTCCGGCCCGAGCGCTGGCTCGACCATGATGATGCTCCTCTATTCACATATGGCATGGGTTATCGTATGTGCGCTGGTTCATTGCTAGCAAATCGCGAGCTCTATCTCGCTTTCATCCGACTACTTAATTCGTTCCGTATCGAAAAGGTCGATGATGTTGACGTTCATCCAGTTCGGGGTAACATGGATCCGACAAGTCTTGTGTCAATGCCGAGGCGCTATCGTGCTCGGTTTGTGCCCCGAAATGAGACTGCTCTACGACGCGCTTTGAACGAGTTCGTTGCCGTGGAATAATTTCCGACCCTGTCTCCACCACCCCTTTTTTATTTGCCTTTCCATCTTCAAATAATCATGGCGAACAGGGCAACAGATAGGAGAGAAAAATCTTTCGCATGTATCGTTCTTCTCAAAATGGGTTTCTTTTGTTTCCATTACTGTTTGAGTGTGGTAAGGCATTAAAAATCCGTTCTGACGTTATGATACTAAGAGTAAACCTTCGCATGAGCTTGATTTGTTTTGTTAGGCGTTCATTGACGTAACTTTAAAAAACGCCGACCAAAGTTACTTACAAGAGATCAGCAACTTCAGCTGGTCGGTGACTCGTGTCGACGCCTGCTTTCCCACGTTTTGACGATCTTACCTACATAAGGTAAGAGGTAAATTCTTCAGAGACTCGCTTGGACAATGCCCAGTCCTTAGTAGTGAAGGCAGAATTTTAACAACTAAGACGTAGTTGATTAGAAAAGCCGAGAAGAAAAGTACGTATGCCCGTCGCCCAATGGCTCACAGGACGATCGGAAGTAGTCGATGTAACGCCATATGATCAGCGAGATTAATTAATAATAACAATCTAAGATGTACCAATATTATCAATTTCATTTCGCAGCTTAGCCTATTGCCACTGTAAATAATAGTCAGGTATCAGAGTTAAAAATAACCTCGTGGTTTCCAAGTATACGCATTTGGGGTTTGACATTTTGGATTTTTTTTTTCTTAGCTTTATTCTCATTTTTACTCCGTAGTCAACCTTGTGCAAGACAACTGGGATTTGGGAGTACAACTTGTTTAGCACTAGCGGGCATTCTCGATTTTATTGGCCCTAAAGATTGGCGACGAACTATATCGCGGCCGCGGTGGTCATACCGTCCTTGTCGCACAGGAGAATTAGAAGAAAGCCCACGGCGGCCCGCTAGCTCGAACCTAGAAGGGTTTGTTCCTTCGTGACCCGACCAGGGTCTTCGCTCTCGTCCTGGAATATAACCCCTTACTCCGTTGTTATACAAAGTCTTGCCTGTGAAGATACTCAACTTCCTGCGTTTAGCAAAAGGTCTACAGCCCCCCCCAAGAAGTGTTAATAAACATCTATTCTCCCCGAGCCTCGGCGGTCAATTGAGCACTAGCCAGGTGATCTGCCATCTCTAGCGTCCTCCAAGAACACCCTTTGCCGTCTGCACGGTCACCGGCAGCGCTTGAGGCTGGCTGAAGGGGCGAATCAGGCTAGACGACCAAGGAGCAATACCCAATACCCCACTCAATCCGAGCCATTCTTGTGGACAAGCCGGTTTCAAGACTCCCTCTAATTAAGGCTTCTGAACCGCCCGGTTAGCGACTGACAGGCTCTCCCGTCCCGCAAGCAGGACTAGGTTACAGCTTTAAGTGTGGGACCAGCGACGCTCTCTTATGTCTTCCGAGCAATGATATTGAGGGGTGAAGGAAGAAAAAACAGGGATTGAAACCGCAAGCTTGCCCCCTTTCAAGCTGAGCTGCTCTTCCACACAGGCCAACCGGATTGGAACTCCGACCTTATCCTGATACCCGACGAACATGAGATCGTCCATTGGCCCGAGTCCTTTGGTCAGCAACAATCAGGTGGCGCTTGGACTGGGAAAGATGCAACCAAAGTACATATAGGGATTAGTAGCTCTGGGCGAAAAGGACAGCTTGAGTTGAGGCGCTAGGACTGAGCTCTAGACCCGGTCACGTAGTTGATCCATCAATAATCAGTCATGCATGCATGTAGTAGTACCGTCATGCAGTGGAAGGTGCAGCACTGTTGACAAGAGAAGCTAGCATTAGCGTTGTCGGAGAAGCAGGTCGCGTCCTGCTCTCTTATTTTTTCCTTATTTTTCAACCCCCTCTCTTGCCTATCCAAGAAGACGCAAGGAGTCAATTCTACTTTCACGTCCGGTGCACACGAACTATGAAACGCTTCTTCTCGTTTGACCGAGAAGAAAAGGGCTTGCCTCCTGTCGAAGGCAATGCGCCTAAACAGCCTTCTTACTACCCCAATTCTGATTCTTCACAAATCAACCCGCAATTGACAGAAGAACAAGAACGAGAGCGCACAAGTCAACTATACCATAACCGCGCAAAATTAATACCTGCAGACAACAAACTACTCATTTTTCGCTCCCTGACGGGTATTGACCACGTCCCTGTCTTGTCCAAAGACGGCTTTTTCCAACCGCGTCATGCACCCAATGTCGGTATATACACACGCGTCGTGCAGGCAGAAAAAACTGCTGCTTTGCGTTATCGTGCATTTAGCATCTTGATCAACACTTGCCTAAGTGTGCAAATCGTGGTTGCCGCCGCGTTGACCGCGATTGGAGCTGCCAAAGGTCCTCATGGAGTTATTACCGCTTTTGGCGCCATCAATACCATCATGGCTGGTATTCTTACATACCTCCGTGGATCAGGACTACCAAACCGCGAGAAAAACGTCGAAAAAGCTTGGGGCCAGATCCGTGAATACATTGAACAGCGTGAACGTGAATTCTGCCTGGAAAGTTGCGCATTGAACGTCGAAGAGGAAATACGTATCATTGAACAGATGTATGAAGAGGTCAGATTACAGATGGAGTCTGGAAATTCCAACGACGGTAGCTCGAGGGGTAGTGCCAAAAGCATCGACGCAATCCGTGAGGCAAGGAAGAGTGCTATTATCGGCCAGAATAGCGGAGCCGTGAAAGAAGCTCTCTCCGGACATACAGGTATAGAAGAAGCTAGAACTGCTGTTGCAGCTGAATCGGGTCGAGCTGAGAACAATCTCCGTGATCGGTTGGGACAATACGGCGATCAATTGCGAAATACTAGCGACAATGTTCGTCACACTGGCGAGGGCCGATTCGATCAACTCAAAGAGGGTTTCCAACAGGTTCGTGAACATTTCCAGCACTCCGGCGATCAGGCTCGCAGTGCTGGTGAGGGTCGGGTTGGGAATATTCGCGACGAGTTACGGCACGTTGGGGACTATTTCAGACAAGCGGGTGAAAATATCCAACATAGAGGTGAAGATATTCGTCAGACGGGAGAGAGCATGCGACAGACTGGCGAAGAACAGCTCCGACACACGGGCGAGCAGGTTCAGCAGGCGGGCGAGAATTTACGAAACCCTGAACTTAGGGTCTCTATTCAAACAACACAATCAAACTCGAAACAGACTCAGACGGATAAAGATTTTCAATAACCCCTCTTTTGGTTTGACTAGCGAGAGACGTCAACGCAAAAAGGGCATATGCAAAGAAATGAAAGCGTACATACATTTGTTTTGCGTGTTGATCTTTGTGATGCTTTTATGATACCATATTAATACTACATAATTAATTTATTTAATTGTTATATGTAATATCACGTATACTACTCTGTTTCACGGTTCATTTTAAGTCACTACGAATCCGAACCAAAGAGCTGGTTGTCTAGTACAAATGTACTCAAATGGCCCTAAAACTTCATGGGATGGAAATATATAAAGAGAACATTTCCATAGGGATAAAACATCCTTACTATTATCGACATCATTAAATGTATTGTCTCATGTCATTTGGAGAACGGCAGTCAAGACTCTCTTTGACATCTGGGCACCAGTGCATTCTTCCACCAAGCTGGACAGAAAATGTCATGATAAGTTGAAAGTTTCTTATCTATGTCTGGAAGAAAACACTTTTTTCAGTCTATACTTTCGATGATATCATCGAGACTCTGCTTGTCTTCGGCGGTCAAGTGAACATATTTCAAGCAAGTAGAGCCACAAGGTTGGGGGGTGCCTTCCTCCGTCCATAGACCAGCCAAGTCCATGCATTCTGCTGGAACATTTTCTATACGAACAGCCGAATGGGTGAATTAGTATGTAGCAAGCAGGGAGGGGGACACCTTTTCTAACAAGTTGCAGATTCCTGAAAAATAGTCACATTTCTCCATGATTAGCTTGTCTACATAGCTCGACATCGTGATCAGACATCCCAGGTGGTAAATTCATGAGCTTAGCGGTTTCGTTCAAACCAGGGTCGATATATCTTCTGGCCTTAAAACCACGGCTCATTCTGTGATGTTTAGTTTTTGACCTTGGTGCTCCTTCCTTGATTCCAGCAAAGACAACATCCCCTATAACTGCTAACGCGAGGTTCAATATTGAAACAATAGGAGCAGTGCAGAGCGGAACGATGTAAGTAGCTGATAGGGCAATCCCTATTACAGTTTTAGCTCTTATGTGCATTTGAAGTTTTATAGGTAATATCTGTGAAAAGATGCAGCAAAGTTAGACGGTTTACCATGTCTTCAAGCACAAACGGGAGAAATGAGCAATTCTTATATTATATTCCTTTTAAGTGGTAATACCTTCTAAGAATTCTTAAAACCTGAGACTTGGGGCTGACTTGAGTTAGAAATGAAATTGATTATATTAACTATAATCTACAATTGATCTAAAATTAGTATTGCCACGCAGTGTCCATTTATTTCGACTCGGCGATCGGGCCCGGGACAACTTAGATCCGTCACCTACGTCACCCGTCACCCGAAAAATTTGACATGTTCCGCTGGTTTCTCGAGCCGACAACACCTCTAATTTTTGGGGATCATACAAAATGTCTGTACGCAAGTATAATGAATTCCTAGACATTGCACCCAGTGACGATGATGATTCTATCGACGGCGCCTATAACTCTGAAGAGCGAGAGCAGGTTACGGAGAGCAAGGGCCGCGCCGTAAAACGACAGCGGACCGCAAATATCCAGGACATTTTCGGTCTACAGTCGGACGAAGAGGAATTTAGCAGTGAGGATGAGGATCAGGAGTCTCGGGCAAAAATCCAGAGCAAAGGCCGCAACTTTGTACAGACAAAACCCAAGCCTGCCTCGGAGGAGGAAGACCGTCACGACGAAAACGAAGACGACGAAGGGGACAACACACTTCTTGTCAATACAACAACTGAGAAATCTGCACAAAATACGAAAGCGTTGGTGAAAAACTACCCAACAAAAGTGTCCAAGAAAAAAAAACAGGCGTAATCTACTTTTCTTCACTTCCGCCTTACCTTAAACCGCGCGCTTTGAAATCTCTTCTGGAAGGCTGCGGCTTCGAGCCTATAACAAAAATATTCCTCACTCCTCTAGTTCAGTCGCGCAAGCAAAACAACAAACGCAAGAGGTACACCGACGGATGGGTTGAGTTTGCATCGAAAAAGACAGCCAAGATCTGCGCCGAGACGCTTAATGCGACTATCATTGGCAAGAGAGGCTATTATCATGATGATATATGGAATATGAAATACTTACGGGGGTTTAAGTGGGAAGACTTAATGGAGCAATCACAAAGAGAGCGGTCTGAGCGTGACGCGAAGAAACGGATTGAAGATTTACGTGCGCGGAAGGAGGACAAGGTGTTTTTAGCTGGTGTTGAGGCAGGACGTGCTGCGGATGGGATGGCTAGGAAGCGTAAGGAGAAGACCAAGCGGTCGGCTCAGGGTAAAGAGGGAAATATGCCAGAGAAGGCGCCGCAGGCTATAAGGAGGACGTTCGTGCAGAATGATGTTGTTAGGATGCAGGAGGATCAGAAAGTTGTGGGGGAAGATGTGAAGCGTGTTCTAGGGAAGATTTTCTAGCGCATTTGTTACGAGTTAGTTTAGAGTTGGTATCCTAGTGTCCCAAGAATTCAGTTAAGTACTCAATTAAGATCATAGAGAAGAGCGAGAGAGAGATAGGGATGCAAGTTTGATTAGAGGTGCTAAGATTGCCTCCCTTCATGAGAGGAGGATAAGGTAAGCAAGCAAGATAGCACATGAAGGTATGATCTTACTGCGGGTACCACGACTCAGGTAGGCAAAAGTCGATCAAGATAAGCGGGGTGAAAGTAAGAACTGGAGAGTTAGGGTTATACGAAAACACCGCTGGTGATAATCAAGACCATCAAAACAACGTCAAATACAGCTATTCCCGGCCACCTACCCACCATCTCCTTAATTACTCTAGTATGGATTCTGTTTTTAAAGAGCTTTTTAATTATAATATTTAGCTTAGTAATATAACATGAAATTATAAATACCTTGATTACCGACTAACACGCTCTCCATATTATCATTTTTAAACCCGCAAAATTGCTGGCGTCGAGAGGCTGCAATATATGTGAAAAGGTAATGATATAGGCACTGAGATAACATTATTCTTAATGTATGTAGGATATAATTTAGCACTGAAATGGCTTCCACGGCTAACAGGCATAAGCAATCAATATCTCCCTTTGTACTACGATTAGTATGAGGCATTAAGCCAATCTATTCTAATTTCATCAGTGGTCTATCCATCATTCCTGATATTTATTTTCTAATTATGTGGAAGAGTCTCAAAACAGTCTTCTTGCGGATAGTGCGTTGAGGTTGGTTGTGCTTCAAAACAGCAACATTAATGGGGGGAAGCACAGCCCCTTCTCCTAAGCATAGCCCCCCTCATAACCCCTCAGTTTTTAAACTGACATTCCTTTTGTTTTGTTCAATTACTTACACAACTTTATCATTATTCTCATTATGTCTCCCCCACTTGGTTTTGATAATATTCTCTTCATCCTAAGGAGTTGTCGTTCCGGATTTCGATTTCTAACGTCCTCATTTAGACGAAACCGACGAAACAAACCGGAGTAAAACTAAGGATGTGACTGGGCTTTCTTAATTGATCGTTGTATGTTCTTCATTTCCCGTTACCATATCAGTTTCCTAAATGCCATTCCAACGATACCAGGGGATTACCGCCAGTCTATGATGAGACAGCGCAGAAATCTGCTAGTTTTCATAATTCGTGAGACTCATGGCACCTAAATCCTCAACAAATCTCTCAAACGAGGATTTTTATAAAGTGCTTATCCAGTCATCAACTGACAACAATGTTATACTGTGGAGAACATAACGAAATGTATATTGGAAGACTACTTGTTATAATAGTTATATTTATCAACCAGCTGAAACATTTATGGGGCAACTGTCTTTTCGTCTAGGGGCTCCATTACGAGTGCTGCTGTATGGGCTGAAGGAAAGGGTTATCTCCATATTAATGATGTAATTGGAGGGGCTTCTGCGTAAAAACACATACCCCACGTAGAATGTACAAATAAAGGCGACAGGGGAAGTTACATTTGATCTTTTTTAGAGGGCTATTTCAAGTAAAAATGATAGATTATCAATAGATGGTTCTTTGAACACGTCAGTTGATTGGGGACGAACACCAACCAACTCGATACTTTGTTATCTCATGATTGGCAAGATTTTCTGCTTAGGAAACTATTGCCCTCGCTATGAAAATCGCTGTTCCAAGTTAAAGTCAGGTTCTTGGCTAGCCAGTAGTCTTGCTGGTGCGCTCGAAACTATCGTTATTGAGAGTGAAGGGGCTACAAATGTGTTGGTCATGGCTGAATGAGTAGAGGAATTTACGCGCAATGGATAGATTCTCGAAGCTCCTTCAATGTAACAACGCGGCCTTTTTGACCTTTCATGATTCCAAGCTTCAAGCGTCCACACATGTCAATCCTCCGTGCATATACCCAAATTGGTCTCTTCAATAACTGCCAAATCGAGAAAGTATAGCTAGGAACAACAACACCGATACCAATAATAGAACAATTAACTGGGTAATATTGGAATATCTTGGAATCCCAACAGGTACCGATAATAATTGACTAATAATAGAGGTTAACCGATCACTTTCTCCATAGCTGTACCAAAGAATATATGACTCCACAAGTCAGCAGATCTTGACCTAGTAAATTCATAATTTGGCATTACTGAGACACCGATCAAGAAGATCTACAAGAATTTGACAAAAATATCAACATAGTGGAAAACCACGAATAACCCCACTTGGACCTAGGGCATGGTTCAGTAATTGGGCTGCTGTGGAGAAGCAACATATAGCGATCTACAGGGGCTAACTGGTTGTTTGCGATATCATTCGATGTTTCGTGTTAAGTAAACAGGGTGGAAGACCCACGAGCGCTGCCAAGACACTTTTGGACCCTACCTCTAGGAGCAAAATGCCTGGCCGGCCCAACATGAAATACCTTAATTCAACGCAATAGGCAGCCTGGATGGAGCCCAGTTGGGATCTTCGGCTTTCTTTCAAGGTCTATGATGTCAGTTTGTTGGTTCGTGAAGTATTTTCGACCCCAGAGTCCCCAGACGGATTAGCCCGACATCCGCCTTGGCTTTGATTCCTGCGCATGTTGGTTCCTTCAACTGTGTAGAATACCTTGAAGACTTGGGCTTCAACTACCGTGCATCGTTTCTCTTAGCTTCATGCTATGTTATTAATAGTAGCAAGACGTGAGTGCAATACGCGCGGAAATTGCCTTTGAGCGCGGAACAAGTGTTCAGCTCTTGATTTTTCGAGAACGAATACGGAAGAGCTGGATGATTATGAGGGGGTCAAAAAGTATAAGAAGGAGGACGATGCCAGTGTTAGAATGAGATTCATCAACACAACAATCATCACAATCAATCCTTGAATACCAAAGCCAAATTACCAAAGCAAAGCAACAAACTCATCTTTTTTGTTAAACACATTAAAAATGCATTTCTCAAACATTATCCTTTTCGCTGCTGCTGCCACTGCTTGGACTGTTCCAGAGGGCACAACCAACGGTGTCTACTCTGTGAGCGTCAATCATCTGGGCGAGGAAGTCCACGAAAAGATTGCCGAGCTCAAGCACCCAGACGACATCAAAACTCCGGTTCGAAGCGCCAAATTCCGCCGCCAGGGCCTTTCTGGTAAGTACAAGCTTTCACATAAGCAGAAACACATCCTAATAAAAGCAGGTGCAAACCATATCTCATGCTTCAATGACAATCTCGATCCCCAGGACACTGATGCCGCCAACAAGAACATCGATGACCAATGCGGCGCCGGTGGCGATCTCGCCAGCGGAAAAACTCAGAATGGACGCGATTTTTACGGCGTCTCCGGCGATGTTGTGGCCTATGTTTGCAACCTCTCAGCCAGCCCTGGCACCTGCTACTCCAGTGAGCGAGTAGACTCCAGCTCCAAGATCACCGACCAGTGCGGCAAGTACCAGTCCGGTGAAGACGTCGTGCCAGATCGCCAACTTACCTACGGCTATCGTACCAAGGATGCCAAGTTCTGCACCCGTGGAACTAATGGAAAGTAGATTCATACCATATATATTAGCTTTGGAACTTGTGCCAGAGTAATGTTTTATTACATGCTGTCAAACTTTTCCACTAGGCTCAAAAGGCTTCGGCCTTGGTACATGTATTTTAGCATATTTATTTTAGTACGTGCTTTCACTTTTACCTCAAATGTCACATCCGTTGTGAGGCACATAGATACCTATATATACTTGTCTAAATCTATTTCTTTAGTCTACTGATGTCTTGTCTGAATAAAGCCACCATAATTCCAGGTGTACAGAATCAATTATAAGAGCCGCAGACGCCAATCTCCCACAGCTTGGAAAAGGACCTCGTGGTGTAACAGCCACATTGTGCGAGAAGGAACGCACGGGTCAAAACATCCTGTGGTTCTTCAGAGTCTGGGAACCATGGCATCCAACTGACTGGGCACCGAGATCGACTCGGTTCTATCCCGACTTCTCATCCTTTTTTATACTTTGATCAATAGGGTTACAGTATTTTAAACTGGTATTTAGATGAATAGTTAAAAACATCGCTTTGTGCAGTTCTTGGACCCTGAGATATATGGAGGATGACATCATCGGTTATAAGTAATATAGAAGATGTGATAATAGCTTCTGGGCTCGCCGCCAGTGTTTGAGTGTTAGAAGTAATGTAGTATTTGACTGAGGAAATTAGGTACTACAAAGTTACAAGTGGTTGAAGTTATCAGTTGATATCTATGTAAAGTCAGGTGCTTAGAACACTTGTAAAAAAAAATATGCAACTATAATAACATCACCAAAATAGTCACCAAGGTTTGCGCTATTTTTAGTATGGTGGTTAGACTGTGACTCCATTTAATCTGCTCATTGGACGGAATCGAATGTGGCGTGGGGAGGTTTTGCGAGAGTTATGCGAAATCCGGGAATATACGTGCATATTGCGAATGACAAGTAAATCTACTATGTTAACTATCAGATGCGCTGTATAAAGTTCAAATTTAACTTAACCGGTTCTAGACACCGGAAATTCGAATTTCTTAATAAAGTTGTGGGTTGTATAAAATCCTCGTGATTCCCGTGAATTTCTCGCATATCTACATAGTATAGAAAGAAGAAAGACATGTTACACATGAACAGGCTTTACAAAACTCTCTCAAAGCCCATACTACGTTTACCTACTCAGTTGAGAATGTTTTCTACTACAATGACCAGTCATCCCGTCACAATCCAGCTGTCTAGAGCCGAAATAGACGGCTCGAAACTATCCGCGAGGAACTTGGAGATCGCGATTCGCAGTCTTCACCACGATGGCCTGGTAGTTATCCAGGACGTGGTGCCGCATGAGCCACTAGACCATTTAAATAGAAAGATGGTTGCTGATGGGTTCGCTCTTCAAGCCCGGAAGAACGACGGCCCCTATAATTACAACAGAGGTAATATTCAGCAGGACCCTCCTCCAGTAAAGGAATATTTCGACAAGCGTATCTTCCTGAGTATATCTTCCTATTTTTTTACAGGAGTATGGACTAACAAGCTTTTAGATCCCATCGTCAGCCAGGTGACATCAACTATGCTCGGCCCCAAGCCCCAGTGGACTTTCTGCTCTGGAAACGCAGCCATGCCCCCAACACCCGAGACGCCGCCGACTTCCCAGCCTGTACACTCTGACGCCGATTTTGATCATCCAAAACATCCGTTTGCGCTCGTAGTCAATGTGCCTCTAGTCACTATGACACCTGAGAACGGATCGACTGAGATTTGGCTTGGGACACATATGGATAGCGGCCTACATGTTCAAGAAGGCATGCATGGAGACCGAGCTAGCGGGAGAATCAAACCCCGATTGTTAGAAAAACAACGCCTTGTTCGTCCACCCTGTCAACCTGTAGTGCCAAAAGGGTCTGTTGTCATTCGAGACTTGAGATTGTGGCACTGCGGCGTTGGCAATCAAACCGACGATGTGAGAGTCATGTTGGCGATGAGTGAGTTCGTGAATCCAAGCTACTTAGAAGAGATTACTGATATTTTGCTTTTTGTTAGTTCATTTTGCTCCCTGGTATCGCAATCCAATGAGACTGGAGCTATCGGATGACTTGAAAGAACTTATTGAGGCCGAAGATTCTCTTATTATCCCTGTGGATTGGGTGACAGAGAAACAAGCATTGGAACGGTACCTGAATCGGGGATTTGGCAATTCTTACGACTTTGGGCAAAGTTGGTAATTTCGGTCCCTTAAATTGACTACGTTGCCGTTCTAGGTGCCCTTAGTATAATATAAGCAATCAAATAATAAATAGGTTTTATTGCTCTGGTAGTTTTATACAACCAGATGAAGAATGAGAGTTTGTTCCACCCTGGGATAAATTCAAAGTAGATTGCCAATCGTTCCTAGATGGTAAAATATACTCCGTAATTAAACCCCCCAAAGGGTTCTGGAAATGGGAGGTTATTGTGAGCTGAATTCCAAATATTTAGTCAAGTTTAACGACGTAACTCAGCTTTAAGCTATGAAGGTCTCGTTTTAGTGGGCACTAGGAGGTCTTAAGGGGCCTAAACCCCCAATTCCCGGCCATCCGTTCCGAAATGGTGTCGGGATATTCGAAGGTGCTTAGGCATTCCCCGCTCTAAGCTACTTATCTGCGCAGTGCGATTCGGGGACCTCGTGGGGACTGGCGGCGCCTTGTCCACCCTCCTTGAAGCTAAACGTGCAGGAGTTCTCGTCGATGACAGACTGCTTAGAGCTATCACCCTTAATATAGAATTGATAAAGACTCTCTAGTTATACTGATAAAAGAAATCTTATTTCTACTCATAATAACCCCGCAATCACCCATGCTTGAAATGATGCAGAACGCCAGACCGAACAGACAGCAATAGCAACTAATTAGGAGATCGACGCGGCCAAACGCTCCTTCAAAAGGTGTTCGACTTATCTTAATAATGCTAATGTCGTTAGTAGAATTAAGTCGTAAGAGATATAATACATTCCTAGTTTTCATATATTTTATATTTTATGAAGAACATTGTTTTTTTGGTACGATTAATTAAGGTAGTATATATGGTTTTTTTTAAATTAAAGACTATCTAGTGGTTATCAAAAAAAATATTGGAGTTCCAAGGAGAAGCAAGGCTGAGATAGAAGCACAGGTATACACACATACATACTGGTTGCCGTCCAGGAACATTACTAAACTAGTAGGAAGGGTTTTATGGCCCCATTGGTGATCACGTGATCTCAGGTTTTTATGTCAGAAAAAATATGCGACTAGAAATCCTTACTCAAGTAAGGGTTGCGCCATTTTTGGTATAGTGATTAAAAGTTCAACACTTTATCAAACAAATTTCATCCTTCCGTCCGTTTGTAGTTATATCATCCACCCACAAACCTCAGTTTTGTGATTTTTGATTCAACTCGGCTCCTCTCTTCGGAAAGTAACGCGGCCTATTTAACCGGCGGAAATCGACCTTTCAACGCCATCATGTCGAGAAAGAAAAATAACGAGAAAAATTTGCGGGCCAGTTTGAAAAAAACCATTCGTAAAGAAATGCGTGCTATTTATATGAAGAAAAATAGCATTGACAAGAAGGAAGTTATTTCTAAATTTGTTTCTTTGCATCCTGAATTGGAGGATACGATTCAAGGTGTAGTGCATCGGTAAGCGGTGATGTATTTTTGTGTGTTGGTCCTTGTTTGCGTCAACGTCTGACTGTTTTAGCTATGCCAAAACGATAAATGATAAGGCAGCTAGCGGAACGGCTCAATGGGGGAAAAATGGAGGATCGACCAGCACTACGGTACGAGGAGAAACCTAGGTTATGGGATCTAGCCATACTCACAAAAGCAGCTACAGTCAGTGGAGGCCGGGGTGCCTAAAGCTCGTCCTCCGCGGCAGGCGAAGGAAAAGGCGATGTCTGCTATCAAGGTCGAAGTTATGGCTTTTGAAAGCGAGCAGGATGAAGGCAGCTCGCATTCAGAGCAGTCCAACACTAACTTTGCTGAAAAACTACTTCTAGACAAAACACCGCCCAAGCAGCCAGGTGTAAAACAACAGTTGTCAAAAAGAGTCGTTAAAAATGCGAAAGATGAAGCAGCTGTAGGAATGGAAGAGCCAGACTTGGTACATAAGACCAACGCGCTTTTGGAGAGTAAGATATCTACATTTACTACCGCCAGGCTCGATATCTAACCAAAATACAGGCTTCAAGGAAGACCTAGCCAGTCAAAATAGGAAATCTTCTCTTGGTGTGGGATCTTCTATAAATAGGGAAAGGGCACCTGACCTGGAAACACAGTTGCAATTCCTGAGCCTAGATGGCCAGAACACAAGCGGCTTCAACGGCAGCTCACCTCATAGTGTTGAACATGCTGTTTTGGTATCACCTAGTCTTGAGGAAGTTGGGCAGAAATTACCAGCTCAATTTGGTCTTCTGGGCCACCTAGATACGAGGCAATCAGAAGACCTCGTGGACCCTCGAGTGATGCTTAATACAAACATCCCGTTCTCTGCTTTTATTTGCGGACTGCAAGGGAGCGGAAAATCTCATACCACTTCTTGCATGATTGGTGAGTATCAACGAACTTTTATAATTTATTCATTGTCCTGATAAAATTAGAGAACTGCTCATTGCCTTTTAAAGCCCTGGGGACATTGCAGAAACCGCTGTCCACCCTTGTGTTGCATTACAATGAATATAGCTCCAACGTCAGCAACCAGCCAAGCGAAGCAGCATTTTTGGCGTCTATCATGCCGGAGTACAGGAAACACTTCAACAAATCAATCCCTGTGAGAGTTCTTACCTCACCATCCAATTTCTACAATCTTGAGAAGATGTACTCGCAAATTCCCAATGTTCGTGTGCGCCCATTTCGTTTGAAGCCGTACCACCTGAACATCGCGACGATGCTTTCGCTGATGTCCATGGGCAAGAAAGACTCTATGCCTTTGTACATGGCTCAGATAACACGAGTATTGCGCGAGATGGCTCTTTCTAACAAAGGGTCTTTCAATTACTTTGATTTCCGCAACCGAGTGAGAGACCTCCGTTTAGATCGGACACAGACACCCTTCTTAGACCAACGCTTTGATTTGCTGGATTCGTTTCTTGAGCTGAAGAAGGATGATCACACTACGGGTGGAGACTACTTCATGGACGGCGGAGTGACGATTTTGGATTTGTCTTGTCCGTTCATGGACCAGGGCACAGCGTGTATTCTTTTCCGAATTGCGATTGATTTGTTTCTTCACGCGCATCCATCGCGGGGTAAAATGATTGTTGCTGATGAGGCACACAAGGTAAGAAGACCGATCTTTCATTCTTAAGTTTTTCAAATATGCTTAACCGTCTACATAGTATATGGACAGTACTGAGGCTGCAAACGCCTTGACTGAAACTTTCCTGAACATCATCCGTCAGCAACGCCACCTTGGAACTCGAATTATCATATCGACTCAGGAGCCAACTATTTCTCCTCGTCTTATTGACCTTTGCTCTATCACTATCGTCCATCGGTTTTCAAGCCCCGAATGGTTTCAGAGTATCAAGAAACATATCGCCATTGCTGATAAGGAAGATACTAATTCGAATGAGGAAAATGTGAATGGGCTGTACCAGATTTCTAGCCTGCGTACGGGTGAAGCTCTTGTGTTTGCCCCATCTGCATATCTCCTTGATGGACACCAAGAGGTGATGGATGTGAAGCACAAGAGCTTCAAAATGGTGATTCGGAAACGCATTACTTGGGATGGGGGTCAAACGATTACCTCTGTTCGCTGAGCTATTTTTCGGCATCATCGTCGTCTAACAGAAAACGAGTTTTAAAAGATACAGCGCGGGAAATAGAAATCGCATCTCGGACTATTCCAGGGTATAAATATATTTTACATTTTGGCGATGCTAGTAGTTAATGAAGACTTTTACGACCCCGTAAATCACTTTCAACAAATGACTAGAGGAGATTTGAGATTCCGTCTCTTGTACTAGTACTTAGTGATGATGCCAATTGATTCACGAACTCGAATCCCTTTTCACGATCACGTTTACAGCCAGAAGCCAATTTTACAAGGAGGCAAACAGAAAGCCAAGGCTATATGCCATGGAATAGGCTGAGCTGATTATTCATTCATGAATCATGATTCGGCCCTAATGCTTGGTTATTTTTGATTGGAGGATAGAGTTATAAGAATAGAACATATATATATAGCTAGTCCTCAACAGGAAAACCGCCCCATGGTTGACTCCCCGGCAGCCCCACAAGCCTAATTCGCATTGTGGCTGTCGTTTAGAGCTCAGTCAGCCCCCTTCACTTCTCAGGTCTGCAAGCTCTTTCTCACTAGGCTAGCTGCCAAGCTGTGATTCGGCAGTGATCTAGAGTGGATTCCTGAATTTGAAGATTACTAGCCGCAGATTTGCCGCCCCATTAGGGTCCCGCTCACGGGACTTACTAGTTGAGTGATGTCGTGGGTAATAGTAGCCATGCGAGAGTTCTTTTCAAGATCGACGTCCGCAACGTCAAGAAGATGATTGCTGGCACACAGTAATGTACATTTGACGACGGAATTACCGACATAGCGGGCGCAAAAATTGGACAATAACAACTCGAGCTTGATTTCTCTCAAGCAGGTGAAATCCCGACTTGTTCTTGATACACTCAGCAATATCATGATCACAAGCGATGGCAAAGAATATCACCGTTCCCTATGTCCCTATCGATGAATTTAGTTGGTCTTTGAACTACGCTGGTAGCTTGCCATGGAATCAAACCATTTGGTATGCGTTTATATCGATGTTTTTTTTGGAAGTGTTTTCTTCCATCTTACCGTGATTTTCATTCTAATTTCGCTCTTTACCTAGGTCTCTAATAGCAGTCTTCACTGCAGTCCCTCTATGGATGACTGTCGAAATAACTATATGGATATTCTACCTTTTCCGCCGCTGGTCTGGCCTATATTTTTGGTCCGTCTTGATCACTACGTGGGGTGTCACTCTTCATGCCATCGGCTTTGTCTTGACAGTATGCGTGCCGAGCTGCAATTCTATACTTAGTATGGTAATAGCCGACATTGGGTGGATCGGAATGGTTACCGGGTTCGCATTTGTGATGTATTCCCGGCTGAACCTCATCAGCTTCGTCATGCGCAATCGGTATATCTTGCGGCTTTCTCTAGCTATGATCATTGTTGACGCTATCATATTTCACTTTTCGACAATAATCATATTTGCTATTGGCGTATTTCATCCATCTAGCGGGAAATTCCTACCCTACATGAATATTATAGAGCGCGTGCAGATCATGGTGTTTACCATCCAGGAAGTCATCCTCAGTACGCTTTACGTATACGGCACCGTCAAAATGGCCCAGGAATCTTTCAACACGCATGTCCGCAAGACTATCGTTTTCCTCATTGTGATACAGGCAGTTGCGATTCTGCTAGATGTATTGATTATCACACTCGATTACGCGGACTATTACATTCTCAAGTCGTTTATTCATTCGTTCGTTTACGCTGTGAAATTACAGCTGGAGTTTGTGATTCTCAATGAATTCAGAGAGGTTATTTCCAAGCTTGCGCCGAGAATGGAGATATTGGATATGGATGAAGAGCACTTTCGAGTTGTGAATACCAATAAACCGTCGAATGGGACAAAAACCAACCGGCTTGGTGAATGACAATGGTTGGGAGACGAGTTTTGGTTGGGATATGTTTTCATGTATATATGATTCGCCAGGACGTAAGTAAATATATTATTTGACATTCGAAAAGGATTCAGATTGTATTGATCAATCATTTGTATCATTCGGACTTCCTATTTTGATGAAATATACATGCCGTGCATGCGCCGCACTTATCGATTAGTTGTCCATGAATGTGGATGGACTTATATGAAGTCAAGCAGTCCTAATCCCATTAGAGAGAATATTTAAGGTAGACGAAAGTTGCCACATTCTCAAAATACAAACCAGCAAGATTCGTTCTGGGTTGTGAAATTGTGAGAGTTGCGGTCATTGAATGAGGAGTAAGGGTCACCGCAGCCCCACCTCAGTTACCTCAGCCACGCGGCTTTACCCTGTGTTTACACGACAGACAAACAAATCACTAATATCATCCTCACCGCACTTTTGGGAAGCTGCCATCCTTGTCTAAAACAGATTGACTATGATCGAACCAATCGACTGTAATTGAATTCTCCGATTTTACTATATTTCTATGTTTGAAATTGCACGGCTTGACATTATGAGGTTGTGCCGATAAAAGAACTCTCTCGCAACTAGTCTACCGAGGACTTTCACAAATCGTCTTAGCTGCGATCGCAGCTCTCAATAAATATTATAAACATAATAAAACAATGGCGCCGACCACCCTTTTCGTCGAACCCCTCATGCGAGTCGTGCGCGACCTGAAATCGGCCTTCATCGCACTCTCCTCGACAACCATAACAACAAACCCAAATACCTCCTCACCTTCCTCTACATCTTCAAATGGTCTGATAAGCAAACGAGCTGGTCAAATTCTTTCTATTCCTGCTACATACGCTTTACTCGATTCGTCACCAGAACCAGGTATTGTGGTGGGCATTGTCCTCGGTGTTGTCGCTGGGGTGGTGCTTACCTTGATCGCAATATACCAAGCTCTCGGACTAGGAGGCCGTGGGGAAAGCTCTGTTAGTGGTGGAGGTAGTGTTGTCGTTGTGGAAGAAGAAGAATCATCCGTGGGTGGACGTGCACGGCGACGAGGACCGGCGCGATCGAGGTCTGCGCGAGGCGGTAGAGGGGGCCGGGTGGTGGAAGAGATTGTCGAAGTTCGCGAGCGCTCGCATTCTGGCATTAGGACCGTTGATGAATACTCGGATGATGTGGTTGAAGTGATCGAAGAGAGCTCGGCGACGCCGTACGACGATGTTGTGGAGGTAGAAGAAGAGGAAAGCAGCGTGGC
This sequence comes from Talaromyces proteolyticus, assembly GCF_021365285.1. Classification (NCBI taxonomy): domain Eukaryota; kingdom Fungi; phylum Ascomycota; class Eurotiomycetes; order Eurotiales; family Trichocomaceae; genus Talaromyces; species Talaromyces proteolyticus. The sequence goes on from NW_025764281.1 coordinate 1,233,149, forward strand.
TACTAGCCCGCCTCGGCGGAAGAGAACCAGCGGAGGCGGAAGTTATCGAAGGGTTGACCCATTGGCATACGGAGGGGATGATGAGCCCTATCGACGGCCTCCCCGGCGGTGAATATATCAGATCTTTTTTGTTGTTGGGGTACTGAAACTGGGACAGGAGTATGTAAAAGGAATTTTGGGAATTGGATTCATATGCCTTCAGTAAAGGGCGGTTTGTATGTTGATGCGAAACATGCATATAACTGTATGATTATGACAGCGTTTTGCTTTTGCTGATTGTCATTTCTATTCTGGAGTTAATATTGCAAAGGCTTGGATTGGAAATAATAAATTCATGTACAAATCAAATTGACAAGAATGTGCCAATACGTAAAGATAATTAACTGCACAAAGTGAATAGCAGCTATTGATAAGGATCGAGAGCCCTCTCTAACAAGGTAAATCATAAACGAAAAAAGCCGCCCTTCAATTACGAAAATAGAAACCGGCACAACTTGGCTGGTGGCCAAAGAGCATCATCGAAAGAATGGAAACCAACGAAACGCCTTAAAACACCAATCAACCAACATGATATATGTTCATCCCTACCGAAACCATTGGAAATCCCAAAGTCGTGACTCTTATTCTGCCGCATTACAGCGGACAACATAACCCTTAAATCAAAAAACAACACATGTCTGCACAGCAGCAGAGCGTTAAAGCAGCCGCGAGGCCTGCACAGATACCGCCCGCTGAGCCTCCATATCCACCTCTGTCTGGGTTTTGCGCATAGTACCCTTGAGGAGGGTAGTGATAGCCTTGTTGAGGAGGATAACCTTGCTGTGGAGGATATCCTTGTTGATAATATCCCCCACCGGGCTGAGGAGGTCCATATTGCGGTTGCATTGGAGGATAATATCCATTCTGAGGTGGCGCCGGGCTGGAGTAACCGCCGTATCCGTTGTCATTACGGTATTCACTTTGTGGTGGGGGAGATTGGACGTATGGCGCGGGAGAAGGTGTGTGGTTGTATGGGCCGGCGTCCTGATGAACTGCGGCTGGGTAAGCGGGGGGATTGTCCTGTGTTTCCTGTCAATATATTGTATGAAGATATGGTGCTTAGAAAACATACGTATTTGCCTGCCATTGAGATGGCTCTTGTTTAGTGGATGTCTTGGCTGTTTGGAGAGTTGAAGGCCGGGTTAATGTTTGCTCTGTCCTGTTATCGGATTTATGAGAACCGAGCAGAATCAAATCTTCTACTCTGAGACCTCTGATCGGTGAAGGAACGGTTTCGTGTTGTGTCGCAGGGTTAGGCAGACGCGATACGCCGGCGGTATCACAGGCGACAGCGAGGGGCTGGGATGCTATTCTCTCTTGACCAGGAAGACAGTGGTTCAGAATGGTTCGCAATCGCGATCAAAAATTGCCAAGCAACAGATAGGTAGGACAGATGTAAGAATTCAATGTTATTGAAAGAAAAATGAAGAGTTGAAGAGTTGAAGAGTTGGAGAAAGTCAGAGTCAATGGATGAAGGCCAAGAGTGACGCCACTTCAACCCGCCAATCACAGCTCCACTAACGATCCGGCTTCCCGGCTCACGGTGGCTGCACCGCCACGTTCTTCACGTAAGCTCACCCGGCCAATCAGAGGACATACTACCAGGAACCTTGTTTTTTCAACATCCACTCACCCAAAAGAGCGATTATTAACAACTTAACGTTTCCAAGCTGCTGGTTACTTTGATATAAAATAGTCTGTGAAAAGAAGGCTATACTTTATATGAGAAAGTATGGCAAGTGAAGCATGTATATGGTCAGATAGATGTATCCTATGTAAGTTGTTACACATAGAATACATATGTAGCTTCAGTAGGACTCTTCGATTGTCCTAAATCACCCGATATTATTCTTTTTAGCAACCGGAACACATTATCGGGAGTAACCCAGCAAGTAATGAATGATTCTCAGAATACTGCATCGGCCATCAAAGACCGATCTGGCTTTGTAAGAAAGCCCTTCGTTTCTAGCGCCGAATGAACCTCCCAATATGGGAAGGACGATGATCCCTTCTAACCAAATGAGCCAATCAAGCATTCTCTTTTCACACTTGATGCCATTTCGAAATCGAAATGTTCTTACCTACCTCTTGTAAATTTAATTTATTCTCCTAGCTGCAGATGAAAGCCTGACGTGGCCCTCTCACGATGAAAATACTATTTTCTACCACCATAAAGACTCGATGATCATGGCCTGACTTAATAACATGAAATCTACACCAGATATAAACTGGAAAGAGCCGAAAGCCTTGACAGCTATTGCCTTTTTTTCCTGCCTGGGGAATCATAACCATCGCCATGCCTAATACTGGTCGTCCGAGCCGTGATTGTCATGCTTGTAGAAAGCGACGCATTAAGGTACGGAATACACCGCCTGCCCGGCCATTACAAAACAAAAAGTATTATTGAGAGATTTCTAATTTAACAGTGCGATCTTCAACGTCCACAATGCAGCCAGTGTATCAGAAAAGGGCAACCTTGCCCAGGGTATCGAAATGAGTTGGATATGCGTTTCCGCACCGAGAACATGTCAACATTCCCCGTGAATATGCATAGAGATCGTCGAAGAAGACCAGACAAAAAGGTCCATCCTATGCCGCAAACTCGGAATGCAAAGCCAGAAAGACGGGAGAAGAAAGTCACTGAACATACAGCTAGCTCCCTTCCATCGAACGACCTGTTTGCTCTTCAGCGCCCTATACACTTCCAATCTACCATCGCAGAATCGTGGGAGTTTCACGTCAGACCAATGATTATGGAAAAGTTCTTGATGGAAACTACCCCTGGCAAAAATGATAGCATGTTCGGTTTCGTTCCAATATTGATTTCGGAGGCGGGCGAAGGGACTCCTCTTGTTCTAGCTTGTAATGCGGTTGCATATGCATACATGACAAACATAATTTGGTTCCCCGATGGAATTCAATACAGATCATCGGCATATGGCTCTGCACTAGCTGCTACAAACTCGGCTCTCCGGGATCCTCACAATTTCAAAAGTGACAATACTTTGTTGTGTATTTATCTACTCGGACTATACGAGGTGAGGATACTGTAGAATAACTAATAGGCTGTGAATATCTAACGCTTTGATGAAGGTTCTCTCAATCACCAAAAGAAATGCCGATACAGGCTTCATGTCCGCTGAATGGGCTATCCACAGCAAGGGCTTGATAGAGTTACTCCGCCAGCGTGGGCCTGAACAATTCAACACTTTACATGGAAGACAAATATTCTGGGCTGTGATAAACATTGTTGTAAGTCGATCTTATACATTGCTCATCATGCAAATGAAGTCTTGGTGTCCAATGCTCACCTTACCAGCAATTACATTCGGTAACATCCGGCCTTGATTGCCCTCATGAAACTTTTGTGTGGCTGAACGAAATCGACAAACATTGCGCTCTCCCGGAGGACTACGTACTTTTTCGGCCAATAATCTTTGCTCATCACTGTACGAATCTTTGCAGTCGTGTCCAAAGACTAGTACAATACAGCCCATTTGATGAAATCCTGGCTAGTGTACCAAGTATTATACAAGATATGGACGAGGTTGAAAAGATAACCAGCCTCAATATTTTTTCACATAACCCTCACATTTCAAGTCATGAAATCGAGCACCCCTTGGCGCTACCGGATGTACCAGATTACCCAAGTCAATGTTATTTTGGAATTCTCATCTACCAGTATTACTTCCGAATGCAGCTCTCTCACCGTGTTCGAGAACTATTGCAACACGCATCCAAAGCACCGAGTTGCACACCTCAACAACGTGCTACCATCACCTGGTATGAGAAACGCTGTGCTACTGAATTCCATGCCCTTGTTGATAAAGTATTCTCCCTTTGTTACACTTTAATTCACAAAGATACTACTGCCACCCGTTATCACCGGGATCAAGTCAAACCCCGAAAAATGGGTTGGCCAAACGCCATGCGGTATTTATGGCCACTGAATTTGATTCTCACGTGCTCGGTATCATCGGATTGGCAGAGGGATGCTGCCAAAGAGGCGCTAGAGTCAATAAGAAGGACATTTGGTATGACTTAGAGGTTAAATCTACTATTTCTATAGTAGCGATATCAATGTGGAAAAGCGCAATTATCATATCTTTAGCTACGAGTTTCTGTGGCACCTGATCGAAGGAAAAACGCGCATAGGTATGGATCCACAGTGGTTGAAGATGGAGATTGAAGCAACCCATCATAGGGTAACGGATGCTAACAATAAAATATAAAAGTTAGTGAGATACATATATTTGATGAGTAATAAGAATTTATATAATTATCTAGCTATGATTGATATTTACTAGCGGAAAAGGTAATTTCTGGGATAATCTCAACTCAATCTTTTCTGCAGAGGGGAGATGTGTCTGTGTAAAGATTTAATAATAGCACCGTGTGCTACCTCCATCATCTAGCATCATTTAGTTAATCTGATGAATTTAGACATTTCATTTGCATATACTGGAGAGTATGGGACTATGCTTTTACCTCAATGAGGTGTAATGAGAAATCAAACCAAAAAACCTATATTAGTATGCCCCGGGCCTTTTCTAGTATGCCGGCTGTTCCGACGAAGTCACTCCATTAAGTGCAGTTAACACGGGGGTGCGGTTCACAAGTTCAAAACTATTCAACTTGGCATCCTTACTCCCATGAGCCCACAACGTCACGGTTACCGAGTTTTCACCCTGATAGTTCAAAATACCTTGTGGTACAGGGAACTCCGTTTGAGGTCTAGTGTGCGGTACAAATTTGCCGTACTGATATCCGTTCACATATAATTGGACTCTATAAGATTGCGTGCTGTCCCTATTGTTGCCAAAAACGAAGTACAACGGAACGTCGTAGCCCTTAGGGAGGCTAAGACTGAATGAATTCGTCCAGAATCCAACACCAGGCTCAGTGATCCCGGCCAATGGACTAGAATCGTCCCAATTCTGACTTGGTGGTGAGGGTTGATGCCAGCCTTGTCGTTCCGCATAGAGCCCTCCTTCATTGAGCGGACCACGTGCGATGTCAAGGTAGTCTTCTCCGCCGATGTTTCCCGTGAGTTTCCAAGTAACATCGCTTTGGCTGTGTCCTGATAGGTTGAAACCAAGGGAAAAATAGATAACACATTCGTCATTTGTTTTGCATTCAACTTCCACAATGAATACCACTATATTAACCGGACACGTTTCTGGAGACTATGATGTTTTGGAAATTTGGCTAAATTGTCGAGATGCGGGCATGTCGATCATTGGATGAAGACGGTGTGCTACATATTAGACATCCTTCACTGATCAGTGCTGAGCATCCACTGAGCGTACCACGAGCAATGATGAGTGCTCACTGAGTAGATCTCACTGAGTAGATGTTGAGAGTTGCTGAAACTTCACCAGGTACAATGAAATCGGCCAGTTTCCCCTGAGGAATTTTGTTCAGGACCCCGTTTGCTCAACCCCCAGAGGCCTCTGAAATGATATTCAGACCACCTAAGTGCTCAGAAAACACATATCAGAGATATGTAATAGCCACTTTGTATTTATTTAGTGGACGTTCTTTGTTTTTCCATCCCGCCCACAGTTATCACAATCTCGACCATGATGAGGTCTATATAAAAGGAAAGTCACTCCAGATTATCATAAAAAGTTAATTACAGCTGTGCCTCGACGTACTAGAGGTCCTAGGCCCGTATGATCTTGGTAGCTAGCTAAAATGAAGCTTTCTGGAGAAGTCCACATGATGTGAAAATGCTTTGCAATTTCCGTGAGAATAGATAGCCTATAGATGGGTTAACTATAGACCATCCCTAGACTGATATTTTCCCTAATTCCGTAAAACCGGATGCCGGGGATTGGGATACGCTTGAGCCTTCGCCTAGGCCCCGTCCTCACTAGGAAATGAAACAAAGCTGTATGTGTACAGTAGTTTACCAGTACATGTGTATGTTGGAGCGGCTGTTTTGGTGATCTGCCCAGTTATTTTGAATCCACACTGAAATTCTACAGAAATCCAGGCATTGCAGGAGACCAGTATCCCCCTATCATTACTATCTAGTAATATAACAATAGATAGGATAACAAGTGTCAGCCCCTAGCATTCCTTGGGAGGGCTAGATTGATCATCCAGTTCCCCTTCATGCTAGTGGACTAAACAGTTACGGCAATAGTGAAGCAAATTTCTGTAGGTGTGCAAAAGGTACGAACAGCCGGATTAATTCTGTTCTCAGTCCGTAATACCGGAAACTGAAGTATGGTTCATTACGCAGCTCCAAGGGGTGTGGTTCTCGCTGCTATACTGGGAATGGGGATTATTTGTCTAAGAAATTACGCCTTTCTATTTTGTAGCTTCATCCTTCAGCTGGGTGAATCAAAGGCTCTAAAGCATGCGTAAATTTCTGCGCGATTCCCCAGCAACCCAGTTGTCGTAACAGATCAACCAAAATGCAGAGGGTGTTGGCCTTGACAAAGGCGAGATTTCCGGTACGCGACCCGAAGGTTTGCAAACAATCTAGGTCCACATCACTGGCCAGAAGTTGTATCTCCGGCCAGGAAATTAGTGGCTCGACTGACGACCATAATGGGCCCTGGATGGCATTGCTGCTGGAACAGGCCAGGTAGCCGGCCCAAGCGACCGCGGCGGCAAAGAGACACCGAGGAACATGGATAGCCTTAGCGCGCCCCATGGGCACCGACTCAAGGCGCTTCTGCAGGAGGAGAGCATGAAGCAAGCAACGTTGAGCATCCGTAGCGACGGACCACCGCGGTATCACAACGGCCACGGGCATACTCAATGCTGCCGCGCTGGGTCCTTCCTGCCCAATCGCTAATTCTAAGCCATGGAATTCTGCTAGCAAGGACATCCAGATAGTATGCCATAGGATCAGAAGGCACAGGGGGTCAGACCGCTCCATGATCGGTCTGCGGTAGCGGGAATACCACGACATCAGATCGCGCTGATACCGTTGAGTAGTCCCGTGATCGAGTTGGTCGAGGACGCGGTCTTCGCAGATGGAAGCGCCGATGCCTTCTAGTAGCATATAGGCGGTAAACATGCTGTGCGAACATCGCTCATCCGACACCTGTATAGAGTCGGCGGTCGTAGTGTTACCACCCCCCGTATGCGAGCATAAAGGGTATGTGGAAGCAGCACTCGGGTCCTGCTTGATTAGTTGAGCCCACGTATTGGCGGCGCGAGCGGAGAATGGGTCGGTGCAGGATGCTAAGGGGATCGTCTTCACCCGGTGTCGCAGAATCGGTTCGTCGTGAAGAAGAGTGGACATTTCGGCGTCATGTACAAAAAGGCCCAACGCGGTTCTAGGGCCAAGTCAGCTCGGCAGTTCCTCGTTCAATGACTCGGGCGCACACAGAATGCTTTGACCTTTTGATTTCCTCTTGCCGGGCCCATGCGTGCCATGCCTCCGCGAGCTTCGCCCCTTCTAAGCCTTCCGTGGAGAACGGCTTGTTCTCCATCCCAAAAATCTTCGCTCTCCGAGCCATCTACAAAAAAAAAAAAAATTAGTTCCAAACGGAATCCAAGTAAAGCGTCGGAGACACTTTGCTCTGAGCATACCGCAATGCCTGTGCCATGGAAGGCGGACACTGTAGCCAAGTGGTGGGGGTCCTAAAATACAAGATACTGAGTCAGAGCCAAAACAGTAAGATGCGTATGCTTTGAAGGTAGGACTTGCCCCAGAAAGCATTCCAAATGCCTGTCCAATGAGTGCCGCCTGGACCATAGAGATGATCTGGTTGGTACTCGAATGTATGATGCTATTCCACTGGAGATGATCTAATGAGTAAACTGTAATAAAACAGAGAGTGGAGGGTTGCAAAACTATTACTCACCGACCCATGAATGGCCTGGTTCAACCGTTCAAAGATCATGGCGCCTTTCTGAGCGGCCGCGATGGTCCCAATGAACATACTACCAACGGCACAGACGGACAGAAGAAGCAGACGCTTCTCCGGCGATGGTTGAAATGTCGGTCCATGTAGAACTGGGAACGCCGGATTGAAGTAGGTGAAATACCTTTGGATACATAGATTCTATGGGGCCAGTCAATAAGAAGCCGTTCACGCTAAGGAAAGGAAACAATCCTATACAGATTCTCTATTTTAGAACATTTGTAGTCGACTCACCAGAAACTCTGTTGAGGGCAATGGTTCTTGCGACCGCAGCCAGCCTAACTGATGACCGAGATCAAGTCGATATGTGTCACTTATTTCTAGGAGCTCATTCAGCTCCGTCGCACATCTGGTCGCACATCTGGCGTCAATCTCGATTGAACCCTCTTCAGCGAGCTCGAGACCCAATTGTGAAAACCAGCACGTTGTAGTTGCGGCCGACGGAAAATCTCCGGTCGATTCCACGAAATATTTGACCGAAGAGGACGATAGATCGCAGGAAGCGAGAACCTCAGAGTTGGTGCGGTCATGACTGCAGTCGGACGAGGCCGTCGATTTGTGGAGATCGGTGGTTTCATCGACATGAAGATCGTCCAGCACATAGTCTGATGAAAACGCCGCCAGAAACACATCCTGCGGCAGGGCGTTGGAGGGAAGGCACAAGTCGACTGAAGTCCCGAAATCCACAACCCTTAAAAGTTCATCTGGTAGCTCAATGTCATATGATAGGGTCGGCGCAACTATGGTGTTGGACAAGGAAGAGTCCGCAGGTGTTGCTATGGAGGCATGATGATCGCTGCTGTTGTCTGAGGCGCATAAGGGGTCGGCTGAATTTCCTTCGTCCGGCCGTAGGCTAGGCGGAGCCCCAGGGACCCGACGATGGGTCCGTTGATGCCGAAGCAGGGAGTCTCTGTCACATCCTGTCAGCGCAGATTACCTGCGGAGTAGTGGCAGGTTGAAAGATTTCATACTGTCTACTATATTGCCGGCCACAGTTATCACATCGGAAGGGTTTTTCCTTGGTATGCGATCTTAGGTGGCGCTCGAGATGGTTGGTTTTTGTAAACAGTCGGCCGCAGTAGTCACACGTCTTGCCAGTGCTAACCAGGCCTGTCCGAGGTCGATCCATGGCTGTGATCCGAAAATCCCAGACCCTGAGGTGTATCGAACATTGCGGTGCTGGACCCCGAGGGCTTGCTTTATACCTCCTACGTATGTAGTTGTGGCCGTTCTCGCTTCGTTATTGTTCCAACGGGCCGATCGGGGGCTCTAAGTGCCGATTGCCTAGATTGGGTAATTGGGGTACACACTCGATGTACCCTTACCCCGCGCTTTCTAGCCAGTAAATCTTGCTTGGAGTCATAAATATGGATGAGTGGTGACATGATGGATGGCTAAGCAGCAAATGAAATGGGATGATATGGCCTACAAAATGCGTCACTCTTGTTATGAACACTTGCAATGAAGGAAGATGCCGCATCGGTAATTTCTGATGAGCACGCGAGGCGTGGTGTGTCCTGGATTCCAGTGACACTTTCCAGGGAATAATCACACGGGCTAGAATGCGTGTTGCCACACCCACCCACTACATATTGTCTAGCTTCTGGGAGCAAATTGATCTTTCCTCGACTTGGACTGGCATTGCGTCCAGCTTGACTTAATATCTATCGGCTCTACATGCAACGGTTAAGATCGACCATGCTTAATTATATAGGAAGACATGTGACTGGCGCACCGGTTAGAAGAGTTGCTGGCGATTTTTCCCCATATTCCTTCCATTCTTAGTATTCTATCGCTTAGTCCTTGGACCTCATTATATTAAAATCCCGTATATTTGACAATACAAAACTCACCTATCCAAAAAGACTAGACGCACGGACACGACGGAATAATGGATATATACCTATGAATGTGGGGAAAGAGCTTTCGTATAAGCCACCATGATGTCCAATAATACCTAGATATCCCTAAGGGTATCATGTGCGTCGCTTCTCATGAATGGGCGTATGGGCGTAATACCAGACGAATTGGTTGAATAAGCTCATCGCAATACATCCTTCTCCACATTCACTATTTCCGTTATTCCGCGTGTCCCGGTTTTTTGGTTGCGGAGAAGGTTCAACAAGGCGCATTACACATGGTGGGCACGCAAGTTATTGGTTAAGGATTTACTCAGGTGTAAGAAATGAAAGACATTGGAGGTCGTATGTTTTCCACAATTGAACTTTTAAAAGTGAATTGCAACTTTTATGCCAGTTCATATCAATCCGGTAGAAACTAATATTACCTTGGCAAGCGAAGATCCGTGAACTAGTGAGAAAGGTTAGTAGTCTATCTGGTTTTGTCTTCTTTTCGCCAGCTTGAACTATACCTCAATACCGAGGCCCAGGTAACCTTCCAGTCCGATATCTTTTTCCTTGCAGGTCGTCATCGCCATTTAGCTTCAACTTTCATGTTGTTATGGATCTAGATGCATGCATCCCCTCTTGGAATCTTAGAACCGGATCGCACAATTCCGTAGCTATCACAAGTAGTCAAGATAATCCAGCTCTCCTAGCCATGTTGCGACATAGAGCCTGCGAGGAATGCAAAAGGTAAGTTAGTCGCACTGCTTTAGAGCGATCTGACAAATTGTGCAGAAAGACAAGATGTGAGGGTAACAAATCACTTTTTGGTCCGCCATGGGCTGATCTGATTATTTTCAAGGTGATATGAAGCAGCCGTGCTGCTCATTGTGTGGTCGAGTTGGAAGTACGTGTGTCTATCCGTCACCAATATCTTCTCGGCACCGTGGATGGAGATCCAAGCTCGCCTTCCAAACCACCTCCTCCACTGCCGCCGTTGGTGAGGCACCACTTTTCACCCGTTCTCGAGCCTCTATGGTACTAAACCTCGTATGAGCCGCTAACCTAGAGTATTTGACCGATGGCCAACCACTTTCATCCCATCTGCTGGATGATCAGCACGAACTAGATGGCCATATACTGGACCTAATGGATTATATGGACGGCGTTGCCGACGACATGCCATGGGATGCTGACTTTCAGACGCTGAACTCGAATGTCAGTTACGACTTAGATGCCCGACATGCTGGACTTGGTTGGATTCCCTCTGGACGAGTTTTGCAGGATTTCAATTTGAATGGCAAGTCTCCTCTGGTAGACATGTCGAGATAGCAATTTCAAGTAATCTGCCTGACGGCCTAATCTCCAAGAAGAATTGTGTTGCACCGCTTGCCAGTCAACCGCCAATTACTCAAATTTCCAAGCCAAAACTCAATGGCGTATACTATTCACTATCAGTCCCTGATGTGGTTGCTAATACCCTGTACGCGCGCACCTCAATCGTCATTCATTCGCTATCATCTATTGACAAAAAAAAAACCAGAATCGAGACATTCTTTGAACGGGCTCATCACTCAGTTCCAATCCTCCATCACCCTACTTTTTAAACAAAGTATCTAAACAGCACAGATCGCCCAGTCAATCGATACATGCGACCGGATCTAGGCTAGGCCTTAACACTGAATGCCATATTTTCCCTTTAGTCACGATTCTCCTCAGCCTCTTTCTTCCGCGGTATCCCTGCGAAAAACCGAGGAACCCCTTTAGCCGATAAGGCATCTAGTCTCTACCATAAATTTTTCCAGATCATTGGCGAAAATACGCCGACTTTGGTACAACTACAGAGCTTAATTTTACTTGCAATTTACTACGTAACGGATGGTCCTGACACAAGCACTTGGCTCTTGATTTGTTTGTACAGGCGCGTACTACACCAATTAGACTTACACCTCATTGATGTTGATATTATGTCCAATATCCTTCAAGGCTGGCTCCTCTATTAGCAGCTGAGTGGGTTGAACGGGAGGGCCGTCGATTGACATACTGGTCACTCTGGGAAATCGACAGGTTCACATCCGGCCTGTCGTGGCATCCACCCTCCCTATCCCAGAGCCAAGTACTTCTCCCTGTCTCGGACCACTATTGATTTTCTGAGCAGCCAATTTCTTCTGCACCACTATTGTCACGCCACGAAATCACCTGGAGGAGTCTCTACGATTCTCCCAACAAATATGAGCGAGCGTGGTTCCGCATTGGCCACAGCTTCCTGACGCTGTCTATGCATTTGAGATAGTCAAACTTGCTATCAGTGCAAGCGAAATTGAACTTGGAATCGGGCCTGAATAGTTTTGAATGTAGCTTGCCGGAACATTTTCGACGTGAAAGTTTTCAACGTTTTACCTTTGATGATGAAAACTTTGTCAGAGAAAACTGGATTACTGCAACACACCTCATGATTCAAGGGGAATTGGATTGTATCCTTCCATTCATCACTAGACGAAGACCGCTGATAAACATATTTGTAGGGTTCGAGGATGTATTTTAACAGCACCAAGTTCTGATTCTAGCGAGCCTGTTGATGCAATGGGATTAGGTATGCATGAGGCGGACGACCCAATTTCTGATATATACTCCGTGACAGAGAACAACCTTTATAAACGTAGATCCTCTCACAACGATCTTCTCAGAATCTATAAAGCTTGGTCTCCAAATTATATCCCATTTGCTACGCAATTTGTTGCTCCGACTCTTCTAGGTCTGCACGGAGTAAATGTCCTCCATCTTCTCAAGGACAGTACCTCATTGAGTAAGACGGAGAGCGGCCTAGAGTTCCTCAAATATATCTTGCAGCATATGACCAGATACTAGAACCTCTCTACGTTGATGCTCGATAAGTTCCCATATAGATGGGTTGGCCTTAGAAAAAATCCAATGGAGCTTCTTCTGATGACTAGGGATTGACACTGATCTCGCCTTTCAGACCTTAGGTTTATTCTCTATTCAACGCCAAGTATTCCAAGCGACTAGCATTTTCTAACACGGAAATACCTGATTAGTCATCATCCCTTTCTACTTCCGTCAAGTAATTAGTAGCACCCACGTAATGTGGTATGAAAAGAGCTTGAATAGCAATATTACGCTGCCAATAGTCACCAGACCAGCGAATCTGTAAGGGTCTGGAACTACAAAAAGATTAACGTATTATCTTTTGCTACAGAAGAAATATACATGCCGTTGTGCAGAAGGTTGGCAACCCCGCCAGTTGCCATAGTAAAGGTAAAAAAGACCAAGTGAAGTACCGAAGGCGATGTTTCCAGAGAATTGATCCTGGAACTTGCCTCCCTTCCTCTATGTCTCTGTTACTGTTAAAATCAACCGAGACAAAAAAAATCAATGGATGATGACATCTTTAGATTGCGATATAAATCCTGGTCCATTATCGCTAAATTTAATTACTAATTGAGGCTATCATAATCATTCTGAATCTTCGGAGTCTTGTATAGTGTCAAAAATTCTTGTGGAGCACCGACAATAGTGAAGGCTCGGTACCTTCAAGGAATGCTGGGTTCAGGTTCCCGCCTTGCACTGTGGGAACAAATCACAGCCCGAGCGGCACTCATGTAGTTTATCTAGGTACAACCTATTCACAATTATCAAGGCCAATGCTTCCTCCGGCCCAAAGCATCGCTGATGGGATTGGGACGCATCCACCTGCGTGACAAGGTCAATATGAGTAAGCCTAATGCCTATGAATGAATGAGGAGTAATAGTTCGAAGCATACAAGCACAAGGGGTGATATAAAGCACCAATAGCATATTCTATTGGCTATCCTGTCAGTAACAGTCATTGATCGGCTAATTCTATTCTCTCTCCTGCTGTGACCTGCAGTTGTCAGGTTGGGCCCAACGTTATCGACTGTCCTAAAATGCCTTTCCCACAAGCCCCGCAAAATGCCTTCACTATTTTAGAGGGATTGTCGTATCTGCAAACATATAAGGAATTTCGTAACCACTATTATATCACCCTTTTTCTTATTATTTTTATTTGCCTTGTTTTCTGTGTGAAATTAATTGATCTCACTATGACCGTCACCAACAATATGTATATTGCGGAGACTCCCCGAGAGGTTAAAGAGGCCGAGGGATTACTTCTCCTTACCCAAAATACCCCCAATGGCCAAGCCATTCAAATTATGTTGGAGGAACTTGCCGCGACTTATGGCACCGCATGGACTACATTTCTAATCGACATTTCAATTAATGAGCAGAAGAAGGAATGGTTCCTCAGACTCAACCCCAACGGTCGCATCCCAGTCATTATAGACAACTATACTTCACCGGGATTTCCTATCATAGAAACGTCGGCACAGTTAGCCTACTTAACCGAACAGCTGGACCTAGAACATCAATTTGGGTTCGTGGACGCGTTCGAACGTAGCCAAGCCTTGCAGTGGATGGTCTTTTGGCATGGAGGCGGAGCACCCTATCAGGGCCAGGTGAATCATTTTCGTCGGGTAGCGCCAGAGAAGATACCCTGTGAGAACTGAAAACTTATTTTATCCTGATTATGCCAGCTAACTTGAGATATCGACAGACGCGATTTCCAGATACACAGCTGAGACCCTCCGGGCGTTTGGTGTCCTTGAGCTTCATCTCTCTGGCAAGTTCACCGGATTGGCACGCGAATATCTGGCCGGGAATGGGAAAGGCAAATATAGTATCGCTGACATCAAAGCTTGGCCTTGGATTAAAAATTGGGAACGCAGTGGATTTACTATGGAGGAAATGTCACAGTTTCCACACCTCCTCCAATGGATTGACCGAATTGCTGTGCGGCCAGCCGTTCAAAGGGGCATTGGAAAGAAATATTTAAAATAGTCTCCTGGCTTGGAAATAATGGCAGAAACATTACCAAATACTCACAATATAATGGTCATTCTAAGTTACCAAGGTCTACATCTGCTAGATCTGTGCAAGCCTCTCCAAATCCTGATGGCCACCCAGTGGCAATTTCAAAGGTTCTAGAATTTAAATCCAACAGTATAATTGTACCTACCACTTCGTCTATCTCCCTCCTCTCCCTCTCTCTTGTTTTTTCTTTTCTTTTGGGCTAAGGTAGACCTTGGCACGGCTCTGGGCAAGCAGGGAGAATGGGAAGATGAGAAATTATTGACCGGATGCCAGATTACGGAAAGGGAAATACGAAATAGTAGTGAATGAGAGCCGCTTGGGCAACGTTTCTAGGCTACATGCCTTAAACGAGTCAATCACAATACAGACTACTATGCCTTAACGACATTACCGAGAATTAGCAGAAAAATCCAATCCGCAGAATAGCATAGGCATTCCACGGCTTTAGTTTCTGATAGCTTCCAATGCAGACCAGATTGACAGTAAATTCATTGTAAGGTCGCGTAACATCCGTACGGACTCGGACCAAGCCTCAAAATGGGACCGCAAGGGACCGCAAACCAAACCGGGATGGACCGCCGTCCAGTCTTTGGGATGGGAACTCGGCACCGCGGTGCGCACCACTGTACCCAAACAATGAAAGAATCAGACGAAGGCAGAAATCACTCTAATGCGCGCTCTTAAAATTGGCGCAAGGTCTTCTGTTGCCTGTAATTCGCACCACCGTGTGGCGGGATGTACTGGCCGGAGAGGCTCGGCAGTCCCTCCGTTATGGAACTTTACGCAACGACCTTGTGTGGGACACGGAATTAAGACCCCAGCTTGACTTCTTTTTAGGCTGATATATCTGTTGCTGAAGTCATTCAAGGCATTTACATCTTCCGGCGCTGAAACAGACATCTTCATTCATATCTTTGTTTCTTTGCTTAAATCCTCGTATATCGTATATTTGTCTGTCATGGATCCGTCATTGGTGTTGGATAAGCTCCCTAAGTTACTGGATCTCAACACAGAAAACATTACAGAAAATGTCCATCAAATCAACTCCAACAACCCTGATAGGCGACTTAAATTTGTTGTGGAGCGACTTGTTCATCATTTGCACGAGTTTGCACGAGAGGCGAGGTTGAGCACGGACGAGTGGATGGCTGGAATAGAATTTCTTACGGAGATTGGAAAGATCTGTGACAATGAGCGTCAAGTATTTCAATTCGCATTTGAGAACTCCTATTAGTATCCATATAGTGTACTGATGCTGTCCACGCAGGAAATGGTTCTCTTGTCTGACACCCTTGGTCTTTCCCTCCTTGTGGACTCTATTGACCATCCGAAGCCAGCCGGTAGCACGGAGGGCACTGTACTTGGCCCCTTTCACACACACAACCTGCCAGAGAAGGGTAATGGCGACGAGATCATGCTGAATGACCCTAATGGGATGCCTATGCTAGTGGTTTGTACTGTCAAGGACGTTAATAGACGCCCAATCGAGGGGGTTAAGATTGAGATCTGGGAGACGGATTCCACGGGCAACTATGACGTTCAGCGGTCCGACCACACCATTCCCGATGGCAGATGCTCCATGAAAAGCGATCATGACGGTGTGTTTTGGTTCAAGGGCGTCCTGCCCGTATCTTACCCCATTCCACATGACGGACCGGTGGGGAAAATGCTCAAGGTATTAGGTCGCCACCCAATGAGACCAGCACATATACACTTCATTTTGGATCATCCAAGATACGATCGCTTGGTTACGTATGCAATCTTTACTCTCCCTCCTTTGTTAATTTTGTCCTGACAAGCTGGAATAGTGCTCTCTATCTCAGAGGCGACCCCTACGAAACATCCGATGCAGTCTTCGGGGTGAAATCTAGTTTGTTGATTGATGTAGATCATACAGACCAGGTGCTCTCTGAGAGATATGGCGTAGCTATTGGCACGAAGGTCATCAAATATGACTTCACTCTCGTCTCTGAGCAGGAGTCTCTCGAGCTGCGAGCTAAAAATAGTCGACAGGAGCTGGAAAAATTGGGTCACAGGGTGGAAATTGTAAATGGCTTGCCTTGCCGGATGTAGATCAATGATTCTGTGAAATTGAGTGAACGATGTGATTTACAGATAGATTTGTGAACTCGTCTAGTCCTGCTTCCCTGGAGGATAGATTATCGGTGCCGATCAGAGTAAAAATTACCATGAATCTTCTCGAAATCTACTACATATCATATTCAATGTAGCAAAGTTGCTCATGTTTACTGGCTGAAAAAATCTGGACCATATAAATATATATGTATATATATGAAGTTGAAAAAAAATACCATTCTATGCATACGATTCTAGAGACCGATCTCAAGTAGATACTCCGATCCTTCCAAAGAGGCATTTTGACTCGCTTATGTCAACGTTTGGAGATCCAGCTGTAACACTGTAGGAAGTCAATGAGTTGAGCAGCCCTTTTGAGACTTGAACGCTCTCCCAAGGATACCCCAAGGGAGAATAGAAACAAGGAAGAATGGGACGTGCAAATCTTCTTAAATCAACCGTTGGCGTAATTATGACTAGTCAGCTCTCTGATTTTCAATTTATGTACATGTACATCCCAACATCTGAGTTTGATAGATCTTCCATGTCGATAACATCAGGTGCTTCTCGCAATCTTAGCAAAAGTCGGTTTATCCTCTCGATCTATCAGAGGATATTGGAGAGCCACGTCAATCATTTCCGAGAAAGGCACCACTGCCTTCCAGCTACGATGACTTGTGATGTTTTTGTACCACCGAGTGGTGTTTGGGTTCTCAAAGCTCCAAGCTTTGTCGAGCACGTACATGAATCCCCGGGATACCAAAGAAGCAGTAAAGAAGTCTGCCAGGGTAAGACTATCTCCTACAAGAAACGAACGGTGCTGGAGATGCTGCTCAAGGGCTCGAAGGGCTGTCAAAGCCGCCTTCTTGGACTCTTCGACGCGAGCTTTGTTGAAAGTGTCTTTACCAATAAATGGTCGGAACCACCCACCGAGCTTAGGTAGGATTTCACTATTAGCGAATGACATCCATCGGATGATAGATGCAAGGTCCTGTTTGCCGCTGCCCAGAAGGGTTGTATTCTCAACCTGTGATGTAACTTTAACCCAGTCAACCTATTTCCCAGACAACATCGTAAATCTTTCTCCTCCTCACAAGGATATATAAATATAAAGATAGGTGGTACCTACGATAAATTGCTATAGCCATGACCTCAGTTAGTACGAAGCCATCACTGCCAACGAAAGTAGGCACTCGCCCGAGTGGGTTCAATTTGAGGTACTCGGGGCTAACTTGCGGAGGTTCAATTTCTACAAACTTAATGTCAAGATTGTTCTCTTTGGCAATGGTCAAGAGAACAGTGGAACGGGAATTGCCCTATAAAGCAGCGTCAATGCGAAGAAGGCATAGAAAATCCGCTGCGGATAACTGACATGAAAACCATATAGTCTGCCAAAAGACATCTTCAATTATTCAAGTTCCCGGCGGTCTGAAAGTTGTAGGATGATGGACGTCCAAGTCAAGTGAAATATTCTCGTTCTTTAAGGTTCATGAAGGATGGTGAACCCCTAGGCTGATATGTGCCGCATCGGAATGATTATTGGTGGGACCCGATTGTTACCCACAAAAGGATTCTATTTGTAGGTGAGAGAGCAAGACTCTTATTAAACTTTTGTTCTTCAAGCGTTAGGATTGGGAATTTCGTACAGTTGCAGGCTGTCACCGCTACCAATCTTCACAGGACAAATCCTGCGGTCCCAGTCCCACATCAAATGTCGTCTCGCCGAATATATCCCACATAACCTGGTGGAGCAGTACAACACTGTTTTGCTTTCTCAGAGTAGCAGTCACTTAGATAGCTATCAAGCAGGATGTTACTCTCCCTTGGTCTCTATCGTCTAGCATCTTCCGAAATATTGTATGAATAATTATCTGCCCTGTGGGATATACCCGCGGGACATGCCTGCGGGATAACGGCTTGTTGAAGCTGACTGAAAATATCCCCCACGTGGCTGTTAAGGTGTAAGGTGCATATATATATAAGCTTTTTGTCTACGGATAAGCACCCACATCAGTTAACAATTTGTGTCTTTTCTTTCTCAGACAATTAAGAAAGCCGCATTTCAGTTATGGGTGGAGCAATTAACCAGACTCTGGAGCAACTTGCTCTGAATGACAAACTTCTGCCTTCGAAGCCCTCTAAGGGACCAAAAGCAGTCTTCCCCACTTTTGATCCTTCCTACCGTGAGTTCAATGAAGAGGGTATGTCCATCATCTATAATGAAGACATTCCAGTCCGTGATGGCACTAAGTTACGGGGTGATATTTTCCGGCCCTTGAACACGACACTCGATGGCAATGAAAAATGGCCCATTGTCCTGGCTATTACTCCCTTCGGCAAACAGGTCCCTTCTGAACGTGATCAGAGTAAAACACCACCGAGCAAAGAGTTCGATGCAGGCTATGATGGTGTTTACATGTCTAAATTCAGCACATTTGAGGGCTCAGATCCTGCTTTCTGGACGAAGCATGGATTTATCTACGTTATCGTTGATTCTCGTGGAAGTTTTGCATCCGAAGGGACCAGGACAACCTTAGTGACACCAGTTGATGCATTAGATGCATACGACGTTATCGAGCACTTGGGTGCGCTGCGATGGTCGAACGGGCATATTGGAATGATTGGCTCCAGTGCACTCGGCACTATCCAGTGGTATGACTCTACGAAAGCGAAACGTTCAATGCACTAACTCAAACCAGGTTCGCGGCTTCGTTAAATCCACCACATCTGTCGTCCATCATTATGCAGGACGGGTGGACTGATACGTATCGTGATATCTACTACAAGGGCGGCATTCCCCACTTGAGCTTTGTGAGGGTATTGCAAGATGTTTATCTGAGTCACGGAAATGCGGAAAAATCCCCAGTTAGCGATTTAGTCTCAGCTGCCCTTCAACACCCGACCTTTGATGAATTCTGGGAGCGATTGGATCCCGATGTTACAAAAATAACATGTCCGATCTATGTGATTTCAAGCTTTGGTGACAGGGGCATTCATTGCCCTGGATCTATTCGGGGTTACCTCAAGGCGAGCGCGAAGACGAAATTTCTCGAGCTTCACCCGTGCGTATAGCCTCATCATGGCATTAGTATTCACTCTAACTTGGTTCCTCCTTTTCATAGGTATCGCAAATGGGAATGGCAGCTTACTCCCGAATCTTTGGAGCGACAGCTGGCTTTTTTTCACAGAACTCTCCAAGGTCCAGATCAACATGCCGCCAAGTCCATTGACTATTGGCCAGCTGTACGCCTTCACACAACCGAGAAACACTACGCTGGCAGCTGGCGCAGTGAGAATGAGTTCCCACTGGCCCGAACAATCCGAAGCCGGTATTACCTAGGGAACGACCAACAGCTGGTCACAAACAGCGGTCCACGGTTTAGTAATGGATTAGTGACATATGAAGCCAAGACTGGTTCCGTCTTTTGGCAGTATACATTTGGTCAACCAACCGAGATTACGGGAACTTCGCGTCTACACCTCATTATTTCAATCTCTGAAGGAAGTGACGCTGATCTTTTTGTGACGCTGCAGAAGTTAGACCGCCACGGGAACATTGTCTTCTTCCCTTATCATACGTATATCAACGATGGCCACGTGTCATGGGGTTGGTTGAGGGCTTCATTGCGGAAATTGGATCCTAATCCTACCGGCGACGAAGTAGCGCCTACTTTCCGCAAAGAAGATCAGCAGCCACTTGTTCCGGGTCGTTCGGTGGAAGTCGATATAGGGCTTCAACCTACTTCTACGCTTTTCCGAACAGGCGAGACTTTGAAGGTTATGGTACAAGGGCACGACTTCGGGGAATATTCTCCGGTGAATATTGTGTTTCCAGACCATGACTATGAGAAGTACGGCCCCGTATACCGGATACCTCGCGGTGGAACTGGTTGCAATCAGGGCCAGCATTCTATTTCCTTCGAAGGGAGCTACTTAGAAGTTCCCATTATTCCGCCAAAATAAATCGGGATTATAACACCATTGTCCATCTTTTCGCTTAATTTCCTTGCGTACCAAAACGTGACTGATAATCGCTTTGAAAAGGCCAGATAACTCACAATTTTTGGGTTTGGAATTTACTTCTTTCAGTCAGAAGAGAGAAAATATTGGTATTCTCCAACATAGAAGGCCTCAATGCATCAGTCATAGTACCGATTATTTTTGGTATATCGTTATTATTTCGGTTTGGAAATTGATATTTAAAATCAAATAGAGTGTAACTAACCTTCCGCTCGCCGGTTCATAGTTTTGTTCTGTAGCGAATTCACTCCGTTCGTAGCTCGCAGTTGCTTTGCCTGTGATAGATGAGTACTATGACCTAGCTCGTTTCCTGTATTGAGGATTTGCGTCAGGCGAATGACGCATTCGTGCAAGAATGGTATCCATAGATGACTTATCTATAACATGTTGTTTGTTTGTCAGAATACGTCTCTGGATTTCAATATATTACAAGCGTCACTTGCTACAGGGGAGAGTCAACCTTGCTTTTTTGTGCGAGTATTATGGCGGGTGTAGTCAGTGGCGCATATACAGTTCATTCGCCATCGTGATTTGAGTTTAGTTTCTTCCGAGGAAACTGGAATATACGTTGGTGCGAATTTCCTGGCCTCAATAGTGGTTTCATAACTCAATGCAAAAGATGGTTACTACGAGTATCATTAGCAAGAATAATCAAACTGAAGTTTTTAAATAAATTTCTCCATAATCTAATTCCCGGCCTTAGGAAACTAATGTTCAAGATATTAGACTAACATGTAAATGAAAGACCTAATAATACAGACAAAATCTGTTGGATTATATGGCTGCGAACTACATGACACTTGCACCGTCTACCATCCTGGAAAGCCCAATTGGCGGCCCACGCGTGAGTTTAGGTTTTGTGGGTTGTGGTGAAGCCTACAATAAGGACGACACCGGGAAAAGCAAGGCGTAGGATGATAAGCACCACGGCGTCACTACAATCCCCTGATCTCCTATCCTTTCAATAGGATGACTTGCGGTGGCGATTGATCTCCTCCACGATATGCCCCAAGCTACATACAATAGCCGTGGGCCGCAGATTCGGCATAGCAGCGTCCTGCCATCCTCTGTTGGCTCGATCAATCCAGATCGCGTGCATGCCCACACTACGTGCACCAACGATGTCGAATGGGTTACCACTTATAAGCCATACCTCGCCCATCTGCGATGGCTGCTTGCCGACCTTCTGGGCGAGGTGCTGATAACTCGTACGGGATGGCTTATACTGTCGAACCTCGTCAACTGTGATGAAGTCCTGGAAGGCGTTGGCTTGCGGGGCTAGGTCTCTGGAGCAGAGCACGGAGTTGGAGACCATAGTCCTAGACCCATTGGAGAACACCACGGCCTGGATGGTGGGATCTGTTGCGATTCGGCTCAGGGCTAGGTTCACATCGGGGAATATTGATAGGTTGTCATAGGCTTCCATCAGAATAGCGATCTCGCTATCACTCAGCTCCTCGCCTTGTTCTGCCAGGGCATGGAGCAGCGAGTTTCGAGTAATGCTCGAGAAGTCCTCGTAGCACCCTAGGCAAACGTTAAATATGCTCTCAGCGCAAGTATACAGGTTTGGCTTACCCATGCTGTTGAGTCTCCATGTATATTCCAGCTGGTACCGTCTCCAGAGCGTAGAGATGGACTTCGCCTTAGCCGCGTCGAAATGCTTCTCTAACTGCTTGGCAATGGAGTCTGTTGACAGTAGCGTGCCATATAGGTCAAAGGCCACGACAGTCTTGGTCGTCATGGTCATGAATGATGATCGTTGTCGAATTGTTGGGCAGAAATTGCCGTGGAGTCTGAATATGTTTAAGTGAATGCGAAGAAAATGTCAGTAGGATGGAATGAGGGTCCATGAGAACGTGGGTGGTGACAACGAGGGCTGCGGGAACCAGAGTGGCAACCATGGCGGCGGGAACTAGGCCGAGGGCGAGGTCGTGAATGCAGGTGGGAGGTGGGTAGTTGCTACGGTACCGCTGATAGAGTGTCTATATCAGTTTTAACCACGAACCAGACCGTTTAGAGCTGACTAGTCGAGAAAACAGAGACCGAGTCAATTTGAGTGCGTTTTCTGGCGTGTCGAAGTCATCGTTGTTAAGAAGATAGGTCGTATTTTACCGCGCTTGTTATTTCTTCCTCAAGCTTTTCACGACCTGAGGTCGTACGCATCCTCCTAACTAGTGTGCAGTTGAGTTGTATGCTATGACCGGTATCTAACCAAGCCTTGTTTGTTTAGGAAGAAACATGTAGGTGCCTTCTACATGTAGGTACCTTCTCCGGGTAGATCCATCTGTTATGAGCATGCGCCGTTCGTCAGAATAAACCATTACTACGCGGATGGATAAGACGGCACGACTAAGATACACAGCTATATGTCAAGAAGAGGAAGCCCTCAGTACCACCCTATCTAGGTAATAGCAGTGCCAATACTAAGGGCCAGTTCGCTATCAAAGGGGGCACCAAATAAAATCATTTACTGAAAGGAGGTAGCATGGCTTCGATTTTCTTTATGGGCCAAATTATTTTCTAAGCGTGTGATCAACCCAGGCCCTATTCCAAAGCTATGTAACAGAATATTAAATTAAAATGTTAAACATGGACTAATGGCGATGAGTGCACACATGGTGAAAAAAGGCAATCCCAGACGGGAGTAAGTACTATTTAAAATTTACAACTTTATCCGTACAGTGAGATTGGAATGCTCGTTGTAGGTCAGAGGAACATTGCTTAATTTCTGCAGAGCAGATAGCGTAACTTCTGACTTTATATACACCATTCAGCAACCAGGTTGATCGGAAACCTGTCTTGATCATTTCGTGGAGTAGAAATTTCTTCCGAGACAGGGTTTCGTATCACAACAGCAGTCTCGGCAATGCAACCGGTAAGTATTTACAGCCATGCCTTTCTATCCTCCTGGTATTTTCTGCAAAAATCAATGATTGCTTTCTCAACAGGTGGAAAGGTCAGACCTAAGTCTCTCCGGGACTTAGAATTGTCCAACCTGAAACAGTTCAATTTCCTCTCTCCGGTCTTTCCTTTCGGCACATTCTTGATCCACTCTGCTTGAGGGAAATGTGTGTGCATGGTTTCAACCACCTGCTGAAAGTCCATTGACTCAGTAGCGACTATATAGCGGCCATTGGCCTCCGGACGCAACAGCGCAGCAATGTGGGCATCTGCAACCGAGCCAATATCTGTCATCCAGGGGAAAGTCACTGCAGGAACATCCTCTTGCTTCCCATCTATTAGTTTTGATAGGTCAGAGTTTGTCTTGTTCATTGACTCTGGCGACGGCACATATTGAGAGTATTCACCCCAGGTATGGGCTGGATTAATACAGACGAGGTCGAAAGACCGAGGCTCCTTCTCCATGAAGTCCCATGCCGCTCTTTCGGCTAAGGCCTTCGATGCTGTGTACACAACGGAGAAAGCTGAAGATTTGGAAGCGGTCTCATAGGTCAATGGATTCCAGTCGTTTTCCGTATACGTATATCCAGGTCGGAAAAAGCCCAACTCGTTCTGCGGATCAATCATGGCTGATGCGGAAGATGTCATAACCACTCGTTTAACGGATGGTGTTTTTGCAGCTGATTGTAACGCAGACAAAGCACCTTTGATGGCTGGATCCAAGAAGTCTTTAGCGTCATTCATTTTGGAGGTGAAAGGAGAAGCGATATGAAGGACAGCGTCGCAACCCTTGATGGATTCTACGAAGGCAGACTCATTGCAAATATCGGGAACAATAAATATCGTGATAGAGTCACCGTAACGTTGTTTCAACGGAGCAACGGATTTTCCACTCCTGACAGTACCATGAAAGTCAATTCCCAGTTGAACCAGACGGTCCATCACCGCCCCGGCATAGAAACCATTAGCACCAGTAACAAGGACCTTCATTGCTACGGTATTCGACACATAAACTAAGACACGAACACGATGTGATTGTGGATGTGGTGTAAAGAGCTTTGCAATCGCATAAGTACTTAACCTCTACTTTCCATATCATCGACCTCCGCAAATGAGGAAGCCCCGCAAGAGAGAAGTCCCACAAGTGAGAAGTTCCACGGGGGAAGTCTCCGCATATTTGTTCAGCACCACAATACCCCAACTCCCTTGGTGGTTCCTTTTTATTCCTGGAAGCTTTCAATCCTGTATTCTTGCCATGGAAAGGTTATAGAGACATCCCACAGCGACTTCAGGCACTGATACAAATACCCACCACATTTATAAACACGGTTATCATGGAAGGTCGGAAATCTCGGATCCATGGCTCATAGTAGGGCCTCGTCCTAGCAAGTCTACTTCAACCCACCTCGCAACGTTTGTGATTTATAGACATATAATTTCAATGTTAACTTAAGTGCCATGTGGCAAGAGAGAGTTCTTTGGTGTTGTGACTGTTGACTCGCATTGCAGACATGTGGCAAGGTTAATGTTGCTGGTTGTGTATGGCAGGCTTATGCAGTAGAAACTAAACAGATGTACTAGATAAGTTGTTACCCAGAATTCTTTCCGGCCACTATATATCTAAAGTCCAAGTTGATATTGGAAATAAGACAATAAAAACATCTATCCTCTATATTCTATGTAAGTAGAACCAATATCATGGAAATGCTCTTCCGCGTTCCTTCTGTACCTAGGCATTGAAAACGAACAGCTGAACTCTACAAGCTCTAAACAGACAAATGATTCTTCCAAAATACAGTATTTAATTTTGGTGCCGAACAGAAGGGGGCTCATTTGAGGGGTGTTTAATATTTGTGGTCTGGGATAAAAACAGAGACAGAGCCTACCGAGGGGGGAGTTATCGATTTTCGAATATCATATCAGTACTATCGGAGGTTGATATCTATCCTATAAGGATTAGTGGCTTGCAAGGGTGTAACTATAGAATGATGATATTGAGCATAAGACTTTCTGACAGGTAAATGTAAAGGTATATACAGGATCACTCAACAGCCAATCGCTGGATTCAAGGACTAATACTGACTTAAGAGATCAATACTTATGTATGTCAAGGCTCAATCCATCCGTAAAATGTGGCCTTACGCATCGGTGGGGGGCCAAATTTGCTCCATGTCAAATTTATTCCAAATTTTGTCCATTTCGAATTCATTCCAGCGAACGGTTGGTCTAAGGCCAGCAAATTTCCACTGCCCATCAATTTTCTTGTAAAAGTGGACCATGATCGCATGCCCATGGCCCTTTGCGTAAACACTCTTTTTGTCAGGCTCAATATACTTCTGGTGGGCAGCTCGAATTTGGTGAGTACCGTGAATTTCAGTCTCAGAAATTTTTTCGTACTTCGAGGCTCCAAGAAAATGCTGAGTTTGTACCAAGGGGTTGCCCAACAACTTGGGGTTGCTTATCATCTTCACAAAATCGGCTGCTGGCAATGATCTCCAGGACTTGCCAAAAACCATTGTATAGTCGATCTAATAGGCAAGTGGTAAGTAAGATTGGAATCAGGTAGCATGGCTCCACGACACGTGCGTACTTTCAAAGTCGGGGCAAGAATTCTTGCTAAACGTTCAAAGTTCTATCGTGCGCAGTCAGCTCCTCGCATGGCTTAACAAAAATGCTTTCAGTTCTCACTTTTTCGTCGTAACAGTCAGCCCATTCAAAGGAGAGCTGGCTGACATCTCTCCAATCTAGTTACCTCGGTTTAGTACCAGACATCTCTACCACCGTAAGGGTATACAAGTAGCGAAAACTAACCCTCAAATGGAATCTCATTAGACATCAAGACAGAAATCGTGTGTTGTAAATATTTGGATGGCAAACTCTCCTCTTTGGCTCTTTTGTTCGCTATTGGGTATTCCTCTCTTCCCATTTTATATAATTTGTAGTGAACTGGCCCTGGTCATGATATTGCTCATCCTGCCTTCTCCCCAAGTTCCCGCAATGTTGTACATACTAGAACCCACCGCAATTGGCCCGCAATTTCCCCAGGTGCCGCTTTCTTTTTGTGGCACCCCAAGAATTAGAATTAGGGTTGCCTCCGCCCTAGCATAACGATCCGCGGCTGGCGGGAAATGCGGCTGACATAATCCTTTCCGCGGCAGAAGGTGTCATGGTTTGACATCACGTTCTTTACCTGGAACGCGTTGTTTTGTTTGCTTTGTTTTGCTTTATTTATTCTACCCTGCCTCTTGGGCCTTTAGGAGAGTTCTGAAGCTTTGAAGCTTTGTATACTCATTGCTATTTTTATAATCGCATCCTTGTCAGCAAGACCAAAACTCGTAAATTATATTCTAGTGTGAGCACACGCTTGCATCGCAAAGGGTCCATATTGGACATCAAGAATGGAGATGGCAGACAGCTAAAGAGTCGTGTGAGGATATCATCAAACAGACAGCAGACAGCATCAAGGCGTTTTTGAGGAATTGCCGATTCTTAGTCAAGATGCTAGAGTACTTCAAGCAGCCCCCAAAATCTGCATATGATAAGGCACAGGATCCTTTATAAATTAGATATGGCTGGTAGGCTACAATCCTGCAGAAAAGCCAAGGCGTGATGTTCCCAATTTCTGACCATCGAAACAGAACAAAACAGACATTTTCCGTTGTGTTCTGCTGAAACTGAGAGCCATTTCAGTTTTCAGCGGTTATATGCATCACAGTATAAGGTATCCAGGCAAATGTTGGTGAATACGGTTAGTCCATACAAATGGGACTAAACAAGGAATAATAAAAACAGATGATTTATCGGCTGAATCATCGAGTTTTAGTTCCGTTTGGGATAATTGGGTACCAAATGTATCAAAACTGGCCGCACAGGGCGGGCCCTAGGGCACCCCCTGGACGGAAACACACCGGTGGATCAAGGACTATGTCTGGCAAAAGGTTAACTTGTCATATCATTAATAATGGACCGCATCTAGTAGCTGAGAAGGAGTCTGAGCCTGAAGGATTTGCTTAAAAACTGACTGCTTAATCAATTTTCTCCCCCTCTTCCCACTCCTTGCTCGTCACAAGTGACCTACAAATAAAATTCCCCTCATCATAGATTTGCATCGGTATTCTCTCTCCTCTCCTACTCTTACTACCACCATAACTCGAGCAACTGTTGTTTCCCCATGGAGATAGTTTTACATCCGCCGCTGCAGGAGCCATCTATGCCGACACCGGCGCAACCCTGGATCCTAACAAATTATCACACCAATTTGCTAACTTCCCCGGCCTAACCTCTCTATCTAGCCAACTCCGTCACTCTCATCCGCCATTCGCCAGCACAAGGAGTACCAGACGATGGCGCCAATCGATACCAAAACGTATGATTAATTGTCATCGGGTGGTAGTGGTGGTAGCGGTAGTGCGCGACGGGCAGCAGGCTGATATGGTGCGAAAACGCTGATTGTTGAAAGCGGCCGTTCGGACAGGACATGCCTGAATGTTGAGTAAGCAGACGATGACCTGGAACTTCACTTCAATTAATGAGAAAATACAACCCGGCCGCCATTACGGTTACAACCTCCCTACGGACGTTGACATGGATTACGGTCATTTTAAACAATTACGCGATGCTACTATCAAGCGCTTAAACGACATCTACGAGAATAACTAGGCCAAGGAGGGAATCGATCTAAACCATGACCATTCCCGCTTCATCAAAGTCCAAGATTATAGAGATCACCTCCATAGACAACTCATGGAAATCGAGATAAACAGCAAAGCATATCTTACAGCCAGAGATCGCCCGATTATCCCAAATGTGAAGGGTGCCGAGCACGGCATTATCAGTGACAGATTCTTTGAGATGGAGAAGCTGCCGAAGAAATGGACTATCGTTGAAGCTGGCTATATCGCGGTTGAATGAGCCAGCGTATTAGCAGCTGTTAGCGTTAAAACCCATATATTCATCGGTGGAGAGACATTCATACGCAAATTTAAACCCATGATTCAGCAGACCATAACGGAGCGATATGAAGCCCATGGGTGTGAAGATTCACATGCTACACATAAGTTTGATGAAGTGCAGCTGTTGAAATATAGAATAAGTACGGATAAGCTACTTAAGTAAATTGATACCAACAGTAAAGAGCATGAAGTCAACAAGGTTCTATAGGCTATCGGGCGGGCACCTGAGATTAAGAAATTGGATTCAAGCATCCCAGATATCAAGCAGACGCACAGCAGACATGTTATTGTGGACGAGTTCCAGAACACCAACGTTTCGGGGGGATCTACGCGCGCTAGTCGACATGACGGGCCAGACGGAATTGACGCCTGGTACGTGGGAAATTTTCTACTCCATACGAAGGGTTGTTAATACTATGAGTGAAGGTAGCTGACACAATAGGATATAATAGTCGCTATTGCTGCCAGACAGCAACTCGTAGAACGTCTTTTTGGCCCGCCTGGACTCAAATCATCCAGTCTATCGTACGAGAATATCCCAACAGTGATCTTCGCGCACCCTGAAATCGGCATAGTCGGGTTGACCAAGCTTCAGGCACGTCAACAATTTGGCGACAACAAGATCAAAGTGTACGAGACGCGATTCACAGCGATGTTCTACGACGTCTTCCCGCCGGAGATGAAACACAATCCAACGCAGATGAAAATTATCTGCGCGAGACCAGAAGAGAAGGCTGTTGGATTTGCACATCCTAGGACTCGATACAAGCGAGATGCTCCAAGGATATGGTGTCGCAATAAAAGTTGGCGCGACTAAGAAGGGTTTCGACAGTTGTGTTACTATTTACCTGACGAGTGCCGAAGAATTGGTACGACTATGTGATGGAAATGCTTATCTTGCATTTGCTAACATTTGTGTAACAGGTGACGATGCGGCGAATATTATATCAGCTGATGTGTAGCTTTTAGTCTCGTTTTGGAACAATCAACTGATGCTGGGGCCATGTCATGTTCACCAATATCTAAATAAACACAGTCAGTTGCAAAGGGTCAAATAAATCAAAATCAAGTCTAAGATTAATCCCTCGTAAACATCGACAACAAGTCGGTACAGGTATACCTGTACTCTGCTCGACTGGAAAATTGCTCAACTTCTAGGTAAGATTTCTCGGCCAGCAAATGTCGGTGGGTTGGATGAATATCGCTCCTCCAGGTCTCCATATGAGAACGAGTCCTCTAGCATGGTGGTGCCAAGATCAACACCAAAACGCTGGACAAGGTTTTGAGATATGGCAATTCATATCCTATCGATTCTAGCAATGAGTGATGAATCTAAACGAGTCTTATAGGAAAGGACACATTGATCAGCTGGAGTTACTGAATTGACCGAATACCTAAAACACTGGAAAAAAAGCGAGCTTTTAGAAAAAAATGCGTCAAAAAAAAAGCTTTTACATTTCAAAATCTATGCACAGGCCCTGATGCCAAGAAATTTTCGATAATTATGGATTATCGACCTTTTTTCATCCATTACAATTCAGTTACTTGTTTATTAATGGTTGACAACCCTGTCACCGCCTATCAAGCTTACCGCAACCACCAGCGTCAATAAAAACCCCGACCTTGCTTGTCATAGTTTCTGAAAATCTATGTTAAGAAGTTCAAATGAGCATATTCATCGGCCATCAACATGGATCATGGCACGAAGTACGGAAGCAAAGAGGGACGTGAAGGAGATGATTGCAAATTTCTCTGTAGCGGCTATTTAATCAATTCTCATGGCAAGAAGCTGGCGAATAGCTTCAGTCGTCTCAGCTGGGCTCTCCATAGACCAAAAATGACCGCCTGGAAGATACACCACGTCGACGCTTTTCGCATTCGGAATATGTTCCCTGCAGTTCTCGTAGAATTCCCGAGGCTGAGTCTTACTATTATAACCTTCCATCACCAGAACAGGGGACATGATGGCTTCAAGTAATCGGTTCCGCCGATCAAGCCATTCGGCACGGAAAGTGGACGAGTTGAAGTATCGAGGCACTGCCCGCACGGTGCCTGGATACGAGAATTCCTGAATAATGCGAACAAATTCGTTTCTCGGGATGGGTCGCTCGGCGATCCAGGTATAGATCCAAACCACAAAGTGCTTGGGATCTTGCATCATCTCTGGATCCATGAAAAGGTCGCCTTGTGGCGCGAGTGACGGATGAAAGTGATACAGGTGTTGCTCACCTCGCCCGTAACGCAGCACCTTTTCAGGGTGCTTTGCGACAATATAGTCCGCCTGGACGGTGCCGCGATCATGGGCCACAATGTTAAATTTGGATGCCGCCAGTCCTATCTTCTCAAAAGCTTTGTACATCTGTTCCGCGACGCCTTCATGGCGGTAATCACCACCCTTCTTCTCTGACTGGCCGTAGCCCTTCAGGTCAAACGCCACACAGCGGTTTCCCTTGGCTAAGGCGGCCATTTGGTGGTGCCATTGGAACCAGCTGTCTGGAATCCCATGTAGAAAAACGATTGCCTCTCCCGATCCAGCTTCCACGTAGTGAAAGAGCACAGTCTCGTAATCGCCTGGCACCTCCACAAAGTGATGGGTGAATGTGACACCATCCAGCACTTCAGTGTCACCTTCTTTATCCTCACTGCGTGGCTCGACGGATGCATAATTTTGAGATTTCTCCTTAATTAAGTCTTGTGGTGGAATGAAGGTTTCGATGATTTTCTTGGCCCTGGCAGGGACCTCAGTGTATTGAGGAGTAGACATAGTGACCGAAACTTGCCAATAAAAGAAGTAGAATTTGATTTTTTTTACCTCCCTTCCTTTTGTTGTTCTTTGCGCTTTTTTGGGTGGGAAAGCTTGACAGAAATTGTATATTAGTCACTCAATCGTCTGGCATATCCCGTACAGACCCGCAGATCCCACAGGACTGTCCCACAGAGTCCCACCTACTCTAACCCTTGTGAAAATCAAGGTTTCGGGTTTAAGACCCAACAGCATGCGTACAGCGACCACCGCAGGGGGATTCTTATTTCCTGGCCAAACGATGAGAACGCATACCAGACACCACCGTAAAGGTAGGAATCCCACCACCCTGAGAGTTTTTCAATCGTGCTGCGCGGCTAGGACTTCTATCGAGCTGAGACTATGCTCAAGTCTAAGTCTACGCTACCTTGGTATATCATTTCAATAAGAAGTATACCTGCATACAATACTAGCTACAAGCACCGTGACAGAAATGTACCTGAGTTTTCTATATCCCTAGCTCCTCTTATCACGGCGTAAGTTCGAGTTCTAGACCATTGCCAACATACGACTTTACTTTTCAATTCACCCATTAGCGAGGAGATATTGCTTAAGATTATGCGTATGTCATTGCCACAACACGGCTCATTGCTGTTAAAATATTCGCTCTATATCTGAATCGCTTCTTGAATTTGTCGATTCTTGTCCACAACCAATCTGAGTTGCTTTCCCTGCCACTCCATGACTCGGAGCTTTTGTTTGTTTCCGGCACAAACACACCTCTTCGCAGGGTTTCCGTAAACAGTTCCTATGAAGGGTAGTCTGTATTAAACTTCAATGTTAGTGCCACATCAAGAGTATACATGGCTCTCATACGTACACCCGTCGACAAAGCTTTAACTTGTTCCTCGGTCATGCTCGTTCCTTTGACCGTACGCAGTATACTTTCTTATTCCTGTCGCCAGTCGTATACAAATCGTGTGTTTTGGGTATCACCGGATAAGTCAGTCAACTGATGATAAAGTTTAGACATGGGGAAAGTTCCACATTCTTATGAATCAGAGCATCGAGGTGGCTGAATAGCAGAAATCAATATAACGTCATGGCTTTATAAAGCATATCGATAAAACTCATTGGCTCAGTCCATCATATCCCTTCAAAGCGTCATGGATTACTTGAACATCTTCGAATTTCATGTAGCCCAATCGATCATAATAGCCACTACCACTCTTCTCTTTATATTCTACTGCAGTCTCCCATTTCCGTCTCAAAACCTCATCATCCAGTGGCTGAAAACCAGACGATCAACATGATTAACGTTTCTTGATAAGATTTCATTTCGTGGTGTCATTTCGTGGGGCGCCAATGGTGGATGCTGACGGATACGTTTGTTAGGGAACCATTGAGCAGATAAATCCCAATCGGGAAAAGAGCTGCAAGGCGTAGTTGTTTGTACGGGGAAGACTCTCGGCTTCGGTTTCAAAAGCGACGATAGCATACGTCGGTCGTTTCATCATCCCACACAAAAATCACCATAAAAGGTAATGATCCTCACACGATTATCTGTATTTTGGTCTATCAACTCTCAATTCTCTTCCTTTTCATTGACCGGTGACCCAAAGATTTACTGTTGACGGATGTCCAAGCTTTGAACGCAAAATGGCCTCCCATCATCCAGCACAATGTTGCACTGTCGGTGTGACGCATGGGTAAGTAAATTTCCGATCGAGATGCCACATCTGGTGCTCCTCCTGGTTAAAGCTATGACAAGTGAACAAAGAAGCTAAAGGAATTCCATCTCTGTAGGGGAGTAGCGAACGGACAGTCGGTAAAAGTGGAAGGCAAGCATGACGCGTACTTGGCCACCCCCTCTGCTGGTGTGGCACGTAAAAACGCTGCGATTTTGTATATTCCAGATATCCTGGGAATCTGGATTAACAGCAAACTTATGGCGGATCAATTCGCAGCCAATGGCTATACTACCCTTGTTATTGACATTTTCAACGGCGACGCCCTTGAGCTTAACCGTCCGGCCGACTTCAATCTTATGGGCTGGATGACTCAGGGACGTAATGGCAAAGGTCCTCATACACCGAAAGAAGTCGATTCTATCATTGAAGATGCTCTGGAATACATCAAAAGAAATCTCGGCTTCAGTAATATTGGCGCTGTTGGGTACTGTTTTGGAGCAAAGGTAGAGTTTCCCATTTTTAGAGGGTCGCCCTTCAGGCACACACCCAGCCTTCACCACCTTCCCTCCACTAACATCGGGCAGTATGTTGTTCGCCACTATAAAAACGGTATCAAGGTTGGCTATGTTGCCCACCCTTCTTTTGTCGAGAAAGATGAGCTGGCGGCGATTACGGGGCCACTGTCCATTTCCGCTGCGCAGACCGACCCCATCTTCCCCACCGAGAAACGCCATGAGTCCGAGAAGATTCTAAACGAGAATGGGAATCCATACCAAATTCACCTCTATTCGGGCGTGAGTCATGGCTTCGCAGTCCGCTGCGATCCATCTATCAAGACGGAAAAGTTCGCAAGGGAGCAGGCCTTCTTGCAGTCTATAGCTTGGTTTGACAATTGGCTGATCTGACTTCTGACCTAGCTCTTTACAGTACTATTTAATGTGCCGTACGTCATATGTCAAGTATATTAATATAACGAATTTCTGTTGATATAGGTTTTAAGAAATCAATTTATGTAGACCCAGAACTTACGGGTATACATCCACTTATAGAACTGAGAAAGTTAATCGCGGGTACAAGAGTAATATCAGTTCCCTGCAGATGCTGGTAAATCTTACATCTCAAACCAGTCAGCTTCGGTCACGTTTCTCACTATAATTGGACGTTCATTTAATCGGGTGACATGCGACTGCCTTACATATGTAAATTCTTAGAATATAGTAATCTTTCAAGTATGTGGCATTCTAGTTACACAGCTCTCTACTTACAGATGGTAATCGCGCACCTCCTGTTTTATAAAATCGTCCAAGCTTTCCGGATCGACGCCAAGTCTCTTGTAATTGACAACCGACTGAAAATCATTAAGTCCATCCTTAAAGGCGACCAGAAGAATCATTTTTTCTATGATGGGAAGGTTGCCTCGGTCGAATTCCGCCCGTTTCTCCGCGAGAAAATCATCTAGCTTCACATTTTCTATTGTCCAGTCCTTCTCCTTGGTTCCGGTCGCTCGAATGACGCTAGCTAGTATATCACGCTGACTAACGTAGAATGAACTGATATAGACATGCTGATTCTTGTTCGTGGCAAGTTCCTCTTCTGGGAGACTCAAGAGGCCAGCAACGCTTTTTCCAAGCATCTCAAGCGTGGTGAGCGGCCGTTTTCGGGTTCCATTATCCCATATTGTGGCCGTGCGGTTCTTGACGTCAATTCCCAGCCTGAGGTTGCGGACATGGAAGCTAATTAAGGGATTGGAAGCAACAGCAATCCAGGAGCTCACTCCCAGTTCTTCAATTAGCTCTCGGGCCTCCACTTTTCTCTTTATTACAGGAAGATGTTTGATAACTTCTTTGCTGGAGCTATCCACCCCATATTCCGATGGCAGAACATACGGCACCCCTGCCTTGGCAGCTGCACGGATGAGAAGCAACTGAAAGTCCAGCGTTGCCTTGGCCAGGCAGACGATGAGAACGTCTTGCTTTTGCAGCACTGTATTCAGAAATGTCTCATCGGTATATAATCCCCGATGAATCGTCACTCCAGAAGGGAACTGCGCCGTTGAGCCGACACGGCTAATGGCACTGATATTGTGGATGCCCTTTGCGAGAAGGCCTGAGACAATATAGCTACCCAGCCTCCCACTGCCTCCCGCAACGATGATGTTGCGGCTTGTTCCTTTTAGAGACATATTTTTTTTCAAAAAAAAAAAAAAACTTAAATTAAATTAAAAGGACCTTAGCGGACAACAAATTTCATCCAAACTCTGACATGGGCTCACTCAATATATGTAGTAACGTATTTCACAAGCGAGCGGCACAAGACCAATTTCAGATTATATACCTGTATGGACGAGTATTTGGGATGGACTTCCCAACGGAACGATATAAATGGCCCTCTTTTTGCTATTGGGCTCTCCCTAGCAGATAATCTGGCCTCCCTCCACATTGTGTTGGCGCCATTTGAATTCAACAGATATCTTGAATGTAGAATTTAACCGCAGGACGACTTAGTATGTAAATTCCCCGTCGCGCGTCCAATGAGACTAGCTCCCCACCTTGACACGCCCACGCCCACAAAGTCATATACAAAGCCAATCAACGGTCGACGTAATGCCGTTTTCTATTTTCTATGTCTAATTTCGTAGTGCCAGTAATCTCTTTCTTACTATCAATTTTGTACAAAGTTTTAAGCAGGCACTAAAGGATCTATTACAACAACAACTACAACAACAATAACTACTCTGCTAATGAGAAAAAATGTCCACCGATCAGGATTCCCGTACCACGTATGTCCAGTTCTGCTCTAATCTTTAAGCATGTGCACATGTGTTTTAATACATTCTACTGATTATTTCAGGAATGGGGAGCTAACCGATCCATGCCTTTTCCATCATCCGAAAGTTAATACAGATGTTCTCATTGTCGGAGCCGGGGTGGCAGGGTTGAGCATGGCGGTGCTTTTGGCTTCGCTCGGCGTGCGAGCAATCACCATATCCAAACATACCGGAACGGCACCAACACCACGCGCCCACATCACCAATCAGCGCACTATGGAAATTTTTCGAGACCTTGGTATCGAGGAACAGGTGCTGGCCGTTTCCACCCCATTGAAACAGCTGGGAAGCGGCGTGCTTGCTACCAACCTGGCGGGGACGGAGATCGCACGGTACAGCTGCTATGGCACGGGCTCACATCAGGTCTCGAATTTCGCCACGGCCAGCCCATGCGAGATGCAAAATGTGTCCCAACATGAACTAGAACCGATTTTGCTGTCTGCGGCACGGGAGAAAGGAGCTGATGTTCGTTGGGCAACCGAACTCGTCCACGTCGAAAATTTACCTGATGGAATCAAGGGTCGGGTGCGAGAACGATTTAGTGGAGCAGAATACGAGATCTCTGCGCGGTATGCGGTAGGTGCCGATGGGGCCCGCTCGTTCGTTGCTCAGGAGTTAGGGTTCACGTTTGAAGGCGAACATGGGCTGAAATCCATGGTGAGCGCATGGGTGGAAGCTGATCTCACGCGGTATACAGCCTATCGTCCCGCCGCAATCTACTGGACCATGCAGCCGGGAAATGACTCTTGGGTGGGCTCAGGCACATGGATCTGCGTACATCCATACAAAGAGTGGGTGCTCAATTGGCAGTACGATCCGGCTGATGGGGAGCCTGACCTCTCGGATTCGAAGGTGATCGGCCATGCCCATTACACGATTGGCGACAAGGCCGTCCCCGTTCGAGTAAAAGCAGTGAACAAGTGGCAGGTCAATAACGTTGTCGCAACCACATATCGCGAAAAGAATATGTTCCTGGCTGGGGACGCGGCTCACCGGCATCCACCCAGCAGCGGACTTGGCAGCAACACCTGCGTCCAAGATGCATACAACTTGGCCTGGAAGCTCGCTCTAGTGTTGTCCGGACGCGCGGGCCAGCGCCTTCTCGATAGTTACCACGAGGAACGGCAACCCATTGGCCGACAGGTAGTGGATCATGCCATCAAGACCCTCCATTACATGTCGCGTGTGCCCAGTGTGCTGGGCTTTTGGCGTGGGCAGACGGCGGAAGAGGGTCGCAAGGTGATGCAGGAGTTGTTCTCTGATAGTCCCGAGGGTTCACAGCGCCGATCTGCTCTCACTGAAGCGGTCTATCTACAAAATTACCGATCCAATGCGCTCGGAATCCAGCTTGGACAGCGGTACAAGTCGCAGGCTATCATTGACGACGGAACCGCCTACCCTGAGTCCACGCGAGACCCCATTCTCAATTACGAGCCAACAACGCATCCCGGCGCGTACCTCCCACACGCCTGGCTAGAGCACCAGGGTCGGCGCATCTCCATTCTGGATGTTGTTGGCCACGGTCGTTTCAGTCTCATCGTGGGAATTAGTGGCGCAGCATGGAAGGCGGCCGCAGAGGGACTAGGGTTGGGTATTGATCTGTCAATCTACGCTGTTGGAATCCGCTGCGAGTACGATGATGTGCTGGGTGAGTGGACGGCTCGACGCGAGCTCTCTGAACATGGGGCCTTGATCGTTCGCCCCGATTGCCATGTTGCCTGGCGAAGCTATGATCTACCCCAGGACCCCTCCACCGCCCTGAAATCTGCTTTTAGCCATATCCTTGCTCTTGATGAAACTTCATCCTCGTGAGCGCTTGCCAGCATCCACTACCGTGAAACAAAGACCATCTTCTCTATATATAGTAGCTCGTAGAATGTGTTAATATTTTTTTTGGATTACTCAATTGTGTATATATTTAATATAATGGCCACTCAGATGAGAATGTTATTGGAGGTCAATGTCCCATTATCCAGTATTGTAACTTGGTATATTAATAAAGATTTATTTTTAACAAATGGACATTCACTTTATAAATATTGTAATCTCCTTTCGTTCTCACAAATAGCCATGAACCCTTCAGCAATTCCCGGAGGAAAATACCTATAACATCCATCCCTATTTTCTGTGAGGATCTCCCATAAGATGGATACCGAGATACCTATCAGAATAACGACCTACCTTAGGGAATATGACACTTGTTTGTACATAGAAATCTCTAGATTTCCGATATTCTAGTTTCTTTAAGCCGAAAGATCCAAGTTTCTGATTCGATTGTCCAAGCAAGAAGTTTTATATGTTCTATAAAATTAGATACGTATTCATTAGTTGTAGAGGGTAGAACCTTTATCGGATCGTTTTCAGGAAATTAGATCATGTCAGACCATTCTATGAGGAGTTCGGGATTCGTCTTTTCTGAATCCCAGCATATATGGAGATATAAATGTACCTCATGGAACCAAAGTAGTGTAGATCAAGGGGAAATAATTCTGTTCTCAATACTTCCAACTCCGCTTATAGACACGCGGACCACGTCCTTGTTTTGCAGCCACGGTTGACCTGGCATTCGACCAGCGATGCCGTCGGGCGTTCCGGTCATAATTACAGTTCCCTTGCTCAATGTGTATCCTCGAGATAAATGAGAGACGATCTGCCGCGGGTTGAAGAGCACATCACTAGTGATAGTGCTCTGTCTCTGTTCCCCATTCACCGTGGTTTCCAGTCTCAGGTTGGACATGTCTGTTTTCTGGGTGGCTCTTATCGTTGGGCCGATCGGAGCAAATCCATCAAAGCCTTTGGCATAGCAGTACTGGCCGCCGGAATGTGGAGGACGTTGCCAGTATCGTGATGAAACATCGTTTCCTGCCGTGCAACCGAGGATATAATCATCTGCCTCCGCTTCCGAGATATCTTTGCCATCCTTTTTGATAATCAAGCAGAGTTCTCCCTATTTTGCAATCAGTCCTTGTGTTCATTAAACTTCCCCGTGCGCGTCTAGGTTAATACCTCGTAGTCTAAATGCAGTGCATGTGGAGGAACTTTAATATCGTCAAAAGGACCTGCAAGCGCGGCTGTGAAGTTGATAATAGGTTAGGAACATTGTTTCCTCTCAGAAAGGCAATCTTTCGGAGCTGACCTGGGGGCTTGATGAAAAGGACCGGGCTTGGAGGGATTGGAAGCTGCATGCCTAGAGTTAGTCCCCAACCCTTTGCCAATTAAAATGGGATTCACCACCATTTACATACATTCGCCTCTTGGGCATGCCGTGCATAGTTCAGCCCGATACATAAAATTAAAGGCACCTTTTCCAGGGGACATAAAACCTATATTACTCTGAACATTACTCTCGGCTACCGCAAAACAATGATATCTTGTGAGGTTCCGATACAATACCTGTTGGACAACTGCAGTTTGGCCATTTGAGACTAAAGTGTCTTCGAATAGATCGCCTTCCAAAATCGGGACTTGGGACCCTACGATCCTGTCCAGGAATTCTTCTGGAATATCTCCATACCAGATCGAGCCAGCCTCGTCCCGGAACCGGATTAAGTTTGTAAATGCCATTCAATCGTTCCCTTGCGAATGTGAATGTGTGGATTGAACTTCCAGAGTGTGAGAAACTCTCCGATTGAATAACGTTATATGTCAGATTACCTTCTGCCCACAATTCAGGAGGAAATTGTCAAGTTATGTATGCATGTATGTACCCATTGGAAGGCCCCACCAAATTTCCGCTGCGTCTGGTCTACAGATCGGAGAAAGTACCAACGATCCTTGTCTAAAGAGCATTAGTTGTCAACGTACGATATAATTGGACTCTGGAATTTTCAAGAATATAAAACTAGATTTTCTATCAATGGGTGTCGTGATCTGTCTTGGTGTACGATATGGGGAAAACAGAGTATAGTTCTAGTATCAATGCCGTTGGAACTGTTGAGCACAATTGTCTACATCTGGTAGAATCAAATCTTTACCAGCCCACTGCCCAATCTTGTTCACAACGGCCACAACCCGCTTAACATCATTAACCGAATTGCCGATCCCTAGGGTTGCTTTAACATGGCTTTTTGACTGTCGAGCGGCACCCAGTGCGATAATTGCGGATGCCACGATCAAGTGTGATTCGGTCACCTCAAACACTTCTTGATTTGCATTAGAAATGAGATAGCCCCATGTGACCATGGTCGAGCAAGAAACTGTGCACAAAAAGAAATTACTTTTTTCGATCTAGATCAAAATACGGGGAATGGGGAGGGAAGGGAAAAGAAAGTCTCACATAGTTCCGTGAAATATACATCCATCAATTTAAAGATTTCCGAATTACCAACCCCGGAGTATATGCGTTGTCGGAGTTCTTGTCCGCGTTGAACATCCTCTTCAGTTACCCTGGGAGAACGCAATTTCTTCTGAGAGGCATATTCCTGTCCCTTCCTTTGCACAACCCCAATCATCCCATAGCAGGCGGGAATACATTGAGGTATTCCGACATAGGGGAAAATGATTGAGATCGCTTCTCGAATGCGAAGAAAAAGAGCCTCAGATTTTTCTGGCGTGTATTCGGTCGTAACATCATCAAAAAATTTCCCCACGATATCTGCACGGCCGACCGCAATGCTAGCTGCGGCCTGGCAGACGACTCTGGTTAGCAGCAGATGTCCTCTAATCCATATTCACTGGAGAAACCTTACAATGATGCATGCAGAGATCTTTTCCAGTTCACCTCCAGCCGCCGCCAATTCTTGGTGGATATCTAAGAAAAAGTTCTTGGTATATGGAGCAGCCCCAGGTTGTACATTCGTCGACACGTAAGTGGTGTCCCAATTCGACATAAACTGATCTTGAGACCAATCCGCCATGATGGTTTCGGGGTTATGACTAGCAATTTTCCTTCATCCTTCCGTGAAGTCCCATAGATTCTTGAGCCGAAAGGTTTTAATCTAAATACTCTAGTCTAGTGAGATTAACTAAACCCTTATCCACTCCCCACAATGTGCGAGTATGCACCCATTCCGACAAACTCTCGCGGCACGTCAAAATGTGGAATTTTAAAGAAGTGTTTATCGATATGTTCACTCTAAATATATCAGTCGGCATTTGCTCGCCTACGAGAACAATTTGATCCACTTCACGAAAGGTCGAATATTTGACACATTTTAAACAAGTCAACATGTTAAGCAGTCTGGACGTCAGAGCGTTTCGACAATACATACCACCAAGAGATACTCAACGAAGCAGGGAGCTGGCTAACTCCGATGCTTATCAATGGGCGAATATTCGCTGTGCGGAACCGTTCATGGAGAAGTGGATGAGTACTTGGAAGGAACTGTACATGGAGCCGTACCGGGGGATTACGACGGACGGGAAAGTTCAACCTGATTTATTCCCTCTGGCTATCCCTGGTCAAGATCGAGGGGCTCCCACGGCGGCCATGGTGGATGCAGCACGGAGACTACTCAGTGCGGTGTCTCCGGTACAGAAAGCAATTCTCGTTCACCCGATCGGCGCTCCTGAATGGCGCTCCTGGGCGAACCCTGAAATCTATATCTTCAAGCACGGGCTGCGACTCGAAGAGGTGAATGAAAACATCATTATGAGAGTTTATGACCTCATGAAAGCTAGCCTTTCTCGCTCGGGATACGCCAAAGCCCGTGGCTGCATGAAAGTGAACGCATTCCTGGGAGAAGTTGTCGATGGCACCAAAGTCCTCAATGAACATTCATATAATCTCCTTCTGTTCGGGACGCCTTCGTTGACTCTACCATGGGGCTGGCAACTTTATGGCCATCATCTCTGCATAAATTGCTTTGTATTGGCTTCCCAAGTGGTGATCTCTCCGGTTTTTATGGGAGCAGAGCCAAATATCATTGACGAGGGACCCGACCAAGGCACAGTTCTGTTTGCGGAGCAGGAAGCGCTCGGTGTTTCGTTGGTGCGCTCCTTTGATAAACAGTTGTACGAACGGGTTCAAATCTATCAGGAATTATCCAGTCCACCGATTCCGAGCTCCCGGTTCCACAGAGCTGACCAACGACATCTGGGTGGTGCATTCCACGACAACCGAGTGATCCCGTACGAAGGGGTGCGGTGTAGTCTATTCTCTCCATCCCAACAAGAACATCTTCGGGGGATAATCAGACTCACCCTCGATTATCTTCCGCCCAAGGCATTATCGGCACGTATGGAAGATATTTCCACGCATTGGGATCAGACGTATTTCTGCTGGATTGGAGGCACTGACCCAGGCCGTCCCTTTTATTATAAGGTGCATTCCCCCGTGGTGATGATCGAATTTGACCATCATACGGGAGTCTTCCTGAACAACACAGAACCTCAGCCCTTCCACATTCATACCTTGGTTAGAACCCCCAATGGAAATGATTATGGAAAGGAGCTGCTTAGACAATTTGAAAGGCTGCACAAGCCATGATATTAGATGTAGATCCATTGGCCTCAGAATTTATATGCTTAATTTAGATAACGCTGTACTCCTTGAAATTCATCCTTTTTACTTCGTTCTGTAATGATATTTTCTGTTTCTTATTCCGGCCCCGTTTACTGTATTTTTAACTACAAAATAAGACGTTCTACCAGCACTCTGATAAGTGATAATAGGTTTTAGTTCTGGGAGAACCCAATGGAAAGGAACAACCCAGAGAGACCCATGATCCTTGAAGACCCTCCAGGCTAGATGGTGTACATTGTCGTGTTACTAAGCGGAAATTCACCCCACCAATGTCCACCTAGATGGATACAAGACAAAGTGGATTGAGTTTGTACATTGTTCAACGAGCAACGGCGAATCAATCCGGATTCTGGTTTATAAATTAGTTTTATCCCCTGATTGTGGAAAACCATCAAGATAAATCCCCCCAAGTCATAACCAGAATGGCGCAATCAGGTCAGTCAGAGGAACCTTATGTTCTGTATCGGAATACCTGGTCAATCCGATCGCTCATGATTCGTCTTACTTTGATTTCGACTGAGGAACACCCGCAACAACCTAACATCACGATCAAGCAAAAAGAAGTTGATATCATACATGGAGAGCAACTTGACGAATGGTTCCTATGCCATATCAATCGAAAAGGCCAGGTAAGAACAGTCATCCATCATTTATCAGACATGAAAGCTGAAGTTCGGCCAGGTTCCCGTTCTTACTCATCCAATAATGTTCTCCGAACCGGTGCGAGAATCCGTCGACATTTCTTATTACCTCTGTCAATTCTATCCGGAGCTATTGCCAATCGATTATCGTGACCAAATAAAAAGTCTCCTTCATGCCCTTCATCGTCTCAACTTCCATGTTATTACATTTGCAAAGCGTCCAGAGCGAGCCGCCGGTTTAATTAAAACGACGCAGGAGAGGCTTAGCCGTTCCTATAACTCGGAAGACTACCATCGTGCTCTGGAATATAAACTATCCATGTTAGTTCATCCTGGTGCAAGCATCCTTCCAGACAAGACTAACCCTCTCTTTTTTTTTGTTGATAGAATAACCGACCCAGAAGAGCACAATTTTTCGCCGGAATATATTCAAGGACAAGAAGACCAAGTACGCGAAATACTAGACAAAGCAACCGTAATTCGCAATAAGCACGCCTCTGAAAGTCCTTGGATTTTTGGTACCAGGTATGCTACCATACTGGACACGCACTTAATTCCTGTCATTGTTCGTTTACGAGACATTGGGAGCACGCACTTGGTCGGAGAAACCATGACTCTCTATGCTCAATGTATCGTGGGAACAGAGATGTGGACTAAGCTGATTGGAAATCAACCCACCACATATGTGCCCGGGAAATCAGAACCACTCGCGGGAGATCTTTGAATGTCTCCTATATCCTAATAAGACCTTCGCTCGTGTCTGTCGTTGCCGGAAAGACTAATTATGGACTGACTTTTAACAATAATAATAAAACTTCTATTAGGTACTAC
The DNA here is from genome assembly GCF_021365285.1 of Talaromyces proteolyticus. NCBI lineage: Eukaryota > Fungi > Ascomycota > Eurotiomycetes > Eurotiales > Trichocomaceae > Talaromyces > Talaromyces proteolyticus. The sequence goes on from NW_025764281.1 coordinate 1,276,977, forward strand.
ATAACCTCCCGTTAAGTAACATGCCCACCTCAGAGTGTCGGTCGTCACTAGTATATACAATGTTCTATCCTATTTGAGGAGTTAAGCTATTATAATAACAATCCTACCTTACTTTCACTGCAACTAGGACGGGATGACGGCAAGCTCCGTTTAATTTATATCGACCTTTCCAACGATTTCAGCGATTGCGTGCTTCCTCCAAATAGTCGACCTATTCATGTCATGAGGGCTTCCCATTTGGTGGCCAAGTCTTCTAATTTTCTTCAAACTCCGCAGGTGAACCTCGATGTTGGGACTTCACGGACCGCTTCAATGAAGACAGATAACACCCGTACGGGACAATTTAAGCTCACGGGCGCGTACAATCTTGCATGGTCAGAATGGGCATTCCCACTGCATATCGGCGAAACAGCAGAATTTTCCGGTTCTCTGGAGCCCATGAGTCGATCAGAACAGTTGAGTACCGACCAGTAATAAAATGGCCAACCCCTTTTGAATCCCCTGGTCGGAAATGAGCAGAAATAGCGTAAGCCCACATCACCAGCGCGACTCGGTACACCGCAGCAGACCACCATGCAGGTCGTAAGAATTTTGGTATCATTCGTATTAATCGAAGAGTCTGACCACAGTGAAAATAAGCCTCCCTCGGGGAGGAGGGGCCAGAGGGCCACCCGCTGAGGTATGGAACCTCCGAAGACTCCTCTAGCTAGCTTTTCTAATTTTGTCACTCTTATCAAGAGGTTAAGGCAAATTAAGTGGTAAATGGTCCGGCTGTTGTTTAACATAATTCGTTGCCTGAGGCCCCTTTCGGGAAAGCTTTCCGCCAAGGCCCACCACCTATCGAGAAGCGAATTAACCTCTTGAACCCGTAGAAGCGAGCTTGCGCTGGTCATAGTGTCTTGGAGACTTGTGGGTGATCGATGATTGTTGAATTGAAGAAGGAACTGGCTTTCCTGGTGCACCATTGCTTGCAGTGGATACAGCAGGAGGCGCAAGTGAATAGCCTGAAGGGAACAACCAGCGCTGTCCATGTTATTTTCCAGGAATAAACGGTATAATTCGCAGAGGGATCTTTGCTGCGGTGCAATGAGCGTGTCTCGACTGCTCCAGTTATTGAGTAAGATGACTTTCTTCCACTCGAGCGCATCTGCTGCAAACCATAATCGATCATCCTCCGGCAGCGGTTTGTGAAACTCGAAGGTATGAAAGCTTAAAGACTCATCATAGAGCAGGCTAATTTCTTGATCTACCATTGCCCATGCATAGACCAGCCTAGAAGACAATGGGTCCCAATTATCAACTACTTGTTCAGGTGTGATCGCTATTCGTGTTGTATCACTTACCGATTAAGATTTTCATTCCCTAACCAGAATGCCTATATTCTTTCCAATTCCACTTTAGGACAATGAAAAGAATCCTAACTGTAATCTAATGCACATTCCTTCCTTTTGGTTATAGTCTGTGGCGCTATATTAATTCTAAAAATCACCCATCACAGAAAGAAAAGACACCTTACCGAGATATATGTCTATCGCTGATGAAGAGCGGTTCGCATTATCTCATTCACCCCACACCATGCAGCTTGGAAGGTGAAGAGCAAACTAGAGTATATATCGATGGGAGATGACATCCCAAGGATGACATTCTCCGTCATCATAGTAATGTATATTCGATATAGTTCTAATAAACTAAGGAAGAGGGACTGCGACTGCAATGTTTTATATGTCATGACACTAAAGGAAAGCATTAGCAGTATGTGTGTCCCTACACTAGCTAAGTGGTTGTTTTTCATCAGCTTATTGGAGTCTAGAGATCGTGACGCTATTAGAGGATACAAGGACTCAAAGCGTCCCAGAAACCTCTCTACTAATTGGTGGATTATGGATGTGATCAAGACTCGAATCGTGAGTGCATCCCCCTGGTCTAGTTTCCTTGGACTGTTTCGCGACATCTATCGTAAGGAGGGTCTTACCTGGGTTTTCTGTGGATGGGTGCCAGCTTTATCCGTCTTGGTCCTCAAACCATTGCGACTTTGCTTCTCTCTGAAGAACATAAGCTGTATCGGTGGTACCTTTCATCTCAAAGACGATCGTCAAGTTGATTTTCATTCCATTATATTTTGTTATATGGAGTTTGTACATTCATATCTATCTATACATTAAATGTATTACTGCTCTGAGGCATATATCTCAACGACTCTTGAACAATGTCCGTAGGAACTCGAACGGTGTGTAAAGTCTTGGTTTCAGGAGTAAATACCACAGAGTTGGTGTCATAGAGTACGCGTTTATGAGGGGCCAGGGCTGGATAAACTGGAAAAAGACATATATGCTGATAATAGCCAATATTCCTTCGTTATGTTGGGTCTACGCCATGGGACCTCATTTTGTGGTGTAAACTGGGCTTCAATAGGTTCGCTAGTGCTTCAGTTGGTTTGATTTTTCCTTACAGCTGAATTTCATAGGCTAGTACAGTATCGCTATTTCACTAATCACAAATTTGGATTGCCATTGATGATATAACTTCTTATATTCAAGTTTCGAGCTCTCTGGGCTTACCCATAAAGAGACGGAAAATAACATGCCCTGTGGTTTGCAAGTGATATCGAATCTCTTTTTGATATGTCGTGGCACCTCTCCACTAATTTTACAGTTTTCGACTATGAATCAGATACTTCTTCCAGACCATGTTGGCGTAAACGCCATAAGAGCAATTCAAGGCGGTCTTGGCCGAAAAAGGGTTCCCCATTAAACACGCAGGTCGGAACACCCCAATGGCCCGCAGCGTCCAGGGCTTTGACATGTTCCTTCTCCAACGCTTCCAATCTTGACCAATCCTGTTCCAGTTTCTGGTCCAATTCTGCTAAATTCAGCCCCGCACGTTGAACAGCTTCCGCTAAGTGGGATCCCTGATCCCAGTTATCTAATGTCCAGATATTGTGGGCAACTTGCGCAGCAAACTCCAAACCATGCCCTTGCTCCTCTGCGAGAATGCCGAGATAGGTCAAACGATATATGTAGGGCTGGTGCTCATTCATTCTGTGAATGCCGTTTTCATCAAAGTGCAAAGGGACCGGATCAGGGTTGAACCATTTAAATGGTACCCCCAATTGGTCGGCAACCCGCCGCGTATCAATCTTCATATAGAGATGGGTCTTGGGATTGACCTTTTCAAAAAAATCCGGCTTTCGTACCAACAATGGTAAAATAGGTTGCATGCGCAACTGCAGGTTCTTATATTTGGATTTCCACGATACCAGCTGTGGAAGTGCTAAGTAGGAGTATGGACTCCGAAATGAAAAGTACACATCAACAACAAGCGGTTCGGAAGACATGGTGACTCGGGAAAAAGACTTCAGGATGCTTGCTGGTAACAAAAGTGGAAAACAAAATCTAGTCCAGTGCTACTTCCTGACCGACACCTTTGCGGGCTTATATACAGGAAAATTTGACTTCCCTCTTTGGCGTCGTCATTCATGACGTCGCTGTCCACCTGTCAGCCAGAATAAGTGCCAATATTAATACCCACCCCTTTTTGTGGTGGTTTTTCGGCTGATACTATCCCACCACCGAATGTCCTGCCCTACCTCCGCGTGCATCCAGCATAGGGAGAGAAAATGGGGAACCTAGTAAGCTATGGCCACGGACCATTCCGCCTTACGATGATTATTTCCATAAACCATGCAATGCAGCTCAGGCACCCAAATTAATCAGACTATGAATTTGGGGCTAAACGAAAACTCAAAAACCTCGCCGTGTCGATATCTGCACAATGTGGGGGCGTTTTCTCATTGGATGCCCGCATTTCTTTTTAAAGATCGTTTTGATCTGACTCGTAAAACACCGGGTTAACTTTCATATATTATTTTATTTTATACTAATTCGGGAGCCGCTTAAAATTTTGGAAACGACGGGAATCCGAAGGGTCCACGTACGGAGGCTTCACCGATTGCCATCGACAGATGTCATTGACAATAACCGCTGTGGTCTCTCTTGCATTCACCATATGGCAGCAATGGAGAAAGAATCAAGTCGCTGGAAAGATCGCCTGAAATACTTCACATGGTCATTTTTCACCTTAACGATGGCCACCGGAGGGATCTCAAATCTCCTGTATAATGGCGTGTATTATTGACTTCTTAAATTCAATAAAAACTTACATTAACGTTTTGTAGTCCCGGATTCGTACAGATTCACTAGCTTGACTACGATCGGCGTCGTGATAATGCTATTCAACATATTTTCATACGTCCTGACATGGTCGCTTCTCATAACTCGTTTCTGCTACTATCCGCGATTGTTTAAGGAATCTTTCCTCCATCCTACCGAATCCCTGTTCGTGCCCTCCGCAATGGTTGCTTTTGAAACGATCCTGATCAACATCTCCCAGTATGGTCTGGACAGAACAGGACAATGGCTCACCAATCTCATGTTTGTTGTATTCTGGGTTGATATTTTTCTTGCGATTGCGACATCGGTAGGAATATATGTCATGCTGTGAGTGGTTTTTTTTATAGATCATCTCTCCATCCCAGAGCTGAACTGTGGATATTAGATGGACCACGCAGACATTTGCTATCGCAGAGATGACCCCAATTTGGATCTTCCCTGCCTATCCAATGTTGCTTGTTGGACCATACGTAGGAAATTTATATCCATACCTCGATCCGCTCCGCTCAGCTTTAGTGGTCGTTGCTGGGTTTACTGTTCAGGGGATTGGATATCTCGTATCATTGACGGTATATTCTGCATTTATTTACCGGTTGATGACACATAAACTTCCGAGCTATAATATTCGTCCTGGGATGTTTATCTCAATTGGACCAAGTGCTTTTACGGCCGAGGCGCTGGTGAGTATGGCCGCTGATGCACAACAATACATATATACCGGATATATGGGCGTGGATTCATCCGCCGTTGCTATTGTGAGACTATTAGCAAATTTCGTGTCCCTCTGGTTTTGGGGGTATGATCTTCTCTATTTTCACCGCAAACTCTCACAAAGTCTGATTTATGGCTAAATCTTCCCTTTTTCTTTTATCAAACAGGGCGGCGATCTTTTTCTTTTTCATTGCAACATGTTCCCACGCAGCAGCTATCGTCGGCCGAAATCGAATGACATTTTCCATGACCTGGTTTTCGTTCATCTTCCCGAATACTGCGCTTATTAGTGCGACATTTGCGATTGGCAAAGCCTTCTCGTGCAAACCAATACAAATAATTGGCTTGGTATGGACCATCAGCTTGGTTCTACTGTATATCTTTGTCTGTTTCATGATGGTTCGCGCAGTGAAGCTACGTCATATCTTGTGGGAGATCAAATCATAATTACGAAGATCGTAGAGAGATTTAATGTGTGATAAAGTGGGCAAGGGATCTATTTCCAGACATGAGAATGAGAGCCCAGGCATCAAGAATATATAATGATAGATTTCATCCTGATCTTTCCGTAAATTTTGTCTCTCTGTGCTAATATTTCTAATAACAACGTGATCCAACCTGATTCCGAGGACAAGTTCTGATAGCTCTCCAATATTTGGCAGCATTGACAGCATTGACGGTCTTTGAAAGGATGACATGGCGATTAACCCAGTTTTGGCGGTATTTTAACTTTCTTGTTTTTCACAGTTTCAATAGCAGTTTACCTATAGTACCTCGACGTTCGAGGTCCTGTTTTAGGATTTTTAGATTTTCTCTTTCCTCAAAAAAAATCATTTTTTGGCAGTCGAGGGGGAGGGGATTCACCTTATGGGCTTGTTGTATTTCTTCCAGTTGATATAATTTGTGGATCTTGACTTTTAGCTTGTCGGACACGAGAAGCTCAAACAAATTATTCATGTAAGCTTGGTATTCCTCATGTGTTTCGGTATATAAACCTGAATTGGGACGACAAATTGCAATACACTTCGGAGTGATGCGCCTAAATCAACAACCATGAGAATATCTTCTTTGCACAAAAGATATATCCTAGTCTCAAAACTTACGGGAGTGGAATTGGTGGAATTGGACCACTGGAACTTCCAAACCAGACAATAAACCCCTTCTTTTTGACCGCGTCAATACTGCCCTCCCACGTATCTTTGCCGACTGAATCATAGACCGCATCAACCCCACGGCCATTCGTAATTTTCTTGACCGCCTTCACCCAGTCTTTGTCTTCCTCGCTTCGATAGTCAATGACGTGGTCCGCACCTAGGCTCTTCACCAAGTCGACTTTTTCTCGTCCCCCCGCCGTACCGATGACAACCGCTCCGAGCAGCTTCAGAAGCTGGACCATCAGAAAACCAACGCTCCCCGCGGCCGCATGAACTAGAATTATATCACCTTTCTTAACAGGGTACGTCTCCATAATGAGAGCCAGTGCGGTCAAGCCACTAATCGAAGTGGCAACCGCATCTTCGTCAGAGACATTATCGGGAATCTTTACGGCCTTAATTGCAGGAACCGCAGAGTACTCTGCATAGGAAGTAGAATTCTTCCAGATAACGCGGTCCCCAACTTTGAAACCGTGGTGCTCCGTGCCAGGACCCAAGGCAACAATGACACTTGCTGCTTCACGGCCCAAAACTTCCGGCTTAGGGGACGGGTACAATCCAGAACGGAAATTAGTATCAATGTAGTTGATCCCGGAAATATTGTTCTTCACCAGGATCTGACCCTCGGATATCCGAGGCACCGGATAGTCAGTCTTGAGCTGCAGAACCTCGGGTCCCCCAGAGTCTCGACGACAACGGCTCTTTGTGTAGACGGGATGCTCATTTTGCCCAATGATTTTATACTTTTGAACTGCGGCAGAGGAATTTTATAATAATCCCCGCGCAAGCAGTATTTGGGGATCTTGATGAGCGGGGAACACATTCTGCCGCCCATACGGGTATTCGTGGGGCGAACCTCCACAGTCTACGACATAGGCTGGCTGGTCTCATGTTTCTTAGGCCATGCAGCAAAATGGATCTGGCTTTTAAATCAAAGATATGGATTGGCTTTCTATATAGAGTAAATAGACCTCAAGGAAGTGTCAAACGCAAGCAAGGTAGCCACTGCTCAGCGATGGAATACAGATCGAGTCGATTGAAATCAGGCGTGCTTGGGCAGGACTCCGGTTTGCTCCAACACGGTAAAAGTTGCCACAAACGAGGCATAATTCCCATCAAATCGGGTCCAACCAAACTCCCGAGCCTTCTCCAAAGAAACATGCGTTGTCCACTCCCGTCCCACCGTCCAATTCAAATAACGCCAATCCGTCCATTCGAAAGCCTCTTTCTTGCCGCCGTATTTGTCGACCACCCTATCCCATACTTCCTTTTTATCCTTTGCCCACTCTACCAGATCAAATTCTAGGAGAAGACCATGCGGATCTCGTTTGACATTTTCAAACTTCGGTTCCGGGCACTACAAGATGATACCACTGATTAACCCGTGCGCTGACCATCAATCAGCGAGTATATTATACTAACCTCCATTCCCCAGTATCCCGCTAACTTAGGCCAAAAAGTCTTCCAAACTATGACTTCTCCATTAGCATGGTTGAAAGCCTCATTGGCGCAGTGATCGTTGGTGGAAACATAAACTGCAAGATCAGCAATACTAGGGGAGTATGACTTTTGGCTCACTCCGCTCCACATAAAAGGGTTTCCAGGAAAGAAAGGTGGCTGGTCCAATTCTCGACAGAGTAAAAAGTAGACCGCAAGGTTGAAAGCTTCGGACATCCCATTTGCTAAGCCGTGGCTCGCTGTTAGTAGGTATACATATCACCCGCTTCGAGAGACGGAAAGAAAGCTTACGGAGAGGAGTGAATCCAATGATGCCTGTGGGACGGATTACATTCCATGTCCAGGTATTTCGCTTGGCCTGAACGTCCCGTAAATAGTCCTCTTGGTTATAATAGAAATTGTCACCGTTATCCTCATAGCGAAGATGGCTTTCTTCAGCGGGTGCTTTCAAGAATCCGAGATGGGGACCATAGTACTAAAATCGCACTGTTAGAAAAGCCCCTTTGTCATTACGTGATTCAGATTGGAGTGAGTGTTATACCTTTCCACCCGTATAAATACACACACGTTGTAATCTAGGAGCTACAGTATCGATAACATCCAGAAAGTTTTGGAACAATGGAACATTCTTGGCTGGCAAGCTCTTGAGGTCATTAGAGTGAACATATGATGTGTAAAATGTATGTGTCACATCTGCGCAGACTGGCGTGAGCTTTTGGATGTTGTCCATGATCGGTTCCAGGAAATCAACCGCCACGAATTCGATCCGCGCGTCAGCCCAGTAATTGGGTAATGGACGACGAGAGGTGACTATGATCTTTGACCTAGGGGGGGAGGGAGGGTTATCATCAGTCCTGAAGCATAGATGAAGAGAGATGCGTCCAACCATTCTGATGCTGGCTGCCGAATCAAGTGTTCCACGATAGCAGATCCACTGATGCCGTTGGCACCACTCACAAAGGCCACTTTGGGCTGTTTGTATTTTTCTACAGAAGAGATTGCAGCCATGATTGTAGTCAAACAGTATATTGCGGACAAAATTTGGATGTGAGAAGATACGCAATGGAAAGAAACTCTTATTTATAGTTGGGCCATACTATTTGGCCTTCCCCAGCTTTTCGCTAATTAGTGGGGCGGATATCTTACTGGTTCGCCTGCTTCTCATAAAACTCCCAGACACTATTATTATGTAAATAGTTATGGCATAATAGAATGGCTACTTTTGGTGTTGTTTTCACAATAGCTGATTCTCCTTAAAAACTCTTATATCTGGAACATACATCCATAGAATACTTTAGCTACTCAATCCTTTAAGTAATAAACCTAAAGAGAATATCCTTCTCTTTCTCAAAGATATTATCACTAATAGCCCATTTCCTATCTGATATAAAGCTACCTTTATTTAATAAATCAAACTTTGGCGTCTCTGCAATGAGTGTTGCGGCTAATAATAGTAGAGATGATAATAAAAGATGTATTGGCTATAGCAAATGTTTGTTCGCTAGACTCACTACAAGAGCCTATCATTGGTAGCAGATGAATACGGGACCATATAGCAAATAGCACTATTTCGCATGTAATTAAACGAGCAATGATATTATGGAATAGATTTGAATACTTGAAACCTCTGATTTTCTTTATCCCTTGCTACCTGCTACATGTGTTGTTAAGCCTTCGGTTTGAAATACTTGATAAAGGTTATGCTATCCGGCGGAACTGATTGCTGCTATTACTGATCAATTCTAAATTTACAGGTTGTAGCTACTATATACAGTAAATAATATATATGGCAGGCTGATCAGTGACCCGCCACAACAGTTCTAGTTACAATTACAGAACATCGCTAATTATTCGAGCCAAATTGGCGTACTCCGAACCCACCTCTCCCTGTCCGTCAAGCTGATCTAAAAGATACGCATACTCTAAGAGTACTTTTCGAGCCATATTCTCTCCTTGCAATTGGACCTTGCCATTAAAAGATAGGAGCTGCTTTCCTTGTTGAAGAAACCGGATGGCTTGCGCTTCCGGACTGTTGTTCACTGGATGGTGGGGGATGTTGCATCGTTATTCAGAGGAGCAGTCACTGCAGGTACAAGGCCGGTTCCTTTAATAACCTTCCAGTCCAGTTCTTGTAAGAGTTCGAATGCATTGGACAATTGGCCGTCCATGTTCGACGATGCTGGTGACAATGATGACGTTCCACTCACAGATGAAACATATAATCCGAGAACCAGTCCAGCACTGAAAATGGCATGTTCGATGCGGAGCAACGTCCTTTCTGCCAGGGAGAATGCTCCAGACGCATTCGACGAGAAAATCCAATAGATCTGCGCTGCATGGAGAACCGCCCGGCGGGCAGCGGGGGAATTCGACCATGTCCGAATAGCAGTGTAAGCTTTCGGGGCATCGGCAGAACCCTTTCGGCCTACTGACAGCTCCAACTGCTCTATTGGGGCGGTGATGACCATACAATTGAAATTCCATGATAAAGCGGCAACCGGGTCTCCCATCGGTCGAAGCATGTTAGAATAACTGTCCGATATCGCAATGAGGTGGTTGCTAATATCCATCGCATCAAGCGCCTGATTATATACATTGACGGGCGCAAAACTACAATTTTCAAGCGTGTTTTCATCAGCGGTAGGAAGGATTTTCAACTGAGCGGTTCCGATTGGGAGATACAGGTGATCTAAAATCGTTTGTAGCAGGAAGCCATTCATCATCGATGACGGTGGTAGTGATTCAGAGATATATCGTATGTGAATAAGAGGCGTATCTATGGCCATCGTCTTCTGCATATCGTCAGAGAAGCTGGAGGCGGTTGGCGAATCGAAGAGAATATTGCTGAAATGAAGCATGACGTTGACTTGGTTCGGGTCGATGACTCCCCCGGTTCCTAGTAAGCGGGCATACGCCGCATCTATTCGCACGAGACATAATATTAAGCTGCAAGATTGGACAAGCCGTCAATTTTTGTACTGGGATAGAACCAAAAAAAGGAATCATCCGTCTTACCGTTTCACTGATTCGACCCTTGCCCAGATCTTCCAAAATTCTTCATTGTTCGAAGTTTTGGAAAGTATTGAAGCAATTTGATCCCTGCTACTCTGGTTCTCATATAATCCCTGTCTCTCGGCGATCTACATGAAATTGTCAGTCGGGTTTTTTCAAGTCGATTTTCTCCCTCAAGGCTTGATTCGTATACATACATGTAAGGTTTGCGAACAGAGCATCAAAGCGGCGCCTTCGTCATTGTTCTGAACTCCATGTTAACCAACTCATAGAAACTATGCTCCCTATGGCTAGGTAGAACGTTACTTCTTTATCAAGGTTAAGATACAAAACTAGCATGGAAGAAGCAACCGAACGAACAAATCCGGCTGGCGTAAACCCTCCCCGAGCTTTGGTAGCTAAATCTTGTCGACATTTCTCAAGAAGGGCCTGCTACTGGTTAGTTCCGCTGAAGGGTTGGCTGTTCCATCTCACGGAAAAAACTTACGATACGACAGTGTAAAACTAACACCCGGGAACCCCGAGGATCGAGGATTGAGTATCCAATCAAGATCATCGGTAGAAGTAAACTCGGCGACGTTTGTGACACATCAAAGGTAGGCCTATGTATGAACGGAAGTGAAGGGTAGACATGTCGGAAGAAGAACTCCAGGCTGAGTTCGAGGATTTCTACGGGAGGGAGCGGTAAATGACCAGCACACGACGGTGATAACGAGGCATCCGGTCCAGAAAACAGAGGAGCCCCTAATGTGGCGTGCGTTTGATTATAAAATGCCACTAATTTCTCCTGACATTCGGGGTGAATTTTCCATTTGGTGTGACTTGCACTGGGACCCCGCATAGAGGTAGTGACCGGGAAGAAGGGATGTACCGCCACTTCTGAGAAGATATTGTCGGCCTGGTGCTCCGCGACCACATCCCATAGGCTATGGGCGAGTCGCTGCGTCACTGTGGTTGCTTTGCCGAACCACATCTTCTCGATGCGCTTTAATGACTCGGACTCGGCTATGAGCGGTCGAGAACGGCAGTCCGAATCTCCCCGCAGATAGTTCTCTGAATACTGGAGAGAAGAAGAATTCAGCAGATCGAAAGAGATGTTTCCGTTGGATTCGGATTCAAAATTGCCCTCGCTCAAGTGAGGTTGGCTATAAGTTGGGGTCGGCAGCAGCCACGAGTCTAATACCCATGGGCCACTCAGGGTCGGTTGGAACGAGGATGAAGAATTGTGAGCAGAAAGTTGATCCGTACTGGGGCTATCAGTTACCTGCACGAGTGGAGGGGGGACGCTGGGCTGAGTCGTCGTGGAACTCCCATTCCAGGCCGAGATATCGAGTGGGATCGCCTGGATGGGTGAATCCCTTGGGTGTTCGAGATGACTATTCGAGATGGCGGATTGGTTATTTTGACGCGTTGAACGACTTCTAATTGTCGGATCGGGGGACTCCATGGGGACGTCGTTTGCAGTAGTTGACGGCATCATTATGATTTGGTGCGAATCCGACTCCTCCGATCGGAGCAAACCAGCTGATGTTGATGTTGTTGATTCTTGCGTTGCGCGATTCTTGGGGATTGTTTCATCCGTCCGGACACGAGGGGTACCTTTGGTTCCTTTTCTCCTGTATATTCTTTTTGGATGATTCTGCATATGTCTAGCTAAAACATCACTGTGCATCAAACTATGTCAGACGGGGTGAGTCCTCCCGTGGAGATGACTCTCTTTCTCCTTACCTTCGGGCATACTGTTGATTGCAGTTTGGGCATTTAAAGGGCTTTTCACCAGTGTCTGCAGATATATGATCAGCTCACAGACAGACATTGGGATGAATACGTCATACGGGATCGTTGATGCCGTTTGAGATGTTCTAATTTATCGAAGCGCCTCTCACAGAAAGCGCATTTGCGACAATTTTCTTGCGTATCAGCCATAGCTGTTGGTACTTTCATTGCAAGATTTTCATTATTCCAAGATGAACGACGACGGTTAAGTGGGCTCTTGACTCGGCGAAGCAGGCTTGGGTTCGCCGACCCGGGGCGTAATTACGGCTTCCCTCCCTCCGCCTTCCCCGCAGTGCTTGGTTTTGAGGGGTAGAACTCCAGATGGATCTTGAGCATTACGCGCAAGCCAGAAGAGACTAGATTGCCACAAATGTAGCGTAATGTCTAATGAAAATGAATTTGACCCAGAAACTGTTAGACCAATCAGAAACCCCCATTTAGCTCGCCCCTTGGTTCAAAAGTTGGAGAACCAGCTTGCTCGGTAGTTACCTCCCCTAACCTAACATCACGAGGACGAGCCTCGAGTGGAGACAACGTACGATTTGTTCCATTTCATCTAGTAAGTTAGACATATACATATAAATCTGGGTACAGCCCACCCGGAGTAGCCGGTTGGGACTCAAGTAGAATATGATTCTCAATCTCGTATTTCCCTTTGCTTTCATTCGCGCCTTCTAGTCCAACGTCCCACAACGCCGTAGATCTGGCGAAAATATAAAATTCATGGCGACACTGCTTCCGCTGGATTCTCAGATGTCTTCTGTTTGCAGTGCTATGTAGCGTATGTAACTAGCCTATATGTAATATAAGGGTTTGAAATGTATGTTGTGTTAGGATTGGGGTGCATAATGTCGACAAAGCAACACCTCATCAAAAGAACGCTGACATTGAACTAGTAAAGAGAGAATATTGGACTTGGAACAAGAGGGGAATCCGTCTGCATTTTATGCGAGGAGATGTTACTGTGTGGGTGGGAGTGAAGAGTCTGAGGGACGATATGTAGAGAGTCCGAACGTAACTGTGCTCGCGGGAAAGTCCAAAGTTCCAAAGGGTATCGATATATCCCTCTCCCCCACATTTTGGAGCCCAAAGTAGCCAAGCATATTCGATCCACATATTTAAATAGAAGCTGACCTGCCGGTCTCGTAGGCTCAAAATAATATAATATATTATATGTTTTAATAAGCTAAAAGTGAATCTTGAAGTGAATACCTCGCAAAGACGACAAACAATAATGTCGGCTGCTCCTCCCTATTCGGAAGTTCCTGAACGGGTCAGGTCTATCCTGGAAAACTACTCGCAGCCACAAGAGTTGAAGGCAGAACGTCTTTTGCAATTCGCTTCCGTGCAACCTCGCAATGAGGACAAGGAAGGAGACACGGAGACCATCAATAGGGTCACTATTACACATCACTTCGTAGAAGTTCCCGGGGATCATGAAACAGTTCGATTTCATTATGTCGAAGCCGGCAGCGGGGAGGTGGTGGTGTTTTTGCATGGAATCCCCGACAGCTGGTATTTATGGCATCATTCTGTGGCAGCTCTGTCCAGCAATTATCGATGTATAGCCTTTGACCTCAAAGGCTATGGTCAATCGGAGAAGAAACCAGGTGATTACCGCCACGAGGGTGTTGCGGACCAAATGTATGCTGCATTCGACAAGATTGGGATTACGGCATCTCGGTTCAACATCGTTGCCCATGACAGAGGAACCGTTCAGGCAGACTATATCGCGGCGAAGCATCCAGAGGCCGTGCTCCGGTATGGCCGAGGGGAACAGCATTTGTATCACTTCAATCCTCTCCTGGCTCCTCAGGAAAAGATTTTCCGAGACGCACCGTGGACTGGAGTAATGGAAGACCCCAAGCGATTTGTCGTCTGGCTCTATACTAACGCGGCAAAACGGCCGGTTTCCCACGAGGATCTGGTCCGGGCCATTCAGGAATACTCCTATCCAGGGGTGACGCGCGCAGTGCCGCGTTATTTTAACTCGTCCTCATTCCGTGCGGAGTGGCTGGATCGACGGAATCGGTTACTTACGGCTATTAAATGCCCTGTATTGATCATGCAGGGGTATGACAGCCGCACCACGCCGCGAGAACTATACGAAAATTCTCGGGACTACCTTCCAAATTCTCAACATGTCGAGGTCGCTTTCCTTCCAGGGGGACATTTCTGGCCTGCGGAGTCCCCTGCGGAAACCGTGGATGCACTACATTCATTGCTAGCCTTGCCCATCTCTTGATTAAATCCATGTACTGTCGTGATAGATTCAACATTCCCATTTGATAATACGATTAGGCAGTTGTATTGCTGGTTATTTCATCCGAGTCTGACATCATTTTGCATAGGAGTAGCGCCTCTCCCTTCGTGTGGGGAGCCAATAATAATGCCAATAGATATTTTACTCTCAACGCGGCAACCTTATAACGTATTTGACAAGCGAGCGGCACACCCCCAATATAAAACTAGCATTGTTAACATCTTAATAATTAAATTGTTTATTTAGAAAGCTATCTTAAAAATAATATATAATATAAAGCGTACTTTTAATATTAAATCTTAGTTTTACTTAATAACTATTTATCATTATTTAGGTAATAAAAATGTATACAAAATATATAGAATTATAGTGTAATTTTTTAAAATGTTAATTATTTTTATATTGATCTTATTAATATTGAGATATGAGCTATGTATTAATAAACGTGGCGAAATATCGAGGGCCCAAAAAATGACGGTTTTATATGGGATTGGGGGGTGGGCCGTTCGCTTTGGGTGCGCCGCTTGCTTGTGAAATACGATAATCGCTAACTTCCGACCGCCGGAACGGAAGATTGCTCCATAACGGAGGTGCAAAAGGCCGAGGGCCGCTGTGGTCACTCCTTGACGGTTTTGACACACACGATCTTCTTCCATGCTAATCCCTGCTGGACTTACCACGAATCCTCGGTCGAATTGCAAACTTACTTAGCTTCGCATACAGCTTATACTGCCATTATCTTAAAGCTTTCTAAAGGGTCAATATCAAGGTAGCCTGTAAGTCTGTATGCTAGTAGGGACACTATATTGGACTTGATTTAAGGATTGAGATTAACTTAGGTCCTATCTTTTAGAGGCTGTTTCCTGGGTTGGGTATACAGATTTTTTTTTTTTTGAAAGGTGATTGGGAGTATGTTAGCGGCTGGGTGCCCCTATGGCAGCCCCAAGATTTGGGCGGCGTAGCGCCGCTGCTTGGTGTCTAATAGGACCCCGTACGTCCTTGTTGTTGAACTTCAATGTTCTCGAATGTATGACCAGAGAATACTTCGGGGAATCATCTCACAATACCGTCACCTAGGTCCTCGTTTTTTGCTAGGTGACCCACTAGTTCCTTCTGAATCATCAGCGAAGCCTCGGCCTTCTAAACCGATTACGAGACTAGTTTCTACTTGATAAGTCTCGATATGAGATGCGGCACTTGAGCTTCCCATTGATCAATTCGAAGTGCCGTGCGTCGGAGCACTTATGGTATGTTGCCAGCGTTGTTAGCTTGTCTCTTGGTGTAAATGGGGCATTGGCGTGTAGGAGGCTGCATTCTTTGGTGCCAAGGTCAAAGAATTACCGGATCCGGCAGGTCGACGCTCATAATGGGAACCAACAAACGTGGGGAAAACTTAGCCCGTCTACTTATCAACAAAACACGATTGGGATGTATTACGATTTAGTACTTAAGTTAGGATGTTTCAGCTTGTGGAAAGTTGATAATAGCAGCAAGTCACTCCACTCTCCCAACATTAGTGAACCTACCTGAATTTATCCCCAAAGGAGATTTTTCCGAACTTCACCAGCCCGCTGTACTATCTTCAATTCAAGTAGCGCATATACATTTATTACCAGCGCCCATCATGACCGTTGAATGGGTCGCACCTGCTTCCTCTCCTGCGGTAAATGGACAACGGCAGAAAAACTGGGAGAGCTTGGTAGCAGCGAAGCGGGAAGAGCTCCAGAAAAGCATTCCCAACGCATGGCGCCTGACTGGAAAACAACTTAAACTATTCTCTCAGAAAGGCATCAATCTCGTTGCAGCAGATGTCTGCAGAAAAAGTGGGATATTGTCGGAATCAGAGCTCGACATTACGGAAAATTATACAGCGCAAGAATTGCTACAGAAATTAGCTGCTGGTGAAGTGAGCGCTCTAGAGACGACTACAGGATTTTGTAAGAGGGCCTCTATTGCGCAACAACTGGTAAGTGAAGATCCACCTACCTTAAGTTTCTTTCAGCGCTGTAGGGAGAGCAATAGGTAGGAGATTAACAATGATGTTACATAGTTATCATGTCTCACGGAGACCTTCTTCCCTAAAGCCCTCGAACGAGCTAACTTTCTGGACGACTACTTGCGTCGTGAAGGCCGAGTCTACGGACCACTTCACGGCCTGCCAGTGAGCGTCAAGGACAGCTTCGATATTGAAGGTGTTCTATCAACCGTAGGCTACGTGTCTTTTCTTGAACACTCTCCAGCGACATCAAATTCGGCCATGATCAATATGCTATTAGACCTCGGAGCGGTCTTGTACGTGAAGACCAATATCCCGCAGACAATGATGGTTTGTAACTCAAATGCTTGATAACCGAAAATGGAAACGTACTGAATGTATCCGCGGCAGACAGGCGATTCGGAGAACAACATCTTTGGCCGGACTTTGAATCCCCGGGATACCAACCTTACGGCAGGCGGTTCGAGTGGCGGTGAAGGCGCATTAGTTGCTTTTCGGGGTTCTATTCTGGGAGTGGGTACCGACATCGCTGGATCAATTCGTATCCCGGCGCTTTGCTGCGGTGTATATGGTTTTAAGCCCACCACCAACCGCATACCATTCGGAGGCCAGACATCAGGAGTTACGACTGGATTTCCTGGTCTTATTCCATCTGCTGGGCCATTGTCACACAATCTCAAGGATATTCAAATGTTCATGAGTACAATATTGGATGCACATCCTTGGAAATATGACGAAACTGCAATCGGCGCCCCATGGCACCGCCTTGAAATTCAGAAAGAAACGCACAAGTTGATCATTGGTATCCTTCCAGAGGATCCTGCTTTCCCACTCCATCCGCCCATTAGGAGGACTCTGGAGAATGCTATTACTTCTCTCCGAAATCACGGCCATACAATCGTTCATCTGCTATCGGATGAAAACCGCAGTGTCGCTTACGGAAATCGTCTTGCGTTCCAGTACTTGACCTACGGTCCTCATGTTGATCATATTGCAACCAGTGGTGAACCCCTTGTTACTTCTGTCGCCAAGTTTTCTAACCCAATGTTCACCGGTCCGTTTCCTGTTGCTCAGGATCTATCCCTCGAGAAAAAAATTGTTGCGCTACATGAAGCGAGACAAAATTATGCCAAGACGTGGAGGAAAACCTGGTTGGAAAATAAACTCCATGTCATACTCGCTCCTGGCTCGCAGAACACCGCAGTTCCCCATGACACGTATGGCTGGCCACCTTATACTGTAATGTGGAATTTACTGGATGTAAGTACTGGAAATTTCACAGTAACAGCAATTCGCAAAGTAATAAATTAACAAAGATACTAGTTTCCGGCATGCATTATTCCATTTGGGATTGCATCAAAACATCTGGATCCCGAGCCAATGAAAGTCCAAGATAACGTGCAACCATCTTGTATGTGGCGTTCCTTCATAGTAAACCATTTGAATTCATAGTGGTGGTTAACTTGCTTCCAGATGATCCCCACGCTGTCCATGGCTTACCGTGCGCACTTCAGGTCATCGCACCGAAGTTTCAGGACGAGCAGTGCTTACTTGCGGCTGAAATAATTGATAAAGATATTCGAAACAATTGAAAGAAATTGAAAACATTCTAAAGCTTTCTATTCATGTATTTAAAGATGCTAGAATCTTGTTTGACATACGAGAAAAGGCTTCTTTGATGCAATGTGCTGTGATTTCATGTGTTTCCTAAGATCTATCGTTCAACCAAACTGAAACTTTATTTTGGGAAAGTTTTTGTCAATTATATTCCAGCCAGTCTTGACTGCCAGGGTTGATTGTATGCTCTCAAGATTTTACTCTCGTCACTTTACTACATGTATGTCAGGCCGTAGTCCTTCTTCCCATCCGCATGCGTTTATTAACCAATGCGTCCACACCATTGAGCCATTTCTTCCATACCTGACCATTTCCCATCTCGAGAATTCGGGCCATTCGCGAATATAGCCGCACATTTTCATCCTCAGTCTCATTTAGAACCTTTTGCTGGCTGTTGGGGCCCCAAACTTTCCATTGGCGGCACTTAAAATCAGTCTTCCAAGGAATTTCACCATTAATAAAGCGGATCCATGACGCTGCAAAGTCTCGGGCCATGGTGATTTCATCAGGACTAAACTCATTCTCCAGATTTCTAAACAGGTACAACAATTCGTAAGCATGATATGCCGTTCCCTCAAAGCTGTTTGGGATCATTGACCGCTGGTCAAAGTGATAGAAGTAATGTAAGTCAGGCCTATCACGGGATATAGCCATAGCAGCAGCGTAGTTTGGAATCTTGAAGATAGCATCTCCGTACATATGCTCTACTCGCTGGACTAAAACATCTTGTGCGATGTCTGGTTCGATATTGTATGCGCTTAGAATCCGGTCTACCGTTCGCTCATCGTTCAAATACTCTAATAGCGTCTGCCGGATAAAGTCATAAGAGTCGTCTGCTATATTGAGGTGAAAGATGACTCCTTCGTGATAGGTATCCCCAAGCATGAATGCTTCCACCCACGATGGTGGATTATTAATTTCTTGGGGATTTCTTGCATAGAACCAGCCATCGATGCATGCGTTCCCCGTACCTGATATCACCCCCTGGATTAGTGGGGTTGCGTTAGCCAGCTCTTGCTGAGGTATATTGCGTAAAAGCTCCAATACGCTCGCTTCAGCCGGGTCGATATCAAAGTGGCGACATGTAGCCTCAAATAGTTTTTCGTGTTGCTCTATTCTCCATGCTGGAATTGCCATGCTCAATCCAGACATGCACACTGCTCGGTGAAAGACTGGCGGGCGAGCAGCGCACATTTGATGACTGATGGAAATGCCTCCAGCAGACTCTCCCACTGCCGTCACCCGAGCAGGATCGCCGCCTAGATCCGAGATATATCGCTGTACCCATTCGAAGGCTACTTGTTGATCAGTGAAGCCAAAATTGCCACATCCTGCAAAGCCCTCCTGCTCCAACTCTCGCTGGATAGCCAGGCAGGCCAGGAAGCCTCCCAGGCCAACACGGTAATTAAAATTAACGCATACGATCGGCAGGCCCATTTTTTCACTCTGAGATACCAAGTTGACAGCATCGAAAATAGGAAGATTGGCACCGCCGTATAACAATGACCCGCCGTGGACGTATACCATGACTGGAAACTTCTTCGCAGAGGTAGCAGCAGCAGCCGGCAAGACAATATTCATTACTAGGCCTGACAGTTCATCCACTGTAGGTTTACCCGGGAAGTGAGGTGCCGGAGGTACAGGTACAAGTTCGTCACTATCATTCTCTCCACTGGATTCAGGTCGGGGACAGTCGTTCCTGAGGATAAATTTTGTTGGTATTGTATCTCTTCACTTTCGAATTCAAGGACGTCGCGAGAGTGAGGAAAATTGAAATTGGTGAAGGATATAACCTACCCAAGCTTGGTTCCATCATGAAAACCATCTGCCCATGAAGTTTTGAGGAGTGAACGAGTCCATCGTTTGGCCAGGACAGCGTAAGGAATACCGCAATATTGCTGGACTCCATTCGGAAATTGGTATCCCTTCAAATCTCCTAGACCCCTGATGTAAGCAGAGCATGTCGATTGCGGACACTGGAATGACATTGCTTTGCAAAGAATTGGTGGCTCTGGCTTTTGTCAAGCGAAATGCGTATTAGATATATCAAGTGAGGGGATCGGGGAGATGCCTCTCGAAATCATGACAACTTCAGAAGTCCACCGGCATGAAAGACAAGGCGGGGTATTAAATAGTACCTGAAGACTGGATCCATTCTGAGAGTATCAGCATGTTTGCTTTGAGAGATTCAGAATGTGCTTCTCATTTCCATACCGGAATACTTAGATAAAACCAGAGCGCTGACTGGCGGAGTGGATTGACGAGCGGGCAGACTAAGCCGAGGACGGCAGCCGGACCCGTGCTCCTTGGCAAGTCGCGCAGTCTCTCTTAACTTACGATTGCAATCTTCAACTGGGTACAACCCACATCTTGTTCTTCTGTACATCAAATCGGGTATGTCGGCGTCGCATCACCGTTCCTATGCCGGTTGTTGGACATGCAAGAAAGCGAAACGCAAATGTGACAGCCGCCGCCCTGCCTGTCAGAGCTGCCAGAAACGCGGCGTCGAGTGCGAAGGATACGACCTGCGCCTGCGCTGGGGCTCGGGCATAGCGTCACGCGGTCGCTTTACCGGCGCTGACAAGCCGCTCTTGGGGTCAGGGCCTCCACGACCCAAGGGGCGTCGCCGCGATCTTAGTCGGGAGAGGAAGAGAGCAGCCCAACTGCGCGAACCTGAGGATGGCCGGAATATCTCAGAAACAAGTATGTTGGGAGCTTCCTGTTGGGCCGCGTTAGCAGCTCAACCTACACATAGGTTCTGATGTGATTCAGATGCTGGTGCGACGGTAGATCGTTTGTCGCCTTCGGCACAGATGACAGGGTACTGGGATTTTCCGTGGCTCGCGCCTCATGAATGCCATATGACAGCACCATCAAAGCTTCGCTGGGAAGGCTCTCGCAAAGATCAGTTACTTTTCAAAGAGTGTAATATACACCCCCTCTTCCCAATCTTCGTTGGATGATATATTATTTTCCTGAGTTCCCTCCAAAGAGTGAAAGATTGTACGGACAATGGAAGACGACGCCAGAAGCTGATAGGACTAGTCCTTACTACAGGAATCAATTTATTACACGCAGCAACAATTGATGACATTCCATTGGTCCCAGCTATTCCACAGCTCTGTATGGAGTCCGAAGCTCTATATCCGATTTGTCTCGCGATTCAATGTCATGTATCGCCTAATCTAGAATCCGAGTTCTTGGAATATTTCAACGTTGCGCTCTCGAAGTTTCGATCCGAGCTGGCTCGATCTTCAATGATATTAGGCGACGCAAATCTCGCAGCTGGGCTGCTTTTGTGTACGATAGGGGTAAGTAATACTTGGATGGATTAGTTATCTCCTTGCTGCGCCTATATTTCTAACTACTGATCTCAGTTGATGCGTGGTACACCTTGGACCGTGCATCTTGAAGGAATGTATCACATACTCCAGTATCAAGACTTCCAGCTGACCGAAAGCTGTAACATAAAGCTACGCATGCACCTTATTGAAGTTATGGGGGTAATGGACCTGCGAATCTTGGTTGTTGGTCGCCAGACACCATGCTTCGGAGTCTGGCGTCGCCATCGTCAGAGCCTTGTCAGCCATGATAGTGGTGGTGGAAACGAAGTGGAACCCGTGAGCGGACTACCGCGTTCTTTACTCGATCTCTATGCTGGAATTGGAGAAGACACAACCGAGATTGACCTATGGAACTGGCCCGGTGAAAAAGGTAGTCTATCTCAGTGTCATCTTTGGGAAGCACACCGGCTCGCTGGTATGCTCAATGTACGGCGCTTCGGAAGGCGATCTGAAATCCCTATCAAATTTCCGCCTGGGTATCAACCTCCTGATAACGAAATTCTGGTCAGGCGTATACTCAGCTGCATCGAAGCCATAACAAAGACATATGCCGCACCAGACAGAAATGGCTCGCTCGTGGTGAATGCGCTGACCTACCCCATTTTTACAGCAGCACTCGAGTTGGAAGTCTTAAGGAATAATTCAGAATTGAAAAATCTAATCCGTCATTTTTTAAGAATTCAGAAAAAGTATGACGTTGGTGTGGTTACCACGGTCCTCCAGGGATTATTGGAAGATTTGTGGAATATTGACGAAGTTGATATCGATGTAGATGACCTGGCGCGGTCCCGGGGTATTGAAACCGGCCTTTTTTGATAATAATAACCCTAATATTACGACCTTTGTTACAGGTGATTCATCGCATATCGCCAAACAAGAACTTGCCATTTTGCTGCTATCAATCTTTGATCATAAGCCAGTACTTCACCGTATCACTCTCCTCGGATGTTGCTTGACTGCTACAAGTCAATTTCACCTCATCAACAACCTGAAACCCAAGCTTCTCGTAGAATGGTATGTTGCTTTCTCTTGTACACTCAAGGGCAATACATGAATTTTCCGTATACTTGAAAACCTGCTGCATCACCCGTTTTCCCAATCCACATGATTGGAGAAAGGGATGTATTCCGATCACCTCCAAATACCACAAATTAGAACTCTTGTGTTGCGATCGTAATTTCAGGAACCCGGTCTCGTGAGCGGCAAGTAGCTTTTCCAAGCGCTATTGAGCCAAACAATTTAGCCGTCTCAAAAAACCACCTAGAAGGCATAACAAAAAGCAGAATAGGAGGAAAAGTAAATGTCAAAAGCGAGTTCAAGAAAGTCTAAAACTTTGAGATTCACAAGCTCAAAGTTCAACTTACCAACTCATCAGTCTCCGGATCACGAGCAGGGTCCCACAAATCCAGAAACCAAATTTTGAAAGCCCAAAAAATTCGTCTCAGATTCCAACGAAGTAGATTCTTCGGTGGGAATAGGATAACAACAGCACCGGAGTCCTCTGATTCTGTGAAAGATATATTGCCGTGATTGACACTATACCCGCCTTGTATGGTATTAGCTACACCGGAGGGAGATATTTGGACGTCTTTCTTTAGTGGTGTAGCTGCACTTTTTAACAGCTGCGATACCGATGCAGATTGCAAAACTATTCCTTCATATAACGCTCGTTGAACACGTCGATACTGCCATTTGTTGGACGGATTGTGAAGGCATTCCCATGCTTGACTGTTAGGACGCAGCCATTGGATCAGAGGATCGCGCGAGAATGATAGACTGATGGTGTTCGCAGCCGCCGTGATAGACCTTCGATCTAGTAAATTTTTATAATAATGTTATCATGCTTATATAATAAGAATAATGCAAGGGTCACAAACTGTTGGCAACCGGAAACAGCTCAATGCTTGCTGGACGAAAAGACATTCTCTTTCTTAGCGGTTAACTGCAGATACCATCACTAAATCTAATGGAAAGTAATTTGAGCCCAAATTTTGGCACAAAAAAGTGAATCAATAATGTTACACAGAGTGCATAGAAATTTAGTTACTCGAGCAGCCAGGTCGATTGGAGCACACGAATTCAACTGTCACTCCAGTATCTCGGTGAAATTGACCTATCCCGGGTCTATTTGCTATCGAGCTCGTCTTCAAAATGAGCAACCACGATTAGAATCTATAAGGGCACAGAGACGTTTCAGCGTCAACCTGCCGGATTGGGCCTAGTCAGGCTAGCTAGGACAAAAATATAAGAGGGCGTGGGGAGGCGTTAGGGTTATCCAGATTAACGACCTCGGCACCAAGTGCGTCCAATCACAGGAGAATGCACGTTTCAACTGCTCCTATCGGCAATGAAATCGGTTCCCTTTATGGCAGGTGGACGCGTTACATTGTGGCGTTCAACTCTCTACAGTGGAGCCAAAACGCATTAAAAGCCTAAAAACCTATGCATGATAGTGACGAGCTTCTCACAGGCCTTATCAGCGCTGTCGAAATACGTGATCAGCGACCAAAGCAAAGAAAGCACCCCATGTTCACTCGTATAGGCAGGCGGACGCAATACAATAACCGGCATCGCGAATCCTAAGCAATGCCGATATGGCGTAACGACAGTGTCGCAGCATCAATTCCAGATTAAAAAGGATGATCCTCGACATAGTATGATAGAACCCACTTCCCCGCGTTTTCTTATCGTGTCTAGAAAACTACCGATGTACGGAGTACATTGATTCATCGAAAGGCTCTTTTAGTGCGCCACGATAACAGGATATCCCATGCGCATACCACTTATAAAGATATATGAATTGGCTTGTTTTCTATACAGACGGAGACTATCTCTTCAGAAACTCTTGCAATTATAACACCACTCGAAATAGTACACTTGTTCTCAAGCGTTTGAGCAGAAGGTATAATGCCAAATCCCACTCATAGCACGTCGTTTGGAGACCAGGATGACATGCCCCCCGGCACTTTTCTTCTTGTTCGAGGTATATTGGACTTTATGCTCCCTTGGAGTCAGTATATTTGTTTCTCACAGCCACCATAGAAGACGAAGCTTCTCGAGATCATGGCGGACGCACGATTATCCTTGATCCTGTGCCATCGGATGATCCAAATGAACCGCTAGTATTACTTCTACCATGACATTGCTTACTCCAAGTAGCCGCTAATTGTGATATAGAACTGGAGTACAACTCGCAAAGCGGTGAACTTCACGCTGGTGCTGGTTGTTAGTTGTCTTATATTCACCGCGTATGTACCACCCACAAATATCTCTACATAACTGATATATTATCATATACCGTTCAGCTTGTCTATTCAGCCAATTTTCTGGCAATTAATGGTTGTCGATTTGAATGTGACCTATACACAACTTAACAACGCCGCGTCGGTCAATTTTGTCGGTCTTTCCACCGGTTGTGTGCTTTTCATTCCGTTGGCCATAAAATATGGCAGACGCCCTGTTTATCTAGTCTCGACAGCACTCATGTTGGCAACATCAATGTGGCTAGGGCAGATAAAGAGTTTAAGCGAATTATACGCTGCGAACCTACTCCAGGGATTGGCGGGAGCAACAAACGAGTCTATCGTCCAAATCACGGTGAGCCTATAAAGCATTCAGAACTCTCTTGTTCAGTATGGCTAGACTGACGATGTAATGCCTCTAGATTGCGGATCTTTTCTTTGTACATCATCGTGGCGGAATGAATGGATTGTATATGACTATGGTAATGATTGGAGTAAGCCTCTTTGGAATAAACTTATCTATCAGGCTTTGATTTCTGACTTTGTGCTCCAGAGCTTTTTGACCCCCATGGCTGCTGGAGCACAAGCAACCAACCAGGGCTGGCGGTGGTCTTATTATACCATGTCAATATTTACCGGTGTCATTTTTCTACTTTTCGTTCTTTTCTACGAGGAGACAAAATACTCTCGAGTAATTGACGGCATTCCTGCTCCGAACGACACTATTTATGACGCTCAGCTCAGCAACTCGCCGCATCCGGAGAGCGCAAAATTTGATAAAACAGGACGAGATCCACAAGTAGTTGACACGGCAACAGTTCCTATTAGACAATCATCTCGAGATCACGAAGTGGATCAATCCATCCCAATCAAACCATGGAGAACGAGGCTAGCACTTATTACTCCAACGTCTGAGCCTATTTGGTCATACTTTTACAGACCTTTCCTTATACTTCTTCGGTTCCCAACTGTTCTTTTTACAGGCTTACAATATGCTAGTGGAATTGTCTGGCTTACCATCATGTCCAGTGTCCTAGCATTAGTATTCCCACTTCCACCATACAACTTCAGTCCGGCACAGGTCGGATACATGAGCAGCGGGCCGTTTATTGGAAATCTGCTTGGAGCTATCTATGGTGGTTTTCTAGGCGACTGGTCGATCTTGTTCTTCTCTCGTCGGAACAAAGGCTACTTTGAGCCCGAGATGCGGCTTTACATTTTGCACATCCCAGCGGTATTCTTGTGCGGTGGAATAATTATGTTCGGAGTGACGATTTCTCGGGTGCGCCTTAATCCTTTTTATTCTTCTTTAGTCGCCCATTTCCTTTTGTGGAAGACATCTTTCAGCTGAGACTGACGGTTTACAGGGTATGCACTGGATCCTCCCTGTCATCGCGGGTGGTTTCTTCGGCTTCGGCCTCGGAAGCATTGGCGACGCATGCTTAACCTTGGTCATCGACAGCTACCACGACGTGAGACTTCATGAATTTTTCTTGTCTATACGTAAAGTCCTTGAAGAATCATATTTGACTAATATCATCTCCATAGGTCGTGGGCGACGCATTCACTGGAATCGCCTTCCTGCGAAATGCCATCACCATCGGCATCCCGTTTGCTATCACCCCGTGGATGGAAACCAATGGACTACAGAATATGTTCATCACTTGTGGGTTTATCAGTCTGGGTATTACAAGTTTGTGCATTCCAATGGTTATATTTGGCAAGAGATCTCGACGAAAATTGGCGCCGTACTACAGGGAGATGGCCAGCAAGCAGGGGTAGCGGTCCTAGGTTTAAGGATGGTAGTAGTCGAATCATGAAGAGCAGTATATCTTCGATTACTGTGCATTCATTCAATATTTACTGCATTGGCATGTCTTTTCACTTTCTTGCTTGACGATGGTATTTCGAGTTTTCTTACAACTCGCATGAATAGCCCTAATTATCCGATGATACTCCTACTGTACTGAATGAAATTTCAAGTGTGTTCTTTATTCTATCAAAGAGGAACGAGATAGGTTACAGGGAAACGAAACTCAATAAACTAGCATGTTTAGTTTTATTATCATTCAATTTGACCGAGCGGACACAGTTTGACTGCTATCTACAGCCGAATTAGGAGGTTGCTCGCCTCGACCTCATCAACCTTGATACATGCTCTGAGCCATTACATCTTCCGGCTTCACCCCTTCGAAATTGGTCAGATAATAAGCATCGATCAAAATCCTCGTCCCGACGCAGGTCATAACTCCTATGCACACCAATCCATTCAACCAATTGTACTTTCCCGGTCCTGTCTCAATACGCAAATGTGAGAAAAACTCCACGTCGTCTTGAGTGACGGTGTGCTTTGGTCGTATGGTGGGATCCTGCGCCACTTGCTTCGCATACTCAGTTCCTGGCCCGGGTCGATACAAGCCGTGAGCGCGAATGTAGAGGTAGTGGCCATCGTTTGTCTTTGCAGTGTAACGAGCATCGAGCATCATAGACTGATGAATTTGTCACGTAAGCACATGGCTAGCTATGAGATAGGAGGGGAACAGCCATGCTATGTAGCAGCAATGGGGGATTAATTACATGCGTTCCCTGAATCACCGTCGCCCAGTCCGCACCGCCAAGAGGCAACACTGAAGCCTCAATTTCAGGTCCTTTAAGTGTGCCACTCTCAATGTTTGCGATGCTTCGAATTATCCCAGTACCATGCGGCGCGCCGATGTCGATCTCCTCTTCGACAATGTCGCATTCGAGACGATATAGAAATGAAAGTGCGGGTTTACGCATGGGAGGGCTTTGTGGGAAGAAGACATTTCCCGGTGATTCAGCGATATTTGATGAGGCCATTTGGAGACATGTGCTCTAGAGCTGGTGCGACCAATAATTTACTTCAACTTTGTTCGCTTCGAGCTTGAGCCATAGAATAATAGATACATAAGTAGGCAACAGCTGAAAATAGCCAGCCTCGGCAGTTCCGTAATCTACGAGGTAAAACATCGTGATGTGAACATGGTATTATCCGACTACGACGACTACACATCTCCATTGCTGGAACTAAGTATGTCATACTCGGCAGTGCGCGATATGGATAAGCCAAAGTATCGAGGGGGAAGTGGAGAGCTTAGTACCAATTCAGCAGGTCGACCCTAACACAGTGATTGGCTCGACATGCCGACTGTGCAGCAATTGGGGCTCTACTTCATCAAGAAACTATATGAGAGGCACCTGATCTTGCTCTGACTTTACGGCAGCTTAATAAGAATAAAACAGCAAAGGAGGATCGAAAGCTACAACGAGTTTGAGCATCACTGAGAAAAATCTTTCCAAACAAATTTCAATTAATCAATCGTGAGAACGCAGCAGGAGTTTAGTCACAATGGCTTTTGTGCAGCATGTACTGTTTGATTCGGCCCTTCCAGGGTCCATCAGGCAGAGGGCCTTGGACCGGATCTATGCTGATCCTGGCATTCCGGTTAATGAAGGCACCACCTCTTCTTTCTGGCTGCAGACACCTCATCCAACACTGTCGAAGATACAATTGTCCAATTTACCATCATCGGCTGACACGGTGATCATTGGCTCCGGTATTACAGGTGCATCTGTTGCGCGGACCCTATTACAATGTCGGGAACGAAATTCCTCAATCCCGTCTTCCGAGAACGAGCCGTCGGTGGTCATGCTCGAAGCACGAGATATATGCAGTGGCGCGACAGGACGCAACGGTGGGCACATTCTCGAAACGGCAGATGACTATGTACATCTTGCAAACGATTTCGGAGAAGATGCGGCAAAGAAGATAATGAAATTCCGTCTTGCCCATTTGCAAACCATCCTGGACGTCGCTGATGAACTCATGATCCGCGAAGAATGCCAAGCTCGAAAGGTGCAATTTCTTAGTGTTTATTTTGATGAGGAGACGTGGGAGATGGCCAAAGAGCGGCTAAGCAGGTTCAAAGAAGCAATGCCAGAGGAGTCTGCCGACTGGCTGCTATATGAAGACATAATCCCTGAAGAATTCCATCTGCCAGCTGCACGAGGGGTAATTGCAGGTCCAGCAGGCGCTATATGGCCGTACAAATTTGTCACTGGCGTTTTGGACAGTTTGCGACGGCAGTTTCCCCATGATTTGCACATCGAGACAAACACACCCGTGCAAGACATCATAACCTCTTCAGAAGAGTCCCGTTGGCCGTTTTCGGTCGTCACAACCCGTGGAATTATTAAGTGCAGACATCTCGTGCACTGCACAAATGGTCACATCAGTCATCTTGTTCCAGGATTCCGCGGCCGTATTTACCCAGTGCGTGGTCAGATGTCAGCCCAGAGTCCCGGAGACAAGTTTCCTGCGTACGGTATGAAACACTCGTGGCTGTTGAATTACGACCGTGGGTTTGATTACTTGACCCAGCTTCCGCACGACCACGCTGAATCCAACGCAGAGATGATGCTCGGAGGAGGCTTTGCTCAGGGTAAAAACGGTGGTGTTGATGACTTAGGTATTTCGCATGACTCCGAGCTCTGTCTATATATCGACATCCATCTTAGTGGAGCGTTAGCTGCTGTATTCGGCCATCAGAACTGGGGCAAGACCAGCGGACAGTCGGTGAAGAACATGTGGACTGGAATTATGGGGTTCAGTGCAGATGGCATGCCGTGGGTTGGTAAGCTACCATCCTCATTGACTGATCGGTCCCATGATCGCAACGAAGGCAATGCCGCTCACGGCGCAGAATGGGTTTCAGCAGCCTTCTCAGGTGAGGGCATGGTGCAGGCCTGGCTTTGCGGGAAGGCTCTTGGGTTGATGATTCTGGATCACGATGGCAAACAAAGTACAGGTGAATCTGCCGATGTTCGGTCCTGGTTCCCTGAGCAGATGGTTGTGACCGAGGAGAGGATACGAAAATCATTTCTACCCCGGCAAATACAACATCCAACTAAAGAGGACAACCCGCATTTATAAACGGTACCTGATTCTGCCAACTGCTGAGATGAGGTGGGCAATCCGTAATCCGGTTCTATATGATAGCGGTTTCGTCTAGGCGCTCCCTAGTATATTGTGCCAAATGAGATAAACCATATAATGCTTTGTCGTTCAGTGTTGCTATACTCCTTCAGATATTACGTATAAGTATTTAATGGCATGATGGATCGTACTTGTAGAGTTGACGCAAGGGGTGTCCCCATCTATGCTGTAGTAACGAAATTGACGTATAGAAGCCTTTGTCACTGATTAAAAATCATCAGCGCTAGAGAATTAATACGCCAGAAATTCCCGCATATTTGATGTAAGTGATTTCAATGATTTATAAGGCATTCTGACGATTCCATCCCCGGATATAGATGTAATTCGCTGCCAGTGCGGAGATCGAATCGATAAATTTTGGTAGACGCAAGTAATCGCTTTTACGTAGGTATCCCAGATAATGTCACCTTTTGAGAAAGAGAGTTTCAGAATATAGACAGTAAATATCAAACAAAAATCAAAACTGGCCGAAAATCACTTCACTAAGCCAGTTCAACAAACCGCCGCTTGATCAAGATCGATAAGCCTTACATGAAACCAACGAGGAAGCTGACTCTTCGCATAAAAAGTATCTTTCCTCCATTTTTACTTTTGACTACCTCCTTGCATCGCTCGCCTCAATTAAATCAAGTTCCGGGATATGGCCAATAAAGGAATGTCACCAGTAGGGTGTGCAGCGAACTAATGTCCCTAATATGTCCGTTTTTATCTTCTGATCATCGAATTCAACAGTAACTCAAAAGCGGTGTGAGAATTATGGACTCATCATAAAAGGCAGCCTGAAAGCCCCACGGTTGCCTTATCAAGGCTATAATCCATTCAAAAACTGCATTGGGTGTAACGAGGCTGAGCAGCTTATACATGCAGGAAGTCCCCGTCCAGTTCAACAATAAAATAGGGGAGGAGAAAAAAATTAACAATTCAGCAATTCAGCTACTCTACAAGAAACCGTCTATTTCAATAGTTCTGAAATAAACTCGTTGAGGAACATCCTTGCTCAACGTAGAAGCACTGGAAATAAACTACCTTGCCACATTCCACTACAAACGAGAAAATGAACGGCTTTTATTGGGTCTGGCCAGAAACACCGCCGTGAGTACACTTTGGTTTTCGAATACAAATAAGCCGGGCTATCAATCATCTAACAAGTTCTCCTAAGCAGTCAAACAAGCCCGTACACCTCACGCTTCATAACGTTACGTATTGGAAAGTCATCAAACGAGTACAAGGTTCCAGAGGACTTCATACAAAAATATCCCAATCTTTCAGCCAAAATTCGCAATTTTTCCAGCGCCGACGAAATTCCCTGCTTAGATGATATCGACAGTGAAATTGGGCATACATTTGTCCATTTCCTATATTCTGGTGCATGTGAAACACTTGGTGAAAAACGCAACGTTTGGCCAGAGGAAAGGAATGCGGAAAAATACAGACATAGTATTCTCATCTACTCTGCTGCAGTAAAGTATGATATCTGGGGCTTGGTGAAGCTTGCAAAGGCTCAGATAAGACAGATGTCAGCAAATCTGCCGCTTTCCAGCTTGATCAGTAATGCGAGAGAACTCGTTGATGTCTTACCAAACGGGGACACGTGGTTCTTGAAGTTTTTAAGGAACAAAGTCTTACAGGCTCATGAAGACAATGAAGATATCTTCACACGAAGAGGCTTCTTTAAGGGATTCGGTAAGCATGAGACCCTCGACCCATTTTTGTGCCAGTGTATTGTGGAGGCCTACCAAAATAAGGTTGCAAAATTGAAGGAGCAAGCTCAAAAAGCCATTGGCGAGTCTATACAAGAAGACTCTATGAGTAAAGAAATTCTTCTGGTGGAAGAAGAGGTCAATGAAGATATTCCGGAGCCACACAATGATGACATCGGACAAGCTGAAGAAACATCTTCTCCCACAGAAGCCATGAAGGAGCCACTAGGTGTCAAGCATGGAATGTCACAAATAATTCCTAGTGAGAATTATGCCACTACACTGTGCCCTAAAGAGATACAACGGCCAGAAGAACACATGGCCGAGGAGTTTGCTCAAGAAGACGGCGTTTGGGATACCATGGACGCTTCTTCTCTGAGAAAGAAAGATAAAAAGAAAGGCAGAAAGAAGAGCGCACTTTTGAATGTAAAGGAAAATCATGCTTCAAATGGTTCTGATGAGTGGTGAAAAACATCATGTATCGAGATGATTATTTAGTGATGCGATTTTTTCGATCTGCAAGTATTAATTGATTCATTTCATCCACTTTTCTTATAAAAAAGCGAATTAAATGGTAGTAATTGTAGCTTCGATATATTGACTGCTTGAATAATGTCTTCGCTTTTATGGGCTCTTTCTTGCACGGCCATGTTTATATCAAGCGCATGTCAAACCCCTCTAATTTCCATTGCAAAGTCATGTAGTCTAGGCATCGAATAAAAGCATTGATGATGCAAAAGGCCTGATCCGTGAAGCAGCGATGAGCCTGTCAGGTATCGGCGCCATGTAGGCCTGATTGGTCAGCCGAGCTACCGAGCACACAAAGACCCGGGTAAACAACACTTCAACGACGAAGCCCGGTGTAATCTTACTGCCGGATTTTCCAGTTTCGATGATCTCTTGTGGCTTCAGATGACCCGCGTATAGCATGCTGTTTCCCGGTGAGTCATTTATGATTGGCTAGCCTTTGCAATTCCACTGGCAAACAAGGCTGAGCTGAGATTGACAGCCTTGCGCGGGGCGATTGCTATCAAACACAGAGAGAGTGCGATCGACTCATATAAGAGATAGCACGCAGCTTCTTGTTCTTGCTCCTACACCGCCATTGCCTACCTCAATTGATGTCTTCGTTTTCAGGGCCACCAAGTTTGGCGTAGTTAGCCCCCTCCTGTTCTATAGACGGTTTGTTTTACTTCCATCTTGCATTACAAAAACATTCACCAAGTCCAGTTTGAGATGCACTTTTGGGACTATATGACTCCTTCAATATCAATATTTTATTTCCCGTTATTGAACCTCACGGTATCACTTATTCTGTCTTGGCAACCCAAGTCACGAGCGCTGGTGAGTATAAATATATAAATGTGTCACGAAATTGGATCAGTGACTCCCAAATGACTCGGAGAATAACGGACTGACAGTGGCCATAGTACACATCTGCAATCCTTTGGAACTTGATCAATTCGGTGTCTAGCTGGCGAAACTAGTTTCTCATACCACTTTACACAATAAATTTGCCCACCATGTCTGACACCTTGTTTCCGCCTCGACATATATTTTACCCATCAAAAACACAAGAAAATACTATGATCTTCCTTCACGAACGTGGCATTGGCATGACTGGGGAAGATATTGCCAGTTGCTTTAATTCCGCAAATCTAGGTGGGAAGGCCATTTTTGATCACTTCCCTGCAACAAGATGGGTCTTTCCATGCGCCAAGGAGAGGAAATTCTTCATATCGAAAACTCAGGGAAATATCAGGTCCAGCAGAAAGGCTTCTATTTTTGAATGGTTCGAAGTGGCGTCTTTCGAGGACGTGCGACAAGGTTCAAACAAACAGCTCACTGACCTGAGGGACAGTGCCACTTATATTATGGGACTGATCGAAGATGAGCTCAAACACGTGAATAACGATCCCAGAAGGATTTTCTTGGGTGGTATTGGTCAAGGAATGGCCCTTGGGCTTGTTGTGCTACTATGTACGCCTTATCGATTAGGCGGGTTTGCGGGCATCAATGGATGGATGCCTTTTGCCGACACCTTAAAAGCGTCTATTGAACAAGGCGACATTGACGGAGCGTATCAATTCTTCAAATCACATTGCATTGTTCCTATACGACCGCCAAATATGCCACGACAGGATGCTACAAAGGCCATTCAAATGCCCTCTTTTATAAAACCCATCTCGAGTCAACGAGATTATTCACAGCCTGCCGGATCATCTACTGCTCCAGAGCCATCCATCGTTGAAGATATCAAGCGGACTCCGATCCTTGTGACCCATGCCAGTGGGGATAAGTTCTATGTTAAGACACAATATAGCTGTACGGCTTACTCGCTAATGGAAAGCATGGGCTTCTATAACTTAACATGGAAACAATTCACATACGGACGAGTCGAAGGTCAAATGTCCGAGTCGGATGCCTCCAACTTTTTATATTCTCTGATGTTCCCAGAGCAGCTGTTATACCTAGTTGGGTTCCTTGAGAGTTTCGGTATGAAATTAGAAAGCTATACAAACTAGCAAGGTGCTGAGAATATGGGCTTTTAATGATCAGCTCTGATTGCTGCTTAATTGGGCTGTCACCTTTGTAGCACTTTTCCCGGTGAGATGGAGTAACCAAATTAACATCGAAATAAGTTTTCTGTCTCCTATCGTAGCACAAAGTATAATTAGAATTATCAATAAAGAATATTAACACAAGAAATCTCATACAATTCAAGGGAAGTATATTCACCCAATGAGAGACGCGCAAAATTAGGCCCGGCTCCACCAATGATAACGGGGCCCGCCTTTCCCCTTATGCTATGCGCCAGACCTGATGGGGTTAGCGGCTAAGATGGCCTCTATTCCCCGATATTTTTTTTTCCTCTTGCCTCCCATTCACATTATAACTGCAGCGCATCTCGCTTTGTTTTTTTCTTTCTTCACTAGACATCCTGAAGGGCTTGGTTTATTCGGCTGGGATTTCCGAAATTGATTGATAGATTCCACAGTTATCAGCCTTTCCTCTTCAGAATGTTGAGCGCCGTTCGTCGCGGGCCGGTCCTCGCGAGGGCTCTACGAGCATGTGCTCCTCGAACATTGCAGTCTCCTGTTGTCAGATCGACGCATATTGTCACAAATTTTCAATCGCCATCGGCGATCCCGTCTGTCTTTCGTCCACAGGTCCGATTGCTTCAGTCGAAGTCCTCCTTAAACCAGACAGCTGCCGCCCAGACCGTTCAGGAGAACGAACCCCCTGCAAAATCTCTGACCGAATTCAGCGAACTCGGCAGCGAAGGCCTGGTCGAGCCGAATATTATCTACTCAATCACCCAGAAAATGGGAATTTCGACAATGAGTGATGTGCAAAGATTGACCATTCCTCAAACACTCAATGGTGTAGACACGTTAGTCTTCCTACCTTATATGCCCACAACGAATCATCCATTTGGATATCAGCTCAACTAACACTTTTAACTCTAAAGTCTCGCTCAAGCAAAAACCGGAACCGGAAAAACCATCGCTTTCCTTATACCTGTACTCCAGAAGATCATCACCAACGATCCCACCCTCGCGCGTAGAGGCCCCGGCTCATTCAAGTTTCGATCTAACTCCCCAGATATACGCGCTATTATCATTTCGCCCACCCGTGAGCTTGCTGAACAGATTGCTGTGGAGGCTAGAAAGGTTGCTGCAAGCACTGGCATTATCGTGCAGACAGCTGTTGGTGGTACAAGAAAAATGGAAGGTCTTGATCGCATCAGGCGTCAAGGCTGCCATCTTCTCGTCGCTACCCCTGGCCGTCTTAAGGACATTTTGTCTGACCCCCGGAGCGGGGTCTCTGCGCCTAACTTGGATGTTTTCGTTCTTGATGAAGCGGATCGTCTGTTGGATGACGGTTTTGGGCCAGAGATCGAGGAAATCGGACACTATCTTCCGGATCCAGTCGAGGTAGATCGCCAAACTCTCATGTTTTCTGCTACAGTCCCACGTGAAGTTCAAGGCATTGTGCGCAAGTTTATGAAGCCAGATTTCCAGTTCATCAAAGCCGTCAAAGAAAACGAATCCCCGACACATCTTAGAGTACCTCAGTGGTCAGTGGTCGTCCGAGGTTATGAGAATTTGCTTCCCAGCGTTCTTGAAATTGCAAACAAGTACAACCAACGTCGAGAGCAAGACTCCAATTTAAGACCTTTCAAAGCAATCGTGTACTTCAATTGCACTGCTAGTGTCCAATTGTATTATGAAGTGCTTGCTTCGTTGTTGAATGATCCCATGGATCCACGCAGCAGAAACCCATTTGGGCGAAACGTCTATGGCATGCACTCCAAGCTTAGCCAACAGCAACGTACGGCAGCTTCTGACAACTTCCGCCGTGCGGATGGTGGTATCCTCATTTCATCCGACGTCACAGCACGAGGGATGGATTTCCCCGATGTCACTCATGTCATTCAAATTGGTCTGCCTCGTGATCGAGAATCTTATATTCACCGCTTAGGGCGAACTGCTCGTGCAGACAAAGAGGGTGAAGGTTGGATTATCCTGCACGAAGAGGAACTAGGCAGCGCAGGCAAGAGACTACGCGATCTCTCCATTAAAGAAGATGCCTCTCTAGAGACAGCCGGCCTCGACCTATCTCGGGAAGGCCAAGAAGTTGCTACTAGCACCGCAAACATTCTGAACCAAGTCAGTGCTGCAATGAAACTAGTAGACCACAGAACTAAGTCGGATGCTTATCGCGCCGAATTGAGCTACTTGTCCAGTGTTTTCAGTCGCAAGCGGGCGCTGGTCCACGCGCTGAACGAATTGGCCGTACATGGGTGGAAGCTCCCAGAACCACCAGCCATTTCCAGGACGGCGGCTCAGAAACTCGGCCTCGCTGGGATCCCGGCCCTCAAAGTCAGTGACGACGACGCTCGATCATCGCGCGGTTTTCGTGGCGATGCGTTTGGAGATGCCTTTGCGACACAAGGCAGACAACGGATTCAACGCTCAAGCTACGGTGGCCGACACAATGCGCCTCGCTTCTCAGATCGACAACCGGACCAATTGGAGGAATTTGGATTTGGCAAGAGAACGGAGAATCGCCCATATAGACCATCTCGCGGGCGCTTTTAGGCCAGTTGAATAATAAATCATGTTAAAGCCAAGTCGCCATTCGAAAGAGCGCAATAAATTCAATGAAAAGAAAAAGCCTTTCGACAACAGTCCAAACCCAGAGACTGGGATTGAGGAAAAGAGGAAAACAAACGGACGACAATTCGGAAATAAATCAGCATTTGACAATCGGCGTTCAATCGATGCTTTCGTTGAGGAATTTGAAATAACGGGTGGGCTCTTGGTATCAATTTGGTTACATTTTCGGTTCTTTACTTTTTTTTTTTCTATTCCTTTCAACCCTTGTCATTATACTCGTCTTCTATTATTCAAAATGCGAGGTTCAGGCTTTGTTTCTCCTTCTACGTCTGGCTGTGAAGGACTGACTACATTGGCTCCTTGCTTTCTACTTTCTCTAGTGTACTGTATCATTTGAGACCGACTGGTGGGTATCAGGCGTGGCATGTTTGTTTTATTTCTTCCTCTTATATGTGTGTATTACCTTTGATTTTCTTTTCATTTGTCAGTGGGCCTAGGAAACGAATTACCATGTTGGTGTCCCGTTGAGACATCTATCAGAGTACATAGAAATTTTAATCTCCTCTTCTTATAATAAAAATTTATTTCTAATGAACCATTTTCTCTTTAACCGATCTAATAAAAATAGCCAACACATTACATACATACATTCAATGAATCAAATCATCGCAAACACAGACAAAGAGGTATAAATCAAGTTGATTCGTGAATCAACAGAAAGAGAAGTATCGAAAGCGGAAGGGGAAAAAAGAAAGCATTTTCACATTCCCAACAGACCTGCACTCATGATACGATACTACAATGCTTACCCCTTTTTTTTTCGAACCCTTTTCTGCGATTGCTTCGGAAAGGTGTACGGGGTTTACTTATCGGATAATCATATGTTCTCTGGCAGGGCCTGTTCCAATCCACTTCACTGGAACTCCGTCCAGACCTTTCTCGATGTATTCGACATATTTGCGCGCGTTTTCTGGGAGGTCCTCGTACTTTGTCGCGCCCATGGTGTTACTCTTCCATCCTGGTAGGGTGATATATTCGACTTCAACCTTTTGCAAAACGTCAGGATCGGCAGGGTATGAGTCTTCAACGCGAGTCCCGTCGGGGAGTTTGTATGCAATAGCGACCTTGATCTCGTCGAAGTCGTCTAGAATGTCGAGTTTTGTCAAGTTGAGGGCAGTGTAGTGGTTAACGGCGAGCGAGTATCGGCAGAGCACGAGATCGAACCATCCGCAACGACGCTTGCGACCGGTCGTCACGCCGAATTCGCGGCCAGCGGATTGCAGCTTCTCGCCGTACTCGTTAAGTTGCTCTGATGGAAAGGGGCCAGAGCCGACGCGGGTTGTGTAGGCTTTAACGACGCCAATAACATCTTTTATCTTGAACGGGTTGAGAGCGAGACCTTGAATAGCACCTCCAAGGCCGGTAGATGACGACGTGACGAATGGGTATGTACCGTGGTCGAGATCGAGCATGAGGGCATTCGCGCCCTCGACAAGTATCCCCTCATCGTTCTTGTATTTTTGGAGGAAGGGAAGTTGGTCGATAATGTAGGGTTTGAGCGTTTTCCGGTATTCCTACAAGAAGATCCATCATTTCAGCAACACGAAAGGGAAGAAATAAAAGAGACGAGAAGTACTACTCACTTTGAATCTTGAAATTTCTTCCTCAACGTCATACACCAAGTCGCCGAACCGATTCTTGTAACCAGTGGCAAGATTGCGCAGTTTCCGCTCAAACACTTCCTCATCAAAAATCTCTCCAACACGCACGCCGCGTCGGGCAGCTTTGTCACTGTAGCAAGGCCCAATGCCTTTACCCGTAGTACCGACCTTGCGACCGCCGAGCTTCGCCTCTTCCAGCCCGTCGACAACGGAGTGTAAATCAAAGCAAACGTGGGCGCGATCAGAGATGAAAACGCGCTTGCTGGCTCCTATCAATCCCTTCTTTTCCAAAGCGTCGAGTTCCTTGAAAAAACTGGGGACGTGGAAGACGGTTCCGGCACCGATCAGATTGAGACATTTCGGCGAGATGAGGCCAGACGGCAGGATGTGGAAATCGTAGGTCACGGAGTTATGAACAATGGTATGGCCAGCATCTGAGACGCGACTGTATCAGTTGGAGAAAACATCAAATCGAACGGAGTGAGTGAGTGGTTGATTGACTTACTATGCCCGCCGGCAGAGCGACAGCAGAGCGTCGCATTCTGGGACAAGAGATCTGTGATCTTTCCTTTACCTACAGTAGAAGTCAGGTTAATAACGAATTGGGCCTACAATTGCGCCATCATCTGGGATCCGTCATACCTTCATCCCCCCATTGACTACCCAACACGATTGTCGCCATCTCCGCGGGGTAACAAAAAGCCGTATGCCACAAAGGTTTTTTTTTCCCTCTACAATTGGCACGAACAGATAGAACAATGGATTTATTTTTCGGCGAGAAAGGTTGAGGGGTGTAGAAAAAGCAAAGTAGCCTCCGATATTTGACGTGAGTCACTGGACAGCGTCGTAAAAATAGAGCACCGGGCACCTCCGATCCTGGAGGTTTTTACGCCGG
The DNA here is from genome assembly GCF_021365285.1 of Talaromyces proteolyticus. Lineage (NCBI taxonomy): Eukaryota > Fungi > Ascomycota > Eurotiomycetes > Eurotiales > Trichocomaceae > Talaromyces > Talaromyces proteolyticus. The sequence goes on from NW_025764281.1 coordinate 1,316,115, forward strand.
CGCAGCGGGGATTTTCTGGTGGTTTTGACTTGTCGCCGGCAACGGACGTGGGGTTCCGGCTGCCTCGCTGCCTCAGGCAGCGAAAGCCCGTCTGCACTCAGTTTACTCATCATGTGGCATAATAGGAGTAGTATGGAATTGATTTTCATATGCATGTACTTCTAAAATGTCGCCATGTGCTTGTAAGAAATCTGAGGTGGGTATATGTACCTGTAATCCAAATCGATATCATCCTACATCCCCCTAGAATGCTCCAAAAAACGCCTTGCTTGCGTTGGCCTAAGAAATCAAAAGGACATCCAAGTAATCCAATTCTTCCAATCCATGCCACCATTCCTATATATGCGTATGGCTGTTGTCCAACAAGTTTATAAACTCTGTCGCCTTGAACCGTAGATAGATCGATCTTCATACGATTTTCCCCCGAGTACGAATCCATTCCCTAAGCTCGCCCAGTTGCAAAATGCACTCCCGATGTCGTTCGTTCGCCACATCCCAGTACTCGCGTATTTTAGCGTGCTCGTCGATAGAGTTAAGGTATGCCTTGTAACCGCCATGGGGGTGATCTGGGATCAGAATTTCCGGCTCACCCCCGGCCTCGCTCCCATCTGCCTCATTGCCTGCGGGTCCACTGTTTTCAGACGCCACGTTCAGCTGGATTGAGTCCCCGATTGCATCGATCCATCTTGGTGCAAGTCCAGTTTCAAAAGCCGCTTCCCTTATGATCAAGATTTCAAGCATTTGTTTCTGAAAATTGTTCCACTCTGTCAGATATACGCATATCTGTTTCACATACGCCTCCCAGCTCTGTCGTGGAAGAACCATATTGCGAGGATCATTGCCTAGAGGGACGACTGCCGGTTTTTGAGGGCGTTTGGGTGGTGATGGAAGATCGAATTTACGCCCCTGGGTCATATTCTGCTTTGTCGCCGAATCATTCGCGCGAGATTCAAATGGCAAGGTCGTAAACATGTCCTTCAAATCGTCTATGCCACCACTGTTGGTACTTGTAAATGGCGCCACATTATGAAGATGGCCCAGGTTGAAAAGATCATTTGGCTGTTCAGGTATTTTGCTGGCGTTTCCTGTGGATACATTGGCTTTCGACGCAGGTGACTGCGGTTGCTTGATACCATTAGTCGCTGTCTTCGTGGGTTCAGGCAGTTCGTCATCAATATCCATCGCATCGAGAACGTGAGTGGACTGTCCTTGAGCGGATTGATCGGGTTGAGGAATCGTCGTGCTCTCTTCTTCTGCCTCCGTTGATACAGCCGGCTGTTGTGGTTTTGTGGTCCGTGATGTAGGTCGTGAAATCTTCCGCCCCGGCTTTGTGATGCCTGCTCGTGACTGCGACAGTGACTGTGAAGGAGCATTTTCTGAGTTTGGGTTCCGAGCGGCCCAGTTTGTATTCTGCAAATGCTGGGCCCAAGCCTCTGCAGAGAATTGCGATGGGGGTCGTAAGGTCGAGGCTTGTTGTCTCATCGCTTCGTCACTTGGAGGTACAGCATTAGGCTGCGTCTCCAGATCAGTTCTACTTGCCGGTCTCCCACGCATTGGGGAAGTCCGCGATCGACTGCGCTGGTGTCCATTGATCTTATTTGGTGCAAATATTTCTGGTCTGATTGCATCACCCCAGTCGCTTGCTGAAAACCTTTGATTGAGGTTATCGTGGCTCCTACTCTTGGTGCCATTATTTGGCGAGGAATTAACACTATCAAAATGATTGAGTTAGTCCGTTTCCTCGGGGTTTCAATTGCAAAGCATATACGGAAACTTACTTCTGATTACCAAACCCGGGAACTCCTAGATTCGCTTGAGGTGTAGCATTAGCGGCTTGTGCAGCTTGTTGAGCTCTAAACACAAACGAAGCGCTATCCGAGTCATGTCCTTGATGGTGATCACTGTCAGTACTGTGGTCCTGAAACTCATGGTAACTGTGGCGCCGATCTTCTCCGAGGTAGTTTCGTAATCGTCGATGAATCCGAAATGCGTGGGCCTGGGGGTTGGAGTGTTCTAAGATTTCCTCACCTAATCCGGAACTTTGAAAATGGAACTTTTGGCTAGGTCGTAGTCGGCCCCTTGGGGTTGCCTTTTGTCGCGGTACGAAGGTTGGGTAATCCGAGTCACTATCAGATTCGCCCTCACTGCTCGAACTTGTTGACGATTCTTCGGCGTATTTCTTCCGCTGTCTCAGTTTCGGGCTCGCGCTGCGGTGTCTGCTGGACACTGGCGAAGTAGGGCTGGGCGGGTTCGTGCGTGATCGAACCCTAGAGCTAGAAGATTCGCGCATGGTATGGGAACGGCCCAGGCCTGCACTTGAGAAGTAGGTTCGTTCACCGCCAGTCCTGGCGTATGGATGACTGGTGCGTTCGAATTCTGGAGCTGGGTCCTCTATTGGGGTTTCAGGCCGTGACGAAGTCGGGGTTCTTTTGGCTGTTGGAGACGGAACGCTGTCAAAAAACGCAGATGAACGATCAGTCCGCGGAGCATAAGACGAGAAATTTCGTGCCATTGGCTCATCACCTCCCGGAGTCCCTGGAGCAAAGCCCTGTTTTTTCTTAACTGTCGAGGCACGTCCAAACGCAGCAGGATGCTGCCGATTGTTCATATATTCGTATGCTGATCTGCGAGATTGCGAAGATGTTGTTCCTGCCGCCGTATTACTTCGTGTGGGTGGCGAAGGACCGGGTTTTCCATTCATAGGATCGAACTTGGACCAGCCAGGCACGTGAGACTTCATGCCCGAAAATGCTCGGAATGCATCCGCCCGGGTCTGTTGCTCGTAGACCGGCCGTTGAGGTGCAGCTTTGGCATAGCTCGCGTATGTCTCAGCGCTACGTGAAGGCGGGGGTTGGTAAGGGGTCGGTCGAGACGGTTTTGGCGTTGCAGCCTTCGCAGTAGCATATGCAGATGTGTTCGCTCGACGTGTGTTATTCGAGGGCGGTGGTGCATAGAGTCTCCCATAGCCAGCGCGCAACCTTTCTGTATCATACTTAAGCCTCTGTTGTGGATCACCCAGAATCTCATTTGCAGCTTGAATCGCCTGGAACTTTGTAATGAATTCTGTCTCTTTGCCTGGATTTCGATCTGGATGGTACTTTAATGCTATATATTAAAAATATTCCCATTAGTATATCATCATAGGATACCTAGGTAAATACAGAAGCAGACAAACCTAGCTTCCTAAACTGCTTCTTGATCTCATCTGTGTCAGCGGTAGGACCGAGCCCCAGATCCGCATAGTAATCCCTGCGCACGTCTGCTTTAACCATCCTTGCAGCAGCGAAGGACTGCTATTGCAGTGCCCTTAGCAAAGCTACAGGGAGCCGTTAAAGAGTTGTCAAAGATATAGCTGATCTTCCAGTCATGGCACGCGGGCCGAGAAAGTGAGGTGTGTATACTCGATTTCGCAAGGCAGGAGACGTCGGTATCACAGCGACGAGAAGGTTCGGGGACGCTGGGACCTCCCAGATGGAATAAACAGCGGTCGTATATTTCAGAGAATAGAAGAATGGGTTCTCTAGAGAATGGATCTAACGCATGGTTGATTGCGAGTCTCAAGAGTGTCACATGAAGCGGGTCGCGGGGAGAGCGGCAGGTCAAAGCAAATGGCAGCCTTGAAGGAAGCAGGAGCCAATGCACAGAAGACCGGGAGTATCACTGGGTATCAAAAAAGACGTGCCGCCGGAGAGCATACCAGGCCATGGGGGCAATCAAAGTGAGGCGTACCTGCGAGGATCCTGGCGGTGATGAACAACAACAGCCCAACACAGGCAGGCGCCGAGAGAAATTCCGCCTTGGACAGAAACAGAAAGCGGCGGCGCGGCCCACCGTCAACAAACACTAATCGTGCCCAAGCAACACCCTGCCTACGCTCTAGCCCTGGCTCGACGCAACTATCATTAACGCTGCTTGCACGCACTGCCCTCTATGGTTCAAATTCTACAAACCGAAATGTATAGTCTCCGCAAAATACCCGCCGGAGGTTGCTTTGGTGGGCGGCGTGCTTTCTTTCTCTGCATTGCGACAGCGTCAGCTCACCAATAAAGGCTAACGAATGATCAGACAATACAGCCAACTAGGTCAAGAACACTCCTAGTCTGCTACTAACCAGAGCAGCACCGAGCACCATGCGTTTGCAACGCCTTCCGCAATAGGCATAGAACATAGGGCATCAGAAAAGGAACCTGATCCAAGCTCCAAGCCTGCCCCTGTAAGGACGCGCAGCCGCCAGCAGCGGTGTGGGCGCCATGCGTTGTTCGCATGCCGATGATTTGGTCGATTGACAAGAACGCCCCCCCTCTCCTTCAAGAAGAGTCATCGTGAATCTGGTTCTTGATTATCATCGGGCTACTAACTGATACGTCGGGGGAAGGAATAGAATATTCCAATTTGAAGCGCTGCTGTGGTTGAATCATATTGAAATTGGATCTTTGAAATCTAGATGTTGTCTCGACAGCTTATATATTCCCTTGATGCCCAACGTTTCCTCATTGGCACGCAAATAAAATACAGCTCTAGTCGCATTATTGAGAGTAACGACTATTGGCTTTAAACCTGGAGGTATCGCCACGAATGCAACTAATTCATCATGCAGGTCATCGATATTTTAACGCTATCAATATACGTTATGCGTGGTTCTGCCAACATTGAATACAGCCGAAGCTCTCGCTGACATAGCGAACCCTAGAAATAAAAGGAATATAGCTCGTAAATACGACACAAATACAAGATCTTGAAGTGGGTATCATCATCTAAATTCCAGAACCACCACCAGACATGCCGAACCAGTACCCGTCCATCAAATCGTAACCCGAGCCATCAGTCGTCAAGTCACGCATATAATCAGCCTCCATGCCAAATCCCATGTTAACCCCATTTCCTTGGTTGTCCTGGCTTAAAGGTTGTACCCCCATTGGATTGAATGCTGCCTGGTCAGCGTGGGCCCCTGATCCTTGATTCATATTTACAAAGTCAAGAAAGTCCAAACTGATGTCTTGCAAATTCTGTTGATCTGATTGAGTTGGTGGCGTGAAGGATTGAGAAACACCAGCAACTGATGTTACACTCTGAGGAGATTGTGCAAAATAATATTGCTGTTGTTGAGACGGTGATCGGTCGTAGTTTGCATATGTCTGGGGAAATTGTGGGCTAGCTTGGTACGGCTCTCGTGAATCATTGGTCTGTGCTGCTGGTGCGGCCTGTGATGGTGGATAACTTTGTTGTTTATTGGGTGACTGGTTTTGTAGGTTAGGAGGGCTATTGTAGAGGTCATTGAGGTTCATGTCAAATTGCGGAGGCGGCCGCGCCTGTCGTTGAGGTCGCTGACCAGATGCTGGGTGCGATTGCCGGCCTTCAGCACGACTGGCTGAACCGTGCTTCGTATGGGAGGATGACGCCAATGGCCTGGTGGACGAAGTAAGAGAGCCACCGCCTACTGCTTGCGAGGCGAACCCTTTTGACCCCATACGAACTGTCGCTCTGCTCATGCGTTCAAACGCATCCCGGCAAGTTTCCGCTGGAGGGCATACTTCCATCAAGTCTGACAATATCGAGGTTGCCGCAAGGACAGTGAAATCGACATCGTCTAGGGTCTAATAGTTGTCAGGAGATATCCTTTTCTTTTCAGACTTGTCTGTTTACTCACCAAGCGACTTCGCACGGCAGGTGAGTGCCAGATTGCGTATAAAAACGATATGCCTAGATTTATCAGTTTATCAACGACTGCCTCTAATTGTCCGAGCCAAAAAAGCCATTGGTACTTACCAGCCATGAAAAGATGATGGGTTGTTAGATATGTATAATTAACAAGCCTAACACGATGCAGTTGCCGGTAGATTTTGATAACTTTCTGTCCTGCCTCGGCTAGTTGAAGATAAATATCATCTTCATCCTCTCTATCGTCAATATCAAACGACGGCGGGCTTGAGACATCCTCTGTGGAGTTTAGTTCGCTAGCTAAAGCAGCAGGAACCGTGAGACTTTGTCGATATAACATTATCAAAGCTTGGTAGAAATTTAGCTCGAATAATTCAATAGAGAATTGCACTCCCGTTTCTTTCTTCGTTGGAGCTCCATCCTTCCATTCCAACAATCGGCGATGAACATCTCGGCGCCATGAACGAAATGAGTCAAACCGGTCTAAGAAAGGAGAAGGAAGCGTAGTGTGCATAAACTGGTTTCTGCTATTCTTTCCAGATCGTCGCACAAAACGCGCTTGTTGAAACTGGAGGACCTCTTGTATCTCCGACTGCAAAAGCCGCAGCTTGAAATAATGGTATGAGACATGTTTGTAACTAGTCGTCTCGGTTTGGGGCGGGAAGAAACCCGTCTTTGTAATAAAAGCATCACTCAAAATAGATGGGAATTCTGTGGTGATTACTTGGTCTGTAATACCGAAAGGACGCCCGACGCAAGCGCTGACCAATCGATCAAAACTATAAACACACCACCAAAGTCTCCTTCGATGATCACGAGCCCATTGAAATCGGCCCCGTTCTGGAGATATTTGCTGGTTTTGGTTCGGAGTATCATCTTCTCCAATTGCATCTATGCCAGTGCCATCTTCGTGGTGGAGACCGAGATCAATAGCAAGTCGAACCGCCACACCGACAATGTACCAAAGACCCGGTGCAACAGGTCGAAGGAGTGCAAAGCTGGCTAAAAGAAGAACAGCTTGTAGTTCATCTAGACCGCCTCCATAAGCATCACTTAGGTGAGATGAGCTTAGAAAGTGTTCCAAGTGTACCACCGCGGATGCATGGTACTCCTCCGGCTGGAATTGGAAGCCTGACAGCTTTTGTTTCTTGGATGATCGAATTGGTGATCCCGTGTTCTGGTTTTTCATATCATTCTCTTCCTCGGTAGATCTTCTTCCTTCGAAGATGATACCGGCACCGATGGCAAAGACAATGCTCACAAGGTACATATCACGAGGGATTCTTGCCGACTCCTCGGCGGCATATACACGATCCAGAAGCTCCATAAAATCTCCGCGGTGCAATATGGGCATTTGAGGATTCGCATGCTCAAAGTACAGACTGACCAGTTTGTCTGCCAAATCTCGTTCTGGAAATGCAGCTTGTTTCATTGAGGGGCGCGATTGTAGACCAAAAAAGGAATCCCGCATCGTACTTCCCGTAGAACCAGATGGTCTTCGCTCACTAGAGCGAGCAGAGCTATTTTCAGAGCCATTTGTATTTACCGAGCTTTTCACAGCAGCAAAGACTAGCCGAGCAAAGGATATCCCAGACGTTGACCCCAAGTAACGTGAATCCGACATTCCCTGAACCGATACCATGCCAATATTTGACACCAATTGATCCAGATGTTCCTTTGTTCCATCCCCGCTCGAGCCCATATCATACCGATTGTCGACTTTGTCTCCCTTTTCACTCTTTGATTCCGTTTTCACCATCGCGGAACTACCAGCTCCATCGTTTTCTGCGTCTTGTTCTGACTCCACGTTTGCTCCTGCTTCCTCCATTTCCCCATCAAAAGCCGCAGATGGCTTAAATTCAACCCCATTCTTCAACAACAGCCTTTCTAGGTATGTCACACGCGCTTCGAGGAAATACACATAGCTCCTTGGGATTTCTCGCTTTGTTATCGGGTCATAGCCAACACATTTCACGTCCGCTTTCTCACATGCTTGGCACCGAGGGAGACGCTGATCACAGCGATTCTTGCGGAGACGGCAGCGATTACAAGCGGAAACGTTACGAAACGAAGATGCAGCCAAGCTGCCGGGGGCTTGACCCCCGGCGCTTGCTGCGGTCGATGAGAAGGAAGTCATTCTGGGTGCGTGCGTATTATTATTGTGGCTTCTAGCAGCGGTAGGCGGCTGCGACGACGAAAGGGAGAGTTTAGAAGTATTAGGTGCGGAATCATCGGCGGGATGTGATCTTTTGACTCCTATCGAGCCAGGCGAATTGACAGATTGAGGCGGATTCAGCATAACTGTACTTCAGCGATGAACCACGACGTCGCGAGCATGCGCTTTCACGAGCCAAGTACGCTGCATTCATAACAAAACCGCGTGATTCATATTCATTTCAAGCAATTCGTATCGGTCGTATAATCGTCGAGATACATCAATAGCGCATCACGCGGACAAATATCGCCTTATAGGTCTAGCCAAAGGGCAAGCACACGGTCAGGTAGATGAGGAGCAAGAATAGCGCAATATTCAAACCAGCGCGACGTCGGTAGGACGATCAGCAATCGACGGAGGGAATGGAGTTCCTAGGCAAGAGAAGAACCAAATGCGGAGCGGATATAGGAACAGAACAATAATCACGGTGGGGTTGATTCCGACGCGGCCGAAACGGGGATAGGCTGCGCGCTTCCGATGATAAGCAAGAGAAGCTTCACAACCAACAGGCGGTTGACGAGAATGCGACGGGCTGAATAGATGAAAATGAGCAGTCTATCACGAGAATGATAATATTCTTATAATCAAGATGCAGCCAGCAGCAGTCAGGAATCTCAAATATGAAATATAAATATCATGGGAAAAGAAGCCCTTCCATGAGGCACGGGGTAGGCGGCGCTGTGATTGGCGGGAGATAAACTTATGACGGGGGACGTGTCTCCACTATTCCCACTTAGGGCTAGCGCTTCATGGTCCGACGATACTGCTTGTGTATTATTCAGCACTACTTGTCATCGTATATCGTCTTTTATATACTTCAGATGCTATGAATAATAAAACGTATACACTCTCTATTCTACCAGCATAAGCTATTGGACGTCAGAACAATGATCCTTAGTCTCAGCCCTGCTGTGTTTGTCGGGGAAAAAAATAACCGCCGTAAGCGCCAAGCAAAATATAGAAATCAACAACCAATTCATTTTCTTTGGGTGAGCGTTGTTAATTAATCCAACGCTTCGATATAATACATGTACCGTTTCGTACATATGCAAAAATGCTAAAAAGCGTTGAGGTGTTGAAAGAAATAAACGCATCTAGTAGATCTGTCGCTGGCAAAAGCAAACAGATATATATCTATACCAATACTTGTAGAGCTATGTATAGAGTCAAAACTCGAAAACAAATATTTGAAGACAAGCTAGGTCCATGCATACACGATAACCGCTTGTAAGGAATCACATTGAGATACTAAGTGCTGCTAATCGACGCTATCATAAAACCACGTATATGGTAGACCTCTCCTGGTGCTGCTTATGTTGCATAACTTCACATTTTGTTTTAAGCACTCAACAGCTAACCTGTCTAATCCGCGGCATTGGGAAACACACACGCTACTAGGACCAGCCCTGTAACAGAGCACCTTTAATTAACTGCATCCGGTGTATATACTTTATGGTCAGCACTGGTGGCGAGTGTATCGCCTTTCGGCATGTCATTACTAAGTCCGTCGAACAGCGAATCTGCTTACGCGAATCATAGTTCGGTACGTATGAATGGTTATTTCACAAATCAGAGTTGCTGGAAAATTTTGCCATTTCAAAAAAGTAAAAATATAAAATTTGAACCGTAACTGGTCTAGTGGATTGGGACGATCGTCACGGTTATGTAACTCGGGAATGAATAGTTTCCGAGATGTGGGAATTACTAATGGTTCCAATACTGCAATGACAAGTACATTTGCCGTAGCATAATAATTTTTTTCTTATATCTGAAATGATTTCCAGCAATTCAATGTCGATTTTAATTGTCAACAAGTACCTACTCATGTTTCCCCTCTTTATTTTGTAGCAAAATGTCCAAGGCCCTACTTATCACCGGCGCCACTGGTAGACAGGGCGGAAGCCTCATTAATGCCCTTCTGAGCCGACACGCCGACTTTGAAATATTGGCCGTGACTCGGTATACTTCATCTGCAGGTGCTCAGAAGCTGCTGAAAAAGTCCAATAAAATTCTCCTTGTTGAAGGGAATTTGGACCAGCCAGAAACCATCTTTAACAATGCGCGAGAAGTCACTTCGCGGCCTATCTGGGGAGTGTATAGTGTACAGGTGAGGATATGACTTAGATACAATTTCCACGGCTGCGACATGTGTTAACCGAATATACAGGCCCTTGTTCCCGGAGCATCAAGCCAGGATGCCGCGGAAGAACGCCAGGGCAAGGCGCTTATCGATGTAGCCCTAAAGAACAATGTCCGCTTCTTCGTCTACTCTTCAGTCGATCGCGGTGGCGACGCATCATCATATGACAACCCAACCCCAATCCCACACTTTATCAGTAAGTACAACATCGAGCATCATCTCGTCGAAGCTACCAAGGGCACCGAAATGGCCTGGACCATCCTCCGTCCCGTGGCCTTCTTCGACAACTTCACGCCTGATTTCACCGGCAAAGTCTTCACTACGAGCTGGAAAGTTGCGGTCAAGGGGAAGAAGCTACAGATGGTTGCAACGAGCGACATTGGGGTCTTTGGTGCACTGGCATTCCTAAACCCGAACGAATACCAGGGTAAATCTATATCGCTGGCTGGTGATGAACTCACGCTTGATGAGATGGCGAAGATTTTCAAACAGCAAATGGGATACGATGTACCCATGACTTTCGGGTTTGTTGCACGTATTCTCTTGTGGTTTATGAAGGATTTAGGGCTTATGTTCAAATGGTTCCATGATGTCGGGTATGGAGCTGATATTGGGAAGTTGAAGAAAATGCATCCTGAACTGAAGGATTTTGCTACCTGGCTCAAGAGTGAAAGCCGCTTTTCGTCGTGATTCTTTTTCATCCTCTATGCTTGTACTACATCATACTCGTATCTAATATCCTTAGTATAATTTCCTCATAACCATAACGCGATGCACGTGATTATATTCTACGTCATGTCTCCTGAATATGTCGGCCCAACATGAAAATCCTCTCCAAAATCTTTCGTCCTGTATTTTGAAGAATCACGCATGCATCAATTACATAGTATTAGAAATCAAAATTAAAACGTGGCACCACTGACCCTCTCCATAAATCCATAACATTCCAACTTTTCAAAATGTAGCCTTGCAAGATACATGTATACCAACACACACACACACACACACACACACACACACGCACATATATATATGTACATATAGCAGCAGACAAACCACCAAACACTATTGACCACGTCACATGATATAGAATAAAGGGTCCTATTCCGAGCCTCCGATGACCGTCAGCGAAGATAATAGGACGAGCTATATCACCTACATACAGACCGTCAACTGTCAACCTTGCAGGAAACGCTACACCATGCAGATTTGAATGATTGCATGCATGATACAGTAATGATATGCTACCTAACTGATACCAATTAGCGGTGTGGAATGAAAACCGCGTCGACGAGATCAAATTCGAATTTTCAGAGTAAAGATCGAAGGGTTTGGGGGACAGAGTTATTACGTACTGCCCAAACGGTCACTATTGAAATTGGGTTTCAAATGCTCCGATATCAAACCCTAGTTAGCAGTGTTGCCTTGAGATGCGCGTAGTAGCAGCCGGACATTATTAATGTTTATTCAGTGAGGCTATGTTAAGTACGGACGTACACATGGGGGTGTTAATTAGGCGGATTGCAAATCGGACTGGACGGCCAGCGGAATATCAGCCATATGATATCATCATATTATATGATATGTTCCAGTCCTTTTGGCTATTACCGTTGCTGCACCTAATTACTTGATCCTGATCGTCACAGTTCTTAAGGCTGGCGCGAATCAATTTGCTTGTATATTCGTTCTGTAACGCAGTATATATTCTAGCAAATTATTTGAAAAAGAACTGGCCCGCCCAAAGTCATAAATGGCTATCCCGGAAATGCATGACCGACGCAATCAAATAGAAATAAAGGAAATAAAGAAAAAATAATGAGTATGACCCAACGGCGCAGCAACCATTCGACGATTAAATGGCGCTCACCAGTTGGATACTATCAAGCCTAATTCGATCTTTCGAATGAAGAAGGCATACAAAATGACTTGCTAAAATTCAAATAACCTCCCAACTAGTACGTGAATGCAAATGTCGTGAATAATGTCGAATGAAAATCAAAAGAAATTTATGCCCAATGTCCCACCAAAATAGGGTTCTTGATATCACCCTTTGTACCCAAAAATGTTGCCGGCCTTCCCTAGTATAATCCCACAAGTCAAATACCTGGTCTATAAATTGCATCACAAATCAAAAAACAGTGATCAAAAAGTATTAATAATTTCATGTTATCAGGCAATTTCATCGAGAAGTGCCCGTATCTCTGTTTCCAGAACAGTCTGTCTGAAATGAAATAAATCTTGCTAGCCACAAGTGGTATGTAATCGTATGTTCAGTGTTCATGGCAGTGTTAAACTCCAATTTTGCTCTTGACCGCCTCGTAGACTTCGGAGACTTCGGAATTAAAATGTGCGGAAAGTAGCCCAACTTCTTCGTCAGGCACACGTGGCTCAGGATCAAGGGGAAGCGGGGATTCTTGAGGCTGGCACAGCCCCCCAAGCTTCCCGTCACTTTCATCATCCGACTCATTGACAGACTCGTCGAACGTCTCAGGCGTATTCTGACTTGGCAAGCTAGGCGCCTGCATAAAGAGGCTCTCAATCGCACCCATGATAGTGACGAATCCCAGAACCCACCAGGCAATGACAGATATGCCACTGTTAAGCCCTTTTGTATGCACATAGCCGGTTATAAGCGGACCAAGAGCTCGGCCAAGGCTGGCCACCGATGATGCTACGCCATTGACTGATCCCATGACGTCTCGTGATGGGATAGCATTGGCCAGCAACACAGTAGTCGCTGGGAAAGCTGTAATCTGAAGAGTGATCTTGCCGAGGAGGGCCACGTAAAAGGCAGGAATTTGCAAGCCCGACGGGAGCAAAACGAAATACGGAACCACGAAATTGAGGGGCGTCCAGATAAACAAGACAAGCCGTAAAGTTCTCAGAGCTCCGAGATGTTGTAATGCGAACGGAACAAATAAAATCTGCGCAAACAGGGAGTAGATGCCTTGCACAGAGAGCATAAAGCCCATATAATTAGTGGACACCCCTAAGCCGCCGGTAAAATGGAAAGGAAGCGTAACAATATCTTCTGACTTAGGTGTGCTGAGAACGATAGGCGTTAGCTGGTCAAAGGAGACGCTATGGCTGTTGTAATAATTAGTTTAGTCTGAAGGATGCAATGCGTGGGGGACGAGGGCACGACGTACAATGCCAGGATTCCATATCCTATAATATTCAGAATGACTGGTTTGGTAAATGCTTGGCTAAACCCGATGCGAGGGGGGGCAGTAGGTTGTTCCACGTCAGAGCCCGCGTTGCGCGGGCGAACTTCACCAATCGATGAAGTCCGAGGAGATGCTTCTCTGCTCCTATAGACTGGGGGAGGGTCATCATCGGGTAGGTCGTCTTCTCCTCCAATGAGGCCAGCTTTTTCACCAATTGGCTCGAAACCGTCGGAACTCGAAAATCGCTTCAGCAACCAACGACCCAACTCCAATCCACGATCACGGCGGTACTTTTTCTCAGCATGTGTCTCTTCCAAGAACAGAATGCCAATGGTAATGCCGATCATGAGAACGAAAATGCACACCAGATTGGGCAGGAGAAAGGGAAAACGGTCGAAAATCGTGCCTGGTTTGAAATAATTTGGATAACTTAACACCGGTCTCGCTAATGCACCACCTAAAGCTGGGCCTACGATTGAACCTAGACACCAGATAAAAGGCATGATCGAGTATGCCCGCGGCTGCTGTTTCTGGTCCGTCACTAGTTCGGCCACAGTAGTCTGCAGAACCCCGATATTCCCATTGAGCAAGCCACCAAGGGCACGGGCAATCAGAGCGGTGGGAAAGTTGGGCGCAAAGCCGAAACACAGCATACTGATAGCAGTTCCGACTAATCCCATAATGAGGACTGGTTTCCGACCAACCCGGTCACTCAGACGACCCCAGAAGAGGCCGCTGCTAAACTCAGCAAAAGTGAAGGCAGAGGTGATCATACCGGCGAAAACGGCGATTTGTTCGTTGCTGTCCGTGACATGGAATGACTCAACCATGAAGTAGACATAAGGGAACACAGACATGAACGCAATTGGTTCACAAATGCGCACCAAAGCTAACATCAAGTCAGTCTTTATCTCCAGCAATGCATAATCGACGCAAGGATATTCTGTCTCGGCAATGTGCAAAAGTTGGGACGGGACGCATGATGCATGCCCAAAAGAAGAATCGTGGCTGTGACAAAGAGAAATTGACAAAGGAATCAATACGTACCCAGAATGAAGAACTGGCGGTATGGAAGTGGAGGAGCATCGTTGTCAGGATTCTTGGAGCCAGCAAACTTCTGCCAGCAGCGGGTTGCCCAAGACATGGAGGGAAATCGATGCCGCGGCATGGCGGGAGAAGACTGGGATAGAAGATATGTGGGGATGATGTTACGGGAGACACACGCGCACACACTGCTAAGGGAAAGTTCTCAGATCCGCATACATAGAGTCGGGGTGGTGTGGTGTCAAGAGTAGAGCAGTATCGATGTTTGGCAGTTGTTGTGGCAGTGGCAGTGGCAGTAGTAGCAGCAGTATTAGTAGGAAGGAGTAGATGTTTCACGATGTGCAGAGGAATGAGCAGGGCGGATTAAGCAATTTAAAGAAGGAACCCGGGGGGAGGGTAGGCAGACGATGCCCGATTTAAAGTTAAATAATAACCGGGGCGGTCGTACGTATCCATTATTACAATTTCCTAGTCCTATTTGTGATTGTTGTGGCCCATTGGGATCGAATGGAGGATGACGGAGATCTACGCTAGAGTCGGCTTCACAATCGTGACATGACAGGTAACAGACTACCCTGCTCATGTACGAGTGGATTGGGACACAACAAGACCGGCGCCAGGGAGTTCCACAATGCCGTCAATTAGGTTAGTGTTATGTGGGGAGACATAGGTAGCCCATTTTTGACTGTATACTCCGTCATCAACGGACTAGAAAGGGGGATTTGCCGCAAACGGTGCCGCCACAGCTAGCCACGCTCACCGGATTGCGCAAACGAGGGAAAAAGAAACAAGAAGGCATTGCCGGGCGCTAAAAAGAAGGAAAATGGCGTATCTCTTTGCTTATTCTAAGTACCGTTCCACAAACAGGGAAAACTGGAAAAGTCTGATGCCAAGCGGAAGCTGGCCCGATTACCTAGTACCATACATACACGTTTCACACGAAAGGGGACAAAAAAAATCAGTACTAGAAAAAAACGGGATACAGGCTAGCGGGCAGAATCAGGCCGAGGGAGAATATTGACTAATCAGACTGGCTGGAATTGTCGGGACTACGTATCATCCAAGATCTAAGGAAAGGGGACGGACGGCTCAGCGCAAGACTAAGAAGCAAGTAGACCCATGTTTACCTGACCCCCGGCACCGGGGAGCAGGATAGTCCTTCGGCTAAGAGTGTTAGGGAGTAATCTAGAAAGACACTAGGGGCGACGTGGGGCGATCCTCTTTTAATTTTCCAGTTGATGCTGATGCCCAGTGTATTTTTCTGTCTTCCTGTCAGAGTCTGCATTTTCCAATTCCCAAAGTTCCGGGTGCAGGGCACCCTAGGCCAGATTAGGAATGATGCGGGACCAGATAAGTGGTTAAAGGACACGCTAGCCGGAACAGGCAGGCCTAAGGGGCACTGCTCCACCCGGGCTGGCATGGTGGAATTTTGAGCAAGCAGCAGCCACCACTAATTACTGCGTTGTGTCGACTGACGAATTGACGTATCCAGCGTGAAAGCTGCGGTAGGGCGATAACGAGGCGAGCTGGCAGTGGTGGAGCTGACAGAAGCGGAAAACAAGACCTCGCAGGCCCAAAGTGGGCAATTGTATGCCAGGGCTCGAGGCGACGGAGAATATGCGGTGTAGAGCTCTGGGTTACCAGCCTTTTGGATCTTCGATAGGAAGTACTTAGTCTGTTGCCAACGGTCACAAGTCAGTGACAAGGGGTAATAATAGTCAAGGGCAAAAAAAAAAAAAAACTGGAGCCAACGTTGACCCACAACCCTAAAGCCCCAGTAGTGCATTCACGTGACGGGCAACCCCGGCGATTTCAATAGTTGGCCGCTGGTGCCGACAGGGTGAAGAGAGAAAAAAAGGAAAAAATAATCTCCTTAGCGGCTTAGCCTAGCGAGGAATGAACGCTATTCGCTGGCTGCAGCTTCGAACAACACGAGCTGTTGGACATTAAGTGATGATAACCAGTAACAATTTCTGTCCATTTATTCCCCTATCGCCGTTGACACCATCGAGGTCAGCTGGACATTGCCTACAATTGATGCCTTACTCCCCTGGTCTAAGCCTCACGCAGTTGCTTTTCCAACTGGCCACAAGTATGGTAATTTATCAGTGTCAGGCAACACATCAATAATTCGGTGCTTCGGAGTTGCCTATCTGAGGTATACTATCGGACAATGAGACAATGTTTAGCCTCGTGTGATATGCCAACACAACTGATAATCTTGTTGTTTTGTGAGTTTGTTTCAGCAAAGTTTTTCATGCTCCTATTACTCCAGTGCCACTCGACGACTTGATATCCATACTGTTGTTTCCACACGGGATCGCGCTCCGGTCTTCCGTACCAAGGTTGTTTGTTTCACAGTGGACGCCGAGATTCGCGCTGATTGGCCAGCCGCTGTGAAACCGGCTCCCCGACTGGCCACTAATACTACAAGGTCAAGCGGAATCAAGTTTTGGGTGTAAGACTTGAATCTAATTAATTAATTGATAGCGGGTGCAATAAATGAGTTGGGATTCACAACCAGTGCGATGGGTCATGATTCATGGTCTTTGTTGGGGTCGAGCATCTGTTGCTGATCTCGCACGATCAATTGGCCCTTGCAAACTCCCCGGACTAAGGATGCAATATGGTAAGAAAAATTTCAAAAAAGCAAGGAAAGGTGGAGACTCCAAGCTCTGCTTGGGTGTTCGCATTCGCGTCCTGGTAGTAGACTAGGAGGAGTAATGCAGCCCCCAGCCAAGAAGCGGTCGGCGTTTACGAGGCAAGCAGATCTTGGAAACCACGCGGTAGAGCAGTAGTCCCAGTGATGCGGACAGGAACGATGATAGGGTGCGCACTCCGGTAGCCCGCCAGTCTGTGGCCCGTTCGGCCTGCTTACTCGGCAGTTTTCTATTACTATTATTGTCGGCAGTCACTAACTACTTGCTGGGCCGCCGGCAATAACACGGAGAATTGCCTGCTCGGCCTTGGAATGTCCGGTAGACTATGAGCAGATGATTGATCAAGAACATACGCGAAATCCTTGCTGATCGAAGAGCAATAATAATAAATCAAGCCTAATGTGGATGGGCCGTGGCTGGCTTCATCTGGACTATCAACAAATCCTTGTCAGAGTTCTGCCCGATACGGCTAGCGTGAGGACATGGACTAATAGCTGGCCTGGGCGGATCATGCAGCCCCATGCCTCAGCCAGGGGCATGCAATATAATCAGATCATTATTATAATATTATTCTTATGCCTCCTCATCCTCTTCCTTAGATCGCAATCAGGCAGTATCCAGTCCTTCATACGCTGGTATTTACTGTACTACGTACTGTCTCATCCTGGACGCGGACTAGATGCACACTCGGCAATGATTCAGCCACACAAAGGCGTCAGTCAGCTGACATGCCAAAAAAAGGATATGATTCAGTGTATCTGGCGGTGTAGATAGGCGCCCCACCATAGTCAAGACAAGCAAGCGAGCGACGATAATTCTTCCCGCTGCCCGCCTGGAATTCAATTGCAAATTCAAAAGTGCACCTTGGGTTTTTGGGGGCGCTACATTACGTCATGGCAGTCACAGTGAAATGGCATTACAACCCCGTACTAGCAGCGGCTTAGCGTCTTATCATTACTACTATTTTCTGAATCCGGATCCCGAGTGCTAATAATAAACGTATTAAGGACTATCCTGAAGGAAAATTGATACCAGATGTGGTTTTGGATTGGTCCCGACACTGTGGATGGACAGGGATGATGCATTGGCTCGGCGTCATGCACAACACTGTCTCGTGTGTGGTTCTGGATATCTGCACAGAAACTGCGATCCCTGCAGGAATCTCGTTACAATACAGCGCACTTTACGCCCTACAAACATGGCGTGTATCGTAGATGAAGAATCATCGGGTGTTATTATTATTGCTAATACAGGTATGAATCACTTCAGATGTCCGACTCTCGATTTCAATCTCGACTGGTCTGCGCATGACCGGTGATGCTATCAAGTCACGCGGCTCACCAACACCGGCCATTGGAATATTTTACCTTGTTGTTGTTGGGTTGCTTTTTCCCGCCCAGTCAGTCGTAGACTCGCCGTTAAATGTCGTAAGTGTTTGTGTAACGTTTCCGGAAATGGAAATAACAATCAATGTTTCAACCAGCTGTTGAAAACCTGGCTTCACCGCTGAAAACCGGCAGAGTGGCGGGGAGGGGGACTGACCATGCATTGTTACACCTCTCCGGGATATTCTCGAGGCAATTAGAACGGCAACTGAGTGAGGCGCAGTCAGCTTTCCAATATATGGACAAGGATGTGATCCTCCACCAACAAGTTTCATCACCACCTTGCACTGCCTACGAACAAAGCTAGAGGATACCGCCGATTTTCGGAGCTTTGTTCTGCAAGATATATGGGCCATAATACTAGATGAATTACACCAAGTCGTTCGTTGCCTTTGTTCCGACTGGGCAGTGGAGGGAGCTCGTCACACGAACCATTTACTAACTATATAGCAACAACAGTAGTATAGTAGGTAGTCAAAGAAATCAAGTTTGCTTATTCCCAATGCATGCGAGCTTGATTGAGGCCAATCACAATAAATCCGTTCGGCGCATCCTATAGTATATACTAGCATATCACCAATAGCCTAGTAGCATCCATATGCTGTCTTCATATAGAAGAAATTACAACACATGACTTGCGGCATGTATTTTAACCTCGCAGATCGGGAATTATCGAGATTCGTTGCAGAGATGACGGATAATATTTCCGCGTGGACGGGGATTAGCTTGTCACATTATATCCAAGCCATATGTATACCCTACATACCACTAGAAGTGTGTGTTTACGTGTTTGCTTATGAATTGATCAGAGTCTATAGCGACTGCATCTAGACTGGGCAATTACTAGAGACACTAAAATGCCACGGTGGACATGCATATATGACAGGTCCTAGGCACTATCGGCATGCGGTCGTCTTTTAACCCCCATTGGCTCGATCGCCAGAGCCAAGCGTGATCATAACATCTTAGCATTATAATCATCATATGATGATTATTCTTTTATATTGACAATACCAACATAATACTGAGCACTACAAGTCACCTTCATAATCATTGCTCTCCTCGGTGCATGATTGGCTTTAGTTTCTGTGGCTGGTGTAACCGGGGCACTGGGTATCGCTCCCCCGGACAAATAGGCATGTCGAACGCTGGGACCAGGCTATCCTGGCGGGGCCCGGAATAACTTCCGGAGTGGGTATCTAATAATACCAAATACTAAAATAGTACTAATGGTACGTCGTATTTGAGCAGACGGATAATCCTTTAGCACTCAGAGTCAGTAGTTGACCAGTAGTAAATGCTAACACTATTGCTGTCTCCGTCAAAATCCGTTGAACTCAGAACTATTGACAGGAAAGTCAAAAGCCCATCTTTTTTGTCGCAATTTGTTTCAAACTGGCCTGGTCTCAGCCTTGTCGACCGGGGCTATTGTCAGCTAGCGTGTTGCCCAATGTTGGTTTCTTTGTTGCCTGCTACACGTCAACAAATTGGGACACCTGGAATTAGAAAGTCATCGTCCGGCCATAGAACGGGACTAGCGACACGGGATAGCAAAGATGCTTTGTAACACTAGTATCGGTACATTTCTGACGTACCGGGCTACTAGCCTTGGAAGTATCAAAATTGGGGCTTTTTCCCATTGGCTGTGCGGTGCCGATCCCCCCATGGCTAGCGTTCCCGTCATTCTGGTTTGGTGACGTTAGCCCATCTGCCGGCGCGCCCAATGGGAGCCCCGTCGCTGATTATTTGCCCCTGTCAGACTCGCCGCAGTGCCGTCGCAATTATATTGCTATTAGTATCATTTATTGTTAGCGCGGATTACGATTATTTATTGTTGTGATTGTGATTGTGCCTCGGAAGGTTAGGCCCTTCCCTATTAGGCAGATAGCGTCAAGGTATTCATGACAGGTATGGATTTTCGACATTGGGTAGTACGTACTCCGTGTTATTCAATCTAGGTAGCCACCAAGAATGCTAGGCCCCGCCATATGCCCTTTCGCCGTGCAAAATATATTTTTTTCATATCATTTAATATTATTCTTGACGCGAATTATCTCTTCGAACTTTATCCCAAGACGTGACTGACCGGGCGGCTCGCAGCCCACGACAATTGGCTCGATGTTACCATACCTTTCTCTAGAAATGTACCGACAGCGTTTGATCGATGACAAGGAATTTTTGATCATCGATGCATGAGCTCATCATTATTTAGCAATTAATTAAACCATCGGGAATGTTATGTAGTCTATTAACAGTTGCTCGCTTAAGACTAACAAAAGTCCACTGCTGTTTGTGATCTATCACAACTCCTTGATTAGCAAGTGGGGACATGTTTACGGAGTTAGAAAATGTTGGCATTCGACAAACACCCCCCTTTTCAAGATCTGAGTGCATTTTGGTATCTCCGGACGAAACTCAATGGTTCAGAGCCCTTACTATTACTCTGGATCCGTACGCCATTATTGGCGCTAGCCTCCGTGTATATCGGTTTTTGGTGTAGCTGGCTGGTTTCCGTGTGGCCTGCAAAAAAAGGGTTTTGTTGATATGCACAAACTCTGATGAAGTTCTAGATGGCCATGAACAAAGGATCTCGATCGTTGAGCTTCTAGCCGTGCCCATTGTCTGGTCTCGGACCCCTTTTTTGGGTTTTTTGGTTTTCGGTGTCGTTGTCGCATGTCGACGTCTCGAAGTTTGTCGAAGAGGAAAATACGAGTCACGTGTAGATAGCGATGTAGTCACGAGATGATAACAGATCTAGCCAGACGAATCTTGGAAAACACGCTTCATTGCAATTCTCAATATTCCATCACTAACGCCTTGCGCGTCTGATTTTATCTGGTTTTCGCATAATATTTGATATTTCCAATGCACTATGATATGATATATCCTCAAACAAAACTTCAATTCCGCAATACGTCGCAGTCATGTCTCGAGCTCCTTCCGCCATGCTTCCCTTCCTCTACCCTTTCCTGAATTCGACTGTCTGTACGAGACCACTGGCACTCCGTGCTGCTCAGAAATCCTTGCGATGTCGTCGATTGCAGAGTTCGGTTACCCGCTCCCAATCCCCGCCTGATCTCTCCCACCTCGACCCTGAGCCGTCCGATTACTCGCGATTCATTTTTCAGGATAAATGCACAGTCACACTCGTCGCGGGTTCTGGAGGTCATGGATGCGTTTCCTTCCTGAGAGAAAAATACATAGAAGAAGGACCTCCCAATGGAGGCGACGGCGGTAGCGGAGGAAGCATCTACATCCAAGCTGTCGACGGTCTTTCCAGCCTGCATAAACTAGCCCGACAAGGTGTGATTCGCGCCGGCCGAGGGAAAAGCGGACAGGGAAAGAGTCGAGGCGGAAAACGAGGTCATGATGTTCTCATTCAGGTGCCAGTGGGAACAGTCATTCGTGAAATCGGCCGATTCGACCCAGTGGAGGAAGGAGAGCTGAAATTCCGAACTTGGAGGGCGTCAATGTCAGAGGAAGAGGCCATGGAAATGACAGCGAATCAACGAGATCGCTTCGTGCTCTACCCCGGCTCACAGCCCTCGGATTTCCTGACAACTGCATTCCCTTCTCTCGGTCCGCCACGAAGACCGCATATTGCTGCATCAGAGCCCGCGGCGCCGATTCACTTGGACCTGTCAAAGAACATGGCTGAGCCGATGCTTCTAACTGCAGGCGCTGTGGGAGGATTCGGTAACCCTCACTTTGTGTCTCGCGCCAATCCGCGACCACGGTTTGCCACGAAAGGTGAAGGGGGTATGACACTACACCTGGACTTTGAGCTCAAATTATTAGCCGATGTCGGTCTTGTTGGCTTCCCCAATGCTGGAAAGAGCACGTTACTTCGCTCACTTACCAACAGCCGAACACGAATTGGAAACTGGGAGTTTACGACCCTGTCACCGAATATCGGCACGGTAGTTCTTGATAACGGGAAGGGCAGGCCGCTGGTGGAATCCTCTAATAAGGAGAATCCTCGCACTGGCTTTACTATTGCCGATATTCCTGGTCTAGTCGAGGACGCTCACCTTGATCGTGGACTTGGACTAGGCTTCCTACGACATATTGAGCGCGCCGGCATTCTTGGGTTCGTCGTCGACCTCAGCTCCGGCAATCCTATCGAGACGCTGCAAAAGCTGTGGCATGAGCTAGGCGAGTACGACAAGATGCGTGACACGCAGCCTGATGCTCCTGATTCAGACCGGCGAGTCAAGTGGAGCCCTTCAGGGTTTGAGCCGACACCTATGCTCGTTCATGACGCCAGCAAACCCCAAAACAGCCTTCCACCGATAGCGCTCCCGCCGATATATCGAAAGCCGTGGTTTGTCATTGCTACAAAGGCTGATTTGCCGGGTACGCAGGAGAACTTCGTAGCTCTGCGTGAATATCTTGCGCAAGT
Organism: Talaromyces proteolyticus; assembly: GCF_021365285.1. NCBI lineage: Eukaryota > Fungi > Ascomycota > Eurotiomycetes > Eurotiales > Trichocomaceae > Talaromyces > Talaromyces proteolyticus. Next base: position 1,338,786 of record NW_025764281.1, read on the forward strand.
GCAGCAAGGCGCCGTCGAGCACCCGAGTGGTAATAAAGATGCTTTTCGAGGGCGTCTGGCGGCAGTTCCGGTCAGCGCTATCAAGGCAGAGGGTGTAAAAGGAATCCCGAATTTGATCATGAGCTTTCTTGAACATCATTGACCTATTCACTGGCTGTAGATACAAGATGCATGCCATCGGATGACGTTGGTGTGACAGGATGTCTGGTGATATCAATATATATATAGGTGGATGTAAAATAGATTTGTATATTACTTGCTCGCTCTAAATTTCAGTGCTACATATGTACATGTATATATGTATTGTGGGTAAATATGTAAAATAGCCTGTGTCAATCAACTACCCTCATATTTCAATATTGCCGTCCCGCCGGTTTGAGCGTTCGCCAATCAACTTGACGGTCCCACCCAGTCAACATTTGGACCGTTTGCTTAACCTATTTGTTGCCTTGAATGTTGACGTCCAACTTACATATACGTAGACCTCCCCAAGTTTCCAATGCAACATCTGGAGACTATGCATACGCAAATATAACTCTCACTTATCCCACCTTTGATCGCCATGGAAAGTCTCACTAGCACCATCCTGGATGCTATCAACAACCCTCAGCCAACCGACTCAATCCTGGAATGCTTTGAGCACGACACCGCACAGCTTCTCTCTTGTCTTCGAGATGATGCCACTGCAACCCTTGCTCTGGCAGATTCTAAACTACGTGTTTTCCCGTTCAAAGATGTAAAGGAATCTTGGCGACGGCTGTACACCGACGCATGCATCGTGCTCGCTATACGTTTGATTCAACATAATATCCTTGGGGAAGAGGATCGATCCAATCCTCAAAATACGCGACATGAGAATCCAATATACGAAGCCAGCCAGCAACAGCATGTTCAAGACAACGCCTCGTGGCTTGATGCAGCCGTGCACTATCTGGACATGGCGCTAATCATGACTGGGGCGCCTTCACGCGAAGGGGTGATAGAATCTCTCTTCTCTGCTCTGAAAGACTGGCGGAAAAGCCAGATGAAAGAAGATTCTCCACAACCTGACACTGTGTCTCGCGAAGGCTCTGATTCTGAAGCACGTCCCCTGAAGCGCAGGAAGTTGTCGCCGCCGCTCTTCCCGCCAGACTCGGCACCTGTCCCTAGTATATTGGAGCACCCTATTCCCCGCGTCTCTGCGCCGTCATTTGATAAGATAGAATCACATATACAGGACGTGCGTACCCCGCTTATCATCACGGGTGCCGTAGATCATTGGCCGGCTATCTCTGAGCGACCGTGGGCGTCGAGAGACTATTGGTATGAGCAGACGTTGGACGGAAGACGGCTTGTTCCCGTTGAGATCGGACGATCGTACACAGATGAAGGATGGGGCCAACAGATCATACCCTTTGCAGAATTTGTCGATAATTACATTTGGAGATCGCACAGAGACACCGCAGCATCAGCCGCAAACGATAGCAAGAATGGGGAGCAGATGAAAAAGGAAGATGAGACTGGGTACATGGCGCAACATGATCTTTTAGCACAGATCCCAGCATTGCGAAAAGATATCAGTATACCTGACTTTTGCTACATCGACCCTCCTGGTCCAGAGGCCGGCACACCGGTGTACGAGAAGAAGAAGCGTGATCAAGAAACTGCTACTAAGCAAATTGAAGAACTAGGGGATGGAGAAAACAGCGTCGCTGATACAGGCAGCAAGCTGAGAAATCTCTCGAGCAAGGGAAACCGCGCTGCCAGCTACTCTGACAACGACACCGACATCGGTATTCCTAGCGACCCGATCATCAATACCTGGATCGGTCCATCTTGGACAATATCTCCGCTACACCACGACCCTTACCATAATATTCTCGTTCAAGTCGTCGGCGCAAAGTACATTCGGCTATACTCGCCACATACACCAGCATCGCAAATCCATCCTCGAGGAATGGAGGCTGTCGACTCTGATAACCAGCCGAGTGCAGACGAAACTGCTGAGAATCTCGGACATGCCAATGCTGCTGCTACTGGCCAGTTGATTGACATGTCAAATACCTCCAAAGTCGATATCGCCGCCATTGAGCTGTCGCCCGCCGAGTCCGACCTGTGGGAATCAATGTGGCCAGGCTTTACAGAAGCAGAGTATGTCGAGACCGTTTTGAAGGAAGGGGAATGTCTTTATATTCCAGTCGGTTGGTGGCATTATGTGCGTGGGTTGAGAGCAGGTATCAGCGTTAGCTTTTGGTGGGGATGATTACGGTTTTTGATACATATTTTTGTTTGCCAAAAATATACCTATTCCCTAGATTCATACTTAATTTTGGCATCCTCTACTCAATATTTGAATACAGATAAAATCGTGCCTGGCATTCAACGTTCCGAGTCATATGACTCACACACGCATGCAATAACAGCTGGATCCACGTCGGTGGCGGCAACTCTATCAATCTCCAAATCTTAAACTTCTTACCCATCTACATACCTTCACAAACCATATCTTCCTTTGCCAGTTGTTTTTATCTATTACTTTATTATCAAATAATGCCCAAAAAAGCAGCTGGCGAAAATTCTAAGAAGGCGGCTGGCAACGCCAAGGTGCGCAACACCCCGCTCTTTTCTGCTTTCTTTTCCCCGCATCAGGCACCTAGCCAACTCGAGACACGATGAGAAACAAACAAGAGGGATATTTAGAAAAGCTAATAACTGATTTTTCTTTTTTTCCTTTTAGAAAGCCGAAGCCGCTGCCAAAAAACAAGCTGTTGTAGACGCCAAACACGCCTCTGAAGAAGATTCTTATTGGAATCAAGGCTCCAAATCCTCTTCCAAGAAGTGCGTTGGTCCCAGGTCGATTTTCGCACACTATAATTCGGTTTAAACTAATAATAAAAACAGAGATTCCTCAGAAGCCAAGAAAGCCGAAGCCGCTCGCAAAAAGGCCGAACGCGATGCGCTGCTAGCCGACGAAGAAGCCTCGCAACCGTCCAAGGCCAAGGGCGCAGGCGCCAAATCCGCGCAGAAAAAGACGCGAGGTCTTGACTTGTCGCAATTAGACGACTCTACGTCGACCAGCCGAAAGGTCTCGGCCCTGAATGCCTCTGGTATTGAGAACGCGCTCGACGCGCTGGAGTTGACGGGCTCGGGCGATAGTATGAAGATTGATAGACACCCCGAACGCCGATTCAAGGCTGCCTATGCCGCCTTCGAGGCTCGCCGTTTACCGGAGATTGAAGCCGAGCATCCTGGTCTGAGAAAGCAGCAGCGCATTGAGATTGTTAAGAAGGAGTTTGAGAAGAGTGATGAGAATCCGTTCAATAGGGTGAATGTTGCGTTTGATGCGTCACGCGACGAGATTGCTGCTGTGAGGGAGGCCGAGAGGAAGAAGGTGGAGAATCGGTTGGGGAAGTAATCCAGATGCTCACGATATGGGGTTCGTCTATATGAGGGATTTATACACTCTCTTACGTTTCAAATGTTGGTGATTTTGACATGTGTTTTCTTGTATAGAGATAAAACATTGACGACCTCATGACTTATCAGAATGGATCAATCGATCATTTTCGCACAAACTATGTACACATGAAAAATACAGCAACCATCAATTGATATATAAGAATCTAACCCCAAACGCCGGGTACTTTGTAAATATACTTGTAAACATCATTTTTTTTATTGCGTCATTGCATAAAGGCCCTCACGTCCCACACACATAGCCTCTCATCCCAAGCAACACTAGCACACCAGCCCTCAGCTCCAAATAAACACCAGTCGACACCAGTCACAAATTCCGTATGGTGATTCATACGGGCGACTTCCTGGCCTAGAACAGGCCCCGCTGGCCCCATGCGCATTGCGTCCATGTCCCCTTGATTCTCCGACCGGTCGTCCCAGGCTCGGCATGTCATATCGTAACTAGCTGTGAGAAGCAGACTAGATAGGTGCGGTGACCATGCGAGCTTGCGAACTGCATACTCATGACCAGGCATGATAGTCGCTGGACCTTGCTGCGGCGCCCGGATATCAAATGTGCGTACGATACGGTCAACGCCTGCAGTAGCAAGCACCGACGAGCGGTATTTGTTCCAGTCGTGCGTTAAACATTCCGACGGAGGCGCCGAGCCAGTCTCGGGCGACATCCCGGCTTTCATGGGCACCATCATCGACGAAGCGCCATGGATCGGAATCTGAAGAGTGAGATGGTTCGATGCAGATGCGGGTGTGCGAAGGTCGAATATTCGGACATGCGAATCGGACGTCACGCAAGACAAGATATCTGGGGAATGCGGGGAGAACGCGGCGGAGTAGGTGCAACTATGCGTTGGCAGAGTCAAAAGCGATTGTGGTCGTTGTGGCGACCACACTTTGACTGTGCCATCCCAGCTGCTGGAGCAAAAACGATCTTTGGCGACTAGATTCCAGTGTACTGAAAACACCTCCCGGTTATGCTCCTTCCATACCTGTACAGGGAAATCGTTGACCGAATTGTCGAATAATTTAATACTGCCATCTCCGGACGCCGTGAGAAGTTGGTTTTCGTGAATCTCAGACCACGCTAGATCGTAAAGCGCATCCTGTGTCGTAAATCTACGGTGGTAGGTCAGTAAGAACATAATTTTGTTTTGCGAGATAGTAATGAATTTGCGGGGTAGGGTAGCGGGGCTCCAACTCACATTTTCGAAGGTACAATCCCATTCGGAGTCAGCTCTAGTATATACAAACGCCCATTTCCAACGAGACCAAAATTTGCAGACGCGGACACAGCGAGTCGATTGTCAAAGAAGGGGGAGTATTTGACGGCCGATCCGTTGTAGCCTTCGGTGCGGAACTGCAGCATGATGCCGGTTCCGGTAGGGAGAGTATACAAGGTTGATTGTCTTGAGAAGCAAGGTCCTCAAATGACAGCACTCAGGAAGATCGCGTCATAGCTGAGGGAGTTTTCTATAACATGTTTATACAACAAACGAGAATGAATCGAGAATGAATATGCCAGCCGATGAATGTGACGGCCGGTCCGGTGCCCACGCCGAGGTAATCCCCAGGCGGTGACGTTCTGCCGGGCAGGGCAGCATTCGGCCAATGAGAGCCGTGGGTGGAGAGCAGCTATGTCAAGATGTGGTGATGCTGTTTTGTGAATGTGAGAAGAATTATCAAAAAAATTAAAGAAGAGTTATACCCTGGCTGTGCTGTAGGAGTATGAGCCTCCTCCGATGTTTCTTCATGACAGCGTTCTTAGGTAATTACGATTTGTCAGCAGCACCTAATTGGCCACATCGACCGCATAGATCAGCCTGCCCCTCAGCTCTCTCACGCGCGTTATTTTCGCCTTAAACTAATATGACAAGCAATTAATTAATATACAAGAAAATGGGCGCAGAGGCTCCTCGGAAACGACGAAGACTATTTTTTGAGTCGTATGCGGAGATCGATGCCCAGAAAAATGGTCTTAAAGAGCAAAATCAAAATCTCGAAGTGGACCAAAGCGCAATACACCAAGTGCAACAGGAAGAGCATCACGAGAACGAGTCCACAGACATGAAACTGGCGAGGCTACTATCCCTATTTCCAAACTCCGACGAAGCCGCACTACTAGATGTGCTGATCTCGTATGAAGGGTGTGTTGAGGCTGCATCAGCTGCGATAGACGCCGGACAAGAAGATGCAGAACAAACCGAAGACTCACCAGCCTCACCTATTGAGCAGGCGTCCAAATCCACCCCTATTCCAGGAATACAAACATCCCTATTATCCTCCTTTTCCATCCCCCCATCGTCACTAGGCTGGTCGAAACCGCTCACGAAACGTGGAAAGACGCTTTACCTCTACTCACCCGAAGACGTCGCCCGCAATACTCCCTGCTCCATAATCCACAACTTTCTGCCCCCGACACAAGCAAATGCGCTTCTGGAGGAGCTTCTTGAAGATGCCAAATCATACGAATGCGAAAAGTTCCAGTTATTTGATACCGAAGTCCAGAGCCATCATACATCTAAACTATATGTCTCCGAAGCGCAGGGAATGATGGAACGCAGCTCGGAGTTCGTATACAACGGCTCGTTCCGGAATAACGTGCGCAAGCTCTCGCCGCTGATGAATACTGTTTCTGAGAAGGTGCAGAAAGCCGTGAATCGTGAAATTCAGGCACGTATAAAGTCTCATTATCCGGGAGGCAAAAAGCTTAAATACCAATCCCCGGATGAATGGCTTCCAAATGCAGCGGTCGTGAACTGTTACACCGGGCCGCAGGAGAATCTGGGATGGCATTCGGATCAGTTGACGTATCTTGGGCCACGGGCAGTGATCGGGAGCTTGAGTCTGGGCGTTGCTAGGGAGTTTCGCGTTCGAAGGGTCGTGCCTCGAGACAATGATCAAGAGAATAAACAAGACGTAACCAAATCCCACTCATCTGACAGAGTATCCGATACCCAGGGCCAAATCTCAATCCATCTCCCGCACAACTCACTTTTAGTTATGCATGCAGAGATGCAGGAGGAGTGGAAACACTCCGTTCCAACCGCTCTGACAATCTCTCCGCATCCTATAGCGGGGAATAGGCGTATTAATGTCACTTACCGATGCTGGCGCAAGTCTTTCGACCCACAGAACATCCCACGCTGTCGATGTGGCTTGCCGACAATTCTGCGATGTGTGCAACGGAAACATGAGAATTACGGCCGGTATATGTGGATGTGCTATGCTGGATATTCGCCTGGGAAGAAAGGGTGTTCGTTTTTTCAATGGGCGCGATTCGATGATGATGGGGAACCGCTGTGGGAGGAAATGGGTATCAGGCCTGTGGCTAAAGGAAAGATGGGATAATACTTGAAGATGCTGCAAGGAATTAATATGAGAGTGGCATATACATATGCAAGGTTGGACCAGGTTGTATTAATATAATGATTGATTGACTAAACGAGGATTGTTTGTGCTAACTATTACTTGCTATGCAATGGACCATAACTTCCTGGCAATTCGATAAAATAATAAATGATAATCCAGGGTTACCAATATGAACCACTTCTTCCTTCTAGTCTGCTATGCCAACCAATTTTCATACTTCATGTCAAAACAATTGCTCGGAGGCGTGACAGGATTTAGCAATCATGTGTGAACAAAAAGGCAAGAGGGAGTGTTTGAAAGCCAACTTCGCCGAGAGAATGGCGCCATCTCCGTCTTCCTCGGCATCATTGCAGCGAAGCAGTGATTTGATACCCTGCTCGAGACGATTGATTTGATGTTCCTTACAAGCTTTCACCTTGACTATCAGTTTCCAGCATTCTCCTGGACGAAGTGAATCCAATGACCTTTTTGGTTGACTCTGTAGAAAGCACCCTAGTCCAGGAAATAGCTCGAGTTGAAGGCTAGTGATATTACCGGGAGCAATAGCAGAGCGAACATGGTGAACGACTTTGTTAAGTTTGTGCTGGAGGGACGAAATGGCAACACCATTAGCATCCATTTCGCAATGAACATGCCAGCCAAGGCGTGGATTTATTCCGAGGTAATGACGGTCATTAGTTGTAACAGTAGAGAATCCCACCGAGGAATGATCAGCAATATCGAGCATGCCATCGCAAATGACGGAAACCAAGAAAACGTGTCTCAATCGATGTTCATACATCAATATCTCTGAAGCCTTGTTAATGGCATCCCCTAGAAGATTACCATCGTAACCACCCTTCCACAACCCTCTACCAAGTGAGATATACCCTGACATCAAGCGCCTGAGATCAACGTTGGAACCTTGAGAAAGCGGCATCAGAACTTCAATGAAATCATTCTTCTCCGAGTTGACGCAGACAACTGCCAGAGAATCTTCTGCCCTCAAGGTATCGATTACAACCTGGGCCATTGAGATGACTTTGTCGACGTCTTGTACAGTCCTAAATCCAGCCAGCATTAAGTCATTTCCTGGAACGAAGAATCAAAGAGGAATTTTATACACTTACATAATATTAAGGAGGACCACTGCTTCGATGTAATTATTGTATTGAGTAAAAGGCCCAGTGATCAATTTCACATCCGCTGTGATGGCGATACGGATGTAAAGCTCGGTGTCTTGAGCAGTTTGAATGGAATTCTCTGTCTGCATTTCCATCCTCACTGTGGAGATTGGAGCTGGACAGTTTTGCATCTTGAAGTCAAGCTTTGCATATTGGCTGTCTCTGCTATTGGAACGAAGAGATATTGTATGGCTCAAAGAGCGCTTTGATGTAGCATGAGTTGACAGGCTAGAGAGTCTTTTGTCTAGTGTGTGGAAGAAGTGAGATATTCTGTGTTGTGCTTTGTGATCATGTTTGTTTTGGCCATGGTTGTGAATTGCAGCCTTCGTGCGCGGGTCTAGGAGACATGGTTCCCTCACGTCACCTGCCAGCGCTACCCTAGAATCATCGTCCAACTGTGAATGCAATTGACCCATCTTTCTTGGTTGCAAACATGACTTTCCACTACTTCGTCGGACTTTGGGCACTTCCAAGCAGGCTTGTCGACCTTCCAGGGGTGGAGTGATAGAGGCAGATAGTGTAGAGCCTATGTGATTGAACTGGGAGTCTGAGTTGATAGAGGAACTTCTACTAGGCGTGACAGGCTCTTTTCGATACGGCTTTTTTGGCTCTGTGGCCGGCGAACGAGACCTTTTGACGATACACAGAGGAGCCCAATGCATGTCCATACTGAATGATACAACCAATATTTGATGGCACTCGTCGAGATAATCGCGCAGGCTAGACGTGTTCTTGGCCCAGAACTGGAGTCTGAAACTCGATATCAGTCTCGATGGCACTCGCTGCCTGCGTAGATGTCGATATCCTTGGAGGATCAGTATTCCTTGGTTGACTGCTCTCGTCAGTATTTGCCCGTCTCCAGATCTTCCACCGGTGACGACGATGGTTGCGGTTCTGGCCACTCCAAAAGGCAGAGCAAGAGACGGCAATAGCGACAATGAAGAAGAGGAGGACGATTGGGACGATGACTAAAGACAGGGTCAGAGCGGTCTTCTTCCACTTGACCGGTTTCATGGATATATCGACAGCGAGGATGCTGTGGTGAACCAGCTGCAAGGCATGGAATAATACTCCTAAGGACTACGGTCACGAAATATTTCTCGAGCAGGGAATTAAAGGCAGATGGACTAAAGGGAAGCCAACTGCTGACCCAAAGGAACTTGGGAGAAGGAGCTATCTAGTGGCCCGTTTATGGCACTACAACATTTGAAGGGGAAGGTGCGAGCCCGTGGCTGGATGAATAAGCCAAGTCTTTAACATTGAGAACAGTTCAGGGTATACGCTTGTATCTAGGACAGATTGAATGTGGACAGCCTCACTCGTTGCTGGCTGGGAGGATCTTTTCCTTGATGCTAGCTAGGGTAGCGTCGTCGATGTTCAGAAAACGCATCTGAGGACTATGTTAATAACAATGACCTACATGGCAGATGAACGTAGCGCTTACTGTGTCATCCCCAGCACGAGGAACGTTGCCAAACAGCACAGAATCAGATTGACTCGCTTCCACGCCGCTATACACTCTTTTCGCCCAGACACCTTCCCAATTCCACTCGCCGGGTAGACGTGCTTGGGGTACACCTCTTCTATCGGGTGTTGCAGTGCCAGACCCATATGATTGATTCTTGGTTCCTTTTGCATTTCGACGATGTGCTTTCCAGGCATGCCATGCCCCGGGATTTCCAGCAGCCTCAAGGGGAAGCGAATCGAGTACCGTCTCGTCATCGAACGTCGACCGGATATAATCCAGTAGTGTCACGACAGGGACAGCCCTTTCTTTATCGGTATAGGGCGTGTTCGCAGGGAGCGGAGATATTCGAGAAACATTTTCTTTCGGGGAGGCAACGAGAGATCCCTCTCCAGTTTGCTTTTTTGGTGTGCTTGGCGCGACAGACTCACTGGGAGCATCACGGTTATCTGCCTCGTTTGCATTGGATTGTTCATTGTCTGCACTCTCGCTGGTATTGTTATTACTCTCAATGCTTCCTCCACTGATGTTTCGCGACGGCGTCACGGAGTTGCTTGCAGTCCTTTGCGCCCTGCCAAACCAGTGAGGGAACCCATGTCGCAGGCTGAACGCGCCGGGTGATAGTCGCTCTTCGTCGGTTGCACTGACAGGCGCTTCGTTCGAAGAACCCGTCGTGAATGTGTATGTTGTCAATGGGACCACGAGCGGGTGGAATATGTCGGTGTTGAATGTGACTAGTGGAGGAAGCTCAGGATAGGAGGCGGGGAACCGGATTGCGAAACGAAGGATTGCCGACGCATAGGGGCCTGGAGTCTGGTTATGAATAGAGGTTACGAGGGAAATGAAATGGTCGTGATCGTACCACTTCGAACGAAGAACACGCCGGACCACAAGGTCGGATCGGCGGGATTGTTGATGCTCACGTAGACTCCAGGAGGGGCGGCATGCTTCAAGCTCGCACTAGTTCAGGGATCACGTCGATTAGTCTGGAGGTCTCTTTAAAGAAAAGTGCTTTCGACGTACAATTCCAATGAGAGCTGTTGCTTTCGCAGGGACGGTATGTTGGGGAATTTGTGCGACGACATTGTGATGGGAAATAGAATCAATGGTCAATGTCACTGATCAATGGAGCGTCGCAGCGGAGCCTCCAGATTCCGGCAGCCAGCACAGAACAGTAAGCCGACCGGCTAGCACACTCTGGTGTGTTTGACATATAGGGCTGATGAAATATTGAATGAGAATTAATCATGTGAAACCACAAGAAGAAGAGCTAATTGCAGCCTCATCGGAGGGAGGCATGAGACGAAAAGCGTCTGCAAACTCGCTGTGATTGGCCAGATGACAACGCGGCGAGGTCGTAAGGCGGTAAGGGTCTCCCCGGCCCGGCAGAATCCGCCGACGCCGAGACGCCGATTCTATATAAAGTATGCCTTTTGCAGCGAAAAAATCAACATTTTGCATTGAATTCGGATAGCTGATTATATGTCACATGAAGCCGTTCCCCACAGCACACGCATTGATGGTGTAATGGCAACATTGCTGTCTTCCACGCGTTTTGATTGAACAGTTTCTGATGGAAATAGTTTAAAGAAACACCTTCATGGAGACATAATTAACAGCAGCCCCGGGTTCGATTCCCGGTCAATGCATTTTTGCCTCGTTGGAGAGCTTACGAAGTGTCTTTTTGCTCAACAAAGTTAAATCATGGGCCAGAGGCAGTCTGGGGTCGATATAAGACTTTCCGGAGGTGCGAAAACTACACTATATATGGTAACAATATCTGTCTATCAATGCCGGTCTGGTTTTGGCCGGGCCTGTAAATCGGAGCTAGGCCGAATAGCTCCCAGAACAATAAGCCCTTCACCAACCCCATCATACACCCCGCCAGCAACAGCTTCAAGGAACCAAGCTATAAGATTGACCACCGCGGCGACGAGTCTACCCTCGCTCAAGGTGATGAGGGTTGAGCTGGCATTATTTGCACTTTTGCCGATGCCGTCAGCAGTTTCGAGTGCCGTAGTCAGAAATCGTGTTGCAATCCGATGGTTTTTCTCATACCTGTATACGGACTGCAACAGTGTCTTTGCATACGGAATGATGAAATGTATGAGGACAAAGCCGTAAACAATCAGAGCAGCAATTATACGGTGTAAATAGGACGGTGGGCTCTGCCGTGCTGCTTTCTCTTGCATCGTCAATCTATTATAAGTCTCATCTGACTCGGGTTTGATGGCTTCTGGAAGGCGGTCTTGGATTGCACGAGCCTCTTCACTAGATAAATCCGAGGGCAACGCTTCTAGTAAATAGCCCAGGCCATTGATATAGAGTCTTCTTATCAGGCGCGTATCGGAATTTGGTTGCTGAGCCTCAAACCCAGCATTCCGGAGAAGATTAAAAGCTATACATATACATCAACTCATTAGCGACTGCATCTTTGCATTCGATTAGGCTTTAAAAGCTTAATACCAGGAACGACCCTATTCCATTTCAACCCCGAGTCGCCTTCATACACCGATACGGCTGTCGAGCGATCTACTTCTGGCGTTGAGGTCCCCGAGCCGTGTGTGGATACGGAAGGGCTCGATTCCTTGCTATCTGCGGTAGCCGGGCGCGATGACGGGTTAGGGAATTCTTCATAGTGACTTAGACGAGGCTCTGATGCCGAAATGAGGCTGAATCCAAGGTATGGAGTCGGGTTAAGAGACTCCTGGGAAACCGGCAGAGGCGAATTGGAAGAGTTTAGCAGACATAGCCGTTGCCGGATAGAAGCTGGAAGCATGATAGGCAAGACCGACGATTTTAGGCGATAATTAATAGATTGACACGCTGAAATGAAAATATTGGTAATTCTAGCTCTGATAATCGGATTTTAAATGATAGAAATAAAACAAAATTGCTTTTAAATTGGAAAATGTCGAAATGTCAAGTTTCACATGTCAATCGATTCAAGTTTTTAGCGGCGTCCCGGTTGACCCCGCCTGACATGCGATAACAGTTATTAATAGATAACCATCTCTGATATCTTTTCATGCAGGCATCTTACGTTTCAACGCACGATCTGCATTAGAAGAATCGAATCCTCGGATACCTGAATGACTAGTAAATACGTTACATGTATTGTTTGGCGAAGTGAAATTAATAAAGATAGGCTATTTACATACTCACCTTTTTTGTGGGTAATGATCACAATTCGAAGTTTTCAATGGTTTCTCGGGATATCGATTGTTATCAATTAATAAGGGTACTAGTATTTCCGTAGGAAAAGTCAATCAAATTTATACTTGTTTCCTAGAGTCACATGCCCCAGCTATGTCAATCAATATCTCAACAACTGATATTCTTAGGGTTAAATGAGTTCCCAATATCAGTTAATATCGACTCGTATCCAACGTCGTCGCGGTCTCAGAACTGTTCCAAGCCTGACATGTCAGGATCAGGCCTTATGGACGACCTCGGCTTTCTCCTTGTCATCCTCATCACCTGTCAAATGCACAGCAATCTCGTCTCCGAAGAAGGCTCCCAGCTCCTCGAGCGGAATATTCTTTGTTTCCGGAATGAAGAAATAGGTGATTATCGTCGAAACAATACACAGCCCCATCCACAAAAGGTACATTCCCCATTTACTATATATATCGATCCCCAAGTCAGCAATAGTAAACAGATGGAACGAAATAACTCTCACATGTTCTTAAACGCAAGGGCCGATGGAGTGGTGTATGTGATTGCACCGAGGAAATAACCCGCCATCGTAATACCCAGACCTTTTGCACGGATTGTGGTTGGGAAGACTTCGGCGGGCCAGATATAGGATGCTACGTCAACAAACTCGTAAACGGAAATGTAAGCGAAAAGGAGCACGAGGCAACCGGCGTTTCCTGCCTTGTTGTCGGTACCGAGATACTGTGACTGCAAAACCGCTTCGATCAGGAGGCAAATCGCGCATAATGGGAAGCCGATCACTTTCAGGGTCAGCAGTCTGCATCATTGGGATAACAGATCTCATCGTCAGACTTACAGAAGCTTGTCCGTCTGCCCACCCTGTCCACGGTAAGTCCAACTATCCAGTTTGCGCCGGTTCCAACGATAGCGTACAGCCCTAAAAGAATCATCAGAGTGAAAAGGGAAAGAAAATGACAGAATGATAATGGCTTTGCTTACCGTACATGATTAGGGACATCCTTCCACCCATCCCGAGACTTTGATAGATCAAGATAGAAAAGTTATTGATGCCGAGGACCTAGAGAATTGTTAGATGTAAGCACCTCCACGTAACTCATATTTGGGATCTCACTCCGGTCGATTGGGATGCGAACCTGAAAACTTCATTCAGTTTATAAGTCATGCGAGAAATTCTTAAAGTGACTACTTACTGGATAAAAAACACCAATATTGCTCGATGTCGCCATGACGGCTTAGACAAGATTTGGCGGTATCCCGGTTTCTCCAACTTATCCATCTCCACCTGCGCTTTGATCTGGAACAGTTCTGCGCGAGCAGCAGCGTCTGTTGGATCGTTTGGATCGTGATGGAGCCTTGAAATGACCTTCCAGGCTTCATCATCTTGTCCGGTCCAGCTCAGCCATCGTGGTGATTCTGTTTCCATCATTTAGACATTTACTGGTGGGACGAGGAGGAGATATACCTGGGACAAATGGGAGGCAGATTAGAAGGCCAAGTGGCCCTACACAGGCTAGAGACAGTGGTAGCCGCCATTGAAGTGTCAGGTTCGTTGACGAATATGTCCCCACTGATATCCAAGCACAACTACATGTATCGAACCGTAGTTAGTCTCGCCCCTATTTGGCTGTCTTCGAGTGATCACGTACACCACGTAGCCAAATGCCAGGCTCATTGCAGTCAATCCCGAAAGCAAACCGCGTCGGTGTGCGGGTGCCACCTCGGTCAGGTACAGCTGAACCAAGCAAATCAACATGCCTAGGCCCAGACCCTGGAAAATGCGGACGACGATCAACATGGAGATGGTCACAGACCCTGCTGTCAGGGCACCGCCGACCAGTGCCCAGACAGCGCCAACTGCCAGTGCCTTCCTTCGCCCAAACCGATCGGCTATCGATGCCTGGATGATTGCACCAACCAAACTCCCAAAGGCAAAGAGAGAGTTCACAGCTCCGATGATACTGCTCCATAGGAAAATCAAAAAAAGGTCAACATTTGTCTAAGACTTTTGGTCTGGGGAGTGCCGATTTACTTTGCCGTGTAACTGCTGTTCGCTGGCCATGGGAATCAGTCTTGGCCCTTAATAGTTCTTCTTGTTTGTTGGTACTTACGATCCAAGTCAAAATACTGATAAAACCCTGGCTGGCCAATGCTGGTACCGAAAACGGCAAAACCGAAGCCATAGGCGTAGGCTGCAAGGGCCACGCCTAGGCAGACGAACACGTTGTAAAGAGTTAGTCTCGCCATTGCAACGATGTCTATAATAGCAAAATGAAATTCTGGGGTTCAAAATCCGGGGTCGACTGAAGCTCTATACTTAAGTCTGGGGAATTCTAACCGTAATGGTAACCTATATTAAACCAAATTAGGAAATCGTACCGACCAAAGCCGACGAGGCCCGAGTACGGGCCGCCAGAGGGACCGACAAGCACCATATCCTACTCTCACTTTAGGCACCCAAAACTTAGGTATCATGGCAATAAAGTACATGTATGAATTGTATCAATGTCTTATCCCAACGTTGAATCATAACTACCTAGGTACCGCTGTAACCGAAGAAAGGCTGTAACCTCTTCGTATAAAATTCAACGAGAAAAAGTTATTTTTTCTCTAATATTGGAAGTACTAGTAATTTATATCTTAGAGCATCTAAACAGAAAAATAGTCCATTTATTGAAGCGGTAGATTCTCTTTATCTCTTAATTATCTCCTAACTATCAACTAGAGCTTTTTGAATGGTTTTTGCAAGATCTATGGGCCTGCTGACATTAGGGCAATGGCCAGCAACGAGAGACAGGGTGGCCAGAGAATGACCGCTACAGCGCTCAATGGTTTGAACTCTTCTTCGCTGAAAATCCAGAGGCAAAATTTGGTCCTGCTCGCAGAAGATAAACGTTGACGGGATGTCCATGTAGCCTGCGTAGGTGAGAGGTTCTGCAAAGCTACGGACAGAATGCAAGGACATCTTTTTCACCCATTCTACACCTTCATCTAATGGGATATCAGAAAAAGTGATGGCTGCACTTGGCTCAATAACGTGAGACATATACTCGCCCTAGACGTATTTAGAAACAAAATATACATTGGCCTTGGCAATCCCTTAGAAAAAATGGGTTAGGTTTAGCTTACCTCAACTATGAGATGGCTGGGAAGTAAATCGCCCATGACATCCTTTAGAGACTGCCCAATCTCTGGTACCACTGCGGTGACATAGATGAGTTTTGTAATGCCCCCCTTTTTGCCTGCTGCTTCCCGTCCCTTTTTGGACAGACCCTTGGATGCCTCGCTGCCCACGACACCGCCATAAGAATGCATGACTAGCACCACATCCTTGTTTTCGTCACATAGCGTGGCAATCCTGCTTGATAGAATACTCGCGTCTTCATACATAGTCGCTGCAGGGTCTGGCGGCGCACGATTCGCCGATAGCAGAGGCTCGATCACAGTTTCATACCCATCTCGCTCGAGCGCATCTGACACCGAAGTGTAAAAGAAGGGAGGACAGAAAGATCCTGGGACAAAGAGAATGGTAGGTTTCTTGCCTTGTGGGGAGGACATGGTGTAAGATGTCGGTAACCAAAGTCTGAAATTGGTCTTCGTACACTGACCGTAGATATCAGAACATAACTACGTAGATATAGTGGGGGATTCCTCAATTCGAGAAACCTGTGCCTCGGTATGATGTATACTTTTAACGTTCGAACCTTGTCCCAAATAGTTCGTTGTACCGAGAGATGGGAATCTCGCCGAGACAAACTCGGCGACTAGTACAGTATTGCAGTAACGAGACAGAGCGATGTATTTTATGAAATCTTATCGTGAAAGTGTTAGAAACTACTTCTTGAACAGGCTCTAAGAACCGTCTTTAAATCTGTAATAAAAGTACTATTCCTACAGACTAATTATACACGCTAGGAAGATAATTCTACTACTAAAATGGACGGAATGTGATAAATTTCGCTTTCGGATCTTTGTGGTGACCTTATTGTTCAATAATTTATTGTTTGTTATTTATGCCTCCACCGCCGTGAGACTTGCACTTATGTATGTGCACCTGAAGCGCCTAGAAACCATTCGAGGTCCATCTGGGACATATAACCCGAATTCGTATTCCGAACAGAATTGTCTACAGCCTGATTACAGTCGAGATTACCTGAATCATGAAGGGGAGTATAAGTCCACAAGTCGAAAAGATCGGTGAATGAGTCTATGTCCATTCCCGCTGTTAGTGAGAAACTTGGGGATTTCATCCCTACTGTTGACGAGTGTCCATTCAAGTTCCCGAGATCTTCTCTGGACCACAGGCCACCGCCACTGTCAGAGAAGGCGGCCTGCGGCATTTGTGCATACAGGTTCGCATCCGAGTTAGTGTTCAGGACGGAATCGACGTTCATCAGACCTGACGGAAAGCCCCCCTGGCCGCCGTTGAGGCCGTGCCTCTGCAGGGCTGTGAGAAGAAACTGACTGACAAAATCTGCAGCGATGCTCGTTTCGCGCAGGCGCTGGAGTACTCGCATGCATTTCGCGAAGCTTCGGATGCTGGCCTGCTGGACTTCCTTGGTTCCAGTCAAGATGCCGGCCAAATAGAATGTGAGTGCGGGTAGCAGGAAGCCGCATCCGGCTGTGGTGAAGAAACGTAGTAAGTCGAGCTCGAAGAGATCATTGCTGATTTCTGTGATGCGACCGGCAGCTTCCTGGAGTACCTCTAGTCGAGCGCGATGCGATTCTGAATGACTCCAACTCGCAGCTCGCAGAACCTGCGGCCGATACAGCGCACTCATGGTTGCGTGATATTGCAGGTGCAGCAGACCACGATGGACTGTGAGAGTCTCTTCTAGTCCGATCAAGGGTAGGTCAGAGGGTCGTGAGTATATGGCTTCCTCGGGGAGCATGGTGTACCACGTGCGGAGTTCCAGATAACATTGGTGAATTGGCGATGATTCTAGATCGACGTTGTTTGGCTGTAACGTATTCGTCGACGAGACAACTCCAACTCCAGCTGGGCCTTCTTGTCCCTGTTTGAAATGCTGTACCGAGTATCGCAAGCTCAAGACGTCGGCCACGCAAAGAGACAACTTCATTTGTTGGATGCACATGGCGGCCAACTTCTGGAGAATGGTGGAGCTCCGGGCCAGGTGGCAATCGACCGGCACGCAGGAGACGTCGATACTGACCGGATCAATGTCAAAATCATCTAAGGTAATCATGGGCACGTTGAAATTCTCCTTTTTCACTTCTGCCGGCCGGCTCATCCCCAAATGGAGCACCTGGTCTCTCACAAAGCATACCCACGCTAATCGTTTCCACAGTCGTTGTTTGCTGCTGGCCATCCTGGACTGGGTCGGGTCTTTGTACAAGCCAATCGTGCTTCCTAGATACGACGCAAGCGACATCCAATAGCAGTTATCCTTTGGGCTATCTGGAGATTCGTACCACAACGTCATAAGAAGCAGTGACTGAATGATGGTGATGCGATCGGTCTCGTAGCCCGCATCGTAGAGTACCTATGCAAGGCGGAAATTGGAATTAGAAAGCATATTCTTCTTCTCATCACTGATACTAACTTTAACCTTGTTGAAGAAATATCGTTGTGCGACTTTTCGGTCCTCGAAGCCAATTTCTCGAAGAAATGCCATATCTACGAATGCGACTCCGGCGAACATCACTGCTTGGAATAATAGCAGGCTCAAAGTGCCACTGCTACCTTCTATCATGCTCGTGAACTCATT
Source organism: Talaromyces proteolyticus (assembly GCF_021365285.1). Taxonomy (NCBI): domain Eukaryota; kingdom Fungi; phylum Ascomycota; class Eurotiomycetes; order Eurotiales; family Trichocomaceae; genus Talaromyces; species Talaromyces proteolyticus. The sequence goes on from NW_025764281.1 coordinate 1,357,142, forward strand.
CAGATCTATCACCGGCATGAATCCATGTATATGCTCAATGTAGGACTGCAAGAGCCGATTCCGAAGTCGTGATGCAGGAACGGTTAAAGCGCCTTTCTGGGATAGGTACTCGTGCTCCTCGTCTGCAATATTCTTTGGTAGCGGTGTCAAAAAGGATGGCAGTATCGGACAATCTGGCTTGGACCTTGGGATATGGTGAGAAATCTCACCCCAAAAAGGCGCGAAAACAGGCAAATCAATTGAAACATCCATATCGGGGCTTGCGTTAGGACTTTGTGGTCCTTCTACATATGTAGTCTTGTCAATAGATGGTTATACTGGACACTATCAGCATTGCGGCTTACCCATGATATGTGTGACATCAAACACGTGTGCGTTGATATCGGTATTTGATGCCTGCTGCGTACAACTCCCGTTTGAAACTCGCATTTCACAATTGAAGGTCTCGTCCTGGACGAGATTGGTAGAATTGTATTTATAGGCCCAGTTTTTCCTAAAAAACAGCTTTTAAAATTCCAACTCTTTATGACTCTCATATTCAATCTCTTACCTTCTTCGCTTGTTGTCTGGCAGGGTACATGCAATCTCGTCGTGCTGACAATTCGAGCACGGCGGCCCTCGATTCCAGACATCACATCGTACCTTTCGACGGCGACAAGACTGACAAGCCTTTGGGCCGCGCTTTTTCGCACCTGTATCTGTGTGGACTTGCAACTGTGTCCCTAGCGATGACAAGGACATTTCGGAAAGGATGGACTGGACCCCTGTCTGGACGAATAAAAATACCTCGTCAAAGAGAAAGAAATCATCGCAGGAATGCGCATTCAATGCGGGGATCACCTATCCCCGCAAGCTGGTAAACCTAAAGAGGCAAAAGAGCCGGACATTGCCGAGCTGGTCTGACCATATGGTCGGGAACCAATCGGCGTAATCGGAGATGGATGGTATGTGGGTATACTGAACTATAAGACGTGAATGAGCAACCACTATTATGCAGCAGTTAACCTACATACCCGCGGATGTTTGATCGGGCGCACCCTCTGATGGCCTCGGTAATACTTCTAAAGAATGTTCACTAATAACTTATCATCTCAGGAAGTGGTTAAATTCCATGCACTTGGGTGTTTGAGGGGAATTGAAACAGGTAAAAACCATTGAAAGAAAGATTCTCGCGATGGAATCAACTGCAAAACCCCAGGTGCTCATCATCACCAAGGTAACGCCTCGCTACTGGCGGGCTACCTTCAACGACCCTCCCATGAACCTCATGACTCCAGAAATATACGAGGGCTTGTGGACGCTGCTCAACGAGCTAGAGCGGGATCAAGAAGTTCAAGTGATAGTGTTTGACAGCAGTGCCACGGACTACTTCATCATGCATGTCGATCTGGTCAATGGCTCTAAAGCGCTGCGGGTGCCGGAGAAAAGTTGGGCTCTGTTTGTGCAACGACTGGCTCAGATGCCGGTCGTCAGTATCTGTATGATTCGAGGACGTGTGCGGGGTATCGGTAGCGAATTTGCCCTGTCCTGCGACATGAGATTTGCAAGCGTCGAAAAGGCCATCTGGGGCCAACCCGAAGTCGGGTCTGGTGTTGTGCCGGGAGGAGGTTGTCTTGAGTGGCTGCCTCGACTTGTGGGCCGGTCAAGAGCACTGGAAATCTGCCTGGGCAGTGATGATTTCGACGCCAAAACGGCGGAGCTCTACAACTGGATTAACCGTGCGCTTCCAGACTCAGAACTAGATGGGTTTGTTGACGCTCTAGCTCGTCGGATTGCTTCATTCCCCAAATTCCCCGTAGCCCAAACGAAGGCAATCATCAATAACCGTGCCGGAATCCCTAGTCCGGCTGGTATTCGACAAACACAAGACGCCTTTATGCAGTGTCGTTCCATTCCGGAGGTCCAGCAGCGAATTCAGAAATTGTTCGAGGCTGGGTTGCAGGAACATGGAGACTTTGAGTTCAACCTTGGCAGGAATTTAGCACTGGTGGACACTTATAAGAAGAATACTGGACAAGAAGGTTAAGGCCTCACAGGTTCAAATGGTATGTCGCTGTGAGTAATTGGCTATGATGATGAATGTAAATTCAGAATTTGCTCGGTTGTAGAGGCATATATAGTCAAATCTGACAAATTTAAGACTGCGAACTTTATCGAAAAAAACTTGAGATACAAAAATATCAAAAATACAAAGAATTTAGCGTTGACGTGTCAGTTGCGTTGAATTGTTGCGGCCACTTGCACAGGCTTTTACTGGCCCCAGCTTGGCAAAAGCAGCATCATGCGTCCAAAAAGCACGCGCAGCAAACCCAATTATGAAACAATCTTGTATTTGCCATTGAGCTGGATTGCACCCTCGATCTGTTTGATCCATGGCGGCCGGCGCTCTACATATACCTCCACCTTAGGAGGAATGTCCAGAATGCTCTGGTCATCAAGCACGCCAGCTCGCAGGCCCACGTTATCCTTCATTCGCGGCTCGCCGCCGGTACGGAACAGCGTGGTTCCGCAGGCGCCACAGAAGTGGTTATGGATATCCTGAAGAGCTTGTCAGCTAGCTAGAAGACAACAGGCATATTGAGTGGCGCCGACTGACATTGCCATGGTCGGATTTTTTGGTGTAAACCTTTGGCTCGCCCTGTGACACAGCAAAGTTGGCCTTGGGAATTTGGAAGACTTGGAAATTGTTGATTTTGCGGTCGTCATGGCAGTAGCATACGGCCTGGAGTGCAATATTAGAACCTTGTGACACACTCGGACTTGGAATGCAAAGAGAACGTACTGTATACTGTGGATTGCCTGTGTAAACGATCTTAATATCTCCGCATAGACAGCTTCCTGTAGGCATTTTCAAGTAATACCCTTGTTTCGGGAACGGATCCTGCTGGTGAGTCGATAAAATTGAAAGTTTCAGTGCTATCGGCGACTGAGTCCAACAAAAAATTTACAAGTAGGAATTAAATATGTCTCTCAGCCTTCAGGGACAAAAAGAAGGGGTGACCAAGGATGAGGAGACTAAGGATAAGGAAAAGTGCCAGGTCTGGGGAGACCCAAACGGTCGGTCCCATAAGCACTAGGCCTTAAGCACACGCCGGCTGTAGCGCGAAATGTCAGCTGCGCATATTATTTATAACATTGTCCGCGTAGAGAATCTGGAGATTGATATCTCAATGTCGATATCCAGCACCAGGTGTAACTAGGACCAACACGGCATCCTCTGGCCGATTTAACTGCTTTTTCTGGAAGCGGGCTAGTGACGCGCCTAGATGCGAGAATTCCCTTGATGTCGGCACGAGATTCCCAATCGGGGCGCTCGCACGAGAAAACGGCGGGTTATCGCGACTAATCGCGGCGTGCAGCTCCAATGGCATGCCATTGCCATTACCATCACCCAGCTGTATCGGGAGGAGTAGTGGGCGAGAACAAGAAGAGATAAGAAGTGCAGGAAAAAGAACAGCACGCAGCGATGCTCGCCGTGCGGGGTACTCTACGTCGCTGCGTGCAGCCGCTGCTTGCTGGGGCGGGGAAGGCAGCCACGACCGGCGCAGCTTTTCGCTCCTGCTGTTTATCTTCGCTGCACTCCCTCTCCTCCTCGCACTCTTCATTTTCGTCTGCATTTCCCTCTTCATTCTCCTCTTCATTTTCGTCATCCTCTAGCCCCCAGCTGGCCCTGCCCTCAGACTCCATCATGGCTGACCTCGCTGTCGACCTCACTGCGCCCAACGGCCAGAAATACAAGCTGCCCACCGGACTCTTCATCAACAACGAGTTCGTCAAGGGCAATGGCGGCACCATCGTGTCCATTGATCCTGCGTAAGTCGTACGGGTTGCATGAAACCATTCTGTGCTAACCAGCGCCTAGCACCGAGAAAGAGATTGTCACGATCCATGCCGCCAGTGCTGACGATGTCGACCGAGCTGTGAAAGCTGCCCACGCTGCCCTCAAGCACTCGTCCTGGAAGCTGCTCCCCCCTACCGACCGCGGTCGTTTGATGGCCCGCCTCGCCGACTTGGTGGAGGAGAAAAGAGAAATTCTGGCTACAATTGAAGCATGGGACAACGGCAAGCCATACTCGGTTGCATTGAACGACGATCTGGGAGAAGTGGCCTTGACCCTCCGGTACTACAGCGGATGGGCCGACAAGACGTTCGGACAGACCATTAGCACAACCCCTGAGAAGTTCGCCTATACTCTGCGCCAACCTATTGGTGTGGTGGGCCAGATCATCCCATGGAACTTTCCCCTCTCAATGGCTGCTTGGAAACTCGGTCCAGCCCTGGCCTGCGGTAACACCGTTGTGTTGAAGCCTGCCGAACAGACCCCCCTGAGCGTGTTGATTCTTGCAGAGCTGATCAAGGAAGCCGGCTTCCCTCCTGGTGTGGTCAACATCGTTAATGGCTACGGCCGGGAAGCTGGTTCTGCCTTGGTGGAGCATCCTCTGGTCGATAAAGTCGCATTCACTGGTTCGACTGCTACTGCCCGCCAAATAATGAAAATGGCATCCGCTACTTTGAAGAACATTACTCTCGAGACTGGAGGAAAATCACCCCTTTTGGTTTTCAGTGATGCCGATCTTGAACAGGCAGTTAAGTGGTCTCATTCTGGAATTATGTATAACCAAGGCCAGATTTGCACCGCTACATCTCGTATCTTCGTCCAAAAGGAGATTTACAACACCTTTATTGAGAAGTACAAGGAGGCCGTCAAGAGCACCTCTAAAGTTGGAAATCAATGGGACGAGTCTACCTTCCAGGGCCCACAAGTCACCCGTGCACAGTACGAGCGTATTCTTGATTACATTGAGATTGGAAAATCCGAAGGCGCTACTGTCCTCACAGGCGGAGAGCCTTACAGGGAAGAAGGCAGCAGTACAGATTTCAGCAAGGGATTTTTCATCGCTCCTACCGTCTTCACCGATGTCAACGACTCGATGCGTATCTGTCAGGAAGAGATATTTGGCCCTGTTGTGGCCATAGCTTCTTTCGAAACAGAAGAGGAAGCCATCAGTCGTGCAAATAACACAACCTACGGTCTCGGTGCAGCTGTCTTCACTACAAACCTCCAGCGTGGCCACCGTGTCGCAGCTGAGATTGAGTCCGGCATGGTCTGGATCAACAGTTCTCAAGACAGCGACCCGCGCGTTCCATTTGGTGGTGTCAAACAGTCTGGAATTGGCCGTGAGCTTGGAGAGGCTGGTCTCGAGGCTTACAGCCAGATCAAGGCTGTTCACGTGAACATGGGAACAGTGCTCTAAAATGTTTAGCTTGTCGAGGGGAGAGAGGTGCTTGTACTCTATGACTTGCTGATATGCCGTCTTCCAGATTGACGAAGCAGGAATATTTCTGATCCCAGTTACGGCGATAATCTTTGTTCATAATTATTTATCATAATGAGTTAAAATTCACGATTTCCTCAAAATTGGCCTCGCAGGTATTATCTAGAAAGAAAGCACCTGGCGAATACGTTCGGGAACCAACATGCAAAGTTGTACAGTGTACTAGTAATACAGCCCCGCATGAATTCCCTCTCATAGCTTCGTCGGGGTAACACTACTATTCCGGGGGGCCCAACTCGGGCGGTGTATCTAATCGTTAGTACAGTGCCCTAATGCTCCATATTGATCCATAGGAAATACCCCTGTTGAAAGCTAAACAACGGAGTTTCTAGGCAGTAGAATAGCTGGGGGAAAAGCAGCTATGTCAAGTATCTCCACTGCCCCGATGTTAATACCCCTCGCCAAACAGATGCTTTTTCGGTTCTAAGGTATGGCTTGCTTTTCTAGGCCCCTATTTTTCAATTTTCGTCATAAGACGTAAATATTACAATCAAAGCTTGTCATAAGATATCCCAATACTGGCCTTTCATGCCTTCGGTTTTGACCATGGTGGAAATTGTAGGAGACTATAGACGTTTTACCTTGTTTCAAGTGTTTACATTTACTGGAATGATAATGTTCAAAATACTCATCAAATTTCATAATATTCTCACATACATCATTTTTTCACTTTTCAGCCGCTTCCAATTTTCACATCCTTTCAGCAGTCCCGATCAAAGATGTAATTTAAGCCTGGGCGGCAAAGCCAAGCTGAACATTCGCGCCATCAAAAACGACATACTGGCTCTTGAGGAAGACATCACCGAAGATATTGAAACCGATGCTACCGGCAGACTGAATACCACCGAAGCATTGGCCATTCTGTTGGGCATAGTTGATGTAAGAGCCAGGAACAGTGGCGGTGTAACCGTTAATGGTAACGGAGAAGTCAGGGAGAGTGGTAGAGCAGTCGAAAACCCAGCCACCTTGAGAAGAGGAGTTCTCAGCACCACTGACCTGGGCGTAGTAGTTGGAAACAGTGGTGTCATCGAGAAGCAGGAGGGTGGTGCCAGTGTCGGCGATACCGGTGAGGGAAGTGCTGCTGGAAGAACCGCCAATGGCATAGGAGTCGGCAGTGAAGGACCAGAAACCCTGGCTGTTGTCAACGGGGGTATAAGCAAGGGTACCGGTGTATTTGGAGCTGTCGATGAATCCGAAGTCATAGGTACCAGGAGCGTTGTGCTTCAAGGTAACAGCGAAAACGGGGGTGGCAAGAGAGCTCTGGACGTTGGCATAAAAGGTGTTTTGCGGGGTGGGCTGGACAGTGTTGATGCTGCTCCAGGCAAGACCGAGCAAGCCGTCGTTGCTGGTATCGGAAGAGAATTCACTGCTGACAGTCTGAGCGGCCTCAATTGCTTGAGACGTGGCAGTCACACCACCGACGACAACGGTGTCCTGGTAGACATCACCGCTGGCAGAGCTGCCATCGCCGTAGCTAATTTGCCAGGTAGCGCCAGAGATCTGGTTGGCGTTGGCGCTGGGCGTGTAGAAGTTGTGGCCAGCACCTCCAGAGGTGCTGGAGGTGTAGACCCAGCTAGGAAGAACGATCAGTATGTAATTCTAGGTTAATCGCCTTTGGCGATGGATTCAACATACAGATCAGCAGAACCAGTGTCGAAGTCTAGGTTCACAGTGCTGTCACCAACGGTGACAGGAGTAACATACTCCTCATCGCCGTTTACAGGGGTATTTGTTGCAGAGCCGGACTGGGCGGACGCAGCAGCGGCAGCAACATGGGCAGGGATCTCAGCCCCGTACTTGGCCAGAGCGCGAGCATAGTGAACGGCTGGGGCGACATAGTGCATTTTGGGCACGGCGACCTGGTCGATGGAGAACTTTGTTGTCTTGGTGGGTGCAGCACCCACAAGGGCCGACAGGGCCAGGCCAGTCACGACAGACTTGGATGAAACCATCTTGTAATGGAGTATGGAAAAGAGAAAGGATAGACAAATGGGGAATGCTGATCACTGACGAGCAACAGAGAAGTTCTCCATCTAGGAGGCCTAAGCTGCTTTATATGTCTTTTCCTCTCGTCCAGCACCAACACTCAGTCCCCCTCCCCTCAGAGCCATAGCCTGACGAGCTGTTAGGCCGAAGGGTGCCATATACTGGATGGTATCTATTCAGAAGATGATTAGCCATAGTGTCGAGGCGCGATACAACGTGGCGCTGTGAGATCTGCAATCAGAAGCCGGAGTAGCCAGCACAGAAAGGAAGGTCCAGATTCCGATTCAGGAGAGATCGACGCGAGGCATCAACAGATGGAAGGCACAGGGGCCGGCTAGCTTGGATAAGGTTAAGCTCGCTAGATAGAGCTCGCCGCTAGTCCGCATCCTGCTTCAGCCAGGTCACTGTACCGTGGACGTCCAATTGTCCATGCCACTCAATGAATTTGCTTGTTACTTGTGAGATCACTGATTGGCTCACACATGAGACTTTCATTTCCACCTGCCGCCCCCGAAATGGAAGGTTGTATTCACACTGGCCAATGGAGCCGCCACGCTATCGCTTGTTGTACAGTCTGTCAGCCAACCACGTTGTGCGCGGTGATGAAGGCTCAAAAACAAGCCTTTGGTTGCCACGCTAAGTTCGCAGCTGCCAACAACAGATAGGCTTCATACATCGACACCCCACTACTGACAGGCCGGAAGGTTGTATCTTTTATCATTCATGCATCAACAATGATGTCGTTGGCTTGCTCGAGGCTGAGAAAGTTGCAGTGGCTTTCCGGCTAGCTGCGGCTTCTTTCTATCTAGGTCGATCACCAAACCCAAAATCAATAATCGCCCTGATCCTCTGGCCATACTCGCTTACAACTGAATGACTGATTAATCGACGATCAATCCCGCATCAAAAATGAAGCAGAAGCATTGACCTCATACTCTAGTACTACTACATAGGCTCCTCCGGATCAAATGCCGAAAGGAGCCATACGGATATTGCCGTATGGTCTGTGTGCCTTTCCTCAAGATACGAAGGTAACGCTGTCTAGCCAATAGAAGCCCTCACCCATGACAACATCAACAGGATTTTCGCAGTCATTGGGAGCTTTAGGCGTCGGTTAATATTTGTTTACTCCAGCTGCTTGCGGTTTTTTTCAGTCTTGATTAATTTGTTTAATATTGTAGTCCCATGACTCCTAGACGTACATGTATTGGTGCCAGGCGGAGTCATGAGGCTTGATCGGGATCCGCGATGGGTTTAACCCGCCCCGGCGACCCAGGAACGCGCCGTTAAAACTTACTATATAGCCAAGTCTGCAATGCTACCGTGTAACTCTGCATCATTGATGAGGAGGATGCCTCGGAATCCTAACCAACAGCTCGAAGCTGGTGTGGGAGTCATCGATCCCCCGCCAAAAGTGACATTTTGGAAGCTCTCTTGTTGCACAAGCAATGGGCTACATGTACTTGATTCTGACACTGGCGTGGAGTTTCACGCCTTATGCTTGACTCGGCGTGTTAGTGGTTGAATAGGTTCCATGTGGGTAAGAAACGACGCCCTACAGTCAACATCGTCGGTTTACGGCCCGTATGAGGTCATTTGATTGGTGCACATGCCATGTAAATCATAGGGCGTGTTGATTAGATATGGTACCCAACACATTTGTGAACCTAAACTTCTTTATTTAACTCGCTGATCGCTTTCATTCTCGTAGTATAAAATATCTTATTTTGGATTCTTTTTACAAATCCATCTATTATCAAAATCTAGCATATCGTTATTAAATACCGAGAGAGCTGCGTGGAATTCTACTGATAATTCGATCCCTCCATGTACGATAAATCCGCATATTGCTGCAGATTTTGATCAAGACTGGTCCCAGTGGGAATAGAGATGGGCTGCGTTTCGGATGTGCTCAGCGGATAAACTTGTCCGTTTTTGGCTGGCTGCCCATATTGGGGAGCTTCTTCAGAAGGAAACTCTTGTAGGTTGAAATCAGTTGCCCCGAAATTTTCTATACCTGCAGGAAGAGTAGCTAAATTTTTGTCGAATTGCTCGAGGAAGTCAGAGTCCAAACCCACTCCCGCATAAGGATCGGCCATAGCGCTTACTGGCGCTGAAGATGACTGATCAGCTGCAGAGAAACCACTGCTCCAGCCACTCGACAAGCCTGGTACATGAACTCCAGAGGAAACCCCGGTGCTACCCACGAAACTGCCTGCCAGACTACCCGGCATACTTGGAGCCGCGGAATGAAAGCCGCTGGAAGGGAAACCTGGGCTATGTAGTCCAGATCCTGAGGCGGCAGGGCTATCCAACGAGACCTTGCTAAGCCAGGTCTTGCGCAAATGTCCAGCCATAGGATTCGTTTCCAATGGTGGTCGTTGTATTCCGCCCGCATAGGGAGGTTGCATACCCAAATCGTCAAGTTGTAAGTGTTCCGAATCAGGAACTGCCGCGATTCCGCAATCTCGTTTCAGAATACTTAACCAAACTGGGTTGTCGGCGCAGGTCTGGTTCCAGGTGTCGTCGGATCCGTAAATAGTGATCCGGCCTTGATCCTGAATAGATTGATCACTAGGAATGATGCCCGCTTCTAATTTGCCCTCGATAAATGACTTCAGTTCTCGTTCTAGGCGCACGAAGCAATTTGCATCTTGTGAGACCCGCAACTGTGACGACGAGCGGTTTGAGGCATTGCTTGGCCAAGCTGCCTTATACGGGTTAGGCGACACTCGGTCTTCTGCGATGAGATATGGGGGAACTGCATTCTCAACTAGACGCCGAACGTACGGTTCGAAGCCCCAATCGCCTTTCCACTGTGACATATCAGCACCATTCTTAAAGTGTTGTGCCAAGTGATCGGCTCGATCCTTCCATGTGGTGAACTGGGCATCGCAAAACCCGCACCGGGACTTGATCTCGCTTGTTGTGCTCCGCCACTGATTCATCCAAGAGTCAAATTTAACATTATGCATCAATCGCAGATGTTGGTTTAGGTGATCTTTGCGGTAAAACGTGCGTTCCTGCATTGTCTTTTCTTGGCATGACGAATAATTGTGTGTCTCTAAGTGATCTTCGGTCGGATTGGGTTCTCTACAGAAAGCGCAAGCCTTTTGCCCATCAGATGTCAACATCACTCCTCCTTGTGGAGCACAACCCCATTTTTCGAGGGCAAGGTGAAGAGACTTTTCGTGACGTTGCCAGTCATACTTAGCTGGGAACGAATCAGTACAGAATGTGCATTGGAAAATCCGAGCTCCTCGGGTCTTCTGTCGCTCGAAAGGAGGCACAGGTGGGATTTGTTTACGTCGCCTACGACGCTCCTTCCGGTCAGACGAGTTCAACGAGTGCTGAGAAGACCGGTGGGAAAATGCAGAGGCAAATGAAAAATCCGAAATTGATGATTTGTTCTCGGTTTCAAAACTGCTGACAGACGGGGCTTGGAACATAGAGCTAGAGTCGTTGCTCGAGCCAGTCTTTCTCGAGACAGATTTACCATGTCCAGAAAGCGAAGGACGTGGTTGGAATTGCTGTTGCTGGTGGTGTGAGGGCGAGTTTGATCGGAAAGGTGTACTAGCCATGGCTCGAATAATAGCGCTGGTGGACGCCGGTTCGTTTTCAGGAGGAGAGTGCTTCCATCGTTCAAGAGGTGTCATCAGGGACATGTCAATGCTGGGAGACGATGACGAGGAGGAGGTAGAAGACTGTCCAGGAATATTGACGGCCCCCGGAATGGGGGAAATACTGCGTGCTGGTGGTCGCACTTTTCCACGACGACGAGCATTAGCCAGCCAATTTGCAATCTGACTACGTTTCAAGCCGGTTCGTTCTTTGAGCTCAATTTTCTCTTCTTCAGTCGGATACGGGTGCTGATAGTGCTCGGAAAGCCAGGTTTTCAGAATACGAACAGGGTCGCGCCCGAAACGAGCGCCACTTTTTCTCCCGCGGGATTCTAGGTCATCAAATTTATTAGAACCAACAGACTTTAAAGCTCGTCTTCCAGTCAGGCCACCAGTCGAGGTAACTGCGTCTTCACCCACGGTATGGAGCGTATGCAAGAATTTCCCAGGAGCTTTAGCATGAGTGAAACTACACTCTCGATAAAGTGATACACAGCAAGTACAGCCATTGTTCAGCACACCTCTCTGGATAAGAAAACAGTCAAATCCCATACGTCGACAGAAATCACATGGCTCCGTCGACCGGAACATCGGATACTCGCTGCCAGCAACGGGTTCAGGGATGTCAGACGAAGAGACCACTGGCAGGGCCTCCAGTTCAGGATGGGAAAGATGCTCCGTCTCAGCCGCAGCTGCCGAACTAGAGTGCAGCTGAAAGCTCTTGTCGAAGAAGAGCGAGTCAAAGTTCTCAACGGCATCTGCCTCATCCATCTCCAGACAGTCCGATGCGACGTCGTCCTGCATAATGTTGGAGGAGAAGCTGGCCTCTTCAAAATTGAAGTACTCCATTATCGGTATGCGTTTCCAATGGTGGGGATTTTCTTTCAGCTGCTGACTGTCTAAGACAACGCTCGAATCAAATGCGTCGGGACGGGTAAAGTCCGCGCACGAAGCAGACTTCCGCAGACTAATTAATGAGACAATCAGGCAGAAATGATAAGCTAGGGGAGAGGATTCGTAAGACGGGTAATATGGCGTGGGTTGTAAGGATTACGGGGCGAGAAAGGGGAACGAGAAGAGAGGGAAGGATGGGGGGGAAAGATATGTGAGAGATGGAGACCGTGTCGGTCCGCCTCTTTATGGCGATTTTGTACGTGCTCAAAGCTGGAGCTATGATGACAAGAGCGGTGTGCGAGCGATGCGAGACGATGCGAGAGAGCAGGGGAAAAATGGCATCAATCGAGTCATACTAGAGACTTCCACGAGCGCGCCCTGCGGATGACAGCGCCTTTCCTGTCTGGGAAGGATGGCCCCGCCTTTCCCCGCCAGAAGACGCCGGAAAGAACTGCGACCTGTGGCACTAGGCTGAAAGGGGAATAGCCTCGTCAATATGTTATCTTCGCTGCAGATCGATCATTGGCAATTGCAGCAAATACAGTACATACGGTAGATAGTTATAGGGGAGATCGTGGGTGCCTTTCCCGATCTAGTTCGTGCCGCTCGCTGCTTATAAGAGCGGAGAGTCTGCGGCCAGAGAGGCATCCAGGCGGCAGACGGCCATGTTCACGTGACTCTTCGTGATTGGACGCCCCTATGAGGTGTCGGTAAAAGTTGCCCATTAGCATTTTCTCATCTTCCTTGGGCTGGGACCAGCAGAGATCATTAAAGATGACTCAACACCCCAGGAAATAGAGTAAATTGGAGGTCTGCATCATCAGCTTCGAACCAGGCAATCTCAGGCGTCAGTCCGGTTTCAGTGACTTTGTACATTCCCCAGCATGTCTTCTTAAGCTCTTGCGCAAGTTTCATCTGCTTCTCTTTCCTTTCACTCCAACCATGGATCTTTCGTGCTTCTGCTATCGCAAGTCCACCTGTTACACCTAGTGCGATGGACCCAGGCAGGAAGCAGACCAGATGGTCCATCTTGGGGGATAATTTGCTACCAATTCCGGTTGGTAGCTCGGCAACAAACTGCAATTTCGAATGCTTCGTTGAGGTAATCAGATGTTTTTGGATTCCAGCGAGTGCCTCATCCCACATTTCAAGATATATAGGCCCAGTTATGTTGCTGATTTACGCGCTCTCCAATTCTACGATGTTTCAACTCTCTCTTTTCATCACGTCCATCCCTTTCGCTGTATCATCATTCTATCACTTGTTGCTCTCAAACCCACAAATTCTCTAAAAGATTCGCATTATGGCAGAAGCAGTTGGTTTTGCCTTGGCAGTGCTTTCTCTTCTTATTATGGCTGCTGAATACTATTGTGAAGGAGCTGATTCTTTGCATATGCTTAGGCCTAAGGCTAGAGATGATTGTATCCTTACGTTTTATAAAAGGTGATCTTTGAACTATATATGCTTCGTATTTGCATTAATAAACTCGGCTAAGACCTTCCTTCTGAGAAATACAAAAGAGAGCTACTAATACAATAATATATTCGAGGATGGTACGGAAAAAACCTCAATAGACAATTCCCAGGGGATCCTCTCGGTACTGCAAGTGAAAAACTTGCTCACTGGCTATCAAGCGTCTTTCCGGGTCGTGATACCTACATAGATCTGCATTGCGGTGATCTCAATGAAGGGCTAAAAGCCCTTTACAATATTTATCGAGGGTAGCGAGGCATCGAAAAAGATGGCTGTTGCTTTCGGCCTGGATACCGTCGTCGTGGCACCTGAAAAGCGCCCTGTCTCGTCTAGCTATGCTTCTCGTCTGGGAATCCTAGCTATCACTGCTGAAGTGGGATGTAACGGCACTGTGTCTGAAGATAAAGTCTTCCTCCATTATAACAGTGTGATACGTATCATGGGCTATCTTGGAATATTGCAGTCACCGCCACTACCTGGGGCATCGGTTCCCAAGTTTGTAAAACTTTCGGTCCCAATTGCATCTACCGATGGGCTCTGTTATCCACGAAAACATGTAGGTGCACACGTCGTCAAAAATGATGTTCTGGGCGAAGTACGAGATGTTTTTGGAAAGTTCTTGATACTGTTATAGCTGAAAAGTCTGGTGAGGTTCTTTATCAGCCGACAAGTCTTTGCGTAAAAGAAGGTGAACAATTAATGGGTGTTGCTTTCAGTCTTGATTCTCTATGAACTGTATTTTCTTTTAAAACGAAATATATCGGCGCATATACCAGCAAATACCCACTTCAACAGTGATCCCTAGCAATACATGCAATGTTGCGTCATTCTAAATTTTTCAATGATGTAGCTATATTTTAGCGCTGACCTACACAAACACTCAGTATAAGTGTCGTATCTGATTTTCGATTTACACGACACCAAAGTTGATTTATGTGTGACCTGTCGAATGGTTTTCATTTTCCAAGCCCGTAATTTACCTGTCCGAAAACATCGAATCTCCGTTCATTTATCTATTCGCAATTGGTCGCAGGTCACAAAGTTTACGCGGGTGGCGACAACCGGGAAAAAGCAACTGGCTCATTCTAACCTATTTCGACTAGTATTCTGCATATTGTCTGACGGATGAGGGCCAGACATAGCAGCCATTGGGGTGAATGATGTGGTACGTAGAGAAGAGATACGAGATGAGGGGTTGAATCAACCTTATTTAACAGCAGGTGTTCCCCCAAACAATCATAGTGCTTTTCAATCTCTTCACCCTTCATAGTTTCAAATATCCTGAAACGCTCTCATTTGTGATATCTCATAGCAACCCATACTTCTTTACTAGAACTGCCTTCGCTATGAGTAAAGTCCTCGTTGTCTTCGGTGCCACGGGGCAGCAGGGCGGCTCTGTCGTCAGGCACGTTCTGAGTGATCCTCAACTTTCTAAGGAATATCATGTCCGTGCAGTAACACGCGACCCATCAAGGAGCGCCGCAAAAGCCCTACAGCAACTAGGCGCTGAGGTTGTTCAAGGTGATGCCGACGATCCATCGTCGCTCACTACAGCCTTAAAGGGAGCCCATACCGTCTTCGCCGTCACCCTCATGGTCTCTGCTGAAAACGTGCCGAAATCCCAGGAGTATATCCAGGGCAAGGCCATGGCCGATGCAGCGGTTGCAGTCGGCGCAGAGTACTTCATCTTAAGTACGCTATCGAATGTCTCTCAAATTACGAATGGCAAAATCACCAACGTCGAGCACTTCGATCAAAAGGCTCAACTTGAGGAATACGTGCGCACCTTACCTATCAAGAGTGCCTTCTATGCTCCTGGCTTTTTCATGCAAAATTTTATAAATATCTTAGTACCGCAGCCTGTCGGTGATGGGTCGTTCGTTCTGGTCAACGTTACCACACCCCAGACTCAGTTTCCTTTAATTGATATCGTTGAGGATACAGGAAAGTTCATTGGCAGTATCCTGATGGAACCAGCCAGGTTCGAGGGGAAGACGGTCAGGGCCGCTGAGAGACTAGTCTCTTTAGAAGAGATTGCGGAGACAATGAGCCATGTGTTAGGGAAAACGGTTAGGTATAACCAAATACCCAAGAGCACGATGCAACAGTATCTCCCACCTAGTATTGCTGACGAAATCATTTGGATGTACATATATTACCAGGATTTTGGGTACTTTGGACCACAGACTAAGGATGTTGTAAAGGAGGCTGCTCAGGTTGTCCGTGGGAAGTTAACGACGTTTGAAGAGTTTCTTACTAAGAATGTCCCTCCAACTTTAAAGTGATCAAAAATTGTGATAGTTCATAAGCTACTAGTTTCACGAAAATTGTTACAGCTCTGTCTCTTGATATTCTGGAAATAGATTCAATGGTGCTATCAATAGCTGTGATATTTAACTCTTCATATGTTTTCAAGAGTGTGTTTTAATAGTCAGTGGTGGTGATTTGATTTCCCTGATCTTTCGTCTCTGCAAGTGAAGGGATATTAATAGTGTGTACTCCAGAGTCGCTAAATGATAGCATTTCATCAAAACTATCGGAAGTACCTGGAGTATTAACCAACTCATTGAATACTATGATAGGGTGGTCGATAGGAGTGCTGGATTATATCTCAGGTTGTGGTTTCTGATACTCTCTGATCGCTCGATAAGGATCAAAAGGATAGAGGCCACTTCTAGACCAAGTGGATTTGATAGTTTCGGTGGACGAATGCCACTTGACGGATGTGATCATGAAGATAGAGGAATAGTCGTCTGCTGGCAAAAATTTCCGCAGCCGGGACTCCATTCTCAGGGGAGGAGGATCCGTTAATAGTTGAACTGAAGGCAAAAGGGTTGGGTTAGAGGTGATCGAGATAAATTTGCTGAACAGTTTCCGTACCGTAGTAAATCGTCGTTACGATTACATTATATTAGTAGGCTGGGATGATCGCAGACATTATGAGGGCAAGATGGATTGGCTGTGTGGCAGTTGACCTGTTAAGTCCTCTCAATTTGCCAGTCAAGTAATACGTCTGCAGTGTTCCTATTATCCTTGTTGGAAAAAATCTTAATCCGATTAGATTATTTTAATTTTTAATGCCACATCTGATTTGATAGACAGTAAAAGATGTCTTATTCTAGATCTCAGACGAGATTTGTCGCGGCCCACTCTGCTGCCGTGGTCAGCGGGATATTCTTTTGGATGTTCCATGTCTCAGTAAGATTCCATGCCACACCACGACCCTGGCCAAAGACAATCTGGTATTTAAGCAAGTGGTTTGTAGGATCTTTTGCAAGGGCTTCCTGAGCCGCCTCCACTGTGAGAACTGATCTCTTCACAGATTTCCCAGTAACCTTCTCAACCAATTCCGCTAAATCTCCATACGAAATCGTATCTCCACCGATAAATATTGGCTTGTTTGAAAAAGTGTTCTCCTTGGCTTCAGTCAGGACAAGTTCCGCAGTAATCCTGCCAATATCTTCAGGTGTCGTAAGAGTAACCCTATTTTCCCAGCTTCCGAGGGCACATACCGTGCCTTCTTTGGTATCTACTACACCAAAGAACGGCTCAAACAGAAAGCTAGTAAACATGCCAGTGGAAATAATCGCCCAGCTAGTTTTTTTTTGTGCACGAAGCAAATCACGAACGTCAAGTTGCTCATCAAACAAGTCCTGCGCGGACCCGCGCCCGATAATATCGTAATCGACACCGAATTGCCAGGGGATAAATCGTGATGTCCTAGCAGATAGCACAGCCTGTGTAAGTTTCACTTGAGTACCTTTTCCAGATACAAAGCCCATACAGCTGATCACGGTATCATATCGGCTGAATATAGCAGCTAAATCTTGTTCTGAATCTTGGACAACATCGGCAGGAACTACCTGAATTCCTAGTTTATGAAAACCGTCCAGTTTGTTCTTTTTCTCGGCGCTTGTAGAATCTATACTAGCTGGTCGCAGTAAGACTGATACATTTGCTTCTTGACGCCGTGGGTCTTTGGCCAGGAAGCGGAGAACTTGATCGCCCAGCTCTCCTGCGCCGATGACAAGAATATCTTTAACAGGTGCCATTAGAGATACGAAAGTGAGGTTTTTGCTGCTGTCTTCCTAAGGAATAAACACGTCAGCTTTATATTCCTGCGTGGTACTACTAATTATTTGTTCGATATTTTCACCTGAATTAGTCATGAGATTAACAGATGATGCTGACAAATGCATGTGTTGGAACATTGAATCATTGGATGAGATCAGCATTCTTCAATCCATAAAAAGTGTCAAAAATTCCCGTTCTAAGCAGCATCTCCACTTTTTAGGCTTGGCCTTTGTCAACCTTTTCCACTATGCTAAAGAGACTTCACCTCTGGTACATAATAGTTTGGTGCATATTCAGTTGAACATAATGTAAGATACGGACTTGAAAACATCTTTCAGAGTGTTGACTCAACTCAGCTAAGAAAAATCAGAACTCCAACATTTTCTTCTCTTCTATTTTACCCTTGACACTGTTGAATCAACAACTTCAGCCTCCCTGTCGATTCGTGGATGAGACTAGCACATTAGGAACTATTGTCCGTTGACGAAAGTAAATGATTATAGTCCAAGGGCTACTGCAAACCTGGATAAAAACTTAGTCGTAACACAGCGTCGTTTGTAAGGATATCGAGACTCTTCTGGCTGCACAATTCATGAGAGATTTCACCTCTTAGAGATTCCACATCTACAACACACGTTGAATGGCATCGATCTAGCCTCTTCTCTGGACTTTCGGCCATTAGCCATTCGATATTGTATGAATAAAGGCTTGCGTTTTTTTTAGCCTTCTCTACTAAGCTTTTCGGAGCCTCGATCTCGATCTGAACTTCTAATTGACCCGCGGTATATAGCTGCGATGTCTTGCGTAACATTGTCGACTTCTTCAAAATCTCACCTTGAGAAAGATAGTAGTAGGAGGTAACTGACTGAGAGGTCAAAGTCGAGCTATTTGACTCGAAGGTACTATCGATTTGTACCAGTGATCCTCCGACAGCAGTATCCGGCCGTCGTCTAGCGGGCGACGAGCGATCATTTCCGTCTACTAATAAAGAATTGTCTAGCGCAGGTATCGTGTGGTGTATTCCTAGTTGAGAACCTGTCTGTTTCTCTCCGGGGCAATTCATACTACGAGAAGTTCTAACTGACGATAGCGTAAGGAGCGTGCTCTCGTTGGGCTGAGGGTAATTAGTCCTTTTCTGTCTCAGTTGAAGAGCGCCCAGGCTCTCTTTGATATTTCTTTCGAAGGTCGTAGTAAAGTTCTGCTGGGTGGTAACTAACTGGGGGAGGGGTGGTATTCTCCAATTAGGCCACAATCTCCCGTGACATCGAGGTATATGCATATTTTTCTGATATACTGCAATGCAGATATTACAGAGATAACAGGCGTCTTTGCTAGAGCAGATGACCCGTGGTGGAAAATTTGGAATCAGAAGCTCGCAGTATGCAATAAGTTGGATTTCGGCGTGCACTTTTGCATATTCCAATATTTTCAGCGTTTTTTTCGAGAATTCATCATCGACATTTGTCTCTTTGACATTTGTCTCTTTAGTATTCAAAAGGCGACGGAGCTGATCAATATTTTCTTTCTTGGAATACTTTGGATCAATTCGTGAAATGGTTGACGCAAGATTAGGTTGGTATTGATCAATTGGTGGTGATTCAAAGGCTTCTTGAGGAAGGTTGACAGGAACGAACTTCATCCGCCTCACAATAGGGTATTCTTTTGCCATCCGATAAAGTGATTTACTAGCTTGCCGATACCTCGCAACCTTATCAATCATGTTAATAAGACTCGCCTTTAGCGATGGGTCCATATCTTTATGAGTCATAGCATTAAGCATGCTACGAGTTGCATGCGTCTTGTATAACGCATAGACACCTTCAACAAGGTCCTCTAAGCGACTCGTAGTTTGATGCTTCAACCACAAGTCAACTAATTTGACCACTCTCTTGGCTGCTGTCACAAATGAAGTCCTAACTTTAGTCGTGATTTTGATTTTCCGGTTATTTTTTCCTAAGCGAGCTTCAAAGTTTATGATCTCCACCAGGACCTGCTTGATATTTTTCTTTGAGGAATTTCTGAGATGTAGTCGATTTAGTATGCGAGCAGAGCACATAGAAACAATCTCCGTAAAAGGATCACTTTTAATATTAGAATGATCATGTTGATGCTCGTTGTCCTGAGAGAGAATGAAGGCACCCGCAAGAGTTTGAAAGATTTGTTCAAAACCTCCTTTCAAGTCTTGGAGAAGACTATTGCCATCACTCTCTCGACGTTTATTGACCGCGACAATGACATTCAGGCCACCTCCATCAGGGTCTTCTCTGACGCATACCGCTGGGATGTGGTCCGGGTCATCTCTTAAGCTCGAGAGAAATGCTATGATCCCGGTCAGACTGCGCTCTTTATCGAATGGTAGCGAGTATTTCTTCTGCAGATTATGTGATACATTGTTAGGCCATTTATTATCTGTGGGTGGCGAAGGAACTGTATGCAGTATTAAGGCAAGTGCGATGTTCTCTGCACACCTTATCTGAAGGTTATTTCGAGCTTGAGACATTGCATGTAGATGCTGCTACATATTATTGACACCTTCAGTCACAACACTACATGAGATGCGCCACATGTTCGATGACGGTGCAGAGGTTAGAGATTGTGTTGAGAATTCCTCCCGGTTAGTGAGATTTCCTTATCGGAACATTGAAGTGTGGCTGCAGCAGATGATATTGATTGGATGTTGCGATGTTACACGACATCTCCTATGTGGCCTTTGATATCGTGTTCGAGAACCATTTGTTACACTAAGTGAAAATCGTCCAGCCATCTCCTTGAGAAGTAAATAATGAACTAAAAAGTTCAATGTAATACATTTGCATAAATAATATAGGAATATGTGCAATACTATAGCACTCAGTATGATTATCAGCACGGTGCAGATGCAAATCTGTCAACTGGTAGATCACTTAATAGCGAAAGTAAATTGCTCATCAATTAACAGAGCATTCAAACCTTCAAAAGAAGACATTGAAGCGAAATACATTAATAGACAGCTTTCTACAAAGATTGCTCCCAAAACCTCGATCACCAAATATCGTACCCTATTCGGTAGCTTAGGGCAAGTGAGCCGGCTTCCTTCATCCGGCGGCACGCCCTAACCCCGTTCTTCCACTGGACAGAAAAGACCCCGGACGATCATTATCTCAATCCAAATAAGCACTAGACCTCTGCTAGGATTTCGCCTTTTGGCTGACATATGCTTCTCCACTTGTAGCGTATGAGGCACTTTCTAATCAAGATATGCCTCCACATCTGGATAGGGTGTCAATGAGCTAACTCAAATCGTCTTTCTTTGTTTGCTTCACACTTGATCATGAGTACTTAAGAGGAGACGATCAAGAATCTTGACGCAGACATGAAACTCTCTAGCTATCTGGGGTTCTTCTTATAGGTGCGACCTTTTGTATTGAGATTTTTGAGGTTTCTCGCCGGCCGCGAAACATCATACATTGAAAGCTTCAGCAGAACAATGATCGACTTAATCAAAAAGGAAAAGCTAACCATTCCCGAAGACAGTCCCATGTGCATGGTCAAAAAAATAATAATCGTTGCACAGCAAAAATCTGAGAGCGGAAAGATCATCACAGACTGGGATATTCATATTACAGCTCACGCAAACATCGGCGCAGGAAGTGATACTACGTCTTTGGGCTTGAGCACCGTTCTATACTATCTTTACAGAAATCCTCTCAGCCTTGAAAAATTGCGGAAAGATATCAAATGGCAGGTCTGCTATCTGCGAACAAGATTACTTTCCGCGATGTCCAGAATTTATCCTATCTACAGGCTGCGATCAAGGAAGCACCGCGTATGCCTCCTGGCACGGGATTGCCTCTATGGCGAAAAGTTCCTGAGGGCAAGATGACCATATGTGACCTCTTTTCCAAAAGGAGTATGTTGTTTCAACCAATCGTACAAATATGTCCCAAGAGCTAGTCCTATACCTTTTTTAAATTAGACACACGTTGGATGTAATAGTTAGGTCATCCATCAAAACTGAGCAGTATATGGAGAAGATGCCGATCAGTATCGACCTGACCGCTGGCTCAAAACTACTTCCGATAGTAACGAAGCCGCACCCAAACTGATGGAGCAATGCTTTATGCTATTTGGGCTTGGCGCAAGCGTGTGTCGGGAAGAACATCTCTCTTCTAGGAACCCGCAAACTCATCCCAATACTGGTACGGGATTTCGATATTGAATTTGTAACCAAAGATGGGAGCGCACAAAAGAGCAAATTTCTTCCAGAGGACAGAACAGGTGGTTCGGGAAGCCACACAATTTATGTGCTCGGCTTACACGGCCAAGGTAAAAGGCTTGCCCGTAGACTTTGTAAGCGCAAGAGAGGCGCGTTTTCTGGAGTTTTGGAGTGATTTGTTTGAATAAGGCTTTGAGTGGCGCATCTCTATTTATAAGCTTATTAATGGAGAAACCCTAGTTCATCCTCTCCCAGTCTCCGACTTTCCGAGTGTGACTTTTGCTACAAGCCCTTCGAATCAGATAATCAGTGACGAAATGGGGTTGTTTTGGTTTCGAATAGCTTATATTAAGTATGGTTGTTAGGCAGTGAATTAGCCGCATAAATTAGCCTAGTAGTAGTCGGTGTCAATCGAATGATAACGTGGGAATTGGAAACTTGGCAGTAAATTGTACGAGAGAATGAATAATAACAAATGCTTTGGTATTCATGTCTTGCTTCGGGTATCTTGGAATGCCACAAGGAGCTAGAGTATGTCTCTCGGGTTAGATACATCTCTCAATCATTTCATCAATCGTTCAATCATAGAATAAAAAAAAATGAAGCGAAACATCTCGAATGACATCACATAAGAAGCTAATGAAAAGGCTTTCTTGCAGCATTTCCTTGCAATTGTCCCTAATGCTATTGTTCAAAATGTCTCACAAATGCAACACGAGGTATCATCGCTCCAGTGTCATAACTTCATGCCCCATGTATCTCGCTGCCACATCTTGACTCCTTGAACCAGAGATCGTTTCACATCTTTCTTCAAAATACGAGAGGGTTCCTCGGCCTCGTCATCGGTGGTACTATCGTAGAGAGAATCCGTATCCCATTCGTCAAATATTTCCTTTTCCTTAGGACCAAGGCCATTCACTTTAGTCATTTTGCGATCATTCAATGACGAATGATGATTTGATGACGCTTTTGACTGATTCCATCTCAGCATTGTAACATAGGCCGTGCCGACCTGAGAAGTCACGTTGGAGATGCCAATGTATTCTAACGGAATAGATGGACAATGGCAAATTGTGTCCGCAAGGTTGTAACGTATTTCCCGAAGCATGGCTGAGTGAGCATCGCGAAAGTGGAAAAGAATATGTAGAGCCGACAGAGAACGAAACTTTGTAATCTGCTGCATGAGACGATGCTGCGGAGAATATTAGCACCCGATCACATAAATAATACCACCGCAAAATAATCCCTTACCAAGCCTTCCGAGTTCACCTCGATCATCAACTCCTTCAGGTGGACCCCACGGTTCGACAAACTTAAGATGGACTTGACGTCAAATTTCCATGTAGAATTGTTCTCATTGCGAATTACCAATCGACGAAGACTGCTCAAATGTTTGCGCAACACTTTCTGCCGGATATCCTCAATTCCAACGGTCGACGGCGGAGTAAGAGGGGCAACTTTGCAGGTTTTCCGGTTTCGTTCAAACAGAAACAATTCGGTCACCTGCTCTAAGCGTCCCAATGCGTGAAGAAATTCCGGTGTAACGTGATCTGTATGGATTGATGTCAATTTGATTGGGTCTGGCAGCTTGCTAACCATGGACCAGAATGTTGCCTGGGAGCCAACGTTCAAAAGGGCCAAATGTCTCAAATTGGAGATATCAACTCCTCTGAAAAGGACAGACGCTTTGACAGGCATCAAAGAAATCGACAAGCTCTCCAGACTGACGCCATGGCCCGCTGTAAGGTATTCCAGAATTGCCTCATTCTTATCTTTCTTAACCGGAGGTTCACTAACTCTGAGTGGCATCTTTCCCTTATCATTGTCAATGGGTAAAGTTTCGTTGCTAGCCCAACCTTCATCCTCATCGGCTGAATTTTGATCCTCGTCACTTTCATCAACTATGTCAGGATGCTCCATATCGACGATTTCTGACAGATTATCCTTGTCGTTTACATGAGGGGTAGCATCTGTAGAAAATGACTGGACTGCTTGGGGCTCGCTGCTTCCCTCCAGGTCTAGATGAACTGATAGATTCTGAAAAGGTTTGGTATATGGTGCAGCGTTATTTAATTTAGCTTTGTGAGATGAGCTCAATTGCCCTACGCCAACCGAAGGATTCTTATCATCGTACCAGTCAAAGGGGTAAACAGGTGGATTAGATGAATCCTCGCATAGTTTCTCCAGATAACATTTCAGCTTGTTATTATGGGAATTTGAAGTTTTGGATGAAGAGCAGCCCTCTGCCTCGTCACCGTTTTCAACTACGTTCTCTGTAACTGGTGATTGCGTAGAATTCGACAGGTATTTAGACTTCTTGAGCCTCTCCTCTTGAATGTAGAATTCGGCAGCCTTGCTGATGCTCTCCAACGCGTTCTTTTCCTTGGATGACTTTTTGTGCTTGGAAAATATCAAATTATCAGCAATTTCTCTCACAGCCTGGGAGAAAGCGACATTTCTAGCGGCAGGTTTTTGGCAAATATCCTGAACATCTTTATGTGCTGCCCTGATAGCCTGTTCAAACAAATGTTCAATGGAAGGATCATGGTCGGCTTTAATAAGACCTAAAATCTCAGGTAGCACCTTCTCCTGAATATTTCTCTCCTTGCGAACTTCGGCTACATTGCTTGGTGGTTGACTCTGCGATCCAACCGAGTCGCCTGGAAGCATCATGCTGGGAAGTGCCGGGGGAGGCGGAAGAGCAGGAACAAAGTCATCGACATCGTCAATAGGAGATGCTGCAGCATCATAATTATCGCCGCCTGGTTTGTTACGTGACTTGAGTGCTAATTTCTCGGAAAAGGATAGCTTTAGAGACCGGAGCCCAGGTACAGAATTGGCGACGCATTCCGCAACTTCTGAAATATACTCATAGCTATCGATATCCAAAATGGCCAAACTTCTCAGGTGCGAGAAGCGAGAAATATTTTTTGGCGCATCGGTAAGCTTGCCTGTTCCCAGTTTGCGACCCAGCCGGGCATTTTTGTGAAGCTGAGTGTTGTGGTTCACTACATAAGGGGCAGTTGGATTTGGGTGGCCAAATATATTATTCGGAGGCGGAATGTACTCAGACGGAGGGTGCACATTGGGTACCGGGCTGTGAGATGGTGTGGTAGACTGGAAGGTGTCTACAATTGAACGTGAATGCAGAGACGGGCCGGGCTGGAGACGCAAATGCAAATGCTGAAGAGTGGTCTTCTGGCTCAAAGCTGTCAGAATCGATTGACCCAGCTCTACGCGTATGTCCCACCTGCAAGACAAGTCATTAGTCTAAGAACCCCCGACAACTATGTTGGCGGACCTACTTGAAAGATTCCAAAGTCGAAGCCTTCTTCAGTGCTGCCTGGACGAGGGCGTTCAGTAACTTTCCAGATGAGCAGTCGTACTTTAGTTCGTGAGCAATCTTGTCGGCACAAGAATCAGAGCCGGCAGCAATCGAGAAGGATTTGACATATGCAGCATAATTATGATCACCTCCCGCGAGCGTCTCGAGAATAGCAGCCAAGACCTCTACAGGCATGTGGCCATTCTCGGCATCGCCTTCTGCAAAGGTATGATGGATATGTCGATACAGTAGTGCGCACACAATGTCGTGAAATTCTCGAGACACTAGAGCCAGATTTTTCATCTGCTTTGGGTCTGCCTAGATAGGGTGAGTACATACATAGGGTCAGTAGGGGGAGAGCAACACGTACGTAGAAAATAACATTTCTCAGAATTTCGATGGGGAGTTTGACTGGAGATGCATGACTAGTGTGTCTTGGAGAAGGAGAGCAGGGAGCTCCTTCCATGGTCACACACCTTTCCACCCTCTAATCAGGTAGCAATGCAAGTATGAAGGAAGGTCACTGAGAAGTGAACTTGCTTCGTAGAGAAAGGCTAGGATATGCGAGCTGTAGGCTAGGAAGCTGCTGCTGCAGCAAAAGGAGAAGAGAAAGAGAAAATCTATTAAAGAAAAAGAAAGGAAGCAGACGGGGACAAAAGTATCATCCAGCGGGTAGCGACAGCCACGCAGCGATCCGCAGTGTTTAGCAGACGGAGGGCTGGCCCTTGCAGGCAGTCAACAGTGACAACGCGCACTTCAGCCACGGGGCAGACAGCCTTGGAGGTGAGGCGTGGCTGCAGGACGGGATCGACGGGGCAATGGGCCGAGGATCGATTGATGAATGATGATTGATGGTTGGTGGTTGGTGGTTGATGGGAGACCGAGAGAAAAGCAAAGAGAGCCAGGGTGACAAGCGGAAGGCGCTAACCGCGAGGGAGCGACCGGGCAGGCCGTTTGCTGGCGGTGCTGGAACAAGACGATGGGCGATGGGCGATGGATGATGCTCATGCGGTGCGGCGTCCAACATAATGAACCGTCCAGAGTCGTCGACGCGCTGGGCTGGGGACAGCACTCCTGCGTGGCTTGCGGCCGGCGATTGGTCAGGAGAGCTTGCAGATGCCATGTCGTGCAGATGACTAAAGCAGCGAGATTGTTGGCCTATTATTGATTCTTATTGATTGTTGCTTTGCGTGGGGGATCAGAGCAGACAGCCACTGCTAGCGACTATCAACTCGGCAACGATGTGGTCTGCAGCACGGAGTATTTACTATTTACTCTATACTGCATACAATGTTGAAATGTTGAATTGATGCCCCGCTCCAGCCTGAATTCTCAGGCTCCCGCTTTCCACCATTCCCCCACGCGGCTAGCGCTGCCAAGACTCTCCTTCCTCTCGGACATCCGCCTCCAACATTAATAATATCGACATCCAGTTCCATGAGTGTATGATTATATTAACCATAATGCAGCTCCCATCCGCGATCGCCGTGTTTGCGTCGTTGCTACTGCTGCTGCTGCCAGCAGTGCTCGGCGAGCACACGTCAAACTGGGCGGTGCTCGTATCCACGTCGCGCTTCTGGTTCAACTACCGCCATCTGGCCAATGTGCTCTCCCTGTACCGCACCGTCAAGCGGCTGGGCATCCCCGATTCACAGATCATCCTGATGCTCCCGGACGACATGGCCTGCAACCCGCGCAACGCCTTCCCAGGCACCGTGTACAGCAACGCCGACCGCGCCGTCGACCTCTACGGCGAGAATATCGAGGTTGACTACCGCGGCTACGAGGTCACCGTCGAGAACTTCATCCGCCTGCTGACCGACCGGCTCGACGAGGCCGTGCCGCACAGCAAGCGGCTCGGCTCCGACGCCGGCAGCAATGTGCTCGTCTACATGACCGGCCACGGCGGCGACCGGTTCCTGAAATTCCAGGACTCCGAGGAAATCGGCGCCTGGGATCTCGCCGACGTCTTTAGCCAGATGTGGGAGAAGAAGCGCTACCATGAGCTCTTGTTCATGATCGATACCTGCCAGGCGAACACCATGTTCACGCATTTCTACTCCCCCAACATCATCGCCACGGGCTCGAGCGCGCTGGACCAGTCGTCGTACTCGCACCATGCCGATAACGATGTGGGCGTGGCTGTCATCGATCGATGGACATACTACGTGCTAGAGTTCCTAGAGACGCAGGTGACATCGCCGAACTCGAAGCTGACGCTGGGTGATTTGTTTGATTCGTACGACAAGAGCAAGATTCATTCGGAACCGGGGCTGCGTTGGGATTTGTTCCCTGGTGGCGAGCAGGAGGGCCGGTTACGAACCGTTGTTGATTTCTTTGGGAATATTCAGAACGTGCAGGTCGAGACCAATACGACGGGGCCTGGGTCGCTCAAGGAGGATCTCGCTGAGATTGCGCGGTTGGTGGAGAAATGGCAACGTCGGGATCAGGAGTATGCGGATATTCTGCAGAATAATTCTGCTGCTGCGAGCACGGGACAGTCCTCCCAGCAGTCCCCCTCGGTCAAGGCGGACCAGCATGTCGGCGGTCGTGGTGCGAGTATGATGACGGATGATGACGGCTGGACAAAGCGACTGGTTGGTCTGGCTGTTGTTGGCGCGGGGACAGGGCTATGGCTCGCGGGTTCGGTGCTTGGGAAGAGGATTTGATTGATGCATTGCATGTACTTTTGACTGTTGTTTCTTTCCTGTATATATATACCCACTTAGCATTCAGCCAGCCATGAGCAATATAATACTGATACAGGCCTACACTGAATGCCAGACAGTGAACTGTGAGAAGAAAATGGTCCTACATTTCAATATTGCTATCCTCCCAATCCAGATCCCAGCCCCGACTAATCTCCATGACCCATCCACCCATCATACCTCCATGCTAACAGCAGAAAAACATCATCGCCACAACTAAGCAACTATATAAATAGGCAATAATAATGCCTCCAAAATGCAATGTGCAATAATCATAACCAAAAGAGAGGGACAACAGCGACCCTGATCATAAGAAGCTATACTCCAGAACAATGTGTTCTAAACATAACAAGGATACATGAAGTGTCATGATAATGTCAAGCACGGGATAATGATAGTAACAATGATAACGATAACGATCATGCAAAGATAATGTAGATGAAGAAAAGCACAAAACAACACATATATCGTTGTATGGTACTCGCTCGCGTCATGCAAATCATTCCATGCTTATATGTAGTTAAATGCATACCCACACCGACGAACAAGGAGAGAAACGATTATCCTACATCATCAAGATGTAGACCTTATCCAACAACACTCCTGAAGCTCAATGCTTCAAGAAACCCACCTAAATCCTCTTTTTGCACCTCAACAACACAATGCTCGAAGCTATCGATCCGCACTCGCGCACTGGTCTCCTGGACGACTTCCTGGAACGCAATACCGAAGCGGTTGCGGACGAGATTTTTATTACCAAACAACCCCTTTTCATCATCTGTCGCACCGTCATCTGAGTCAGAGCCAGATGAGGAGTCGTCTTCGGTATCTTCTTCCTCGTCTTCGTCTTCGTCGTCGTTATCCTGGCCGGCGCGCTCTGCTGCACGTTTCTTGCGGCGGTCTTCGCGCTCTTTTCTTTTCTTATCTTTGGCTTCCTTCTTGGTACGCCGCGCTTCTTGTTTCTTTGCAATGGCTGCAAAGTCGACCACGCCGCCTCCGCCTCCAGTGCCGACCACAACGTACACCCCACGGTCCTCATCCAGTCCAGCCAAGACAAGGGGTGTGCCTAGGATCTTTTTCTTGCCCATTTTAGTATCGCTTCGGTCTCTTTCTTGGACTTGGATAGCTTCTGCGACCCACAGTGCCAGTTTGGTCAATGCTCCAGGGTTAGTGAAAAGCTTCACATCAGGGCCCTCTTTTACAACAGCAATACGGAATGCACGTAGATGACGAATTTGATGTTTTGAAAGCAGCGAAGTGCCTGTGCGGAGAATGGCGCGATGAAGGTGCTTTGCCAGAGGAAGCGATTCAACGAGTAATGTAGGTGAATCAGATCCAGTGGGCGACAGGGCATCATAGGCGCTCCAGAATCGAGGGTGTAGATTAGCCGGGTCTGTTTCAGACGGTACTTCGGACTGGCCCGCACCATTGGTGTGCGGTCGAAAGGAAGAGCCTGCTTCCCAGGTTGCGGCTGCACCTGGACCAACTTCGAGTATAGAACCTAAAACGACAGCAACGTCGGTTGCCGATAGACATGCTTTCCAGCCCCAGCTACGCACAAAGCCCCATCCCTCTCGGTTACTGCTGTAACCAGTTGCTTGAGGAGGGACGAGTCCTTCCAGCCCATACATTGGAGCGTACTTCAGTAATCGAGAGCGCAAGACACGCTTCAATTCCATGTCCATATGGGTGTAGTTTTGGTGACACTGGGTTAAACTAATACCCATTTTCGCCAGTAGTTTGTGAAGTCTCTTGCGGCCATTCTCTGTCCACACATGTAGTCGTGAGGCGAGGTACGGGCTGTGCAGCATACTCTCGTACAGTGACCAGTGTCGTACGAGAAGGAAGCGTGGCTCTGGGGACAGCCGGATTGAGGTGTCTGTTGGAGACCGGGCTGTGGTGGGAATAAGATCTGAGCTCGAGCCAAGGATATCGCGTGCACTCTCTGCATTATCGGGGGGTTGAGTCGATGCACCTCATCTCGGAGAATCTGTCGAAGATGTTCACCTCGAGACCCACCCCAACCTGCCGACCCTCCAGATTCAGATGAACTCGAGATACCAACGCCAGCCATAGAGCGACCAGAAAGCTCCATGCTCGACGTGCCAACAATAGCCAGCCACAGCAGATCGTTATCCTCACGTCCTAGCTCAGAGGCTAACGAGTACATCATGGACGATATCGGCTCCGAATACGCTGTGCCGGTGTTGTAGTATGCTTGCAGCACGTTTTCATGCTTTCTCTTCAGCCTCAAAAGCCGTCTTTTCAACGTCCGCGCCGAAGGCTGTCTCGCAACCGGCGGGGACACAATATTCGGCTCTGGCGAAGGCGTGCGCGAGGAGTTTGAAGAATCATGTCCAATCGTTCGTCTTCGGTTACTCGGCGATGAAGGAATGGGGGAGCTCTGAAAATCACATAAGCAAATAAGCTCACCATCCACAATGTCTATATACATACCGAATTACTTCGTCTACGCTGTCGTGGACGCTCGTCGTCCTCCTCTTCACTTTCCTCATCTTCGCGTCCAGACCATGATTTGCGTTTCTTCGAGCTCGTCCCATGATCGCTATCATCCCCACTCTCCGACCCCGACAGGTCGTCTTCATCGTCATCGACTTCGGGCATCTCTTCCAGCGCGTAGTAAGCGTCGCGTTCTTTGGATAGCTCCTCCTGGATATCGCCATCATCAAACACAATAACGCCCCCCTGGCCACTCGTATACGTCCGAGTAATGCCGCCATTTTCTACCCCGCGTGTTTTCCTCCGCGCATTGGCGTCGATCTCATCTAGGGCTTCACGCGCCTGCCACTGGCCGCCAAAGACATTGACCAGATTCCACGGCCGTCGTGCGTCAATCACCCACGCCTCGACCCCGCTGGTCTCGTCACTGTCGTCCTCGGCGTTCGTCAGGCGTAGGATCTCACTCAAGTCCACCAACCCGCCGACCCCAAGACAGACGACGACTCCTCCACTCCCGCCTTCTGTGGTCCGCATCGGACGCACCAATTCCTCCCCAGCACGCGCCAGATCGCCATAACCGGCGACAGGCTGGATTTTATGGGCGATATAGTCGCGCTTCAGCAGCGTGGTCAGGATTCGGCAGGCGCACAGAGCATCGGGCTCGAGGGCGACGAGGATCAGGACAGGCGGCGAAAGGGGGTGGTGGGAGCGGAGGAGCTGGAGGTATAGGTGGGATATGAGGTTCCGAGGGAGATACATGGTGCTATATTAATGCTCGAGCTGGCTGTCGTAGACGCGGGCTTGTGGTGGTATTCCGCCAGAGTCATGGCACACTATACTTGCAGTGTGACGTGACCTGGAAAGAGGACATCCGCTGGTCGAGGGGATTAATTGTGAAATTCAAAACAGACGATTAGGTAACGTAGCTAGCAGAGCGTAATTAGTTGTATTAATTGTATAAGAGACTCGGATGTGGCGAGGAGTGGTGTGCATGTCAGAGCTGTTTTGAAAGATCGATCAATCAATCTAGTCTCGGCGCGGTAGTCGCGTCCAGCTTGGACGTACGTGCCTTCCGTGCCTGACGTGCTGCGGCGGGTCGACCAGTCCACCACATTCCGCTCCTCCTTTCGGCAACATTCATTGCTCACGCTACCGTCCATTGCCTGTTCTTAAACTACATCAACTATTCTCAAACTGTATCAATTGACATTAATATTAACCAACTAACACTAACCACAAGCTACAAGCTACAATCACAGCTTCGGACGCCCCTCTTCAACATCAAACTCCGTCGTACACAGCAAAAACGTATCCCTCAGTGCCTTCACCAGTCAGTTTCACCCATTCAACCAATGCCTAGAAAGTAAGACACACCTTGAGCCGATGCTTCTCATTGATCTGCTGGTAATCCGCTCCCGCCAGCATATCGCAAAAGTGGCGGATAGACGGGTAATGCACAATGGAGATCTCATTCCACCACTCCTGCTCAGGCTGATCATAGCGCGCACGAGAATCGTTCTGCGCAGCGGACGGCGGCTTGACGACGTTGCCGACGAGTTTGGCGTTTCCGCCGCGTTTGCCGGCAACGGGGATGAATGCCTATGAATAGCACGATGTGTGGTCAGTACATCTGTTATCTCTGGGCGGCGGGAATGGTAAGTGGAAGGTCACCTGGCCGTATTGGAAGTAGTTCTTTTTGCCGTCGGGGTGATGGAAATGAAGTAGATTCAGCATCGTCACGGGTTTGTTATGTTCGACGGTCAGTTTGTCCATGAAAGCGAGGAGCTCGGGAGACACTTCGAGGTTCTGCGAGGATTCTTTGCTGCTGCGACGGATCTCGTCTAGAGAGCCTGTTAATGGCGGCGGGGCTTGGTGTTTGAGGTTCGCATCGCGCTCGGGGAAGCTGGTGAGTAGCTTGGACGGGATACCGGCGAGGATGCGGTACTCGGCGCTGATGGCGGATTGGAGGGAGGACGGGATGATGGATGGCTGTTGTTGTTGCTGGGTTGGCTGTAGAAGGAGCATTAGATCCCATCGTTGGGTGAGGAGGGGATTGGTGTCGAGGGTTGTAGGTTGGACTACGACATGGCGGGGACGAGAAGCTACTACGACGTGCACGCCGGGTGAGACTTTGAGCTGGTTGACGAAGACTTTTGCGTCCAAGGTAGGATCGTTGAAAGCGAGGAGGTGGAGTGTCAAGGCAGGCATGATCTATCAATTGGGCTTGTGTATGAGTATAGTCAACGTTGACCAGTTTACAGTTCAATCTGGGAGGTTCCATGGTCTAGGGCTAGGTATGCCGAGGCTATGGTGCGGGGAAGTAAGATCCAACCATAACCGATGCGCTACGATGCGAAGTCCGATTGCAATAATATTAATCCATTAATAGTGTATAATGAATAAGTACAATAGACGTAAAGTCAAGTCTAGCTGGCTAAGCTTTAACACGGATCGGGTGGGCCTCCGTATTGAAGACAAACTTGTTGGAGCCATCGGCCTGGACTTGCCAATCGGCATCTAGTCGTACGTTAGCAGAGAAATGGATATCACGCTTATCGAGAAACTGACCTTCTGCCTGGATCAAGTACGAGTACTTCAGCACCTCGGCAAACAGGAAACTCTCCTGCTCGTTGTCGAAGCCACCACCTCCAGCAATGTTGACATTGTTCAGCCCAGCGTATCCAGAGCCAGTATGGCAGGTAGAATTAATAGCTAGGTAAGCATCCCAAGCCCACTCGCGATACTATCCCAAGTCAGTAAATACTAAATAATCTGAATGGATCAGACCTAACACACCTTCTGGTCACCCGTAATACGATAGGCATAGTAGTAGCTTTCAATGACCTCGGGTCGGAGAACGTAGTCTGCAGCGGTGATGTAGAATCCATATTTATCGTAGAAAGCCTTCTGGTCGGCTGGAACACCGGCCTTGTCCCAAGCAAATACCTCAGGCCCGATCTTGGTAGCAGTCGAGTTGTAAGTCTCGTGCCACGACGCGGTCAAGGCCAGACCATAATCGATGAGATCCTGGCGTTGCAAAGTAGATCCCGCCAACAAGAAGTTGCCGCCAATGAAGCCCGTCAAGTGTTCACTGGTTGAGATAAGGGTGCCGTTGTTCCAGATGTTAACGAAAGTCAAGTCTGGGCGAGGATCCGGGTGCGCAGTCAAGTGGGTGATGGTGGAACTGGCTGCTTCCAGCCAACTGTCACGGTACTGGGTGTACTGGGAGTCATAGACCCAGAATTTGATCAGATACTCGTAGTATGAGTCGTCGCCACCGTTCCAGCTGACATAGTCGTCGGTGAAGTTGCCAGAAGCGATGTCGATGTAACTGCCTACCAAGCCCGGGAAGGGCTGGGTCCATGAGGGCTGCGGGTTCAGAAGATGAGACTCGGCCTTTTGAGCGAGTTGGCCGTATGTCTTGTTGCCCGTCAGGTCAGATAAGCGAGTCCACTCCAGGATCAGCGAACCGGTTGTGGCGAGGCCGTTGGAGGTAGACCCATCATTGCTTCTCGTGTTCAAAAGCAAGTTGTTGTACGGAACGCCAGACGGGGTATCAAAGGCGTAACTCAGCGTGTCAGCCAGACTCGTGGCCTGGGCCAAGATGGTGTCCACCAATTCCTTGTCATCGACCAGATCAGCTGCCGGGCCAGTCAGCAGATCGTAGCCGGATACAAGGCCGCCCAAGTAACGAATCGTAGTCTCGAAAAGACTGATGCTGGTCTCGTTCGTGCGCGTAAAGTCGATCTTGGGAATGTAGTTCAGGATCTGGCTGACAACTTCCTTGTTGCCCATCACAATCGCGGTCGAAAGGGCATCGACCGCAGAAGCACCCCAACCACCACTGGTCATTGTTAGCTGTCACACGCGACACGGGGGTCTAATTGATACCTACAAGTTGTCATCATTGCCGTTGTCCTCCGGGTGCAGCTCGTCGTGCGGAAACGCGTGGTTATAGTAGCCATCCCAAGCAATTTGGAAGGTTTGCTTGACAGCGGCGGCGCGTTCTTCTTGACTGAGAGCAGACGCGACGACGGCTTGGCTGGCAACAGCCAAGGCCGTCATGGACATGGACGAGACACGCATATTGAAAGAACAAAACTATTTACAATAGAGAATAGATTGGGCCCTCAATTCGGGGAGGGGAATAAACATGTAGTTATAGAGGCTAGAACGAGCGAGATCTGCGCAGCAAGTCAAATGACCGACACTAGTTGGATGAGCAGCAGGATCAAAAGAGCAAGAAGAGAATGGCGTGCAGTCCGTCTGTCACTAAGAAGTTAGGAAAACATCGTCGTCGCTCTGGCATGCACTGTTATAGCAGCATGCCTCCTTCCGCGCCCCTGGTTTCCCCCAGCAATGCAACCTTGAACGTGCCAAGGCACTCGCCAAGACGCAGCGCAGGTCCATCGCGTTGACAAGTCGACGCCTCCGTAAGCCACGGCTGTGCTAGCTGAAACCCCGATGTTCCTAATGGCTGGCGGAGAGCTCGAAAGCTGGAGTTTCGGGGAGGAGAGCGCGAGTGATTTGCTGCGCGGATGGAGCTATTCGGGCTGCCGATCACTCCACCGGCTAGCAATAAAAAAGTAATTACTAAAAGCTAAACAAGGAGCCCTAGCCATTCCTAGCTTAACAACAACCAATATTATTAATGGCTGGTCAGGGATCACCGTGGCACTAAGTAATGTCAAGTAATTCTTGATTCGCCTCGATCGCTTGACTGCTGTGTCCCGATCCGCTTCTGAACAATACCACCAATAGTTCAATAGAATATTTCAGTATGTACAGCAGCACCCAAAAAGAGAAACAAGTTGTCGTGCAAACGGCTAATAGAGTGTCTCTGCAGCGATCGACAGGCACGCTGCTCCACCGCACTGCCAATATTATTGTTTGTGTGTGTCAGCGAGGATTCGAGCCTCTTAGTGTCCACAAGCCCTAATCGCTGCATCCCTCACGTTGACGCAAACTGAGCTAGTCCTGTGCCTCTGTCAGCCGAGCAGGCGCCTGACTCGTTCCAACAGTATTCTCCTCTTATTTATTATCGTATTAATAATTAAACATATTTTCTATTCCCTTTTACTATTACTATTTAGTGATGGTGGAATGCTTAATTCTAATTGTCCATGTCGCGTGCTGTGATCAGCAGTGATACGGAAATTAAATATCTAATCCAAGTTATACTTGAGCCCGATTATCATTGGATTTGTTGCGTATCTCTGCGGCTATTTTCTAAACATAACAACGTCAAGTGTTGATATCAACTGATGTTTACGTAGTAGCCCTGATAGCGGCTGGCTACTGATGATACTGTAGCATTGTGCTTCAAAGTGGCTTGATCAGATGAAGCCGCGCGGGGTATATACTATAAACTATATACGCGTACTAACTAGTACCTCAAGAATGATCCATTTAGTCGACATTTAGCGGTGTCTCCGTGCCATCCCCGCACCAATATTTCGGCATATTAAGCAGTAGAATTCCGCTTTGCCTTCTAGATATAGCGATTCCCTGCCTCTACAATGTACATGTATAGTTGTATATATGTCTTACATGTACATTTCTAATTAACTTGTACACTCTGACCAAATTGCACCTGCAAATCCAGATCCTGCCACTCTGTATTCGTAGGAATTTCGAACAACACCTCCCCAACAACACCCCTCCCGGGGACCGCTTGAATCTCGTCTCTCTCCGGAATCTTCAAACTAGCCATGAGCGCGCGCATCGGCTCATTGGACTTCATAGTCCCCGCTTGCAGCCTCTCCAACCCGATTCGACGACTCAACTGAATCAACATTTTCATTGTCAACTTCCCGAGCCCTTGGCCCCGCGCACCAACATTGAACTGCATCCCGATATTCACTCCGCCATTCGGCAGTAAAGAGAGATTCCCACCGCCTACTAGTTCGTCGTCAATCTCGACGCCGATATCGATCCGGTTGAATTGCGTGATTGCGTCAGCATATTTTTGGATTGTGCTGGCTTTGTATTCGTCTATTGCTGCTGGGTCTCGTGCTCTGTCGCGCAGGGTCGCGTCGTGTGGCCGGTTGAGGGGGTCAAAGACCATGGCGAACCATGTATCGAGATCAGAGGCAGGTGTGTTGTGTGTGAATTTCAGGTTACGGCGTTCGGGCATTGTGATGGTCCAGTGGTGGGTGAAGTATTTGGTATGCTCATTGGCTTCGGTGGTGGAAATCATGGTGGTGTGTAGATTAGTGTACGAAATGGTAAGTCGTTCGTTGTAATGCTATTCTGTGGTACATGTGTAGATGTAATTTCAAATGCAGTATCTGATCACTCGCCTTGACCGTACCAGCATAGATACTAGTGATATTGATTATAGACAAGTAGCTGTCATGGCTCATCCCAACAATTTTGCGAATCTCAGACCCACATAGCACAGCTTGGCTACTCAATGTTGGCTCTAAAAGAACCGGATCAAATATAGAAAAAATGAGTGTTTGTATATATCCTGATTTTTTTTTTTTTTTTTTTTTTTTCCTATTCCCTTATCCTATCTAACTAGTAAATTTATAGTATATCTGATTACTATTTTTCAAGTATACCTTATACTATATGGTCGTACCTGTCGGTTCCTAAACAACACCAACTGCTTTGTGTGTTATGACGTTAATTAATATTTCAACCATTACATGCCAATAGCCTTATCATATATATATTAATTATCTACAGAAATACACATTCAGGGATCTCTTATGCATACATATTCTATATACCTTTAAGCATAATTGTAGCTAGACAGTTATTATTAATTGTATCATTCACTATATACGCCACATCAAGTGTGTCTGTATGGTATCGAGAATTGACCCATAGCATAATTTTGAGTAATGAACTCACCACCTCCTAGGTGGCGAGTAATCAAATACCTATGTGATCATGAGCCTTTTGCCGATTTTACTTGGCAAACTGCATCATAGTGTATATTTCTTTCTGACTTTACGAATCATCAATTACGATAGCAGTCAGTTTAGCCATTGGCAATGTATATTTTGGATATTTTTGTCCTGGAAAAGAACAGCTAATTCCATGAAACTCGGCTCAAAGCTTTCTCCGGTATTCTGACACCTAAACCTAGCTAATTAGAATATTATGCAAATCACAACATATATTTTTATGGATACTACTAGTCAGATTGACATAACAGAGCTGAACAGACGACGGCTATAAATAAGAATTCTTCATAGACGTTTGAGGTGTCGAGATGACAGAATGTGAGGTTACTATCCTAGCAAGTGCTTCCGGATCATCATTTGGGCTTTCATTGCTGTATTGTTGAGACCGGTTCAGGATCGGATCGGAGGCGATGTGCACCTGGGAGATGTAGTGACAACTGACGGTGACAGTATGCAATTCTCATCCTTTTCAGTAGGTCCAATCGTGAGTAGCTTTAAATAGCTGTGGGTTATTAAAGCTCAATATAAGTGTGATATCTCATTATAATATAACCAATCTCGTCAGATTAACAATCTCTCTGTTTTTTTATAGGATATCATTTGTAAAAATAAAAATTAGCAGACTACAGGAGAATATCCTCTCAAATCAATCCTTATCGTTTCTAGTTCCCGTTTCTACTTCGTGGGCCTGTAGTAACCCTAGCTGCTTGAATGCCGTTTCTCAATTTGTTGCGCGCTCCCAAAACAGGCAGGCACGGGAACCCAGAAACTGTTATGCAATCATTGCCTTATAGATATTATTATATAATATCATGCAATAGCTGCAAGCAAAGATCAATTGTTATAATACTCGGATATTAAAAATGACTTTCATAGCAATATTTTAATGCATTTAACTAAAATCGTTTGATATATAGCAGTAAAAGAAATGTTTTTAAATCTTATCATATTTCTTAACTATATAGATATACACCTTCCTAATTAAGTGTTAATAGGGTAGAGCGTTGTCTAGCATCAATTGATCAAATATCAACCAAGTGCGGTTTTTACTTCAAATGTTGTTTTTTCATACGCTTGTGTAGCTTCCGTGGACTTCCTCCTATGCCCTTTTTGCAGAAGTATATAATAGATATATTTCTACCTATTACTCCACTTAACACACTGCTGACCCCTAGAAATTCTTAAGAATAGCTCAAGAAGAGATTTAAGCAGATAAAACAGGCCTATATAAGCATATATTAGATATGTTTCTATTTAATACTCTACTCAACCTTAAAACATTATTAGAAATCCGGTATACCCTCAGAAATATACTCGGATAAACAAGACATAAGGGTAGTAAAATAGATTAATATATGTTATAAATAACTTCTATTACTGAATACCCAAAGGGAGCTATTTATCTACTATACATGATGATAGGCCAGTAGTGAGGGGTGGCTCATGCCACCCCAGGTCAGTAGAAGCATTAACACAGTAATATTAATAGATTATATAACCGATTACTGATGATTGCAATCGGTATCCGGGATCCACAGTTTTCCCATTGCAGCGCGGGCCGGCCAACCACACCGTATATCCGGGAACCCTGATCAAGTAATAGTAATTAGTGGCAAACCCTCAGGTGATAAATCTATAACTATAAATGCCGAGTATTCTCTCTTCTTGACGATGAGCACCTTGGCTTTAGCAGACTACTCGCAGTATCAGAGGATCGTTCACGAACATTATTTTAAACTGCAAACGCCCCCTCCTTACAGATTAATCATGTTTTCTGCAGCGACAACTATGAAAGCTCTCCGTCTGACGCGAGAGCCAGAGGGACTTACTCCAGCAATCTCTTTAACAACTCTCCCAATCCCTAAAGCTATTCCAGGATACGCGGTCGTCCGGATCCACTATTCCGCAATTAACCCTTCGGACCGACTGAACTCCAAGGGGCTTTTTCCGCACACAACGTTCCCCATAATCCCTGGTCGCGATTTTTCGGGGGTCGTTGTAGCTGGCTCCCCTAATAAAATCGGAATGGAAGTGTACGGGACGAGCGGAGGGACGCTGGGGTTCTCAGTTGATGGCCCTCATGCTGAGTACTGTCTCTTACCCGAAAACGGTTTGGTCAGGAAACCAAAACAGCTCTCATTTCTCCAGGCCGCAACTGTCGGTGTTCCATATACTGCGGCATTTCTATGCTTAAGAAGAGCACGCATGACTGAAAATGATGTCGTGCTAGTACTTGGAGCCACAGGAGCCGTGGGATCAGCTGCAGTTCAGCTATCGAAGGCTCTGAAATGCAAACAAGTCATCAGCGCTTTCAGGGGCGTGGACGCAGACATAGATCTGACCGCTGATCCCAATCTGACAACCGTCCAAAAATTGACAAACGGAAAAGGTGTCGACGTTGTAGTTGACACCG
Organism: Talaromyces proteolyticus; assembly: GCF_021365285.1. Taxonomy (NCBI): domain Eukaryota; kingdom Fungi; phylum Ascomycota; class Eurotiomycetes; order Eurotiales; family Trichocomaceae; genus Talaromyces; species Talaromyces proteolyticus. Next base: position 1,396,543 of record NW_025764281.1, read on the forward strand.
TCGGAAATCTTGATTTAATGAAGTCGGCTGTCAATCAACTTGCTCACCGCGGCCGATATACGTGGATCTCTGCCCCGCGCAATGGTGCCAGCACTGAACTCAATTTTGACGTGTTTCAAGGCTATCGCCAAGAAATTGAGCTAATTGGTTGCAATACTGCTAGCTATACATTTGAAGACGTGGCAACAGATCTCACCAAATTGGGAGAGTTGTTTGACAAAGGTGAGATGACAGCTAAGGCTGACGGTGATTTTGACACAATCTCCCTGGAAGAAGCCGTGGAGAAAGGATATAAGAGCAATAATTCCCAGAAACACCAGAAACAAATTGTCATCCATATAGGGCCGGAACATTGAAATGTGCTCGGATGAATGTATTTTACCTTCCTCGTCTTATTTTGGTCAGCTAGAATGCAGACAAATACACACTATGGAACTGATTCCTCTTTAGGTTTAGAACTGTATTAAGTGTAAATAATTTTTATTATAATAATGATAAAAAGTATAAGTAATTATTTGCATAGGCTTTACACAAGTCATGCTAGAGTCTTACCGAAGCCCCTCTACCCCACTAACTCTCCCTCCTAAGATCCTCATAGACCACCGTAAAAAATCATTCAAAAGAACCCTGATCCTCTCTAACCTTATTATTAAGGCTTATGCATTACTTTAGTAAGACATAACTAAAATTAAATTACGGTATTTAAATGTATTAGTTATCTAAAAATTACTAAATTTGCTTATTTAATTCTGGCGCCCACTAAATTTTAGTTTCTCCCAACCAACATTAACACCAGTAATTAACAGTCGTTTTTCAAACCCAAAAGCGAATTCTCCAATCATCAATCACCACTTGAACATTGAACTCATCAACTTACTCAAGATTTCATCAGGCTAAGACCCGGTAAAATATGGAAAACAATGTTTTCAGAGCAACTCAATCTTGTCGTCATGTCGAGGTTGAGATACAGGTCACCATTGGCAATGAATTCCGGAGAGAGATCGAAATCAAGAACCAACAGGCCGACTCGGCCGCCGTTGGCTAGGTTGTTAGGAGCTATGGATAAAGACGGACTTCCCCTGCCTTCTTGTGTTGCTTCCCCTTCTCACTTGCCGTGAACGGTCATCTTTTATCATGCCGAACCTCCCGCCTCGTTCTAGGCTGGGCCCTGTCCTCTTGACTGGGGGCAACGGCTTTGTAGCCTACCATATTATCGCAAAAATCCTTGCTGAGGAGCCCGACTGCAGCATCCACTCCCTGGACGTGAATATTAACCGTAACCGCCATCCCAATGCGAATGTCCACTACCACCGCGCCGATCTCGCCTCTGCGGCGGACGTGGAGCGGGTGATGCAGATTGCACGTCCCGTCACCATCTTCCACACTGCGTCGCCGGAATTCTCCAACGCACCAGTGTCCGCTTACCATCATATCATCGTTGATGGCACCCAGCACCTCCTCAATGCCGCTGTCAAAGTTGGCACCGTGCGAGCCTTAGTCAATACATCAACCCCTGGAGTCATCAACGATAATCACTCAGATCTGATCGACGCCACGGAGGAGATGCCAATCTTACGGCCCCCGCAGCAGCAGCGGATTTACTGTCTTGCCAAGGCTGATGCTGAGGAGGCCATCCAAGCTGCCAATCGTAACAGCGGTCACGACGACCAGGGCGTGCTGACCTGCTCGATACGCCCTGGCCTTGTATTCGGCGAGCACGATGTTGGCGCCTTGGGCAAGATGGTCGCGGTCGCCCGTCAAGGCCGGTCACGGTTCCAGATGGGCAATGGGCAGAACCCATACGACTTCGTATATGTCGGCAATCTTGCAGATGCGCACTTGCTGGCTGCCCACGCCCTGCTCGACGCCTGGGGCCAGCCTCGTCCCACGGACCCGACCGTCCGTGTGGACGGCGAATGCTTCAACGTCAGCAATGATGACCCCTGGTTCTTCTGGGACTTCCAACGCGCAGTTGCCTCTGAGACGGGCAATCCCGTGCGCCCCGAGGATATCGTGGTCATTCCAAAGTGGCTGGGACTGACAATGGGGTTTGTGAGTGAGTGGGTGGTGTGGGCGATATCGGGTGGCACTCGGACTCCTAGTATGACTCGTGAGGGCATTCGCTTTAGTACCCTCATCCGCACGCTCAATATCAACAAGGCCAAACGGGTGCTCGGGTATCGTCCGAAGGTGAGCATGCAGGAAGGCATCCAGCGCAGTGTGCGTTGGTTCATGGAACAGCCCCAGGAAAGTACATAGGAGAATGTTCGATCTGCTCTCTATCGAGCTCTGCATTATCTGCCCTCAGTCCCCCCCCACACAGGAGGCTGAAAGTGGGAGACTGCAAGGCCATATTTCGTGAAACTCTTTGATATTATTTACAATTTGGGCGATATGGGATGAGTTAATTTCTATGAAACCTGCTTGGTTAAATCTCTTCTGCCATGCAGTTTCTCATGTTAATCTTGTTTCCTATAGAATCCTAGCATCTTCGGAGCTACGAAAGAATGAAAGATATTAGCTTTATAACTGTAAGCTGGCTGAGTGGGCCATTCAGATTACTTTAAGGGTTGGACTTTGTAAATAGACCAAAAAGATCTCAATTCAACTACCGTGATTGAGTCCAAGAACAATACTAGACTTCCAGGTTCATATGCTCCCACCTTCTTATCACTGTAGGGGAAAGGAGTTGTAGAGGCATCTAGCTTTCATCATACAATCAGTATCATCAAATATCAGAATACTAATATACAACGTTGACTAAGTATTAAACCTTGATGGTAAAGTACTCAGTTGATGTGATCGCCAAAATTTTGAAGCTTCCAGGCCAGGGAGACTTGAAGTAGCATGCTTTTCACTAGTCCTGACAGATATGATCATAGTTTAAATTAGAATTACAGACCAACATAATAAACGATCCTAGTGTCAATTCTAGTGTTAATATTATACATACTTTCATGACTCATCAAATCATATACGGACAGCATGGACGATTTCTATGGTTTACCAAATTTCCTTCCTTGTGCCTTGTTATGCAAAGCCCTGAGATATCTCGGACTAAGCGGTAGATCCTTTACGATACTCGCCGCAAGTTCCTCGGCGAGTTCTTTATACCCCCTATCAACAGGTTTCCGGAATGCCAGTGCTGGCCAAATAAACCGAGACTCTCCTTCCTGAGGAGCACCACGATGCACCATGTCGACCTCGGTGGCTCCTGCATGATCGACGAATGTAACAAAGCGCCTTGACCTGAGTCTTCGCATGCCAAGAATGTAGCCCTTCTTCGATAGGAATTCTGCGTCGAGCTCAAGTTCAACTAGGCCATCGCAAGCACGGAGCAACCCCCACAGTGGCTCTACGTCTTTCCAGTTTAGCATCTTCTCAACAACCTCTGATGGGGGAGGGTCATAGTCGTGATGTGCCATGAGCGAGATACGAGTAAGCAAATCCCGTGCCTCTGGCCTGATATTAAGCAAAAACCCCTTCAGAAGCGATGGGTTTTCAAACGCAAAATGATTCTCTGTCCAAAAGATATACGAGGCTTCTTTATAAACCCGTCGATTGATCAGCATAACCTGCAAATTCAGTCGCCGGGTACACAGACACGGCAGAGTCTCCATAGATGGTCGATCGATATTCCCGAATTTGCGATGCCAGCAAAGATCACAGAGGAATTCGTTCGGCAGCGTTTGCGAGCCCCATTTACTACGTATTGGCGAGACGTAGACCGGCTTGACCGAGTGCCGCCAATCAGTGTAGTAGAAGTAAGTACATTCGGCACATCGGTATGAGTTTTGTGTCATTTCGTCTTCGAAACGCGGTCCAGGCCCGTCTCCCACTACCAGTTTTCGGCATCCCTCGCCGTGGAACATGTCGAATTTGCAGGGCTGTACTAGGAGCATTCGGTATACCCGATTGCGGATTTCGCCTGGTAGGCAGAGGAATCTGATAATGCGGTTAAAATTGGTGTAATACGTCGAAATATTTTCAAGCCTACCTGTCGAAAAGCGTCGCTTCTTTTTCTGTATTTTGTGGTTGGTCTTCGGGTTGCACTGCTCGGTTCTGATGCTTTAACCTAGCTTTTTTGACACCCTTTGGCCTTGTGCGTGCGGGATGGGGAGAGAAGGGGGATAGTGTTGATGCCCCCGACATTGTGTTAGAAGAATATGATGCTTGTTTATACGTGTAAGGCATGAAGAGAAGAATATCAAAAATAGCTGTAATCAAATGAATTGACAATTGAGAAATCCAAGTCAACGCCTTAACACCGGCATATAAATGCAAATAATGCTGGTTTATCCAAATCGATACCTCAAAACATAAACATCATAATGCTCTCTGGAAGCATGCCGGTTTATAAGTGCTCATCCCCAATCTGGCGACGAATATTCCTCGCCTTCATACGGGAACCTAAACAGGCAAAAATGGATGGTCATTTTGACTCATAGCTAAGCCCTCACTGAGCGAGCTGTTAGCAGAGCAAGAACAGCAGGAACATGGTGGCTGAGCAAGATTTGGAGAGAGGAGAGTAATAGATGCAGGGGCGCTGATTGGCCCGGGGCGATGACTCATTCTTCTTAATTTGTTCATACTCCTCTAGCGCTCAACTGTGCCAGTCTCACTTATGACAGCCCTCCCTAGATCACAGCGATAGTAGATTATCCTACATCCGAAGATAAACAAATTCCCAACAGGTCCTCACTTCGTGGTAGAATATGTGGTATAGCCAGATTTGGATCCAGAACCAGTTACGAATTATTAAATAATAATTCTCAATATTATGTGGAGAGTAAGCGGTAGTCTCCGCTGCGCCACAAGGATTGTGACCCACCCTATAGTGATGTTTGTGGGATATTAAAAAAGTTCAATAAACTTCAAGCAATGCTTGATTTATCACAACTTATGAATAAAGTAATTTATATGAAAAATTAAAGAGGAGACGAGCCATGCCCCCGGGAGTCACTCGGGGCCCACTAGGTTAAAAGCCAGCGCCGAAGAGGAGGCTCAGGGGAGCTTCGGTGATAGCTCTAGGCGGTCTCTCATCGACTGGCAAGGCCCGCACGTTGGTTTTCAGGAGGTTGGACTGGGGTGGCGCTAACCCCATGAGACCCCCGAAGAGCCCTGCCCAGATAAAGAGGCACTTGAACGTTTTGGGACCGGCACGGGAAATTAGGGGCTTCTACCCCTAAAGGCGCCGCTACTCCACTAGAATGAGACCTTTTGGGCTTAAAGCTTGGTAAGGTCTCTAAATTGTTTTAAGAAAGATAGGTAAATAAAAGTCCGGCGCTCTCCGCTAAGCTTTGGGGGCTGTTGGAAAGTTCAGAATAAGTAGTAGATATTCTAGCATCTGAATTTATGTTTTCCCTAGTACACACCTAGTTGCGAGAGCAAGCAATCAGCCTCATCTTTCACATCATTCATACTCGGGTATTCGCCATGCCAACACTTCTTGATTATTTTCCCTATAGAAAATCATCAACGTCTGAAAATGAGCCCTGTTCAGGCCAACAGAGGCCGGGATTCTCGAGGCTAAAGAAATAGTATTTCTAGACATACTATAATGTAATAGAATAAAGAAGCTAACTAAGATGAAGTATCTCAATCCAAACATTCAAGTCATTTTCATTTGCAGAAGTGATGTCGATATCAGATAGTAATAAAATAGATTGTCTGAAATCTGTAAGTTTAAGTTACTTATCTAGAATTAAGATATTGCATAGAGTAATATCATCTATAAATACCTTATCAGAGTGGACATGTGCTTTTGAAAAGTATTAATAAAGCTCGACATCTAGCTGGTTTTTAAAGAATCCTCGGGCTCTGAATAAACATCTAGATATGACTCAAGATCTCCTTATGCAAGGGCTAGCTCAATGCCATACTGGGATGTTCAAAAGAAAGGAATAATCCCTTCAAAGCTGCCCAGGCGTTCAAAGATTTGAATCTCATTCTCCAGGGTTTGCTGGTTTATTTTGTTTATATATCGACATCACTCTCTTGGAGGTGCCCAGGTTCATATTGTTTAGCTTTCTTGACAGCACGGCCTTCCCCCATTTTCAGAATAACCCCAAATCATACCATTCCCAATTACTGGGAGACCAAGATAAGGATCATGGGGAAACGGAAAAGGTTAAGAACTGTAAGATTGTCTAAGCACATCCGCCGGCTCTATGTTGTCCATTTGAGATTGAATAAGTGATTCTGTCCGTCTGTTCGAGAAGGCTGAGCATTAAGAGATAATTCGGATCCTGTTATATTTGTCTGAAGGGGGCGAGTGTTTATGAGCTGTAATCTTGCAATATTCCAAACGAATTTCTTAGCAAGAGAAACAGAAAACACAACCAAGCTTACCTTTGACTGGTGCGACTCATTGGTTGCAAAAGGCCAATTATATCGTACAGCCAGGAGAATATCATGTTCGTTACTGGCGAGAGGAAGAATGTACAGGGAGATGGTAGGAGAAACGGTGGAAGAACTTCGAGGCAGAATGAATATAGTAACATCAGTTTGCTGCCAAAATATTTATCACTGAAACGCTGTTGGCGGCAAGTCGTCTGCACCAATGGTATTTCGGTTTGAGAACTAACCATGCCGCACTAGTGATCTGCCCGAAAGGTCAATCTATTTTTGAGGCGCCACTGCCTGGCCATGCTTACTCTTACGCCGACAAAGCAATGCAATAGAGCGTTACTGGGTGGAACCGAAGCAGGGTTATAAACGCCAATATTTGATAGGTTGTAACTCAACCAACGCATTGCCAATGCCTTTGCACAGGCACAATATTGCTCGAACCACTATTTTCAGGACTTGATTACTGGTGCATGGAAGCAAATTTATTCGCTAACTTCGCGCCAATCCAATGAGACCTTTGGCCAGGACGAAACACTGCGACAACGCGCGCGCGAATAGGCATCAACCTATCATCGCGCTGACATCCCATTTCCTGTGATGATCGAGCAAATAGTCCAATAACCCTAGTCTTATTACACTAAGCATGAAGAGAGAAACTAGAAAACAGCAAGCTGCCTTGGTGTTTGTGCTCCATTCCCGCATATAATCTTCTGAGGAGTAAGGCTTCGTAAGTTCTATCTGTGCTGTGTGTAGCGATGAACCAAAAATAGTCATATAATGATTAAGCGCTGGCTGCGGGCAAGGTTGCTAATGAGCTCTCTTCCCGATTTTACTCAGGAGTGGGTGATTAACGTCGAGATAGCACAACTTGAGTCCATTTCACTGTAGCTTCCTACTGTTACGGAACAGTGAAAGGGTCTATGGAAGAAGATGCGGGACCTGCACTGGGGATGTGAATATTTAGTTTTGAATGCGTTGCAATTCTCTTTTATTTATTTTATCTTCAAACAAATACCTATGGAACTTAATTTCTCTGCTTAGGGACTTTCAATCATCTTTTTTGCTCCCCTAATATCATAGGGATTATCTCGGTCTCCAATTATTTTCTTTTTGTTGTCCTACGGTTGTAGTTTTCATTCACATGAACATTACCAAGCCTCCTCCCGCCGCACTTCGCCAGCGCTTTTTGTCACTCAATCGTTCCTGTCTATCGACCGGTCAACTTGTCGCCAAGTTCTCATACCAATGGCCAAGTAGTTAGAGTAATCAAACCGAGGTCGATCTATGTCACGACCATACTCGTGTTTCTTTATCCTCGGTCATATTTGTATAGTGGCATCACAACGCGTGGAAACTCCGCTCACTTCAATTTGGGTAAGCGTCCGTTGAGGATGAGTCTAATATTCAAGAATGTACTAGTTCGTGTGGGTGAATAATAAAAATTTGTAATTATATAACGTAGGGTTTAGATGGAAGAAGGACCTAGCCGCGGGAATACACATGGACCAATATCACTGCTGAAGGATACATAGAGCTATTGTTAAGTGAGATATGTGTCATGCAGATCTTTCTGGCTTCCCCACTCCCCGCTAAAGCTAAAATCCGCCTCAAAATTGGGGTAAACCACCACTAGTTCACAGCTCTCGCGCCTCTCAAGGGTCTCTTGGCGCAGAATGACTGTAATAAAACGAAAACGTCATGCATGTAGGCATATTCTGACTAGAATTCATTATGTGCCAACTGCAGCCACCGAGGTAGCGATGCTTCTGATAACCTTTTCATCACCCATGTGAAATCTATATCAAACTTATCCCATTTGATTCTTTCTTGAATACACGCCCTGAAGAAACTATAAAACCTGCTCTAGGTCAAGTATAGGAAAGAAGAGGTTATCAAGGTTTACTTCCTAACAGCGTCAGATTCGTTGCATTATTCGTTCTTGTTTTACTTGCTGATATCTCCTGTCAAAATACGCTTTCCATTTGATTACTCGGTTGTCCAGTATGAAGTGGCTCACTCAGTTGTTTGTTGGCCTTACCTTGGGATGTGTTATCCATACATCGGCTCACCCTTCCCCCAATGCCAAGCGTGATCTCGCCTCCATCCAGGGCGTCCTTACCGACATCGGCACTCAAGTGACCAGCCTAGATACTTCCATCACCGCTAGCAACCCCGACCCATCTGCCATCGTCGCAGGCTCCACTAAACTGGTATCAACTATCAACTCTGGAGTCACTACTGTCCAAGCATCTGCGGTCCTAAGTGACGCTGACGCTCTGGGCCTTGTTGGACCAGTCCAGACCCTCTCTGGTAACGTCAACCATACTATTACGGATCTTATTTCAATCAAGAGCAAGGTTGTATCGCTAGGTTACGGATGCACCACTCTCAGCCAACTCCAAGATCAATTGAAAGCGTCCAACTCTCTGTCCGATGCAATTGTGTCAAAAGTCCCAGCAGAACTGCAATCTATTGCGAAGTCCCTCGCTGCCGGTATTTCAAGTGCCATACAGAATGGTGTTAATTCCTACAGCGATACATGTACATCTTCCAGTTCAGCCTCCTTGCCAGGACCCACTGGCTCGCGTCGCCAGGTTCGAAAGGATACAAGAGCATTGGCTGTCGAGAAGGTATTCTAATCGATACTGCCGCTTCAACGGCCTGTTAGTGCGCTCGTGTGGGTCACCTTACGTGTACACTACGTCCACTCGTTTGTCCATATCATGATAGTGAAAGTTTAGTTGATAGGATATTCCTGGCTCTATTTCTATGTTGCTCTACCGTGTGAACGGGGCGGGCAAACTATTGCAGATACATATTATTCGTCTCTCTATATTAGCTACCTAACCCCATTACATTGTTTTTGCCGTTTACTTCTAAAATTATGTCTGCATATTCGTAGCTGAACTTGAGAGAAAGTTTCAACCTATTATAGGAGGCGCAAAAGTTGTTATATGCTAAACTTTTAGTTATATTATGTTTCATTTTTCACCGATTTCCGTAAGTGGTGATAGAATTACATGTTGTATACAATGAACAGAGGATATATAGCGGTATTGTAATGTATCAATGTATTTGAGATTGATGGAATGTATTCATTTGGTGAAAGAAAAGAAAAGGTTTATTGATGTCTATTGATGTCTATTAGAATGATGATGCTGACCGCGGTATTCTTTTATGTTGCAGCTTTTATGGGTTCAGACCTGCGCTTGTTCTGCTTCGTTGTACCTGTTGGAGTGCTTAGTACCCCTGTTCAGGTGGTTCTTGCTGCGTTACTGTGGTATATCCATTATCATTTCGATCCGTTGCTAGCGGCTGTCGCAATGGGATTTAGTGTTCCTTACTATCTCTTAGGTATTCCTCGGCTTTGTCAGCTTAGAGTTGAGACTAATATCTCGGTCTCAGAATAATTAAATAAGAGCCGGTGTCTCTGATGTGCTGTTAGAAACCTTAGCTGAACTGCGGGGTCATGCCGAGTATCCCAGGTGCGCCATACATATGGCCCTGCTGTGGTATAGATCCTGGAGAATTAAACTCTCTTGCTATAAGAAGAAGATCATATATATAGTGGCAATTGCCTTAGGAGGCAATTGTGGGGAAAATCTCCCTCTGGGGCGCATAGCCCCTATTCCTTATTGGTGACTAGCTTGGTTCTACGATATTGGAGTGGTCCATGTGAAAGGAGGATTCACCGAGATGAGAGCATCAGATTGAAGTGGCACAGTCACGTCAATTGCTGGAGATTGTTCCTCATCAATCAATAGGACAATGGCAGAGAAAATTAAATCATAGACGTAACGGTAGATCTGTCTCCATGTAGCGAAGGTCCCAATCAACTAAGAAATTTTGGTTTGTTCCCGATGGTTAAAGTTATCCTTAGGGTGAGAACAAATGATACTTGGAACTGACGCTAGTTAAGTCTTTAATTGGTATAAATTATTGCCCAATCTCCTGAGGGGTATCGTTGTTCTTGATGGTTTATAATTAGGTCGTAGTCGTAGACACACTGGGATGGATGCGACCAGATCGCCGCAATGGCAATAGCGACACAAAACCAATCATGTCTCCTTCCTCCTATATGGCCCACCTTCACAGGGTAGTATAGCGCTATACCAAACACCAATACTGTCGATTTATGTGTAGACCTCTTCGTCAATCCAGTAGGTTTGTGACCAAGTAAGAGTGGTTCAAGTAGTTGCTATGATAATGTTTGTGGAATGCTGATATGAAGCTGTCAATGATAATTTTCTCGTTACAGTAGGCAAGACTTGCTATCAAATTTCACCGTTGAGGGAAATACAGAAACAGTGCAAATGAATTGCGAGCAGGGGGTACATAGCTAGCCAAAAATCGGCCTCGCTCAGTTGGGTAGCCCTGGTTGAACATCAACAATTAAATAAAATGATAGGGTACAACCGGCTGTTTGCAAATCTCCTACTGAACTTCTTCCGAGGCTTGCCCCCTAGCATAGACTAATATTGGGCATGTGTTCTCTGATCCGCGGGCGTAGCATCCAGTCAGCCTCGAGATCAACGCCATAGCCTGCCCCTGCATAATTCCATGACCCAAAAAATACCTCGGCTGCAGTGAAAGCGCACGGAAAGGAGGCGAATGAAGATCCTAGGAAAGTCGTTATTAAGGTGGCTCTCTTCCTGGACAGACCTCCATCAAAGTTAAGTTTCTTCATCGTCTTGTACTTTAGGAAAGAATTGCAACCTGCCACTTGCTATTTGCCTCTAACCTCACGCTCGTTAAAGCAAGGAACAAACTTTTGTTCTGACTCTGTGACAATGAAGTTCACAGCTGCTGTTATCACGCTTGGCCTTGCCACCCCGATCCTAGCCACCCCAACTCTTGTGGAACGAACCCCCTCGCTGGTGCGACGCGACCTGACCGCATTCACCTCGGTTCTCGCCTCCATTGACACCGCTGTCAAGAAATTCGGCTCGGATGTCACGTCCTACTCGGGCGGTGTCCCAACCAATTTGCTCACAGACTCCAACGACATCGTTAGTGTTACAAACAATGGCGTGACAACTCTTAAAAGCCAGTCCCAGCTCTCTGAAACCGATGCCCTGGGGCTCACTGAGCCTGTACAGGGCCTGACTAGCGACATTCAATCCGCGATCAATACCCTGATTTCCAAGAAATCCACCCTTGTCTCTGCCGGTGTCGGTGGTATCGTTGAGCAATCTCTTCAGACTCAACTGAGCGGCGCGAAGCAGCTTTCTTCTGTTATTACGAGCAAGGTTCCCGCCTCCCTCCAAAGTATCGCGTCCCAGCTATCTAGTGGTATCACCGCTGCCATCCAGAAAGGTGTCGATGCTTTCCAGGGAACTGGAACTGGTACCGCTACTTCCACTGGCGGTGGGAACACCTCTCCTGCCACTTCCGTTCCTGCTACTTCCGTTGCTGGTACTTCCACTTCCGTCAGTGGTGGCTCTGCTCCATCTGGCTCCAGCTCTACAGCTCCTACTCCTACCAGCTCATCTGGTTCCAGCTCTCCTAGTGGCGTTGTTCCTGGCGGTGGCAGTGGCTCTTCCACAAGTACCATCCCTGCCTTCACTGGGGCAGCCTCCTCTCACAGAGTCGGCAGCGTCGCCAGCTTGGCCGCTACCCTTTTTGCCCTTCTTCCCTTGCTCTGAAGCTCAACTGGGAGATCGGCTCCTGAGGAGCAAACTATAATCTTCATCTCTTTCCGTCCACCTCAGGGTTGAGAGCTTTGGGGAGCTGTACAGCAAGAGTCGGAATTTATGGGTACGAACAAGGGGTAGCTATACATTCATTCTTTACTTCATATTCGACTTATATAAAAATTAAATACGACGCTAAATCGGTTAGCATTATGTCGCTTTATACTTCTTTGATTAGCGGATGTGTACGTCCCTAAGATATTAAAAATCACTTTTAATAATTATTACATGGAGATTGAATTCAGTACTATTTGACTGGCTGAGGTGTGTTATATGAAGCTGCAGTACCACCTAATTGTAGATTCTAAGTAGCTTAAATTCTGTCATGTATATTCAGATAGGCTCATAGTCCTTATATGCGTCATTTTTCTATAACATCCCTCTGCGGGGTACTCTTGTTATAATCTAAGGGATGTATGCATTCTGGTTATATGTGGAAGATTGTTCTATCGTACATGAGAGGGACCTAGGGCTCATATATATAGCCAAAGGTATACATAGCACATCTATCTATAGCTTAAATGGTTTCACTATGGTGAAAGCCCTTAGATCATGACAACTCTAGCTCCACAAAACACCCTCAATTGTAAGCTTGCCAGAGCATGGGTCGCAGACAGGTTGTATTTCATGCAGTTGTACGTCGCATCGGGATAGCATCAAAATAGAGAATGCTTACTTTAGATAAGATAAAAATTACGATTAAAACTTCCGAGAATTCGAGTCAGTCATTAATTACCAGAGCGGTCTGCTTTTATCATTCTGTCGGGATATACGGGGAAGAAGAAATGTCGAGGAAATTCGAAGTACGGTTAACCTATCAAGCAATTTTCCCGAGGATTTCTATAACGATTGTCATGGTAAACACTGAAGTTTAGAAATGACATTTCAATTTACGCTAAGCTTGAAAATTCCCATCTCTAACATACATCATCGCACACAATTATTTTCTAGTTTTTTCTCCCTCCCCTATCTGTCTTAGTATTCTCGTGTCAAGCTTCCTAGATAGGGGAATCCATATTGATTTATTGAATCCTGACTTCTAAATTGGGCCATCTTCACACTATTTAACTCGTGCAGTAGATGGGTTTTTCTAGAACAAGTTAGATTATATGCATAACGCATTGCGCATCAATATGCCTGGAAGGAGTCTGTTTCCTTTGAGATATACAAATGCCAGATCCTCTGTCCTTCTCTTCGAAAAGGCAAAGTAGTGTGACTCTGGTGACTGTGGTAAGCCCGGACGGAAAATGTCTCCTGACTGAACTGGCGCGAGTGTGCTGTTCGATTGGAATACTTCATTTAAACCATTGATATGTTCGTGATATCATGTGGATGCGAGGCCAAACTTTTCAAGATTCTGACTACCAGCCCACTCAGAACAATGATCTACTCCTTTCATCAGAACCATCATCATCATTCCTAAGTCCTCGATATCTGACGGCTTCGCGTCGGTAATATCCGAATCCCAGTTGCAAAAATGAACGGGAAGCGGGGACTTCTCCTCCAAGGCAGATTTCCAGTAATACATTGATGGTGCCTCCCAGAGCGCCTTCTGCGCATAGAACGATAGATCCTGGAACTCGTGGTGAGAATCATCCCACCCGTTCTTGAGAAAACAGTAAAGCCCTTGCAATGCATAACTACATATGACAGTCCTCCGCAGGCTTTCTGCAAATATCCAAGTCTCCCATGAATCGACTGTTACGGCCACTGTGGAGCTCACGATATACCTTGACACGGTGTCAATGCGCTGAGTACGGTGTTTTAGCTGTTTAGTCCAATCTCTGAGTGTCAAGTCATCTCTTTCTGCATCGGCCCGTTGGCGAATGTCGCCGTCAAAAAGTCGAATTATCTGGTAGAGAATCAAAGCTTGAATGGAAGCAAGATGTTGTATCGCAGACATTCCGACTGGCGTGTAATTATCAATCAGGTTTTTCACCTTGTAGCTAATCGTTCGAAATATGAGATTCTGGTTACTCTCATTCTTCTGATTGTAGAGGGAACAGATACCAAGTACATCCTGTATGGCATCTGGAAGATTTTCTGTATACAATCGTTTGTTTATGAAGGGCGTCTGACACTGACGAACAAAAAGACCTGGGTATGACTTCATCCTCTTGATTGAGAATACAATCCGCTCCTGGTATATCTCGCCTGCAAGCACACTTCTTGTTGGTGAATCATTGATTGTTATATGGTCAGGAACTGAGAAACTCTCTAAATGCCCCATCACATCTGACCAATCGAGGTCTGGATCGGGAAATGGTGGGAGTGAGAGTTCTACCTGAGGGTTATCGAGGCTGGTATTAACATCATTCATCATCTGGTCCAGATTGCTACTGTCCGCAAATAACTCATTTACATCAACAGTGACTGGAGTATATCCTTGAAGATCTTCGGACATCAGATCCGTCCTTTGTTTTGATTGCGAAGAGAGAGGTGCATTTTGATAATGGCATTCCAAAGATCGAACTTTGCAGCGGTAACAGGGAGTAGCCTGATCACACCGCCTTTTAGACTTGACGCAATGAACGCATGCCTTTCGATATGGCGCCGGCATAATTTTCACAGGATGCCCAGCAGGGAAATACTGCAGCTAAGACGACTCGATAGCTGATGATGGCTTGGATAAGTCCTAGGTGATCGCGAATCTCATACAAGTTAGCGTACGCGTGATCACGCTAAAGCCAATGGAGTCGTGGGCGGGGCTAACCGAGCAGTAACTGATAGGGATGGGCTTATCATTATTTATTATTTAATCAATTTATACGACCTTGCCTAGCTTTACGTTATGAAGGTCTTGTTTTAGTGGGCGCTAGGGAGTCTTATAGGGGCCTAACCCCCTATTTCCCTCGCAGCCTGCCTCAAATAAGCCTTTCGTGATTTTTACAACTGAAGCGCAGGTCACCGACAAAGAATCGGAATTAAGTTTTGAAGATAAAAGGAAGGATATCTTGGAGTCGACGCAGGACTAATGGATTGAATGTTCCTTCTCTAGTTATAATTTTTCTTCTCTTTCCATGCTTTCATATTTTATCATGATTTGGGGCTGGGATATATTTCGTAGGATACGATGCCATTGATTAATGTTTTCGTGGATGGAAGCTAGGAATTGCAAGCTTTTGGCTTTATGCTCTTTACGATTGCACAATCTACTTTTTGACGCATAACCTACGCATAGCATTTATCGGTAGGACGACAAGCAACTTTTTGCTTAATCAACCTCAATGTTTTCATCTCAGCCTATATATATCGATTGATGTTTGCGTAGGGAGTACTGATACGTGTTAAAAGGGTACATGTGTCGCAAAAGATTAGAAAGGCCTGCTATTAGCCCTAGCGTATAAGTCATAAATAGATTCAGACTAAAGCCCCGATGAGGCCAACTACACTGCCCGCCAATGGCAACAAACCCCGGATTCCGTTCAACGTCACCCACCTTTCCAACAGACTTGCACTCTGGACGTCGGCATTCCTCGAAGACTCCTCTGATGATGCAGCAAGTTTCCTAAGAGCGGTGTTCGTACTGTTCATTAAAATGAGCGTGAAGGGTACAATGCTCAAAGTCAGGAGCGCTGCTGCGAAGTAAAATCTTGCGCAACTAGATCTGGCTTGTCGGAAAAATGGTCCCCCTGAACGAGTAGCCCATGCCAGGTATAAGAAGGAGGAGGTTATCAGAATGGCGATCGGTGGGTTCTGAGCTTTCCCTGTGTCATAAATACTGTTCCACTGTTTGGCGACTAGGTTGAGGGTAGCGCCGTGCTCTCGACCAGAATGAGCAAGTCTCGGAATAGCATTCATGCTCAGAACAGAAATATTACCTGTATATATATAGACGGACTTTGTTATTCAATGTATTTGACAACAAACTGGAGGGACCGCATACCCGATAGCCAAGCTGCACCGGTGATGCCGAGGACTTGTACGGCTCGGAAGGCCAAAGAATAGGAGGACATGGCGACCGTTCACGTCAAGAGGTGGAAAAATAACAGCAGTAATGTGTCGAGAGAGACGCGATCTAATAAAACGAAACACGGTGGAAGTGCGAAGACACGGGGATGGGGAGCTGCATGAAACGAAAGATTGATCTGTGTGACCTGGTGCAAATTCTAATTCAAATATAAATCAAATTATAGATGGCACAGAAGCCTTGAAGCTGACACTAGCTAATGGATGGTATGGTATCTACTGGGATGTGGGCAAATCGGAGTAGATTATTTGCTAGAGTATTCATAGCCATGGCATTCATCCTCCGACACATGCAGGCATACATTCTAACATATCATAGCCTAGGCTTCTCATCCCTGCGTAATATCTGTTTCTTTCTCCCTTTTTTCATTTTTATAGATTAAATTAATTCTTATTGTACTTTCTTTATAGATTATCTTTTTGATGAATCAGTGGAATATTTTCCTGGTTCCTGACTGCAGATCTTATCATCTTAGCCCTAGCCGCCCTAGGCTTCCAGGTCCTGCGCGGACAGTCCGTCGTAAGGCCGAGGGAGAGGGATGTCGCGTCGGATGCCACACCCAGCAACTGTTCGGTAGGCATGCCCCCCAGAGCCTTTGGAGGTGGCGCGGTAATCGCATTGCCGAAGCCCGTACAGGTAGCTCGGAATCCGAGCACTCACGTAACCCATTGTTGGGTAGCCTAGGGGCCGATGTCGTTGTAAGTCGGGATTCACTGCAAATTTTCTCCACGCCGTGTAAAGGGCTCCTAGAAGGAAGCACTTATCTTGGTCTTCTGGCGCCATCTGGGCTCTAAGAATGCCTGCTAAAACTTGTATTTGCCATTTTCGGTACCTCGATCAAGATTGCTTCATCGATTCTTAGGTCCGCTGCTTGTCAGGTTTAGCCTTGGTCTTTGATACTCCTCAGAACAAGTCATGCGGTCCCAACATCTCAGTATAGCACAGTTCGCTCGTTCCGACACTCGAGTGGTGGTGGATGGGAATAGTCTGTCAATCGCCGGAGTTGTGGCAGTCTCGCTGTAAATTTTGGTCCCTTCTTGTGCTGCTTTACAAAGTACTGACGTGCTTATGCCAGACATGGAAAGCATGCCTTGTTGACAGATGACTCAGAAATTCTCGACTGTGTTCAACAGAGCGTGGATTTTTTAAATCAGGAATTGAGCAACGGCCGCACCGTCTACGGCGTAACGACTGGATTTGGTGGTAGTGCTGATACACGCACAAGTAAACTTGAGAGTCTCCAGGATGCTCTGCAACAGCACTTGAATGTAGGAGTTTTACTTCCCTCTGACAAGGGACTACTCACAGCCACTGCGACAGAGCCGGATGGGCTCTTACGTAGTCATGCTCTCCCAGCTTCCATTGTGAAGGCGATGATGTTGGTTCGATGCAATTCATTGATTCGTGGCCACTCCGGCGTTCGACTCTCCATTGTAGAAAACATTCTGACTATGCTGAACAAGAAGATGACTCCAGTTGTTCCACTTCGTGGAAGCATCTCGGCATCAGGAGATCTTTCTCCTCTCTCCTACATTGCCGGCATGCTCGAAGGTAATCCGGATGTTTTTATTCGTGTAGGTGATACTCATCCACCAACATACCTTCCCGCCGATAAAGCTCTCGCGAAGGCTGGTATCCAGGCAGTTCGCCTTCAAGCAAAAGAAGGTCTCGGCATCATGAATGGTACCGCCACCAGCTGCGCAGCAGGTTGTATTGCAATCTACCAGGCCGGACAACTGGCTGTGGTTATTCAACTACTCACGGCAATGGGCACGGAAGCGCTGCTAGGAACGATTCATAATTATCATCCATTTATTTCGGAAGCGCGTCCGCACGTTGGACAAGCTGAAGCCGCTGCCAACATCACCGCGTTCCTTTCGGGGTCAAAGCTTGCACGGGATAAAAATGTCGAGAATATTGGGCTTGCACAAGATCGCTATTCTCTTCGTACTGCTTCTCAGTGGATTGGACCTTCCATGGAAGATCTTGATCTAGCACATCGACAAGTCCAGGTGGAAGTCAATTCGACGACGGATAATCCCTTGATCGACATTACAAATGCCGCCATCCATCATGGTGGCAATTTCCAGGCCACTTCTATTACTTCTGCAATGGAGAAGACCACCAGCGCGATGCAGATGTTTGGGAAACTGATCTTTGCCCAGAGCTCGGAGGTTATTGACAATAAGCTCAACAAGGGACTGCCACCAAATTTGTCGGCGGATGATCCCAGTTTGTCCTTCACCTGTAAGGGAGTGGATGTGAACATGGCGGCCTACATGTCGGAACTCGCATACGTTAACCACCCAGTAAGCTCCCATGTACAATCAACGGAGATGCACAACCAGTCTGTCAATTCTCTCGCCCTGGTTGCCGCACGGTACGCGCTAGAGTCTGTCGAAATTTTGTCCTTGATGGTGTCCACATACATTTATGTTCTTTGCCAAGCTCTCGATCTTCGGTGTCTGCACCTCGAATTTGTCAAGGCTGCTCAGCCCGCCCTCCGCAAACTGCTGCTTGAAAATTTCAGCGGTTTCGTGGGAGAAGGATCTTTCGACTCCTTTGAAGAACAAACTTGGGTCACGCTACAAGACAATTGGTCATCATTATCACACCTAGATCTAGCAGATCGCGGTACAACCGCCGTCAAGTCTTCTATTGGCCATGTGCTCCAAGACCTAATGCTTAATCACAAGAAGACAGATATAGCTTCACACTTGGATTTGCTATCCGCCATTGATACCTATCAGAACACAGCGGGAAGATTACTGAGTTCGATCTATAATTCGACTCGCGAGGATTTTTTCAAAACCCAAACCACGACGTCCTATCTGAGTCCAGCATCTGCGAAATTGTACAGTTTTGTCCGACACCAGCTGAAAGTCCCTTTTCACCGCGGCTTGCAAGATCACCCTCTTCTATTTGGCACGGATGAGGAACTTGGACGGCGCAGAGAAATCCTGGGTACTATGGTCAGTCACATTTATCTGGCCGTAAGGAAAGGAGATGTGTACGATATCGCCATGGAAGCTTTGCGTGAAGCTATTAAAAGGGACAAACCTTACTGCAATGGAAGTGCGTAATGTGAGGGCCCTGGTCTAACCAGACACAGAGCCTACATACACTAAGGCTATGAGACCATTACTAAAGGAGTAATGAAGAACCTACGCCCACAAATACAAGTATGGGAGGGAACTGAAGGAAAAGACTTTTGTGAATTAACGAATGATTTATATAACTGATGTATTCATGATATATAGAGTCGATGATTATCTACTAGCTGCAAGAAATATAAATCTCTCTTATATAACCCATATTTATTCTTAATCTTGAACCGACTGGCCCGTTTCAAAATGTGATGAGATCGTGCACTGGTCCGCCTCCAAGATGAAACCCAAGCAGAGCAAGAAATCCTCTAATACGTCAATAAAATCTGCCAGTCGATACTCGTTAGATATCTAATATATATGTTAAATATTCCTGAAGTTCAAACACCCAGTGTATACTCGGATCTCTCTAATCATTAACCTTTCAATTTTTGTTCTGTCCTGATGTCCTTTTCGATATACGAGCATGCAGATATTGCGGTCTGACGAAAAATATATTCTTACCAGCCAATACTTTGTCCTCGTTTAGCGCCCCATCAGGCGCAACAAACTGGATGTCGTAGTCGCGTACTAATAACGGGATGAGCTTGTTGATCTCCAGCAGCGAGACGTTCTTCCCAATGCATGTTCTGGTCCCTAGCCCAAACGTCAGGTGAGTATCTTCTTTGAACTTCTTATTTCTGCCCCCTTCAGCATCGAGCCAGCGCTCAGGCCGGAACTCGTCGGCATCAGGGCCGTAGATATCCTTGTTCATATTGGCCACCCAGCCATTCACGCCTACGTTTGTCTACAAGAATACAGACGAGTCAGTGCAAACGACCAGAAAAAAATAAAACAAAACAAAAAGAAACAGATGATAAAGAATTTAACATACCCCTTCCGGAAAAAACTGTCCACTGAGAACAGCTCCTCCTTTGGGAACCTCCCTCCACAGTGGAAGTCCGCTCGCAGGGTACACACGTGTGGCCTCCTTGATTACAGCCTGCAGATACGGCAGCTGCTGCACCGAGTTAAAAGAAGGCGTGCGAGCCAAACCTGCACCGTCAATCTCGTCGCGCAATTTCTGTAGCACCTGTGGGTTCTGATATATATAGAATGTGATACAGCTGAGTGTAATGGCAGTGGTGTCACTGCCGGCACCGACATTTGCGCCGGCAGTGACTCTGATATCAAAATCGGTGATCTTGCTGTCATCGGTGCGCTGAGCATCGATCAGCTTCTTCACCATGCAAATCGGGCCTTTTTTCTCGGCAACGTCCGGCTCCAGTCGCTTGAGCGCGATCTTCTCACTAGCAAATTTCTGTTGATAGACCTGCTTGTTACCGGCTAAGAGGCCGCGTAGAAAATGCACGGCCGGCATTACCCACGGAAACACACTCAGAAAGGTATGCAATCGCCGGATGAAGTCGACATTTTTTATCAAATTGGCGATATCTTGGCCCTTGTTGAGAAAGCCTAGACGATCACTGAACTGCCAGCCAAGTCAGTAAACGTATCGAGCCTAGAAGATGGCATTATATAGCATGGAATAAAGAAGAAAAAAATGATTACCGTAATCATTGACACCACGTCAAACGCATAGCAGCGGAACCAGTAGGCTAGGTCAACGACGGAGTTTGACTCCTCGATACCGGTCAGATGACTCTCAAACAGGTCGATGCAATGGTCGACGTAGGGCTCGTACGAAACCAGGGACGTCATGGAATACATTGACGCCACCTTGCGACGCATCGTACTGTGTATCACGGGACTGCGCTCGCTGAATAGGTTGTGCAGGTTTGGTCCGACATGCCATGCGGCGTATGACTCACCCTTGACCCACGGTGAGCTGAGGCTGTAGATGGCTTTGTGTGTGTTAGGGTCGTCGATGGTGAAGTAGCCCGGCATAACCTGTACTATATTTCCTGTTGAGATGGTTAGGAGTAGAAACACCAGAGAGGTTTTCCTGAAAAGGCTAGATCAGAACCTCACCATGTTTTTCATGCAATCTTTTGTTGGTCAAGTGAAAGTCGCACTTGTACAACTGCCAGAAATACCACCATCTTGTGTACTTGGCGAGTACTGGTCCGGGGATGCTACGGTTCCACGAGAACAGAGGATGCAGCAGATACCAGGATGCAAGTAGCAAGCTACCGTAGACAGCCAGCTCTAGTGGGGAGGTTGTGATGATGGCCATTTCAAAATCCTAGGCTCGGTGTGACGCCGCGGAGAAATTGCATTTGTGTTCTTTTTCAGTGCAGAGAGATCCCAGGACCAAGCACCATCAATCTGATAGCTACCAGGGCAATTAATCTTTATTTCTGCTTTAAATACAGAGTCGTCTACAGGCCAGCAAGTAACGCTCCTACTATGCTGGATAAGTTGCATATAGTTATCATGCACGTAGCTGAATTAGGGTTAGTGCCATGTCAGCCCTAAGTCGTGCAGATCTCGGTACTCCGACGCCCGTCGCAGCTAGATATCGGGGCTCGGTCATAGCTCTCTAGCCACGCGGTAACCGTTTGACAAATTTCGGACTGGTGGAGAAGAGATACGCAAAATCAGCTACTGTCAGCTTATGCATTTGAGCTGTTGTGATATTTTCTAATTTAAAATCTCAGACGTTTGGCTTAAATTTACTACTCCCTGCCCCAACTGTGTGGGAGATCAATATGCCTAGTAATTCCGAGTAGAGAGCAAGCGTGTAGAGTTTATCATGTAGAATTGATATACTCTGTACTAACCCAGAGAATCCGAGAATGAAAACAGGAAAAGAGAAAGAGAAGAAAAGAAGAAGTTAACTAGAGCCACTACTAGCCAGCTGCTCTTGCAGATATTTCTGGAACTTGGGGTAAAAGTCCTTCATAAATGCCGTGTCAATCATCTCCTCCACTTTCGCGATTTCACGACCACTTTCGTCAAATGTGACGAATACAGCATACTCGTTCGTCCAGTCGCCGAATGGAGTCTTGCCCTTGGACAGAGCATACACTACTGCTTTGCTCTTGGGTGCGTCGTGCACGATTTCATGAATGGTTAGCTATTTCGGTGTCAGTCTTGCTTCTCACTCCTCCTCCTCCTCCTCCTCCTTTCAACCATTTCCCTGGTAATGAAATTCAAATTGACAGATAGCAGTAGGCAAAGCCTATACTCACCTCATAATCGGTGACCACACGCTGTAGCAGCGGCAATGTCGCCTCGATCTGCTCGCGGGTTCTCGCTGGGTGGCCCAGCGAAAATGGCAGGGACTTTTGCGTGACGTCGGAAGACATTGGTGCAAGCATGTCCGTAGCCTTCCAATTTCTCCAACCATCGATGAATCGATTGAGGGTAGCTAGCTGGATTTCTGCCGGTGCCGCCATTTTTTTAATATTCTTTTTTGCTTCCTGCTAGTTTTTATATATGGTTACTTGCAGTAGAGAATGAGATTAGTTGGAAATATTGGTCAGGAAGGAGGACCGGAGCAATGACCTGTGATTCTTTATTCAACCTTTTCGGCGACAAGCTTGCAGCAAACAATTGCAATAATACCATGATGCTAGTAATATAACTAGTCGTTTCCGCTTGGCTATTGTTAGACCGAGACCCGGTCGCGGTCTCGGGGCTTGGACTATTTATTACCAATTCGGGCAGCCATCCCGAGTGCCCATCGGGGAGGGCAGTTATGCCAAATCCGACAGGACAAATAGACAACGTGAACTCATTATAGACGAAATGAAGCTGTATAGCAAAGCTCGACCGTGTAAATGTATACCAGGGAAACGTACTCTTCAATAAAAGAAAAGAAAAAACAAAAATCATGGGCTCTACACCAGAAGAATCGAATATCTAGAATAATAGCTATATTTACTCAGCTAGCCTAATTGTAAATGAAACGTGCTGAGTTCTCGCTCGTTGGGTATTGTTATTTGTAGAGCTAAATATATCATTGCCGCAAAGCACCTTCTAGAAGTGCAAAGCCTATTCAAATTCTATGTTCTAGGCATATGTTACGACCGTATAAGTTTCAGGCTAGGTCTGGAATGCGCTGCCAGAGAGGATCAAAACCCACGCCCCAAACCCATTTATCGTCAACCTCATCCTTGACCGTAGTGTCGTACGCCATCTGCGCCAGCTTGAACCACGAGTCGCCTTTGACGGGAAAGTCATCGGCTCCATCGCCGCTCTCGAACGGCCGTGACACCTCCTCGCCATTTTTTACCGCACGGACGAACTTGGCGACGTGGCCGTCGTCGTGCGCCGTATTCACCGCCGCGTAGAGTCCGCTCCAGTCCAGACCAGCGCTGTACGTTGGCTGGTAGCCAACAATGTCATCGAGATGCAACTCAGCCGCAGCGCTGGCAGCATACCAGATGAGATCCATCCGTGCCTTGCGCTCGACCAAGAGTACCTTATCAGCTGGGCTGATCCAGTCCTGACGAATCAACGCAGTGAAGAAGATGCTGGCGTTGACGTTGTGCATGTAGAAGAAGTCAATCTTGCGCGCTTTCCCAGGCCGCTGTGCACCGCCGGCCGAGTATGCGCAGAGATTGATCATCTCGGCCGTGGCGCGCTCAATGTCGTCCTGCTTGATGCGGTACTGCGACGCCAGCGAAGCGATCTCTGCACCAGCACGCCCGATCACACCTTCGCGCACACGCACAGGGCCGTCCTGTAGGCGTGCTGCATGGCGGATCTTGTCGGTGGCGCGTACTTCGTTGTACAGTGCCAGGAGGGACTTACCAGTGCCGATTGCCGCTGCAGCCTCCGTCTCACTCTGCAGGAAGAAACCTTCTAGTCCGGCTGAATCATGTACGGCCGCCTGTGCAAGGCCCTCGGCGATAATGCTGGGTAGGCCAAATTCGATGCCGAAGCCTAGGTGTATGATAGGGTGGAACGCGCCCTCGTACAACTGGGCGAATATTGTCTTCGCTTCAGGTGTACCGCTGAAGACGTACTCCTGAAGCACCTGCTGCCAACCTTTGGCTGCGATTTGCTTCTTGAAAAACATCATGAAGTTGGTATACTGGCTGACATCACCGATGTGCTTGCGGAACACGGCCGGGTTGCCCAGTTCTTCCACCGTCGCTTCGTCTACCGGCGGGATGGCACGTTGGATTGCGACACCATCATCATAGGCGCGCTGTATATCGGCGGGTCCACCACCTAATGCGAGGACGCTGAGCAATGAATGTGGGATGTGGTTGTGACCGCCAACGTCGCGCCAGAAGATATGGTGCTTATCGTGGTTCTGCTGCAGCAGTTTGTTCGCCAATTCCAACGCCCCAGTTGGGTTGTCTGAGAGGCGGCCGAGGCCGAGATGGTCCGAGGAAAGACAGATTGTAGAAGTAGTGTTGGTCGCCATTGCTGGTGTTTAAGGGTTAGGATTAAGCTAACCAAGCAAGTCTCTGAATGACAGCCGTTTTGGAGAGAGATATGCTTCAAGGTTGTCTGGCTGGAAGCTTCATTTCACTGCGGAGGGGACGGAGATGGCTAATGGCGTAATATATTAACCGTTTCACAAAGCGTTTACCCCAGACTTCGACGGACGGACCTCAATATGTATGGCTGTGACATCTATAGTGTGTGGTCGGGAATCTCTGGCCCTAATTCCGTGACGACTCCCGTCCTTATCGGGAATGTCGTTCTGGAGGTCACCGGTGTCTAGCATGGAATAAAAACTAGGCTATATATATACCTAGCCAGCTGACCTGTCAGAGAGAACGTAGGTTGCATCGTTATTTCTCGGTTGTGTTTGCCAAATATGTCTTTGACGACTACCAACACCCCGGCCACGGTCGAGACCCCCTTCACCACCGGCGCGCTCTCTAGCGATGCGGACTTCTGGGCTAAGTATATCGCGTCTCGCCCGACACCCTCGGAGGAGTTTTTCCGCGTGATCCAGGACTACCACAGCTCGCACGGTGACAGCACGACGGCGCTCGCGCATGATGTCGGTACCGGGCCTGGCAACATCGCCGAGCGGCTGCTGCGTTACTATGATCACGTCGTGGGGTCTGACGTGAACAAGCGGGCGCTGGTTGCCGCGCCATCATTAATCCCACAAGATAAGGTCCAACGGATGACATTTGTTCACTCACCGGCCGAGAATTTGCTGGCCGGCGGCGTGGTACCTGCAGACGTGGGCGCAGGCAAGACCGATCTTGTTGTTGTGAGTG